>NC_138905.1:77955395-79155395 GCF_965231255.1 Vanellus vanellus | reverse complement strand
ATGTCCAGAAGCCCTTGCAGGGTCAAGGCTTCGAATTATGAACGCTGATGTGCCATACTTCTCTTGTTTCTTCTGTGTGGCCTTTATTAAGGGTTTCTCCTTGCTCAGCTCCTTTATAATGTCTCAAAAGTCTCTGTTTCTGAGTCTTCCTTAAAAACTCAGAATGAGTTTTTATTTGAGTTTTACTGGCTTTGTGGTGTGGATTGCCATGGGAAATCTCTCTGGTTCTCTGTCTGACCTTTATGCATCAGTTTGTCTGCCAGTGCTTACTGTGGTCTCCCCAGGGAGGAATGGGCTCTCCCTTCTTTATTTCTGCCTTGCATATAATGAAAGCTTGTGCAAACAAAGAGGAATGATGAGTCTGTCTTTGTCCTTTATGCATTTTTTTTCAAATGAAATTGAATCTCCCGGCTTTACTGTAGTGTAAAAACATTAAAGGGCCAAATAAAGTGTTGTGGCAAAGAAACTCTAAACAAAAAAGGAAAAAAACCTCACAAAATCTAAATGCCTGTGAGATTGCATTCATTTAAAAGATGTTGTCAGCTCATGTTTGGCCATATCATGTTTGAGTGAAAATAAAGTCTCACAGGAATAGAAATATCACCATTGCTTTTACTGAAATTGGAAAAGGGAAAAACTGTGGTGGCTGGTAAGAACGTAGAAATGCTTCCTCTCTGCTTGTGTTTGAACACACATCCACAATAGCTCATCATGAGAAGTCTTGCTGTGTAACTTTGGGATGATCGCACAAGTAATAGGACAGTATTGCACCTCTCTTCTACCAGATGAAGACTTGAAAGGAAAACCTCAGGAGAACTGCTTAGCTTGTTGCCCTGAGGGGCTGATCCTGGCCGTGGAGATTTGCCTGTGTATGTCTATACTTGTGTGGAAATAGGTTATATGTCACCACAGGAGTGCCTCAGATGTTCAGATTTTATGTCCAGGGAACTTTTAGTTGAAAACACTGCAGTTTGCCAAGCCATTATGCCTTTCTCATGAGTGCAGTGTCCTGCAGGTGGACAAGTGCCATGTATTTCCCTGCCTTTGGCAGCTGCAGGTGTGATGGATCTTCAGCTTTTTTTTTTTTTTTTAATGCAAGGAGAATCCTACGGTGGTTATTTCTGAGCACAGTTGCTGAGTTTGAGTTCCTGCTCGTGCTCCCCTTGCTAATTCCCAAGCATTGCAGAGTCACAAAGTGGGACCCCTCTCAGGATTAGCCATTCCAGACTCAGTTTGCCATAGGGACATTTAAATTATCACAGCATCTGACCATCTTATTTTAAATATATATGTAGTATTACTTAAAGTTTGGGAGGAACATGGTGGGGAGCTTCCTTAAGGCCTAGGAGACAGAGAATCTCTCTGTGCTATAAATCTCCACTTTTGTATATGGAAGGGTTTTCCAAGATCTTCATTTCATTGTGTGCTGCATGTTACCTGGTATATAACATTGTCACTCACAGTGAATGAGTGTGCTTTTTCCCTATGCTGTGACTTATTACTAGGGAAGTAAATAGTTTAAATACTTCTCTCTTAGGAAAAACACTGAGCTTTTGGAGTGGTGCTCAATAGGAATTGTAGATGAACAGAAGGTTATCAGGTGTAATCCTGTGGCTTAAATTTATGCATGTCTGGACTGCACTAGCAAATGCTGCTGCAGGGCATGCAATGTAGTCAGAATAGACTGGGCTGTTCCGGAATATGCTGGGCACTAGCAGCACAGCAGATGTAAAGGTTTTTCCTTGAGTTCAGGACTCGTGAAAGTAGTCACAGTTGCATATGGGTTCAGGTGGCTGACACAGAGGTTTTGTCTGCTCTTCGTGCCTGTGTGCTGTTATTCAAAACAGCCCCAATGATCCAACCTGGGGCATGTCACCTGTTGGGCTTCAGGAGGAGCATACACACAGCTGGTTTTATATTAGTAGTGTTTCTTTTTGCAATGGCCAAATCCTTTTCAGCTGTGTTAGTAGGTTAAACCTGTTGTGAGTTTTTCTGAGTTCTCTTTAAATCAGCTGGCAAAGACTTTGACTGTGGTAATTCTGTGTTTTCCCTGAGTGCTGTTAACCTCTCAACAATAAAATGGGACTTACTGGGTCATAATTTGGGCAGTCTTTCTCCTTTTGTGTATTTTCTTTAAGTGCACCCCTGCTCCCTAGCCTAAGGAGGAAATTGCTATTTTTGCTGACACTGGGTTTTGGTGAGAGGAATTACTTTATATCTGGAATATCACATGAGCATTTGGACAAGTATTGTCGAAAAATGTAAATCCCCTTGCATGGGATTTTCCATATAGTCCTGTCTGTATAATGTAGAAAATACAGTAAATCTGACATTGCGCTTCAAAATAATGACTCATGCATGACTCCTTACCCGGCTACTTAGGGGGAAAGATGATGCCTCTCTGAGAAGAAGTCTGGGCTGGATGTTAGTGTTATCCAGTTGTGCAGAGTATTACACTGGCATTGTGTGCAAAGCTCACTCTGAAATGCTGTTTGTTAGAAAGTTTCTCTGGCAAAATAGTTCTCCTTCTGGGGGAATGACAGACTTGCTGTATGTCTCCTCAGCCAGGCTGCGCATAAGGCTCTGAAGTTACCTTTTTGGCCAAAGCCCTGAAAAGGGAGGGTTTTATTTTTGGTTGTGCCTGAAACTACTGTGTAATGTTGTCAGGTGCTTAATTTCCCTGTGTCCGTCCATCCTTGAGTGACAAATTGCCCTGCTTTTAGTATAGCATAGTGTGCTTGGGTGGAGGTGTGACTTTGCGCATACTGGAACTTATAATGAGTAAGGAAAAAATAAATAGGTAGATCTGAATAATGTCTTGAACTGTGGCTGATAGGTAATGGAAATGTGTAGCCAGGTGAAAGGTGGAGGAATCATAAGGAACCTGAGAAGCAGGTGGCTGCCCTGTGGGCTGCAGGAAATGGGGAGTAAACAAGTAGTTGAAAACTGCTGCCACTGGGCACTGAAGGTCTGTAGCGGTGGTGGTCATGGATGATGGTGGAGAGGCCAGACCCTGAAGAAGGCCTGATAGTCTTATCAGTGATGAAGTGTTTCTTCTGTTTGGTTTCCTTGTGGTAGAGGAGTCTTCTCGTATTTGAGCAACTGTTGATGAGAGGAGGACAGAGGAGGGTGTACTTGGCATAGGGACAGCAGAAGGAGGAACATTCTTCGTCAGAGTCTGAGGGTTGCTTGGACTTGTTTGTGCAGCAGTGCACCTCGGGGCTTGTCATGTGAGTAAAGGCAGTGGGATGATTCATGTGACAAATTATCTTGATGAATAAATCCTGGAAATAAATATGTCTCTAGCCTTCCTGAGAGAAGGAAAGGTGAGGTGGCATACAGTAAGTGCTCATGAGTGTTGTGAAAATATGATGGAAACATAAAGACGCAAGTGGGAAATTGTGGATAGAAGGATGAAGAATGGTGGAAGAAATTTTTGGAAAGCAAAAACGGTTAAAATGAAGAAATATAAAGAAGAATTAATATCTTGGATTTGAAAGTACTAGATTCAGGTCTTTAACATAGTGTAATAACTTTTAATTAAATTATAATATTCAAGAAAGAGATATTTGCTTCTGAAACTTTGAAGAAAGTGTAGCCACTGAGTAGGTGGAAGTGTCTGCTGAGAATTTGCTGCAGTACAGAACTGGTTTGACAGGAGTAGCTTTCATGCAGAAAGAAAACATTCTTCATTCATGGTTCTTTCTGGAGTTAGTTCAGTGAGTTGTCTGGTCAAAGGTGAGAAACTACAAAAGTTGAGAAGCTTTGTTTTCTTTTGATCTATGAATAACAAGAAGGTATGAAAATCACCTGGGTCCTAACGAAAACTTGAGGGACATATGCAACCAAATTCACTAACTACAGGTAAAGTCCCCTGTAATGCGTTAGTTTAATATACAAATATGTTGATCAATTTACTTTCTTTTCATTCAACACAATTAGAAGGATTTAATTTTAGTTTAAAATACAGTTTTTATTACTTGTACCTTAATATTCGTACAAGTTTTTTGTCCTATTTATAAAATGTTTTGCAGCTAAGGAACATGAAATGTTCAATAAAAAATGAATAGTCAAATACTGAGGAGGAAAAGAAAAGATACTAATGTAACTTAAAAATAGTAAAATAAATAAAAAAAAAAATGTTTATGGAGTAGCTTCCTAATCAGTAAAAATAAATAAATAAATCACAGCATTCCAGCCAGGAAGAATCTGTAGTTCTTTCCAGGAAAAGTTCTAGAAAGTACAAATGCAAAGCAAGATCAGAACAGATTATTTAAATCGGAGTTAAAGTAGGTATTTTAAAGTCAAAGTGATTTAACCAGCAGCTCACCCTGGGTATTGAACCTCAGGTTTGTGTTGGAGAAAGATGAGCAAATAGCTAAGAAATTCCAGTGTGAAAATGCTGATGTGTGATTTTTTATTTTTATTTTTATTTTTTGATGTAGAAGGGGAAGGTGATTTTAAAGCTGCCTTTTTCTTTCCCCAGCACAGAAAACTCTGGGAGAAATTTCTCAAATCCAGCATGCATGTAAGCATTTGATGCATAGTTGAGTGCTTGGATAGGGTGATGTAGGAGAAACCACAGCTGGAGCAGATTCTGAGACCTAGTGGGTTTGGTCATGGTATGGGAACGTGTTTCTGCTTCTCCACCAGCCCTGCGTACAGGACTGATGGGGTGAGGGATGTGCTTGCTAGATCTTGCGAGGGATCTGTCTTGCTTTCTATCATAGCAAGGCTCAGGGGCAAGGAGCGGGGCTGGCTGTGCTGGAGAACAGAGCGTGGGAGAGAGGAGCTTGTGGTGCTGGTCTGGGCTGGGCCTCAGCAATTAGGGGTACTGTTTGTACTCCAAGGATGTCAGACTCAGGCAAGTCCAATGGAAGGTAGTTTTGGATGCTTGTATCAGGGCTAGAGCGAGTAATTTTAAAACCAGGGTGCAACGCCAATTTTTAAGGTAATGGATCTTGCTGTAATGCAAGAGAACGAAGTAGTTGAAGGTGGCTGCTGGGAAACTTCCTTTCTGGCAGTGCTGTGCTGGGTGGCATGCTTTTTGTTGGTGAGATTTCTTTCTGTTAGTATCAGAGCAGAAGAGAGGCATTCACTTTGCTGTGGTGTTTTTCTGTGCTGTGGTGGGGGGGACTCAGAAGCGGATAAATGAGAATATCTCACTGGGACTGGGAGATCTTGTGGTGTTGGGTTAGGATTGTGTAGGATTACAGACAAAGGCGAATAATGATGTTTAAGGCTGAAAAGAAAACAACTGGTGTCAGGAGGAGTATTGAGATCTTGTGCCCTAGGATCCCATCCTGCCACTTCTGCAGTCAAGCGTAGGATATTTAGGAATATCGATGTAGGATCAAGTCATGAAGAATGGCTATCTGGGGTAAACTCTAGGGCTGTAACCCTCCAGGGTAAATACCTTTTTTTTTTTTTTTTTTTTTTTTTATGGTGGTTCATTTAAAATTCCATTTTCGTTGTTTATTAGAACCTTGTTCACACTGTTGTCACTAATGGCCTGTCAGGCTTTCCATTACACACCAGTGTTTTCAGGGGATTTGTAATTTGGCTATGAAGGTTGGCTTCTGTCGGGAGCTTGACAGACATCATCCCAGATCAATAATATAATGTGGTCTTTCTTTTATTACAGCTTTTACGTATTTTTGGAGCAGCTGGGTTATTAGTTTATTTTTTTCTTTTTAATGGAAATGAAGCTTTATGGGATTTTCATGTTCTGCTCAAGAGTATACATCTTCAAATTATAAGTCAGACTGGAGAGGCTGAACTAAGGAGGAAAAATTTAAAACAAAACAAACAAACAAAAAAACAACAAAAAAACCAAAACACCGAAAACCCACACCACAAAAAAACCCTCTAAACAACAAAAAAAATCAAAATACCCTTCAGGACATTATTATTGCCCCAACTAAATAAGTGGTTTAGTTTTTTTAAAACAAGGCTTGCTGCTCTTCATTTTTGGATGCTAGCAGAAGTTGCTGGATACCCAATTTTTTCAAAATGAGAGTCCCTCAGGGCTGAATTATGAATATGTAAGCCTGACAGTGCGAATGGTCAGGGTGTTTTAAAGCACCCATCTCTTAGGTATATAATACTGTAGTTCTAGTTGATACTTTAACTGTTTGGTTTTGTTATTCTAGCAGTATACTCTCTAAATCTTTAATAGGGTACTAGTCGCAAATCCATTTTGAAGTCTGGGTTCTGTTTTAAGCTTTGAGATGGATGGGACATGTGTCTTAAGGATTAAAATACCTTTACAGTTCAGGATGGATCTTCTAAGTATTTCATGGTATATCTGGTCGGATTCTATCCAAAGGAATGAAAAATTTGATTTCCTGAAGGATGAAGCATGTTGGTGTCCCCTCTCATCATCTCTGCTCAGGATGCTGATCGACAGAATCGTAGAATGGTTTAGTTGGAAAGGACCTTGAAGATCATCGAGTTCCAACCCCCCTGCCATAGGCAAGGACACCTCCCACTAGACCAGGTTGCCCAAGGCCACGTCCAGCCTGGCCTTGAACACCTCCAGGGATGGGGCCTCAACAACCTCTCTGGGCAACCTGTGCCAGCGCCTTACCACTCTTAAAGTGAAAAACTTCTTCCTAATGTTCAATCTGACCCTGCCCTCTTCCAGTTGAAAGCCATTCCCCCTCGTCCTATTGCTACATGCCCAAGTAAAAAGTCCTTCCCCAGCTCTCTGGTAGGCCCCCTTAAGGTAGTGGAAGGCCGCAATAAGATCTCCCTGGAGCCTCCTGTTCTCCAGGCTGAACAGCCCCAACTCTTTCAGCCTCTCCTCATAGGAGAGGTGGTCCAGCCCTTGGATCATCCTCGTGGCTCTCCTCTGAACACGCTCCAGCAGGTCCATGTCCTTCTTATGTTGGGGACTCCAGAGCTGGATGCAGTAGTCCATGTGGGGTCTCACAAGAGTGGAGTAGAGGGGCAGAATCACCTCCTTTGACCTGCTGGCCACACTTCTTTTGATGCAGCCCAGGATACAGTTGGCCTTCTGGGCTGCAGTTGCACATTGCTGGCTCATGTTGAGCTTCTCGTCAATCAGCACACCCAGGTCCTTCTCCTCAGGGCTGCTCTCCAGCCATTTCCCACCGAGCCTGTATTTGTGTTTGGGATTGCCCTGACCCAGATGTTAGACCTTGCTCTTGGCCTTGTTGAACTGCATGAGGTTGGCTTGGGCCCACCTCTCCAGCCTGTCCAGGTCCCTCTGGATGGCATCCCTCCCCTCCAGTGTGTCTACTTCGCCAAACAGCTTGGTATCATCAGCAAACTTGCTGAGGGTGCACTCGACCCCACTGTCCATGTTGCTGACAAAGATGTCGGACAGTACAGGCCCCAGTACTGACCCCTGAGGAACACCACTCATCACTGCTCTTCACTTGGACATCGAGCTGTTGACCGCAACTCTTTGAGTGCGACCGTCCAGCCAGTTCTTTATCCACCGAGTGGTCCATTTGTCGAATCCATGTCTCTTCAATTTAGAGACCAGGGTATCGTGCGGGACAGTATCAAACGCTTTGCAAAAATCCAAGTAGATGACATCAGTTGGTCTTCCAACTGAAGACGAAGACTTCCAACTTCCAATGAAGAAAGACTGAGGGAATGGGGTCTCTTTAGTCTGGAAAAAAGATGGTTGAGGGGGGACCTGATCCATGCTTATAATACTTAAAGGGTGGGTGCCAGGAGGGTGGGGCCAGGCTCTTTTCGGTGGTGCCCTGTGACAGGACAAGAGGTAATGGGCACAAACTTGAGTATAGGAAGTTCCACCTAAACATGAGGAGGAACTTCTTTACCTTGAGGGTGGTAGAGCACTGGAACAGGCTGCCCAGGGAGGTGGTGGAGTCTCCATCTCTGGAGACATTCAAAACCTGCCTGGACGTGTTCCTGTGCAACGTGCTCTAAGGTGTCCCTGCTCTGGCAGGGGGGTTGGACTAGATGATCTCCAGAGGTCCCTTCCAACCCTATGATTCTATGATTCCCTTGTCCACTGCCGGAAAAAGCTCAGAGGATGCAAACTTTTCAACAGTTGAAATACACTGTCTTATGTTCCTGCTACATTTCGGGGGGAAAACAAAGTCTTGCAATTAAATAGTTAGTAATGATTGTTGCATGTACTTACCCTTGTAAATGGGCTAAATAGGATCGGGGAGCAGCTCACTGACAGTGAAATTATTACCATGAAGTGAATGATAAGGTGTAAGGGGAAAGTCTGTACAAAATCAATTAATGCTCTTAGGAGCCTACTGAATAGTGAAGCTACTTTGTTCCAGTTGGTATTCAAAAGAATGTGAAACAAGCTGGTTTTGATCTGTTTGCAACTCCTTGTGCTAAACAGGGTAGATGTCAGAGAATCAAGGTTACTCTTTTTTGTATGTGTGGTCCCAAAGAATGTATTGGTTACTTTTCTTGGTGCAGGAAATAAAATGCAGTCAGGCTACAGAAACACCAAATACAGCATCGTGCTGCTCCCGTTAGAGGAGCCTGGGCATGCTTGAATAGCACTTCTGACTGAAGTTAATCAGATGCAGCAACAGTCCTAAGTAATTTTCTTCCCTAAGTTCTTACTGTTTAAGGCATGAATACTACCTGTAAGGATTTATAGGGTTTTCTGCAATCCCATTTTAGAAAGAAGGCTTTAAAACTGAAGTTCTTGTCATTTTGGTTTGCCTGGTCTCTAGTACTGTAGTACTGGCTGTGGGCCAGTACTATGCAGAAGTTGAACCCTGAAAACAATAATATTCTTTATCTTCCTTCTCTGGAGGTTCCTTAAACATATTTCATCAGGGGTCTCAAAGTTAAATCCCTTGAGGCAAGCGTATTGTTTTGCAGGCAGTTAGGGTGTTGTGACATGAAGAGCAGTTCCTTCTGGGGCCGTGTCTTTCCTGCTGCTGCAGAATGAGGAAACAGCTACTAGTGCTGGTATTTTGGCTGTATCTGGTGTTTCAAAATATTCTTTGCATTATTTTCTTTCTTACAACTGGATCTATCAGGAAGCATAGCACACGGCAGGCAATGAATAGTCTTTCACATTAGGACTGATTTCAAGGCATTCCAGGGTGTTTCCAGGCACAATGCTGTGCTCAACATTCAGAAGTGCATTTGAGACAACCACTTTAACCAGGATGTGCTCGATGAGTCGGGGTGACACTGCCCCTGGTTTTGATGTTAGTGTTGGGGTGATGAAAATCTTCATGGCTCGATAGCAACCTGTCTTTTTGTAAGCTACCACACAGAGGAGGGAGGCTCTATATTCAGTAATTGCCAGAGGCTGCTGCCATGTCTGGATTCTCAGTTTCAGAAAATTTGCATTAGGTGTTGCTACCACTTTATCAATCCATTGGGGCTGCAGCATGTACGGTCTTCTGTAGGAGGACTGGCAGCACTTCGCCTTTGAACACTTGGGTGGCGTTTCCCTTGATCAAATGGATGTGGCAGATGTATTACTTCTGATTATCTATATTGGAAGTAATATAGGTAGGTTTTGCTCCAATCTCTGTTTGCGTGTCTAAATACCAAGATTGGATAAAAAGAAGTGAGTTGGGAGTTCATGGTTGTGTCAGACAGGGCTCCATGTAATCAGCAGGAACTTGAGAGATGGATTAAAATTGCCAGTGAAGCTTGAGCTGTCTTTGCACTATGAAGAGTTTGCTTTAATTGCCTTGAGATGCTGAAACTTCATCAAGGTGAGGGGAGTGGTTTGAAATGGATTTATAGTATTCTGCTAAGAGCTGTGAAAGGTTTCACCAGAAATTTATTCCTCTGATTTTTCAGAGAACAAATATAGGAGTTCTTGAATATTTAGCAATGTTACATTTTCAATAAGGAGTATGTTTACTTATCTGCCTTAAAGGACATTGAGAGATGGATTTTAAATTTCTGTAAAACTCAGCACTCCATAATAATACATAGCGTGTTTAGTGTGATTTAAGTAATCAGTCCTGGGGAGATGAGTTTATTGCCTCATAAGGGTCACTTCTGCTCAGTTATTGCCTGAGCAGATCTTTTCAGAAACAAAGAAGCAAGCTTATCACTTAGAGCTAAAGCTCTGTGTAAGCCCAGTGGCTTCCTAAATAATCATGATCTAGCTTTTTATATACTTCATAGGAATGCTTAAATACTTTTTTTTCCTTGGTTTTAATGAGAAGTTTAATTCTGCCTAAAGAATGAAGATCTGAATGGATGACCCATGTTTTTCATAACGAGGGTGACTAAACTCTAGTCAAAGCATCATGTGAATTGTTAGTAGGCCATGTTTTACGTGAATAAAGGGGAGCTAATTTCATCCTCTTTGATCTTTGATATTACAAGCATAGATTACACTATGCTGTGTTCTTTAGTCTGACTCATCAGATTCATACTGGATTGTGTTTCATAAGTGACTTTTTTCCTTTCAGTTAAGAAAGAAAAAAAGATGTAAAGGTGTACATGAGGTCCTTTGGGCATGCAGGTGCTTTAAAAGTGTTCCAGGATCAGAATAATTATCATGGAATTTCTCACTTCTGTTCAACAATGTCAGGCTAACTCATTTGATTATATCTGTATATATATATACACACGTGTATATATTTTTAATTCAATGCATTGATCCTGTGACAAGATAAAACTATTTCTTTTAATGCAAGAATGATGCCTTTAGTAGTTGTTCCATGTTTGAATGTGCCTAGTTGCTTGTAGAAGCCAATGGGAGAAAAGTGATTGTGAGCCTAACATGAACAAGTAAAAAAGCAGGCAAAATCTAAGATCCAAAGTATGCTGGTTGCTACTTTAAAAATTTTGCTGGCTTGCATTTGTTTATAAAATAACATTTCTAGGTGTCTCCAATATAAAGAGATTAAAAAGTTTGGACTTGCTTGGAATCCTGTCTTGAAGCTCCCTCTAATGTTTTGCTCTGAGGCTTTATGATTTGGCTTTTGTAGATGTTACTAACGATGTAGGTGTTGCACTCTGCCGTCCTGTTTCTGGAAGCTATGCAATTCTCTGCACGAGAGGCAGTCTGCCTTACGTCCTTACTGTGACATATCCAGGAGCACCACCTTCAGCTAGTGATATTTTACTGTCAAGAAAACTTTCGGGTGTTACCAGGCTTTAGAAGACTGTCATCCATCTGATGCTTGCTTGAGACTTTATTCAACCTGAGGTTTTATCGTTCATAGTTCTTTTTACTGGATGTTTCTGGCACTACAGAAGGAGGAGGAGGATTGAGTCACTCTCTAAACTGGAACGCATTCAAAGTCTATAACCCTGCATGTGTGTGCTGAGGAGGGATATACCAACCATTAATGCTGAACTTCAGAGATCTGGGTTTAGTGTCTGCTCTTCTGTGGGTTTCTTTTGTGATTTTTGGGCAAGTTGCTGTCGCTCTTTGCACCTGTGTTCCCTATCTGATATTGGGAAATAATAGGCCGTTACCTCAGAGGGAAAGCTCTCCTATGGTTGACAACTGAGACATCCCTCCATAAGCAGCATCCTGGAGGAGTGGAATAGCACAGCAGAGCGCACCAGAGAAAGCGTGGGTCCCATGTGGACTGTCCCCTTCAGTCCTGAGCTCGTTGGTTTGGCAGAAAGATTGTGCAAATGAGAATAGCAAGGAAAACAGAAGACTAACAGTTCATATAGTATCACAGAATGGTTAGAATTGGAAGGGATCTTCAAGATCGTCTAGTTCCTACCCCTCTGTCGTGGGTATAGACACCTTCCACTAGACCAGGTTGCTCAAAGCCCCATCCAGCCTGGCCTCGAACACTTTGAGGGATGGGGCACCCACAACTATACTGGGCAACCTGTTCCACTGTCTCACCACCCTCGCAGTAAAGTGATTTAATGGCTTTGTTCCCTGTCTGAACCAAAACAATGCCTATAAATAAAATAAGTCTTTGCTTTATTAACAAAAGATATGAACACAGAGTTGTCCGTGGGGTTTTTGGGTCAAAACTTGAATTCTGAGGTCCTTTCCAACCTGAATTCTTCTGTGTACCTGCCAGACACAAAGAAAGCACCAGGTTCAAGTTTTTCATCCTGTATTGTTCTGAATGGGGCAAAAGGGGGAAATCAAGCATAGGCATGTCCTTCCTCTTTCTACTTTCCTGGCAAGAAACTTCAAAAGGAATCACAAATGTTTCTTCTTCAGCAAAATGCTGTGAAAAACACAGCAATTAAAAATGTAATGCTTACCTTGTACTTGTTTGTCACCATCTCTTAAACCTGAGGTTGAGGGTGTTTTCTAAAATTTACAGAAAACAAAAGGACAGAGGGGAAATTGGGCCTTCTGTGACTGTATCTGAAGCCTTTATGTGTCTCTTCAAATTTCAGATCTATGCTTCAGTGCTTTGATGATTGGATGGAAGAATATTAAGATTTATATTCTTTACTTCAAACTCTAGTGGCAACATCAAAAGGTAGTAAACTATGTAATCAAAATCACAGGGGAGGGTGTTCATAAGGGAGGGTGGGGAAAAGCAAAAGAAGACATTGCCTTCTTGTGCTTTTGCTGAGGAATTTTCTAAATAAGACCTTTCTTTCTCAATTCACATGTTCCTACTTGAGACCTTGTAACTGTCATGAGATAGAGGTAGTGGTTTCTTAACAGATAAAGGTTGTGACTGTTTCTGGTTTTATAAGCCATATTTCATAACGATTTTTTAGTCTGGAGAGAGTGGCTGGTTGAGGGTGATGTAGTGGGTGGCAGAGAGACGGGGAGGGAGGGAGGGAGGGACAGCAGAAGAAACAGAGCTCAAGCATCAAACAATAGCTATGTTGCAGGTTGGAGGCAAAAGGCTAGGAAGTCTTAAATAGTCCAATATCATATTCCCTGTGCCACTTCACTGTAGTACTTCCGTGTGCAACGCTTCCAGATATGTAGGGATTTGTAGCTGTGCAAGGCTCTTCTTTGGAGGAGAAATTGGAGTAGTGATGCTAGTTACAAATGGAAAGGGAAAGGAAAGCATGTTTTCAGCAGCTAATGTGTTAATGGTAGGCTAAACCTCCATTTATTATACCAAATAGTAGTTCTGCAGTAGTTGCTCTCTGTCTTAAGGAGTAGATTGCTGCTAGCTTTAGGGCAGCATGCCATCAAGGGGATTGATGGTCTCCAGATCTGGAGTTCTGCAAGCTACGTGCAGTGCCTACAGGCCAGCCTTGGACTGGTTTCTTGCCCCTTGATGGTTTCACAGTGAAGCAATAAGCTGTTAGAGGAAACATTTTTCTTCCTTGTATGAATGTGGTTTGTCTAAAGAGGAGGTTTCATTAGGATGTATATGAGTGGGCAGACACTCTTCATTTTTAGCTAAACAGCTGTATTTGTTATCTTGGAAGCCTGTGTCAATAATAATGGAAATGCTAAAGGGAGTGCTGCCTAATTAACTGAAATATCTAGGCACTGGCAAAGATATTCAATTTGTTGGATATAACATCAAGTACCACTTTGCTTTAGCCTGAAGACTTTAGAAAGCAACCCCAAGTGGGATTTCTAAAGGGTTTGCTTTTTTAAGAAGTACCTCCTTCTGCAAATTAGGCTTCTTACTTATGTGTGTCAAGTTGGACACCCCGTTGAGAGACACAGTGTCAAAAAGTTTGGTGTTTTTTGTTTTTTGTTTTTTTTTTTTTTAAGTCTTGGCCTTAAGATGAGTGAAAGTGTCAGTTGTCAGCTTCTAAAAGCGAGTGGGTTTGTGGTCTAGAAGGTAAGTGAGAATTACAGCTTCCAGTGTGAAGTTGCCAAGTGCTTACTCGGAAAGCTGCTGCCAGTGTTTCTACTTAAAACAAAGAAACTGAATTTGGAAAATACCAGTGTGTGATAGTAGGCATGTGTAGGAAATAGCACTGCTTCCCTGCAAACTGCTGTTGTAATAATTACTCCTTCCTTCTTCCTTGGCAGCATGATACTAACTGGCAGCCTGCAGCAAAGATAAGATGCTAGGGGAGCTACATACATGAAAACATCAGGAACAACCACACTCTACATAGTTTTTAAAGGCTGGCGTTCTTCCAAAATGCCATTTGCTGGTTTTATCTGATCTACCACAATACTCTCTCAGGTAGTGCTTTGACAGTGGTATTTATTAAGTGTGAAAGTGGAGACATTGCATGTCCTAAATTTACAGGACTGGAAGTCTTTGATCAGAGCGATTGTTTTGGCAGAGAACAAAAATAATTTGTATATATAGTGTTGAAAATGCTTGTTTGTCCTGTTACAGACAAGTTTCTGCACTCCAGCAGTGCAGCATGCTTCATAAGTAACCAACTGGTCTTCCCAGATTCATTTTAGGTCTTGGAAAGTTTGGGACTATTGTTGGTAGATCCTGGAAGCAGCAGTAGGGAATGTGTAACCATTTGTCCCTTTTACATGGGGTTTAAAGTGATTAGATCCAGTGGAATCAAGGTTGCTTCTGTTAAGGGAGGATGGTTACACCTGCATTAAATTCCCACAGTTATGTCAGTTAGGAAACACAGACGCTTTCTGCATTAGTTTCTTATGTGAAAGGCATAACTAGGTGATTCCTCTGGTGTTATCCTAATGAATAAATTAAACCTGTGGAAGTGGTGCTTCAGTCCCTCATGGAATTGCATGTTGGTTTGAGCAAGGCTTGGATGCAGCTTCTGGGGAACTACCACAGTACAGAAAAGTAGCTGATGACTGTTGGATGAAAATAAGTTTATTATTTGTGTACATTAAAGTCCAGTAGTGGATAACTGTATTCTGTCAATTGTGTTGACCCTTGCTATGATTAGGTATTTAAAGTAAACTGGCAGATGTCTGTAAGATGCTGTCTTGATTTGGTATTTCATACTGTCGTATGATATTAAATTATTTCTCTCTAAATTTAATATCTAGGATTGTTGTGTCTCTGAAAATATTTCATGAATTATTTATGGTTCAGTTTGAATTCCACTTCCTTAAAGTGTGTATCTGTAGATAGTGCACAATAGTTTATGCTTTTAAGTCCTGTGGGCTTTGATTCAATGTTAAGTGTTAACTAAAATGGTTTCCACAGCATATGTAGTAATAGAAAAAAGATGACTGACAGAAAGAGGCGTGAACTTTAAGAATACGTTTTACAATTTTTATTCGAGAGGAGGCTGTGTTTGTGTTCTCAGCCATGATAATATGCAGCAATCTTCTGCAGTGGGAAAAGAACAAATGCAAATGGAAATGGAGAATTGAAACGAATGTGGATGAGAGAAAGTAAGGTCTCCCCCACCTTCCCCTTCTGAGTAACACAGAAACCATCCCAAGGAAAATAAAGCAGAAAAATACAGTGCCCAGGGTCCAGGCACTAAGACTTCTTGATGCTGTTGTGTGAGTGAACAGTTGTTTTCCTTTGATATTTTCATTACTTGCATGAAATGAAGTAACAAATAAGCAAGATTTTTTTTTTTTTTTTCAGGATGGGAGGAATCAGAAGAGAGTCCAAATTTGAGGAAGCTTTAGAACCCCAGCCAAACTTTGTGGCTTGTGTTCACTCAGGCGTGTTACACCTTTCTCTGTCACTTTTAGTGGTCTTTCAAATGCTGCACAAAGACTTGGATGTCTATTGCATTTTGTCAGCCAGCATCAAATGTATTACAGCACTGTAATATACAATATTACATGGCTATCATGAAAAATAAGCATTCCCCTTAATATTTGCATTTGTAAGTGCAGGTATTCATATGCTTAGAATATACTTTAGCATGAGTTGCAGGATCAGCTGAGTTGTTCTCTTCACATGACTTCCACAACAACGTTTTGAGGTGCTGGAGTTAAATAATACATGAACTCGTGCTAGACCTCTGCAAAGGTCATTCTGTGTTCCTCTCAGTGGGAGAAAACAAAGTGAAGACAAGTATGATAAAAGTGATCAAAGTAGCAGGTGGTATGTGAAGGTTTAGAAAGCAGAAATCAATTTTCCAGAAACTGAAGTTTTCTGAGGTGACCAGAATTACTTTAGAAAGCATTTTAGGATGTAGATAAGATGTGTTATTGGTATCTAGAATGGTGAGGTGAGTACTGGGCAGAAAATCTTAGTTTGGTAAGAAAATAGGAAGAAAAAACCCCAAACCCTAAAACTACAAGAGGATGCTTACCAAATCTAGTATTTGAACCCCACAGTGCCCTTTTTCTCACAAGGTAACAGCTCTTCATGGGAGCTGTTCTGCTGATTTTTAGCTGTTTTCTGTATAAGGAGGTGCTCAATTTGACCTACAAAAAGCAATTCAGTCTGTGAAAGAACTTCTCTTTGTGTTGTGTATTGTTCTCCTTTCATTGTACATTACAGATATAACTAAAGCCAAACTCAGGATAACTTCTGAGAAACACTTCTCTCTTAGGTGAAATTCAATAAAATGGAAAATAGCAGAGAAGAATGGTTTGAATTCAGAAACAGTCATACAAGATCTTAAGAGTAAGGAGGCAACTGAGAAACATGTTGCATTGGTTGATTGCTCTTCAGTTCTAAGGGTGTTCCTCAGGTGGGTGGAATTGTTTCCATTGCTGATGCAGTGGACTTTTATTAATTTAATCGTGGAAAATTAAAACATATTAAATATTGAGATTTCCTTTTTGTTAGGGCTCTTTTCCTGTGTTACATATTGTTGATAAAGAGGCGCTCAAACCCAAAAGCTCTGCGCTGAATTTTCTTAATACAGAGCTATGCAATTTCATACTATGGTTGCATTTTAAGTATTGCCCATGAGGGCTCTATTATACCCTCTTCTAGGCCTGTTAATATGTCCTCTTGTACAAGAGCACATTTGAAATCTTGATCATTATTCCTGGCTATGCGCGAGGGTAGATTCTTTCTTCTAGTCATACTAGAGCTCTGCAATGAGGAGATTTGAAGATCAGGGGAGAAGACGAGATAGTTTTGTGGAAAAGCATGTATATACACAAAACTTGGTTTTATTAGAAACTTTGCCACTGGGTTTAGTTGATTTAGAAACATTGTGTTCATAGAACAGGTTGGTATTACCTGGTTTTGGAGCTGTAATAGTTCCATAATAGTTCCTCTGTTCAATGGAGTCAAAAGAGGAAGTCAGGTGTTAAAAGTTATGAGGGAAGGAGTAGAAATCAGTGTTTTGCCACAAATGATTCATGGCACATGCTCATCTTTAATACTATAGCCTTGAAAAGGTTCAAAGAAGGGCAGCACGGGTGCTATAGGGATGGTTTCCTTACAGGGAATGTGTAACTGGTAGGGTAGGACATCTCAACCTGGAAAAAGGATGCTTCAGGTCTTGTGTGTGATGGAGACTTGTAAAGTGGGTGGCATGAATACAGTGTATAGGCAGTAATTCCTCACTGTGTCTTCCTGTGAAGAAAGCCGTGAGCCAAGTCTCAATTGTCCTTGTGGGGGACTTAAACTTATCAGATGTCTGCTGGAAATACAATACAGCTGAGAGAGAACAGTCTAGGTGGTTCTTGGGGTGTGTTGAGGATAACTTCCTGACACAGCTAGTGAGGGAGCCAACTAGGGAAGGTGCGTTGCTGGACCTATTGTTTGTGAATGGAGAAGGACTTGTGGGGGATGTGATGGGTTGGAGGCAGTCTCTGGCATAGCGATCATGAAATGACAGAAGTTTTGTTTCTTGGAGAAGCCAGGAGAGGGGTCATCAGAACTCCTTCCTTGGTCTCCCACAGGGCAGACTTCAGTCTTTTCAGGAGCCTGGTTGACAGAGTCCCTTGGGAGGCAGTCCTGAAGGGCAAAGGAATCCAGGAAGGCCGGATGTTTTTCAAGAAGGAAGTCTTAAAGGCACAAGAGCAGGCCATCCCCATGTGCCAAAAAATGAGCGGTGGGGGAAGAAGATAGGCCTCGCTGAACAGAGAGCTATGGTTGCAACTCAAGGGAAAAAGGAGAAGAAAGGTCAGGCCACTCATGAGGACTACAAAGATGTTGTGAGGCAATGTAGGGAAAAAATCCAGTTCTGGCCAAAGCCCAGACTTAACTAGAACTTAGTCTGGCTTCTGCTGTTAAGGACAATAAATATGTTTCTATAAATACATTAGCAATAAAAGGAGGACTAAGGATAATATCCATCTTTTATTAGATTGGGGGGGGGGGGAACATAGTGACCAAGGATGAGGAAAAGGCTGAGGTACTTAATGCCTTCTTTGCCTCAGTCTTTAGTAGTAGGACCAGTTATTCCCTGAGTACCCAGCCCCCTGAGCTAGAAGACAGGGAGCAGAATGGAGCCCCCATAATCGAAGGGGAAATGATGAGTGACCTGCTACACTACTTATACACGCACGAGTCTATGGGACTGGATGGGACCCACCCAAAGGGTACTGAGGGAGCTGGTAGAGGTGTTCACCAAGCCACTTTCCATCATTTATCAGCAGTCCTGGCTAACTGGGGAGGTCCTAGTTTACTGGAAGTTAGCAAATGTGATGATGCCCATCCACAAGAAGGGCTGGAAGGAGCAGGATCTGGGGGGTCCTGCAGGACAAGCAGGTTATCAGGCCTGGATTTATCTATCAGCATGGGTTTATGAAAGGCATGTCCTGCTTGACAAACCTGATCTCCTCCTATGATGAGGTGACCTGCTTAGTGGATGAGGGAAAGGCTGTGTATATTTTTTACCTGGGCTTTAAAGCCTTTGACACCGTTTTCCACAGCATTCTTCTGGAGAAACTGTCTGCTCATGGCTTAGATAGGCATATGCTTCTCTGGGTAAAAAAACTGGCTGGATGGCCAGGCCCAAAGAGTTGTAGTGAATGGAGTTAAATCCAATTGGTGGCTGGTCACAAGTGGTGTTCCCCAGGGCTCAATATTGGGGCCAGTTCTGTTTAATATCTTCATTAACAACCTGGATGAGGGGATTGAATGCACCCTCAGTAAGTTTGCAGATGATACCAAGTTGGGCAGGAATGTTGATCTGCTTGAGGGTATGATGGCTCTACAGAGGGATCTGGAAGCTGGATCAATGGGCTGAGGCCAATGGTATGAGATTCAACAAGGCCAAGTGATGGGTCCTGCATGTGGATCACAACAACCCCATGCAGTGCTACAGGCTTGGGGAAGAGTGGCTGGAAAGCTGCCTGGCAAAAAAGGACCTGGGGGTGTTGGTCGACAGCCAGCCAAATACGAGACAGCAGTGTGGCCAAGAAGGCCAACAGCATCCTGGACTGTATCAGGAACAGTGTGGCCAGCAGGAAGTGATTGTCCTGCTGTACTTGGCACTGGTGAAGCCCCACCTTGTGTACTGTGTTCAGTTTTGGGCCCCTCACTACAAGAAAGACATTGAGGTGCTGGAGTGTGTCCAGAGAAGGGCAACAAAGCTGGTGAGGGGTCTGGAGCACAACTGTAATGAGGAGTGGCTGAGGGAACTGGGATTGTTTAGTCTGGAGAAAAGGAGGCTGAGGGGAGATCTTATTGCTCTCTACAGCTACCTGAAAGGAGGTCATAGTGAGGTGGGGGTTGGTCTCTTCTCACAAGTAACAAGCTACAGGACAAGAGGAAATGGCCTCGAGTTGGGCCAGGGGAGGTTTAGATTAGGTATTCAGAAAAATTTCTTCAGAGAACGGGGTTTCAAGTATTGGAACAGGCTGCCCAGGGAAGTGGTAGAATTGCTGTCCCTGGAGGTATTTAAAAGACATGTAGATGTGGTGGTTTTGTCAGTGTTAGGTTGATAGTGAGACTTGATGATCTTAAAGGTCCCTTCCAGCTTAGATGATTCTAAGATTCTGTGATTGCATAAAATTGGAAATTGTTAGGTAAAAAAAAAAAAAAAAAAAAAAAAAAAAAACCAACAACAAACCCAGAACACACAATGTACAGTAAAAACTGTGGTGTTCATGGTCATGGCTGTAGGTTGTAAAAGCTTGCATAGATCCAAGGATAGCACGAACAGATAAATGGAACAGAGATCCATTGGGAGCTGCTATATACACAGGTCTCTGGTACAGAAGCTCACTGACCTGCAAATCACTGTAGGCTGTGACGGTACTGAGAAGAAAGGTAATGTACTCCTGCCTTTGCTGGCTGCTGTTTAAGGCACGATACTGGGATAAACAACCTTTGGTCTTGGCTCACAGTTCTTATGTGCTGGTTTTGTATTCCTTGGAATTGAAAGAAAAATGTTCTCCAAGGGATTTCCTCATCAAGAATACCCTGTAATAATGTTTCATTAGGTAATGGCTTAATACAGTAAGAATTTGAAGTATTTCTTCTTTAATTTCATACTTTACAGTTCTCAGTTATCTGAATTTAGCTTCTTTGTGCGATTTCTATGCTGTTCTTGTAGTAACTCTGTAGAGTTACTGGATATATAACTTTGATCGTTAAACGCAGTGTAAGAAATTGTGCTGCAGAATAATGCTCCAGTATTAATCCCAAGCAGCTAATAAGAGATAAGAAGAATAAGCTCTTTTGTGTTGCTGTTTGATTAACCAAGGCAAATCAAGGTACTGGCGTGGAGCTGGTTTAGGGAGAGGTTAAACTGCAATTTTGTGGTATCTTGTCAGTGTTCCCAAAGTGGTAGTTCTAGGCAGTTGATGACAATGATGTTGATAACCGGTGTCTGACCAGATCTTCGGTATCTTCCCTACTTTTCCATTGGTGCTCTTAGGCTTGTCTATGCTTATGCTAGTTTGAAGTCATAATCTACAAAACCGAGAGCATTTTTGACAAAGAATACCTTAAAGCACATTTTTCTTTAACTACAAATGAAATATTTGGAGGATTTTTTTTTTAATGAACTGGTCTGTCTCTGTGACAGGATGAAAATATCGCCTCATCCTGACAGATGAGTCAAGAGAGGGCTGTTAAGTGACTTACTCAAACCAAAAGTGTCAGTGACACGGGGAGTCAACCCTCTTCTGGTGGTTTTTGACTTGAGCTTTTTCCTGGAATGGTAACTTTTCAGTAAAATGCAGCATACTGCATTCAGTCCCTCTGTTAATGTGTTTGCGAGGTCCGTGGATTATTATGGAGGAGTGGGGGGTGTCAACTTTGCAGAAGTTGAATCTTCCGTAATGTTATGCAGGCAGTCCTGAAAGTGAGGACATCTAAGTTTTCATGTCTTCTGTACAAAACAGGATAGTTTGGGAATGCTTCTTTTTGAACTTAGTGTCTAAATATGTGAAAGAACACCTCCAAAATCGTCAGGTGCTTTGGTTATAGCTATCTGACTCTTCTCCCCACTGTTTTATCTCCTGATTCGACTCTTTTCTCTTATGATTTAGGTGTGCAGAAGTGTTGTCCCTTCCCCCCCCCCCCCTCCACTTTGCTACTGAGGAAGTACACAAACTTTTGGGCCCTAAAATAAATGTTGAAGAAGACCATTTGGTTGCTGAGTTGTCAAGCCCTGCGCTCTGCTTTGCCCTCTACTTTGTATTCCCTCCCTGGGAAGGGTTGCAAGGCCAGAACCTCTTTTTGGTTGCTTTTTTCTTCCTTGGGGCCTTTTCCGGGTGAGCTAGAGCCACCTCTTATACTTACTCTTTTTTTTTTTTTTTTTTTTTTTTTTTTTACCCCGAAGTACTGTATTTTATTGTTTAAAACCTGCTGAGACCTTCCCTTTCCCAAACTGAGTGCTTCAAATGGTGTAATTGGTACTTGTGGCTGAGGATTTTCTTTGCCCTGTGCCCTCCTCTTCCATTTCTAAAAGTCTTTGAGCCTAGTAGTACCATTTGGGCTAAATTAGGTCCTTAAATGCATTAGACATTAACTGTTTGTGTCTGACTAAAAGTGCAATCACTGTGTTCTTATGCATGGTATTAATGTACAGTATCTAGAAAGACTGCGTGGTATTATATTAAGGAATCTAGAAGCTGTGGTCTGGTATTATTTCTGTCTATATGCACAGAAAGAAGGCAGCTTCTGTGAGGGGGAGAAGAGGTTGAAATAGTAGGAGCTGCAGAAAAAAGTAGGTAAACAGATTGTAGGTTTTAGAGATGGTTGAAGGATAGCAAGACCAACTTCTTTTAACTACAGTAAAACCATTATTTAAACATAAAAGGCGAAGTAACTCAAAACTGATGTAAGAGATTAATGTATGAATTGCTTTTCTGGTGATAAACATTTAAGCAGAATAATTATGACAACCTCTTAAAATAAAAAAATTGCTCTAGAAGTCAAGATAATAGCTAGTTATACCCAGTAATAGTCATATATAATTAGGTGCCTGGACTATATTTGAGAACTTTGTATAAAAGTCAGCAGAAAGTGGTAGAATAAATGTACTACTGCTTTTTCTGTTCTTTGTACAAAGTATTTATTTCACAAAAGTCTGCAAAGAGGTGGTCAATGCTTTTTCTGTATTTGGTAGATCATTATCAATACTGTTAATGAATCAGAAATAACTGACAGATCAACAACCTCAATATCTCATTTCTGCTAATGTGGTACTGAGTCTGATGAAAGCAGCTTCACGTAAGGAACTGTGCTCTGATCTCTTGGCATTGATTGTGTTTGCACTCCTCTTCCTGTTGCCAGTGGCTAATTAGGAGGTAGAAAGAAAGACCCAAAATATGGTACAGAAATACTATAATTACACTTATTAGGAAGTCTGTGTACATGTGTTAGATTAGCACTGGCTATCCTTGTCTTTAATTATTTGATTTTGGTAATTCACTTCTGCAGCCAAGCTTCTTGTTAATCAAGGCAGATTTACACCAAACCCTTGCATAATGCTTGAGTACAGAAAGGCAGCCAGGGGTAAGGATTTTGGTGTTGCCGCCTCCTTGCCTGGGGCTGTTTCGGGAAGGGGATGTGGTGGTTGAGCTGTTGGGGAGCAGTGCAATGGCAGTTCCCCTGTGGAGGCTGCAGAAGAGTCCCTGGTTGTGCGTGGGCAGTGACTTGTGTGTGACACAGAGGAGAAGAGATGCCACCTGCCTGGTCCTTCCCTTGTCTCATGACCGGAGGTGAAGGACTGGGTTTTGGTGAGCTTGTGGGTACTTTGTGTGTGTTTTTCCAGGTGGATTTTGTGGTTTGTAAAGGTGAGTTCGAGCTTCATCCTTGCCCCGCACCAGGGGCCTTCAACAGAGAGGTTCTTCCTTGTGCCTCTGTTCCCTGGCACCTCTGCGTAGACGTTGTCCCATCTCACTGTGCTCACTTAACTGTGGAATCCCATTGGCTTCGGTATTTCTGAGGAGCCTTTGCTCCCTGGTGCATCATGGGTGGTCCTGGGCTGGTGGTTGCCCGCACTCCTGGAGCGACGGTGGAGGTGGGAGGAGGTGCAAGAGGTGGCTGTGCGGTACCGTGGCCCCAGGAGCTGGAACAGCACTTCCACACTTTCCACATATCCTGTGGCATTGCTGGTGTGGTGTCCACATCTCCATGTGGCCTTGGTAACCTTGCTGCGTAGGGAAGGGCAGAGGAACAGCTGCCCCAAGCAAGATGGTTCCAGGTCCCCATCAGGGACTGGCAGGAGGAGTGCAAGTGGGAAAGGAAAGAGGCTGCTGCTGCCAAGCTCTCAGCCCCAGTGGGTCTATTGTCTAGTTCCCCATGTGCCTTGGTGGAGTATGGGCAGATTGGCAAGGATGGCTGGCCACCCCTCAGGCACAATTGGTGGAGGAGACTTCTCACTGATCTGTGTGGATGGATCAAGCCCTATAGAGTGAAGACAGCCCCCTGGGCAAAGGAAACACCTTTTGCAGAGCCTGTTTATTCTAGCTTCAACTTGGTTTATTTGTGTCTAGTTTTTGAATGTATCTAATTTCACCTTTAAAAACAAGAAAAAAACAGAGTGCATTTTATTTGTTACATGATGTGAATAGAGAGACCCTTCTTTGCCTACTGTGAAAATGTTCTTGTGGTACCCATTACACTCATCTGTGTGTTAAATATAAATAAAAAAATTCTCAGCCAAAAAGCCTGGCCAAATAAATCTTTAAGATCAGCATGATGGGGGGAAGATGGCAGCCCATCTACTGACAGCAGAGCAGAGGTTTTTCAGATGCATTTTTAGGGAGAAGCTGCAAGAACAAAGTGATGGCAATAACGCTAGTTTGGTTTTGAAGGAAGTTGTTTTGTGAAAATTGATCTTCAGGAAAGTCTGATCTTATCTGTGGCAATTCAGTCACTGTCATGTTCAAAACAAGAATTTTAGACCAGCACTCTGTTTCTGTTGTTGTTTTTAAATAATTTGTAGGTCTACCTTTGGGCAACACTTTGGACAACTGATCATTTTAAGTGGTGGTTCTGAGTTGATGCATTACTGCCACAGTAGTGGATAAATGGCTATTTAATCATGAACTGATTAAAAACAATGAGTGATGAGTTGTTGGTGGTGGGCAGAAGAGAAGGATGACAGGCCACGTAGGGACCAGCAGTGTGGCAGCTGTGTATCATGTTCTTGGGCATGGCCTGTGCTGCAGGGGCAGGAGGGAGGAGGGGGAGCGCTCCTGTGCTGGGTCCCACTGGTGATCAGGGGAGGTCCTGCCACTGTTGGGGCTAGCCGGGTGGGACTGTCCTATGGCTCTGGACCAGTCTCCCCAACATGCAGGTTGTCTGCTTCAGGCACTTGCTGAAAGCAGGAGCTTCCTGAACTTCTCTCCCCTGGACTCCTGGGTCGACCAGTGGGTTTCCTCTGGTGTCTTTGGAGGACCTTTCCCCAGCCTGGCTTGCCATGGCTTATCTTTATATTGGAAGTCTCTCTGGCTTAGATGTCACATGAGTCATCCCACCAGATCGA
Source organism: Vanellus vanellus (assembly GCF_965231255.1). Lineage (NCBI taxonomy): Eukaryota > Metazoa > Chordata > Aves > Charadriiformes > Charadriidae > Vanellus > Vanellus vanellus. The sequence goes on along the minus strand of NC_138905.1, from coordinate 79,130,768 downwards.
CCTGTGTACTGGATCTGGCTCGGGTGTAATTAACTTTCTCCTTAGCAGCCTGCATGATGCTGTGTTTTATATTTGTGATTAAAATAGAGTTTCCAATGAGCGTTGCCACTTCAGAAGGTTTGTAAAATGTTACAGATCAGCTGAGTGCAGTATCCTTGATAGCTCAGTTTGCTTATACAGCTATTGATTGAAATGAATATATATGGGTTAAAATCAACATGTGTGGGTTAAATTGATGCATTTACTCGTGAAAATGTATGGTGCTTTCATGCTTTGTGATACATTTAGAGGTGCCACATTAAGCAGCGTCCTTGGGATGTTACAGTTGAGCTCGGTGCGCTTCGCATGGTTCCTTTTGAGTTCAGCCCAGGACACTTGGAAGTTTCCCCGACCCGGGGTTATCCCGGCGCTGGGAGCCGCGGGGCGCGGGGGGAAGTGCGCGGTGCCGCCGGGTCGCTGTCCCTGGTGCTGGCGCGCAGGGACCGCCCCGCGGGCGAGGCTCCGGGAGTGCCTGGCCAAGTTTCAAGCAGATTTTTGGGTGTTTGGCTTTCCTGCCCCCCCACCCCCCTCACTTGAGGATAAAGTGCTCAGCGAGAATTGGGTGGCAAAGGGGGGATGATACATTTTCTAAACGGTTTTGTTCAAGTACAGATGATGGTAAATTTACTTTAAACTTTTTTATAGAACTCTCCTCGTTGCTGTGTCATCTTGTCTACAGTGATTTCATGCAATTGTTTATGAAGCTTTTAAGGCAACTTATCTCAGGTTTTGAAACAGTTTTGCCATTATTGTTGAGAACCTAAGTGCCTGTGATGCTTTGAATCACAGGGATAGAGAGGATTGGCAGCCCTAGCAGGAAAAGATGTAGGTGGCATCATATGACACTGTATCATTCCTGTCTGTTGAGGCAGAGGACTACAAAATATTTGGTGATAGGTGGATGCATATATCTGAGTGGAACGTGTGTCCTCAAACATGTGAGTTTATGGCTGTTCTTTGTGGAGTTTTGGGAGGCTGGCAGGGCTTCTGATGAGATGTCTAAGGGATGAATAAAAGAATCTGATCTCATAGAAGAGGAGATGGGGGAACATTGAAAATCAACTGAAGCCTGAAGAGAAGACAACTGCTACATTTCTTGATTAGGCAATTTCTACTTTTTCAGACACTTAGTCTTTATGCTGCTGGGTGGAGCAACGTAAGAAAACCTTTTGAGTTCTTCAGTATCCACTTCCTATAGTGGTACTTTCTGCTTTCCTTTTTCTCCTTTCTGTTTATCTCCATGAGGTTCTTTAGTCTCTGAAGCTAATGAAAAAGAGGAAGGAAGCTTATCTTCCCAGACTCAAGTGGAGGAAGGGTGGCTGATTGCTTTCTCACTTTTGTTGGGAGAGAAGGGACAACTTCTTCCCATTTTAATTCTCTCCAGATAATTTGATTGGGATCAAGCCACAAACTTGGTAAAAGGTCACTGATGCTGTGGGATGGACTTCCTGAATTTGTAACTACACAGCTTTATAGTACAGTGTAGGTATGGATTTCCTTGAAATCAATACTTGCTTGACTGCAGCCAGGTTACACACACTTTTATGGATTTCTTGGCTCATCTACAGCTGTTTTATGGATAAGCATTAAGCTAGAGATCTCAGTTTTTCTTGCTGGGATAATACTGAGTCTAATTATTTTATTACCTTAGTGGCTTTAATTTACTGTCTTTTCTGTGAGCTCTAGAAGGCGGCTCTCCCCTGTAAGCACTACTTCTCTGTGAGGTTACTGGCTCGGGCTTCCAAAGAACAAATACCTGGCATTAATGTGAAAAGACATGTGGTAGATGATCAGCAGACTCATGCTGAGAGGATTTGAGAGGCTGGCAGCCCCAGCTGTGTCTGCCCTGATGTCTGCTGGAGATGATTGTCTCCATAGCAGAGGTTGCAGAATGGTCATGGGGTCTGATCCTTAGGTGCTCACAGCCTGGCAGACTTAAAAGAATCAATGTTAGTTCATGTTAATACTCTGAACTATGGTTGTTGAGGTGCAGATTCAACACCTGTTCTGCTGTCCCTGCTCCAAGGGCAGTAATTTACAGTGGAAGAAGGAACCTTCAGCCACAGATGACAACCTTTGAATTTTTTCCAAGAGAAATTGTATAAGTGTATTTGGAGTTGCTTTGTGCACATCCGTGATGGAAAGGTGATAGTTTCATGTGTTCCTTCTATCCCTGGGCTACTTGTGCTAGTGTTCAGGATTTGAACTTTAGTTCATTCCAGGAGAAAATTTGTGATCCGTATAGTGCACTAGGCTATTTTCAGTAAGTGCTGCGCTAGAGGAATGCTGTGGGTTTTCTTCCACTTTTCTTTGTTACACATTTTAGTCAAGAGAGTCATCTAACTGTACAAAATTTTAACATATGGAAGTGCCTTCCTCCTGGCAATTGATTGTCCTGACACACCAGGTTTAGGAATAACTTTTTCTTTATTTCAGGTATTAAAATCATCCATGTGAATATTTGGAGGAGAGGTAATTTCGTGTTTAACTTGTGATTTTTTTTTTTTTTTTCTCAAGCTGCGAATCATCTTTCACAACGATTTCTGCTATTTTCTTTTCTGTATTTTAATTTGACAGAAAATTTCTGACAAATACTTTTCATGCTTAATCAGGACAACAATAGTGATGTGGCAGTGATCTGAATGTTAGTCATCTTGACAGCTTGACAACTGATACACTGTGAAGAAAGCTTAGTTTTTTCCTGCAGAAAGAAATGCATATGTCAAAGGTATCAAGATGTCAGATTTCCTACACAAAAGAAAGCTGGATGGGAGAGCAGATAAGAATTGAGGTTTTTAATCTGTGACACGCAAGTGCTGGGTCTCAGTGGTAACTCATTTTTTCCCCTCTTCTTCGTTTAGCGAGTCGGAAGCTGTTTATCGCTACTCTGTCATACTCCCTTTCTTTCTTCCAATTAACTGCTTTAGCTGCCAAAACCACCAGCCACTCAGGTGCATTTGCTTAGGTGTATTCTCTAATGAAATTAAGTTTTTGTTTCACCAGAAGCAAGAAAGCTTGGGGTCCTTGCTTGTTAGTAAAACCAGAAATATTTCATTTATCTTGTCTGCTCAGCACATGTCTTTCAGGTGAATGCCTGGCCTGTCTAAGCTATGTTGAAAGACTGTAGAATAATTGTTATGTATTTATGGCTTTGTATACTAAATTCCCTTCCCCCCCCCCCCCCCCCTTTTTTTTTTCTTGCTTTGATCTTTCAGATGTTTGGCTAAGAACAATTGACTCAGGAAATGCATTTCTTCCATGTAGCCAGAAGTATTTTTGTCAAAACGGCATTCAAAGCCTGGTGGTAGATTCCATATTTTCCCCAAAACATGCAGGAACAACTGTCATTTGGTCCATGGTCTCAGGTGGTACAAATACCAGCGGAAGCTGGATGTTAGTATGCATAGAGGGTAAATGAGTGCAGTTTTCGCTTTGCAATGGTGCCATAAGTCTGGGCTTTATGTGAAGAAAAACAACAAAATGAGGTTAGAAGATATACGATTAATCGATTTCCCCTTCCTTTCTATTGTTTCTGTTATATGCTATCTTGCTTCTTTCACTGAGGGTAAGTTACACTGTCTCTAGGGCAACTTATCAACAAAATAAATGTTGGTGTGCGCTGTGTAGTCTATGTTGGCTACTTGGCAAACAGGCTTGTGTTGAGGGCTCTCCCCTGTCAGTTCCCTGCTTGTTGATGTCACCACAGTTTTTATTTTATTCATACCCTGCTTCTGGAAGTTGACCTACGTAACATTCAAGCAGTCTTCAGTAAAATATCAGTAGGGTTTAGATACCAGACCAGTTATGCATACTAAGTTTGGAAAGGAAATTTGGTTCTAGCTAGAAGGCTAAAAAGAAAAAGGAAAAAAAAAAAAAAGAAAGAAAAACAAGTTAGGAAGGATATCCTTTTGTATCCTAGGCAGCCTCAGTGTAAGGAATTTCAAGATATTCAGACTGTGAAGAGCTGGCATGTAATTCTGGTACCACTGTTATGCTGCAAATGTGAAACAGTATTAGCACATCGCAGCAGTCAGTGGCAGAGCAGGCAAGCATCCCCGTGTACACATGCCTTACCTTGGCATGTTGTGCAGTTACTGACATCTATGCAAATGTCGAGTAGAAAGAGATGGAAAAGGCCTTGAAATAGTATCTTAAAGCTTACAGAATATGACTAAAGTAGGTAAGGATAGGGCATATTCTGGTTTTGTCTTGGTTTTTTTTTTTAGTCAGCTTGGGTTTCTTTACAGGTATTATTTTACTAGTGGAGAATTTAGAGGCTGCTCGAGAAGTACAAAGACTTGAAAAGGAAGAACAAAAATAAAAAAACACCTGTATGTGTTTTTTGCGATGTAAAGAAGCAAAGCTGACCACAGGAGAAAGCATCCTTTACTCTGGTTTCCTGAGAGGAAACAGGGCAGCTTCCTAGGGTAGCCAAAATAGCCTGCAACAGAAGCCAAAGCAAAAGCAGTGTTGGTGAGTGTTGCGGTCCTGGCCATCGTGGCAGCCCTCTGTTGTGCTACGTGTTGCTTTGAAGTGCTCTTGCTTCTTTCCTTCTGCATGGTTGGTTTTAATAAGAAAGTAAAATTTCAAAGTTAGCATCTGAAAGTAGATTGATGCGGTCTTTTGTTAGCATTGGAGAGCAAAATTATAACTGCTGCCTTCACTTAGCTGTTTGCTTTAAAACTAGCTTTATTTTTTCCTCCTGAAATGCAGGGATGTAAGGATGTGTAAGACATAATCCTATTCTACCAGGATGTTTATATTTCTCTTTTTACTGCTTGCTACCTGTGGGTGCCTTTTTTTAACAAATATCCTCGTTTACTGAAAGAGCTATTTCATGCATGTCTTTTGCATTATGTTTTCTGAAACATTCAAGACTTCTTAACTCTAGTTTGATCTTGTGATGTAGGATTTACCATTCAGTCGTCACTCCCAGCCTCTGTATTCACTTGAAACAAATCACAGACCATTTGAAATTCCTGTTTTGTAGCCAGAGGAAGTATATTAAATGTAATACATTCAAAAGGTTATTTTTTGCTATATTGATAATAATTGTACGTTATTATCTTGTGTTCTTAAGAGACATATATTTTAAGTATGTAGCTCCTAGAATAGGGCTAGAATTTACACCAATTCTGGTAATGATGGCAGCTTGCAAAACCTGGCATAAATTCCGGTAGGCTTTGTCTTCGCTCAGTAGGTCTGTTAGCATTTCCAGTAACCTTTCCCTTCTCTTGATTTAGCCCTTCATTTTCATCCCAGATGCTTTTGTTTGCATTTCAAAAAAGAAAAAATCTGTTAATTTCTTTTTATGGAAAAAAGCTTAAAATAAATCATATTTAATGGAGAAATTCAGGGCTTTGGAAGGGGAGAAGGTATTAAATTCTAGATTCCATGCAAGAGTACGTTCATGTTTTAAAAGAAGCACTTATCTACTGTTTCTTAGTTAGCTGTTTTGATATCCTGATTTTATTCTTTGTTGTGTATATTCTCAGGGGAAAGGAGACATACAATGGGAATTTTGAAACAAAACCAAGGGATAGAGCAGAGGGAAATGTGTATAATATCAATAACAATAATAATATCACATAATAAAGTGGTACTTGGAAATACAAGTCTTTTGACTTTCCATGAAACTTACACTTGAAGTGCTTACAGTTTGCTTGGAAATGGGATCTGGATTTCTAAGTTAGATGTGTTTTTAAAATATTACTGTTTCCTGTGATAAGTGCATTTGTTGTCTTAGAGAAGCCTAGTACGTGCTTGGATTGTACTTGCTTGTCTCGATATGGAAATGACTATTTGTAGCAAAACCACCTGGAGAATATTTTGGCTGGACGCTAAAACTTGTTGTGTTTGTCCATGATTATTGCCCTGGAAAGTATACATTTACCACATGCTCCTGGTAACCAGGAGCTAGTATTGCTAATCCATTTTTATGAGAATACACTTGTTTCCTGTAAACTGCAAGAGGAATTTTACCTTCCTCTAGAAACGCTCTAGCTCCTGGTTTTCCAATGTGAGTTTTCCAGAAGTGGCAAAGTTAAAGTTCTGACGTAAGCAGTATCACATTTTCTATTATTGCCCTCATAGAAATTAGTTCTGCATGTTATGAAATATTAAAACAAACAAAAACCCATCACGCCTCAAAAAAACGCAACCCTAAAACTACATTGCTCTTTTATATCAAAATTAATTAATCGAGTTTGAGAACCTGCCAAGTTTCAGAGGTTAATTCCTATATTCATAAGATTTTTTTCCCAAGTTATAAAGGCAAATTAGGGTAATTCCAAGGTTCTAGAAAGCACAAAAATGTTCATGTTTTAAGGTGCACAAGCTCCAGCTGCTAAGTGTTAGGGTGAGACTTGGGTGTGCAGAAGGTTATCCCGTACCTACCTGTTATGAAATTATTCTCACTTTTTCTGAGGCTCCTGGTCCTTGTTAGAAACAAGATATGGTGCTCCATGGTCTTCCAGGAATGAGCTGGAATGTCAGTTCTCATGTTTTATCCTTCACATGTTTCTTTAACAGTGTTTCCCTATGATCTCTTCAGATTCAAGATACCTCCCCCCCACTCCCCCTGCTTCATTGGCAAGTAATTTTGGTCTTCAGTAAGCAAATGCTTCACATGAAGAGCCGGTGGTTTATGTTACTGTTTATGTTAACAGATACTATTTCTATACTGCTGGCAAGAGGGCAAATGCTTTTTAATGCTAGTATGAAAAAGTAGTATATTTGGTTTCATTGAAAGGAGTGTATTATTACATGATACTTGTCTTGAAACATTTGAATTTCTTGAGAATTTTTTGTAATGCAAGAGCAGTTGTTCACTGTCATCTTCAAGTGATGTAATTGGGCCTGTAGGTCCTTATCTATAAAGTAATCACTCTTTATGTAACTTCAGTATTTATATCCTGTCTATGCTGTTAAATTCCTCCTTCCACCTGAGAAGCTCAGAAAACACCATTTTGAAGCCTAATTTCAATAAGTGTTTCTTGCCCAAAAGTGTAGAACATTTGCTGATTGTTAATGTATATAATGTTAATTGCTGTTTTTTACAATCGGGGGTAATTAATAGTAGCATTAGAGCACCAAGAACCGATCCCTCAACATCTGCAGGATTTCCTCCCCATCTTACTGACACAGGTGAAAGCCAAGGGAATGGATGACCAGTAGTACTAAGTTTGTACACTTGCAGGCTTAGGGGTCAAGTTCAGTGAATTCAGGATTTCGCCTTTAATTTATAGCTATTAAAAAGCAGGCTTCTCTAGGCCCTTTCCAGAACCATGATGATGGTGGAACTTTTACTAAGAAAGTTAGGAAAAGGAATAAAACTTTTTTTTTTTCCTTATGCAGAGGATGTTGCTCTAAATTTTAGGCCAAAATATGTCATTCTTGGGACAGATTATTTCTTTGGAAATTGTTGTCTTTTCTTGCTGTTGAAATGGAAGAAAACACAGTCAATATTAGAAATGTCTTCTGTGTATAATACACCTTGTACTATTTTCTGCTGACAATTCACAAAAGAAAGAACTTTTAACCAAATGATAGATGGATGTAAATTTTGTTGTCTGATCCTCATCTGTCTCCGTTCTCTTGGATATTTTGCTAAGGTACATTTTGTGGCATCAAAGTTATTCATGGATGATTCTTAGTTGGGAAGAATATGCACTCCTAACAACTTTGGAAGATATTGGGAAAGTTTAATCTGCATGTATTGCTTTCTCTCCTAGGCAGAAAGGAAGAGCTTGTTTATGATACCCAAAGTGATGCTGTAATATAAAGGAACTATTTCATATTTTCCAGGGAGACAGGAAACTGGTTGTAGTTGACATCTGCTATGTTGAAGAAGGTAGTAAATTGTGGTGACAAGGTAAACTGTGAAGTACCTACTGTTTAGATGTTTGGAAATTGTGCTATATTGAAACAAAAGCCTTCCGTCTTAACATTTATGGCACCAATCTATCCCATCCAATGAAACAGCAAGTGACTAGGTAGGGGTTATGATGCAGAGAATCTATACCTACTAAAAGCCGTCTGCTCAACAGATGTCCCTTGACACATTAGTCTTGACCCTGATTGTGTAGCCTCTGCAGATAAAAGAGAAAACTTCAGAATCTAGCCACAGCCTGTATCTAACTCTATGAATGAAAATGAATTGTATTAGAGTTAGGAGACAGTCTGAGGGGTCAGGAGGAGCATGGAGCAGTGGAGAACCATCAGTAGTGAATGTCCAATGTACTTCAAGGTTATTCTTTGTTCTTCAGAATCCTCTTTTTTTTTTTTTTTTTTTTTTTTTCCCAGAGTGATATAATTCCATCTCTTTGCAAGTAGAGGATAGGTGTGTGATGTGATTGACAGGTACTTTACAAGTATGGACCACAAAGTTGCATCACTGCAACTGTGGCTTGACTTCTACATAGAATTTCAAAGTTAAAGCTCTGTGGTATAGGAGGGAAACTATTACTGGGTAGGGTAAACTGTGGACTTTAGAACAGAATTACATTTTATCCTCTATTGTTTAGTTCAGCATAAGGCTTAAGCACAACTTAGTCAGCTCTGAGTCATTTCTGTGTTTCAGGAAAAGGAAGTCATCAGTTGAAAACGAGCTCAGTTTCTCTGAATCTCAAGTGTTTTGGACCTACTATTTCATAGAATTGTTCACAGGCCTTCATGGAAGACTTTATAGTCTATTCCTAAATGTAGAAATGTGTTTATCTTTCCCTCTCCACACAGAGGAACACATTTGTCTTTGATCCAAGTGGCAGCTTCTGGCTCACGTTATTTTGGGCGTTTGAGTCAATTATCTGGTAAGAACAGACTTTAAATGTAAGGTGTGTAGTGAAACTGCATATTGATTTTGTGGATCTTAGTGATACCTACCATTTAGTTGTGCTTAGAGAAGGTGATAAATATGAGAGAGCTGATATCATCTATTGGCAAATGAATAAATATGGAACAGCATCTGTAAGCGTAATTGGCCTAATGTTTTTCATAGCCTTTTAACATTGATGACTCAATGCTTGAAGCTCAAATTTTGTTCCCTTATAGATATGCTATGAAGCCAAAGTTTAAATCAATTATTTTGCTTTAAAAAAGCCTTATATATGCATGCAAGTTTGAAAGCATGATAGAGGTTATATTCTTAAAGTGCCCACAGAAAGAAATGAAAGAACGTCAACATTTCTATTTGGTTTAGAGTATTCTTCATTCAACTTCAAATGAGCTTCCATCCATCCTCCTTGTTAATTACTATCTGTTAGTAAAGAAGTGTGTGCTGTATTTGTTGTAAAAATTATTCTCTCATCTTTAATTATATTCTGCTTATCCTCTTCATATTATATTAATGAATGTGTGCATGCAACACATGATGGGGTAGGGGAACAGCTATGTCCATTTTAGGGTGAGGGACTTCGGTCTTTCCAGTCTGGAGAAAAGACGACTGAGGGGGATCTTATCAACACTTATAAATACTTAAAGAGAGGGTGCCAGGGGGAAGGGAGCAGGCTTTTTTCAGGGGTGCCCAGTGACAGGACAAGAGGTAACGGGCACAAACTTGAACATAGGAAGTTCCATCTTAACATGAGGGGGAACTTCTTTACTGTGAGGGTGGCAGAGCACTGGAACAGGCTGCCCAGAGAGGTGGTGGAGTCTCCCACTCTGGAGATATTCAAAACTCGCCTGGAAGCTGTCCTGTGCAACCTGCTGTAGGTGACCCTGCTCTGGCGGGGAGGTTGGACTAGATGATCTCCAGAGGTCCCTTCCAACCCTGACCATTCTGTGAAAAAAGGAGGGTTGTGTATGTGGCAGAGTAGGACGTTTAATCTGTGGCATCTGTCTTGTCCCTGTCACTGCTGTTACCATGATGCCTTCCTTTTCTAGCTAGAGTTCTGCCAGAAAAACTTATGTTGAAAGTATATGTTGGGTTTTTTTCTGACAGATTTAGGACTTGCGTGCTTGCAAAAGCACACTTCTCACTGTGCTATGTCACTACAGCTGGCATCAGTGGCGGTACTCCTTTCCCAGCCCCAGTATTTATGACAGAGGATTGTGCTGCAAGGATGTGCCCTGGGGGCCTCTCGTTTGGTAATGCATTCCCTCTTGCATTGCCTGCTCTTGAATTGATTGCCAGTGAACCTCTGAAAGTTTGGTGATGTCCTGTGTTTGTATAAGGTCAAACTGAAGGGTTTAAATTATGTCCTTTTATGTAGGCGTTAGAAGAAGACTGAACTTTAAAATTCTAATGACTGGCTAGCTGGCAACTTTTACTGGACAGGGAAAGTCCATTCTGATTTTATGCAGTCATAATTGTAACTTCATAATATCAAAGATAGCTTTAATCTATGTGAAGCACTTCTCACGTTGTCCTTGCAGAATACCTGGCTAAACTCAAAACAAAAGATAAATATAGTGTGAATCGCTTAGAACTCTAGTTTGCTTTCCATGCTGGGGCTGTAAAAATCTTCATAAGCATTTAATTAACCCCTAACCATCGACCGATGCTCATTTTGCAGATGATAGTGCTGTGGCAGAATTGGATAAAATGAGTTGATGATGTTTCACAGTTAAGAGTAGCTCATGGCAGGCTAGAGGAATACAAGCATAGGAAGAAACCCTGTCTAGCTGAAATTACTGTTCCTCTAAGCTCTGCGTGGTACATGCTGAAAAAATGATTATCCACCAAATGGGAAATCTTTTTTTCTATTCCTTTGAAGCAAAATAATATGCTGACACTTCTCTTTATCCACTGATTTTTTGGAAAGCATTAATTAAAAAAAAAAAAATAGATCACAACATCTTATGTGGCTCTGGAGTCAGTTCCCTGAAATGAATGCTCAATATAAAAATCTAATAGGTAAAAAGAAAGACATTTATTACATAGCAGCTGGCATAAATCTTGCCTCTAATGAGGATAAAATCCATGTAAATGAATCATTACAGTAAATTGTTGTAATTAGGATTTATTCATGACAAAGGTCTCATAATTATATAATCAACTTTTAGTGTATTAAGATTTAGAGTCTGAACTTAGTTCCATTTTATTCGTTTAGAAGCAGAATTTGCTAGGGGAGGAGTGTTTTCAGGAAGCTGTCTTGCTACATGCTCTCAACTATAGATGGAATTTGATTCCTTTGCAAATACCATCTAATTCTGGTGTTGCAGAAGGCTCAAATTCTCCTCTGGCAAAAATAAAACTGTTAGCATTTTAAAAGGTTTCCCCAAATACTGAAGTCAAAGCTTCAAGGGCTTTTAAGTGCCAGGTGGTTTATTAAGTGCCTTCCAACTTAAGGGTAATGTATATGCATGCATGCTTGTCTTCTGAGTGTTGTGAAAACGGTGATGGACCGACATGATAGAACGCAACTCATTATTGTCTGGCCTACGAAAAATTGGCTTGTTTTTGATCTCAGTCCTTGCCAGGTGGATAGAAGCAGTATCGAGTATAATAGCAGAGGGTTAAGGTCATCAGCAATCCAATTGCGAGCTGAGTCTGTCCAGTTCTTTTGTGAGTGGCATGTAATGGGGACAGAACTGCTCTCTGAGCTCTACCATCTCCAGTGCGGCTGAGGCCCTGCAGCAGGGTGCTGTGGCAGAGGCTGAGAAATTAAGGCTTTGTGCTTTCTTCTGTCTATTGAAAGGAATAATTTTGTCTGCTGGGCTGTTAGTCTGACAGTTTCAGAACCATCCCCCAAAAAAAATCTTAAAAGCAGTTTCCAAGTTTCTTCTTGGCAAAGCTGGAAGGCTTCCAGTGAGATGCTGTAAACCACCAAAATAACTGTAAGGGTATGCCATGCTTTTGGGGATGTAATAGTTGAAGGCAAGCTTGAGCGGACATATTGGATGTGCCAGTTTCTGGCTTGAAACTGGAATAGATTTTTTCCCCTTCTCAAGTTTTAAGAAGTCTGGATTACAATGACAATTTTCTTGTCTCCTTTCCAAGTTAATTGTATTTAATAGTAGATTTTAAAGGCTAATTCTTCTGTGTGCTGTTTCCCATCCTTCCTGCTTCTACTAAAATTTAATAAAAACAGCTGTGTTACAGTGATTTGGCTCTTTTTGGCTTCAAGAAAAGTTCTTTAGCCACTGCAGTCAGAACAGTTTGAACATCCTCAGGCTGGTTTTAATTACAGAAATGTCTGCAAGTATTCCTGAAGCTTGGAGGACGATTTTACATCTGATCTGTTGCAGGTAGGGTTTTGAATTGACGGCCGTCCAACAGAGCTATAAGGGTTTTCAGGTTTTTTTCCTCTGCATTATGCTGCAGTGCTGCAGTAGCTTCACTGTCACAGCACTTCTGTCCCCTGGTTTTCTGTTTAGACTAATGTTGAATACATTGAATCAGTTTGTCCTGCATTCCCCAGCATGGGCAAAAGCACACAGTAAGTCCTGGTACCTTATCCTGTTCTGCTGTTCTACTGTATGTATTAATGCTCTGTTATTACCACCCATAAATCGTTGAGAAGAGCATGTTAACTCCTGTGCTTTATTGCATAAAACGTATCTGATGGTGTAAGCAGCTCTAATGACAGCTTCTCAGATTTTTGCAGGTACTGCCAAAATTTAGTTGTTTAACCCTCACTTATAATGCTGGGTATAGATAACTTGATGATTTTTGCTTTATAAGAGAAAAATATTTCCCCCAAAAGGAAAACGTTCTTATATAAATTTAGCAGTGGCTTGCCTAGGGTTATTTTATTTACTCATTTATGAAGCAAAGCCAAAGTGGTGTGCTTCTGAACACTAAAACTTTTTCAGAGATGATTCTCACAGAATGTAGATTCTTTTTTCTTTTTCCTTTGATTTTCCTAGAATTCCAGATGAATTCAGGACAACCCTCTTTTCCCCCTTTTTGTCCCCCCTCTCCATTTAATTAAGGCTGGGAATTCAGGTGCTCAAAACCCATGAGATTTAATAAGTTTCTTTGAGACCATGAATCAAGATGAACATGTGCCCTGTTTTCTATTCTTTGCTAAATATAGAGGTGGGACTGGGTCATGGTGTCCTCAGCTGTCACTGGTAACACATGAGCCTTCTCAACCAAGTTGAGCTCTATCTTTACAGCTGTTGGTATTATTTTCTTCACTATTTCAGTGGAGGGGGCTGCTCCAGAACTTCATGGCTTGAATGCTTAGGAATCTGCTTCAAATTTCCAGCCTACATATGTGTTGGTGCATAGTTCAGAGCCATTTGTCCTTGTGTCAGCAGTGTATCCTTAAACCTTTTTTTCTTCTCAGTGTTTATCAGTAAATATACTGACTGATGATAATCCTGTCCTTTCTCAGCCTGGTTTTGGTAGTCTCAACTCATTTGAATCCACTCTTATGTGGTAGGCTCTCTGATATAGCTGTTTGCCATATGGTCCTGTTCACCTGTGCCCAAGGGAGGGGTGCAGACACCCAGCATTGCGTATCTGATATCTCCAGTGCTTGATTCCCTTTCTCTGCTGGAAAAACTGGATAGTACTTAAGTGCATTGCAGATTTTATTCACGATTGCACATTATGTTCTATGCTGCCTTGAGTAATTGAAATGACTTCACTGCAGCCATGCAAATAAAGCAATTGCAGCATGGCCTGGAATTAACCTGCACTGGGAACTAACTGCCTTGGCCTTTTTTCTGTTCTCTGTCAGGCTTTACTTTTTTTTTTTTTTTTTAATCAACTATATACATATTTATCAAATACAGTCCTACTTAATGTTGATTAAGGTATTCTGTGCACAGTCCATCAGTGGAATTTAATTTTGTTTTCAATATTAATTTTGGATTTAGTTGGAGAGACCTAAGATTTTGATTTCAATCACTCATTTGTCTGCTAAAAAATTTGAAAGTCTAATCTCCTGCCCACCACAGTAATTAAAGATTGGAAGAAAGATTCCTTTTCCAAATATTGCACGCACAATGAAGTAGGAAAATGTGCTGAGTTACACTTGTGGATTAAAAGATTGATTGCTTGCTTTATGAAGCTCTGAAGTTAGCCACCAGTGTCTAAGAAAAATCATGTTCATTGTTATGGTATATGTCAGCTTTCTTGGCAATTGACTGGAAAATCTTCTAAAGCTTAATCCAGGTATTGTGGTAAATAAATGTCACTTCTGTCTCATGCAAGGTTCTTCTGTCTGTAGAACTATTTCATGTGTGCAGCGTACTGCTGAGAGGGAAACACAATAACCTGAATAGTAGCTAAGGGCTGGGGAGCAAGGTGCGTACCAATCTGGCAGCCAATCTATATCTTTTAGGGAAATAAGCCACTGTAAAGGATAGATATTCTGGAGGATGGGTTGTCAGCTGCACCTGTGTACATAAACACACCCTCACCTGTCTCGCTGTCTTGTATATCCATCCATCATCCATTTCAGGTTTTTGGTGTTTCTCAGGAATATAACTTTTTTTTTAGTGTTTTTTTTTTTTTTTTTAAAACCCATGAACAAAAACAGCTAGACTCTAACAGCTGCAGTTATCTTTCAGCAGGGCTTTGGGGAGGGGATGCAATTACTTCATCAGGGGGCCTGCAGTAGGACTGAGGAGCAGTGGAGAAATTCCGTTCCCTTGTCACCAGGCACAGTAGTAGCTTTGCTCCTTGTCTGTGTAAATTATGGTCAAGTCTGCAGGCATTACGACACTGAAGAGATGCAGCACCTTTTGCTGTTTTATTACAGTTAAGTGCTTTGAGGAGTTTCATAAAATGTGATGTCACCTCTACTGTGTCTCCTTTTCCTGGTGAGAAGCCAACTGCCATGCTATTGCTGATATAATTTGTCTCCTTGAACAAGATTTTGTTGCACTTTCCTCTTCTGTTTTTTCCCCTTCACCCCCCCTGCTTTTTCATGTTTAATTGGGATTCAGGACTTCAAAACTCCTTGTTTCCTTGAAGAGCTGGGTTTTGTTTCTTGTCAGAGGGTGAATTACATACCTGTGTGGGTTTGTTTTTGTTCCTGTGTATTGATTTAAGGAAGGTACCAGCTGCTTGTTTCTAAAGGATTGGCTATACTCCCTGGGAGTATATAATAAACCTGTTGGCAGCTGATGGCATCATGTCATTAACTAGAGCATGTATTGGCACTACATGCCTTTGAAATTACTCCTTGAGTGCTTCTTTGATGTATTCTCACTCAGTACGCCGGTCCTGTCCTTCTCCATGGCACATGCATAGCCGGGATGGGCCCGGCTCATGGGCCCTGATCTATGTTTGTTGTGCACAGCGGCAGATTGTTTGCCAGAAGGCTGTTTTGGTTGACGATGGCCAAAGATGGGCTGTGGGTTTGTGCCGAATAGTGGTTGTGTTGTACACTGTAGAAAAACTTAATCTGAGCTGTGCAAAAGTATTTCTATTATCTTTGGGCTTAACTGCACCATATGTAGCAAAGACTGCAGGTGTCATGTTAAGTGCAATTAAATGCAACATGCTAATTCCACAGCTATAATTTCTCCTTTCTTTCATGTCTTTTAGGGTGTTTCAAAGATGACCGTATTGTGTTCTGGACTTGGATGTTTTCAACGTATTTTATGGAGAAATGGGCCCCCCGGCAAGACGATATGCTCTTTTATGTCCGTCGAAAACTGTCCTATGTCAGTGGTGACAGTACAGAGGGGAAAAAGGTGAGTAATGATATATTTTCATCTGGGAAATTTAAGGTAACATGGGATTTGGTGTTCTGGAGTACCTGACACATATGAGAACTACAAACCAAGGATAAGGAATCTTAAGCTCTTCCCACCACAAGAAGTTGTGCAAAATTGTCCCATAGAGAAATACTGTGGTTAACACTGAACATCAGCAGCAGTATAAGTGAGCTTCACTGTCACAGGAAGGAGATCAGAGAGTTTGCATGCTTTTTTGGGAAGCTTTTATGTTGATCAGTCTGTGTTTAGGGGGAAAGAGAGGACATCCATGATGATTTTTGTTTTGTTTTTCAATGATGATGATACTTTATAAATTGAAAGTTTAAATCTATAAAAGAGGAGGAAGGTGGTCACTCTGGTATTTCTAGAAGAACCCTTCCTGAGATACCAGAGCATCAGGAATGAACACCTATTGGGTACTCAGTAGCAGAGTACATGCAGCCTCCTGGAGCTGGGATACAGTAGTGACAAACAGTGGAGGAATGACTGTATTCTCATAATCTACATTTCAGACAATATACCCTCCTATAGAAGTATTGTTTCTTGAAAACACATAATCAGGTAGCCTAGTGCTGCTTCACAGGTATTGTCCCATTAGAGATTTGAGAAACTTCTCAGCATTTCATGGCAGTTTTTAACTTAGTTAAGGGAAACAGAAGCAAGAGAAATTATGGTTTTATTGGGAATTAAGGAGATGGCTGCAGAGGATCAAAAGCAGGAAGATAAATGGAGGAAGAAAAGACTGGGACTAATGTCCTGATGTAAATAATTTACACTTTTGTTGAATCACAAATACATGTGCATGGTGTGTGCAAGAGTATTTTTAACCAGGTATACCAGAGTTCTCTAGGTTTAAATGTGGTGACATAAAGAACCATAGTTGTCAACTCCCTTGAGAAAAGGATCCCAGGAGATTTTCCCATGTTTTTGTTGGAGTTACAGGGGTGGAATTATTTTCTCTCTTCTCCCCACCTGTCCAACTTCCATCCTGACAACCACTAAGGAGAAGATGGCAAAATATTGTTCTTTCTCTGTCAGGTTAGTGGTTTAGTAGTCTTTGGCCAGTGTACTTGGAGCTTTAAGACTTTTGGAGGAAACTTTCATCCTAATCATTGTTTAAATGACTATAAATGCATTCCTGTTTCACATCAAACAGTATTGTGGCTTTGTTTAGCCTAATAAAAGTGTGGGTTGTTTAACCTCTTGTCCTTCCCAACAAGGAAGGTGAACCTCAGAGGAAGCCTGGACACTTAGATTTGTTCACAGACCCCTGATCAATCTCTGTTTAACTTAACAGTTTAAAATGGTTGAACCTCTCATGGAGAGAAGACAGTGAAAGAAACCCTTGCATTTGCTCTGAGCTATATTTAAGCCTCCTAAAAGCATCATAAATAATTTTTATTTGTGGGAGGGTTTCATAAGTGGTAATTATAACAAAATCAGCATTAGTGAATTGCTTGCCATAACAACTAAAATGGGGACTGTGCCTTATAGTGCACACAGTATAACTCCCTCTTGACGGTTTGTGTCTTTCTCAGCCTCTGAGAAATGAACCTTTCCTGTGACTTTGAAGTACTTCAGATAGCTTGTGAAACTTCAGAGTTTGGTGGTTCTTTGGTGTCTGTGCTGCTCTCCTCCTGTTTGATTTTAGCTGACTTCTTTGCAGTTCCAATTCCTCTTGTATCTAATTTTTGACCTATCCTGTGCAGTGAGGCACCAAACAACTACTACTCTTTGAATTATGACTAGACAAGTTTTTTATTTTCCTGTGTAGTTTTGACCATTCTTTCTTGAAAGATGGATATCAAAATACCAAAGTAATATCATTAAAAGTGGAAAAACCTAGAGATTGATATTTATAGAAGCCAAATATAACTTCAGACATCCCTGCTACCCACCAAACTGGGTACTGTCATTTACATCCCCAGAGGCAAACTGAAAAGGCAGATGAAGGGGAGCAGTTCAGAGTTGCTTGGGACCAGCCTAGAACTGGAGTGGCCCTGTTGACTCCTACCTTGTGCCCAGGCTGTGCTGAATGGTCTGGTGATGATTTCTCCATGGGCCACGCAGAAGCTGGCTATTAAGTAACTGTAGAATCATTGAATGGTTATAGTTGGAAGGGCCCTTAAAGATAATCTAGTTCCAACACCTGGCCATGGGCAGGGACACCTTCCACTAGACCAGGTTACTGAAAGCCCCATCCAGCCTGGCCTTAAACATTTGCAGGGATGAAGCATCCACAACTTCCCTGGGCAACTTGTTCCAGTGTCTCACCATCCTCACAGTAAAGAATTTCTTCCTAATATCCAGTCTAAATCTACCCTCTTTCAGTTTAAAACTGTTACTCCTCATCCTACCTCTACACTCCCCGATAAAGACTCCATCCCCATCTTTCCTGTAGGCCCCCTTTAGGTACTGAAAGGTTGCTAGAAGGTCTCCCCAGAGCCTTGTCTTCTCCAGGCTGAACATCCCCAGTTCTCTCAGCGTGTCTTCATAGGAGAGGTGTTCCAGCCCTCTGGTCATCTTTGTGGCCCTCCTCTAGACCTGCTCCAACAGGTCCATGTTTTTCTTATGTTGGGGACTCCAGAGCTGGATGCAGTACTCCAGGTGGGGTCTCATAAGAGCGGAGTAGAGGGGCAGAATCACTTCCCTCAGCCTGCTGGCCATGCTTCTTTTGGACGCAGCCCAGGATACAGTTGGTCTTCTGGACTGCAAGTGCACATTGCTGGTTCATGTTGAGCTTCTCATCCACCAACACCCCGAAGTCCTCCTCAGGGCTGCTCTCAATCCATTCTCTGCCCGGCCTGTATTTTGTGCTCAGGATTGCCCTGACCCACGTGGAGGACTGTGCACTTGGCCTTATTGAACTTCAAGAAGTTTGCACAGGACCACCTCTCAAGCCTGTTCAGGTCCCTCTGGATGCATCCCTTCCCTCCAGTATGTCAACTGCACCACACAGCTTGGTGTCACTGGCAAACTTGCTGAGGGTGCACTCGATCCCACTGTCCATGTTGCCAACAAAGATTTTAAACAGCACCGGTCCCAGTACCAAACCCTGAGGAATGCCACTTGTCACTGGGTGCCACTTGGACATTGAGCTGTTGACTGCAAGTCTTTGAGTGTGGCCATCCAGCTAATACCTTATCCATTGAGTGGTCCATCCATCAAATCCATGTCTCTCCAATTTAGAGACAAGGGTGTCATGCGTGACATCATCAAATGCTTTGCACAAGTCCAGGTAGCAGATGTCAGTTGCTCTTACCTTATCCACCAATGCTGTAATGCTGTCATAGAAGGCCACCCAATTCAGCAGGCACGATTTGCCCTTAGTGAAGCCATGTTGGCTGTCATCGATCACCTCCTTATTTTCCATGTGCCTTAGCATAGTTTCGAGGAGGATCTGCTTCGTGATCTTGCTGGTCACAGAGGTGAGACTGGCTGGCCTGTAGTTCCCCATGTCTTCCTTTTTTCCCTTTTCCAGTCAGCGGGAACTTCACCAGGCTGCCACGGCTTCTCAAATGTGATGGATATGGCTTAGCAACTTCATCTGCCAGTTCCCTCAGGACCCATGGATGAATCTCATCAGCTCCCATGGACTTGTGTACCTTCAGGGTCCTTAGATGATCTCAAACCTGGTCTTCTGCAGTGGGCCGTTCCTCATTCTACCAGTTCCTGCCTTTGCCTTCTGCAACTTGGGTGGTGTGGCTAGAGCACTTGACAGTGAAGACTGAGGCAAAAAAATTATTGAGTACCTCAGCCTTCTCCATATCCTGGGTGACCAGGTCTCCCATCTCCTTCTGGAGAGGGCCCACATTTTCCTTAGTCTTCCTTTTATCGCCGATATACCTATAGAAGCTTTTCTTGTTGCCCTTGATGTCCCTGGCCAGGTTTAATTCTATTAGGGCTTTAGCTTTCCTAACCTGGTCCCTGGCTGCTTGGACAATTTCTCTGTATTCCTCCCAGGCTACCTGTCCTTGCTTCCACCTTCTGTAGGCTTCCTTTTTGAGTTTGAGTTTCTCCAGGAGCTCCTTGTTCATCCATGCAGGCCTCCTTACATTTTTGCCCAACTTCCTCTTAATTGGGATGCATCACTGCTGAGCTTGGAGGAGGTGATCCTTGAATATTAACCATCTTTCTTGCGCCCCTCTCCCCTCCAGGGCTTTATCCTATGGTATTCTACCAAGCAGATCCCTGAAGAGGCCAAAGTCTGCTCTCCTGCAGTCCAGGGTAGTGAGCTTACTGTGATCCCTCCTCACCACCCTAAGGATCTTGAATTCCACCATCTCATGGTCACTGCAGCCAAGGCTGCCCTTGAGCTTCACATTCCCCACCAGCCCCTCCTTGTTGGTGAGAACAGGACCCAGCATAGAACCTCTCCTTGTTGGCTCCTCTATCATTTGGAGAAGGCAGTTATCATCAATGAATTCCAGGAACCTCCTGGATTGCTTATGCCTTGCTTGCATTGTCCCTCTGACAGATATCAGGGTGGTTGAAGTCCCCCATGAGGACCGGGGCTTGTGAATGTGAGGCTGCTCCTATCTGCCTATAGAGGACCTCATCTGCTCGGTCTTCCTGGTCAGGTGACCTGTAGCAGACCCCTACTGTAACATCACCTGTCCCTGCTCTCCCTTTAATCTTGACCCATAAGCATTTGGCTCCTCATCCATCCCCAGGTGGAGCTCCATGCACTCCAGCTGACAGTGGAGAGACAGAGTGACACCCCGGCCTGTCCTTCCTGAAGAGCCTGTATCCTTCCATTCCAATACTCCAGTCATAGGAGCCATCCCACCACATCTCCATCATGCCAGTAAGATCACAGCCCTGCAGGTGTGCATATGTCTCTAACTCCCGTTCATTCCCCATGCTATGTGCATTTGCATAGAGGCATTTAAGTTGGGCTCCTGATGAAGCTAACTTAGTGGCTGGTATTCCTTTGTGCTGCGCTCCAGGTACTCTCCTGTTGACTTGCAACCCTTCTCCAGGCTCTGGGCATCTATTACTGGTGTTGGCATCATACTGGTAGGAGTGGGACAGATTGAGGTTCCCCTCTCCCACCAACTCTAGTTTAAAGCCCTCTTCACGAGCTTGGCAAGCCTCTGACTGAAGATACTCTTGTCATTCTTTCTCTGACAAGTGGACCCTATCAGGCCCCAGTAGACGAGGTTTCTCAAAGCAATCCCATGGTCTAAGAAGCCAAACCTTTGGCTGTGGTACCAGTCCTGTAGCCATTTGTTGATTTGCCACATTCAACTGGCCCTATCAACCCCCTTCCCTTTGACTGGGAGGACTGATGAAAAAACTACCTGTGCCCAGAGTCCCTGACCTCTGCTCCCAGGGCTCTATACTCCTTGATATTCCTCGAACTGCTGAAGAAGTTGGGTCTCTTTGTAGCTTGGGTATATAGTTAAGCAAGTTCATTGTAGTTCTTCCATAGATGCTATGTATTTGCTCTGCATTTGGGTGGCTGTTGTAGGTTGTGACTGAAGAAAGTGTGAGGTGAATCGTTGTCCTATGACATCTCGGAGCACTAGTCTATATTCATGAAAATAAGATCTGTGCAGCTTTGAGCACAGTAATCTTCTGTAGGACTGATAACAATGACAACAAAACTGGATTGAGAGGGGAGGCAGTGTTTGTCTGAATGCTAACAATGGTGATGTTTGTTTTCTGAGATTATGAGCTCACGTGGCATGTTCGCATCATTTGCATGCCATGGTGTGATGATTCATGTCAACAAGAAACAAGTGTTGAGTTATCAAACAGTTTTCAGGTTTTGATGGCTATCCTGTGTGATTAAAAGTCATTCCTGCTTGTGGTTTTTTTTTTCTGTTCTTACTGGTGCTGAAGAGTGTCAGCAATAACGTTTGATTTTAAGTTGAAGTCTAATAGAGGATAAGCAGAAAAAATGTGATAGGATCAAGATTTGAGGTTCTACTCAATTTTAAGGCTGAATGAGAATGGCTTTGAATACAGCTTAGTCACAGCAGCTTGAAGTAATAAATCTCTCAATTTGATGTATCAGTAGGCAATGCTGGTAAACTTCTCTACGATCATAAATTTTATTTTAAAAGGCCTTATAAATTATCAAAGTAGGTAATTTATTAGACCCCCTGGTCTAAGCAACTTTCTGTTTGCCTCTCTTTTCCACCCCACCGATTTCTAAACTGCACATGTATGGGTGAAACAGCAATTGAGTTCTTAAAAAGGTCTATGTCAGGGCAGAACTGCACTATCAAATTCTGGGCTATATCCATTGCGCGGGCTCTTGGATTCCAGAGAAGTGCATTCAATTCTGCTTCCTTGGCATGTTGCCATAACACTCTTGCAGTTTTTCTTGCCAATTTTTGGAGGTACTACTTCTCTAGTGTCTTTAAGCAAAACCACAGACCCCATTTCTCAGCTTCTGTGCAGGCAGGGCACTGTGGACCATAGCTCTCCTCAGAGTTAAGGGATTTAGTAGGCTTTTTTAAGGTGGAATCCCCTTACTTGTTCTTTATGCACCATTAAGTCAAGACTCAAAACACCTTTGCTGCTGCCTCACACACCAGCTGATGTGACCTACTGGAAAATGTAAGCCCGGATCCTCACTTACAAAAGGTCCTGTACATCACCAAAACCTACAGCTTTAAATGGTTAAAGTGGTTGGACTTGGGATTCTGATTTTAAAGTGGTATTAGATTAATATTTAATGTCTCTGGCTCTTTCCAGTGCAAAAGGCATATAAAGGGTTAGGCTTCGTTACAACCGCAAGCTTCTGATCTTTCTGTAGAGAAGTGTTACTTTCTCAGGAGACTACGGAAGATGCTAGAGTTAAGAGACAACTGCCAAGTAGGGAAACTAAGGTAAAACCTCAGTGATGGACCAGCAGAACTAGCTTGTATTAACCCCTTCAGCCTTGAATCATGCTTTGTCATCTGAAAAGGGTGCTGTATTTATAGGGCAAAGCAATAAAAAAGATTAAGACACTTGGTATATATTCTGAGCTTGCCTGGATTTTGGAGTAGGTCCTGTTTTCTTCAGCATCCTATAAATGTGGAGGAGTACAGTTGCTGCCAAATGCATGGGGGAGTCATTCAGGCTGTTAAGTCTTCAAAAAGCTTAAGCTACTGATGTTGTGGCTGCAGCATCGGAAACAGAACTGAATTGGAGCCATGGTTTACAGGTTTATGTGGATCTGTACCTGTGACACAACAAATACTGGCTGTGATGGGAGACCAGTTAGTTTCCAAAGCTAAATGACTTTAGGCACATGACTCCCACTGAAAATCACAGGATTTTCATAGCTGAATCTCTAATTCACTGTCACCATCTGTCTGGCTTGAAGATTTGACAACCTGAACTCCACATCTAGCAGAAATGCAAGTTTTATGTTGCTGTCTCTGTTGTATCTTTCAGAGCGGTGCTTTTTTTTTTTTTTTTTTTTTTTTTATGTTGTGAGCAAACAGGATGTCTCCAGAAGAGCTGTTCAGTATACTTCGTGGCAGTTCCACATCACCATCTGAATACAACAGAGAAACAAATGGCCAAAAATGCATCTTTTTTTCTGAAGAAATTCTCTCCATGTACATGGATAGTACATGGGAACAAACAATGATTGCAATGTGTGGAAATCAGTACAGCCAGCCAGCTGCTCTGCCTTAACTCTTCCGTTGTGCTAAGTTTGTGGAGGTGTTGCAGTGAGTAGGAACAGTGGCTTCCGCAAAAGAGGACAGCATCAGCACATTGCTCTCATTTTGAAACATAGAAAAGGAACACTGGTGTTATCAGATTGATATTGATTTTCTGTAAGGAGCTCAACATCTTAAATGCAAAGATTTGGCTTTTCTTTTACGATTATCCTTCTCAGAAATTCCTGTGCTTTCTCATGGTATTTTGCTGATGTTTGGTTGTCTAAATACATGAACATAAAGGAGCTGCTACTTGATAGCCTCTGCTCATGGTGCATTTTTTGCAAGATCACCTCCATTTACTATGTGTACTGTGATAGACTTCTTGGAGAAAACAAACAAACAAAAAAACCCACAAACAAACAAAACAAAACAGAGAAGAATACTGCCACAGGTGTGACAAGAACATCTCTTTCCCACGCAGAACTGCATCTGGCTGTCTGTGACCTGGAGTATGCTTGTAACGTAACTGGCAGCCTAATGAGCCTTTGGGGTGGAGATGCTTTTACATTCTGTCTTATTTCCAGAGTAAATTTGTGTCTGAGGCAAAGCGAGCATGCAGCTAAAACATCCTCACAGTGTCAGAGTCAGTAAACTCCTGACTCAGGAAGGGGGGGTGGGCTGTGGGCATTTCTAATGAACTGGTTTTTATTGCTTCCAGTGTCTGAAGAACTCCCAGCAGTCAAATAGGGTGACAAGAAAGCCAGGATCAGAAGTGAATTTAATATGAATTGCACTGAAACATGGCAGCCCTGAGTCATGTGGCTCAGACAGTGCTCTATACTCTGCAGCAGAGAGAGACTTCATTGGGCAGAAAAGAAACCCAGACTCAGTTCCCCTATCTGATAGATTTGTAATGAATAATTCAGTATTGCAAATGCAGCATATCTGAGTCACTGGGAGGGATGAGGGACAGAAAAGCACTGCTAGGCTGGACTTCACACCCTGGAAAAGGTAAAAGTGTCTGCTTGGAGCTCCCTGAAAGCTTCATAAGGCTACTAGTTCAGCAGAGTGCTTAGTGTGTTTGATCTATGGGTTACACAATGTTAGCTTGCTCATTAGGAGTATGAAACTGTCTGTTTTCAGTGTTGAAATTAATACGCAATTGATTATGATAATCCAGAGCTTCAATTCAAGTCTCTAATAACACTAGTAATTAGAACTCAAATGTGTGTTCTATCTGCCAGGGTTTTTTGTTCACCCACATTTTCTGGTCAGTAACTCAAGTTTATGCATTTCCATATCCAACAGAGTTGTTTTGAAATACGGTGTTTTATTAACATTCTGTAATGTTATTTCTCATGTGTCTTTGTCTGCTGCCTTCGTTACTGATGTAGTGTGCCTTCCCTTGTTTTGCTGACTGTATTCTGCAGGAGGCGTGCTACGTGTTACTTCAGGCACTCGTGCTTTTCTGGGGAGGAATTCCGGAAGCCTAGTAAATAATATTACAGGAATAAGGTAACAGTGACCAACCTGTTACATCTGAAAATACTGGTTACTCTGTGGTCTGGGGTCACATTTGATAGTGCTTAAATAGTCACACATTTATCTATCCTTTCAATTTTTGAAAGCTGATTTAGCAGATTTATGGAGCGTTTGACTTGGGGAATGAAAACTGATGCGAATCACAGAGTACAAGTGTCAGGTAGCAGCTAGGATTACTTTGTCAGTGTCTTAAATATAGTGATTTCTTGTCTTGCTGATACTGATCAGCATGTTTTAACTCCCAGCCTTGTCTTGCTTAGCCGCAGTTGCAATGGCTTTCTTGGTGCCAGAGGGAAAACAGTTTCCACACCCTGTGTGTCCTGCGGTGTCCACATTGTTGCTTTCCCCTCATTTGTTTGATGATGGTCATCAAACATTCAGACTGTTCCAGTAATTTGAACAACTTGCACTTTCCTTATTTTTAATCTTTTATGCCTCTTTTGCTATTGCGATAATTGTGAAGACAGAACTAGACTTTTTGGTTTCTTTTCACGTAAGTAATTTCTAAGCTGGCTTTTAACTCTGTGGGTCCCATTAGCTTTTCTCAGTCTTATAATTTACTTGTTATTCTTGTACATGAAGAATCTGAAGTGATAAGATGCAGATGCTGGAAACAGACTTGTAGGCTTGTTAGATCTTTGTTTTCTATGACTATGACTTGCCGATCCAGAAGGAATGTCTTGTTATTGTTAAAAAGAAGAAAACAGAATATGTTTGGTAGGAATTCCTTGTGATTAAGAATTACTTTTGCAAGAGCTATAATTAATTTTAATATAATTTCTTTAATATTGAGCTATAAACTTAAGTAATAATGAAGAAAGAAAATGGGAATTCAGTGAGAAAGCACAATCTCAAGGCAGTGCAGGATATGAAAATCCTAGTGTTTGGTGTGTGCCCTCAACTGAGGGGAGCAAACAGTATTTTTTGCTACAGATAGGTGAAGCACAAAGGTTAGAGAAGGATGCTTTCTGTCTTTGAAGAGGGAGGAAGCTGCTGTTTCTAGCTGCCAACTGATGCTGTAGATCACCCTGCGTGCCTTTAACTCTTGTCTCATTAGGGATAAATGGGGTCTGACTTTTTAAAGTTTACCGTTCAGTTCAGACCTAGTCATAGACCAAAGTGTGTTCTTCCCCCAAGAGCGCAGTTGGGTGGAAGGAGAGGATGCCAATGGATCAAAGTTGGGTGATGTTTACAGTGATGCGTTGCCCTTTCTGGAAAGGGTTGAAATAATGAGCAGTAGTGCAATTAACCTTGAATTTCAGGGGCTGGACTTCACAAATCAAAGCACTTCTCACTCTAAGGTAAACTAAAACGTTGAGTTTAGGGCAGTCTTACGCCATTAAACCATCATCTGCAACCAGATCAATAAATGACAGAAGAAAGATTAGTTTATAAGGAATTATAGTAGCAGTGAAACCCATGTGAGCAGTGAGAACAGCTTTGCAGAACTGAGTATCCAGAAGGAAGGGACTAGGAGAGAATAAAAGTTACATGTGAGTTGACTGCTGGTTTCAATATTAGACTGCAACTGCAGTTGTTCGGTGAACAGGCGATGAGTCAACCAGTTGTGGGTACAGTTTCCTCTGTTCTCCCCAGCCTGAGCCTTTCAGCATTACTGCGCATTAGTCTGTGGAAGGTGCAAGAGGGTTGTGTAATGGAATGCTGCGAGATTAGGATTTTAGCATATGTTGCTCAGAGCTTTTGTTCAAGGAACAATCAAGCAGAAATACTGGAAATCTCATTCTTCAGAACACTTAACAGGGACAAAACAGGGCACTGAAAAATATGTGACAGGAGAGTCCTCTTAAGGAATTAAGATCCATGATGGTTTTTCTATCCTCCCTTCCCTTTACCTAGTGTCTCACAAAGCATTCCAGCACTACAATCAAAATACCCATGTGGCAAGGCACAGCAGAGCCCTGCTTTGCTCTCCTTCACAGGTGTATGAGGCTTTCTTCCTAAAAGCTCTTGGTTAGCATAAGAAAATGTTCCCAAGCCATCTGGTTCATGATCATCTTATTCCCTTAAGGATTTAAGTCCTGTTTGATTGTTAGAAGGCAGAACAATCAGCCTACTCATCTTAGAATCATAGAACCATTTTGGTTGGAAGAGACCTTTAAGATCAAATCCAACTGTTAACCTAGCAGTGCCAAGTTACCACTAAACCATGGCCCTCAGCACTACATCTACCCATCTTTTAAATACCTCCAGGAATGGCAATTCCGCCACTTCCACCACTTCCCTGGGCAGCCTGTTCCAATGCTTGAAACCCCGTTCTGTGCAGAAATTTTTCCAAATATCTAATCGAAACCTCCCTTGGTGCAACTTGAGGCCACTTCCTCTTGTCCTAGCTCTTGCTATTTGGAAGAAGAGACCAACCCCTACCTCACTACAACCTCCTTTCAGGTAGGTGTAGAGAGCGATAAGGTCTCCCCTGAGCCTCCTTTTCTCCAGGCTAAACAACCCCAGTTCATAGATCATAGAATGGTTTAGGTTGGAAAGGACCTTGAACATCATAGAGTTCCAACCCCCCTGCCATAGGCAGGGACACCTCTCACTAGACCAGTTCACTCAGCCACTCCTCATAAGACTTGTTCTCCAGACCTCTCACCAGCTTTGTAGCCCTTCTCTGGACATGTTCCAGCACCTCAATGTCTTTCTTGTAGTGAGGGGCCCAAAACTGAACACAGTGCTCGAGGTGGAGCCTCACCAGTGCCAAGTACAGTAGGGCACTCACTTCCCTAGTCCTGTTTGCCACTCTATTTCTAATACAAGCCAGGATGCTGTTGGCCTTCTTGGCCACTTCACCTGGGCACACTGCTGGCTCATACTCAGCTGGCTGTTGACCAGTACCCCCAGGACCTTCTCTCTTTAGAATCCCAAATTAGCTATGAAAAGAAAGCATACTTCTGGCTTTTTGCCTTATAAAAGCTAAATTTAAGTGTTTGGGAACCATGCTGAACCTTATCAAATATGGTGAAATCACGGCCTTTTTTAACCTTCTTAATTAATATCAACCCTTGGGAATAAAAAAAATAATAGTACGTATCATGCTAACGATTCTTCTTGCAACATCTGTCTTCCCCGAACATACCTGTCTAGTTTCATAATTGCAAGTGGAGCCTTCAAGTGACAACAAAATATAAATTAAATTTTTATAGTGTGATATTTTACTTCCTTATATATTTTTGTACCAATTAGAAATGTTTCATACAATCAGATGTTTTCTTTTTAGTTTCCCCAGCACTCGTTACCTTATTATAATTATTACTCTTGCTTTATATATTCCTTATATGAAGACTAAACCTTGTTAGGTCTGTGGCTTTTAATGATAGGACTGCAAAGAGCTCTATAAATCCAGCAAATTACTTTGATCTGAAAGGAAAGGTCCTGTGTGGTGAATTTTCATATTAATGAATGTTAATCTCTAATTATACCTCTTTGGAATCTGATCATAGTTACAGTGGTTTGCCTAGTTTTTAAACATTTCAATCTAGACTATTGTAGATACACCAATGTCAAATTTACTTTGAGGTATGTATTTAGAAGTTACAAATACTTGGAAAATCTTGAGGTGAAATCCCAGCTTCTCTGAAGTTGCTGAGAATTTTTCCATTCACTTCAGTGGGGAAGAATTTTGTTCTCATTAAATATAAAGGGTAGAATAAACTATTCAGTGATTTGCAAAATAATATAGCAAGGCCTATGAATATGTCTGATCTCTTGTAAAAATCCACCTCTTATAATCTTGCTTCTCTTCTTGTCTGCTGTGTCTCCATTGCTGCAGTATTCCCCGGACCACTTCAAAGTACAGCCCCCCATCTCCTTGCTCTGTCCCCAGTGTCCCTCCAGCAACATCCCATGCCTTTTACCTTGTGTGATCTCTTTCTGGCTCTTTTTTGGTTGCTACCAATGCAAAAGGTAGCCAGCACTGTGGGTGGTTCATGGTGAATGGTGGCTGAGAAGTTAAAAAAAGACTGAGCTTCCCTGGCCCTACTTCTGCAGTGATAGTAATGTGAGGGTATCTGATTGCCGACTGTCACAATGGTACAATCTGATAGACCTCTGTCAAGTTTGCCTGAAGTTGGCCAACACGTTTGAAATATGGCTGGGAGCAGGAAGGATCTCAGTTGTGTAAGTCCTATTTTCTTAAACCAGATGTTGTGGAGTTTTTTTCCCATATGCACCATTATATCATAACCCTACAGCATACTGTGCATATAGTCGGTTTGCTCTAAGATGACATCTGTCTGGTAATCACACATTCACATGAGGTGATTGCTGATGTTGTGAAGTCCTAAATACAAGCAAGAGATGGGAGAAAGAGGACAGGAAGGGAAAAGACCTTTTATAAGAAGTTCAGCTTCTTATTTAAACTGACACAGCTTCTTCAGGATAGGAAATATTGCAACTATTCTTGCAACCTAGTCTGAATGATTTTGACTTGAATGGGTCTCCCATTTACAGACGTAGTCGTTTGTTTACGTTTCATGCTTTTTAAAAGCATGTTTGCTGGTAGCTGCCTGTGAACCACCAGTGCCTGATTAGTACCGGCCGGAGTAGGAGCGGTGTCTGTTGCAGCAACACCTTTCATGTGTCATCAGCCATCCTGCAACTTGAGTGATGAAAGAAGATAATCCACTGCCATTCTCCAAGGCTCTTATTCCACCTGCAAACACCTTCCCATGTCCTTGCCTACACATACATGTAGCAGTTGCAGTAAATCTTTCAAGTTGAATGTTGAAGCTAGATGTCAGCATGGTGTTGGCAGAGGTCGGACAGAGGTTGGCATGCCTATTGGGATGATCTGGGCTGCAAAGTTTCTCACCTGCAGGTCATGAATGAGTAGCAGAAGTTACAGTCACCCAGCATTTATCACGCCACCAAATGGAAGAGAGAGTCTGAAGTTATAAATAGATTCTTCCGGGTAATTGCATCACAGAAAAGATGAGCGTGTGCTGTTGGGCACCAACTTGTCCCATTTGGACCTTTGAAAGAACCTCTGCAGGACACTGGAGTCTAAGATGCCTGATTGGTGTTCTGATTTATCCAGAGACACTAGAAATTACAGTCAACTTTTTAGATCATTTACTTCTCTTTCTGTTGGTTTTGGTTGGCTTTTGATTATACCAACATAGTTGGGGGGAGAGAATTCCAAGTAATTAATACTGAAGCAAACTTTTAGAAAAGGGATGGTTTTATCTGTAGCTGAACTTTGTGTCTTACATAAAACAGTTTATGTTTGCTTTATTGCAGTGGGCTTTGTTTCAGCTTTATAGCTAAGGTGGGTGTCAAGTTGCCATAGCTACTGGGCATTATGCTGTATTTATGTGGGCTCTAGAGCGCGTTCCAGGAGGATCAGGTGCAACTTCTGAATAATTAATAGTATCCGGGAAAATGGAATTGGAATTCTGTTTTGGAGGGCTTTCTTCTTGTTGTCCTTCACAGTTACTGCCACTAAAAATTACAGTAGCCCTAATCCTAAGAAGAAAGCTCCTTATGACATCTGAAAGAATCTTTCTTTTTCATTTTAATACATTGTTGCATTGTTAAATGCAGTTGTCCCCTTTTAAATATTATCTTGGATATAAATATTATAGGCAAGGCTTATAACATAATCTGTTGTCAATGTTGTCCCTTCTGCAGATTCTCTATGTGACAGGACTGGGGATGCACCCTTCCCGTAGGACTTCTCTGCACGCTCCAGAAAATACTAGACTACTTTGATTTTCTTCCCGTTTAATAGAGACAGGTCTGTCAATGCTGGGCAGATGAGTGAGCAGATGGATTTTCATGGGTGACTTGGTTGGATCAGTTCATATTGTCTTATTGGGTGTATGTTCTACAATGATGCTTGGCAGCCTATTACAAAACACATAAACACAGCTTCATATACAGGTCTGTGTTATTTTGACTTCTCCCAGGTTCTTAAATACATGTGAGGCAAAAGTCTTTGGAGATTTAAGTAGTGACCTCCATGTCATTCGTGGTAATTTCTTGTTCCGAGAAAATGCCCTATTTCTGTGCCAAAGAGTCCTGGCAGCTCCTGGGATACTGTCTTTTCCTTCTGAATTGCATCATGTTGTTGATACATTCT
This sequence comes from Vanellus vanellus, assembly GCF_965231255.1. Lineage (NCBI taxonomy): Eukaryota > Metazoa > Chordata > Aves > Charadriiformes > Charadriidae > Vanellus > Vanellus vanellus. Next base: position 79,099,859 of record NC_138905.1, on the reverse strand, counting down.
AGACAAGGAAGCAAGGAGTGACCTGCGTCTCAGTGGTCTGGAGGTGGGGAATTTTTGCCCAAAGAAGTGAACACTGCCATTACAATGGCAGCTCCACACTGTAGGGAAAGTTTGGGCACGTTTTGGAAGGTCAGTCTCTATGCAGCCAGCCTTACTCCAATGAGCTGGAGGAGGTGCTAAAGCCAGAGACATTGCAAAAACTTCAGTATTTGTCACGCAGATCTGTATTGCCGCTGGGTTTCAGGCAGCATTCTTATTTTCCACATTTCCTTTTTTAATGAATAACCTCCACCCCCTCCCCAAGAGCAAGATGAACAGGAATGACTGCACGCAAACCCTCTTCTGGTACTGGGTAGCTTTGGCTGGGAATGAATCTACCTTCTAATATCTGCTAATCTTAGACCTGACACTTGCTGGTAAAAATATCATAAATGTTCAGACTAGGATAGAATGCTCTGCATTAAATCAGGGTCATGAGGCTTATTGACTTTGTTTTTTAGATGTGGAAATCAATATAAACCTTCCTTTTCCCATCACCAGTGTATTAAATTAGCCTGAAACATTTGAGAGGCTGATTGAAAACTTAGGGTTGCTACATCTTTAAATTAAATAACATTCTGAAAGTTGTAAGGGGGTGCGGGTGTATTTTTTTTCTTTTAATTAACATTGTTAGGAGCAAGCCTACTGGGATTTGAAGTATTTTAGAGCTACAGTGAAAGTAAAACATAGAAAACGAATGCCCTTTATCATTTGCATTCTAATGGAGGTCCACTTCTATCAGAGGACCTGGATTTTTCTCTTAATGCCTTTTTTAGGACTCTTCTAAGTGTTCTAGAAGCTTATCATAGCTTGATTACTGCCTCAAAAATGGATTTGTGTCAATGATAGTCTTGGTGACTTTAGTCTTGGAGATGATGTAGAAGCCCACAAGCATATTGGGTTTTGAGAATTGGGTTTTGAAGGTACTGTATTTTCAGGTTACAGGAGAGCTGAGGTTTGGGAGTGAGAATTGATGTCTTTGTGTAGGTTGGGGAAAAATAGGTTAGTTTTTGTGGTGAAAGAAGTGAAAGATGACTGTTTATGGCTCGATGTTTGTTCTTGCTGTCTAACCAGTTGGTTCTAATAAAAAGCTGCTGTAGTCACAAATTCTCTCTCCTTCACATCCATAAGCTGTCTTGCTACAGTAGCACTATTGATGCTGTATGAAGTGTTTCAAGTTATTTGTATGCATTCAAAGGATCCAGAAAGAAAAGGGATTTTAATGTTTTGCCCAGCTTGGGAATATAACTGCAATTACATTAACATTGAGGTTATAATTAACTGTAATTTATTTTTGTCTTGACATTGTTTGATGGCTGGTTTTTAGTGTTTAGCACCACTTCTTTGTTTTACTTTAAATGTTTTCTCTGACTTTTTTAAAGACATCTTTTATTCCCCTAAGATAAAAGTTTTATTGTGGTTTGTTTTTTTTTTTTAATACTGGTAAAATATATCTTCTTTCACGGTCCCAAATTTATAGCCAAATGCCTTGTGCTGTGTGAAGCGTGGTATGTATCGATTACATAGGAGTCTGATATAAAAGCAGCTGAGTATCGCACCTGTGTATCACAACTGCATGGACAAGCTTTTCTGATGCCCTGTCTCCTGTGGAGAACCAACACTTCTGCTTGGAGAGGGTCTGGATGTCTGGATGGGGTTCATGTGTGTCTGTGACTGCCTGCAGACTGTGAAACAAATCCTTACTTCCAACTTCATGCCATGGTGGTGGTGCTGCATGTGAAACTCCTTTAAATGGAACAAGAAAGCCTACCTAAAAGCTTGAGTTGCTGATTTGTGCCAGGCTTATGCTGTTTGCAGCTTCGTAGGTACCAATATCAAAGCTGTCTGGTTTCCTAATGCTGTAGGTTTAGTTGCTACAGTGAGGGGTCAGGATTCCTCACAAAAGTCCCAGCTATGTGATTAGATGCTTAAATAAGTGCCTGTGGAAGTACAAAATATTAGGTGTCCAAGAGTAAAGTGTTGTCTATAAAATGGAGGCATGCTTTGCTGCTGGTAATACCAATTTGCTCCGTTAATGTGCATCTGGGTTACACCATTTACTTAAAGGTACCTCAGTGCTGAAAAAGAGATTGTTAAAGTGGGAGGAAGTAAAACAAGTGGCTGTCAGTGCACAAGGAAAGTGCAGAACAAACTGAGACTGTGTTTGGGGGCAGATCTGAAGCATGGGAGAGAAGGACATTAGTTCCTTTGGTCAGTGAATTTAGAAAAACCATTTAATTTGGTCACTATTTAAGATGCTATTTTTGGAATTACACCTTTGTGCTACAAGGAAGACTAGTAAGAGGAAACACTTGGATAACTGTGAGAAAGATGCTTCTAATGTTGAAAGCCACTAGGCTTCATAACTGTTGGATGCAGTGTGTGATGGGGGCTTTTAAAACTGTGCACTGGTAAGAACACACTGGGAGATAATTCTGCTTTTGTAGAAGATGGGCCAGTTTTTGAAATAACCTTTTTTCTTTTGCTGATTTTTCCTGATCTTTTGAACCAAAACTGTCAATGTAAAATCCTAAAAATCAAATTTCAGTCTCCGTATTGTAGCTGGCTCTGGACACAGTAGGAGTATTTGCTCTCTGAACTTGTATTGTGGATGAAGTCTTGAATTTTGTTCACTGTATCTTCTTCCTCTCCCTTTTCATGTTCAACTCCCTCCCCTTTGCTGTTTTTCAGTGAATGTGGCCTGAAAAAAACCTGCAAAGTGGTGCTACTACTAGATAGACCTGTAATCCCATTAGACTTCTCTTTAAAAGAAGACTAGAATCTTCTTTTTTTGGATGGCTTCTGAATGGCAACAAAATAGTGCTCCTTGTAAACCCTGTTCATATTACCCCATTCTTTCTGTGCTGCCCAGCTGACAGCCTGTATCGATTTTAATCGTAGACTTCTTTTCAAGAGTTTTTCAAAGGCTTATGTGCTAAGCTTTGCAAACAAGATGATTTTCAATTCACATGGGTTTCATCAAACAGTTCTAATGCCTTGGGAACTATATGGAATTAATGCTTTCCTGAGTGAGGGTTTTTTCTGGGGGGAGTGCGGTGCTGAATGTTGTAGTATTCATATTACTAATATCAATAAAAAAAATAAAGCACATGTGGGAAGTTCTGGGGAGCAAATAGGCTTGGTGGAAAAAGTACTGAGTTTACCAAAAGATTTTAAACCTAGACTGGTATCTCGGATGTTTTTTTTTTTCTGTTAAAAACGTTCCAGCTCTCTGTAACTATATGACTAATGTGACTAATGTGTGTGTTGTACTGGCTTCCGGTACAAGATCTGATTTTGTATGACTTGAATTCTTTTGTGAAGGTAACCAGTCCACAATATATACATCTCCAAAAGGCGTATTTTGATGAATAAAGTACATTAATGTTAATAGATGCTTTGCTGTGTTGCATTTAGGGTGTTCCTTTTGTGCAGATGATAGCTTCTGCCAACAGTTTCAGTAATAATGTGTGTTGTGCGTGGGAGTAGCTGTAGGCAGGAGTAGCTGCGGGGCTCTCCAGGACCTCTGGTGTCCCTCCAGAGTAGGCACGGGCATTGCGGCAAAGAAGCCCATGAAGTCCTAGAGATGGACAATAGCTTGACTAGTATGAGAGAGCTGTGTCAGAAGGTACCCAGAACGTTTACCATGCATGGAAAAGAAAAAGGCTGAGGAAAAGTGGGATGATGGGGCGGGTCCTGGTGAGCAGGAGTGGCAAAATGGGGTGGTCAAAGGGGGAAACAACATTGGCTGGAGGTGTTAGTAAAGAGGCTCTGCAGGGACCAGCAACTGGGATTATAATATTACTGTGGATTCAGATTTGGAGATGACGCACATTGGTGCTGCATGAATTACAATAAGGGCTTGACCACTGGACTGCGCAGCCTAATTGCTGGGAAATGTGGATCCATTTATTAGTGTAGTTCAATACTTCAGTGCCAGGCGTGTGTGCAGGCTTTAGAAAGGACAGGCAAGGCACAGAGCGTAAGTTATTTAGCATAGGATCATGTTGCTGCGCAGAAAAATTGCAATCCTGAGAGAGCAGTAAGAATGTGTACACCAGTGCTGTGCTAGTACCAGAAACCTCCAATACTGGTGAAATATTGGAAGGATGCAAAAGGAGCACAAGATCTGCAGAGCTGCCCTGCTATAAGACCTCCTAAAGGAATACTGTCTGGTTTATCTGAAAGATTAACAAATTAAAAAAAAAAAAAAAAAAAAAAAAACAAAGAAACAACCAAATCCAAAACTGAGAATGAAAGAGCTTCTTAATATAGTGGAAATAGGCATGACAAGAACCAGAGGCTGGCTAAAGGAAAGCAGCTGAATTAAATGAAGTTGCACACTTTCAGCCAAGAGGATGATTAATCATTGGAATGAGTTCTCAAAATAAAGTATTTTCCCAGGCACTGTCTAGTCAAATGCGATTAACTGGGCTTTGTGAAGAAGTAACAGGGTAAAAATGTCTGTGGCACGTTAGGTGGTCAGCCTAGCTGATGTAATTTTCCTTTCTAGCCTTAGCTTGGCAGCCCTGTGAAAACTTTTTATAAAGGTGGTATAATGGATTTCAGCTTGCTAACGCTGTAGAAGGGTCATCATCTTGACTTGAATGAGGAAATATCCAGGTAGGCATTTGGATTTCACTGGCAATAAATAATTAGTATTTACACAGTTCTTTCTATTAATAAATTTTCACACTTGCAGGAAGGCACATCTAAAGGAAAGCCAGATAAACCAGCATAGAGGTGAGGTATGGCCAAGTGAATCAGCAGCAGACCTGGCAAAAGCCCCAGTGTCTCCTGGACAGACTTGTTTTCTTGGGAGGACTCAACTGTCTGAAATCCAGCATATTCTCTAGCCCGTATCATTACTTAACTCCAGAAGGCCAAACACAACAACATGAGCTAAGCCTAGAATATCCCAAAATGGTGTTCTGATGAAAAGCACAAGGTGTACTAGGAAATCATATGAATTTTTAATTTCTATATATATTTTTATATATAGAATATATATTCTATATATATTTCTATATATATTTTATATATATTATTTTATAGCTATAATAAAATTAGACTTATATTTACCATGTGATTTCTATGTAAATGTAAGGCAAGACTTCTGCTAGGCAAGTGTTTATCTTCTCCTCATTGTAGGAAGTCCTGTGCTCAGCACTGGCAACACTGCCTTACCTAAACTCATGTAATGATTTCTGGGACCTCATTGAGGTTTTGAGGGCACTCCTATTTGTCCGAGCCCACAGAGGTCAGAAGAGCAAACATGTTGGTCTTCTGTTCCCCATGCTGTCAGTCCCAAATGCCTACATTCACTTGAAATGATTCACTCAAATATAAAAGGTTAATATTTACCCCTTGACTTCTGGATTTGGGACTTCAATGAAGAAAATATCATGAAAGTTAAAAGATAGCTACTTCTACGCTATGTCATCTTACAACTGCAACTCTTTTGCACATAAGGAACCTGAGTCACGGGGCTTTCTGAGGCTTCAGGTTTTGATTTTATGTTTTGGCATATATGCCATTTATATGTAGTACCAGGAAGAAAAGAGTACAGATTCTGAACAAGCTTCCTAAGGATGCAGACAAATTAGGTCAGCCTACCAAGGACTTTAGATTGCTAATTTTGAACAATAGTGCTTGGTATGTATGAAATGGTGAAAATTTGTGTTTAAAGCTCTTTGTTGGGAGGGGTGTTGTCTTGGGGTTTTTTATTTATTTTTAATGATTGTTTTGCATTCCTCCAGTATTGGCTAATGCTGAGCAGGTGGCTGCAGGGTCCAATTGGAGTCAGCCCCAGTCTTTCTTACATCCTTGGTCCTGCCTGAGACTGCACAGTGTGCTGGTGACAACAGGATCATTTGCTAGGAGTTGAACTGAGCCTGTTGCTTTATTTCACATAATTTCAGTTCATGGGCACCTTAACGTGTCTAGCACTGTGGCAGCAGAGGGTAGCTGAGATTAATGCGTGACAGCACTTGCATGGGAAACTGAGCCCCTGGAAAATGTCGTTTGTTTTGGCCAACACAGATTTAGCACTTTGCTTTATGTTGAGATGGCATTTTGCTATTTCTGGAAGAATTGTTTAGAAATTAGTAAAGGAGCTGTTGCAGATAGAGGTGTTTATGAGTTAAGGGGTGAGATTTTTTTTCAAAAGTGACTTGTAATTCGGGTGCCTGCACTGTGAAGCATATTACCAGTCAGTCGGGGAGCGGCGGTGCTGCTCGTTATAGCACCCTGGTGAGGGCTCACTGTGTTCTATAAAGCAGATCCTTCTTCAGGGGTTTGGAAAGTAAGGCATGTGAAACTACTGTCTTGCGTATTGGTGTAACTACAGCCCTCGTGCTGGGTAGGGCTGGTTCGTCCTCCTGATGCTCACCGAGGATGCTTACCTGATGAGCAGGAGCTGCAAAACACGTCCGACAGATGCCAGTGCCGTGCAGAGCACTTGGAAGTACATTTTCTGTCTTTCTGGGGATGGATGAGTGTTGCCTCTGTTGCTTCTGGGTGCTGATGGCTCCTTTCTCTCTGGGAAGAGGTCAATCCCTGTCTTCCCCAGTTTGACCTGTTGAACAGAGATCTGTACCCCGTGCAGTTTATGGCCTGGCAAAAAAAAATAAATAATGAATTCCCTAAATTAAATTCCTTTGGAATACAGTGTGGCTTAAGAACTTGGCTCAGGGAAGCAGCCGTGGCAGTGATTCATGGTGATCCACCGTGCCCTGCCCCGCAGGTTGTACTGCCCAGGGATCCTACCCTAAATTAGCGGTTAGGGAAAAAGTGATTAAAGAGAGGCTCTTTTTCTGTCATTATCTGTGACAGGGTTGGGGGGTGTTCTGTGAAAGAGTTGTTGTGCAATGGCTTTGTAATTGCTGGGGAGAAGTAGCGCAGCACGTGAATTAATTTCACCAGCAGAAAACGTTAGTGGCTGACTTCTGCAAAGGGAAGTTTAAACTTTATCATTAAGAGATCATTAAACTCTGCCTGGATTAAAATAAAGGTTCCATGGATATGGAGGCAGAAGAGACTGAGATAGCGCCTGCTGAGCACTTGAGCTCTCTTACCTTGGCACGCGTTAGAGCTGGAGTTTTACCCTGCAGTTACTCAGTCCTGCCTTCATCCAGCCCTCTCTCTGCATCCTTCCTTCAGAGACAGGATGGCTTTTGTTTTGAAGAGTATTTCTGGAATCTTGCGAATGTGATGTTTCTGTGCTTTTTAGGCACGAAAGTGCAAATATCACCTTTGTTTATTTAGAGATGAATTTAGATTATTTCCCTCAGCTGCTCTTAGTTTTTTACAGTAATTCTCATTAGTTTGTGCGATTATATTGCCAATAGAAAAACTCATTGTCAGGAGCTTTAGAAGAAATAAAAACAAATAAAGGGAATGATGAATGACTCTATGGGAGTTTTTAAAAGATATTTGTAAGTAAAAAAAATTAATAATAGGAAACGGTGCATTCAGCTTTCACGTTACTGATGATGGTGTCAGTCCTGACATATTGTACTGTTTCACTCTTGCTCGTTATATTTCGATCTTGTAGGCTTATGCTTCCCAGATGAGTTGAAATAAATGCACGGTTACTAATCTTACTCCATTTGATTTCATTCACATATTCTGACTTCTATGACAATCTGGTTTCTAACAAATCGGCTCTACCCTTCTTTGTCCCAACCAAAGCAAAAAAAAGGTTCATGAATTGCCCTGTTTGCAGTGGTGTCAACAAGTCACAATATTCCAAATATTTCTTAGACATCTGTTAAAGTATGTTACTGTGTTAACCAAAAAAGACACTTGATAAACAAAGAGAAAGCAAATGGTTTTCCAGGTATTCTGTCAAGGTAGTACATAGCTTTGACATCTGTTAAGTGTGCTGCTTGTCACCCTATTTTTATTACACACCAGGTCAGAGATTAAGCTGTGCTGCAGATATTTTGTAGAGTGTCAAACTACTGTTCAACTCTGTGTACTACATCAAGTTTTATATTTATCTCAGTTGCTTCAATATGTTAGCATTGATAGAGTTGTTCTGCTTTCTGTGCTTATTTGGAATTTTTCACTTGCTTGGGTTTGGTACACTGAAAATCTCACGTATAGTGGGGACCTGTAAGTACTGTCAGCATGAAACATTTAGAAGAGGGGTTACCAAAATGTCATCTTTGAGGCAGTAATTAGTGGACTCATCTTCCCAGAGTCTCCTGCCACACCTGGGAATAAGTGACAGCTACCAGGTAGATGATGTTGAGTATTAGTTTGGTGACGTTTGATTCCAAGGGGTTGTGTTAAGAGAAGTATATATGTGTGTGGATAGAAAATTTTATTTATTTCATTTTTGCTAAAACACACCCATCATAAGGAATAAATGAAGCTGCTGTCCAAAACTGAGATTCCCCTGCACAGACCTGCCTTTCTCACCTGTTCTCCCTCACATCCTCTGTCCCCCCCACCTTCACTTCTTCCACGCGAAGCCTTCCGTGAGGGCTGACTTTCCATGGTCAACAAAATCCGATCCTGACAGAAAAATACAGCAAGAAACTGCACAGCACGCAGCTTCTGGTGTCAGTTTTATGTATGTATATAGGTACCTTTTAGGTTATATTTTTTAAGGAGATGATATATTTTCTTAGCAGGTTGAAGTTGAAGTTTACCGGAGAGATTCTAAGAAGCTCCCTGGCCTGGGAGACCCCGACATTGATTGGGAAGAGAGTGTCTACTTGAACCTCATTCTACAGAAGGTAACAGTGGTGCTTATCTTATTTTCATGGGCTATTTATGCTAGAGAGGTTTAGAGGAAGGTTTTGATCTGTTCCTTTTCCTCCCTAGCTTGGGGGACTTGAACACTTCTGGACGATACAAAGAAAACATGATTTTAATTTTGCCTTTCAGTGTCTAAATGAACATAAACTGAGATGTTTATTATATTTTCAGTAGAGTCCTAATAGATTTCCTCAAAAAACTTTAAATACACCTAGTGAAGCTGGGCTGAATTTTATGATCTGTAACAGAGTTTTGCAAAATAGAAATCTTTGTCAAGTTTAATAGTTTCTGAGAGTGAACAAGACTGTTAGACAAGCAACTTTTCCATTAGAGTTCACACCACTGGTGCAGCTAACAGAAGGAACTGCTAAGTGGAAATGAAGTAAAGGTGTTATGTATTGCACTGGGATTTTTCTGCTCTTGATATCAGAACTTTAATAAAACTTTTTTTGGTGGTAGAAAAATGAAGCTGGCACAAATTATTTGTTTAATTAACTCATAGGTTGTTCAGTTATTGCATATGTTACATTGGCGCTCAGGGAAGCTGAACATTACTAGAGTAATTCAAGATCCCTTAAAAGTTTTGTTGGTTATGATCTCGGAATGAGAGACTGCTGGCTCATTGCGCACATCCTGGAAAATAAATTGTTTTCATTCTCTCTCCTTCCTCCCAAAAGCCTCATTGCAGAATTTTCTGCAGAGAGCAGTTTCTGCTTTTATTTGATGCTGAATAAAACCAGGATCTGTTTGCTACAGTCAGAATGCAGAGATGTTGTTACAGCTGGGCATTACTGTCCACAGCTACCACGCTTGCTCCTTACAAGTTTTTTCAAGTTGTTTGGTAGGCTACGTTAATGGTTCCTGAACTCTCTAATCTGTGCTTGTGTTCATTAGTGTTTCTGTTTTTCCCTTTGCAAAGGGAGGATATCGTTCCCATTTCTACCTTAAACTGTGCTTGTGTGTGTGTCATGCTTACTGCTCCAGCTGACCAGTAAGCTAGTGCTAAACAATATTGACAGGAGTTTCTTTACTCATAGGTTGCATATCATCTGTGCAAAAGCTTTCAGTATAGAGTCAATAAACACGCAGGCTTGAAAATTGTAGGAGTTTCAGTATAATAAAGAGAATAAAGAAAACGACAATACCAAACCATCTTACTTTTTAGCCAGACAGCTAAAAAAAATGAAGACAATGTGTTCTGCTTCGTGCACATGTTCTTGTTTTTCTAATTCTAAGCCTTTATTTCTCTATCTGGTGCCCATTGTAGCTGGATTATGTGGTGACATGTGCTGTGTGCACACGCTCCGATGGAGGAGATATTCACATTCACAAAAAGAAATCTCAGGTGAGATCACCGTGTTATTACTGTGAATAAGAGGTTGGCATTCAGTATTACCTAATCTGAAAAACTGTATCAAAACCAGGGCGGCGGTTCTTGGGCTGCACTCTGACAGATACATCCTTGTGAAGTGTCTCGAGTTTTTGTCTAGTGACATTTCCTGCCAGTCAGCTAAATGTGAGATCTAAATGTCCTTTATAGCCTTTCTCCAAAAATCGTAAAAACCTCTGTATGCTTTCAAGATTTATACCTTTGCCTACTGGATTTGAGGAGGGTGTGCTGGGAGGGAGTATGCCCAACTGTTAACCAATCTGAGGGTAAACCTGAAATTGCATGAGGCCTGAGTTATGAGAAGCCTTTGGGGTAAATCTGTAATGCAGGGCTGTTAAATGGTAGACAATTTACTGATTACCAACGTATCTTTTTATTGTTTTCTTGTTTTCTCTCTTAAACTGCTCATTCCATCTGTCTCCATACCAAAGGCTTTTATCACTTGTGTGCAGCATGCCGTTAATCCAGGGGTTAGCATAATGGAGGAGACTGAATAATAAGCATGAAGGGGATAGGAACCCCAGCCTTCTTCACTCAATTTCCAGCAGATCTTGCAACGACTTCTTATAGTTGGCAGAAGTTATTTTTTAAAAGGCTCCTGTTGCCTTTAAAAGGCTTTCTCTCACAAACATTTCCATTCCTTTTGGTCATTCAGCTGCTTACGTGGCTAACCTAAAATAAACAAATGCTCTTTAATCCTTTAGTTTTGTTTTACCACTTTAAAACAATCATTGCTTTGCCTACAAACAAAACTAGCTACGCTGATTATTGTATTTGTGATTTTCATTAGTTAGGTGCGTAATTCCCTTCTGGTGCTGTTGAGACCACATTACGCTGATGTAAGCCTTTTATTTCTCATTGTCTTTTCCACTGTTTGCTAGTCCAGATTTCATCACGAGTTAACTTCTGCAAAATTCATTTGAGAAGATCTGTAAACAATGCGTGCAGATTTGAAAACTAGGAAGATGAGGATGAGAGACCTGCCCTCACTGCGTGTGAGTGGTGTGCAGAATAAGGAGGGGATTTTCTGTTCCTCGTTCCTAGGGGCTCATACTGTGAGACTACTTACAAATTCTGCTTTGTCTGTCCTTTTCTAGGAGAACTTCAGCATGCGTTAAAACTTACCAGTACATACTAGTAACATTTTAACATCATGAATTTGATCTATGGAGAGAGAAAATGCTGTATGCTGTGGAAAGCACATTTGCAGTAGGGCATTTCATTGTAACGTGCACCATTTTGGCTTTTAGTTTTAAATGAACAAAAGCCACCTTTTTTGGATCTATATTACTGCTCTGGTGGTTCTTTGTTTCGAAAGCATGTATTATCCTGTCAGTGTGCAGCCAGATGTTGAATAGGTAGAAGCCCTATTCAGGTATAGGACTTGCTGTACTACTCCAGACCTATGACAAAGCAACTGCGTTCATACCAATAGAGTGTCTAAGGCACAAAACCGGTGTAAAAAAGGTTTTCCCTAAATTATTTTGCAGACTACACTGTTTCTCTGCTAGCTTGACAATAAGATCTCTACAAACTGTATTTTCCTCAGGTGTGTCTGAGTGGACATGAGTTTGGGGTGTGTTTTTGCTTTGCTTCTGGTGGCATGAGAACAAGGATGGCTGGAAGACATCCTTGTTTCAGACATTGGTGCAAGCATCATCTTTGACAAGTCTTGTTACTTTCTAATGTTGTTCCTTGTCATGAAGCAACCTTTCTTTTTCATAATCTGTCTTTAAATGTGCATGTAGGCTTCAAAAGTACAAATATGGAAAAGCAACCCTCTCGTGAATATCTAATATCCTACCCTTAGTCATATTTCACGTTGAATGGTTTGTAGCAAGAATATCACAAGCCTGACAATCTGGGCAGATTCAGAGCTTTCAACACATTCATAGTGGGCTAAGATTTGACAGGTTTCTTTAATTCAAAGCTTTGTTTGTAAACAGAGGTAGAAGCAAAGAAAGCTACTGGGTATGAATTCTTCTCCCTTTTTACCTGCTTGCTAATCTTGTTGGAATGATAAAATCAAAAGCCGTTAGCTATTTAAACATTGGTTGTTTTGAGGAGTGAAGTGACCAAAGGAGTTCAAGAACTGCTTCAGAGGGAGGAATGTGCAAGAGGAAGCACACTGGATAGAGAAAGAAGCAGAAGCAGAAGATGAGAAATCAAGTGCTTGTCCTCCTGAGGGCCTTGTACTGAGTGATGTTGATCTTATCATGGTACTTAGCAAACAATAACAACTAAATTAACTGTACAAACAAACAACATTTAGGCCAGCTACTCCACAATAACTTTCTTGCTGTGTGTGCTTTTACTTTACAGCATGTTGCAGCAACTTAAAGGCAGCTTGAGGTTGTTTTCTCTGTTAATGAAAAGGAGGATACCTTAGCTGTACCATAGGATGGTGAGAGGTCAGTTATGCACAGGGACATTTACTGTGGAGCAACTAGTATTTGATAACTTGCATGTGAAAAGGCAAGGATTTCACAAGTGGTGTCATTATTACAAAACAGGCTGTAGTCAGAAACCAACTCAACTTTGCCTGCAGGATGTCCAGCATCTCTAGTGTAAGTGAAAATGTTGGCTGACTGAGCAGTATTGGACTTGTGGTGTTTTGGTATTGCTTGCCTTGAGTTCAGTGTTTCTATTCCTGAGCATGTTTAACTGAGAGGATGGTTTGTTTTTTTTCCATCTCTTTCTCAGCAAGTGTTTGCATCTCCTAGCAAACACCCAATGGACAGCAAAGGAGAGGAGTCAAAGATCAGCTACCCCAACATATTCTTCATGATTGACAGTTTTGAAGAGGTGAGTTCCTTGTTGCAGCAGCACAGTTTTGTCCTATTCTAGTCTTATGTCCTGATCAGCTGTTTTCTTGTGCCTTTTGAACAAGTGTTCTTGGCTAATTGAGGGTTCTTTTCCAGTAGTTTTTATTTTATTTTATTTGACCTTCCTCTCTTTCTTTAATGTTTGAAATCTGAGCTTAAAGCCGGATTTTGGCATCTGTCTTTATGAGCTAAAGCAAGACAGGCTGATGTGATAGCTGCTTATCTCAACACATAATTTGCAGCATGCACTGCCTGAAGTTTGTTTGTTTTTTTTTTTTTGAAAGGCTAGGGTGGAGCATACAGCTCCCTTGCTTTCTCCCATTTACATTGAAAGTGCCTTGGACCTAAGGAGAATCATGGGAATCTGAATATATTTGAACTTTAACAGCTGCCTTGCCTTGAAGTGTTTCATCTTGCATCTTTGGCAGGTTTTCAGTGACATGACTGTAGGAGAAGGAGAAATGGTCTGTGTGGAGCTGGTGGCCAGTGACAAAAGCAACACCTTCCAAGGGGTGATTTTTCAGGGGTCCATCCGCTATGAAGCACTCAAGAAGGTCTATGACAACAGGGTAAGGCACTTCTGAAAGACAACATCCTTTGTACAATGAAATTCTGACCACAGTTTTAATTTGCTGCTGAGGCTGTTAGCTTTTTGTCCTGTTAGATCATCTGCATTGTAGTCTGTCCTTTTTGGCTTTGAAAATTACCTGAAAGCTAGTGCTTTTGGCTCAGACAGCTGAGAGTATTCAGATCAGGATGTATTTCTATGGGGTTTACCAAAAAGAGTGAAGTTGATTAAGTAGCCAAGACCATGACACAGGAATGGATCTGAGTAACAGAGTTCTGGGAGCCTCTTAGTTTTCTTCAAAGGTCATAGATATTTCTAGTTACTTCAGAGAAAGCATGTTTTTGGGGGAGATCTTAAACTCCAATAATTCCCTTGCTACATATAAAACGTGTTTTTCCTTAGTTTGTTTTGTACATGTGGCATTTTCAACAGGCCACTGTAGTTTCACTGCCACAGAAGGAAGCTTTCTTTGCTTTCCTATAGAACCATGAAATGCCAGCACTTTCAGCTTCAATTTCAGTACTTAGTGCTGAAGTCGAGTAGGTGCAAGAGCCAGTAAACTTCTGTTTGCTATGGAGACAGTCCAGAGGGTTTGGAGAAAAAAAAAAAACAACAAAAAAAACAACCCCACAAACAAACAAAAAACCCCCAACATCCTCCCTCCCTCCCCCAAAATAACACCAAAAATACCTCAAAACCCAAACAACAAAACACCACCAATACCTGCTATGGCTGCAAACTTCATTTCCTTTTCTTCCTGCCATGTTCAGGAGAGGTCCTGAATAATTTCCCTTCTCCCTGTTTTAGATGTGAGTAGTTTATACTCTTAAGGCAATTTTTTGAGAGAATGTGAAACTAAAATTGTTTCTCTGTCCCACCATCATCTTATGGCCTCTCACAATCAGCAAATGGGTTATTAAAATACATGGGAATGCAGAATCACTAAAGTCAGAATAAGAAGAAAGACTTGCAGTGGAAAGACAAAATTTGATGGGGTAATGTCACCTTGTCACCTAGGAAAGTCCTGTTTGACCATGCTGCTACTTTACTTTGTTTTGTTAGATGAAATAAAATCGTTAGATCTTCAAATACTCGATTTCCAAAGGAAAAACTTGAAATTTGACCTTTCTTTTAACAGAACAGAAGCAAGCTCTCTATGCTTCTGAAGATTACTTGATTTCAGTTCTGTCTGTTCATTCTTAGTACAGTACGAGTTGTATTACACAATGAGCATCTTGGCCCTTTCGGGTGATAAACTGCTGAAGGTTGTGATAAACCACTTAAACTTACGGATAAGTCCTACTTGTTTCACTTGGCAAAACCTTGACTGTTTTCATATTGGTCTGTTCCTTTTTTCAGTTCTCAGTTCAGTTTTCAGTTCAGTTGTGTTAACTGGAAATTGAGCCCAATTGTCTGTTGAGAGGGTTCAAAAGCTGTCAGGGTTTTGCGGTGAGCAATGCGATGCAGGTTAGTTGTGCATGGGGGCTGGTTCTTTATGCTTTGGGCTTGACAATATGGACACAGAAATGTCTGACTTAACTTGTCACAAAGTAGTGCCAGAATTGTGCAGTGCGCTTTCCTAGTTTGGGGCATCTTGTGTGCATGTCTGTTGCTTTTTGGACTTAAACAAGTGTCCCTGCACAGGCTGAGTTGTGCACGTGCCTGCTTGTGCTGTGGTATGCCACATTGTGTGGGTCTGGATAAAAACCTTTTATTTCATCTCGGCGTGTCATTGGGTAATTCTGCTTTTTGGATAGCTGAAGGAATTGATTCTTCTCTGAGTTTCTGGTTTTGTATCTGTAAAATTGCTTCCCTTTTGGAATTCCCTTCAGACTGTAGCTTAAAATGCTGCTCAAGAATCAAGAAAGTGATCATTATCCACCATGTTTTTGACTTGTTCTTAAATAACTGCTTTCAGAGAATGTTATTCTTGTGAAACATGGAGACGATATTACATGGTTTTCTCTCCTGTCTTGATGCATTGTAGGTGAGTGTTGCAGCTAAGATGGCTCAAAGAATGTCTTTTGGCTTTTATAAATATAACAACATGGAGTTTGTCCGAATGAAAGGGCCACAAGGGAAAGGACATGCAGAGATGGCAGTGAGTAGAGTTTCTACTGGTGACACTTCACCATATGGGACAGAAGAAGATTCAAATCCAGACTCCCCAGTGCATGAGAGAGTAAGTAGCAGACAGAAATACTGACTTATGGTTAAGCATTAATGTTTTGTTCCAAAGCCGGTAGATAGACTGAAGCTGGGATTAACTCATATCACGGTTCTAAACTTAGGTTTTTCTGTTTATATTTTTGAACATACTCAGTATATTCAGATAGATTTTTAGCAGTTTCCCTTGAGCAAATGCTGAATACAGAGATGACTGCATGATTCATACTTCTGGAGGAGTGTTTTGTTGAAACAACAGCGATGTTGATGCCAGGGAAAATGATGATTCTGCCTGTTTTCTATGAAAATTAATAGATTCCATTTCTGTACAAGATGGGATTTACCTAGAAACTTGGAATTCATGTATTATGTAGGTTGCTTGCTAAACTTTACAGTAAAAGGTACTGTTAGGAGATTTTGCCATTGATGAATGCTGCCAATGTGAAGCCTATGTAATACTAAAGCAAAGATTATGGATCGAGATGCAGTACCACATTTATGCATATGCTTGATTTTAATGTAAGTGCAATAAAATACCAATAGAATTAGTCCATAGATACTGATCTGGCCCTTATTCAGTCCTGAGCTTTGTTTTCAATTAAGGCATTTTACTTAGTTAATGGGGATTAGGCAACATGCCTTCAAAATACCTGCACAGATGAGTCCTGACCTGGGCTGGGAAGTTCCTGCTGGATTCTAGTCTAGTTTCCTGTGTAACATAGCTAACTTGTGTAGTTTAAAGATCTGCCGGACTGCTTCTAAAGGTCTCTGTGCAAGCTGTGTGATTTTTTTTTTGTTTTGTTTTGTTTTGTTTGTTTCTGGCTTCCTAAAAGGCAAAATGAGCTGCCTGCACAGAGCTCGTTAACTTGATGTGCTTGCTCTCTGCCATAGAGATACAGCCTGGAGAAATCAGGCCTGGAGGGACTTCCTGATCTTTTGGCTCCAAGACTTTGTGTCAACTGGAAAATGTAAAAATACATGTGATAATGTATTATCATTGCTTTTTGCTAATGGTTTTAATGATGATTTGTCTGTTTGTGGTTTTCCCTCCAGGTGTGATATGAAATGGCTTCAGAATTAAAAATACAGACAAGCACAAATTAGAGATTAAGTACACTAAAGAGAGAATCAATTGGGTGGTAGAATACTTCTGATTTTTTTGAGGGTTTTTTTACATTAATGATAGAGGGATAACAGTGTTTCTGCAATGCAACAGCAACCCAGCTTGTCTGTCATCCTCACTCACATGTCACCTCCCTCCTTATTTGTATGGACAGGTGTGAGCAATCTCAGATCTTATCTCAGGAAGAGTCATGGGATTATTAAATGAACTTTGTGAAGAAGGAAGGAATAGATAGAAGTTGTTCACCTCCATTAGCAAAGTAGTTATCCCTATTTTTTTTTTTCATTTTAAATGAAACTATTAAAATACTACTAGCAAAAGCAGTACATAAGCATTGCATTTCAATTCTTTCTGAAATAGATACGGTTGACTATAATTGTGGTTTACGCAAGAGCAACTACTACTCTAAAGAATGGTTGTCTCTCCAGTTTCGTCCCTAAGATGTGTCTCACCATAGACAATTATATCCTTCTGTTTGTCATATCCTTCTGTTGACTAACCAAATCATCAGGGGCCTCTCAATTTGTTTTTCCCCATCCTATATTGAAATGTGATACAAATATAAATGTACATTGACTTCACTTTTGCGTCAGCATCTTAGGTTAAGTAATTGCCTTGTGACCCTGCTTCACAGAGACACCATGACCTTTTACCGTAATCCCATGTGGTGTTCTTCTAAGCAGAGAAACTACTACCTTGTGTTTGCCAAAGAAATAAAGATGCACAATTTTAGTATGTCCAGTATAATATATTCTTAGCCTATTAAGTCTTCTGAATTTCAACATGCAAAAATAAGATTGACGTTCTTGGTACCTAAATTATTAATCTGTATTTTGTTACTTTATGACTATAATTCCTTGTTAAGTGATCAGATGAGGAGATAAGTTTTTCATGTTCATGTAACAGTTGAGAGTGATGATATCTCAAAATATTTTCATCTTGATGAGCATCTTGAAGCTGAGATGACTGTTCAGCTGATATTTTCTGACCACTCTGATAGAATTTACAGCTAGACACCAGTCGTGATTCTGATTTTTACACGTGACTGCCTCATGGCACATGTTTAAGACTGATTACTTCTTACAAGAAGCATAGAACTTCGTAAACAAAACTTTCTCTAGCATTTCTTCTATTTCCCTTTCAGGTCACTTCTTTCAGCACACCGCCAACCCCAGAACGCAACAATCGCCCATCCTTTTTCTCCCCATCCCTCAAGAGAAAAGTGCCCCGAAATCGAATTGCTGAGATGAAGAAATCCCACTCGGCAAATGACAGTGAGGAGTTCTTCAGAGATGAAGATGGTGGAGGTGAGAGAAGTAATATCAGCTAAACAGACTTGTCTGGAGAGGGCACAGAGCTATGGAAAGGGATCCCATTGCTGGATTTTCCAAAAGGTTTCCTGTGTAATAAAACCTAGCTCCACAGAAAGTCCAACGCCATTGTCACTCTGAAACTGTGGTTATTCTCAGGCTTAGCATCTCTCTGAACGCTGGAGACCAACAATTCCTACGTACGTTTAAAACTTATCTACCCCTTTTATATAGGTGCATTTGAGAGAAACTTGAGAATAAGCAGGAAAGATCCTCCCACTTTTCCAGATACCACACTTCCAGGTGTCATTCTCCCAGATACTGCAATGTAGTGGGGTAGAGCATACTCTCATGGACAAAAATTTAATCTGATTCAGAATATAGTGTATAAATCAAATCATATCGTAGTTTTGTTAGGCAGGAAACTCACAAACATCCAAGTCCAAACTGCTTTTCATACGTTTAAAAACAATTCAGTAGAAAAGCCAGAAAATCTACCTATCTGCAGATAGAATATCTGTAGGAACAGCCCGTGAGGGCCCACTTCACTTACTTTTGCTGTGTGCAAGCATGATACAACCAGAGAATTGCACTTACTCCAGCTACCAGACTCAGGTCCTTCTGACCTGATCACCACAGTGCTCTTGGCATAGTGGCAATGTGGGGGGGAGGGAATAGACTGCTTCGTTATACACATTTATGGGGAAGGAGGGAAAAAAGTGCTTTTTTGCCTCCCACCTTGTTATGCATCTTGCTAGAGTAGCTGCCACTATGTATGTTTCCAGTGCTAGGATCTCTTCGAGTGGATCAGGACCCACTTTTAAACAAATGAGTCCCAGAGCTTGGATCGCTCTGGACCATGATTTTTGTGTTCACTTCAATATCTGCTTTTAGCACTGTGGGACAGGACTGAGTTTTACAGCGGAAAGGAGGGAAGATTTAGAAACTCTCGAAGTATATGGCATGTGCGTTTCTGGCTGTGGGAGAGACCTGCAGCTATGAAAACCGCCTCTAGCCTACATTGGATTTGGCATCCTTTTGTTTTAAAAGCTATTTGTGGACCTCTAAACTGATTATGGGAAGAATGGCACTGCTGAAGGGTCCCAGGTTTGGCTTGCAGGATGCCTGGAAATCTGCAGTGAACTGCCTTATTAATGCTGACTCTCCACCTGTCTTGTAGATGTCAATTTTCTTCATAATATACAATTTTACTTCTCTTACACTTGTGAATTTCTGCGTAAGTAACTACTTAATTGTAGGGATGTTCTATTATTTTATATATGAGAGAATGATGGGTTAGGATTCTGCTTGTGTAGTGTGGTGGCAAATGCTTTGTTCCGTCTCCTGGCTGGTCTGTTAGTGGATAATGGTCTGCTACTGCTGCCAGCTGCTGATGCAATTCATTAGCTTCAATGTAAATGGTGAGTTCTGTGCTGGGCAAGATCTGAGTGATTTTAAAAAAAAAAAAAAAAAAAGTAATACTGGTGACCTGCGTGTGATTTCTCTCTAAACACAGAATAGTAGACTTTTCTTTTCTTGACTTTCAGAAGCTTTCATTGGACCTTCCAATAAACCCCAGAAAGTATAGTAACCTTAAGCTTGCTGTCTTCTACCTTTACAGATCTGCACAATGCAACAAATCTGCGGTCGCGGTCCTTGTCTGGAACAGGACGGTCTTTGGTGGGCTCGTGGCTGAAGCTGAACAGAACAGATGAAAACTTTCTACTCTATGCACACTTAACTTACATCACTTTGCCATTGCATCGAATTTTAACAGGTAAGTTTTAATGTATATTAAGTGTGAACAGAGAGTCCTTTGGTTCGCAAACAGCCTTCTGCACTGTGGGATTTTTCTATCAAGATAGAGGAACAAGTATTTCTCTGTAAGGAAACATCACTTCACAGACCTCATTTGCTGACTGTAACAGCAAATCAGCGTGAACACGTGGAACAGTTTCAACCTGTTCTCTGTCTTTGGGACAGTTTTTCTTAGTGACATTCCAAAGAAGTTGGTAGATTGCTCTAACAAGCTTCCAGAGGAACATTAGTTGCTTTGATACTGGAATTCAAACTTCATCCATGTCATGAGTGCAAGGCAACTCATTGTGAGCCCATCCACTGACAGCAGTAGTTGTGGCAGAGACCTGTGGCTGCAAGCGTTACAGAAAGGCAGCTCTGGAATTTGGAGTGACTTCCTTCACCAGTTTTGACCCTTAGATTTTAGTTTCCATATAAGTTGCTTGGACTGATCAAAGTACCCACACTGATGCCCATAAATCTGTCTTTAACCACACATAATGATGTTTGTGTGTCCTATCAGAGTCCCATGTCATTGATCTAACTATGCCAATTACTGCACTGATGACAATCATAGAATCATAGAATTGCTGAGGTTGGAATGGACCTTTAAGATCATCAAGTCCAACCATTAACCTACCCTGACAAAAAACACTTCTAAACCATGTCCCTAAGTACCACATCTACCCTTTTTTTAAACACCTCGAGGGATGGTGAATCCACCACCTCCCTGGGCAGCCTATTCCAGTGTTTAATAACCCTTTCAGTGAAAAAGTGTTTCCTAATATTCAATCTAAACCTCCCCTGACATAACTTAAACCCATTTCCACTCGTCCTATCACTTGTCACCAGGGAGAAGAGGTCAGCCCCCACCTCTCTACAACCTCCTTTCAGGTAGTTGTAGACGATGATAAGGTCTCCCCTCAGCCTCCTCTTCTCCAGGCTAAACAACCCCAGTTCCCTCAGTCGTTCCTCATAAAATTTGTCCTCCAAAACCCTCACCAGCTTTGTAGCCCTTCTCTGGACACGCTCCAACACCTCAATGTCCTTCTTGTAGTGAGGGGCCCAAAACTGAACGCAGTACTCGAGGTGGGGCCTCACCAGTGCCGAGTACAGGGGGATGATCACTTCCCTAGTCCTGCTCACCACACTATTCCTGATACAGGCCAGGATGCTGTTGGCTTTCTCGGCCACCTGGGCACACTGCTGTCTCATATTCAGCTGGCTGTCCACCAACACCCCCAGGTCCTTTTCTGCCAGGCAGCTTTCAAGCCACTCCGCCCCAATCCTGTAGTGCTGCATGGGGTTGTTGTGACCCAGGTGCAGGACCCGGCACTTGGCCTTGTTGAACCTCATACCATTGACCTCGGCCCATCAGTCCAGTCTGTCCAGATCCCTCTGCAGAGCCATCCTACCCTCAAGCAGATCAACACACCCACCTAGCTTAGTGTCATCTGCGAACTTACTGAGGGTGCATTCGATCCCCTCATCCAGGTCATTGATAAAGATATTAAAGAGAACTGTCCCCAGCACCAAGACCTGGGGGACCCCAATTGTGACTGGATACCAACTGGATTTAACTCCATTCACCACCACTGTCTGGGCACGGCTATCCAGCCAGTTTTTTACCCAGCAAAGAGTACGCATGTCCAGGCCATGAGCAGCCGGTTTCTCCAGGAGAATGCTGTGGGAAGCGGTGTCAAAAGCTTTGCAAAAATCCAGGTAGATAACATCCACAGCTTTTTCCTCATCTACGAAGTGGGTCACCTTATCATAGAAGGAGATCAGGTTTGTCAGGCATGACCTGCCTTTCACAGACCCATGCTGACTGGGCCTGATCACCCTGTTCTCCTGCATGTGCGATGTAATGGCACTGAGGGTGATCAGTTCCATGACCTTCCCAGGCACTGAGGTCAGACTGACTGGCCTGTAGTTCCCTGGATCCTCCTTCCAGCCCTTCTTGTGGATGAGTGTCGTATTTGCCAACCTCCCTGTGTTTGTTCATCTGGGCTGGAATAGCACACAATAAATTGGGTTTTACAGTCTGCCGGCAGTACTGAAGTTTGGGTTTTCATCCAGAAAACTATTGTCCACCTACAAATACAGGTGGACTAGAGAAAGCAACTAGTCTGTTTGAACTCTATCCATCAGCAAGCCTGTTAGCCTTTCAGGGATACAGCTTACGGTATGAGGGTGCCCATGGAACTCTTGACATAAATCTGAAAACTGAGAAAGTGGTGGTTGAGGGCTCTTTCCTCTGTCTAAATGCAGTGGCAGTTTCTTTTATATAGACATTCCTAGTGTTACTATCCACTCTCTTCATTCTTCCTAAGTGACTTCCTGAAGTGCCCTTTCATTGATCATTGTGGGCAGAAAGTAAGTTTGATCCAGCTGCACAGCAGTAACTTAGGCAAAACTATTGCTCAACTCAGAATCTAGACCAGAATAAAGTTATGGTCCTAGAGCAATGTGAAGTCCTGTCTCTAACCCTGAAAGTTCCTTAAAAGTTACTTCCTCTAAGAACTTACTCTTTTTCCTTCTGTTTCCATCCAGCAGATGGGATGACTTCTGAATAGGTTTGCCTGGACTGTGGGCATTTTATCAGTGCTTGCTTTTTCTTGTCTGGGTCTAAAAAGGGAACACCCCTAAAAACAAAACCAATATTACACAGTAGTTATTTCCAGACTGTTCCTGAAAGGTAGCTAAAAGGAAAGGAGTTAGGAAATCTGTTGTTAAACAAGTTAATCTGCTGCTAAAAGTGATGAGAAGACAGTATTGGTATTAATGCCATTGGTTGTATTGTGCTAGTGTAATAGTAATAGCTGCAGTCTTGTCCTCATTTGCAGGCCGAGATCTCGGAGCCTGTTGCAAAAGTAGACTTTACAGAGAAGAAAATTGTAAGTGATAAGGTAGAAGTGGAAATCATTCTTGGCAAAGAGGTGTTTCTACATTTGCCCTTTCACTGTATGTAGGGATTGATTTCAATTTAGAAGAAATTACAGATTCCAGTAAAAATCGATCCTCTGTAATTAAGGGCGGATTTTGAACAAACTATGTAATTTTTCTTTATGATAATTGTATTGATAATCTTACAGCTAGTTAGCTGGCGTTATCAAACTCACTCGCTCTCTCGCCACAGGCATTTTGGAGTTCACAGAAGACGTATTGTTCCTGCTGGCATTTAATACTTGCTCAAGTGGGTGGCATAAATGCCTCCATGCTCAAATATTTGCTTTGAGCTTGAACATTCTTTCTGAGACTTAATTTGTTTAACATACGGTTGCAGGAGTCAGTGTATACATGGAGATGCACAGAAATAGGACATGAAATGTCTGGGCTGGAAGGCAGAATTTTAATCTGCAGTTTTTCTCTACCCGTGTTTGCTTTAGCTTGGCACATTGGGCAGAGTCTGTTTCCAGTGCCTTTTTGTAATTAATGCATTTGTGCCAGTCACAGCTTTCCAGCAAACAGGAGCATTACATGTGGGGCAGGGTGACGTGGGAAAGATGCTCATCTCCCTTGGGTAATTTAGGAAGCCTGTACTAAGAAATTAAAATCCCGGTGACAGCATTCAAAGTACAATTTAAAATGTCTGGAGTTTATACATATTGATAAGACTTCCTCCGCTCTGAGCCTTCTCTCCATGCTAGATAATCCCAGTTCTCTCAGCCTCTCCGCATATGTCAGGTGCTCCAATCCCTTAATCATCTTTGTGACCCTTCACTGGACTCGCTCCACTGTGTTTCAGTCTTTACAAGTGTGGCTAGAGCCCTCTGGAGCTGTGGATCAATTTTTACTCACGTCATCCTCTTTGTGCAGCTGTATGTGATCAGCTTATTAATTAAGCGTGTGCTCCTTTTTCCCATGTTATTTGTTCTCTGTGTAGCCTTGAAAAGGACATAGCAGCCCAGTTTCCAAATAATTTCTACATACTGCTGTGCCAGCATGCTGGTTTTACTGTCCACGTTTGGAAAGCTACCTATGATAATGACAGATATTTTACAGGATCATATTGTGTCACATTTGGACAAAATGGAGCTGAGGAACCAACAACAGGAGTGGTTTTTGTGACAGATTTTGGAGTGCAGAAATGTAGGCTTCAGGATGTGGAATGGATGAAACAGTTGAATTATTTGTACCCACATCTTCAGAGCCAAAAGTCTTCTTTAAGGATCTTTGGGATGGTGCATTTCTCCCTTCAAGAAAGGGAAAACCCTTGGCATCTCCTGTAATGGTACTTCCACTTCTTTCTCTGGAAGATTACGCCACTCTTGTCTGACACATGATGTTTCATCCCACTATAAATGATACTTAATAGAATAGCTGTCATCTCTACGTGATGGGATATATTTATGGCTTACCATCTCTCAACTAGGATGCAGCTGGGGAGGAATCGAATTGGACTTTAATAGGCAAAGTGACATACTTATGTTTTAAATTCCTTTACTGTCATAACAGGGGGACTGTGCTGCAGTCCACAATTGCATCTCTGGTTCTTCATGCTTTCTGGTCCTGTGGCTACTTTCAGGAGCCTGCTAAGTTTGCTGTATCTGTTTCTCTCCCTTGCCCAGATATCCTGGAAGTGCGGCAGAAACCAATTCTGATGACATAGCAGAGAGCGGGCACTGCCTTGGAGCCTTGTTGCCAAGTGCCTAACCACAGCGGTTTTCTGTGCTAACACTACCATCTAGTGTCAGGAACATAAACCTCCGCAGGAAAAAGGGAAGTCCAAGAATACCAGCCGATCAAAAGTGCCTCTTTCTTCCTTCCTCTGCTGTCATACACCGTATGCACACTTGCAGTACATCGCTTGAGTGTTTCTGACTGGAAAAGGACTTTCAGCAAGATAAAACGAGGGGGCTGTGTTTAAAACAAGTCAATGCTTTATGGACAGTTTGTTACCGTGTTTACTTTATAACTAAGAAACCAACAATATGTACAGAATGTGTTAAACTTTATATTCTTTGAGAGAAACAACCTGAGAATTTCATAATGATGTACTAATGAACGTTGTTCCATAGACTCTTGCCCATACACTCTCCTTGTCGGTTTGGCTTAATGTGTCTGTGAGCGCGTGTGTAGGGTGGGGGGGCATTGAAGGGATGAGAGAATAATTTCCTCCTGAGGGACGAAAAGGAAAAAGATGCTACAAAGATACATCATCATTTTGGTACATGCAGTGGGTCAGGCCAGAGCTTAAAAGAGGCTGAAAATGTTCCCATTTGTTCATGTGTCAGTTTTAGGACAGGTGAATTCTGCTGACAGATTTCCGTATCTACCAAAGAACAGCAACATTTTCATCCTCAAGAAGTGGCTAAGAAAATAAGCCAGTGAAAAGAAGGCTAAAATGTGCTGCTATAGTAAAGCCGAGGTTCATATCGAGTACTAATGCTGCTTATCTCTCTGTTAGCTGAGTTGGTACAAGTTTGAGTCTGAAGTGGAAAAATAGGAGGCCGTAATTGGACTCCAAAACTTAAAAACCTTATCAAAACCCAACATCCTCCTGCGTGCACTGGACTTCATAGTATGTAGAGTCGTCCTTGTTGGTAGTGTTTGTAGCCAAGGAGAATATGAGAGCTGATTAATGGCTGGGTATTTTGCCCAGGTTCTTCCTCTCCTGGTGGTGTTTCACTGTACTGTTACATGCTGAAGCACAGAGAGTTTTCCTGAAAGACAAAAGACTGAAATGTAATTCTGCTCTGAAAAGTGACTAAAAATAGCATCGTGGGAGGTCTGAAAATTGTGTGTCAGGAGCTCTCAGGAAAAAAGCCTTATGTTTACAGGTAAAATGCAGCTTTCTCTAAATAGCAAAACTCTGCTGTCCTTGACATTTGAAAGCTAGATGCTTGAATACCAAGATTACTGCAGTCTGGTTCACTGTTTTGATATGGGACCCAATCAATACTTCAGTTTATTTACGACTGCATAACTGGCACAGCAAAGGGTGGGGTAGCGTGTCACTTTGGGCATGTGAGACTCCAATATATGTACAAATAGAGAGCAAAGATGGCATTTTTGTCACTTTTCAGACTCTGAGCACCTAAATTTACGCTGTTGCCACAGTTACCCCAAATGGCACGTGCTCTGAGCCTGGACCTTTGTCTCCCTCATACCCAGCCTTTCCCCAAGTGCTTTGTTGTTATTCTCTCAATAGCATCTGATGACTTCACCTCTCAAATAGGACTTTCTGCTTTTTTTCCTCAGGCCAGGTTCCATGGGAATAGCTCCACTTCAGCATAAAGGTAGACTAACTTTATCATTCAGCCCAACATGGTGAATCCAGCATGGTAAGGAGGTCTTTTTTTATTTTAGGCTATGCCTGGAAGCAGTCATCTTAGTGTAGAGTAGTGACATTTCTAACACCGGCAGCATGAGTACATGACAGGGATGGCTGACCAGATTTTAGTTTGCTTCGAATGTGTTGCAGCAGCGTTAGAAAAAAAGTTCACTCTGTCATTACCAGCACAACCACTTTTCACATTGCAGCCTTTGAACTTTGCTCTGTGGGAGTGTGCACTTGTGCATGCATGTGTGTGAGGGTGTTCACGCAGTCTAACCTGAGGCACGTAACTTGGGTGCCAAGGCTTCCTTCCTGAGCTGGGGGGGAAGGTGGAGTCCTAAATCAGCAGCTGAGGTGCGCTCTGAAGGAACTTGCTAGGCAGCCTAGGTAGCTTACCTGAGATCCCGAGGTAGTGTGCCTAATGTCAGCCGGTACAAATATGCTGCCCATGCCGAGAATTAAACCACTCTTCAGCTAGAAGACCAGTCCTACTCTGAGGCCTCTGAAGATGCTCCTTATTCTGTGCTTTCATACTGATGAGCTGGGCGAGTCAATGCTCGATTTTCCTTTAAATATTCATTGGGGAGGGAAGGGAGAGTGGGTTAATATTTGTACTACTAGTGATAATTGATACCTTTCAGTCAAACAGCCAGAGGAATGACACACGTGAAAAGGAAATGTATCCAGATTAGAACCCTAGTGGTAGGTGCCTGAATACTGCTCAATCAACTGTAATTTGTAATGTTTTTTTCGTATCGTGTATTATGTTTAGGTAGCTTAATCTCATGTGGTCTGAAAGACTCAGCAAATCTTGCTGTGTAAGATTTCAGAGCAAATGAAGAATGATTCTAAACTAGTATATTAGTGTAAAGACAATGTTATAGAAAGTACGGTTCTGATCCCTCATCTATTATGCAGGAACTATCAGCTGCTCTGTTACCTGTACGTGGGTGGATTTTGATGTCTAGTTTCTGAAGGGTTGCAACGTGTGTGACAACGCATCCTGAAAAAATTGTTTTATTGTATCCTGCTAGTGGATATACTATAGGTACGTTGAAGACTCACCTTTTCTACTAAAAAAGGGCTACAGGTATGCCCAGATGGACATCTATAGAAAATAGAGGTAAACTCTATTGAATATTGCTAGTGCTTTTTGGAAAGAAGTAGATGTGCCAGATTCTCAGTTATTCCTTCTCTAACAACTGACTTAGACTTCTTACGTAGAGCCCCTGGTTCCTACTTTCTGTTATCAAGTGGGGAAAATAAATTTTGCATTTTGTTTTGCTTTTAAACAAACCCTTAAAATCATAATTTATTGTCCTTGTATAGACAGATTGACAGGGAAGATGATCAGAGTTTTGCTTGGGCCGAGGTGGCACAGCTGGGCCCTTAACATGCTATTGCACTATACCAAAAAAGCAAAGGGAATGTTAATAGGAACCTCTCACCCTTTTAATTTGGAGGGGTTTTTAATTCTGTAGGTCCTAAGCAGTAAACCATTTTGAGCCTCTGTTGGCCATTTAAATAATTGCTGAAGAATGAACTGTCGTGTCCTAAATGCCATAAAGGCTGTATGGCTGTCAGTGTCTTAACTGTTGGAGTACAGTGTTAACAGTTTTCATTTGTTAACGGTTATGTTCATGCTTGAGAAAGCAGCACGGTTAACAAATGTGGGAAGCTTTGTGGAACAGCTTTATTTATTTACAGAATTCCACCATACCTCATTACTCAGTTAACTACTACTATCCTTCCGCCCGTTCACTCCTTCTGGAGATCGAGATTTACCACTTGAACTGTCCATAGATGATTTATATTGATAGATGTCAAATGCAAGGATGTAAACCTATAAAACAGGTTTTTCACTGCTGTCAGTTTAACAAGTAAAAAACCTTTGTTTTTTAAGAAAGCTCTTAAATCAGTTATTTTGTATTAGCAGATTATTGCTCTGCCTTAGAGACCACCGCGTGTGTGAAATCACGTTCTCTTATTGCCAGCCAGCACAGACAGGGTGGGTTCCAGGTCTCCTTGTAAAAAAAGAAGCCATTGTTAGAAATGCCACAAATCTTTCAGCTGTCTTGGCTAATTCAGTGTGTGTAGGTTCATGTTCCTTCTCTTTTTATTCTCTTGGTCCTCATTGTTTACAAGGCTCGAGCATGTTGGGCTCTGGATAGCTGTTACTCAGTTTTCCATTTTTGGGCACGGTGTGCTTTCCTGAAAAGAGAATTGTTTGCACGGATGACTTATCCCAGTAAAACGCTTTTCCCAAAGTATATTTTTACACCAAGTTTTAATTTAAACCCTGAAGTCCTGGGCTCTGCAGACAGATTTCTTCTGGGAGACCCTCATGTACAGAATCCCATCTGGTCACTGAGGTTCTGTATGGATGTGAAGTCCACATAAATAGTCTACACTTTTAGGCTATTGAACTGATTCTTGCCAATCATTAATTTTTCCCTTTCCAGATGATTGCTTGTCCTGTATTTTGTAGTCTCAAGCTTCCCCTTATTAAAAATAGATATAAGATAAAATCTTCAGAAGTGCCTAAGCCCTGTTGTTATCCAGTGGGGTTTAAGAACAAATTTTTATTTGGGAAATTAATAATGTAGTCTTAAATTCTATCTGTGTTGTGTGTAGCAGTGTCAAGAAATGACAGGTTTATAGTTCTTGGAAGAACTGGCTGTCTCCTACGGACTCGCCCTTTGTGTTTGAAAGACTCGCATGGTTTCCAAAGGTCATGGCAGAAAGCTCTGGAAAATGGATTTCTTGTGATCACAGCGGTCAGATATCTGTGAATGCCTTATCTTGTTTTGTGAGGTACGACTGAAAGTGTGTGGCGCTGGTGTGTAGAAATTCTGTGTCAAAAATAGGTGCGGTAGAATCCAGTTAAAGGCATTGTGAAATAAGTAGCTTTTACACCAAACCTTAAAAGAAAGAGTATTTTACACCAGAATGTAGCTGTTTGGATGCTTGGTCAAGATAATACAAGGCTGCAAGCAGGTTACAATGTTGAACGTTCTCTGTGTAAATATATAAATATTCTCAGCCTAATTTTATCAGACTTAACACATGTTGCATGGTTTGGTTTTTTTTTGCCTCATTGATCATCAGTGTTGATGGGTTGAATAAAAGATGATGGGTTGAAAATCATGCTGGCACGGTACCGAGCCCTTTGAACAAAGAGCAAGGAGAACCTTTGTACACCAAAAATGGAATTGACTTTGCAAATGGCAGCAGTGCAGAAAGTGTTGGACCCTGCAGCCAATAAACAGACCTCTTAAATGACCATGAATTCTCTTAATAATGTTTTCTCTCTACTGTGCCTAGTGGTGTTTGAGTTTCAGCATATTCCTTACTGGTGGCAAGCGTAAACGGTGGAATAACACTCTGTGGCACTCATGGTAAGCCACGTAGACCCTCATGAGACAAAGTAGCCTCTTTACTCTTCGTTCTTATTCCACTTTGAGCGAAGCCCAACTTCTGATGCTGCTTGCGGAATCTTTCAATGATGAGCCTCTGACAACTTGACATTGTATAAGGGGGAAGAAGGTAAAAGTCACTGTACTGAATTTGTTTAAAAGGCTTTTTGTTTTTTCCTTTAGATGTTAGTATTAGAAACCAACTAAACAAACAAACAACAAAACACCAAAAAAAACAACCAGCCCTTCTAAACTGATCTGTGTTTTGTTTTAAACTTAATTATGTAGTCCTGAACATTTAGGTTTGTGCAATGTATAATATTGAGAGACTGATGGCTGTAATGGCTTCTTCCTGATAAATTCAGGAAAAACTTCAATATTGGTTTGTGGAATATTGTAAAAATGAGATTGCCCTTTAGTTTTTAAGTGTTTATACTGCCTTAAATTGCACATACCAATACTGAATTGGTTTTGGTTTAATGATCTGCAAGACACTGCATTCTCCCTCTCCACCTGATTTTTGTGACTGACATTTCACAGTAGGCTTCTTCATGGGATTTTTCTATCTAAATTAGTTAAAATGAAACATTCGTCAAACAAATGTTACCAACTATAGATAAGAGGTGACTTGCTGATGATGCCATTTCAAAGAATCCCAGCCCAGGACTGTTTTACGAACCCATGCTGCTAATTTCAGAGAGTTAGAAAAGGCTTAACTGAAAAGTAAAATTACTAAAAAGAAAGTTAGTTCTGTTTTACCTCAAACCAGGACACCATGTGTGGTGTAACAACATCTCTGCTAAGCCATGCATGATAGCTTTGAGACATGTGGTCTGTTAGACAAAATTAAAAAACAGAGCTTAGGAAGCAGAACGGAGAGTTTTAGTTCTTTATATGGGTATTTCAGCAGATTGTTGGCAGTGTTGTTGTGTGTGTGCATGTGCAACCGGACAGGAATCTTAACTGGTTGGGAAATACTAAAATATGGCTTAGAAACAAACGGTGTGATTTTCCTTGAATGCTTTAAATTGAAAGCTTTTGAAAGCAGCCATAGTGGAGGCAGCATTATTTAAAACAGGACAAAAGGCAAAGAGCAGCAGAAGCTTACAAATCATGGTCATAAACCTCACCTGTTTAGGTAGTGTTTCAACATGAGTTAGTGACAGCAAGAGGTTTTGGTTTCACTTTTTAATCCAAATGCTGGGGGGACAGAAGACTGCCACGTACATCTTTGAAAAGCTTTCACAACTTTAATGAATTAATTTCATAAATATGCTAAAAGAAAAATACCATTTTAACCATGTGGCAGTGTATCTTGTTCAATAGAGTCCCTGCTTTGGGGAACCAAGTTAACTTGTGTCCTTTCCTCCTGGAGTGTTTTGTGTCTTGCCTCTCCTCATCTGGAGAGATGCTCCCAAGGAGTACTGTAGTATTGTCTCGCATGCAAGTTTATCGTCAAGGTCAGATTTTACGAAGTAAAATCACACTTTAGAGATAGAAGAAAAAAATATGCATCTTTGGTAGCAAATAGTTACTTGTGTACTCCTGTCAGAAATGTTGTTCCTGAAACTTGTAATTAAAAGTTTGCAGAAAGCAAAGGAATAAAATGCAGGAACACTGTGGGTCTGATTTTTCCATTGACATGAGAATCTGGGAGAAGCAGATGCTTCTCAGTAAAGAAAACATATGAAAATACATAAAGGAAAATACTAGTTAATTCAAGTTCTGTTCCCAGCTTGGTTCCTCACAGGGATAAGGATGGGATCTAGTGATTTCATCATGGGAAAGAAGTCATTTATGATAGGTTAAACCAGAAAACTCTTCCCCAAATCAAGCTAGTTGGCTTTTCCTAGTAGGGTTAATGTTGATTGAGATGGTGGTGCGAAAACCAAGGTAGGTGATCCGTTTTCTTGTTCAGACAAGACAGAAGCATTGGTGTGCACAAATTGGATTTACTGAAGTGTGAGGATCATGGACTTCTTCCCTCTACTGCACTTCCACTGCTGAAGATAAATTGACCAGCCACGTAGCTGTCATTGCACCTGCATGCAATGTATACCCTACACAAAAAGAATGATCTTTTGGCAAAAACATCCTTGTCAGAGCATGGGATGAACGTTGAGGGGTGGGAGAGGGTGAGGAGGCATCCTATTAAATAAAGCAGGCTGGGGCAGCCGCTGCTTGTGGAGGTGTGAGCACGCTGCTGAAGATGCAGAACTTCAGGCAATAACATAAATGTGTTAATAATAAGTACACAAGTAGTTAACTCGCATGGTACTGAGTTCACTTCAAAGAAATTGGTTAAAGGGAGGTGGGAATAAAGAGTTGCAAAACCCTATTGAAATTAATGGAACTGGCTGATAACTTCCAAAAAGACCAAGTCACCCTGCGCAGATCAGTGGAGACCAATTACATTTAAAAAAAGCTTTGTTTCAAAGTGTTAGTTCCAGCTGCTTTAATGTTTCCCCTGTTACCCATTTATGCCAACGTTCTGTTGATTCTGGTGATTCATAACTTAGTATTTCAAGTATTTCACAATATGTGATTACTCAACCCATGCTCTTCTGCCTTCCATCTCCCTGCAACATAAAAGGGTGTTTATGTTTATGGTGCTGCTTTTCCTGTTGGAGCAATATTGCTGGGGAAATCCAGCAAAAGCAGCTTACTAGACTATAGGGCTCTTACTCAACTTTTAATTCAGATACCACTAAACCCTATGTCACTTAGGGAATGCCTTAAGCCTGCACCAAGTCTAGAGGCATTCCTTTGCTCCCGAAGGACAAGATGGTTGGCAGAACCCACTCTTCTGTCCCTGCTCATTGCTGTGAGTGTCAGACCGGGTTTTGCTTTGAAAATGAGAGTGATAGATATAGCATCAAGGAGCAAGAAGTGCTATTCAAGTTTCCTTCTTGGCAAGAATTCTGAATGACATACTCCCTGGTAAGTACCTCCATGGTTAACCTGCCCAGCACATAAGGAGACCAGCATAGGCAATTGTTCACAGTAGTCATTTCTGACTTCATTGTAAAGGTAAGGAAACACTTACTTCAAGCACTGCCAAAGTAATTTAATTTGGTGTATGATCTGCTGTTCTCTCTTCAGTGTTAGGAGTTTGCTTTTTACAATGGAGAAACCACCTGCAAGTTTTCCCTGGAATTGCAATCAACAGAATTACCATTTGCGGGTAAGAAGAATGCCCTGAGTGCCCACCAGTTCAGGTAGGGCTCCAAAACTAGCATTGACCATAATTTAGTCAAAAAACCTTGTACTGTATTATGTCATCTATGATATAAGATAGTATACCAAAGTCAGAGGCTTGTTACTCAGTGGTACTGCCTGAGCAGGCAAATCCTGTTTGTGTCTTTGAAGCCCCTGCAGTCTTCCGGAGATGATCCATTTCTGCACTGCCTCTCAGTAATGGTTATGATGTTCCTCATACCCACTAAACAGATGATTATGAATATTTATTTTTATTACAATACTTATTTGGGATGCCTAGATGCAAATAAAAATTTCTAAATTAGTATGGTGCCTTAAAAAAATGAGGCGTATGCTACCCTAACAGAAGCTTGGGTAAGTACATCGATGCCTACTTCAAACAATGTGAATTCTTTTTCTACCTCTTTGCCCATCTTGTGCAGCCTTTGGTTTCTGTGTGCCGCTGTTGCTCCTCCTGTGTTTCATACAGGTCAGTCATTCACAGGTGCTTACGCAGTCACATACTGGAACTTGTGCACTAATGCAGAGGTTTGTAATCCAGTCATCACCTGCTGAATATCCGAAGTTTATTGCTCTTCTCCACCTAAACGTTGGTTGACTCAGTCTTACAACCTATCTACAAAGCAAGTATTTTGCCAAAGCAAGTGGTTTACCACACTTTGAGTCTGAACTCCTACACCGCTTCAAATGTTATGTCATCTGTAGGGCTACGTTACTCAAAATGACTTGGCTGGCTCTTGCTCTTCATTTGGCTTTCAGTTTTGTCTTTAGCAGATCGATGACAGCGGGTAACCTGTCTGTCCATGCATCGTTTGGATCATGATTGAAGCTTACCTGTCGCTTTCACTATTTTTCTAGCCGTTGACATGTATGTAGCCTTTAGCTTATACGTGATGTACATTTCGGATGAATCAGTTCTGACTTCTGTCTGACTCAGTTGCTGTCAGGGGCATTTTCCTGCTGGAGTAGGAAAGAGGCTGATTTTGCTGAATGCAGATTGTTGTTGGAATGTTGCATTTTCTTAGTCTGGATGTTCAGAACTTGCGTTCTGCACTGTTACTTTTGCCCCTTCCTGTTGTGCAAGCGGTAAAAACTTTTGGTGATTAGCAGAGCATTAAGCATTAGACATCCTACATTGCCCCAGCCCGAAATGAGTAATCAGCTTGTTTCTGCTCTTGAGAACTGTTACTTTGCTTTACTTTGCTTTCTTGTCTTGGAGACTCTGTAAGCAGTGCTGGCTGCATTTTTAAGAAGGAAGGAAGAGATGTCCAAAATGTGGAATAATGCCAACATCCCAAGTAGATGAAGTTGGGGTTTGTTGTCCTGGGGGGTTTTTTGGGGGAGCGGGGCGGTGTTTGTGGTTGGTTGTTTTTTTTTTTTGGTTGGTTGTTTTTTTGTTGTTTTGGTGGTGTTTTTTGTTTTTTTGGTTGGTGTTTTGTTTTGTTTTGTTTTTTTTAAGTATGGGGCAATTTGGGTAGTAATGTGGCACTCTTAAGGATGCAGTTGCTATCAATGAGCTGCAACATAGGCTCGTGGTTTTCCCAATAATTGTAACTGTGGGGGTGTGAGATGATTATCTTTGCTAACCAATAGGTGCATCCTTGTGCAAGAAGTAGCTCCCATTTCTGGGCATAACTTGGATAGCTCCAGGACCATAAAGGGAATTAAGGGAGGTCTCAACAGCATAATAGTGGCTCTAATAGCAGAAAGTACAGTTGGATGACAGGCGCCGTCACAGCCTCCACAGTTCCCGGTGCACTGGAAAGATGATCTACACTTTTCAGAACAAGTCTGTCTTGATTTTGTTCTTTTTCTTTTTTTCCTATTTGCCAAACTGTCACAAAGCAATGAAGAGTACGTTCTACATGTGCCATCAGGCAACCACAGCTTACTTTCGCTCTTAAATCTTTTAACATTCCAAGTGGAAGGTCTTTTAGAGGAGGATCTCTACAGTCATTTTCGTAACATGCAAGCACTAGTTTTTCTCTCTCTAGTCACAGGCAGCCCTAGATTTCCCCCCCCCCCCCCCGGAGCTGATTCAGCTCACTGACCTTGCAGGAGGAAAGCATCTTTGCTGAACTGGCTCTCAGCAATGTGACAGGTTTCAAAGGCAGCATGAGGAAGGGGCGCAGGAGGACACTGCTGCTTTTAGCAGCAGTAAGGCTGTGCGCAGGATTTCCTGGGCAAGGAGTTCACCTGCCAGCAACTGATTGTAAAATTCATTGTATTAATACAGTGTTACACAGTCAAAGTGAAAGGGATACACACGAGACACTCATCTCCCATTCATTTATTCACATTTTCCATGGATTTTTGTACACTTCCTCAATGTATTCAAACTAATGAAAACATTGTTACATGACAAGTTATGTGAAACTTAAGTATTCACTGAAAAATTCAGAGCAGTTTGAAATCTATTAACAATTAACAAGTCATCACATTCAGGAATTTCCTTGGATTTATACTAGGTCATGCCACTTTAAATTGTTTAACGTCAGTTAATTTCTGCACACAGGCACCAGCTACAAAATTTTAGCAAATGCAAATAAGTTAAGGCATCGGAAAGAAAGTCTTTAAGGACATTTTAAATGTTACAGTGCTGCAAAGGGAGCTGAACTGAAGTTCTTAATAGTAAAGCGTACCTCCTAATTGGTTCATGTTCTATAACATGTTCATTTGAACTGTAAATTAAATTTAAACTTTCACATTCATCATCCAAAAGAGATATGAACATGCTGTTGTGCTCCCAAATAGATCATTTTAAGTACATTACAAAAAAACCCCTTGCCTATAGCAATTTGATGTTAAAATAAAATTCAAACCAACTGTAATAATCTCATTTACAGATGATTCTGATAATTAAAAGAAACTGAGATCTTAATTTTCTGTTTTGGGGAGGCGGAAAGGAAAGATTTCTCAGCAGCTGAAACTTCTAAATCACAGCAGAAAGAAGAATGCATGATCCACGAGACACTCCAACACCGATGTACAGCTGAAACAGTGAAGGCAAATGAGGGAGGAAACTTGTGTCTTTAATATCAGGTATCTGATATCCAGCTGTTAAATATATTAAATATCTACCAAGATACAGGAGTGCCTCATTGAGTTGGAATTCTGATCAAAATTCCTTCCTTGTATAGCACGTGCCACTTTGTTACAAAGGCATTAGTATATTGATTTCTGTGCTCTCCACTAACTTTTGCTTTTAACTCATTTTAGGCCTTTATTTCTATATAATAATCTCTGGCTTTTTACAGTATTTATGTATTTCAATATTTCTTAACTAGAAACTGAAGCATTATCATTTTTTTTTTTTTTTTAATAACAGTACTGGAGAAGGGTTGTGCTTTATATGTGAACACCAAGTGAAAAGCCTATGACTGGTTTATCCTGCTTCATAATCCAGATAATTGCGGGTCACTACCAATGATGCCGATTAAAATCTCTAATTTGCAGTAAAATTCTTCCCTAGTCTTTTCGTGGCAACTTTCGCCATGTAAAATGTTCATGAATATAACTGACATTCTAATTAACACAAGATTCCAATTATATACCTTCCCCTAGCTTTACTGATAAATACATACATTGCTAAAGAATTAAGGTGTCTCATCTCAATTAGTCTTTCCCACAGCTAATAGAAGATATTACTTGCTACGATGGATATTGATATTGTGTTGGAAAAATTAAACCTTACACTTTATTACTATTCTATTTATTTTTCCTTACACTCCGTGCTCACCCTCAGAATGCCCACTCTTGAACACATGACAGAGAGGCACTAGTCATTATTCAGTTTGCCGGCTTTAGAACTGGGCCAAATTCGTGCGTGCAAAACCCCCAAGACTGCCTCACTTTGGAGGCAAATCGTAAGGATACGTAGGAAGTTCAGTTTGTCTCTCACTTGTTCAAGTTAGTTGGTCCACATTTCAATGGATGAAGGAACAGTTACGTATCGAGGAGCTTTCGGAAGTAAACAAACACAA
Organism: Vanellus vanellus; assembly: GCF_965231255.1. NCBI lineage: Eukaryota > Metazoa > Chordata > Aves > Charadriiformes > Charadriidae > Vanellus > Vanellus vanellus. Next base: position 79,062,974 of record NC_138905.1, on the reverse strand, counting down.
ACTCAAGACCACTGATACAATCTCTGCAGAGTTGCTTTAAAGTGGGATGCGTAACAAATCTGCTTACCACATCCAGTCTGTAGACCTTTCTGCATGGAAACATGTTTAAGACACTACAGTCAAACAACAAACGCAAAAATAACTGAGCCCTTGGACATTAAACCTGAGCCTGTAATAAACTTTAAAGCAATATTCTGCTTTTCATTCATACACAATTAACATGCAAGCTTTCTGCTTTTGGCCTCCAATTTAAGCATCAGCAAGACTTTGTTTTTAAAAAAAACAAAACAAACTTTCCTTTTTGAGGAAAGTAATGTCACTTACTTTGAATGGTTAAGTACTGAGCCAGATAAAAAAAAAAAGGCACCAGTTAATATCTCTAATAATAATTGAAATCTTATCTAACCTTCTTTTACACTTGAGTGTTAAAAATGCAATTCCTGTGACCGCAGTGCAGCTGAAATGTGGGCAGAGGCCTGGTTTTGAACTTTGGTCAAGAAAGCTATAGATCCTATAAAGTTTCTCCTCCTTTTAGTTGCGAGGGGAAAAAAAGGCCATAACCTGAATTGTGCAGTGAACGAGGACTAAAGGCAGCTGTTTGTTCCACCACGGAGAGCAGTGGAGGAGCAGGTAAGATGTGCTGCATCTAATCAAATGGTGCTGCTACTTTTTCCCCACCCACAGGATGCCACTACTGTGGATTTCCAGGTCCCCTGTGAGAATTGCATCATGCTGCTTTTTTTTTTTTTTAAATGGCATTTTTTTTTTCCTCTGTGCCACATTAGCCAGAGAAGGGTTGGCATGTTTCTTCCATATCCCCAGAGCTGGTCAGTGTGACAGATCAGAGAGCAGTTCAAGTTTAATATTACCATCTAGCTCTTGGATAGTTTCCAGAGCTGGAAGTGAAGCAGAAAAACAATTATTAGGGAAGGAATTTCCAGCAAACAAGATTTGAAAAAGATTAAATAACCAAACAAGGTGTGATAAAGTTGAGATGGAAACTGAGAACAGAATGATGTTCTGATCCACATATTATTGCCACATGGTTAACACAGCTGAAAACTAATTTATAGATTAACCTAGTGCTCCCTACTTCTGTGACAGAAAGCTTGTCCTAAAGCTGCAAACTACTCCTTTACTTAATGTAATGCAGTAAAGCACTGTAGTTTTAGCACACAGGAAAAGTAATTATTGACACACACACATTTATGCATGTATTCTCAGTAACGGCCAGAGGCAATATAAAGATCTATAAAAATCCTGAAATTTGTTTGTGAAAAGAGATATCTTCAGAAAAGTACTAGTAGCGACACAAGTACAACATTTACAACTCTGCCTCTGCTGGGTTTCAGTTTTAGCCCAAGGGACTAGGGAAGAGTACCTCGGAGGGACCATAATGGAAGTGCAACCCTTTGCCTCTGACTTGTCAGAAGTGAGCAAATGCCAGCTGTGGTTGTGGTCCAAAATAAACAGTCTTCCAGTTGTCTGCTTGTACTATTGCACATCATTAGCTTGTTGCTACAGTAAGAACAGAACTGACAGTTCTTCTCTAAGAAATGCTACTGTCAACAAGACTACGCAAACAAATTTTCTTTTAAATATCTGGAGATGCAGTCTCTGAGTCCCAAAAGCACTGAAAGAGTTAAAACACAGTACAATATATAATACCGTTGTTGGTGGGGTAAATTGTTGTCACCAACAGTTTGAAAAATTAGTCTCACCAGAATATAACAGACCAATTGAAATTAAAAATCTGGAGTCTAGAAACAGTTTCAACAGTTAAACTTCAACATCCTCCCTTCTCAAAGCAGGAGGTTGTTGCATTGCACCGCAGTCTGTGAGGAAGCTCTGGTACCATATTTTTGTACTCTGATTTCAGTCCATTCGGTCAAATTGACCACGTTAGAAACATGCTTTAATTTAAATCAATGTGCTTTATCCAGAAGTGGTCCTGCATTTACATATTGAAAAATGAGGGAGCACAGTCCAACACTTGTGTTCTATTAAAGCTTTTATTAGCTAGTTTAGCTTTTCCTCACAGAATTTTTCCAGAATTCCTGTAACAGTTCTTAATATCAGAGTAAAGAGTTAAGTGTTCAAGTGAAGTTATGGAAGAAAAAAAAAAAAAGCAGCAGCAGTTTGGCAATAATTCCTCAAATTACTGACTGCAACTTATTTAAGCCTCCTTTTTCTCCAGTAAGATTTTGTGCAACTCATCTGCATCCTCACTTGTTTTCACCCTTATTAACATAGTGACAGGAACAGCTGGATTCTTCTCATCAATCGGTGGATTAGGAATGCAAACTATAAGAACATTGTTTTTTCCGGTTCTTGTGCATGGCATCTTGTGTGGAATTAGAACATTCAAGAGTATGTTTCCTGCATGAGAGGAGGGAAAAAATTACAATCAGCAATTCTTCAGCTTTTACGACAATACAGATGTTAGTATATTTACTCAATAGGGATTTAAGTTTGTGTTTGAAAGGAAGGCAATTCACAAATATCATATATATTTGTCTTATTCATCCCTATGCATCTGCTCATGGCCACTGCTCTCACATATTTCTTTCCTCTTCAGGAATGAGGAAATCTCTGGAAATACTGTGTCCTCCTTTTTTAAAGGGAGGAATCTGAAGAATATCAAACGATAGTAGGAACACACAGGAAAAAGGGAAGGGGACAAGGGAGAAGCAGCAAATGAGGAATCCAGTCAGTGCTTAGTTTAATGCTTATACAAGTTACTTGTTCTGACCATCAAGCACAATTCATAAGCAGAAGCAAAAAGTTAGCTTTAACACACATACCGACGTGTTAATGTAATATTGGACAAACTATGGTAGAGTAAGTATTTTGTATCCTCAAATCGTACAACACATCTGATGTGGTCTTCCACCGGGTTACTAACAACAGCTCTACGTCAACTTGTTAAATTATGTAGTGAGTTGGAGAGCTTCGGTATTAGTGGTCTATTAAAACAGTCACAAACAAACTCAAATCTGCTTCCACAGAAGACGCACACATTTTGTAAACCTGGTAAATAGTTCAGAACACGGTAGTAGTATTTAGGGAAAAGTCAAGTCTTCGCCTTCCTTTCCAGTTCAGTTTTTCAACACAGTGAGATTTTAGGAAAGGATTATAGCACTGTGTGAAGATAGCAAAAAGGAAAGTGTGCATCACTATGACTGCAGCAGCTTCTAGAAACCGATGCTTGGAAACACCAAGCTGAAATGTCTTTAGTGTATGAGCTGAAGAAAAAGGAAAGATTTCCTAATATATCGCCTCAGATGAAGGTAGAAGGAATGTAAATCAACATCATGAAAGTTAGCCACAGCTGAGTGAAAATCAAGACTTGTGTTAAAGGGCAGGTAACTTGGAGAAATAGTGTTTTCATCTACCCTATTCAACCCATTCAAATCCCCAAGGCAATGCTGAAAGCACTGACAAAGCTGCCACACATCTGCCTTCAGCCTTACTGCTAAGAACTGCCCTTTATCAGGCAAACCTTGTCTCCACTGAAAGTAGTTCGTGATTTACAAGTGACTGACACAGGAGTCCCAGTCTCACCAGGTATTTGAAAACTGCCCCTAATGGACGTGCAGAGAATTTATATAGACTTGCTAAAGTGCATTATAAACTGAAAGTGAGGAGAGATTTACCAGTGGCCTACAGTGCAGTATGGCTTTAGTCCACAGGTCTTTTATAAGCATAATATTTATTCTGTTTTATGGAAGTTGTCAAGTGCTTGTGAACCCCACGTGCAAGTTTGTTGACATTAGGTACTGAAGTGTAGCAAAGTTTCTCAACAATGAATACCAAAACATTGATTTGCACAGTTTGAGTATGGAAACACTCTTCAGCCAGAACACTATACCTTAAAAACTTTGCTTTTAGACCTTAGTTGATATATTAAAGAAACAGTTGGGTTTTTCTTTCCTCTTTCATTAGCTGTATATGTTAACGTTCATCTCAAAAGACATTCTGAGAACTATCACGCTAAAGGTTACTCTAATTCTGTAGAGTCAACCTACCATTTGTGATCCAACTGAAGTTAGCTAAAGCACAGTTCAACAGCTGGATTTCAGTATGCATTTTAAGAGTAACACATATAGCAAACCCCTGCATGACTGATCTATATAATGTTCCCCTTTACCCCCAAGTACAATGCATGTCTGCTCACATGCCCAACTATTTACATATTCAGGATGAACTGCAGGCAAGTGACAGTTGTCCTGCATCTTAACACAAAATTTGTTCTTCTTCATTCATCACACCTGATAAACGTATACTTCATTGTGGATCTTAAGCCACGCTTCAAAGCCACTCAACATGTCAGGGCTGGAGAAGAGCCATTAAAAAAATGGGAGGGGGGGAGGAAATATCCAGATGTAACCATAACCTTTTACTTCCTTTCAGTGCTTCATATGCACTATTTTGTAATACTCATTAGAGGCATCCAATTACTTGTTCAATACCTGAAATTATTCAAAAAAAGTAGAAAGGTTTTCACTAATCATCTCTGTTATGCTGTGTAACAAAAAAAAAAAATCCTAACACTTAGCAGGGAATTTCACATAAAGACTTGCTACTCGAATATATTTACTTACCTAGATTGGTATCTGCTCGGATGAGGAGTTGAGTTTTTTCATTTCCTGCTGGTTTTAAGTGTAATGTTCCTACACCTTTTTCTTTAAATTCATTATCCTTTTTGTAGAATAGTTTGCACCTGTGCAAATAAAAAAACCAAATTGTTTGTGCAGATGTGTAGACATTAAATACAAATATATCTCCCAAATACATGCACACATATGTATGTATACATCTGACTCAGAGTAAGCCAATAGTTTAACAATCATCAGAAGTTAACATGCTGTAAGTAGCGTAAGTCTTTATTCTTCTTGACCTTGTTTCCTGTGCTAACAGACAGTACGTCCAGTTCAGGAAGAGAAACTTAATTATCTCTTTCAGCATTTAAATGTTGGAAGAGAAGTTCAACATGAGCCAGCAATATGCACTTCCAGCCCAGAAAGCCAATCACATCCTGATCTGCATCAAAAGAAGCATGGCCAGCAGGTCGAGGGAAGTGATTATGCCCCTATACTCCACTCTGGTGAGACCCCACCTGGAGTACTATGTCCAGCTCTGGAGCCCTCAACATAAGAAGAACGTGGACCTGTTGAAGCGGGTCCAGAGGAAGGCCACAAAGATGATCAGAGGGCTGGAGCACCTCTTCTATGAGGCCAGGCTGAGAGAGTTGGGGTTGTTCAGCCTGGAGAAGAAAAGGCTCTGGGGGGACCTTCCAGCAGCCTTCCAGTACCTAAAGGGGGCCTACAGGAAAGATGGGGAGGGTCTCTTTATCAAGGAGTGTAGCGATAGGATGAGGGGTAACAGTTTTAAACTGAAAAAGGGTAGATTTAGACTGGATATTAGGAAGAAATTCTTTACTGTGAGGGTGGTGAGACACTGGAACAAGTTGCCCAGAGAAGTTGTGGATGCCACATCCCTGGAGATGTTCAAGGCCAGGCTGGATGGGGCTTTAAGCAACCAGCAATCTGGTCTAGTGGGAGGTGTCCCTGCCCATGGCCGAGGGGTTGGAACTAGATGATCTTTAAGGTCCCTTCCAACCTAAACTGTTCTATGATGAAATGATAAACGCATTACTTTAAGTGAAAAATAAAACACACAGCAACCTGTACTCAGGGTCTATAAGGAGCAGTAACTGTAAGCTCTCTATAAAAACACCAATTACAAAACTAAGAACTTGCTGTATCATGAAGTTATAACAGAACACACATAAAATTTACAAACATCTTTTAAGTGAAGCTCTAATAAACCTAATTCCATTCTTCATAAATTAGCACATACCTTCTCTCAGATAAAGCAAATGACTCTTTGTAGAAGGACAAATTATATGCTAAGTGTTAAGCAGACCTGCAATTACTTGTACTACTGAGCATGCTTTGAAAAACTGCTTCTAGTACAGGTAGTCTCATTTTGATCTTAAAAGTACAACTTGTTCACTACTTCATACAACAATCAGCATTTTCCAACTGAAGACTCTTATTTCAGGCTATGCAAATAGTTAAGCACCTGACTGATTTTTCTGAAGTACAGTATGTTATTTCTGTGGTACAATCCCTACAATGTAAACTTACAAAACCTGATGAAGGCAGAAACATCTTCATTTGTAAAAAAACTGATCACAAGTAGAACACAAACTAGCTGTCAGTGCTGTGTCCAAGATACACACGAATTTTAGTAAGATCTCACACATTTTTGCCTGCAATTAACTTTTTTACAAGTGGAATTTCATACTCTGTATGGCTTCCTAACAAGCTTTATTAACTAGAAGTCAAGAAAATATACATCACTGATTATGCACTGCAGTGGTGAAGAATAGCAATATGCAAGTATGAATTTTATTCTCAAAGTTACAACTCTATTCACTATTACAAGTTAAAACCACTTACTTCTTTGAGTAGAAAGCATCATCCTCTTTTATTTCATTAACAATGACTTTTGGTGGCTCTTCTTCCTCCTCTTCTCCTCCTTTAAATAAAAAGTTTTAATACATTCCATATGTTAATGTTGTAAGCATATAATCTGGAAGGTATTTTTGGCATTGTACTAGAACGAGCTTATGCGTGCTACAGTTGACATATACATGTGTAGCCTGTCAATGACTGCTAAAATACATTTAAATCCATGTGGGCTCAGAAGCAGCTTCAGCTACAGAAAAAAAGTCTTATTTTCTTTTCATTCAGCCACAGCCCTCAAGCAACTTTATGATCATCTTCAATTTAAATGGGATTAAAATACCCAACCCCCCACCAAACAATCAAAGCCAAAACCCACAAATCTAACAAGTCAAACTTCAGTCAAAACCTTCTGTCAGGGGGAAACAGTTATAACATTTCAAAGAATAATCTCCACAAATGGGTCCAAGTAAAGCACAATAAATACTTCCAACAGCCAAGTTTAATTTGGTGGAAGGGTAATGAGTTGCAGGAATGACAGCCAACAAACAGTGGCATGATTATGACTTTCCAGTCCCTCATCTGCTAGGATTTCTATCAGTTCACTGTACCCAGCTTAGCTAAATAGCAGAGTAAAACTGTCAGGTAGTATGCAACTACATTTGCCTTACAGTCTTGTAAGAAATATGAATGAAATTGTTTCGTATCTTACACATTTTACTGAGAGATCTCTTGATAAACCTATCAAGCAGCAGGATTGAGACGTCCTGCAGGCTCAAAGTTGAAATTTAAATCACCTGGAACGTTCCATCGTTTCAAGTCTTGTATTCAGCTAAAGAATTGTATTCTATTACAGAAAGTATAAATCTGATAGAAATACACAGGGTTTGATAACCATATACATTTAGTGTTACTTAAGCAGCATGCAAGACTGTGGTATTTCCAGATTCATGGTACAGTTTTGCAGCTTTTAAATTCAAGCACAATTATGATCTAGTTCAACTTAGTATTATTTCATCTTCGCAGTATTCTTAAGTCACATACATTCACAGCTTACCATTAAAATCAGTGTTTTAAATAGAATTTACCTTTATCATCACTATTTCCACTTTCTGTCTGAGCTTCCAATACATTGGTAGATACTGCAGCCGCAGACTTAGCCTGGTTTGCATCTTTTCCAAACAAACCTGAATTCCCAGGAGAAAATGAGAAACTACTAAGTGTTCCTGAACCAAGGGAACCCAAAACAGAACTGTCGACGCTCTTGCCAAAATTAAATGAGACAGTTGATGTAGCTCCTAATGATGGGTCTTTTTTTTCGGATGCAGCTTCAGGTTTTTTGTCCGAGGTATCCTCAGTTTTGGTGCTATTAAACAAAAAAGTTGATCCTTGCTGTAGCTTTGAATTCCCAAACGTAGAAACTGACTGAGCACTAGGTGTCTTGTTGCTTTCATTTTCAGAGCCGCTATCACTACTGCTTCCGTGTTGCTGTTCAATATTTGCTAAATACTTCTCATAGTCTCTGAAGATGGGTGTCAGGTCACAGAGTGGGTTTGTATTTACATGCTTAACTATCCAGTCACGCACAGAACAGTTTAAAGCTGCTAACTGTTTGTGGTAAACACTAGAGCTACAAACTTTACTCTGAGCGTAGCCAGATGAGGATGGTTGACTGCCACCATTAGCTTTCGGGCTTGCAGCCTTCTTCTCAGTAAACGCAGCAGTAGTAGGACCATTTGACATTGTGGATCCTATTAGAAGAAAAACATGGTTTAGAATTTTTTTTTTTCCCCAGAAAGCACAATTCTCAAAACCCTAAACTAAATGCTCTCAGTATTTCTTTATCAAATCACTCATTCTTGCTCAGCTAGGAACCTTGTCTTTTATCAAAACACTGTGTACCAGATCCTGTGGTACAAGTAAACAGACAGTGTTGTGAAAGAATCCTAATCTCGATAAGTTTAGACAAGTACATTAGTTCAAGGACAGATGCAGCACACTTGTATAAAAATATCCAAAGAAATCTTACACGATAAAACTGAAAAAACAGAAGTTTTGTACTTCACCAAAACCCCCAAAATCTTAATTCAAGTTTTACCAAGCTGTAACAGTTATTAAAACAAAATATTCAGTTATCCTCTTGCTACTCGCGCTTTAAAAAACTCTGAACACACTAGCCCATGATTTTGCACATTGTTGAGTGGTTTCCATATAAAAACCATAATAAGCAAATTAAGAAGATTCTTGTTAAAATTTTAAGTTTCTCATAATTTAGTTAAGCTCACTGAAATCTAAGTTACTATAAACTTCAAACCCCACCATTTTTATCCTGTGGCATGCTGACTCTAAAACAGTGTGGTATGATTAACATTTCTACATCTTCAACACAAAGGGATAGAACCAATATTCTTCAGGCACTATCAAAGCATAATACTAGATTTGCCAAAATGTTTCAGGTGTCTTAAAACGTAGGTATGAATGGAACAGATAAGATTCTAGTACGACTGTTTGCAATGTAACGTGTAGGGAAAAAAGGTTAAGACTTCAGCTATGCAGCATGTATTTACCAAGAACTGCAAAAAATACAGAAACAAGACCTTAAAACAAAACCAAAATACTACCCCCCACCCCCCCCCCAAAAAAAACCTCACACATAACGAAACTGCAGTCTTACTAAATGGACATTTTCCATTAGTGGTTTTTTTTTTTTAATTAAATTCAGAGAATTGAGGCACTTATTTAACTGGAACATGTTACCAGCTGGTTTACACTATTCAGAGAGTTTCTTATGCCCATGTCTTCCATTCCCGTTTGTGCTTATACAACTTTTACCTCCAGTATTAGATCAAATACAAATTTAGTTTCCACCTCTTAACACTGCATGCATTTGATAACTTGTCCCTCCAGCAGTCTAAAAATCTTTTCCAGAAATCTTACAAAGAGGAATAAAGTCTGAAGACCTTAAAACAAAACTACAGGGTTGTCTGCATTTGGGTTTTCATTATTAAAATAACCCTAGAGATTTTACTGCTGAATTTGTTGATAAATATGCATGCTTATTTAAAACTTACCAAATGTTGACTGCGTTTCAGAGGTGGTCTTTAAACTGCTGAAAGAAGGAGTGCTAGAGATACTACTGCTTCCATTAGACAGCCCTTCTAAAGGTTTTATTCCTGCACCATTACCAAATCCGCTGAAGCCACCTCCTCCTTTTCCAGAAGGCAATATAAAGCCTTTAAACCCTTTAAAGGCTCCTCCACTTTCAGACTGGTGAGGGACGGGGGGGAAGACGAAAAAAAAAAAAAAAAAAAAAAAAAGACAACCAGTTATATACATCTCCACAAAAATCCTATGCCCACTTAATATTCCATTTATTTTATCCTGGTTCAGTGTGCTATTTCATGCCTTATTCTAAGTCAACTATGTAAACAAAGTTAATAGCTTCCTTATGACACATATTGCTACTATTTTTAAAGGACTCAGATGTTTGGTATGAAAATAAACTAGATATAGGAAGTGGATACATAAAAGTTGTTTGGAACAGCGGATGTGTTTGACTACCTATTTAGACGTTCATAGCATCTTGTTTTCTTTAAATAATTACATCGCAATATATAATTGCAGGCTTATTTTCAGCAACTTTTAGCATTTACAACCGCAATTAGAGTCCAACGCTTCAAGCCACTCATCAAAACAGTGTATTTTGTAGTCACCTACGTAATGTTTAAGTGATTTACCAAAAATATTCCAATGTGACAGCTGGGAGAAGCAAAGATAGACTGTACTTGATAACATAATGTGTTTGCTTTCTGCAGCCTTTTCATTACCTAGTTCTGAACACTACCTTTACAACCATATTGTTTTATGGTATAATTTCTTACGTGTTTTTAAAAGATACAGTGTGATTAACATACAAATAGACACTATGAATTTTAGGTACTACACGTAATGACTTTTGAGGTAATGACCACTTATTACCAGAATTGGACTTTCAATGTCTCTGGAAAGCCATCAGAAGAAAAGCAGACTGGCTTCTGAGTTTCATCTGCTTTTGTCACTGAAGAAATGGCAAAACTTACCAATCTGAGGTTCTATTCCAGTATCTGGCCTTGTGGGTATGAGCTCTTTTTGTTTTCCTTTGTGCTTTACCTTTTCCAGTGCAGTCCTCTGTTTCTCATTTCTAGGTAGCTATTTTTGCTCTTTGATCAGTCCTTCCTACCTCTCTCTGGACATTCAAATTAAACTGCGGTCTTTTTCTTTACAGCATTCTGCTTACTCCACCTAGGGGCTTCAATAATTTTCACGTTTACCTTTTTGTAACTATTTCAAAGGTTTCTTACCCAGCCTCAGCTATCCTGCCATGTCTTTTGCTTTTTAGATTTTGCTCAGCCTATCCCAGCTCTTCTTCCAGCTTTGATCTCTAACCACTGACTCCCAGCCTCCTGACTATTTCTTCTACCATCACCTGGTCCCCTTTCTCAGTCAGTTCCATTTTTCCTATTCCATTTGCCCCTGAATCCCTCCTGTTCAGCTGTGGTTTATTTCCCGCATCACCTTTTTACGGTACAATCCTTTAATTAACTGCATCCTCTACCACATTTGTGGCTAAAACTACTATAGGCAAAAGTAGGATAGGACAGCTTCCTCATTTACATTGCTTGGACAGCAGAAGGGAAAGCGAAAGCACAGGAGAAAACTATCTAGCCCCCCAATTGTGCTTAGTCCCATTCAATCCAAAATCAATTTGAGTGATAGGTAAAGTTTCTGTCCTAATTTTAACTCGGGGCATGCACTGTTGAAAGAATGTTTCATAGGAAGATATATATGGCAAAGCATCTGTCAAGGACTACAATTTGGTTGGACAGGGTTAATGCTTTCACAGGGACTAAACCTGTAACAAAGGCCAACTTCCTTTCAATTTTCAATTTGTTATTGCAAAGAGTAGGTGGCACTAAAGCTCTTCACATGAGGAAAAAAAAAAGAGTAGCACGACTTTTAACAAAAGACATCTTTTTCATTCTCAGAACAGCTTAATATTTTGGCTTTTACTTATTTAGCTTCTGCCTGAGACATGCCCCAGCCCTCCAGTATGGACAACTAGTAACTTGATTTCCCGGCTTCCATCTCTGCAAACAACGAAACTGGAGCAGTCGACACTGTGTCTGAAACACTGCATTTATACGTCAAAAACACACAATTCCCTTCGCCCAGTCAATACTAGTATCGCCCATTTTTCATTTTAGCCTTATTCTTGCTATGGAACAGTAAGCAAAAATTAATTTGCATGTATAACCTGGACTAATTACATATATTTTCTAAATGATAGCTTTATACAGTATTATTACAAGCCCAAATAAGTAAAGAAATGAGCACGGATGTCTTATTTTGCAACTGAGTCAAACTACAACATTAATGCTCAATGATTACAATACCTCTGATCCAACATTTCGCCGCTTTGCTTTTTTAATAGCTCTGTTCTTCAGGACTTCTTCGCTAGCTACTGAGAAGGTTCCCACCTTTAAGAAGAAGTTACGGAATAATTAGTGAACTTCTCAGAATGCATAAAGTCATCACAGTCTGAAGAGATGGCTGATATCACTTTTTGAACGCAACTGTAACACTTCTCCCTAACAAATAAGTAAAAAAACCAAAACAACAAACCAACCCAGAAAATATAGTATTGTGATTAGCTTGCCAGCTACTTGGACAATTAGTTGATACTTTCAAAACTCTGTCTTTCTTGTTCTGCATTACATTTCCCTTTCTGCAATTTCAATTTTATTACGACAAATAATTCAGCTTCTTTTTTTAAACAAAGACGTGAGATATCTTTGCTGATGGTAATCTGTCAGTACTGCACTGTTACAAAAACTCTTCAGTTTAGAGAAGGTATGTTGAGATGTCTAGTCAAAGTCAATCTCCTGCAGTTTGCTGTAGTTCAAGTATTAGCAAAGGCAGCTAATGAATAATTACTACCCCACAATAAATGAGGAAATTAAGCTTTCTTATATTCAAATTTCTGGAAGAGTACTGACAGTTTTCCTTATCATATTTTATAGGCCTAAACATTTAGTATTTTCATAGCACAGAAGCTAACACAGTTTATTTAGAGATAATACACAAGCCATAAATAAATATGAGACACTAAACATCAAAGTCTCTTTTTACGATCAGATTAAATGTATCACTTGACTGTTTACTTAATTCCTCTGGCTGTATGGGGACATTCAGCTAAGCACTCCATATTTCTGAAATTAACTATTACTGACCTTAAAAAGCCATGAGACATGAAGAAAATTTATCTAGACTGTGTTATGTCAGTGAAGCCGAGAGTCAACTATCTCAAGAAATGGTGGCGAGACAGTGGAACAGGTTGCCCAGGGAAGCCGTGGATGCCCCATCCCTGGAAGTGTTCAAGGCCAGGCTAGACGGGGCTTTGAGCAACCTGGTCTAGTGGGAGGTGTCCCTGCCCATGGCAGGGAGTTTGGAACCAGATGATCTTTAAGGTCCCTTCCAACCCAAACCATTCTATGATTCTAAGAAATCAATGTATACCCATCATGCATTTGAAGGATTATGCATTTTAACAAGCCTGGGGTTCCCTTTAGAAATGTAAAGTTCATTTCCCCTAAGCTGCTGATGTCATTTTAACTGTTAAAAGCTGCTTTGCCATATGGGCTGCCTATATTGGAAGCTTTATTAAAAAAAAAAAAAACCCACACTTCTATAAAGTTATCTTTAATCGCTACACTTTCAACCAATTATACTGTAGATTACACCCACAAGATAAATAGCACATGCAAATAAGGACCCCACTACCTGCAAGGGTGAGAGGGGAATCTAAAGCATATTTTACCTCTTCAGCTTCATCCTCCTGATCCCAGTTTCTGTCAGTCAGTTCCTTCTCTGCAATTCTCTTTGCCATTTTTCCACACCTGTGTGGAAAAAATATAAAAAGCGCATAGAATCAACTGCACGGAAATTAAATTCTAAGCAACAGTGATCTTCAATTTGTATTACTTAGAACAAGTAATGGGAATCTGAGTTCATACAGAAGTAGGTCAAAGTTGGAATGACACTTGAAAACCAAGTATTTTTAACAACTGTTGTTTTAACAACAATCAACAGCACTTGAGTTAAAGTTATGGTGATAAGCCATATTTGACAGTAAATTTAAGCAACAACAGAAACACACAGTTCAATTATGGGATAAGTTCTCTTTAGCAGCATTGCTGCTAGAGAAATTCCTGTCGGTCCCATATCCCATATACCTGGTCACCACTTAATCTGAAGGGCTGCAAAAAAACCCAAAAATATGGAGAAAAAGATCTGTATTCCACTCTATCTTCCTTCAGGATACCCATGTAAGCAGCCATAGTCTTGCAAGATAAAATTAAGTTGCTTTATAGCATCTGAAATAAATACTGATGAGGACCTACTGCAGCAGCTGGACAGAAAGCTTACTTTGGGTACGAATGAAAACAATGCTCTCCTACAAAACCCAGGATCGGTAGAATATTACTAATTAGAAATCTGAAAAATTCTGTTACACAGAAATCGGATTATTTTTCCTCCAAAGGACACATAAAGCGTATCACGGATTTTAGAGCAATTAATGTAAGCAGCCATTCATCATTTTGCTAGTTATCTCTGCAATGTAAAGAAAAAGCCACTTTGGAGAAGGGATGTCTGTAATAGTTTTCACTTATGAGTGCCATTTTGCTGAAGCACAACTTATCAGCTGTGTTCAAAAACAACGAATTAAACCAGTTATGTTATTTTGTATCTGAAGGACTTGGCAAGCAATCACATTACTCAAAGGTTATATGAAAAAAAATTTTTTACTAACTACAATTCTATCAGCAGACACTAAACATGAGGACTTTTCAAAGATGTAGTTTTGTAGCAATTTAGGTCTCAAGCGAGTGCAAGAATTAAAACTCTTCAAAAAAACCTCTTAGGTTTGTGATTCAGACCTGTCCAGTTAAAAAGAATTCCACAAATAGTTGAATGTCAGGGCTAAAAAGTATAACAATATATGGTTACAGAACATCTTGTATAGCCAATAAAATATTTTTAAACAGAACAGTAAATCCAGCTGCACAGCGGTCTTACAGAGATCACACGTCAAAGTCATGAATTTTGGTCTGACACACATCACAAATAAGGTCAAGTTATTAGGATCTTTTGGAAGTACAGTGACAAAAAACTCTTTTGTGTAAACGTTTTAAAATGACATAAACCACACCATCCTGAAAGCAGAGGTCCTACCGGGCCCTGCATGATTTTCAGCAGACTGGGGAACTATTTAAACCTAATCCATTAAAAAAAGATTTAAAAATACTTATTTAAAAGTCATATTGGCTCCCCAGTCCAGTTTCCCACAAGGTTATAAAAACGCAACCAGAGGAAGACAAGATTGCATCTCTTTGGCAGCAGCCACAGCTGAAAGGCTAGCAAGACCTTGAATTACACCATCGGATTCCACGGCAGATCAAATTACCACTCTTAACCCAGCCACTGAAGCATGACAGGCATGACATTAACTAGAAAGCCTGTTCTCCATTAAAAGAGGGGTAAACAGCTGGCCTGGACTGTAGGTTCTTTGCACCTACCTGTGTTTACACGTTTTCTCCACATCAGTACTGAAAATAGGAGAAGACAACAGACTCCAACATACATGAGGACATGAGCAAGAGAATCCTAGACACATTTCCTTAACAAGAAGCAACACAAAACAACCTCTATCTGATATTCACATTCTTCAGGAAGTTTTTGTAGCAAATGGTCTGAACAGGTTAAGATAGAATCGTAGAATGGTTTCGTTGGAAAAGACCTTAAAGATCACCTAGTTGCAACCCTCCTGCCACGGGCAGAGACACCTTCCACTAGACGAGGTTGCTCAAAGCCCCATCCAGCTTGAACACTTCCAGGGATGGGGCATCACAGCTTCCCTGAGCAACCTGTTCCAGTGTCTTACCACCCTCAGAGTGAAAAATTTCTTCCTAATATGTAATCTAAGTCTACCCTCTTCAGTTTAAAACAGTTACCCCTCGTCCTATCACTACATGCCCTTGTAAAAAGTCCCTCTCCAGCTTTCTTGTAGGTGCCCTTCAGATACTGGAAGGCCACTATAAGGTCTCCCCAGAGCCTTCTCTACTCCAGGCTAACCAACCCCGACTCTCTCAGTCTGGCTTCATAGGAGACGTGCTCCAGCCCTCTGACCATCTTTGTGGCCCTCCTCTGGACTCGCTCCAGCAGGTCCATGTCCTTCTTATGTTGAGGGCTCCAGATAGGAATATTTTGAGAAACAGCTCTTTTTATTTAAAAAAATCCACACAACATAGATGTTTTGTTGAACTACTAAAACCCACGTGGTAACTACAGCTGCCCTAGTTAACGCAGCACGCTGAGAACAAGACTTAATTTTTAATATTTGCGTTCCACGATGCCACCTCATCTACCGTAAGGCTACAAAACTTGCGCTGTTGGAGCGCCCGACCTAAAAACCAGGCGGCCACGCAAGTCGGGGGTGTCCCACCGCACCCGCCAGCTCCGGGGGGAGGCGCGGGGAGGCAGAGCCGCGCTGCCGGCGCACTCGGCGGGGAGCGCCCGGGGCGCGCAGAGGCGGCGGGAGGAAGCCGGCCTGACCCAGGCTTCCCCTTTCCCGAGAGATCTTCGGTTTCGGCCGGCGTCGGCCCTTTTCTGTTCAACGCACCGAGTCCCGCTCGCCTCCTTCCCAAAGGCTGCAGCCGCCGCTAACAACCCCCCCCAAAATCGGTCGGTCGGTCCGTCCTCCCTCCCACTCTGCGCACGTACAGGGTGGCTGCGCGCTTTTAAAACACCTGAGTGTATTTTATTTTCCTGACCCCCGCCCCGCCGCAACTCACCAAAACGCCATCGCCCCCCCCCCCCCAGCACCGCGAACCAGTCCCGACGGAACCGGGATTGGGGGGGGGGGGGGCTGCCGGGGTGAGTTTCCTCCTCCCCCGTCCCCCGGCTCGGCACCCCTTGGGCTCGCAGCCCTCCTGTTTGAGGCCCGCGGGTGACATTTGTAGCTGGGCCATCCCTCCTCCTCACCCCCGGGCTTTGATCCCCGCGCGGTTTCCCGAGGGAAGGCGATGCCGGCGGCCGGCCCCTAGCCCGGGCCGGGGCGGGGGAGGCTGCGGAGAGACACCGGAAGGCAGACACGGCCAGGCGCCCCGGGGGAGGCGCCAAATCGCCAAAACCGGGGACGATTTCCCTCCGGAGACACCAGCATGTCCGCCCGCCGGCTCGCAGCCCCCCACCTGGGCCGATCGCCGGCCTCCGTGCTCCCTGGCGGCGTGTCCTGTCACCCCCAGGGCGGACGATCCCGGGGAGCGCAGAGGGGAGGGGAGAGCTGCCACTTACCCCCTCGGGGCGTCCCCTCTCGGGCGCGGCGCCGGGCTGGGGGGCCGAGGCTACGGCAGGCAGGAGGCGGGGTCTGGTCGTAGGTTGCCCGGGCCCGGAGCCCGCTCACCATTCCCCGGCCGGGCCCTCAGAGTGCCTCCACGGATAGCCGGCGTCGCTTCACCCGCCGCCGTCAGGCCGCCGCCATTTATTTTCTCCCTCCTGAAAGACGGGGACGAAATCGTTTCAAAAAAAAGAGAGAGAGAGAGAGAGAGAGAGAGGAACCGGCCCTGCTGCCGCCGTTGCCGCCTCCACCGCGCGTGCGCCCCGTGCCGGCGCGGCGGCGAAGGTGGGGGGTGAGAGAGGGGCGGAGCCGGCGGCCGCCTCGCCAAACCGGCCGCTGGGACGCGGATCACGTGGCTGCTGCAGCCCAATGGGCGGGCTTGTCGTGCCAACGGCCGGCGGGGCCGCGCATGCTCCCTGCGGCAGGGGTGGGTCTCGCGCCGGCCGTTCGAATTGCGGTCACGTGGCCGGGGCCTTCATTTCCCTTCCCCTCCCTTCCCTTCCCCCCCTTCCGTTGCGGCCCTGTGTGAGGTGGGGGAGCCAGTACTGTGGGGCGGCTGGGCCTGCGGCTCCTCGACCACCTCAGTCGGTGGCAGGAAGGGGTGCCCAAACGCCGGATTGTCGGTGATGGGGGGGGGGCGGGCGCGTCCTGCACCGGCTGTGTGTACCCACCGCCCTCGGCTGACCGGGCGCAGCTACCGCTGACTCACGAGGCAGGGCCTGGCAGGCGGCGGGAGAAGCGGCTGTTTGCCAGGCTCTGTGCCTGACTGACCTGTAAGGCCTTGGCTCGCTTGTGGCCTTGCTCCTGGCCTTTTCCCCCTGCGGTATGGTAGTACGTGGGATTAGCGCTAGCGTGAAGCGACTGTGGGGAAGGTAATGTCCTTTGCTGTTGTTACAGCTTGAAAGCAGTGACTCCCAAGCGGTTTTGCATCATGTGCTACCTTAGAACAGTGAAAATGAAGGCAGTCG
The DNA here is from genome assembly GCF_965231255.1 of Vanellus vanellus. Taxonomy (NCBI): domain Eukaryota; kingdom Metazoa; phylum Chordata; class Aves; order Charadriiformes; family Charadriidae; genus Vanellus; species Vanellus vanellus. Next base: position 79,045,098 of record NC_138905.1, on the reverse strand, counting down.
GAGTAGACTGAAAAGCTGCAGTTCTCATGCCCTGTCTTAGGTGCCAGTTTACAGCTAAGCTTTAGGGTGCTAAGCTTGCAGGGTGAAACACCTTGACATTAAATAAAAGGTAAATTACTTTTATAAGGAACTTGGTCTTCTAAAGCACATAAATTCATTAAATGGGGGCGGGGCAGAAACCCTCCAGGAGTAGATAAGAGGCACTGATGTTTTGTGATATCTGGGACCCTAACATTCCTGAAACATAGACCTGCTCCCCAGTTGCGTTATGTAGTTTTAACCTCCAAACAATGTATTTTCACCATATGTTTTTCTTCTTTATAGAATGTACAAACGTTTTGAACCATCTACAGGAAATCATTTTGAGAACTCATTTTACCTGCCCTCCTGGGATTTCAGATATGCTATTTTAAAATGTGTCTTGCTGCATAATGATGGCATAAACCAGTGTTAATGCCTTGAATTTAAAATTAAATGTTTCCTAGGTATCTTGCATCGCTTACTGTCAAAAATAGGTCTGCCACAGTGCCATTAAATTTTTTCTTTAACTGGCACTGAACGAGTTTTTTTATGTTTAGATTCTATCCGTGACTCTGTGTGCTTTTAATATTCCCTTTAATCTAGGAATGCAAACATTCTCCTTTAGACTTTTGTTGTGTTGTCTATCTGGCAGTCCTTTTGAGAAGTTCTACTCTTTCGCTTAAAAAACAAAACCCCGGAATATCTCCATTACCTGTGGTAAATATCCCACCTTTACTTGCTCTCTTGCAGGGTTTTAAGGTTATCCTTTCCCCAAGTTTGGAGGCATTCTAGTTTATAGGTACAAAACCAGTCAGAGATGCAGTCTTTAAAGAGAACTTTTTAAATAATTGCTCTTTGCTTCTGTTAGAGCAAATACACAAGGCTCTGTTACTAATCAATACCGTGACCCTATTGTCCGATCACACCAGAAGATTTATATTTTTTTCAGATCCCTGTTCCTGGACTTTTCTCTCTAAGCCATGGAGGTTTCTCCCTGAATTTTGTGTTGTTTGGCTTGTTTAGCCTCAAAACATCAATGTTGCTTCCTTCTGCAGGCAAACTCTCTTGAGTTCCTGCTTAGTGAGCTTTTTTCCCTCTGTAATTTTTAAAGACTGACTTGGTGCAAGTAATTCCTCCTTGCTTTCCACTCGATCTCTTTGAAATGTGGTAAGAACGGTGTTCATTCTGTCTGTAACTACTGTTTTATTCGGCCATTGTCTGACCTCTTTGGTTGCTGGGAGCTGTTAATGGCTGCTCTGTTTGTACCCCTCCTAGGATCCCTACACTCTGCACAGAAGTCAGTTCTTTAAAGCCAGGCAGATAACAGTACAAAAATGAGTAGATAACCCTAATCAAGTAGGATTTGTATAAAAATGCAGAAATGTTCCATGTTCTCCTGATGAGTTCTGGATCAGATTGCCAGTTCTCGTCCTCCCAAAGAATATACACTTTTTAATTGTACTTACTAGTATCTGTGTGGAGGTGCAGTGTAATACAAAACAAGGGTGGCTGTGGGTGAAGTCTGTATTGTTTACCAGATATTTTGGATTATCTATGCTCAAAAATGCTGAGATGAGAATGAAACTGTGCAGAAAGAGACGATCAAGTGGTCAGTGAAGCAAAGTTGTACATTGGTGGATTCCAGCTGGCAGACGTGGCTACAGAAATATGAAAGTACGGAGCCTCAGGCATTCAGAGAATTCTGCAGTTTTAACTAGACTTCATCTGTCCTGTCTTTGACAGGTCACATTTCTCCATTCCTTCTTTCATGTTCTCTTCAGCTCAGTTTCTTCAACTCCCGTCCCTTTACTTTTTTTCTGTGCCCTGTCCCCCATATAGTCACTAGTGACTTTTTTTTCCCTGATTGTCTCGTTCTCTTCCTCCACATACAACCATTATGCTTTTTCTCTATTTCTTTGTTTTATACCCCATTTCTCCATCCTCTGCTCTTCTGAAGCACACTGCTTGCAAAGCTCTGTAGGGTTAGTATTCTGTGCGTGAGCAATGCCTGCCACACAGAGGAGCCCCATTCTTGGTTAGGTTTCAAAGACAAACATAAAAGTGACTAAAAAGAGGATGCTGCAAACCACAGTTTAAAGGGGTTTAGTTAAAAAGAAAGTTTTAGAAGGCATTTTCTTGAGGTCTTTACGATGGTCATGGTAGAATAGGATGATCTTACTTTTATGTCATCTTCCAATATAAAAAATGAGATTCAACACAGTGAAGTACTACAGACAGTCGATGTTGAACGCTTAGAAATAAGTTGTTCAGATTAAGTGCAATTGGCCAGTGGAAATCCCTCCTGGTGAAAGGCAGTAACTTAGCTGATGCAACTGAAAAAAGTGTTAAGAATGAGCACATAACTTCATAAATTCCTGAAAGAATGAAAAGTGTATCACTTCAGAAACAAAATGATCAGACCCTCCACAAATGAAAAGTGTGGAATAACTGGTACACCAGAAGGAGGCTGGGGAGGCCTGGGAGGCTGGGGAGGCAGATGGCAAGCACTGTTTTACAACGGTCTAAGAGGAATTAATGCTTGGAAGTTTAGTAATGGGTAGAGTCAAACAATTACAAGCCCTCAGGTGAAATACTTTGTTCAGATTTGGGCACTAAGCTTTCAGATGGATGCAAAATATCCACATGTGGTTGTGAAAGATTATAATGCTGAAGAACAGATGACCGATGAAGCAAAGTCAAAGTAATTGTCTGTTTGATGAAGAAAAATGAAGATTTGGAGAGTAAAAGATGATTTGTCCTCCAATATGTAGCAGGTTTTTAGAAAAATAATAAAACCTCCTTTATGTCAATTGGAGAGATGAGTAATAGACTGTATTTGTAGCTGGGGATAGTAGAAATTGACATAAGAAATTCTGTAAGAACAATTAAATGTTGTTACAGGCTACCAAGCAAAAATCACTAGATATTCATCATTAGAACTTTTAATTACAGTTTAATGGCAAATTTCTTTCATTACATTTTGTATAGCTTCTGTAGGTCTTGTCCAGCGTTATACTTCTATTGTATTTAGTTAAGGTGAACTTTAAGCAATTTCAAGGTACTGGGAGGATACGCAGGTACGCCTCCAGGCCGATCTGGTTGCAAAGTAAAAACAATGTGTGTGACAGCAAAATAACTGTCAGAAGTAAAATGCCTATGCAAATGTTAAAATGAACAAACTTACACCCAAATATATCTACTTGTTTCAGAAGGAACATACTGATTAAGAAATACATTTCATACAAAATAACAAATTTCTAAGGACAACCCCCATGTGATTTATGCAAACATTAGCTTTATTGCTGTATTGTCTTCCTACTCGCTTCTGTTTTTCTGTTCATTTTCTTCCAGTACTCTGTGTTCTCTGAGTCAGGGACCTGTACAGCTTATTTACACATGCAATGTCACAGTGACATTCATAGTGCTTCTTAAATTGATATATACGTTACCAGTTTAGTTTATAAAGTTTTTAGGATAAGACAGTGTTTTTTCTTAGTTTTGTACAGCACCCAGCACATCAGAATCTAAACAGAAGTGTTTGTGTCTGCATAATAAACATAGATAAGAGTATTCACAAGCGGAATATTCTCCACCATGCATGCTCTTCAGGGCAGCTTTTTAACACAGTTAATGTGGCGCTCTATAGGATGCCATTTTCTCACAACGAGTTATGCTACAGGTTGACATTAGCCTTTGCTGGACTTGTATCTCTTAAAGATTGGAGCATAAATTGGAGCTGAAGTAAGCTGGGAAAAGAAGAGCTGATATTTTGGCGTAGTTGTAGAAACGTGTATTTTTCTGTTGCTGTAAATCAGTCATTTTGACTACATTTTCAGGAATGGTTTTGTGCAAATCTCTTGCTGGGTCCCAACTCCTGATACCCTGAGCGCTTAAAAACTGACAGAGATAGTGGCCTGGCCCCAAACAAGACATTTAATGTCTCTAGTCAGCTTTTAAACATTCATTTATGACTACATTTTGCCTTGTTTTTATACTCACCTTGTAGTACGGTATGATAGACAATTACGTAAAAATACAAAGCTATCTAATTCTAAATAACTTTTGCTGTAAATTGAGTCATTTCTGCTTTATGTAACTTTGCTGTTGTTTATAGTTCATGAAAGTTATATACCATTTTCTTCCCAGAGTGCGTTCTTGTACCAAGTCTTGAACTATTACCACCTGATGTGTAATGCATTTTTCATTGGCTGCAATAGCCCTAAATTTAGATGTTGAATCTGCAGTGCTAACACGTTTGAGCAGTCTTACACTCAGTAGGCCTATTCAAAGGTGTGGGTGTTAAGAGGCTCAGGGTTTTACTTTGAGAGACCCTGAAGTGAGCTCTGTATTTGTAGTCTGTATAGTCCCCTATGTCCAGGTGAACGTCTGCTAAAATGATTGCTGCAGTTAGACCTGACTGTAAACTAGCTATACATGTGTATAGAGTTTACTTAAGCTTTTAAGTAAAAACAAAAAGCTTAAATACTTAATCCTCTTTAAAAAAAAAAAAATCACTGATATTGGCAGTATCCTTTTTAGGCTTTAGCACTACGTTTGTTTATATGCCGCTTCTGCGAAGTAAAGAATAAAACTAAATAAGCTTATTGGGTTTGATCACAGCTTGTTTAGTCTTACAGCTCTGTACAATAATTGAGTTAAAACTTAGAATAAGTAGACCAGATTCAAGAAATAATACACTTTTGAGAAAAGAGATAAGCATGTGAGACACCTTGCAATCCTTTATGTAGTAAATTAAGCCACTTGATTTTCGTGGGAACACCAACCTATGTATCCGTTTGTAGAACTGACCCAAGATTGGACCCAGTACAGTAGAAGATACCAGTATCATCCTGGTTGAATGTAAGCTGGGGATCACTCCTATGGTTTTGTAATGACTGATTATTTTCCAGGGCGAGAAACCAAAGTACAGTGAAAATACCTTCTGCTGGCTTAGGGAGCTGAATGTTAACATTAGCATCAGGCAACAGCGATGTTCCGTGCAGTTCTGCTGTTGTAATCAGAATGTCCTGTTAGAACAGCTTCAAAATCCTTCCCTTTCGTTATTACGACAGTTGAAGATCAGACTGTACCTCCAGCATAGTTCATCTGGGGCAACCCAGCCCTGCCTGATAGAGGTTGTATCTGATCGCTCGCTGGCAGGTGGGATCTGGCATCACTGTCCCAGTGAGCAGAAAGCAAGAGAAGGGCTGTTTGGGGGTTGCCTGCACTCCAGCCAGCCTTGGCTGCCAGCTGGCCCACCAGGTCCCTCTGCCAGCTGGCACAAGTGAGCGCAACCCCATAGCTTGCACGTGCACCTCAGACTTGGGGAACCATAACCTGCCCTTAGCAGATTTTGGCACAGGAGAAATTCTGGCCTGTGAAGTGTTTGAACTAAGTAATCAAAAAGCATGAGTAGGCAGATGCGGTCTTAGTGATGCAGGAAACCTTCCCCAGAGAGTTTGTTTGGGAAACGTTCAGACTGGCTCCAGTTAAAACACCGACTCCAAACATGCTCTAGAGAAATATGGAATAACTCCAAGGCTTGCAGTTTAGCTCTTTGTTCATCCAGGTTAAACCAAGCTTCTTTGCAGGTAGGGTGGTATGAAGTCCCGTTCTAGAAAATGCTAAATAGTGTCTTGTTCCAGCAGCAAAAATAATCATCAGAAATAACTCTATGAGACAAGAAGGAAGTCATCCGGAGACAGAGCTTTGCGTCCAACTCTATCTTCAGCCTCAGTGCTGCAAATTAAGATTGTAATTTTGTCTCAGTAGGGGACAGAGAACACGTAAAGAGGAACTGAAAGAAGAATCCAGCATTGCCCTCACAAGACACATTCGATTTAAATTGAAAAGGTCACTGCCCACATGATTGCATCACCCACCACGCCAGGTCCATTGAAGGTATGAGGCTTTGACAGATCATCTGTTATTACCGAGGGTGAGGCATTTCAGGTGTAGTTTACTGAAAAAAAGCCAAGAAGTCAAATACAGTTATCTTGCTGAAATGTAATAAATGGGAGAAGAAAAAAAGTCTTTTTCTAAAAAATATATTTTTTAGTTAAGTAGATAAACATTTTCTCCACTGTTTACACATTTTATTATTCCAGAAGCGTAGCTTTTTAAATTGCTTTACCTGTCAACTCTTATTCATTGTAACTAAAGCACTCATAGTGCTTAAGAAAAAGGTTCATTTAGAAAATGTTCTTTCAATAAGGAGTTTTCTGGTATCACTTAGTTAGATTCTAGGCATTTCCTCATTCTGTTTTTTATGCTTGTATGGTTGGACATTGTTGCCTGGAAGGTTTCTGCGGAATTCCTAGCATGTATTTTAATTGGAAACGTGTCTGTTCTGTTGTATAAGAACTCCTGATCTACACCATGCAAAAGTCTTGATGATTAGAAAACATTCGGCGCTGTGTGATAATACTGGTGTCAGCACCTGCATTTCTATTGGCAGGTAACAAACTCAGTGTTGATCCAGGGTTAGAGTGTCATTACAGGTTTTCTTGTCATTGTCTCTGTTTTGTGGTATTTACATGATCAGCTGTTAAACCCACAAGTTCCTCAAAATAACTATCTATAAAAAGGCTTTGTTTTCTTGGCTGTCTCTTTCTAGTCCAAAAATTATGAAAGAGGGAATTAAAGGAATATCTCCCAGCAGGGAATTGGATTTGCTAAAATGTCACCACCAATCTCTTAATTAGCCCCTCAGAATACCATGTTGTCTCTTGGTCCCCAGTGAGAAACAATATGAGTGGAAATGAAATGGAGTTTATTCTTAAATAACGAAACTCAGTAACTCCTAATTAACAAAAAGCACAATTGCAAAGTCAGGGGTCGTGTGAGAGATCTTTTACAAAAGCTGCATTTCAAAATATCGACTGACTTAGAAATTTGAAAAATTGATGAAAAGAACGAGAATTAAATATAATTCTTAGAAGGGGATTAACGTTTACATTTAAAAATAAACTGTACTTACACAAGAGTATGCAAACCTTTTCTGTTAATACGGCTAAGAAATGGCAAAATTTCTTCTAGTGGTCTCTAAGATATGTTGACTCCAATTGTTAGTCTCGATTCCCTATTAATTTATGTAAAGTTAGGTTTGAAAGTTTTTCCTGTGTTTTCAAATTATTTTTTTTTTTTTCAGTTTTGCTAAAACCAAGGTGTCTTAAACACAGCTGTTCTCCCTAGTGAGGAAAATGTTTGAGAATGTATGAGAACTCACCTTTTTTACAAATAGGGAACGAGCACAACTGTTGTTCCGGTAGTGTCCTAATAGAATTATCCCTGCTATAACCTATTTCTAATGTGTTGTGCTCATCCAGTGCTACCAAGTACCAAAGATGGCTGCCTAGGCTAGTTAGCACATTTACATGGGTTTCTGATGCCTAAGGAATGTTCATCACTGTGCATCAGATTGCTCTGGAAGACAACACCCATTTCCCCAGGGAGGTAGAGCTCTACAACATCTTCAAGAGGGTCAGTACAGTAGAGAAGCTATGTGAATTATTAATAGTTCCTTCCCTAAAATATTCTAAAAATTAAAATTTCATATTAGCTGGAAACGTTTTTGTTGGTTTTTTGGCAAAGAGGCAAAAAATCCAAACAGTTGAAGACCAGTTGACATGCTTTGTCCAAAATGAAATTAAATGTTTCCATTCCTTTTTTGTGTGTTTTAATAACGCTTTTTAAAAATTGGGAAAAAGAAAGGAAAAAGTAGGATTTCTCTGCGCTCTTCCCTATATTGGGGGGAAGGGGCTAATTTCAATAAAATACTCCTCAACTAATATACAGTCACTTAATGCTGGATTTGTCCAAAGAAAACACAGTTGACCAGTTCAAAGTCAAACTTCAAAGTCAGGGGTATATCTATTCAATTTGGTTTCTGCTACCTCAGTTAGAAAATTGTCTGTGAAAAGAGATTTCTTTGATGCCATTTTCAAGATTCTTCTGTACGTTATTAGAACTCTACTTTGTCATCATTGTAATAGTAATTGCTTACTTCAAAGTGGGGTCATTAGCCTTAAGTAATATTTACAAACACACCAGTATTAAGGTGAATCATATTTCTGAAAGAGTGGAATATTTTGTCATAGTAACACATCTCAGCAATCCAAAAGCATTTACGGAACTCTTCTGCTCAGTCCTAGCTGCAAAATAGGTCAAGACTGTCCATTTTTCTCCATTCTCTGACTGTATTGTAAATTGTGCTCTACCAGACTTCAAACAAAAGATTAGTTGGTACCAAGTTTGCAGATCTTTGCAGCAGTAACTGTCTTAATTTAAAAAATACTAATTACTTGAGCTATTTTTCACATGTAAGCTTTTATTCTCGTTTTACAAACAGATGCCATAGTCTTGGCTGCATCACCATAAACTTTTAGGAAACTGTCAGGTTTATTAACATTTTCTATATTTGTAGAAAGCTATTTCTTTGTCAATATCAAGTAATGCTATTATCTACACATGATAGTTTGTAGAAATACAGTGCCTAAATCTACCCACAGTGAGACTGTGGGCATGTTACAAGAGCCTAGCTGTAGAGAAGCATTATTTCTGTATTTTAGTGTCCAGATGGCCAGAATGTTTGTGTGGGATTTTTTTATTGTTGTTGTTGCTTTCCATGAGCTCTGTTGGAAATGTAAGAGTTGTTATTCTAAGCCTATAGTCATTGTTAGAAAAATGAAATTCCATCTGCTGTTGACTGAAGGAAGCTGGGGGAAAATCAACAGAAAACCCCATTTGCTAGGCAGCATTTGTTGCCAGTTCTGAGCCAAAAAACTCAAGCCACTGTGCATGAAGAACTCTGGATAGCTGGTGATTTTACCTGCTGGACACCAAAGCAGATGCACGTTTTATTATGTATTTTCACCTGTTTGTATGATTTTTGTTGTTTCCTAGTTCCTTATCACAGAACTTCTAAAGGTTTTTGTAAAGTGACAGCAAGCTTACCACTAAACAGACTTTGTATATTCATTCAGGTGAAGACATGCTAAATCAAGATTAAACTTCTCAATGCGTAAAAATATCTTAGCTGTCATGGGCCAAATTTTCAGAAGCCTCAAATACTTTGCAATTAGTTCAGTACAAGTTGTTGTTTTGTTGGTGTTTTTCGTTAAATATGGTCTTGCTTCCAGGATGCTGGGTGCCTATTTGGGTAGAGTCACAAAACTCTGGGGAGGGAGTATAGCAATGATTCCTTTTGTGAGTCCATTTCCCTGTGAATATCTTTCATGATGACATTTTGATTTTATGTAACATAGCTAGTCCTGTTCTTAGCCCTGCTTTTCTTTAGCCAGTCTTTTCCTAATTTCCTTTGGCTACAACAGTGTGTAAGGCTGACCTCATGAAACTCTGTGTCAAAACTGTTGCTGATGTGTGGCTTTTTGCACATTACGTACAGTTGGTGTTCTGAAAGGTCAGAGGAAGATGTACGATCTTGAACTTTTGCAACAAGCTTATTTTACCCCAGTAGGCTTCCTCAACAGCAGTTTAGGCTGTGGGGCACCTACTGATATCGACCGATTGCAGAGGTCCAGGCATAATACATTACATTTCCCCGTTCTTCATACCTAGTCCACATGGGTTAAATGGAGTCCCCTCTGGTAGTCCATAGTTATTGTCTTCTGCTTTGATGAGTGTCACTTTGTTCCATCTCATGCCACAGAAGTTCCACCTGGTTATAAACCTTATTCATGTGGTGTTGAACAGGTCTGCAAAAATGATTGGTGCCTCTCGCTGAGGTTGCCTGAGCCAGAGGAAGCCATTTCCCTCATGGCTGGAATCTCTCTTTTATTGCTGTAAATAGGATAGTGCTTTCAAGAATTAATCTTCTGGGGTCCATCAAAAAGAGTGTGGCCAGCAGGTCGAGGGAGGTCATCCTCCCCCTCTACTCTATCCTGGTGAGGCCGCATCTGGAGTACTGCGTCCAGTTTTGGGCTCCCCAGTTCAAGAAAGGCAGGGATCTGCTGGAGATGGTCCAGCAAAGGGCTACGAAGATGATTAGGGGATTAGAACATCTTTCATATGAGGAAAGGCTGAGGAACTTGGGTCTCTTTAGTCTAGAGAAAAGAAGAATGAGGGGGGATCTTATTAATGCTTTCAAATACTTAAAGGGAGCATGCCAGAGGGATGGGAGGAGTCTTTTTTCAGTGGTGCCCATTGATAGGACGAGGGGTAATGGGCACAAGCTTGAACATAGGAAGTTCCATCTTAACATGAGGGGGAACTTCTTCACTTTGAGGGTAGTGGAGCACTGGAACAGGCTGCCTAGAGAGGTGGTGGAGTCTCCCACTCTGGAGACGTTCAAAACCCACCTGGACGCTGTCCTGTGCAACTTGCTGTAGGTGACCCTGCTCTGGTGGGGAGGTTGGACTAGATGATCTCCAGAGGTCCCTTCCAACCTGACTATTCTGTGATTATCTGGGCTTCTGCCTGTCCTCTAGGTGCATAAGCTCTTGTCACATATAAGGTCTCATTGACTGTGTAATTTAGTCAGTGGAGGCCGGACACTGACTTTGATTACTCTAAAGTAGACACCTTATGGCTGGTCAGCTCAATAGCTTTCTAGATACCACTGGGTAATATTGACTGTATCTCCATTTGATTGTAATGCAACCTTATATACAAAGTGCATATATAATCACCTACATGTAGACACCTAGATTTATGTGTCTTCATCTCAAAACTGAACCCTGCCTCTAGTCTCTCTGTTACAGCTTTTCATAACAGATTTCAAGGTAAGCCTTTGGAATTTGACACGGTGGAAACCATCATTCTTCACCTAATGTCGGCAGAATGCAATTTACGGTCCTTCTGCTGCTTGCTATAGTATCTCTTCCTTGAGAGACCAGACTTGCCCAGTCTGTTTAAAAAGCAGGCACTTTTCCTGTCTCCCTTTGGTCCACTGGAGAGTTTATATGCCTGCAAACATTTTCAGCATCCACAAAATTTTTGGGTTTTGTCTTGCTTGGCTTGGATCTCTCTCTGTCTCGCAAGGTAGTGGAACAGTCCACAGTGAGGGGAAATACAAGTCAGAAAGCGGTACCTGCCGTCTGCAGTGGTAGTTAGAGGTTTTGGGTCTTCTAGAAAATTTGCAGCCTTGCCTGTTCCTGGGGACTTTTAGCAAACTGGTTACAGTCTGCCTTCAACTTCAGAGTGTTAATGTGCTACTGACCACAATTGTAAAAAGCCATGCAGCTTTCAAAATGTAATAAAACTCGAAGGTTATTTTATCTCATTGTTGTACAAATTCAAAATACTGTTTAGTCCAGGGGAACTGAGTAAAGACAAGAGTAAGACAAGTTTAAACACCAAGTCAGATGTATAAATAATTGTTTCTGGTGTATCTCTTAACTTTGATTTTTAGTGTTGGTTTTTTTTTTCCCCAGAAATCAAAGGTAGACATAATGGTATTTTCCCCTAAGGAATTGTATTTTTACTTTCAATAGATTATAAAAGAAGCTGTTGAACAAAGTAATATATAGGGAAAGTGAATTACAGAGCTTAAGGGATATCCAAGAAATGAATTTGGGATTTTTAGTCACTATTAAGGAAAACCTCTTCCAAAGCTGAGACAGCAAGAATAAATAGCTTTAAAAAAGTTAACAGCCTTTAAAGAATTGAGCTATTAAGCTTTTTACAAATGAATGTTTATTTTTGTCTTATTTAACTTTGCTCTGCAGAAACAGTGATATATATTTAGTAAGGTGTTTATGGATATCTCTGTGCCTTAAAACTAAACTTCTGTATGATAGTCAATATTTTGCCTGTTGTCCAAGAAGAACACATTTTCCCCACAGTAACCTACTTATCCTATCAATAGGGTCAGCCCCCCGAGCCTAAAACAAATCAAATACTCTTTAAGACTGACCTCTTAGAGAGATGAATAAAAATGGGGGGGGGGAGTCACTGAAAGAACTGGTGAAATATTTGGGAGTTTGAGGAGGCTAGAGATAGGATTTCTTGAGTACTTGAAGGTTCTCATAATTTGTGCTGCAGATGTGCAACATTCATGCTTATGAGACATGTTGCATCTAAAAGCAATATATTTTCATATTTTCATTGCACTATCTGTGCCTGTCATCTAATGTATATAGGTGTCATGTCATCTGCCTACTGGCAGCAGATGGGGGTTGGCTCACTCAAAGGGTGAGAAGGGTTTTCGCCCAAAAATTAGCAGGGCTCATTAACAGGGCTTTAAACTAGATTCGATGGGGGAAGTGGGTATTATTGGGTTTGCCCATGACCAGCCAAGGGATGTTGTACCAAGGATAGAGGAACGGGGTGCTGGTGAGGGCCTGCAGCCATTAGCTCCAAAACGTGCTGGCTATGCTGCAGCATGCTCAAAGTCTTACGTAGACAAGCCAAGGAGCTCCTGGACCAACAGGAGCCAACAGGGAGGCACCGTTAATACATGGCACAGGAATGCTGCTTGGAGAGCAGCACAAAGTAATTACAGCTGCTCCAGCCAAGCCAGCCTCAACGAAGACACGGCTGAAGTGCCTCTGTGCAAACACATGGAGCACGGGGAACAAACAGGAGGAGCTAGAGAAATGTGCACGACTCCAAGGCTATGATCTCATTGGCATCGTAGAAACTTGGTGGGATGACTCCTATGACTGGAGTGTTGCCATGGAGGGCTACAGGCTCTACAGGAGAGACAGGCAAGGGAAACGAGGAGGCGGTGTTGCCTTATATGTCAAGGAGCAGCTGGAATGCATGGAGCTCAGCCTAGGGATGGATAAAGAGCCAACTGAGAGCCTATGGGTCAGGATTAAAGGGAAATCGGGAGCAGGGGACATTACACTGGGGGTCTGCTACAGGCCACCCGACCAGGAAGATCGAGTGGATGAAACCCTCCATAGACAGATAGGGGCGGCATCACATTCACAGACCCTGGTTCTCATGGGTGACTTCAACCACCCCGACATGTATTGGAAAGGTAACACAGCCAGGCATAGGCAATCCAGGAGGTTCTTGGATTGCATTGAGGACAACTTCCTTCTCCAAGTGGTTGAGGAGCCAATGAGGAGAGGAGCTATGCTGGATCTTGTTCTTACCAACAAGGAGGGGCTGGTAGACAGTGTCAAACTCAAGGGTAGCCTGGGCTGTAGTGACCATGAAATGGTCGAGTTTGAGATCCTCGAGGCAGCGAGGAAGGTGTGCAGCAGGCTGACCACCCTTGACTTTGGGAGAGTTGACTTTGGCCTCTTGAAGAATCTGCTTGGTGTGGTGCCATGGGATGAAGTGCTGGAGGGAAGGGGGGTCCAAGAAAGTTGGTTAATATTCAAGGACCACCTCCTCCAAGCTCAGGAGCGATGCATCCCTACAAAGAGGAAGGCAGGCAGAAAAGCCAGGACGCCTGCTTGGATGAACAAGGAGCTCCTGGACACGACCAAAAGGAAAAAGGAGGCCTATAGGGAGTGGAAACAGGGGCAGGTAGCCTGGGAGGTACACAGAAGAATAGTTCGAGCAGCCAGGGATCGGGTTAGACAAGCTAAAGCCCAGATAGAACTAAATCTGGCCAGGGGCATTAAGACAAACAAAAAATCCTTCTTTAAGTATGTCAGCGAGAAAAGAAAGACTAGAGAAACTGTGGGCCCTCTCCGGAAGGAAACACAAGAACTGGTTACCCGGGACAGAGACAGAGCTGAGGTACTCAATGACTTTTTTGCCTCAGTCTTCACTGGCAAGGACTGCAGCCACGCTGCCCATGACGCAGAATGCGAAAGCGAGGATTGGGAAAATGAGGAACCGCCCACTGTAGATGAAGATCAAGTGCGAGACCACCTGAGGAATCTGAAGGTGCACAAGTCCGTGGGACCTGATGAGATAGATACATCTGCGGGTCCTGAGGGAACTAGCAGATGAGATCACTAAGCCACTAGCCATCATATTTGAGAAGTCGTGGCAGTCTGGCGAGGATCCTGCCAACTGGAAAGGGGGAAACGTAACCCCTATTTTCAAAAAGGGAAACAAGGAAGACCCAGGGAACTACAGGCCAATCAGTCTCACCTCTGTGCCTGGCAAGATCATGGAGCAGATCCTCCTGGAAACTCTGCTAAGGCACATAGAAAACAAGGAGGTGATTGGTGACAGCCAGCATGGCTTCATCAAGGGCAAGTCATGCCTGACAAATTTGGTGGCCTTCTACGAAGGGGTTACAGTGGCAGTGGACAAGGGAAGACCAACTGATGTCATGTATTTGGACTTGTACAAAGCGTTTGATGCTGTCCCACACGATATCCTGGTCTCTAAACTGAAGAGACATGGATTCGACAAATGGACCACTTGGTGGATAAAGAACTGTCTGGATGGTCGCACTCAAAGAGTTACGGTCAACGACTTGATGTCCAAGTGGAAAGCAGTGACGAGTGGCGTTCCTCAGGGGTCGGTACTGGGGCCTGTACTGTCCGACATCTTTGTCAGCCACATGGAAAGTGGGGTCGAGTGCACCCTCAGCAAGTTTGCTGATGATACCAAGCTGTTTGGCGAAGTAGACACACTGGAGGGGAGGGATGCCATCCAGAGGGACCTGGACAGGCTGGAGAGGTGGGCCCAAGCCAACCTCATGCAGTTCAACAAGGCCAAGTGCAAGGTCTTACATCTGGGTCGGGGCAATCCCAAGCACAAATACAGGCTCAGCGGGGAATGGCTGGAGAGCAGCCCTGAGGAGAAGGACCTGGGGGTGCTGATTGACAAGAAGATCAACATGAGCCAGCAGTGTGCGATTGCAGCCCAGAAGGCCAACTGTATCCTGGGCTGCATCAAAAGAAGTGTGGCCAGCAGGTCAAAGGAGGTGATTCTGCCCCTCTACTCCACTCTTGTGAGACCCCACATGGACTACTGCATCCAGCTCTGGAGTCCCCAACATAAGAAGGACATGGATCTGCTGGAGCGTGTTCAGAGGAGAGCCACGAGGATGATCCAAGGGCTGGAGCACCTCACCTATGAGGAGAGTCTGAAAGAGTTGGGGCTGTTCAGCCTGGAGAAGAGAAGGCTCCGGGGAGATCTTATTGTGGCCTTCTAGTACCTAAAGGGGGCCTACAGGAGATCTGGGGAAGGACTTTTTACTCGGGCATGTAGCGATAGGATGAGGGGGAATGGCTTTAAACTGGAAGAGGGCAGGTTCAGATTGAACATTAGGAAGAAGTTTTTCACTTTGAGGGTGGTAAGGCACTGGCACAGGTTGCCCAGAGAGGTTGTTGAGGCCCCATCCCTGGAGGTGTTCAAGGCTAGGCTGGACGTGGTCTTGGGCAACCTGGTCTAGTGGGAGGTGTCCTTGCCTATGGCAGGGGGGTTGGAACTCAATGATCTTCAAGGTCCTTTCCAACCTAAACCGTTCTGTGATTCTATGATTCTATGATCTGTATTTTGCTCAGCTCTGTGGAAGGGTGTGCTGTCTAGTTGATGATGAGTTTTGATGATGAGTTATGAAACATAGAGCTGAAAGGGAGAGGAAGAGAAGTGGTTTGCCAAGAGAGACATCTCTTAGTATGTTTTTTGTTTGTTTGTTTGTTTGTTTGTTTTTACAGCAATTAGTATTATTCAGTACTTCATATTCTTAGGCACAGTGACAATTGATTTAATTTACAGCCATGAGTGCCTGAGATATCTACTAATTGTAATCCATGATCTGGAGATTCAAAGATAAGAAACGTGCTATTAGTCAGCACTTGTAAAAAATCTGTACTTTGAGTAAGATTTTCCAATTTTCAAGTGGATTTAAAGCCAAAACGTTCTTTGTACATAAAATTCACCGGTAAGTACTTTAGTGAAATTTCAGATTGAGAGAAACTGCAATTGGTCCCTAAAAATCCAGAACTAGTAGAAAGATGCAGAAGGCAGGCTGCCCAGTTCAACACTAGCCACTAGCAAACATGTTCCACAAGAGGTACTCTGTGCTGGTGTTGCCCTCTTTTTTGGAAACAATGCCTCAATTTAGCATTTAGAATCAGTGGATTCTTCTGATCTCGGGTCTTTAGCTGCCACCAGCAACACTCTTAGTACCTGCTAGGTATTTGTAAGAGTAAGCTCTCTACTCAAGAGACAACCAGACACACTTTTGCTAAGAAATCTTAAGGGGGTTAAAAAAAAAAAAGAGGGCAAGAAAAAAATTGGTTATTTTAATTTTTAAATAAGGATTTGAATACCATACAGTGAGAAAGGCACGAGTCTCTCATTGAATGAGGAAAAGTGTTATGAGACTGTCATCCACCTTGTCTGCTGAATGAAGTGGGTTCCTGTTGGAAATCAATCTACAGATGCTGTCAAAGGTAAGAGAAACTACAAAACATTTCTTAACAGAAATATAGGGTATCCATAGTACACAGTAACTGTCCTATCATGCATGAAAGCTGGTTTCCGCGAGGCAGTGAACTTGAAGGTGGTATGGAGGACACTGGGAGGCACATGCTTTTGCGGATAGTGTTTGCTCTTTTATAGATACGCAGTACACCACGTAGAGAGACTAGTATGGACATGTCCTTTCAGCTGATAAAAACCCCCTCTAACTGTCAAGAAATGTGTGATAAAATATTTATATATGCTGTTTCTTGACAATAATACTGTACCTGCCGTTCAAGAGGAAAGTCTTCAATTCTGTTTTATAGTAAAACTATTTACATTTGTCTTATTTTTGAGGCCAAACAATGTTTCATATTGCATACTTTCATGCTTCTTTTTGCAGGGCTTTTTATGCTATGTTTACATAGAAAATAATGTTTACTCTGAATTCTGTAGCTAAGGCTGTTTTGTTATGATGAAATAGACATTTTTTTATACTTAGAAATAATAGTGTGTCTATGATATAGGCAGCCTAAGATTTATAGGGTCCTTAAATACTCATTTTCTTGCTTTTAAGTAGTTGGCTTTTCTAAATGAGGTGATAGATAACTCTGTTGTTCACACAGATGTAAGGGGAGGGATCTGGACCAGCGCTTTGCACTTCAGTATAGTTTTTTTACCTGCATTTCACCTGACTGCAAAGATCTTCATGCATTTGAAAAAATATATTTTTGAAAAAATATATTTTTGTGCTATTAACTTGTTTTGTGATATGCCTGCATAAATGCAGAAATTTCAGCAAATGTAAATGCATCACACCATATATAACCTCCTTGATTTTTTTTTAAATGGATAATGCCTTTTTGGCTTTGTCCTTTTTTAGCAAGTCTCTCAGTTACCAAAAAGAGGAAGTAAAATTTCTTTTATCAGATCTTGATATGTCTTTTTTTTTTTTAGTAAACTATTATTATTTATATGCTTATAATGGAAATATTTTCTAATAATATTCAAAGTACTGAAAATGTTTTAAAGCACTTTTATCCATACTTGGGAAACCTGCTCCTTTAGGCATCATTGTTACCGTAAGTCAGCAGAAACAAAACTTTCTAAGACTTAATTTGAAGTTTAGAAAGCAGGCACTTCTTTATTGCAGCGCCGGGCGCACAGGGAATCCCTCCACCTAGTGTGCGTGCCAAGTAGCTCCGCTACAAAAATTATACACAATCAAAATATACATATTCATCATATTTCCAAAAAGCAATTAACATATTCATACGATTTCTGAGAACTCATTAATATATGTAAATGTCTGTGATGCATGCGCTTTCAGGTACACTGGTGGTCGTCCAAGACCCTCTGGTGGTCATCGATAGTCTTCCTCATTGTGTCCGCTAGTTGAGCCTGATCTTTGCCCATGCTCAGCTTGGTTGCAAAATTCCATTCCCTCTTTAATCTTGGAACCTCCAGAAGTTTTTCTCAGTTTACTAACCCGGCCTACAACTTACCGCTTTCTTGACAGGTATATCAAAGCTACATTGTTTAACAATTAATTTATAATTGAATCATAGATAGATCATACCTAGTTACCATTACACAAATTATTTATCACAAAATACATATCATGGTTTTGATTTTCATTGATTGGTCTCTTCGTTATACAATTCTATCAATATCCATACCCAAAATAATCAATAGTTGTTTCTGTTAATATCTATTGATTGGTTCTTGATTTTTAAATCAAGATGGGAAGGGTAAGGGGGTTTCCAAGCAGCATCACTGGTGCATAAGTTTCTGTAGTTACAGGACTCAAACAAAACTTCTCTATTAGATTCTTCATTGTTTCGTCTCTTTCCTAGTGGTTTCTTGATAAAAAACAGTAACTGCCTGGTGAGGGTCCTATGGTTATGAGTTTCAAAACACACAACATTCTAACATTCTATTTCTACTATAATCAGATTTGGTGATTTTACAATATCATTATCAAGATACAGTCCTGTTTTGTAGTATGATATACTGTGGTATCAATGGATAGATAGCAGATCAGATACAATAGGTAAATAAAGGAATAGGTATTGTAATATACCTTAACCTTGGAAAGATATTAAACTCTTAAAACACTCCAGTTGTCACAGAACTGAAGATACATGCTGGCTGTTTGGGGTTTTTGTTAAATCTCTGTGTGTGCTTGGGATACCCATATGATCTCTATAACAGTGCACCTACGTGTTAAATAATGGAAAAACTATCACCTGTGGGACTGGAAGTCCATTTACTGGAAAAAATCTTGTTTGTTTTTTTTTTTTTTTGCTAAGAGAGCAAGGGAAAAGCTTTCTCTTTAGTCATAACATAAAGAAATAATTTTGCCTTTAAGTTGTTGCACTTAACAGAGAGCAACTTTACACACATTTAGGGGTAAATCTTATCTTAAACTGATGAGAGACTATGTTCCCACAGCTATCCAGTGTTCATTGTTCTAAATGCTTCTCATTTACACTTGAGGATCTTGCCAGTAGCACACAATACTTCTTTAAATGAAGTCACCGATAAAAAGATGGTGAAAAAAAATCTTCATATCACTGTGAGTTGAATTGGGTCTCCTATTGTCTGCAAAAAAAAAAAATCCTTAATAGTTTTGTTTAAGTGTTATGTGTTGTCTTCAAATATAGCTGACAGGTGAGATTTTAAGGAGGTTTAGTTGAGATGGGATGGGGGAAAGTTGAAAGGAGCATTAACAAGGTGTTTCTAAATTGATGGGAAAGAAAAAAAGATATTTTAGTATTTCTTTGTGCTAATTATTTAATGACTCAGTAGTGGGGTTTCATAGTTTGCAAAAGCACTGTCCTCTATCTTCCCAACAACTACGGTAATTTTTTGTTCGTGCTTCTTTCAAGCTGCGGAGGCAAGGAGGTTAAAACAGAACTTCATAAAGGAAGTTTGTAGCTAATGCAGAGGTTACATATTACCGGTGTTACCCTCTGTAACACCAGTTTTCCTTAGTGTCTTTTCAACCAGGTAATGATTTAGCCCAGCGTTGCTTCATTTAGATCATTAGGTAGCAGACTGAAATGTTTTCCTTTTATTTAAAAAGAAGCAAACAACACAACAAAGTACAAAATGTTGATCATAAAATAATGAGGAAAGATCATTCATCCTGATCTTTCTCTGATGTAATTCTCTTCTGGCAGCTTATTGCAAGAAGGCTTTTAAAAACTTTTCTGTCTGAGCTAACTTTACTAGTCTTGTTGAATAAGGCAGGCTGTAGTTTTATAAACACTTAAACTGGTACCACTGCCAGAAAAAGAAGAAGTAATCTTACTACCCATTCCCATTTCAAGCTGTTGTTTCCTCTGTGTTGGGAGATGTTTTCTGCAGCTGAGGTTAGAGAACTGGTTTTGATTAATACTAACTGTTATATTTCTTTGCCAGGATGGTTTCGACTTAGATGAGTTTCCTGATCAGGTTTTCCACCTGGCTGCAGAAACAATTCTGTCAGCTCAGGGGAACAGCGGTACAAAAACCAGAATAAAGCTCTAAATTGAAGCTATTTTGTTTAATGGCAACTCTGGTTAGTTGCTATAGGACTTTATGAATCCACAAATTACAGCTGGATGAGTTACAGAGGCTATGTGTAAATTGCTTTGGTAGGTGCAGATCATCGCATGGCTTTTTGGGTGCCAGCGCACCCTTGTTTGGGTTGGATAGGTCATGCATGTTCTGCACAATGATCCCAGTGCTCTACAGCACCAAAGGTATCTCACAGATGCCCATGTGTTATACATACAGGCTTCTCCAGTGTGAACATGTCTGCCTCTGTCACTGTCCTCAGTGACCACAGCATCACACTTGAGAGCAAGGACCATAACTGCTGCCTAGCTGCTCCTTGGCACTAATTGCACAGCCATGTTACATACTGCTGCTAGTGAAATCTGCTGGGGACAGCAGGCTTAGAGCTCTCACGACCCTACAGGATAAACTGAAGTGATCAACAGCATAGAGTGCCGTGTACGTCTGAGAGTGAGACTGTGGGGAAATGGTGATGACAAGAAGCTGTGTGGAGCAGTCAACGTGCTGGAGGAAAGGGATGCCATCAGAGGGACGTGGACAGGCTTGAGAGGTGGCCTGAGTGAATCTCATGAAGTTCAACAAGGCCAAGTGCAAGGTCCTGCACGTGGGTCAGGGCGATCCCAATACAACCACAGGCTGGGTGGAGAATGTCTTGAGAGCAGCCCTGAGGAGACTGATTTGGGGGTGTTGGTGGATGAGAAGCTCAACATGAGCTAACAATGTGCACTCACAGCCCAGAAAGCCAACCTCATCCTGGGGAAAAGTTTAATATGAAACAAAGTTGAAAAGATCATATTTTCAGTCTGGGTATTGCTGATTTGAAAGGGAGGAAAATTTTTACAAATGTAGCAAATTATGCTATAACATGAGCGTTTTGAACGAAATATCTATTGAGGATGTTACTAGAGTACACAGGATTCTGTGGACTTATCTTACTTAAGAGCAAGGATATAAGCTGTATTAGCATATAAAAGCAGCTGAAATATTAGCCAGTCTTAGCCCATCACAACACAGTGTAAGATTTTCTGTGTCCCAGTGACCTGGACAGTACACATGAGCTGCCTGAGGGGCAATGTCAGGGCCCTGGGGGCACTAATAGACCTTAGTGTCCTTGCCCAGCTCCACCTGGGACCCCTGTCCCACCCCTGCCCGTGGCCCCAGACCCCATTTCAGCCCAGCCTGAGGCCATTGGTCCCTGTCCCAGTGACCCTGCAGTAGTGCTGATCTTCTGCAGCTCTGTCAACATCCTGTCCTCTCCCTGGGGAGGTGCCAGAGGTCTGGCACTGGGGCTGTCCCCAGGTCCCACCCACGCACCCAACCTGCCCTGCTCCCCCATGGGGAGCTCCCGCTGTCCCAAGGGGGCTGCCGGCCAGCCAGCATGGTGCCCAACCACTTGGCACCTTTCAGGGCCCAGGTACGGAATGTGAAGCACCACATCTCAATTGTTGAGACAGGTGACCCAGTTAAGAAGAAGGGGCAAATAAAAGTGAAGTCATTAAGAGAAGAGAGAGCGTGGCAGCACATTTTCTGGCAGGATTTAGAAAGGTTATAACGAGGCCAGGAGTAAATGGTTCAGTGAGAAAGCTCAGCACAGAGCAAACCTTCACGGCTGGAATGCAGCTATCAGTAAGAGGACAGAGCTGTTATTGTTGCCTTGAGAGGAAAAGAAACTAGAGAGCAGCTCACAGGCTTAGGGCACACTCTGATGCCGGGCTCCGGAGATGTGAGAGGGCGGCGGTGAAGAGGGTTGGTCAAGGGTCTATCCTGCCTTCCTTGCACCGTGGTTCACGCCAGCCCCACTGTTGCACTTGAGGGTGGACCTAAAGATCATAGAGTCTGTCAGTGGCTGCTGATGTGAAGGGGATGTAAAGTTACACGAAACATGAAGGCTACAGAAAGACTTTGAGTTATATTGTAAGGAGAATACAGATCGTGTTGCAAGAGAGATATAGAAAAAGTTGCGAAGGTGAATGTTTGGTTGTGGTTACATATTTATAACTGAATCCATTTTCAAAGCCAACAGAACAGATGTTTAATATTTAGCTGTGGTTCTTCAAAGCCTCCAGACTGTCTTCTGTTTCCTTCTTTAGGGAAGCTAGAAAGATTTTGAACTCCATTATCAATATTTTTTGCACCTTCCTATGCTTGGGACAAGTGTCCTTGAAAGGGCAGCAGTTTTGGATTTGCTGATTGTCATGTAGACAAGGATGTTTTCAAAATAAAGGCACACAATCCATTTGTAAATCTTCCTGAATATATGAAAGTCTAATCAGGCTGACTCAGACAGCCAAACTATGGCATATCTCATTTGAATTCTCTCTTCCCCCAGGCCTTGTCTACAAGAAATATGCATACATTGATACATTGTATTGTAAGTAGAAAACATGAATGATAACAATACTCAGCCCTGGTGGAGTTCTGAATGCATTTTAGTTTTAAATGCATCTGAGCATTTGCCTTTTTTCGGATACTGGATGCAGCTGTAACAGCCCTATATAATGCCCTTTTTTGTCACCAACAATGTAGTCCTGAAGCAACACAACCTTCCACTGCCCCATTTTTTCTTAGTGTTAGTAGTTGATGGTATTTTTTGCAGTAAGCTACATGTTTATTGATTTGGTAGATGAGCAGTGGTCTTGCATACCCTACCTGCGTGAGTAGTTCCTCCTTACGGGAAGTGTCCTGTTGAGTGCAGATGTATTGCTTGCGTGGGTATGATTTGTGGGTCTCTTCTCCTTTCTGAGAAATCTATTTTATTCAAATAGTAATTTGCTCGTGATTATGTGTACTAAACTGCTGGCTGGTTTTGATCTTCAGCATTGCCTTTCGTACTCTGTATGTAAACAGTGACCTCTTCTCACATCGTTGAAAACAGTGTTCTTCATGGCTGTCTCTCTTACAGTACCTATTTGAAATGTCTTTCTTCACAATGACAAGCATTTGAGGAAAAGCTTTGCAACGCAGGAAAGCAGCAAGTTCAGTGTTTCTGAGCAGTATAGGTAAAATGAAGTTCTACCACCCTCAGGGTAAGCGGCAAAGTAGCTTGTGCGATGCCATTGCTGGCAGCAGCAAAGGTCATGTCTGTGGTCATGGCTTGATGGAAATAATGGGAGGCCTGAAGTAGGCTGCTTGGGCTGTGGAGAAGAGAGGATGGGAAAAGCAATCCTAGTAGGCCTGTGAAAGTCTGTAGAAAGAGAAGTTTCTTTCTTCCACTGTAGTTCGAGGGCTGTAACCTGCTTCTAGAGGGACTTCATGGTGGCTATCATTATACCTCTTTGGCCCATGATCTTTGATTGTAGATGGCCATACTCTGTAAAGCAGGTTGCAGATACAGGTTCTTCTCTCCCAGTCCATTCCCCTTAACTGTCTCCATGATTTAGAGACCCTGTTATCTCTTTACATCCTAATGTAGGGTCTGAATGTGCATTGACATTTAGTTCTGCTCTGTCTGCACCCAATTCCATCGTGTTTGTGCTAAAAGTCCTAATCTGGTCAAAGACTGGCTAGGGAGGATGAAGATGAATTAGCACATATGACATCTCCCACCTCCCTCTTCTATGCCAGAAATGGGAGGAGCAGCTGAAGGCAGACTGCCCTCCCCTTCCTCTCCACAGCTCTTCTTCAGTGAGCTCATGCTTCCCATGCAGGCAGTAGGTCATGGCTGCCCTGTGTAGGCAATTACTTGGAAGGCATCTACCTAGAAGGATCCCTGGTACCTCTTGCATTGTATTGGGTTTGCATGGCAAGGTTTTGGTAGCGGGGAGGTTACAGGGGTGGCTTCTGTGAGAAGCCGCTAGAAACTTCCCCTTTGTCCGATAGAGCCAATGCCAGCTGGTTCCAAGATGGACCCACCCCTGGCCAAGGCTAAGCCCATTAGCGACAGTAGGATTGCCTCTGTGATAACATAGTTAAGAAGGGGCAGGGGGGAAATACACAATAGCAGCCAGAGAAGAGGAGTGAAAATATGTGAAAGGAACAATTCTGCAGCCACCAAGGTCAGTGAAGAAGGAGAGGGAGGAGGTGCTCCAGGTGCAGGAGCAGACATTCCCCTTGGTGAAGACCATGGTGAGGCAGGCTGTCCCCCTGCAGACCATGGAGGTTAACGGTGGAGCAGATATCCACCTGCAGTGCATGGAGGACCCCACACCAGAGCAGGTGGATGCCTGAAGGAGCCTGTCACCCCGTGGAGAGCCCACACTGGAGCAGGCTCCTGGCAGGACCTGTGACTCCATGGAGAGAGGAAACCACCCCGGAGCAGGTCTGCTGGCAGTACTTGTGACCCTGTGGGGGACCCACTCTGGAGCAGTCTGTTCCTGAAGGACTCCACCCCATGGAAAGGACACGTGGGAAAGACCCACTCTGGAGCAGTTCATGAAGAACTGCAGCCTGTGGGAAGGACCCACATTGGAGAAGTTCATGGAGGACTGTCTCCTGTGGGAGGCACCTCACGCTGGAGCACAGGAAGAGTGTGAGGAGGAAGGAATGGCAGAAGCAACATGTGATAAACTGACCACAACCACCATTCCTCATCCACCTGTGCCACTTGGGGGGAGAAGGTAGAGAAATCAGGAGTGAAGCTTGAGCTCAGGAAGAGGAGAGGGGTGGGGTGTGAATGTGTTTTAAGATCTGCTTTTATTTCTCATTACCCTGTGCTGATTTGATTTGCAATAAATTAAATTAATTTCCCTGAGTTGAGACTGTTTTGCCCGTTACAGTAATTGGTGAATGATGTCTCCCTGTCCTTGTCTTGACCCATGAGCCTTTCATTATATTTTTTCTCCCTGTCCAGCCGAGGAAGGGGAGTCACAGGGTGGCTTGGTGGGCACCTGGCATCCTTCCAGGGTCAACCCACCACACACATCATCACGGCTGTGCTCTGTGATTGTTGTGTACAACTTGTTGTCACTGTGGGGCTTTTTTTCCCCTTAACTGAGCATTGCTTTTTTCTAAATTCATTAACATAAAGTAGTTTCTTAATTTCACATATTATGTGACAGCCCAAGGAGCCAAGAAATAGTCACGAATGAAAAAGTTAATAATTTAATATATGGGTTTGTCAGACACATCGCTGTGGTCAGTGTATTTTTTACTAGTATGGTTGGGTGATGGCTGAGGTGCACATTTTATCTCTCTGTTGGAGCTTGGGGTTTTTTTTTGTGTTTCATTCCACTGACTTTCAAAGTCAGTCCGTTGCTCGTTCTCTTATTCAAAAGTCCTCCTATTTGCCCTCCAAAAGAATGGGGAGATATTTGACATCTCTAGAATATTTATGGGATGGGAAAACATTGATACTAAATTTAGTAAGATATGCGTTTTGATTATTATCTGGGCAAGTAGAAGTCATTCGAGTACTCCTTTGCTAACTTCTCTGCTTGTTTGTCTCTCTTAGCAGGGAGATACCATTGCAAATTTCCATTATAGAGAAGAGATGACAGGAAGTTTGACATGCTGTCATTATGTAAAAGAATACCAACTCATGCCTTCTTACTGGCATTCTTACATGCCTTCTTAATGGCAATTACTGTACTCCTAAGAGTAACCTTTTCCTTACCATCAGAGATGTTTAAACCAGATGGAAAATATGAGGGAGTTTATAGCATGTACTGTCATAAAATGTGCTCTATCATCTTTCTTAAAAACATCATTGACTGACTGAATCTTTCCACTGCAGTGAGCTCATTTAACACCAGCCAGGAAGAAAGCCTGATACTATGTCTTTGCTTTGCTCAGTTTGCAGCCATTGCATTTGTGTTCTTATCTTAATAAACGTGAGCTACACTATGAATAGGCTTCATCTGAATTAAAGATAATTAAGATAAGGTTGGCTGCAAAATCTGTCACCTTTTTCTCCATCCATCATCCATAGCAATGAGACCGTTTTTGCTGCACAGTAGATAGGATGCGATTCCATTGCCTCTCCCCAAGAGAGGAGAGAGGCTTTTTTGGTAGCTGAGCTAGTTGAAGATTCATTACAGTGTGTATAATTAATGAGTATCAGCAATGACACAAATGATAAAACTTCAGAGTTCTTTGGGGAAAAAAAAAGCATTTTTTGAAAATAACTATGGAATAAATGTTAAAATGAGGACTCTAAGAGGATCAACATATAAGGGGGCTACATTTAATGTCTGGATTACTTGAAACTGCAATTTGCTTTTTGTCAGAATCAAAATTCCAAGAAAATTGTACTCAGAGCTATTGTACAAGATATTTTTTAAGTCCTTGTGATTCAAGTATAGAAAAAAGTGTCAGGAAACATTATGATTTGTTCTCATCTTTTATTTTATTTTTCAAAATCCAAGATAATAAAGCCCTCATTTTACATCTAGAAATACTTGAAATAATATGCTCTTCAGGGGGCAAACAGACTGAACAGCAGTTAAGCTATTATTGTCACTAAACCAAATAATAGGCTTTAATAAAAAGCCTCTTCTTAGCTGTATTGTCCATTATTAACATGACTGCATCAGCCCTGTAATATTCTTATTTCTAAAGGACTCTTGATGTTGCTTTTTCCTCAAGAGAGAGTGGTAATCTATACGTTAGTAGCTGATGCATATGGCAGACTGACCCACCAGTTGTTCCTGTCTGCAGAAAGCTGTGTGTTCCCCAGCCAACTGCTTTTTGTGACACCAGAAGAAGTCTCTGACAGCTGGTGCACTTTGGTCACCTGAGTTTGGTCAGTCATCCCTGCGTGAAGTGCATGGCAACTTCCATCACCTTGCTGAAAATATTGCGTACAGTGCACTTGGGATTGCAAATGCTTTGAATTTTCTATGTATTTGTGAAGATTAAAGGAGATTTTAATACTAACCAAAGGGATCGTTGCTGCTGGGGGGCTGCCTGTGTTGAACCATGGCTGAAATATATACTGAATATTTTGAAGGGAAAACCTTTCATTTTGTTTAACGTTGCTGTCTCCACACATCCCTGTAACGAGGAGGCCAGGACTTTGCGTGTTAAAGCGTAGAGCCCGCTGATTCTCTTCCTCTCTGAGTTAAGCATCCTGCAGATCAGAAAACCTCCAGGGTTTGTGCTCAAGTGCCCAATAGCTTCTTTAAACCAAAATATTTAATCTTTATAGCCAGAAGAGAACTGAACACGAGAGAAAGGCATTTTAACGCAATAAAAGAGCTACATGCCTGTCTTTCTTACCCTAAGGCCTTTGCCCTGTGGTACGGAGTCACAGAAGCTTTGCTTCTTCAGATCCTACAGTAGAATCAATGCTCTTTATTCTCTGTGGAGTTTCTTTAGGGAGATTATTTTTGTCTATCTTCATTTTTTAACTGTTGCTGGTCTTTTGGATCACTTTGCTCCCAGATTGGCAAAATCAGCTGTTTTAACATTGCTCGTAGTCTGTCGCAGCCCGAAGATTATTACCTATATTACTCCACTGTTGGGGCTTGATCTTATTTCAGTAGTTACTGCTTTCTCCCTAGGAATTATTTGCAGCTAGATCTTTCTGCAGACCTGTCCTGGAGTGCAGTCTCAAAACTACTAAAGTGACAATAACCTCTAAAATTGATGAAGACAGCTTTGGGAGGAATAAACGAGAGTTCGTACAGGAGTGAATACTAATCTCTTAATCATCAGACCTACCATTTCCAGAGAAGAAATGTAGTTAGTCATGTCTTGAAAGCAGCATCTTCTAATGTAAGCGCACAGCTTTTTCCATGATGCTCCACTCTGTTTAGCAGGAGGCTGCTTGTTTGAAGCCAATGAATAGTTTGAATCAGCTTTCTCTCCAGTCTGTCATTAATTAAGTGAACATACAAATATATTAAACATTCTGACTACCTTATATAATACAGTATCACAATAACCGATATTTTAAAATTAACTTTATGTCCTTTGCAGCCTATGCAAACTTCAAGGTTATTGACTAATCTGGTTCTTACTCTGTTACATGTTAGCTGAGTGCCAGTGAGAAAGGACTTCTCAGAGGTTCCATTATGTTTTGATAAACACCCTGTCTCAAGGCAAGGTGTTTCTTCCAGAATGCTATTTATGACATTTTTTCCCTTAAGGAAATATCCCATAATAAACTGCTGAAAAATGTTATATTTTTGCAGCAAATGTGGAATTTTCAAAGTCATTGGCAGTGCGCCTCATCAGTCCACACGCAGGTTTGAAAGCCACAAGAGGGTTTTGTGTAGGGAATATGTTTCCTACCAATGCAAATTTCACTAGTCCAAATGCAAGAAAAATTTCCGTAGTTGCTAGTTTTTTATGTATTGTACTGTACCACCACTGAGCTGCGTGACTGGAAGAAAAAATGGTTGGTTGGTTGTTGTTTTTGGTTTTTTTTTTCTTGTGGAGTAACAGATCTAGTGTATTAAGGAAAATGGACCCACGACTTGGAACTGAAGTTGAGAGCGAACAACGTGATCACAGCTTTTCAGTCATCATCTCAGAGGCCAAAACTGTAAGCGGACAAGCTAGGGCTTGTGTCTTCATCAGTTGCTTACTATGTTGTGGCTATTCCTGCTAGCTTTTGGCTAGCTTTAAGGAGCATGTTTCCAATACACAAGGTATTATGTGGGATCCTGGCCATTTCATCATCTGAAATTGTGGTGGTCATTTTTCTACCTGGAAATATGTAATCAGATGGCCATCTATGTACCTACACAGAGATTAAGTGATACTATAATTGTGACATGAAATGTATTAAATACTGTTTTCTTCCTATCTGTCGTGTCCTGGAAGGTTTAAAGACAAGATTTTCCATGTACAATTGCCAATTTTCTGGGTACTCATTTGATATAGAAACTATCCGCAGCCTAGCTCACAGCTGAGTCCTTTGCCTGTATAGTAAGGTGTATAGATTTATGGGTTACATTATGTTGTCTCTTAACAGAGGAAAGTTATTTTCCCCTGTCTGAAAAACAAGCACATTTATTTTAGAAAGCCCGGAGTCTCTCACTTCACATCCTCAGTATAACCGTGCTTTAACTGCCCTTATGAAATAGGATCTTCCCTCAAACATCACTGGAATTTCCCAAGTAAACTTTTAATTTCATTAATTAACCAAACAAAAGCAAATCCACTGGTCAAAGACGAACAGCCATTTTCTGTAGCTTTTCCCACAACTGCTCTAGAAACAGATGTAAAGAATGATTTGATTATCCCATTACTGTAATTCATTTTTTTCTATTACTTACCACTTTTCTGTAATACTTTGTACTGATAATCATGTTACTTCATTAAAGAAAGGTTCAACTTATTTCTTTCAGAGGGTTGGTAAGGTATTTAGAGCAAATGAATTTTGTGCTGTTAGCTCTGGGGTGGAAGGATTTGCTGTACCGAGTACCTCCTATGGCAACTCCTGTGCCATAGCATAAAGTAGGTGGGCTAATCTCTAAAATACAAAACACTTCCTTCGAGAAGCCACACAGCAATGCGTGAAGGAGACCCTTTTCATCCTTGCAGTGGGATGGTGGAAAGGAATGTTATAAGCTCAGGATGAAGTTGTGATTGTAATGTGCTGTCCCAGACATTGACGTTTTTCTGGCTCCCAGCAGATACTTTACTTACTGAAGGCCCCTGTGACACAGCAAAGTGGGTGCTACATGGTTTTTTTTTAGGGCAGATCATCAGGGATGCTTTGCATATGGTGGCATGCCTGTGGCTATGGCGTATCGGCCCTTCAATCTGCGGAGACTTCTTCCAAACTTTTCCCTTCTAGGAGGCAAAAACTATATGACAATTTTTACTTCTCTCCCTGTCAGAGGGCCAGGTGACAATTTGCAGGCACACGTGAGCGTGCTACAAGAGTAGCAGTAGAATTTGACCCTCTTTTACCTCCTCAGGGAAGACGGACATGGAGTGAGATGGTGTCTTTCCCCATATTACAGCCCTATTTTATTGCATCTTTAAAGGGAATGTCAGAGGGATTACATAACAAGAGAACAGATGGTAAAACTTCCAGGAATAGAGCAACAACACATGTAATTAGGTGTTTCTGGATTTAGAGTGAACCGTCCACGTGCAAACTGAAAATTGGAAGTACAAATGGCAGCAAGAACTTTACCAGATCCTAGTGCAGGCAGGTGGGCTTCGATGTCCTAATGGCAGCGGGTGTTACTGAGGGGAGCTTCTGCCTACGGTATTTAGGATGTAATTAGTTTGGTTTATGATGGAATTAAGGAGGGGGCGCTGTAGGGGGAAAGAGAGAGGGGGCGGACATGTTATTAATACCCTAAAGGTGAGAAAGGATTTAAATTGCCTCGTTTCTTTTAGTATTCACTGTTCTAGAATAAGGGAAACCACGAAGAGACGATGGCTTTGCTGGAGTCTGTCAGACAGCCTGAATCCTTAGCCACAAGGCACCTTTCAGAGGCCATCCAGGTTCTTCCATTCAGCCAGAAATTCCCGTATGGCCCATATGGTCCCATAAAGTCTATACAGTCTCCCAACCTGTGCACTGATGGCACGTCACGTCCTCATGAGACTAGAACTGCAGGCGTTATGTGGCTGATAGCCACGGTTAGTTGCAATGTTAAAGCTCTAAATTCAATGAAACCTTAGATACAATTCTGACCATACCAAGTACAAGCTTGCAAACCCTATTCAAAATATATTTGCGGTGCTGCAAGACCTACAGGCTCCATAGGCATAGCCAGAAGAGTATGGAGATATTTGCCAAATAACTAGTGTTCAGCTGCACACTGAAGAACTGGAAGCGGTCTTCTGCCAAAGATGATTTGGAATCCAACTGATCAATAAATGGTGCTCAGGTAAACACTTGTACCTAGTCATTTATTCCCTTCAAATGTTGACAATAAGAAACGTTCTAATAATTACTCAATGTCATAGCCTCCAGGAAAGAAAACAATGGGCTGAGTTCATCCCTGGTGTAACCGGAGTTAAATTTGCCTTTTGCGGTTATTTAAAATGTCTTTTAGGGAACAGCAAATTGGGTCTGGCATTGCATTTGTTCAAAGACTATGTATGAGTAAGCCTTTATTTCTATCTGTCCTCTAAAGCTTCCTGAAAAATCGGCATGGAGTATCAGGGGTGTTAAATCATTAAATGTATTTCTAAACACATTACATCTATTTCTTTCTATAAACTTTCCCCGATTCCTGTTTGTTTGTTTTTAATTTGAGTCAAAATTGAGATCCGGGATTTAATTTCTGGATCTCTGTTTCTTTCAGCAAATAATGATACTGAAGTTATTCTGGGAAACGAGTTGCGGTTTTATCAAAGCAATTTTGCCTGCGTCTAAAGCCATGTTAACTAGAGCTTTGAAAAACACTTCTGGCAGGTCATTTACCTTTAGTCTGTCAGAATTTTGTTCAAAAATATGTTGTGGTGGTTTTGCTTGTTTGTTAACCAGAATTGTTTGGCTCGTTTTTTCAAATTCATGACAAATCAAGGGTCACTTGAATGTTGCTTGTTTCAGTGGCATTGCCTTCTATGATGTGTATTAAGAAGCCCAGGTCAGTGTTACAATATTTTTACTCTTTTAGTGGACTATTGAAACTCGTGTGGAAAAGTGGAAGAAAATGAGATTTCAAGGGAACAAAATGAAACCTGATTTCAACATGTGTTCCTAAAATACTTCTGATATTTGTCACAACTTGCTGGCAATAAACACCACTAGTATAATAACTCCTGGAATAGGAAAGAAAGAAAAGGAAATTCTAAATTTTCATCCCAGCACGTATAAATAGAAATTCAATCCTAACCAATGTCACTTACTGCTTGATAGTCCTTGTCCAGGCTGATAAGACCAGCGGGCCTTCAATCTTTTGATTTTATTGATATAGTGTATATAAGCCCTATTTCTTTCCTTCAGTCAGCTAAAAGTATTATGAATAATATGTTATAAGAAGGTATCATTACCTACTCTTAGTAGGTACTGAAAAAAAATTAAAAGGAATATGAGGCTGGAAAATATATTTATTCTGAAATTCAGGATTTTGACATGGCCAATACGCATTGGGAAGGATGAACTTTTAAATACACAAGAATGAAACAGCAATTCATTTTCAGATCAATGCAATGACAGTGGTAGTCTTTGCATTGATTTCAATATTCAGTGAGTTCAGTCTCCTGAGGAACACTTTTTTTTTAACTTATAAAGATGTCCTCCTGACAGGTCTTCCCTGAACAGATTTCCTGCTGTTTTTAAAGTGCGTTATAGCTGTCCAAACTTGGGATGGTATTTGAAATCCTGCTGATGGTTTGGGAGGTTTTGTTGTTTTGGTTTTGTTTCAATCTTGACATACTTTTGTGTGTTATTTTACCCCTTATTGATACACTCATTTCCTTAAAATTAGTTTTAACTTTTTTTTTGAGACTCTAGCTTTTAGATTACTATCATATGCATGAAGACAAGACTTGGTCTGAATCACTGAAGATATACTGGAAAAGGATTTAAAGGCAATAAAGAACTGAGATCAGCGAGGCCATCAATAATTACATCTTGAGTTTACTGAAAAAGGACATGTTTTATGTAGTCATAGATAGAGAGAATGGTTTGCTCACATTCACTCTTGTTAACAAGTTCTCTACTGAATGGAAGTGAAAATTGACATCATAGGAAAAAACCCACATTTTTCTATAAAGCTTTTCTAGAACATTTTTCTAGAAAGCTATTTCTGATGTTTGAGTGCAGTGTCAAATGTTGCTTGCCATTGCATACTTTGTAAAACATTTGAAATACATATTACAATCTGACAAAGACACCTCTTTAAACCAACCAAGACATTTTGTGCTACTAGGATAATATCTTTTGAGCACTTTGTTAGAAATCTTAGGATGTTGTTTAGTAGTCTTTAAAGGAATAAGCCTTCAGTCCTGACCCTCTACAACTCCAGTCAACACCCTTGTGCCTTCTCCCTCAGTGCACCAAAATGACCCACATATCCATCAGTTTGGTCGTTCTGTAGTATTGGACCAAACCCTATAAGAAGAAGATTCCGATGTATCTTTGTATTAACAATTTCTGCCATAGCATAGGCAAATATCCTGGCCAGCTATGGGCATAGATACTCAACTTGTGATTTTGTGAGAACGGAAGTGAGGCTTCTGTCATTTGTTGGTTCTCTGCAAAGTCCAAGCAGCGACAGGAATGAGCCATGTGGGAGACTTCGCACTTACAGCTCCACCTGTTCATGCTGAATTGGATCAGGATGAGAAAAGTACTTGCTTCTCTTTGGACAAAAAAAGCTGAAGGCCAGTCTATTTCTCTCCTTCACTTGCTGGTGCCATAGGGTAGATGAGAACATTGAGCACTTCTCATGAGGGAAATCAAGAAGAACCGTGTGTGCGTGCTGTGGGCTGGGGTGTGTGCCAGGAGCAAGGACACATGAAAGCACATGGACAACCCCAACTTCCTCCAACAGGCAAAAGAAACCTGCGTACTTGGAGTATCTCCACACAGGATTTGGTTTGGTTTTGCTTTATTGATTTATTTAATACTTATTTATATTAAAATAGTTTTTAACTTCTCAAACAAGGCTTATTCCTTGGGGTATGACAGTAGTAACTGGCAGAAGAGACGACGGTGTCAATGTACTTGTATCTGTAGTAGGGACAGTAGCCTGGTAATTACATTGGTGGAAGCACTCTTCCGATTGAAATATTTTAGCCAGTATAAAATTGGCGTGTGTTAGTGTAACTTACTTGGTTCTGTTTAAACAGCTGGATAAGGGAAAGCCAGGAGCAAAGCTTCGGTCCAACTGTTCCTCAGGCTGCCATGGTTGTTACAGCCCCAGCAGCTGTAGCACGCAGGCAAGGGCAGCGCTCGAGGGATGGGGTGTGGGATCAGGTGTGCCCAACAGAGGGAAAAGTGGTTCCACATGACGCTGACAGAGCTTTCTCCACCTGGGTAGCGTCACCTGTCTGTGAAGAAGAACTCAAAACTAAGAGACAGAAGGGATCAAGATGCCAACTGCTGTTCCTCTTGTGAAGTTTCAGTAGATGGAAACGAGCAATGATTTGACAGAACTCCAATCAAGAATGGCGGAAAGAAAAGGAATCTCTCTGACCCTTTTATTGAATCCCTGCAATGGATTCAAGTAACTGTATGAGGGGATATATATACATACACACATATATATGTATGCATATATCTTTATGTATTTGTGTGTTTACTAATATAATTTTTTAATTGCTTATGGTTTACCAGACATGCTGTAATGCCTCACAAGTTCCTGTTATGGTGTACCTCATTAAAAAAAATTGTAGCAAATTTTTCAAATGTGCTATTGCCCAATATATTATAGGGGCTTCTGTAGAGCAGTGACACTCCATTGCATACATATGTGTTTCAGTAACTTAAGAAATTGGATTATTTACTAAATGGAATGTGTATATATATATATAAGATCTCTGCTACTAGTCTTTCTGCATGTTGGATGAATTGTTAAAACATGAAATATAAAAGACAAGGTGGGATAAAACAGAAGTCTTCGCAGTCCACCTTTAAATATATAGTATATGTTAAAATGCTATGAAATCTCTTTGAAGACTGTAATTATTTTGCATCTATTATTTTCAAATGCTGAGCCTTTTGATAGGCTAAGATTAACTAACTCTTGATGGTGTCGCTGGTGCTTGAGATATCCCTATATACTTTCTCCACTTGAAAGCACTGTGTATCTGTGCCCCATTCTGTGGCACTGTGGAGGGCTTCTCCTACAAAGAAAATGGGTGTCTCTTAAAAGAAAAAGTCACTGTTGTGGAACAACAACCAAATCAATTTCTGAGAGTTAAGAAGCATATCAAAACCCATGTAGCTTTCGGCCTAAATTGTTCAGCGCAGTCTTATATTCTTCCGAGCAGTTCAGAAGGGAGCCATTTCCTCCTTGTTTTCTAAGTCGCAGCCCCTAAAGATTGGGTAATGGATGAGAATAAAAACATTTTGATGATAAGAGGTTTACAATGGGATCATTGTCAGGTTTGTACCTCGAGGGCTCTACTGGGGGCCATTGTCATGCCTCTTTCCTTTCTGCTAACAGTGGATCCTGGTTCTCGCTGAGGTATAGTGAGCGATCAGTGTAGCTACCCAAGAGCTAGCAGTGGCTCATCTTTCTTGTCAGCCTCCCTGTACTCACTGTGACAAAGTGAAAGGCTTTGGAAAAACCAGACTCATTCAGTGTAATTGAACTAAATGGATAATAGGACACTTATTAGAGCATTAAACAGAAGAATACTCTTTGCCGGCTTTTGCAAAGACTACAGCTCTTTGTCATTTTATAATAGACATTCACTTAGGAGTCTATTCTTTTTTGTGTGCATTGGGATTTTTAAGATATCTGACTTCCATCAATATTAATGGGAGTTGTGCAAGTAAACCCTGTGAATTCAGAAAAATGAAAAATAAGACCTTTGTGTTTCTAGGAAAAATGCAACCAAAAGCCTAAAATAATGTGGCGTCTGTAATTGTTTCTATTATGGGTCTATCTTGGAGGTGAAAAAGAGCTCAAATTATAAATAAAAGCCAACCACGTAAGGACAAATTCTACAGTTCCAACTTAGCCTAGGTGGTAACTTGCCCTTCAGACAATTTAAGTCTGTCCAGTTATCTCAGCTTTCATGGAGTAAGAGGGAACTCGGAATAAAGCAGTCTAGTTCAGTATGATCCTCCTACTTCCCAGTCTGAAACCTTCATATACATTTCTTCTCCTCTTGCTCTATTGACATCTGTCAGAAAGATACTTTTTGACATGAGGAGTCGGGTGTGTGTTTTTATTCAATGTTATGCTTTGAAAATACTGGCGATGCTGGTAATTTCATCTTTCCAGTCCAGCTCTGCTGAGTATCCGGTAATACTCAGTTTACAGCTTATTGGCATCTTTTATCCTCAAAGTGCTTTGCAAATGTTAAACCAGATTCTCTTGTCATTTCATGAATTCATCGGCATAACCCAGAGTGAGGTGTGAAACCAGTAGAGTTCACAGCACTTGTAAATTAGCTAAAACCAGGGAGAGTTGATTACTCATTAGCATTTCTCTTATGGAGAAAGTATGTCAACTGGACTCTGCTGTAAATGTCAAAACTTACATGATGAGACCCACCTTGCAGTAAAAGAATCCCAACTTCTAGTGTTTTCCCACCCTGCCATTTCTCTTGTTTTACAGGTGGAGAAACTGAGGGGTAAATCAGAATCATAGAATGGTTGGTTTGGGTTGGATGGGTCCTTAAAGGTCATCTGGTTCCAACCCCCCTGCCATGGGCAGGGACACCTCCCACCAGACCAGGTTGCTCAAAGCCCCATCCAGCCTGGCCTTGAACACTTCCTGGACTTGCTTTAGTCCAGAAAGCAAGTGGAAGTCGGGAGCAGAATTAACATTCAGTTATCACTGCTGCCTTTCACTGGAGCATCTCTCAGAGTAACTTGTTTCTTGTGAACCCAGCCGGCAATTAAAATGAAAGTATTGGAGTGAAGAAGGAACCGGAGAGAAAGGACAGGTAGTGCAATTCTGCATTCTGTTTTTATTAATACACAGAAAAGGAGGGAGATTTGCCTGGTATAGAGTGCAGCCTGACTGTCTTGTCTCCTCACTTAGTTGCTGCAGTAGCTGAAGAAGTGTCCTATTTGTCCTTCATGATTTCCTTATTAAGTTGGTATAGTGCTTTGTGCATTTGTTCCACACTTATAAAAGAGTAGGAATTTTTCTGCCAAGGTATTTTACCGAATGGAGGAGTACATACCCTCTTACGGCTGCAGTGAAACTCCAGTCCTTTGGGGTCACCTGTGGCTGTGCTAAGGGTGAGAACAAAACTGGGTTCTCTAACTGGGTGAGTTAGTCGGGTTTTTTTTACACCTGTCTCAAATAAGCAAGCCCTGCTTTTGAAAAAAATAAATTGCTTAGGGAAGCAGCTAAATATTCACTTGATAGGCTCAATTCCCAACTCATTTACCTTTATGTGATCAGAAACAAACTCATCTAATGCAGAACAGTTACATCAAAGTAGAACCAACTTGGTAGAAGAAATCAGCCCGTTGTATTTGGGGATCCTCTGTTATGTTTCCTTAAAGATAGGACATTACCTAATAAAACTGCTGCGATGTAACTGAAAAATATGCTTTAGGAAGACTTTCAGCGAGGTGGCCGTTCCTTTTGATTTACCGGGTATTTGCACCGAGGTCTTCTGAATGCCTGAAATAACCCCGCTCTCCTCATTTTTTTTTTTTTCCTAATTAGGAACATTTCGGTTGCCTTCCACTAGATGGCTACAGGGAAAGCAGTTTTGCAGGGAGCAGAGGCAGGCAGCCCTCAACGACTGCGGGAAACTTGTTTGGTTTTCTTTTTTTTCTTTTTCCGTCTCTGACTACGTGATGCAGCTGAGCTTCCCCGGCCAAAAGGTCCTGTTCAGTGGGGGCTGGAGAAAGTGGCCGCCTTGGAGGAGCCCGCCTCAGAGCCTGCAACGGTTTGAATAAGATGGTCCATTTGACCCTGGTTTCGTTCAGCGCCGCTTTGCAAGCCGAGGCCACCCTCAAGCTGTACATCGCCAGCAGCAGATTGAAGGAATATCCCGAGCGTTGGGCGCAGCAGACCTTAACGCCGGCCCCTGTTACGCGGCAGGTATAAAACCAGGTATAACCTTGCACAGGTTATGCTGTGCAGAGTATCCGGCCGTAGCGCTACAGCAATTAATCCCGTGCTCAGCTTTATCACCTGCAGTACCACTGTGATCCACAGCAGGTGTGGGCACATGACTTTGTTTTCCCCAAATTAGTCAGGGCACCTTATCCAAGCTTTCCACCAGCTGTAGGAGGACAGAGAGTACCTGCTCGAGTATAAAAACCTGCTAGGACCACACTCTCTTCTCATTTCTTTCTGAACGTATTTAAATTGGGAGAGTGACCTTATACTAGGTCACTGTTTTGAGTTCTGTAGCAGTGGTGGTTTTGATCCTGGGACAGAAGCCCTAAGCTACTGCCTCGATGGATTTTTCTAGAACCAACTTAGCTCTAAGGGCATGAATGTTAGATGGTTTTAACTGGGACCAGGGAGTTGCAGCAGGTAAGATTTCTGTCATTTCTTTTAGCCAACAGCTGTGTATGGGAAATTTCTCCTAACTATAACAACTTGTTGTTGTTTTTTTTTTGTTTTTTTTTTTTTTTTTATTGTGCCTTTCCTTAATGGCCTGCCGCGCATGAAGAAAGTATCTTTATTTGCACTTTATAAGT
This sequence comes from Vanellus vanellus, assembly GCF_965231255.1. Lineage (NCBI taxonomy): Eukaryota > Metazoa > Chordata > Aves > Charadriiformes > Charadriidae > Vanellus > Vanellus vanellus. Next base: position 79,007,075 of record NC_138905.1, on the reverse strand, counting down.
TGGGAAATGGAAGTATTCCCCAGTGAGGTGACTTCCACAAAGCTTTCCAGCCTGCCTGTGGCAGGCCTGGGAATAACAGAGGTAAAAATCCCATGAATCCCAGAAGAGACAGGGAAGCGGGCAGACCAAGCTGCAGTGTCCCAGGGGTTTTGGTTTGGGGGTTGGCTGAAGGAAGTAATGTAGCTAATGTTGTTGGAAAAACTCCTTTTGACTTCTTCACTGGCTTTACTTGTGCAGCTCAGGATGCAAACATGCAGGCACCCTAGAGAAGGATTTTTTTAAAGTCCTATTTGTACCTAAACATCACATTGAATCTGGAATTCACTCTCCAAAAAGAGAAAGATGCAAATAGTTGCCCAAAAAGAAATTAATCTAGAGCAATTGATGCTGTATTATAAACAAAAAACACCGTGAAAGAATGGAAAAATCCTGCTTAATCTTTATGACCCACTTTTTCTGCATTTCATGTAATACTTTAGATAATCAGATATAAGTTCATAAATGAAACTTATACTCACATATCAGTCTTAATTCTGATTTATGTTAACTGAGGTTTGGCCATATCATGGGGCATGACTCTCCTTTGTCTATTGCCCTTTCTAACTGCAACAACGGAGCTGAAATGCCCCTCACAACCCCAATTTTTGGTGGGGTTTGTGAATTTATTCTCCCCCACCCCAATATATCTTTCTGCATCTCTGAATATTACTATTTCTATTGTGTTTTAAGGTATGAACCTCAGTCAGGATATAATCCTCTGTGTTCTTTTGCTGTGAATTAGCACAGTATTTTGTGTGGGAACATATGTAGGTGTAAAGATAGAAATAGTCATCTTTAAAGTTCACAAAATCAGTGTAAGTCAGACTTTTCTACAGTTTAATTTTAAAATATTTATGAAGGACAACCTGCCGTTTTTCTTGCAGCCTCAATTATGCTGTGTGGGAATGTAGTTCTACTGTGCCAGTAGTTTCTGATATATCCATTGCTTTAATGAAACTCAATTCTGTAGCTTATATACAGCTAGGGAATAAGAGTGAGAACAGAGAACTGCCTACTGCATCATCCAATTCTGTGCGCTGTATGAAATTCTGTACATTGGAAACTTGCGGTCACACTTAAGGTAGTTCTTGCACAAATTCTAATTTGTGCTTATATTTTGCCACTGGCTGTGATTTGGCACAACCAGCATGTGTCTTGGGGTAGAGAACGGTGATGCTGTGGTAGGAGGGGGACAAATCTGGATTGGTACAGGCACCGAGTGATGGAGAGCGCCCACACTTCAACAGACATATTTCTCGCCCAGTTTACCAGCACATCTGAGACTTGCTGCTGCTCTTGCTATCACTTCACCTAATACACTCTTCTAGCCCACCAGTACAATGTTGGTATCTCAACTGCCTATGTTTACCCTAGTTTCTCTTTTCGGGCTTGTCAACAACCAAGAACTCTCTATGGTCAACCCCTGCATTACTTTGTACCACCTGCCATTTGAGAACATCTTTCCTGTAATTCCTAGGGCAGCCCTCTCCCTCTGGCAAGGATGCTTTTTCTTAGCCTATGAATTGATAACTAAGTTTAATGTGGAAAACAAGACACAAGTTGTACTTCATGTGTAAGTTAAAGTCAGTATTTCAAGAAATGATTATGTTTATGGATGGGATCCTCAGTTTCCACGCAGTAACGTTTTGAAGAATTGGATATTAGAATCAACATATTAATTGTGGCATCTCTAGCGTTTCTAAGTGTTAGCCCTAGGGACCTCAGTCACAATTGTGAGGCGCCACATAAATACATAGGATTAACTCAGTCTCTCTCCTGAAGCCCTTGCCCGTTTCACAAAATACAACTCTTCAACACCTGTGGGTTCTCAAGTTCTTGCATTTAGAAGAGAGTTGAGGGGTTTTGTTGAGTGAACAGCTTCTGTGTACATTGACTGGAGAAATTAGACAGTAAACAGGAGATGAAAATGAAGGGGGCATGAAGTGAGAGGGTGTTGCTGGATGATAGATGGTAATAGCTCAGGGAACTTGGTTTTCATTCCTAGCTTTCTCGGTGCATCCGTTGAACAACGTTGGAAGTCACTGCACCTCACTTTGCCTCAACTGCTCCATCTGTGTGCACACGTCTCTTACACCGCTTCAGAATTGGGTAATGATAGCATAAGCATGAGTTGTTAATGCTGAACACAGACAGTGATGCTGCTAAACAAATCATTTTATTCATCTTACCAGTTCGTCTCAGAATGACTGGCATGGTAAATCTGTTTATCCCATGACTAACTTGCAATAACTGGAACTGAAACATGTATAAATAGTTACTGTTTCAGCTGAAATAGTACAATGGCTATACCTACATTTCAGATCAATACTGGTCAGTAATGATAAGGCTAGGGGCTAAAGTGCTCTCGTCCATTTTGCAGAGACAGTAACTAGAATAAACACTCAGCTTTAAATAAGCCAATGCCCAGACAAAAATCTTGCTTGCTGTTAATAAGTCTCAATTGTGTTGCGCAGAGGAGCTGAGCAGCACTGTGCGTCCCTGCCAGAGGAGTCTTCCCAGGTTGGCGTGGAGGGCGAGGAGCTCCGAGCTGCACTGCTGACTCCCGTGGACGGGAGCCAAGAGAAGCACCTGCACTAATTCTTGCTAATTGCCTCCTAGCAGGCACCAGCTCTGCACGGGCTGCTCAGGAAGAACCAGCTTCAAAACTCAGCTATATCGGGGGGTGGGAAAGAAAATAAAAAAAAAAAATAATAATTCAGCAGCAATTAGGAGATGGCCACCCAGACATGAAATTTGTATTCACTCACAAACAGTCGTCATGGTTAGATTCCCCACAACCTCTCTTCACTTCACATACATTCACAGGCAATGGAGAGGCTTGTCAAAGCTTGTTGCTCTGACAGTGATTTTTCTACTGCTTGTACGTTTCCCTCATTGCACGCGGGGGGCTGCTGTGGGAGAAACATGAATGCAATCAGTAGCTGCACAAAGTGTGTTGGGGAATACTGCCAGGGCAGCCAGTTTTCCCTTCACTTGTTGCAGCTCTGTGAGCAGAATCATAATCTGCATGTGTGCATGGAAAAAAAAAAAAAAACACAAACAAAACAAAAAAACAACCCAACAACAAAACCTACAGTGATTAAATAATGGAACTCACAAAAACCAGAGCTAACACCGACAATCCTGCACTCCCTGTGCAGCTCAGAGAGCTAAACTATCTCAGCTAATGCAAAGGGATTTCGGCGATGCTAAGAAGTTCAAATATTCTTTCAACAGATACTTGCTGTTTAGAGAACCTCCACCCAAATGCTTGCCTGCTGATTAGTTAAATTTGACAAGCAGCTTTTGCTCCTATTTCTGTATTACTTTTCATCAGCTTAGTGTATATCCCTCGTGTTACTTTACTGTTGTGTTTTGATAACTTCATTTCTTTTAGCCTGCCTAGTCCCCTTGTTCTGCTTCCAAGTGCTCAGTTTCCCAAATTCCTTTTCAATCCATCTTGCAGCACTAGAGAGATGCTTACGTTTCCATAGGACTCTGCTGCTCTGTGTTTGGTGATATTGTACGCGCTAAAGGAGCCTCTGAACAGATTCTCTGTTGTATCAGTTGCTGAAGCTTAGGATGCTTATTCTGCACCCAAGAGAGTGGAAAACAGAAATGGTTGGAATTTTTCAAGTCTTTTGAAAAAGTTTAGTTTGAATAGCACACTTATGCAATTTTGACCTAATTTATCTGGGACTGTAAGTCCCACTTCTGCTCATTTCTGATGTTAGTTACTAATTCTCAACCCGGGCCGCAATAAGGTGTACAGTTTGACTAGAAACCGGAAGTCTCTCCAATAAAATCTGTAGCTTATCAGATTCAGAGAAACAAAGGTAAATTATGAAGTTCAAAGACTTTCCTCTTTAGGCCTGGTTGTTTGAGTTGGAACCTCTGTGCTGTTGTATGCAGGCATCTGGAGGGGCTGTGTCTGTCCACATTTAGATGAATAGATTTTCTACAGTCCAGATGTATGGTTGGGATTCCCCAGCTAGTCAACGGCAAGAAAGCAGTGTTACTAAAGTACAATGACTTGTGTAAAGTAGATGTCTAAACCAAATTTTGCTCTGTAAGTGTTTGTTTCTCTCCACTGCCCTTAAAGGATCCACCAGATCAGGCAAAGACAGTTCATATTAAACCTCTACAGCCTGGGGAGAAGAACTCTGCTTTTGGTGCCTACAAAGCACAAACTGCACCATTTTTCTGGCATGCGGCCCCTACTGCACGTTTCCTAGGCAGCTTTTTTTCTGTGCGTGCCTCTGTTAAAATCTGTTTGGTTTGGCCCTGTGGGAGGACTGCCTTTTTGTATTATGAAGTGTAAGATGTAAGACTTACCTTTTTTCCTAACTTCATAGTGAAATAAAGCTATGGTGGAAGACCATAAAACAAATAAAGATAATTTGATGTTTAATATATTTCATCCTACTGGATGAAAGTTATTCATGAGATTTAGATCTAAATGCCACCCTCTCTGGGGTGGAACAGGGCAACTCTTTTCCTATAATGCAATAATATGTAATGATGGAAAAGGCTTTCCCATCCAAATGAATTTGAAACTTAGCAAGAATATTATTATTCCAGTTGTCACATACCCAGCAGCGTGCGTTTCTGTGATTTGATCCAAGATCAAGTTCCCAGAATAGATGACCATTTGTGGATTAACACACAGACGTGCAGACACACACAGGCTACAAAGGCTAGAGCTCTGCAAGTAACTTGTTTCCTTCTCAATGTGCCAACAAACTATGAAAAAGAATAGTTTGGAGTAAAAGAAATCAAAGCAACATTAATGCCAAGATGGTACTAATTGTCTACCAGGTTAAGAGGAGATATTTTAGTCAAAACAATATAAAACATTTGCAAGTAACTTCATGTTTTCATAATTAGATTTACTTCCAACAAAACAGTAAAAGAGGTCTGAACTGATTAAAAGAAATTATATTAGGAATTTGTTTTGACTAAAACAACTTAATTGTAATCAACGCTTCAGTCCGTATGAACTCTTGTTTCTTAAAGAATTAGTAAAAATAAACTACTCTGTTCATGTTGCAATCAAATAGCAAAATATGACTTGGAGAGATCTAAACACAGAAAAGGAAACCCAGAGAGCAACCAGAGGTAAAAGGAGGACAAGGAAAACTTCTGAGTTTGAATTTTATACCCAAGGAAAGATTAAGAAAACGTGTAGTAAATGCATTCATTTCTTTACTTTCACTTTGGCACGTCTTCCTATTGCCCTCTGATTAATGCAGCACATGAACAAGCACTGTGTGCAAGGTAGGGGTTGAGCTGTGTTTACATCAGGCAGTAGCCTGGGATATTAATTAGTCTGAGGATCCCCAAGCGTCAGCTGAGGAGCTTAGAAGCCTTCTTTACTGGAGTAAAGTGCTTGCTGAGGGAGATGACCTCCTGTGGCCCATTTCACGGAATCACAGAGTTTTCAGCGTTGGAAGGGACCTCTAGAGATCATCTAGTCCAACTCCCCTGCTAAAGCAGGATTGCCCAGAGCACATTACTCAGGACTGCATCCAGGCGCGTCTTGAAAATCTCCAGAGAAGGAGACTCCACAACCCCCCTGGACAGCCTGTGCCAGTGCTCTGTCACCCTCACCGTAAAGAAGTTTTTCCCGTGTATTTGAACGGAACTTCCTGTGTACTAACTTGTGCCCATTGCCCCTCGTCCTGTCACTTGGAACCATTGAAAAGAGCCTGGCTCCATCCTCCTTCAACCCACCCTTTAGATACTTGTACGCCATAATAAGGTCTCCCCTCAGCCTTCTCTTCTCCAGGCTAAAGAGTCCCAGCTCTCTCAGCCTTTCCTCATAAGGGAGATGATCCAATCCCTTAACCATCTTAGTTGCCCTTCGCTGGACTTGCTCCAGCAGTTCCCTGTCCCTCTTGAACTGGGGAGCCCAAAACTGGACACAGTATTCCAGTTGTGGCCTCACCAGTGCAGAGTAGAGGGGGAGAATGACCTCCCTCGACCTACTGGCCACACTCTTCCCTACGCAGCCCAGGATTCCATTGGCCTTTTTGGCAACAAGGGCACATTGCTGGGCCATGGATAATTTACTGTCTACAGTTTCCCATGGTGGGCCAGAAGGCTTCTCTGAAAAATGCTCGCCAGCACCCCGTCTTTCCTTCCTTTGTTCCTGCCCTCGCAGGCTTCCTTTCTCTCCAACAAGGTGACAGTTATGAAATTAGCCAAAGCCATCACTGACTCGCTAGAGAAAGGTTTCTGATCTGTAAGATTGCTTACAGGAGGCGAAGAGGTGCGTAGGCTCATGGCAAATGAGCTGCGGCTGCATGTGTTCCCAGGACATCATATGGCATGCCCTCAAATCACAACCGTCATTACTCTGTTTGGCTTTAATTGTGTATGCAGGTTGATCTGCTTGAGATTGATGAGGCACTTACTCCTAACAAAGAAATGGTTCAGGGGACGCGCCTTCCACCGAAGTGTATGATAGATAAATTAATTAATGCCTTTCACGCCCCTCTTTCTTTGGGGAGGAGGCTTAGAGGAAGGTCAGCAGAGGAAGAAAACTGAGAAGAGAGATGCTGTGAGAAAGTTCTGAGGTTACTTTTTTCCTGATTATTATTGGAAGAAGTTAAGCCTTTGAAAGAGAAGAGCTGCTCTGTGATCAAATAAAAATAATATAATAGGCAGCAATGTAAGTGTATGTATTGATACTATGTATTGACTCTATGTATGTATTGATATGTATTGACTCTAAATTGATTTAAGCTGGCGGAAGGAAGTAACAAATGCTTGGTTCCCTTGAAAAATAGGTTCCATGTATTTTCTTCATGAGAAGAAAGTGATATCTTTTAAATTTTAAAGTTGTTTCATTTTGCAGAGTTTAAAATGTGTCCTTATATTTGGCGGATGGAGAAATAGAGAGGTGTCTTTTCACGTCTCTAGGAAAAGAGTTGTTGAATAACAATCAGAAGAGTAGAGTTTTGAGGAAATGGAAGGACTGACGATCATCTCAAAATTGTAAATAACCTCTTTGCAAGATGATATGATCAATAATCTGTGCTTAATTGATATAACCAATTAATAACAACAAAATAGTTGTTACTTGACAGACGGTTTTGGGAGGGAAAAAATGCAAATACCTTTAGGTAAAATGTTGTCAGAGCAAAATTCAAATTTTCCCTTTTTGATAAAGTTGCAATTTCAGGGGAGAGGAATGACATTCCACAAACAAAGCTAAAAACTAATTTCTTGTGAAAACTACCTTCAGTTTGGTTTTTTTTTTAATAGTTCCTAGCTGTTTTGGTAGAAATAGCTATATTCAAAATATGTGAGACATTAAAAAAATAAAAATTTTGACGATGTGAAAAACATCGAAAGATGTTGATTTACAGAAGACTATATAAAATCCTCTTCCTTTGAAAAATTATGGCCAGCTGTATTTAGTACCCTTTAATTATGTATTTGATCTAGTATGTCATTTATTCATCCTGCTTTCCCCAGCTGATTTCTGACTGAGCAGCTCTGAAGCATACAGTGGTAACTGGGTCAGCTATATTTTTGGTGTGACTTGAAAGAGAGAATAAGTTTTCCTCCCTAAGGAAAATTTGGAATGTATTTGGTTTTGGCCGTGAGAAGAAGTCCAAAGTGAAGGAATCAAGCATGAAAACATATAAAATTTATGTTTTGTGGAAGATTTTATATAGGACAAGATAAAATGATGTTTGCATCACCACAGCTACTAGTTATTCCGCGTGTCAACACTCTTCGCTTTGGGTGAGGAAACGTCCTACTGTTGGTGACTCTCAGGAACCTATTCCAATAAGTAGGCAGCATTCCAAGAAAATTCGAGCCCAAGAGAAACAATGTGACACACTACCGTTTACTGCCTTGAGAAATTCACCCTCCCATGCCCAGGTTTTGTAAACTTTTGCACCAAATCTTTGTCTCCATCAGCGACGAGAAAGATCCTTCTCAGAAACGCCATTATTTCTTCTCACAACTGGCAGGAGGATAAAATGACAAAATGATGGGGCCGACCAGGCCTCCGGCAAGACAAACACAGAGAACCAAAAGTCAAAGAGGTCTTATCACTCAGTGGTTTTTTGATGGGCCATTGATCTATTCTTGTATTTTAAAGCTTGCACCTTGCCTGTTTGGGAATCAAATACATTTAAAATAAGGAAACAGGTATTGACACCTTAAAGAAATAACATTATGAAAAGATTTCCTCTTTCTCCTCTTCCCTTATATCCACAAATTGTTTTCACTGGAGCGTGTGCCCGAGGTCTGCCAAGTTGCAGGGCCCCAGGCATTTTTCCAGGGAATATTATTGTTGGGAGCATGAAGTTTTATAACTGGAACTATGAACTCAAGTAAACTCTTGTTCTCACTGGGGTGGGCTGTGAGCTGGTTGGGTGCAGACCACCACATTATGAGCTGGTTGAGTACAACCAGTTTTAGGGCACTTCTGAGGAGCTTGTCACTCTCCAGAGGTGCAAGACTCACCTCCAGCCCACAGGATGCTTCAGGGAGAGGCTTCTCTGCTGCTGGTGTTGGCTGGATGCTGCTTCTGCAGTGATCTCACCCGGGCTCGTCTCACCATGGGAGCAGAGCCTTTCTCTTTTGTGATTAACTTTATCTTCATCTGTTCAGGCTTATTAAGTTTATTCTGGATTGTGAGTGTTCATTAAGCCTTAGATGGCTGCTTTGAGAAGTAAAAATGATTTTTCTTTCTCACGTGGAAAGGGCCGCTTAATTGTGACGAGAAGCTATCTGCTCCTACTGGTCCCTTGGTGTTTCACAGATGGTCACTTCAGCCCCTTCAAAACAGGGACTTGGGCATAGTACTGTAAAATAGTTCACACTTTTTTTTTGCAGTTCAGCTGAATTAAACCCGAAAATGTAACAAAACCCAAATCCATATAAACTGTGAGGGAGGGGGAAACTGTCCAAGTGACGTTGGCCCCAAAGCACCTTTGTTTGGAAATTTCTCATGCTGAGATCTCTGCCCGCTTACATAAGATAGATGACAGTGCTGCAGAACAGATGAAGCATCTGTCTTGGATATTTATAAAAATGCCACTTTTGGAAAACTGTGATTATTTATTTATTTATTTACAAGTAAGGCTGGATGTGAATCACCGGCTGGGCTGTCCCAAGCCTGCAGGTGTTCTGGAATGGACGTGGGACGTTTTCGGTCTCCACTGGTGAGCGTGGCATTGTTGAGGGATGGCTTTGCTGAAGGAGGCTCTGAAAACCCTGCCTCCTGGGAAGGCTTCGCTCTGGGGCCTTGCCTCGACAGCAGGACTGTACTCGTAATCCTAATGCCTGTCACAGCAGCATGGATGTGATGCCAGCAATGCAGGCACTTTCCTATTTCTCTCTCCATGCGTTGCTCCCAATATCGGGCAGAAGATGTACTTCTCCTAGTTAAGAGCAGGCTAGGGCTGCGCTGGAAGGGGTTTGACAGAACCAGGTTAAAGCACAGCCAACTTTTGAACCGGGCAATAAAAAACATCTCCATTAAGTTCAACTTCTCCTGGTTACCTTCTTAGCGGGGCAGCACAGCATCTCAGCCGGGTGTGCAGCTCCTTCTGACATTCCTACTCATTTCACACGCACGTCCTCTGTGCAGCCATGGAGCTGCCTGGTATTAGTTGGCACAACCCAGGAATAGATGCTGCTGCTGGTGGCCCAGAGTCTGATGGCAGAGATTGCAACCATTATCTTTGCAAATAGGTAATGATGCTTTTACCACCCTGCATTCGTTATCACCCCCGTGCCTTCTGAAGGGGATTAGCAACTTGGATTTCTTCCAAAGTCCGAAGGGTGAGTGCCTCTTACAGCAACCCTGAAATGATGGACATGCCTTTGCAAAGAGTGTACTAATACTGATGGGGCCAGAAAATTGTACTTGTTGAATGCAAGTTTCCTAAGGGGTCAAACTACCCTTGTCGCTCTCGTTAAAAATTTCCAGAAAGCAAGGAGACCACAGCTGCCATCACTAAAGAGGAAGCAACACCAGAGCGATGTGATGCTCAAAGGTGCTAGGAAAAATAGGCCTTTGTTTTTTGGCCTAACACGGACTCTAGAAGTAGCTCATTTGACTTTATCTGTCCTGACAGATACTTTTGCTCATGGTGAGTGCATCGCTTTCCTCTTCTACAACCCTTTTGTGGTTTTTGTTTTGCTGTAGAAGCTGAGCTATTGCTTGATAAGCCTAAATCAGTGAGTTTTCAACATTTTTCCCATTGCAGTCCCCTAAGTATTTTCCAGTGGTGGTGCAGCCTGTCTTCTAGCAGATTTAAGTGTATTGACAACAGGCTTGATTCCCTGCATGACCTGTCACAGACCCCTTAGAAGCTGTTCTTGCTCTGTTGGGGATCTTTCCACTGCAGGTTGAAAATTGCTGGTCTGGATCATTAATATCCTCCCAGGTAAATCTGTAGCGCTCCGCGGTGGCATATGCGGGCTAGATGGCAGTGCAGCCTGCCGATGCAGTGTTGCCTTGCTGCTGTGGGGCAGCTCCCCCCTGCTGCACGCAGAAGACAAAGGCATCCTCCAAGCATCCTTTTCCTCCTGATTTTGCAGCTGCTGTGCTGGGACGGGATGTGTGCCTCACTTCTTCCCCAAAATCCAGCTGGAGGAGAAGGGGGAGATGAGTATGTGCGTGTGGCTTCTCCATTCCCCACTGGGCACAGAGCCAGTCCTCCACCAAAACCCATCCAGCGGTGGTCGCTTTGGGACAGTTGCTTATGAAATCCAGGGATGGCAAGTGAGCTCCAGGGGCTCAAGTGCCCCAGCGGGGAAGAGGTTGGATACAGGGGACTCGGCAGGTAACCCCACTGCAGCCACTGCCAGAGACACAGGTCAGCTCTGAGGCAGGCGACAGACCTACCTACAGGCAGTGGTAGGGCAATGCTCGTGGTCCCTCACCCTACACATTCTTGGAGCTACCCTACCTTTTGTACAATACCCTTTCTTTTTCATCTCACACAGCAGGGCATTTTCTGGCATGAACATGACAGTAATGCTTTCATTGCTGCTATTCCTCCAGGGGCATCAGTAGATTTTGTAGCTTACAATTTTTTATCAAGGTAAGGAAGTGGGTAACACCTACTCCCCCAAGCACTGTACCATATGTACGGTATACCATACTTCTAGGAACTGGGCTTACATCCCATTGACTTCAGAATGACAGATATACGTTATTTCAACTAAGCTCGTGTTTACACGCGCCCTAAAAAGCAACTTTCCAAAACTAGTAACATCAACGTACATCTTCAGCTGTGCACTGCTTTCATTTATTAGGTCCCCTGAAAATAAAACCTGTCAAGATCACACTGGCAAACTTATTCCTGACTTTCAAGGGAAAAATGGGGAGCACTGCACTCTCGGTGATAAGATGAAAGCTTCAGCGGGAATGTGAAAGATTCAAAGAAAAAAAGTCTCTGAGTAAGTTTTGATTTACAGCATGGCCCTTTTCCCCTGTACAGCCTGCTCAATGGCTATTCAGTGGCTTTCTGATATTCTCTATGTGAAATCCACATTGGTAAGAAAATACCACCTGACTGGGTAAAAAAATTACTGGTGACCTGATCCAAAGCTAATTGAAATGATTCCTAGTGAAAGAGCTAGAGAACGATGCTTTCACAAAGACTTAATTGGATTTTGGATGGAGCTCTAAAGGGGCCAGTTGTGTGGGGGATGTTTTACCCACTGTGCTTTCTTTTTTTTTTTTTTGTCTCCGACCCGCCGGAGCCCAGTGGTGGAATTTTGGGCACAGTCTGTTGTCGTCTCCGCTGGCAGGCAGAGGATATTTCTGAGTCCACCCACGTAAAATCTGCACTGGCGAATATCTTTGGATGTTTGCATGCACACACGCAAACAAATACACAGGCTGTGTTAAAAAGCATCACTGCTGTTATGAAGTCAAATAAAGACATAATAAAAGGCAAAAAGAAGGCAGTGTAATTCTGTATCACCGTTATATACTCAAGGGCATTTTTCTGGCTCCTTGATGGTAGATTTTTCAACCTTAATAATGTCCTTTTAATGTATTTATGAAGTTGCCGGAGGTTTTCTAGTAGCAAATTAAAACAAAACAAAAATCCCATTGCTTGGCATTGTGTTGACACTCATATGTTTGATCATAAACAGGGATGAAACTTCTTGATCCACTTTTCCTGGATGATTTTCAAGGGGAGGGCAAGCTCTCTTTAGTCTCATCCCATCCTAGAAGACAGTGTCGTGCACTTTTTCCTTCCTTGTTCCTGGCTCTGCGTCACCAGTCTGTCTCTTAGCCATCTTCACCTAATTTTTGTTTTCCAGCCTATATTAGTCTTATTTTCTGCATGCCTCAATGCAGTCGCCGCTTCCTTCTGAGCCCCAGCTCCCATCTCCTGGTTCCTCAGCCAGTGTCCTCTCCTACCCGATTTTCCAGTCACACTGGATAAGAGTGCTCCAGGCTGCCGTTTTTCAAACACCTCTCCTAGAGACCTTTGCTTAAATTCAGAGTTTCAGGGAATGTCCTGCTTAATCTCCCCTGCACCGAGCTCCGTGGGAATAAAATAGTTAAAGAAATAAGCTGTCAAGCCTAAGAAGAATCTTCTGTGCATGTGCAAACTGATTTTTTAATGGTCTTGCAACTTGGCCAAATTTAGCCAAATTTTCATCTTCCCCACGAAAGGCTTTTCCTGCATTGAGCAAGCTGTCTCCCATGAATTTTAGAATACAAATCGTAAAGAAGGATGCATTTCTCAAGAAAAGGAGCACTAAGTTTGTGTGTTTACTTTTACCAGGGTAGGGCTACATCTTTTCCCATCGTTTTGTTTACAGGAAGAGTGGATTCACTTGGACTGAAATGAAATTAAACAAATGCAAACCCCCTGCAGCCTGTCTCAGCCTGATAACCGGAATGGTAAAATTCACCTGAAACGCTTCAAGTTTGGCAAAGTTATAAGCAGAGAAAACAGGCCTCGCAATGTCAAATATCAACTGACATAAAATTAGGCTGTGCTATCAGCTTCACCTATAAAGTTACCATATCATGGAGTCAGCGGAGGGTGAAAGGAGAAACCCAACCCAAAACCCAGTACAAAAGGAAGAAGCTTTAATGGCTTAGAAAAATAACAACAAGGTCTCTACTTGGGCAGTTTGGGAGTCAGATGAGATAATGTGCTGGGTTCTTTCTTTTGCCGGCTGTATAACAGAGCTGAGAGAGAAAATTGATTTTTCATGCAAAATATTGAGTTGCAGTTCGCTTGTAATTTAATTTATTATTTTTATACTCTGCACATAATTTGTTAGGGCTCTCTCCTATCTCTATAGCATTGTTGGAAAAGGTAATATCGAACAGTTTGCTAGCAATATTAATTTGCTATATTATAGGCATTTCTCTTACAATCATTACTGTTGTTTCTAGGCCATAAAATGTAACTGGTGTGTGAGCACGCAAGTATTTGCAGGCTGGGAAAGCACTGCGCACTGCTAGGACACATCGGTCACGCAGGTAGGTGGTATACCCACAACATCTCCAGGCTAAGGATTGTGTCACAGCTTGTGTGGAAAACTGGGTTTGGGGCCTTTATTTTTTTATGTTGCTCATCTCTTTCCACTTCCCTTCCCCCCAAGTTCTTAACGCTTCACTCCTGCCCCCCTCCTCCTTTTTTGCTCTTTGTTTATTCTAGAAACTCAGGAATGCAGAGTTGCAAGAAACCAGGTTTTTCAAGGTTTGTGTCTGTTTGATATGGGCTTTTAGAGGAGTTAAATTTAAACAAAACCAGATAAGCCCCCTGCCAAACTCTAAAGCTGAGGACCCCCCTCTTGAATTGCCACGCGGTTTGCAATGTGTGGATGAAAGAGATGGTACGGGTGACACAGAGCACCCTTCAGCCACCTTTACTCTAGTAGGGATCTACTCCAGCGGGTGGTGGTGCCCCTGAGGTGTGGTTGTGTCTTCTTGGTGCAAATGAGCTGGAGGAGCCGGAGAGGATTTGTGTCCCGAGGAGGTAACTGAGCTCTGGTGTTGGCTGCCTGCTCTCAAGTGGAAGGGCGGACCAATGGACTGACCTGGTGTGACTGGTGTTTCCATGAGCCCAGCTTGGTTGCCTGATGTGGACCGAAGAGCTGAACTGAGAGGATTCCCAGAAATACCCTAGGGACAGTCTGTCTCTGGTTTTGGATTTTTTATAGATGTCATGAAGCTTAAGCTCTACCTCTGTTCAGAGGGAGGGAAGGTCTACTGCTCCCTCGGCTCCCCAGAGGGGTCCCTGAGCAGTAAAGTACGTGCTGCATGGGGCAGGCTCTCCTGAGCACCAGGTTCTGGATGCCATATCATGATGGTGTCTCGGTGGGTTGGTACGGCTGATGTTTGCGGTTTCCTTTTCATCTGGATTCAAGAACTTCATCTTTCAAACCCAGGCATGTCTTTGCATCCTCCAGGTCTCAGGGCACAGAGGGCTGCACAGTTGTCAGTCGAAGTAGAAACTAATCTTTTCACTGGAATAAAAAAATAGGGGAAAAAAGACTCCAACCACAACTTCACCTTGTAGGATAACTTCATCTCTTCCCCTCTCAATCTGATATATTAGTATTTTGCTTTTTTTTTTTTTTTTCCTAAAAATACTAAGCCAAATTGAACCTGGCTATGAGCTGAGTTATGCCAAGGTTAAACTCACTGTAATTAAGTTTTTCTCAACAACTTCTTCCTTTGCTTAGTCTTAGTTTAATTATTAAGTGGTTCAAAGACACCCCCTCACCCCAAATGTTTTTCTGCTTATGAGTAAAGCTAGGTAGCTCACCAACTGAAAGTTATTGTCGAGTGCCCGTAGGTAGAAATGAGTAGCACTTATTTCAGTAGCCAGGCATCGCTAATCAACAGTTTTATTCTCAGTCACCACATATGTCCAAGCACCCCTTTGCCAATGAACCTCTGCTACCTAGCAGACCTCGGGCAGGAAGGAACAACGTGTCTCTTTCTTTCATAAAGGCTTTTTTATTTTTTTCTACAGCCTGGGAATGCTGGAGAGCAGCCAGTTGTGTTGGAGTCACTCTATTAACTGCTAAGGTTACACTTTGGGAAAAGCTGCATGCGCGTAGAGAAAAGTACAACCAACAATTTAGTACAAAATGCCATTCCTTAGTAAAACAGAACAAAACCAGGATTGCACAGAGAGGACTTTTCTTTTATTTGTCCAAAATTAATTTATATGCATCTATTCAGAAGATGTAATTCCTGTAATAAATGCTGAGGAATATCTGCAAGTGACTTACAGCATGGGGTTGGGCCTGAGGAGGCGACTCAGTACACAGGGGGACAGGGAACACTGTTTCCTTTCTTCAGAGAAATGTTTGAATTCAGTATAATTAAGACGGATGGGGGCAAAAGTTGTCCTGGTACACATCTGTTATTTGAAGCAGCATCCATGGCTCCACTCTTTGCTATGGATTGATCACAATCTTGTTGGCAGGAAGAGGCCTTGGCACTGGATGGTTTGATCGAGCTACGTCAGCGAAACTCTTCTCACGCAGCCCTTGTTACACACCTCTGCATTGGGGTACGAGCCAGCTCCAGACCTCAGCAGCAGCATTCATGCCATTGCGTGGCTCCAGGTGGGTACCATCACTCTGCCCGAGGCTGTGGGGCATACCCCAACCCCGGCAAATTAAGAGTCTATATAACAGTGACTACGCAGCAATGGCTCCATAGTTGCTATCTGCATGTCTGCTCTACTCTGCCCTTGGTAACGGCACCTCAGTCTCCTGGCAGAGTTCTGGAGGGCAAGGGTGGGTGCCAGTGGGAGGTTATCACGGGTATCTCCTTCCCCACCTTCCCCGTGGTGCCTGGCTGGTGTCCTCAGCTTGCCCCCGGCTCTCCGCACGTCCCCTGGATGTGCCGTGCAGACAGGTTCACGCCTTGGGAGAGAGGCGAGAGCTGCAAGATGTCTGGGTTCACTGGTTTGGCACTAATCATGGGAATCCTAAAAAGCTCTGTTTACCACTCGTCTGTCATTGTCAGTTCCTAGAAACAGTAATTCCAGGAAAGAAAACGGGTGTTTCAAAGATAAGAGGGTACTTCACATGTCAAGTAAGATATTTGCTATTTTTCATGACATTATAAACAACTGTATTTAAAAGAATGACATGAAGGTTACAAAGTAAAGCATAAAAAAGTTGTGAAATGTCAGTATTAAGGTTGCCCTTCCTGTGTATACAGTACGACATAAACTTTAATAATAAGTTTGGGTATTATGTTTTTCCATAGGGCCCTTTCAACAGTTGATGTTAGCAGTGGCATACTCAGGGGTTTATAATGCAGAAAGCTTTTTTCATAGGACCTCCATATCATTTCCCATTGAAATAGCAAGTTGTTGTTATTTAGGTGGGCGATTCGGGAAGGGAAATAAAGTTTTTATGGACTGGAGGTGCTGACTGCTGCCACGAGCAACTATATTCCCCATCTGTTCTTTCGGAATGACCTAAAGTGTGTCTTTGCAAAGCACAACACCAGACCGTGCGCACCCAAGGGAGATTTAAATGAGTTTGTGCCAGGTGCCAGAGGTAATACAGCGGTGCTAATGTAGGTCTTAACGAAGTCCTTGCAACTAGTGGGCAGGTTTTTCCAGAGCTACCCCAGGCATCTTTGTAGCGCTGAATTATGCTGCGCGGACATCTGTGGGTGATGTCAGAGCACGTCTACGTGGCTTTTGCAAGCAGGTGCTAAGGAGCTTTGCCTGTATCGAAGCTGGCTGAGCACATCTGGCCTGGTGTCACGCAGCCAAGCAGATTTACCCCGGGCCCAGCGGTGTCGGCAGTATCTGGCAGGTATTCAACTGCAGCACATCCCGTTCTCCCGTACGCCCCATCTGCCTCTGGTTAACATCTCGTCCTCCTTTGCCCCGTAGCTGGGACCCTATGGGACTGCACCTGCAGCACCTGAGCTGCGGAAGGTGGGAGGATTTTAGCAGGGCTTCACTTCTTCCTACCTCCGCTGCTATTTGCAAGTAGCCCGTTAATGGCTTCGGCAGATGGAGGTTTCTCCAGGTCAGTTTTTGAGGCCCAGGAGCAAGGAAGCCTCTGGAAGTGGGTCTCCCTGCTGACAGCTGTACTGGGCTGATTTTTTCCAGGCAAGCCATCTCCAGCTAGGGCTGCCCTTCATCTGCAGAAAATCCACATCATGTGTTTTCAAAGGGGAACCCCTCATCTGCCTGTGCGCAATTTCCCTCCTCTCTTTGGAAGTCAGCACTTCAGTGTGTCATAACAAGGTTTCTATCACAAGGAAGGTGATCATAATTAGCATACTCAAATTTCTCTGGAGACTAAAATCAAGATCTATTGACTGAGATAAAGAGGAGGTCAATGCATTTGATACCAGGAAGAAAAACAATCCAATATATGCATGACCATTTTTAAGCACTTTTAGGTGTTATACCTTCTCTGAGGTTCAACTTAGGGAGAAGAGGGAGGAAAAATCAGAAAAGTACTATACTTAACAAATGGCTGAATAATTGCAGCGACCTTACGTCTCATGTACCAGGCCAACGAGGCTCACAGCCTGCTCAACCAAAACTGCGCATCAAATTGATTGGAGGAGGAGGAGGCAAAGTGATTCTTCAATGTATATATCAAAGGGGAATCCCAGTAATGAATCCCTAATGACAGATATCTCCCGATGATCTATTGGAGCAGGCCTTTGGTAGGAGTGGAGGTGAAATAACTTCACGCGGCGGGGGGAGGAGCTCGAAGCTCAGTTCTCTGTGATGCAACGAATTGCTCAGTACAACATACATGAGGATGGAGTCCTCTTGTTTGGACCTCACATCACTGCAGGTTGACTCTGGCCAGGGAGTAAAGGAAAAAAAGAAGAATTCAAAATTTCTTTTGAGATATTTAGTACTGTAGCCTGAAAAATAGAGAGGCCCTCACTCGTGAAGGCACGTGCAAGTTGAAGCATTCAAGCGCAGTCTTTGCTGCTCAGGAGGTCCTGCCGGTGCCCAAGCTTATGTGTGCACACACCAAGCCTTCTGGTGAGGTTGTTCAAACCTCTGGCAACTTTCCCTGGGTTTTCAAACACTCACTGGCGATCAGCAATCAGAAGGAATATAAACGCTCTGGTGCCGCTTTCCCTCTTTTGTGCTCAGGATACTGGTGGGTGTGAAATTCACCAGCCAGGTTCACAATTTGCCCCAAGATCTGTCAGGGAAATAATTTGTCATGGTTTCTGCATCCCCTTTTTCGTTGTAGGTAAAGCCTACAAGCTGCCAGGGTAAATCAGCACTGCCAGGGGCTAAAAGGAGAGCCTCCTTTCAAACTCAGAGAGCCATCACTTCCAGTAATCTGAAATCCCTTTCCTCCTTAAATAAGAGCATTATCTTTTAAAAACTGTAGCTACAATCTGGAGGGATAAGTGAGCACGGTGGAGTGAAGTGGGAATGCAGTTCACAACACCTCCATGAGGCAAGGAAATATCCTTTCTGTTTTACAAATGGGAAACTTGAAGCAAAGCACTGAAATGACTGGCTGAAGGCTGGAGAGGAATTTGATATTAGTGTTTTGTTAAGACATTAGCGTCCCCAGTCTAGTGTTCATGCTATTAGATCACATCTTTCCCTCTTTTAGACAAACAACTAATTAAAACAATTTATTATGTAATAGCTGTCATTAAGCCTGTGGATGCCAGAGCGTACTCGAGTGGATGCTGAAGGGTAAACGGTGCCAGCCAGAGACCCACAGCAGCGCAAGCCTGGTAGGAGAGGCAGGTGAGGAACGTCTGCGTGAAAGGCTCGACAAATACCTTTTTGGGCTTTTATCACAGGAAGCTAATTAAACAGAAAGCATAAAATCAGACAGGACAAGACATCATCATGAAACAAAGAACCGGACAAATAGCATTTGACAAATTATAATGTTGAGTGAATGTTACAGGGCTGAGCCCCCTCTGTCTTTTAGGGAATTATATTTAGGGAATATTTCACATGCTCCATGAAATTTGCTGTGCTTTGAATACTTCTTTGTAACGTTACTTCACCAACCCCAATGCAAATGTTCAGTTTGTTTTGTACGTAACCTCTTCTGGTGAGATTGTTTCAGAGTGCAGCTATTCTGAATGCTTTTAGCTGGATTTTTTTCCTCAATCCATTATTATGATTATTACATTTTTATTTTTAATATTCAGGAGAAAATGAATGAAACATTCATCACCCTCCATGTGATCTGTCTTGCTCAAGATGGATAATCTCTATTTTGGGGATTAACCTTCTTTTCCCCAGCTCAACGTAATGGAGTGCTTCTGTACAAATTACTGTGGACCTCCAGTGGAATGTGTGCTTCCCCCCCCCCCTTTTATTGTCTGTTTGTATTGGCTTAAAACTCCTCTGCCATGCAAGCTCATTCTCAGGACTATGAAAACGAGAGATAGCATGCAGCAGTTCACACGCTGATTAGTTATGGTCAGAGAGAATTTCATTTTTGACTGTTCAGAGAAAAAGAAGTCGTTAGATGCTGGAGAATAACAATGTTTGCTATTGAAATATCTGAATAATGAGTCCAGAATTGAGCTTGAAGTAAATCTTAGTCATCGTAGACTTATTCATACATCCTGTATGAACAGGAGATGGCAAGAGTCTAAGATGGACAAATGTAACCATATGAAATTTAACAAGGACAAATGCTGGGCTTTGCACTTGGGACGGTGTAATCCTGGATGTATGTATACGCTGGGGGACAAGATGCTGGCGTGCAGCCCTGCAGAAATGGATCTGGGGGTTTTGGTTGATGGTAAGCTCAAGATGAGTCCACAGTGTGCCCTGGTGCCCAAGAGGGCCAAACATATCCGGAGGAGCATTAAGCACAGTAGAGCTAACTGGTCAAAAGAGGTGATTGTCCCAGCACCGGTGCAGTCTCACCTCGAGGACTGCATGCCATTTTGTGCTCCGTAGCATAAGAAGAATATAACAAATTAGAATGTGTCCAAAGGAGGGCAACAAAGATAGTGAAACGACTAGAGGGCATGACTTCTGAGGAGTGGCGGAGGATACTAGGTTTGCGCAACTTAGAGGAGACTGAGGGGTGACCCTGCTGCTGTGTACAACTTCCTCACAAGGAGGAGAGCAGAGGCAGGTGCTGATCTCTTCTCTCTGGTGTCCTGCGATTGGACGCGAGTAACTGGCTTAAGGCTGCATTGGAGAAAGTTCAGATTGGGTATTAGGAAAAAGCTCTTCACTGAGAGGGTGGTCAAGCACTGAAACAAGCTCCCAGGGAAGCAGCCATGGCCCCGAGCCTGTTGGTGTCCAAGAAGCATTTGGACAACATACTTAGATCTATGATTTAACTTCTGGGTTGCCCTGTGTGGAGTCAGGAGTTGGCCTCTGATCCTCCTGGGTCCCTTCCAACTTGGGATATTCTGCTTCTATGAAACGTCTGCTGCGTACGTAATTTGCAATGCAGCTCCACACTGGAGCTGATCTCTTCTGCTTCTGCTGCAGTACCCCATACCTTATACCTTACCTTGCTTTTCCCATTCAAAGAGGCCTATGCCTTCCCCGGTGCTGGTGCACCTAACAGCTTGAACAATTTCTGCTCAGTTAAGCACACCTCAGGTTGTCTTTGTTTTCTTGGACAAGGATGCTTACTTCTTCCATGCTCTGTTTCGTGGTATGGGAGGTGCTCGATATTTACCTGCTGTCCATACAAATGGTGTGCCTGGCTGTTTGTGGCTGACCAAAGGCTGTCTGTGCCTTTACAGCAGGGTTCAGGGGGAGATGTGGAGGTGGGAAACCAGGAAACTGTCCTGTCTATCCATGGGATGTCTATGAGGGCGAGCCGTATTCCCTCCCTCTTACTGCCCTCAGGTGTTACCCCTCCTCTGTCCCCACCGTGCTGCCACTCTGCCGTCACTGTTTTGTCTCCATTGCTGAAATTCCACCATGGGTAAAGAAGCAATGTCATTCTTTATCCATTAAGAGTTTTCATCCCACAGGGTTAAAATGGTGATTCCTTGAGTTTCTACCGTCTCCTTCTTGCTATTTTTTGCCCTCTCTCCAGCAAGTTTTTTTTTTTCCTGTTGCGCTGTGCAATAAAGCTGCTAAGTGAT
Source organism: Vanellus vanellus (assembly GCF_965231255.1). Taxonomy (NCBI): domain Eukaryota; kingdom Metazoa; phylum Chordata; class Aves; order Charadriiformes; family Charadriidae; genus Vanellus; species Vanellus vanellus. The sequence goes on along the minus strand of NC_138905.1, from coordinate 78,985,963 downwards.
GTGGTGCTCGATACGTGTTAGTGTAGTGGCTGCAGTTTGCCAGCCAGCAGGTCATGTTTCTCGAAGAGCTGTAGGAGCAAGCGTGCTTCTGAGGAGCTCAACGTGTGCGGGGAGCTGCTGTCCGCCCCACTTTTCTGGCTTTCGGGGCTGCAGAACATACAGAGAGGATGGGTGTGAGCTTCCTGCCAATTCAGTTGCACAAAAAAGGGGTGTGAACAAGAAGTACATCCAAAAAGCCACTGCTTCTGAGACTACTTCAGTACCCATCCTGCTTTTTGCGTGGTGTCCATGAGGCCCAATGATTTTAAAAGCACTTATTAAAATGTCCTTCTCATCTGAGGACAGAAGAGACGGAAAAAGTAGCTTTCTTGCTCTCTCCACTAGGAGCTACTTTTTGGGCTTCTGGGACTTTGAAGGGACCAGAGGGACAGTTTCTACAAGCCAGGGAAATCTTAGTGTTGAATAAAGCAGGCAGTGGGCACACATAAGCAGTTGGCTGCAAAAGCCTTGGCCAGAAGCTTACGGCTGCCATATGAAGCACCCAAAGGAAAAAACACTAGCCCCAAAAAACACACCTACAACTTGAGGGTTTGATGCAAGAAAGGGTCTCTGTTGTGCTAAAGATACTTAGCTTCCCTTCATCAGTTCACTTGTGCTGGTCATCAGCGGATGATCACCCTCCAGTCCTGCTGGTTTTTTGCTATATTTTCTGGTACCAGTGTTTGGTGGGGACAGTTGCCGTGCGGCAGACAACGGCTGTAAGATGGCTCGGTAGATCTCAACAATAAAAATCTAATTGTGTTATTCAATCATGCAATAACTTGCTTTCATCTGTACAAATAATGCAGCACAAATGACTAAATTCATAACTCAGAGGAAGCATTTCATGATTTTGCTGAACTTTTTTGAAGAGAACAACTAACTGTTAATTTTCTCCTTACTGTATTTCTGCTATTTTTTAATGATATCACTTACATCTGAATGCTTCAGTGCCCATGTAATTTCCCTACTTGTATTTTTGAAAGAAGAATGACTAATATTTTCCAAATTATATACCCTGGCAATTAAAGGGAAAAGGGACCTATATATGATTTGACTGAAGAAAAACAAATCTTTTTTTAGATTATCCCCCCCTTTTAATATAAAATTGCATTTCTTCAAGCTCATACCTATTCATTGACACCTCAAGGTATAAATTACCCGCCTAACACAACCCCATTAATTTCCTACATTAGGACACATTAGGGCACACCTCGACCCAGAAAGCAGAGTACAGCCCTACCCACACGCTTGCCGTACAGCAGCAATAATCTGCAGGCATGCACAGTAATAGCAGTTGAAGAGAAGCGAACTGTTACTCTTTGTCACTATTAATATCAAGTTCAGTGTTCACCGAGAACAGTCACCTTCACAGAACATACAGAAGCAAACAGATACGCAGGTTTTTCTGGCTGCCACCTCCTGCTGCATAGCTGGGATTCTTCAAGTTGTTCGTGAAGCTGCAGCTCTTGGAAGAAGGTGATTACTGAGAATTTCGGCTGGGGTTAACATACTGGTCACATACTTTTTTTTTTTTTTTTTAGTGTGGTGGAAAATAGCTTGAAAATACAACACCTAGACATCCAGTGCACAAACCCCAGCAGTGAAAATCCAGCTTTTTTTTTTTTTTTGAAATATCACTATATAGAGAGTTGAGAACAGACGTTAAGAACAACTAAGTAACTGTAGGTAGTGCCCACAAGAGCTAATGCTCACTTTAACCTTTGGAGTTCAAACGGTAATGTTATTTAGTTAAGACCCATGTCACTGGGTTCTCATAGTCTGCTCCTTTTTCTCACTGAATTTGAGCAAAAATATTGGCATAGAGATTTAATCCTGATCGTGTTTCATCCATGTTTTAACATTCGAACATCAGCTGAAATCCCAATTTCATCTACTTTAATTGCTTATGTGCTCTGTGAAGAGAGATGCTTTCCTGAAGCCTATCAGGGTCTTAACATTAGTTAAAGCAGTCCTAAGTTGTGCACGAAGGCTTGCGGAAGCACAAGCAGAGTGGGGTCCATCTTTTCCAAAAGATAATTTTAGTCTTAGCATCAGAGAGAGTATTTCCCTCCTGTACATTTCTTAATGCTTTGCATTGCCTTGTTTTCATTATTCCTCACGTTTCCTCGCTCTCTTCCCAGGAAGCTGCATGCAAGGCTGATTTCTTTTTTTTTCTTTGCCTTCCCTCTAGGAATGCCACTTCTCAGGTATCGGCATCTCTTGCAGCCGCCACAACAAACAAACAGCAGCTCTTTAAAGCAGAAGCTGAAAAGAGAGCGCCTTGCATCATTTTAGAAATCCAGTGGGCTTGGCTGGCTTTGAGGCTTTAGGCAACTGTGTGGAAGCGATTGCTCCATCTCCAAAGGGTGATCCAGGTCTTTTAGACATCTCTTCCCCCCCACCCCCCGCCCTTTTTTTTTTTCTTTTTTTTTTTTTTTCAGATCAAACAAGCAGCAGTTCTTCATTTAAATGATCTTGATCATGATGTGAGTAGGAAGGCGCCTTCCATAGTTAGCATTGTGAGGGAGAAACCTGATAATTCATTTATTCCATGATAATAGCAGGGGTAGCTTTAAGGTTTTTACCATCTGTGCTCCTATGGGAAGGAGGAGCATAGCCAATACAAATTTAACCTTCAGATTTATGCTTCTGTGCTTCTCCATTGTGCCTCTAAAGTTCTTTAGAAAAAATCATTAACCATTTCACTACTGTACAAGAAGAAAAACTATAGCTTCCAGAGTACACTTTTATTTTATATCTTCAGGATTTAATTTAATTTTAGACTTTAATAACTATTCAAGGCAAGATATATATTTAGCGAGTGTTAACTTTGATCGCATCTATTTGTCTGTGTGACCAAAATATCCGAACCTAACATTAAATGCTGAATTTATCTTCAAAGCTTTATCTCCTAGCAAGTAATCTCACAGTATTATAGAACACACAAATAGAAAAATGCAAGTTGTCATTTATGCCTACTGCTTTTACAAGGACAAAAATCTTGTTGAAGAGGGAAAGGGGACCTGAGACAAAAGGAAACTGTCAGCGCAGTTACATGCCAAAATTTAGGACAAAAAGGTGTATTGATTTGTAGGTTCATCTGGATTTTACAGACAGGTGACTTAAGAGAAACCGGGGATGTCTGAAAGTGGGAAGATGACCTATGAGCCAAGAGTCAGTTTATTAGGCAAAGATCAAAATGTAACTGCATCCAAAAAGGGTCAGTGAGTGTTACTCTTCCAACCTTCAACTGGAAAGGACTGTATTTCCTTAGCGCATTGTAAAATGATTAAAGGTTCAAGGTTAAATTTAAAAAATGGCTCCAAAGTTGGGGGCAGGCTCTAGGGAACAGAACTGGTGGTTGTTCTGAGAGCCAGGGATGGAGCCATACGAAAAATGGTGCACTTTGCTTCTCTTTTATCTAGGTCCCTATCAGACCATGGAAACGCTTCATGTGTATTTTACTACATCTGAGTACTTGATTAATTACACTGCAAATGTTTAATCATTGCTACTTTCTGGTGATCTCACCCTAGAAAGTGGGGTCTTCAGGGGCAAAATGCCCTTCTCACTCTGGATTGGCCAAAAATATTAAAAATAAAAACACTGTCCACTAATTTTCTACAGTAGATTGAGTTTAGAGTTCAGTTTAGTGCTACTCAATGTAGAGTAGAACTTGGTTGAACAAGCTTTACGGGGGGGGGAAAGAGACGGTTTTCTTATTGACCTACTTACTGATGGGTGCCATGGGATTCTCTGGCCATGTTGCATGGCGGGGTGTAGAGTCTGTCCCACAGAGAAAACCAGCAATATGGGGACACCTGAACTATACTTCCCATAACGCTCCCTTGCAGCCTTACCAAAACTCAGATGAGTCCTACCGTAAACAATCAGAAGATGGCTATATTTGGATTAACTGTGCCTTGAGAACAAAGACTCTTAAACTAGGTTGGCATGAGGCATCTTGGCTCTGCAAAGCGCTATGGTTGCATCTGAGTGCCTCTGCGATGCATGGGCTCAGCTGCTTGCTTTGGTCCTGACTGAGGAAATCCCAGGCATTGCAGCAATGGCATATCCAGCCTTTCTTTTGCCCTTAATGCTGCTGCTGTAGGGTTTGCTTTGCTGTGGTTTCATTTGTTTCGACTTTATGCAGGTTATCCACTCCTTCATTGCAGTAGAGAGTGGAAAGCTGATTGTAGATGCCTCTGTGGTTGTTTATTTTTTTTTCAAATGAGAGCCTTCAGGCTTTCGCCTGTGAAAAGTTGAAGTTTCTGACTATCTGTGGTCCTTCAGCAACAGCTACCTGTTTTGGGATGAAGGAGGCTGGGCAGGACGGCTCCACCTCTGCCTGCTGTGCACAGCCCATCTAGGGAAAGAGAGGGGTAACTGTGGTCCTGGCTCCTGGGCACCAGGAAGGCACCTGCTTTTTTGCCAAGATCCATGACAGAGCACCCTCTCCATAAACCATGGCAAAATAAAGAAGAAACTCTTTCATCTGAGTAGGCTGCTGCTAGGGCAGTACATCCCCATAAACAATTTTGCTAAGAGGCATCTCAAGGAAGTCACGCAGGAGTTGTGGTACCCGTGTCTTTACGTATCAGACTCTACAGGAAAGTATCTAGTGAGAAGGGCTTCTCAAAAAAATTGTACCTTGCAATGTTTTTGATGGTCATTTCTGTTTTGGATAAAAATGTTGAGTTTATGTCTTACGAGTTGCCTATCTAGGCAAATAAATGGGACCACTTCTCGTGAAAATCCATGAACTGAAGCTTCGTTATCACCTCCCATTGGTAAAAGACACGACAAGTTTAGTATTGAAATGGATGGAAAATTGGAGAGATTGCAAGCCTAGTTTCACTATGATTTTTTTGTAAGTTGGCTAATTATTGTTCTTGAATTAAGAACTCATAATCAGTTTCATGCCTGATATCTTTGGCTTTGTTGTGTGGTCCATAGGGATTTGCAGAAAAAAAAACCCTAAACCAAGCAGTAATGCACTTAGACAATTGTACAATTTTATGGCTGGGAGGAAGAATTGTCTGACTAATCTCTATCTGGATACTGTGGAGGAAAATATTTTGTTAGTGTATTTTGCTGTCTAAAAACGAGGTTCTCAATAGTTTTTTCTGTGTGTAGGTATGATCATAAATATGCCCTTGAGTCTTCCTGTTTCAAGGTTAAATAAAAACAGTTGTGCAGGTTTCTGTCATATAAATAACCTGATAGAAACAGGAAAATAACCAAAAAAAGCACAAATATCACATGCTCACAGGACGGTTTCATTAGCTTGTAAGCTACAGTATAAGCATTTTGATAAGGCAGGGTTAAGACTGCATCAGAAATTTTGAGCTTTATTAGTATTTATGTACTCATAATGCTCATGCTTAAAAGATAGGACACCTGGAAATGATCACTTCAGTACTCCTGTTCACGAAAACCCACCTGGTACCTAGCAGTCCTCAGAAACAGATGTCCAGGGTACAAGAGCAAAACCATCCCCTAATTTATAAAATATTCAGTCAAGGCATAGGAATAAAACCCTTCACTGAAGAGCCGAACCCTACCACGAAACACAGGATGACTTCACCTGTAACCCTTTTGCCAGGCTGTAGCCTGTGCTCTGCGTGTGACACTCCCCTTCCTCTGTCCTGGATGGGGCCGAGAGCAAAAACGATTGAAAGGAGAAATAACCCAGGTCCCCTGGAAATCAGCAACGTGCGTTTAAAAAGCTCTTCACTCTCCGCTTTGTAGACTCAAGGAATATCAACAAGCTCTGAAAAATCAGAGAAACACAAAGTAAGAGTATTGGGAGACAAAATGATTTTATTTTATTTGACTTGAACTTATTTCAGGGCTGAAATGATTGTCATCTGATGCATAACACCACCTGAAATTTGCCGAGGCTGAATTGTACTCTACACTCGACAAGCAGTTATGTATATATCCGAGATGTGCTGTTAAGTCCATCTAGCAGGTCAGCGTACCTCTGTCTACATCACCCTTAAAACCAATCTAAGTCTTTAGCGTGTGGAAAGCTGCCTCTGCTGCTCTTTCTAACCCTTTAGAAGCCAGAAAGACAAGCCGCGAGGAGCTAATCCTTCAGAAATCTCTGAAAGACAAGGAGTTCATCCTTCAGTCATGCAAACTCCTACACATATGAGTAACTTACAGGACAGCAACAGCCCCCTTTGTGTATGTAAGCGTTATGTAAGCGTAAGACTGCATAGTGAACCATAAGATGTCACCAGCCCTACCCATACTGACGGTAGGTAGGTAGCAAGTCTATTGTGTTAACTTGAGGTGCCCATTACCTGGGAGCAGACTTCCAGGACCATTAACACCAGATCTGTGAGCTCAGAAATCAGCTCACTTCAGATACTCCATCAGGAGCAGGCAGGACAAGCGATCCCATTTCTGGTAAATTAACCTAAATGCACAATTTGAAGGTTTTTTGCAGGTTTTTTCCTTTTCTGCTGGGTTTGGGTCAGTTACAAAGATACCTGATCCTTCCTAGACCCTAGTGAAATGTTAACCCCCAAACACTGTGAAGCAGCGGGATGAGCTGATACGAGATGAGCACTGCTGTGTCACGCAGCCAGGGCAGGTTTGATTACCGTTAGAAGACCAAAAGCCAGATTCACAGTAAATTATTGAACTGGGGCCCTGCGCCCGCTGACTGTCACCCTAGTGATAGGAGCATGGCATAAATCTTCAGATCGAATGGTTTCTGTGTTGCAGTCACGTATCTCCCCGGGAGAGCTGTGGAAAGAAACACAAAGGAAAGCAGCAAACTTCGAACTTTGAGCAGGCAGTAGCCTCTTTGGTGATGTTTTGGCACAGGTACATTTTGCCGTCTTCTTGCCTGTTACTGTTTGATGATCATCCAGAAGTCACGTTTCACATTGGGGTGAGAAGGTTTTTATCATCCTTCAGCCAATTATACCCCAAATTACATGCCCTTACTGACACACTTTTTTTCATTAAAGAAACAAAGAACATTTTTTTTTCCAAATATACGCTTCCTGATGTTGCCTAGATACAAATTTCTGTTCCCGCTCCCTAACCCTCCATCATCTGCTGCAAGGTGCTGGATTTTGCTGGGCTCAAGTCCTCTAGCTGAGAAAAGCCACTCGGTTTGTAATCAGGCATGTTAGCGGTTTGCTTCTCCATTGTTATCCACAAGGGTAGCTGCAGATTTGGTTTGACAAGCCATAACTAATTTATTTGAGCTAAATTATATGAAAGCAGTTATCATATTAACTGTGCTCACAGCTCCACCTCTCATATTGTGTTTTTTGTTTCTTGTCTCCAGTTATAATATGTATTTTTTTAGATTTTTGTTTTACCCAGATGCTAAGGATTAAATCATGGCATTTTAGTTTCTAGTGTAATTGAATTTTATACTGTCTGGGCAGCCTTCATTTAAGAATCTCAAAGTGCTTTAAGAATGTTCCTTAATGAAGCTTCACAAAACTTGATTGAGGGAGGTAAATATTGTTATTAGCATGGTTTTATAGGTGGGTGAACAGAGGGAGCTGTAGGGTATTGCAAATGCTCTTCGGGAAATCATTGGTACAGAATTCAAGAACAGACTTGATCAAAAAAGGGATTTAATTTTGCATGGAAAACAGCTACTAGCAATTTTTGACAAAAAACCTAAAGCTGACAATTGCTACAATAACCATTCTTTTCAGTTGTCAGTCAAAACTTTAATTTTCTGACAAACGGAAATAAATGTTAGAGAAGAGCAAAGATATTTGACCACTTACACTGAGGACAAGCAGAACAATGCACACATATATAAATTAACTTTCTTCAAAGAACTCTAGTCATCCAGGTTCAGATGTTTAGATATCTTTACATGTCTCTCTTTTATTGGCTTTTTTTTTTTAGATTAATAGGAGTTTATCCCCCATCTTAGCAAAGTACCTAATCGGTTTTAGGATCTGTGACTCACATCCTTTGAAGATTCAGTAGAACTCACTTGTGTAGTTCAGTGGTGCTGAAAATCATCTGTGTGAATGTTGGAAGCTGATTCGCTTCATTTTTTATTCAGGTCCGACTTGGTGTCATCTGTGTCCTGGTTCCACTCCAATACAGTGTCAAGAAGTTCAAAGTAATGGTTCAGTTTTACTTTGAGATTAAAAAAATGGTCTGAGCCAATCTTTGTTCTGTCTGTGTTTGTGTTTGGTTTGATGCCCGGGTTTTAATTCTGTTTTCAATTTGTTTGCATTCGTATTTTCTCCTTTTTTTTTTTTTTTTTTAAGACAAGGAAAGTGTTAGGAAAGGCTCAGTGTAGGAAAAGTTATTTTAACCGTTTTTTTTTTTTTGTTATCTTTCCTGTTTTCCACACAGCATCTGCTTCATAGGCCACCTGGCGTGGACTTATGGGCCACCTGGTGCTCCAGCAGATGCTGAGCACTCAAGGAGTAAACCATCGCTGTACCACCAGCAACATTCGCAAACACGTTTAGCGCAGCAGCCTCTTCTGGGTTTGGATTTCACCCTGATGACAATGACCATGCAGGAGGTTTCCAGTTCACAAACTTTTGCCTGACCTTTGCTCCACAGCCAGCCAAATGCTGGGATGTGGGGCAGCGGGAGTCAGGCATCTGTACAGGGCAAGAAAAAGCTGCAACCCTTTTGGCTGATGCTAGTGGCACACACTCACAGAAGCCCCTTTTTCCTCAAGTCATATAGATTAACTAAAATTATTAAATTTTAGTTAAATTTTACTTTAGGTGAAGGGCCTAACAGACAAATCATATGAAGAGCAGTTGAAGGAGCTGGGACTGTTTAGTTTGAGGAGGAGGAGGCTGAGGGGAGACCTCATCACTATCTACAAATATCTGAAAGGACACTGTAGAGAGGTTGGTGCTGGTCTCTTCTCATAGGTAATTAATGACAGAACAAGAGGGAATGGCTTCAAGCTCCAACAGGGTAGGTTTAGACTGAACATTAGGAAAGAATTTTTCACAGAAAGAGTGGTCGGGCATTGGAATAGAGTGCCCAGGGAGGTGGTTGAGCACCATCCCTGGATGTGTTTAAGAGACGTTTAGATGTGGTGTTGGGGGATATGGTGTAGGGGAGAACTTTGTAGAGTAGGGTAGATGGTTGGACTCAATGATCCCAAGGGTCTCTTCCAACCTAGACAATTCTATGATTCTATGATTCTATACTTTTGATGGTCCCCAGCCCAGGGTTCATTTCGGTGCTCTTCATCAGCTAGGCTGTAAGGTCTGGAAGTGGAGATTACCTTGAGCAGCTGGCCTGCTCCTATCCTCTGCGAGAAACTTGTTCTAAAGCATGAAACTATGCCTGCTGTGGTCTGGGAAGAAGCAGGGCTTTATTAATTACACCTTAAGAGCATATGAAAAATTAATAATTGCACTGCTAACACTGTTAATATATGTACCGTTATAGAGTTTGGTTTGTAAAACACTGATAAAATATTTACTTGGTGCTGTGGTGACCACTAAAAATGGAAGCATTATTGCTGTCCTGCAGCTCTCTTTTAAAAAAGTACAAAATTATATATCATACTCCACTGGAGCCCAAATTCAACGAGGATATATGCACTCCAGGCTTCAGGTGATGATGGCCTTTCCACGTTCAATTAGAACATTGGAGATTAGATCATCTATTAATCCTCGAGGCTTAGGGCGATTAGCTGATAATCTGTATTTACTCCTCGAAGGCTGAGAACCACCCCAGGAGGCTACTTTTCCCTGCAGCGCACATAAATGTCTCAAGGGAGGGGTGGCACGGGGGCTGTGCTCTGCCCCTAGATGAGGACCAAGAATGTGCCACCCTCTCTCTGTACCAGATCCGCTTCCCAGCTGTCTGGCAGCCACAGCCCCATGGCTCTTGCTCCACGTGTCTCACTTGTCTTTTCGTGGAGCTAAATTCCCTCCTGCCAAGACAAGCTGGCTTTTCTAATTGTTGTTCATTTTTGTGCATACGAACTTAGCGATCATGAAAGGATCTGTGCTGGCAGGCCTGGAGAGGGAAGGTCTGTTTAACTAAAGAGCTGGAACAGCGTGGATGGAGATGACTGTGTCCCTCACGTGATGCCCCACCGATGGGACTCTCTGACTTGAGTGACTGGGTCTGAAGGAATAAAGGAGAAAAGCAAGGGTGCCCCAGGTATTGTGGTGTCTTGTTAATGCTTTGTCCCCGGACTGTGGTGGGGCAGCTGGGGAATGGGTATGTCATGGTGAAAAACACCCTGGGTTTTGGAAAGCGGCTGCTCACTGAAGAGAAAATTAAAAAGATGGGAGCCAATCTTAGCAGTGCAGAGGTCACCAAAAAAATGTCTTTGATGTTCAGAAGAAAGTCTATTTGAAAGAGGCAACAGGGAGATGCTCTTTTGCGGAGCTTAACCTTGGTCCAGCCAAACTCTGGGATGGGATGTCCCAGCGAGCAATCCCCAGGTTTCAACTCTTCCTGCTGTCAGCAAACACAGACAAGGCTAGCACCCCTTCTCCTAAGTGCTCTTCATGTTTTCCCTAAATGGGCCCCATTTGCACATAATTTCCTTTCATTTACTCGCTTCTGACAAGCCCTAATGAATATCTACTCTGTTAAAGCCCTTTTTGTTTGTTAGGTTTCCCTAACTTCATTTCTTCTGTGAGCATCTCCTCTGAGGGACATCCTCTGGCCTCTAAAGAAGACAGCACATCATCTGTGCTCCCAAAAGTCAACAGAAACTCTTGATACAGGTGGGAATGAAAGGAGAAGGCAGCAATAAAAAATAAAGTTCATGATTAACAGGAGTTAAGCATTTAAAAAGTCTGATGCAGAACAGTAGGGACGAATCAGGGCTGACACAAAACCCAGTTGCTCTTTTTACAAACGAGCTAGTACTTGAAACACTTCATCTGGTACTACTGAAGTCGACAATAACTTTGCCATTAAGAGTTGGCTGTCTCTGTGAGGAAAAGCCCATGGTTACAAGTGTTTTGAAAAGTGTAACTGAAATTACAGTAAAAATGTCAGCACTTTGAAGAAAGAAAAGGGAAAACCGAAGAGTTGGAAAAAACAGTACTGGGTTTCAGTTCAGAACGCTCGATAAAAAATACTGCCAAATTTTAGAAAACTTTTTGAATGTGAGAAACTTGGTACAAGTGAGTATTCCAAAACTACTCACTACAAGTGAGTAGTTCACAATATAGTGAACTATGGCTACGAATAAGCTCTGTCGCTATACCCGGGTGCTGCTCCCCAGTCCGACGAAACATACAGAGCTTTTGCCATTGCATTGACTGTGGAACCAAGACTGGGGAAGGCGTCAAACTGCGACACCGTTGCTCCTCCTGAATAACGCTATATATCACGATAATGCTATGTATCACAAATAGACCCATTGGGCTCAGCGGGCATTACTTATGATGGAGGATGCTGTTCTGCGTGAGTGAGACAATTGCAATCTGGACTGCAGAAAACAGCATCTGAGCCTCTAACATGCCTCGGAGCTGGTGAGGAGTGGTAGAGTGATGGGCTTCCCAGGGAGTTTTATTGGAATTTTGGGGATGTTTTGGGGAAGAAGCCGCTGGAAGTTTATAACACTGCGCAGTGGAAAAGTGAGCTGACAGGATCGATGAGCCAAGAAGAGCTAATCACGCTGATTTACAAGAGAGGAGAGAAAGAAGACACATCAGACTGGAGACTGAACTCTGCGAACGTGATATTGGCAAAGGTATGGCAATGGCATTAAGAACAGTTATTGAGGAAATTAGACTCAAAAGTGTGGAGTCCCTGAAAGATCATTTGATTTTAAAAAATCATGTGATTTGTTGTGGGAGAGAAGGAAATATGTTTCCCACTCTCAAACCACAACCATCTCATGTGTTGATCAAGTAAGAAAATGATTTAGCAGAATTAGCCAGAGATTTTGTTGGGTAGGTTTATTGAGAAGGAAATGGAGATCTGTAGTTTAGCTCTTTCATCCTTGTTTTATAGACTTTCATGTTGTTTTCCATTTTTTTGGTCATATGTTTTTATCAACTTTTTTTCTAATGAATACAGAGCCCAGCTGCACTTTGGATGTGCACCTTGTCATGGTAAAGATGTCTCAGCTGAAAAAGGACAGACATATTGCTAGAGAACGTACCTAGAAAGAAGTTTAAGGCATGACATAAGTACACAATAAAGTAATCACCAGGAATGAAAGGAAAAACAAAATACCTGTGTTCGCAGGAAGTGGATTTAGTATCAAGCTGACAGCAAAAGAGACAGAAATCCTTTATTTATCTCAGAACAAATTCTATGCTAAACCGAAAAGAGGATGTCTTACAGATGCGAAAATATTAATAGCTATTTAGTTAGTATGAAAAGAAGTTTCGCACACACGCTGAAATCCCAAGGTAACATTCATTGTATTTGAGTGATAGGCATTTATAACCCTTGCATGGACAGTCCGACCAGAGGCTGTTAGCTGTCAGAAGGGCAATCCTCCTACACAGCCAGGCAAGGGGCTTTTGCAGAAGACCGTGTAAAACCACTGAGAGTAGCTCGCATGCCTTTGGGGGGAAAAAAGCACTGCTACAAGAGACTTGCTTTGCGCTCCTCACACTTTCATTCTGGATGATATTTGAGATGACTTGAAAAATTTGGCTTGCATCAGATGGTGCAGTATAATTAAGTGAGATACAGATGCCATGTCTACAGATGATGTCAGTGCTAGCATATGATGGATAGTGATGGACAAGATCATCAGCTGTTGTTGCTCTGGGCAGCAGCATAGGTTACCTTGAGCCAACACTGTAAGATGTATTTTATTTTGGCAATTGGTGAGGACAGGCATGCTGCTCGCAAGTTCAAAAGCACCTGCTAATGCTGTAGAAAGGTAACTGCTTGGGGAAGCCCAGTCCTGGAATGAAAGGAGAAGTCCTATGTGATGAAAAAAATGCCTTGCATTCAGTTCTTCCATTCAATGCTTAAATTTTGCCCTTAGGCCAGGAACACAAGTACCTCTGCACCATCCAGCCCTGACTGTACCCTACTGTCATTCATGCAACGGAAATCATGTGTCACTGTCCAATTCCTTGACAGCTACTAAAAAGACACCTCTTACCATCGTTGTCCAGGTAGATAGTCTTGTTAAAGGGGCTTTGATCCCAAATCTGAGCCGATCTTCTATTTCCAGGGAGGTCTTCAAAGACATGAACAAGTTACTGCGGCACAATGAATAACTGCATGTCAGCTGAGTCACAGTCGCTGACGGTGTGCGCATGCTTAGCCCACTCCTCGTGCATTTCAGCTTAATTTAACCCTCTTTCCTTGTGGTGAAAGTGGAGTCAGTAGCTGATCGCTTACCTTTGGAAGGCATTTAGGAACGTGGCTGTGGAAATCAGGATTCGGATCTGTGTGCTAGTAATGCATATGACATGTAACAAGTGCAAGGTTCTCTGTCATATGGCTTTTATCTCACTTTATAGCATATATTAATTACTAGCATGACTATATTTCTGAAACCTGCTTAAGCAATAGTAGGCTGTATTTGCATGCCAACTAATATAATTAGATTGCTTTCACTTGGCACAGATTTGACTGTGCTAGCTACAAACAGGCAACGATCACCTGCTGCTGAAGAAAAGGAGGGCAGAGAAGCAGAAGAGAAACTGGATCTGAAGAGTTAGTTAATGGTATAATGTGCATGTTGCAGTCACTCTTGTTTTTCTGCTTTCCCATTGTCGGTAGTTCTATAACTAGCTTGGGTTTAGCCTGAAACACAATTGTCTTCGACAGATATATCATGTAAACCAGAGCAGACCCATTCTTATTTAAACTAGATAAGGTGCAGGACACCAGTTTATTCTCTTTGCTGCTAGGAGTTGCATACAAAACACTGAAATCTGCATAAGCACTATACTTCTCGAATAAGTGAATTCACTAAGCCAGCTCTATTTCTGTGCCTACATGTGAATTGGGTCTTAACATGTGAATTTGTTTGCCAGTTACATAACCAACTCGAACTGTGATAATCTACATAAAAGAAAATGTGAGTTTCCTGTGAAGGGAGCAAAGATTTTTATCCGAAATCTTTTCCACAGGCAACGAGGTTGCTGTCTAGATACACTGCATTCACTTTATTGTCCCTTTAGTCTCTTGGCTGGAGTGCTGAGTTTCTGCTCCTTTGCATTTTTTTTCTAGATACCAGATGAAAATGTTCTTCCAGTCCGGACACTGGTTTGGAACAGTCCGGTTCCAGAGAGAGAACTGGGAGCTAAGCCCAGAGCTCCTGCACCCTGGTTCAGTGTCTTCATCAGAAGCCTCTTGTGGCTCTTCAGCCAAGCCTTGGCTGAAGGTTACTTGCAAAGAATATTCCAAAGCAATGTCAAAGGTCTCTCTTGGCTTGACAGTGGTGAGGAAATCTTCCATTAGAGCCGCTCTGTGACTTTCAGCTTACTCCCCCACGCTGGAGCAGACGCTGTGTAAGCACAGGGCTTTGGCAGAAGGGGATGAGAGGGCGTCTCAGTGGGAACTCTTCTCTTTACTTGCTGCAAGTCACAGCTTTAATGTGTCTGTAATTTTTTTCAATTTTGTTAATGGCAGGTCAGCTGCTTCTGAACCCTACTTTGCACTTTGCTCCCACTCACTTTATTTCCTTTCTCCACCATGGTGATTTGAGAAAGAGAGGGGAGAAAAAAAAAAAAAAAAGACAAGAAAACTTTGTGGCACATCAATATTTGTCTCAATTCATTGTCTTGCCTGATGACTCACCGTCAAAATAGTGCTGCAGTAACATTTGACATGCCACACTGGAACAGCTTCTGAACTGCTACAATGTTCTATTTCCATCCCTAAGATTATGGGGGAATTAAAAAAGCAGATCTTTTGACACAATTCAGCATAGCAACTTCAGTGTATTGTGCTACTTTATACCACGGAGTCGCTACTAAATGGGCTGTTTGACGTGATGCATTATAAAGGATTTAGAGGTGTCATGTATAAGTACTTTATAGTCTTTGTCATGCAAATGAAAAAGGATGTATCCTGGAAAAATATTAGGAGTATTGCAGACACCATTAGCCCAATGGTGTTTCTCTGCACAGCCGTGCCATACAGCCTGGGTCAAGTTTTGGTCCTTGCTAATAACTGTAATTAGCGCCAAGCAGTGGCATTGTAACAGCTAAAAGACCCTTTATTCCAGCAACATTAAAACAACAGGTGCTGTATGCCAAACAGCTGTTAGGAAGCAATATGTAATTAAGAGCAAATAATGACACTGAGCATTCAGATAGTGCATTTCTCCCACGTCTTTTAAAGTTCTCATGTTATCTGGCTACCATGCAGGGCAATTTGCACAACTGTGTATTTCCAGTTTACTTAAAGATAGCTGGAATCGATCCACACTCACTGGCACTGCAGTTACAAGCGAAGAGAGACAAGGAACAGTGAAATTGGGTAATTGTAGACTTTCAGCGCCAGTGGCAAAATATGTGAAAAGGAGTTTTTATTAAGTAATGAACAGAGAGTTACACTATGTGGACAATTTAAAAAAGGAGACCACCAGCTGTGAAGGGTGATGGAAACCTCTCTTTGTCCTGTGGATGTGTGACCCTACATTTTGCAGTGAAGCCCCCGTTTTCAAGTCACAGAGCCCCGTGAGCGCTCTCAGCACTGAAGTGCTCCCTGCCTCGCGCTCGGTTTACTTCGAGCTTATTCAGAGCTGAGAAACCCTTTTCATCTTTCACTGCCATTCCATGGCACTCCCATCATCTTGATGACCTTGCCTCGCAGGATTCTCGTCTGGGTTTTGCAGGACACCCCGCCTCGCATGGGCGCAGCTCTCTTCTGTGCCTTTACATCGGAGAGGGAGAAGCTGCTTTGGCTCCAAGGTGCACACTTTGAAGGCACCTCTCACAGGTCATAAATCCATCCCTCTGGCTAGGAGTTGCTCTGGTCTGGCTCCTCGGACTCCTTCCAACCTCCTTCTCCAGGAACGTGCTCTGCTGGTGGTGGGGCAGACAGCAAAAGGGATGGAGAGCCCTTGCTTGCGGCTGCTAAGGGTTTTGGAATCCTCTAGTCTTCATCAATTGAACTTGCTGTCCTCCGACAGGTGCGGATGCTCTCAGGAGCAGCTTTCTGACAACGTGTCATGCCTCGCCTGGGGACAGCATAAATATACACTCTGTGAAATTGAGGTCGATTCTCCTCCTCACTGCTCATTCCTTTTTCTCCCTTGGAGACTTGACATTTTTTGTATTAGTTATTTTTCTTGGTTTTAATTTTCTGAGGCAAAGGAACCAAGCCATTCAGCCTTACACTAAATAGCATGTCGTCCTCACCCTGTCCTCCTGTGATCACAGGATGGGGTGCTGTTCTTTAAGCTTACCAGCCAGGTCTCCAAACTCAGGGGGAAAGGAGTACCCACTTGTTAGGCTGTTTGCCCAGCCCTCGTGAGCTTTGGCATCCCCTTTCTGTCTGACTGCTTTTTCTGATCTCTGAGTTGCAGCGCCTAACTCATAGGTAGCAGGTTTGCAGAGTAACATCCCTATACTGTTAGACATGCTAGCTGTATGTGTGGATATACATATATACATGCATGCATATATGTGTGTGCACACATATATGGTTTTGTACATATGTACAAGTGGTGGTGTTTTTCATAGGATCCATGTAAGAGACGGGGACTAGGACCAGCTCACATGTTGCCGCTCAAGGCAAGGAAGATGATTAGCTGAGATCAGGGCTGCTTTTCAAATCCCACGCTTTCTATCAAAACTTGGGGAGAAACTTCTCTGTTTTAAACCAGTGGCATTAACCCGTTTCACTGTAAATGGGGGTTTGGTACTCCACCTCTGCAGGGGCCCTTAAGTTACAGACTTGCCTGAGGCAGAAGCAGGTTTGTTTTTTCTGCAACCTTTTGCAATCTACCTGGCATAGAACAACGGTGAGCAAGAGAGAATGAACAGAAATGTAACGCTGATGGGACTCTTGTAGAAGGTTGGAAAGGCTGCTTCTATTTCAGAATAGAAACCTAAACCTGGGGCTTTCACATCTGATGTAGTAGTCCGCTGGCACTTCCAAATACTGAGTGGTCGTAATTAGCAAAGGCTGGTGATACTCTTGCTCAGCCCTTACTTTGTGGCCATGTTTCTGAGTAACAGCTACAGCTGTCACTCTGTTTTCTGTGGAGCCTGTGTGGGTGAGAGAAGGTCAAGCCAATACCATGATAGCAGGGGCTGTGTCAGCATCACAGCCAGGCCAGGGCAGCGGGAGCTTAGAGGCTATCCAAAGCCGTCGGAGCCCATACGTGTTTGGAAAATAGCATCACAGGTCTTTTTGCTTCTTTCTTAGCAGAGATTCAGAAACATTTAAATCCTTGACACACCTCAAAATCAGATGCACAATTAAATTAAAATGACCAGGATGGCAGTTTCTAGCAGGAGAACATAAATATAATGGCCCCGAAAGTTAACAAACATTTATGCAACAAAACATTGTAGACTGTCACTTCTTTAAAGGTTTTGACTTCAGTCAAAGCTTGAGTAATAAAGAGGAATCCCAGTGCATTCAATGTTAAAGGCAGGAGGAAAGGCTGTGTGAGGTTTGCATTGGCCCAGTATGTAGGATGGTAAATGGAAGATCTCTTGTAATTTAATGCCTTTTTTTTTTTCCCCTTCAGAAGCTTCTTAGGACTTCTTGGTTATGAGATTATAAACCATTGTCAGAAATTATCTGTGTTAAATTTCTTTTAGGATTTAAATATACCAACAAGATTGTACTTTCTGGGATGGAGATAAAGGCTTCTTTTGACATTTTTCTGAAACAACCCATTCAGATGACAGGGAAATAGCACTTTGGTAGTTTTGTTTCAAAGATTCGCTCCACCATAGGTAACTTCCAGTCAGAAGGCAAAGGTGCTGGATGCAGTGATCCCGTCCATAGCATGGCTGGTTTTGTCAAACAGCTGACGTGTGTGTAGTAAGACTTTTGTAGCACTCAGTTTCTGAGAGGCTGTCCGTGGCCACAAGGCAAGATTGCTGCTTCTCTCTATGGCCTAGGTAATGTGCCGAGGCATCAGCCAATGTGCCTTTGGTGGGACACCTGTCAGATGAGGGTGGATTCCTTGATTGCATTCAGCTCTCCCTAATGCCTCAGGCAAAATCAGGCTGATAACTCAGACCGCGTTAAACTGCTTTGGGTGACCCAGGTTTGCCTGAAGCAAATTAGGAAGCACTTACAAAGCCTACTCTGTTAGCAGGTGAGGGAGTGTGTTAATTTCTGTCTAAGGGCATAGCGCATGGGGTCTTCTACTGTGAGCTGCACCCAGGAGGACTTCTACCCATAGCCTTCAAGCAGCTCAACAGCAAGGTAATTCCTGTCACAAAGTTGCCTGCGGACCTTTTGTCATTGATACGGGTGTGCTAGTGTGAGTGTTCCTTGAAATTATTGGTTATTCCCGTACAGGAAAGAAAAAGAATAATAGGCGTGTTGGTGTAAATTGCTTTCATGCTGCTCTAACTGCATTTATCCTAGAATAGCAAGTACTCCAATGTGACAGTACCTTCTGAAAGGAATTACATCCCCATGTAGGTACCCATACACACAACCTGTGTGTAGAACTGCTCTGAGTGGGTTATGAGTGTGTGATGGGTCTGACTCTTTACTGTATTGCTTTAATGTGATACTCTTGAGTCAGAGTAGGGAATTGGCTTTCAATGGAGAGACTTCATCAAATTTGATGAACATGTCCTGATTCGTTTGGATGTGTAAGCCTAGGCTTGTGAAACAGCTCAATCCTGCAAGTCTTAAGTTAGTCTGAAAACTTGGTTGCTCTGGTAAATGTCCAAGTGGGGACTATTGGGTGCTCTAGTGGTGGTATTGTTCAGCAGAGAAAATCAACCAAGAAAGGAAATTCTCACCTATAAAACTTTCAAGAGGAAATCAGTATGTGCTGAACCACAGACCTTGTAGTTACCATCCTGGTTTTACTGAGTACAGAGGTGCAGTGATTTCATTATGTTGTTCTGAACCAAGAACTGTGTTTGAATTGTCATTCTTGTGCCAAAGACCATCACTTCTTTATCCATTGAGGTACCTGCAGAATTAACGTGCTGGCCAGAATAAGCATTAGCCCTCAATTGCCATTGCTTATAAACATTGGTGTTGACTACCTGGAAAGGCTGCCAGGATGATGGGTGGCTGTGGATTGTCTCTAATGTAGGATTCCTGTTAAGATTATATTAGCTGTTTTTTAAAGGATTAAGGATGATAAGCAGATGCTGTAAGCAGAAAGTTGACTTGATAAATCTGTGTTAAAATGGTAGCCACAAAGCCATGCAATCCATTTACCTACTGTATGCTGACAAACTGACCGTATCCATAAGGCACTTAATAGCTCCATGTAAATGTGAAGTGTTTCTATTTTTGTTGGTTGACTTCTAATTGCATACGTGAAGCTGTCAGGATTAATAGACACCCAAAAACCTTGATGGTTCTGCAAACTGCATGCATATTTACAGCCTACAACTTGCTCTAGAGGTCTGAGAATACGATCTTTTCTACCTTTAGTTTCAGTCATGGCACAATAAGTCTGTTCCCGTTTCTCTTCCTGGCTCTATGTAGAATTAGGACATGCAAAGTAGTAGAGAACAAAAATCATGTACAAAAATTACCTTAAACTTCTTTAGTGTTAAACTCCACCACCAAAGCTTCTGTTGGGTTTGAGTGGTGCTGTCTGTTGAGGTGGGAATTCTATTTTCAATAAAGCTCACCCAGACAGAGACATGCTGATTTGTCAACCTTTGCTAGTTTGGATTCAGCCCGCCTTGCCCGAATTAGATTTCAGTCTACCCTGCAGAGGTGGACGTGAAGGGTTTGATGCTGCTTTTCCATCACCTCCCTCCCTAGTGTTTGGAACTGCTACAGGCCACAGGAATCCCTGAAATGAGTCAGAATAAGCTCGAATAAAAGAATATTTGGTCTGTACAGAAGTGAACTGAAGCTCAGACAAAGCTCCTCCACCAGATGTGATTACCAGGCTGGGTTTTGCAAAGGGGTGCTCATTACACAGCCTTATCAGCTCACCCGGGCTCTTGCCTCACTCCCAGAGTCAGCTCCTTGAGTCTTCCAACATTCAGGGTAACTGCTGACTGGGAAAAGCAATGTCTCATTCATTTAGCTGAACTGCTCAGTCCTGGCAACACTGAACGGGATTTTGCCTTTGTGCCTCAGTTCCCTATTTGTACAACTGGGGTAATAACACTGTCTTACATCACTGACACGTGCAGTGGATAAACAAGTTAAAATTGCAGGACCCTTGGCTGATATAGCAATGGGAACTCTATAGCCATCTCAGAGAGACAAATGATTTATTTCCCCCCCACCCACCCCAAAGGTGACACTTAACCTGTAGCTGCAGGTGTGCTTTTAATGCTGACATAAAATGAAGGTGGTTCCTGCCTGCCGCTGGCTTAGCTTTGCTTTAAAACATAACGTGCCATGGCCAAGTCATTTAAAATAAGAAAATGTCCTTTTCCCACTCCTCTGTTTCTCACTTATTCTTTCTTTGACTGAAAATTTGTAGAAAAGAATAAGTCTTTATGCTAACAACTTTCTTAGCCTTGCTAGTTTAACCAAATCCCTTTAATTACTAATGGTGATGTGAACGCTACTGTGTCAGCATTGGCTTTTTTTTAAAGGCTGTTTGAAACCCTAATTTTCAATGCCTTACAAATATTTGTGATAAACCCTTCTCTCTTAGAAACATCTTTGAGTGCTTTGGAGAATGTGCTGTTTAGTATGCTGTCGGCTCACTAAATATTAAGGTGCAGCAGTAGATGTATTTTTTTTCTACTGAAACAGCTTCTTGTGGCCGTAAGGTGGCAGTGGCCTGGAAGGGGGAGGGGAGATAAAATAAAAAAAATCTTTGGGGCATTAAATCGTAATAGAGCCAGGGCAGGAACTGCAGGCGGCAGTCAGCTCTTTCTGATTCATTCCAGCAGAAACTTCTCTCTATATATATCTGTCTATCTCTGTCTGTAACGTTGTACGGTTTTTGCTTTGTCTCTTTTCATGAGCTCATCAAAGCCAATTAGGCAGCCCTGCTGTAAGTGAAAGCTGTGAAGCTGAGCTGAGCAAATCAGGCCATCCCTGTGGATGTATAAATGAGTCAAATGACCTCCAAAAGCATGAGTCTTAAAATACGGTTGCATAAACTAACAGATCTCAATGGTGATTAGTCCAAGCAACACTTGGAACATCAGAAAGGGAAGGGGGGGAAGAAGCAGCAACCTCTTTAATTCAAGTTTCGTTTTGCTCTTCCAAAACACAGCACTGACACGTACAAGGGTAAATGTGCACAGCATTGGAATAGTGGCGGGGGGAAGGGGAAGGCATGTTAGCAACTACTGCTGAGGTACTACAGTTGGCAGTAAAAGTCATTTCTACTGGCAAATCAAATGGTTTGTTGAAGTCAAAGCTAAATGGAGAAGTCCTGCTCCCCAATGGAGCAAATGAGAGCCCTGTTCTTGATGTTAAAGGCTTAAATGCTGTGTATGACCTGTAAAGTAGGGTAGCAATTATTTGAGTAGGGAAGACCACCAGAACATGTGTTGCTTCCATTTCCTTGTTGAATCACGGCTGGGCATTGGGTGCTGCACAAGCACGTTGCAGGGTGTGAAAAATGTGATCTGTTAGCATATACGTGCCTCGGACAGAAGGAGGTGGTCTGTGGCTGGCGGAGGCCACCATGGTTGGCAGTAACTGATAGCTGTTATGGTGTGATGTCTTCCTGGTTCCTGTAACAAATGAAATTAGCAATTTCAATCCAGTTTAGGGCAAGGACTATTGCGACAGGAATGGTGCAGATGATGATAATGGTTACACTAGGACTCAGAGTTATTTGAAATTGGGGCTTGCTGAGAAGTTCATGGTGCTGAAGAGTTATGTTGTTGTTTTTTTTTTTAATTATCAAAGTGCCATTTCATGGTTTCAGCTGGGATGGGGTTGACTTTCTTGCTAGTAGCTGCTGTAGTGCTATGTTTCAGATTTGGGATGAGAATAGTGTTGGTAGCACACTAACGTTCATGGTTGTTGCTAAGTAGTCAAGGCCTTTTCTGCACCTCACACTGCCCTGCCAGGGAGTAGGCTGGGGGTGCACAAGAAGTTGGGAGGAGACACAGCTGATCCCAACTGACCAAAGGGATATTCTATGCCACATGACTTCATGCTTGTTATATAAAGCTGAGGGAAGAAGAAGTAAGGGAGGGATGTTTGCAGTTCTGGTGTTTGTCTTTCCAAATAACCATTTTGCGTGATGGAGCCCTGCTTTCCTGGTGTCCTGCCTAAACCACGGCACCTGGAGATGGCTGAACACTTGCTTGCTGATGGGAAGCAGCGAATGAATCCCTTGTTTTGCTTTGCTTGTGTGTGTGGCTTTTGCTTTACCTATTAAACTGTCTTTATCTCAACCCACAAGTTTTTCCTCACTTCTACTCTTCTGATTCTCTCTCCCATCGCAACTGGGGGGAGTGAGCGAGTGGCTGCGTGGTTCTAGTTGCTGGCCGGGGTTAAACCATGACACAAAGTAGAACAGGCAGCTTAAGCAAATGATGGCTGAAGGAAAAAAGAACATTTTTTTCTGGGGCATGGAAAGCAATAACTGATGCGACATAGGTGAGGAGGGGTCCCCACCAGCCCCCTTCTAAGCCTTGCCTGGGGTGCCCAGCCTGCCACCTCTGCTGGCCCTTTCTGAATGCCATCAGTCAGTCCTGCTTACCATCCTGGGATGGGTTCCCCAAGCAATCCCTCTCCCAGAATGGCAAATATCTGATGTACTAAAACTTGTCCTGTACGCAGAGAGGTTTCCCTTCTCGATTTTGTATGAGAGGCGTTGGCTGAATTGGCACACATGCTTGACGTGCCATTTTCTATGTATTTCTCTATCTGCAGCTCCAACTGCCGCTTGTTTTTTAGATTAGATTTGGTAAGGAATCTCCTTCTGGGACTGAAGAAGGACCTACTAGTGCAAGAAAAACACAATGTTCCCATTGCATATTTCTCTCTTCGTTATAGTTTGAATTTTCCCAAGCTTCCTGGTACAGATTTGAAGTAACAGTAAATAGACAAAAATTCAACTGTTTTTTTACTGATTTTTTTTTTTTGCATAGCACAAGTTTGAAGGCTCAGGATGGGGTTGTTTTCTGCTGGCCTGGAAAGCACAGGGGAAGATAAAACAATTTTCGGCTTTTACTAAATTTAATCACTAAATATCACAAAACTTATTAGAAAAATGCAAAACAATATTGATTGGAAATTCTCAGGAGTTAAGTGACAAGAATGAGCTTCAGAATAGAGAAGTGTCCCAATATATCAATGTTGTTCTGACTTACTCAATGCTGTTTGAGAAGCCTTTCAGACTGTCCCAGACTCCTCTTTTCGGGTCCCTTCTAACTCTTGCTTGTTGATCCCTGTGAACTGGTAGCAAGATTCTTCTAACATCTTTTCAGGATCATAATTCCAAATTTTCCTTTTGACATTTGTATGCCATATGTTTGCTTTTCTGACAAAAAAAACTTCCTCGAAACCAGGCTGAAAATTTCTGTTTACTGAGATGAGGAAGCAATTTTTTGTTAGCTTTTACTAGTTTAATTATAACACTTTTTCCCTAGAAAAAAAGTACTTTTTTTAAGTAAGTTTTTTTTTTTTTTTTTTTTTCATGAAGGCTGCTACAGAGTTGTAACATCTTTCTTCTGTTCTTACCAGGCCCTACTTCCTGAATAAGTTCTGTGAGGAGAACTATTATCTCTCGTTAACACGAGAGCATAAGCACTTTCCACTTCATATATTCCCTGATTTCACTGTACATCCTTACTTGAATTCAGCCTTGTTGAGCCCAAAGTGAAATAGGGTTTGAGACTAGGAAGGAGTTAAAGATGTTTATGTGCCTGCTGAAAAAGTGGCAGAAGGGAAACATCAAAATGTTTGGGGCAGAAATCTTTTTATGAAGCCTGGGGATGTTGAAGTTGAAGGTTTGGGTGGCAAGAATGTTCTTAGCTGTTTGCACACCTGTACAAAGGGTCAGGCAGTTTGGTTTGCACAACTGCCATAATAGATGTATTTTCAAGGGTGTGCTAGATAAGGCCAGGTAGCAGAGTAAAATCAATATTAGCTGTCTTAACCCTGGTCATGGTGAAGATGCCTTTCTTCTCGCTACTATAAAGAAGCATGTAAGTCTTCTAGACAGAGGCTAACCTGTGCTCACCAGGTATCACAAGAAAGGGGCTCTGCATGTAGCTGTTTAGCACTGCTGTTCTACCAAGTCAAATATTTGCTGTTTTCCTCTCTGAAATCACACCCTGGTTATATTGGGTATCTTAGCAGCAACGAGGTCTATCAGGAATTAATTGTAGCCATGCACCTTGTCAGACAGCTGCATTGTTCTTCTTGGGAGTGGGCTCCTGGAGCCCTCTCCTAAGCCACAGGTGTGATCTTCCCAGGTTATTAGATGAGGAACCTGCTAATAGCCTGTATTGGGTTAAACTTGGGGGTGGCTTGTGAGCTATTCACAGTTAAGCCTATGGCAATGTGAGAGCTTGTTCTTTAACTTCCAGGTTTCCCTTTGAGTGCTGGGATCCGAAAACTTGACAGATAACCATGGTTACTACACCTAATTGATGCACTTGTGCATCAGTAACTGTTGCCAGCTCTTGTAACAATGTTAGATTTATTAAAAAAAAAACCAAACAAACAAACAAAAAAAAAAACCCCAAAAAACCCCCACCAAACCCACAAATGTGAATGCAAAGTTAGAGCCCAATCTTGAACCTGGGTGACCCTGCATCTGAACGATTGTGGAGCTCTGCTTTGTGCCAGCAAAATAGCTTCTGTGTAGTAAGGATTCAGCAAGCACCTACCTTTTGCTTTGTTCCCACTCTTGGTATAAATTAGATGACTCCGCTCTGATCGCTCATCCAGGTGATTGGATCAGAGGTGGTAGCTGATAAACTGTGAGACATCAGTGGAATTAAGTTAAACTGCTGGAGACAAAGGAGCTCTGAACCCCCCTCCCTGGCTGGCAGATCAGAAAAGGATTTAACAGCTTGAGCAGAAATCGCTCCATTGAAAGAGAGGCAGTGCGGATACATTGATGCTCAGAGTTGAAAGCTAGAGGTGTCTCCTCTTAAACATCCAGTGGGCCTTAATGACTCCCCTTTTCACACCCTGGAGCATTCCATTTGCCGGATAAAAAAGCCGGTTACATAACGCGTTTTTGTATGTGAACCCTCCTCCTATAGCACTCCTGTCATTTCAAGATGTTATTCAAAACAGGCTGATTATGATTGCTTCTCAGAGCCCACAGAGGTGACTTATTAAGCCATCTCTACTTGCTTCTTGCTACTGGTATGCAAGACACCTGGGCTGCATTCATGAGCTATTTCTGTATTTCACTCAGAGTTCCCTTTAGTGAGTCGAGATAGTCACACTCTTAATCCACAGAGTTATGTGTTGCCATTACATGACTTGGAGATGACTGCTGAGAAACTCTGGAGCTAAATCTGCTATATGATTTTAAAAATAATACTTTTTTTTTTTTTTTGGTAGTTTTTATAATTTAAAGGGATCAGAGTAGAGCTATGTGGAGGTCAAAGGGGCAGCCACACTATGGGTAGCCACGCATATACTAGCTCTAAACTAGCTAGCTCAGTTGTCAGAAGTGATAAAGAATGCAGGAATGGCCCTCAGAAGAGGGTGAAAAAGCCCAGTTGGACTTTAGGCACATACTTGCGCTGTCAGCTTGTGACGGAGATCATGAACGTGTCCTGGGTGACCAGCCAGTAAAGTTAGCCAACCATCCTGATAGCTGTTTAAGCAACTTGAATATGCCATGCGTACGTCCTTAGGAAACACAACTGTCATAGAGGCTCTGTTTAAATAGTGTGATTATACTACAAATTCTTAAATCGAGACCTCTGGGATGATGCCTTCTTACCATGCCAAAAGTATGAAAATCCCAAATCAAGCTCCTCTTGTGCCAGTAAGTTCAGCCAGGGTGGCAGGAGATATAAGGCTATTTTTCCCAACATCCAGGTCACATCATATGCAGGAGTTTTAACATTAAAAATATTACTTTGAATTTTATTTGGAAGTAAACTTGTAGCCTGAACTGTTGGTAGATATGGGACTGCTCACCTTTATTCTCAAACCTCTGTGACAAGAGTGGGACAGATGTTGTTCATGTCAGTTTGCTGTGGGGCGTTAAAATGAGAATAACTTGCATTTACAGTTATTGTAAGCTCTCTTTCCACTGAGTAGTGTAAGAGCACCCTTAGAATAAATGCGCTGCCCTATGAGAATGGAAATGAGAAGAGCAGCTACAAAATAGATACTGCATTCCCACAGACCCAAGTATCAAAATGATAGGTAAGCAGCAACTAGGATACAGCAGCAAAATGATAGGATACAGCAAATTCTTGCTGTATCCAGCTAAATAAACTGAGATAAAGCGGGATTCCCACCAGGCTGTTGTTTTTCAAACTTGTATATAGTACTCTTCAACCAGAAATAAACAAGATTTTAAAAGCACTTGAAGTGAAATGATTAGTTTAGATTGTGTGTTGTTTTGGGCTTTGTTGTTTTGTTGTTTTTTGTTTGTTTTTTTTTTTTTTTAAAAAAAAGGAAAGCTGCCTTATTTGCCTCACAAGTTTTAAGCTTTTGGAGCTTTTGTTTCCAAGCTTACCAATAACAATGGTATAGGAAGATGTGAATTTAAGCTAGGAAATGGAAAAATGGAAGCTGGGAATCTTTCATAATAGCGTGATTCCAGCAGCTGGTGTCCACCAGAGTGCTCAGGTCATCTCCCAAATAAAACTTCGTACTGCAGTAAACTCTTATGGGTGATGAAAAGGCACAGCATGCTTGGCCTTTAAGGCTTTACTTTTAGAACAAACTTGAAAATGTGATTCATTTGGGGAATAAAATTCTAAGACCGACTTTATTTTTCTTCAACCAAGAAGCCATGATTTGCTCTCCAAGTCTGTCACAGCCATTTAGTGGTCACAGCCTTGGATGTAGCATCCTTGGATGTAGCACCCTGCTAACAAGTGTTGCTCTGTCTGGGAGGGGTTCAGGGATACTGGTGACTGACCCAGCTTCTGTCCCACGTTGGAGAGAGGTAAGTGAGGAAATATTGTGGTAGAGAAGATGTAAGGCACACACTGAGTGAACTGACTGAGGTATCTGGGGTTGTTTAGCCTGGAGAAGAGGAGGCTGAGGGGAGACCTTATCACCCTCTACAACTACCTGAAAGGAGGTTTTAGAGAGATGGGAGCTGACCTCTTCTCCCTGGTGACAAGTGATAGGACAAGAGGAAACGGGTTCAAGTTATGTCAGAGCAGGTTTAGATTGGATATTAGGAAGCATTTTTTCACTGAAAGGGTTATTAAACATTGGAATAGGCTGCCCAGAGAGGTGGTGGATTCACCATCCCTGGAGGTGTTTAAGAAAAGGGTAGATGAGGTGCTTAGGGACATGGTTTAGAAGTGGTGGTGTTTTTATCAGGGTAGGTTAACGGTTGGACTTGATGATCTTAAAGGTCCCTTCCAACCTCACTAATTCTATGATTCTATGATTCTATAACTGATGAGCCCTTGTGGAGCTGCCCAGGAGGAAACTGAGCAGGATCTGGAGGTTAACAAATAAACTAACAACAAGATAACAAATTAATAACGTGAAATCCCTCGAAAGAGGGTGAGTTTATAGACTGCAACTATCACACAGACTATTTTAAAAAGCATTGGAAAAGATAGCAGCTCACAAACCATGTTGTAGCATTGATTTCTCTTTTTAAAGTTCTCAATCGATTTCTAGTTGAAAATCAATGCTGTGATATGACCTAAAGACAGGGAAGAGGCTGGTCATCTAAGAACATATTTCTCCAGGTACCTTTAAAAGATCAGCTTCTTATTCCAGAGCAATATCAAAATCACTTAAAGCAACAGTACAAAGCTCTCTTTTAAAGCTTTATTTTAAAAGGAAAGGTTTTGTTCATGTTGGCATCTTCATTATAAATACTAACTCAAAATAACAACTTCGGTTGGGAGAAATGAAAACAGCTTTGTTTCCAAAATAAGATATGAAGCATTTGCACTTAATCACAGTTACAAACTATTCTCATTGCTTTTAATAGTAATTCAGTGACTGGAGGAGTCTCTGCCCCAGTCAGCAGCTCTGCTTCCAGCCTGACCATGTCCAATAACGGGCCCCCTCTTCTTTCACCTATTGGGCTGTCTGATAGATGATCACACACCAGACCCTACACCCTCATCCAGTAAACTTGAAGCATCAGCCTCTTGCCCAGCAGCTCCACCACTTCTCCTCTCTGGCAGAATAGTTATTTTTACTGCATTTACCAGGCTTCAGTTATACAGTAATATTCTTGTAGGTACCGCTGTCTAGGGCTTGAGGGTGCTTTCCTCTTTGCTGACATGCTCTGCTGACATGTTCTGCTGACAGCCGGCAGAGCTGCTGTCTCAGCACTTCCTCTTGGTGGTTGTTCCGTTTTGTTGTACACTAACATCGTTTTATAAATCAATAATAATCGTTCCCTTAATTGAAGTTCTGTGATGGGAGGCTTTGTGTTTACTGGCGCAGCATTTAAACCTCTCAATATGGCCTTGTGCTGGTGTTATTTAACACCTGGATCTGGGATCCTAGATCCACTTAAGCACGTTTTCCTTCAGTTAATTTGAAACTTGGTGCATTAATATGTATTTTTCTGGCTACAATTATGGTAATGGAGGATTTCATAAACCCCTATGACAATTTTTTCACTAGGAACATGAACAGTGCATGTTCAATCGTTAGAAGAAACACACTAATTCTTATGTTCAGTGTGCATATGCGTATATGTACATATATTTAGTATTATGAAAATTAGCCCCCTACCACTTTCACTGGTTTGTGCTATGGTCAGTGGCAGCGAGAAACCCCACGAACGAGCAGGTCTGGAGCTATGTGCCAGTTCCTAAATCCACCTAAAGGGTCTTTCCGTCAACCTTAGTGATTTTTAGAAGAGTCTCTGAGGTTTCAGGTATAGGAGAAGATGCTGGGTTTTTGCTGGGGTACAGAGCACTGGCGTAAACATGTGGGAAGTAAAACTGCACCAGCAGTTCTCACACTGTGGCTATTCTGCTCTGAGGGAAATATAAATTCCAGTGGAAATACCTTTCCCCCAGGATTTCTGAAGGGACCTCTCAACAGATTAGTTTTCAGTATATCTTGAGCCCCAAAGAAGCTCCAGCACAGTGAAAAAGTAAGCACAGTGTGCTAATAAAAAAAAAAAGGGGGGGGGGGAGGAAAAAAAGCAAGGTATGGCAGGCTGGCTCTGGCCGTCAACCAAAATCTCACCCAGCTGCTCACTTCCTCCATCCTGCTAAAGCAGCAGGGGAGCGAGAAAATAGGAAGAAAAAGAGACAAGAAAGCTTGTGGGCTGAGCTAAAGACAGGGATATTTCTTACCAGATACCGTCGCAGGCAAAACAGACTCCACTTGGAGAAATTAACTTAATTTATTGCCGATTAATATATACTTAATTCCTAATTTGGGTATTGGGGAACAAAAACTAAAGCAAAACACACCACAACAAACATGAAAATCCTTGGTGAAAACACCTTTCCTTCCCCTTTCCCAGGCTCAATTTCACTCCAGACTCTTCTCCTCTGCCCTCGTTATCACTGTAGGTCTCACTTGGCCCCTTTGGTGAGGAGAGGAGTTGCACAAGGGATATGGAGGGATTTGCAGTGAGCACACAGCGGTTTCTCCGCTGCTCCCTCCTCTTCATGCTTTTCCTCTGCTCCATGTGAGTCCTCTGTGGGCGGCAGTCCCTTTGGGAATACCTGCTTGGCCATGGAGCATCTTCTCCTCTGACCTCCATGTTCCCTCTTTCTCAATTTTTTTTTTTTCCTTCCTCCTCTTTCCCAGCTGTGTTTTCTGCCCTTTCATATATATGTTTTCACAGGGGTGCCACCAGCTTTGCTGGTAGTCTCACCTGTGTCCTATGGTGGGTCTGTTACGAAACTGTCTCGAAGCAGATGTGTCTGGCATGGAGCAGCCCCTGGCATCTTCTCACAGAGGCTGCCCCTGCAGCCCCCCCCCCCCCACTATCACCACACCTTGACATCTACACCCAATATGTAAGATTATAAGATGGTTAAAATAAGATGAATTCCAGGAAAAAAAAATCATTGAAATTGGACTTTTCGCTTATGCAGAATACAAGTCTATGGATACAAATATATTTATTGCTACTAAAACAAACTTTTTGCCAAACCCAGCTCATAAAAAAAATCTCCTCTAGTCCTTGATTTGACTACAAATTTGATTAATAGAAGTAACCTGATGTAATATGCTTAGTTCTGTACTGTCAGTCCAATGTCATTATTCCTTTTCACTAATGACCAGAAGGAAGTGTAAAATCCCTCCTGGTAAAACTTGCATGTAGCAAAAAAGACCTGGCAGTTGGTTACCTCTGGGTTGCTGTGAAGCCAGGGCTCACTTAAACAACCTGTGTTTATCTAAGGGCAAACACTACGTTGAATGTGTAAGACCAGGGGATGGAGATAACCCTTATTCCCCCATAGGACAAACTCTGGAAAGGATTTATTGGGAGATATGGAAAAGCATGAACTCCAGCATCCAGTGTGATGTTGTAGAGAGGGAAAACAGAGGCCTTATGGCCCTAGCAAGAGAGAGCAGTGAGTAGGAGCAGGGTGGTGATACTATCTCTCCGTACTGTGGAGCGGTATTTGAATTCTGTATCTAGTTTTGGCTTCCACATCTTGGAAGTAAGGTAGAATAGTGGAGATGACACAGACTTGGAAATGTCATTTTGGGGGCAAAATCACGTGGCTTCCCCCCCCCCCGTGAGAGATGGTAGGGATGTCCATACTGAGCAAGGTACAGCAGTATGGAGAGTCCTCGGTTGGTGGCGGACAAGTGAGTTAACATCCTAAAAAGCACCTGGTGGCTTCAGTGCAGTGCTGCTGTGTTAGCAGTTGTTCTGCTCCTTGTGGTGCTCTCAGTAGAGCTGATGACCCTGGGGGCAGGACCGTATGAAAACGTTCCTCTGCTCTAGGGACCTGTGCTAGTGTTTCTGCCCTCTGTATGTGTGTTCTGAAGTCCCTGGGAGACAAGCTGGTCGTCTCTGCTCTTCTCTGAAGGGGTTCATCTTCATGGGCCCATCAGGTTACTGTGGGGATGCAGTGCACAAGTACATTTGCAAAAAGAAAACACTGGTTAGGCAGCCTGGAGACCCGTGAGCCCCAGGCACCTCCAGGCCTTCCATTTCCTTTGCTGTAAAACCTTGAAATCAAGGGGAGAAAGGCTGTTGCAGTCTGGAAAACATCGTGAAATGGGCTTGGCTGGCACTGCTCAGCTCTGATTAAAGAACACTTTGTTTGGATGGGCATATCTAACTGAATAATGTCTTTGGCTTGCTTTTTTTAAGTTTGTTTTCTATTGTTATTACAGTATATAATGGGGCTTTTATGCTTAAGCTTTCCATCTGAGACATGAAAGGAAGTTAACCTAAGATTGTTGACATTTATATAAATCTGGAGAGGTGAATAAACATCACTGTGCTTCCTGTTAACTACCGGGCAATCAAATAGCGGCTGATAATTTACTTAACTCAATGACCTCTCCTTTTTTGCTGCAGTCTGAAACGTTTGGAGATTCAGGTACCTGGCCTGTTATTATCCCTACAGTATCTATTGGTGCGTTCAGCAGAAAATCTTGCGCTATGTACAAATCTTCCATTCTCCGTGTTCATAAATGCCTGGCTAATTGCTTATTATCATATTGAAAAGCTGCATATTACAGAGCAGATGCCAGCAATTGGAACGGCTGGATGAAGCTTGGGTACCTACTTCAGTCTGCTTAGCGTGGCGGCTGCGAGAACAAGAGGCACCGAGGAACACTGGGAAGTACAAGCCAGAAACGGCTTTCTTAAAAATCGGGATAGTCAGCAGTAAATGTTAAATATGCTGCTAGAGACCAAAGACTTCCCTGCTTTAATCCTTTGGCACCAAAAGAATACATCATATGAAATAGATATAACAAGCGGACTTCCACAGAGGAAGCATGCTGATCATCTCACAAATGCTGGGATAACCCTTTTAGTCTTGTTTGTTTGCTGTGTATCTTTTTATTATTTCTGTCATTCAAATGCATGTCTGATAAATGCTCTTTTGAGCAGCTTTGAAAAAGCTGTTTGTAAGATCCTAGTACCTTTTCTATCCCGTGTCTTTCTTACCAATTAATGCATTTGCTCAAAGAAATCTCAAGAGCACTTTACCAAACACTGCCTTGCCTCCGCGTACAAGCTGCTCCTTTCTGCCCCTACGTTCTGCTTCAGCTTTGCCAGCAAAAGAGTCTGTGCTGTAAAGCGCCCTGGATCGGGGAACTGATCCAAGTTGAAAATAACCTGCCAAAAACCTGGGTCCTCCTTTAGTAGGAGCAGCTCCTTGGTTTGTTTCAGAGTGTGGATATAGCTACCCCCACTACTCAAGAAAAGGCGCAAGGGCAGAAATAGGGACTGGGGCAACTTAAATCAGTGTCACTGGCAGAAAAGTATGCAGAGCCGTAGTCTTACTAAGATACATTTGTCGGTTCTTATTTATTGTTTTGGGTCTTTCTTCTCCATAATACTTACCACGGTGCCTCTTCAGTGACTCCTCAGTTTCATAACAGGGCCTATAAACTATTCCACCCCAATGTATGAGTTCAGCTAATTTCTCATGGGAAGCACCTCCAAGGTTAAGGCTTGAGAGGCTCGGATATCTGCTGATACCTTCAGATCCTCTGTTTTTTAGTTACTGAGAATACTTGGATGAATGTTGTCTGGTGGGGGGGATTTATTGCCTGGAAGTTACCCAAGTTGTTATCGCTCATTTATTTTATACCAGCATAGCCTGATCCTCCAGACTTACTCTGTCTTCTCAGGCAATAATCCTACTGGGCCAAATCTTAGCAGGCAGAAACTGGCATATCTCTGCTGAAATTAGGTGAGAGGGTGGAGCATCAGATCATAGAAAACAGGAGTAGGAGCAGCAGGAATCAGCCTTGTAAAACTGCACCATCCCTTGTGATAAGACTGATGCAAAGAAACAGTCAAAGTGGTATGCAATTTACTTATCTTCTGTCACTTCCATCTCATGTATACTGTAATAGCAGGCAAGTGACCTTTTTATTAGTCAATATAGTGTTTGCCTATAGACAGCAGAGATAACACAGGTCCAGGGGCTGCTCCTGAGTTCAGGAGGAGGTTTGGCTCTGCTGAGTTACCTGGGTCACCTCAATTAGTTACTTAATACTTTGCATTAGTAGAAGTAAACTTTCTGGAACTGAGAAATTGTACTAAAATATTACATGAAGGAAAGTACTTTAGATTCCAGAATTTAGGGGTTTTCTGCCCACTTGCAAAAAGAAATTGTTCTTTTTAGTCTTTAAAAATTACTATATGAGTCTTTAAAGACAAGAAAGATTGAATAAATATCATGTAGAGTAGGCATGGTATTAACAATAGTGCTATCCTTTCCCTTTTCTCTCCCAAGCTATCTCTGTCTGCAGCATTGTCCTATTGCAGTAATTTTTCTTGAATTGTATATTATTTATCTATTTCTGTTCTGAATATATGTATATATCATTGCCAACAGTAACACCAGTGAGATGTTGGTACGGAGGAGACATCCCTTTTTCCTCCCTATTTCTCATGGACCTGAGAGGATCATAACTCTGACAACTGCAGTTTGGCTGAGCCGAAAGCAAATCAGAACAGACATCAGAGTAAATGAAATGGTATTAATCAAGGCAAAAGGTGATCATGACACAAGCAAACGTTTTGACTGCTGGGAAGAGCTGTGAGGCTGCAGCAGAACCAGCTGTGGTACGAAGTGTGGTTGCCACCTCTTGAGAATAGAGTGACAGATAAAGCTGCTCTGGGAAGATCAGGTTGTTGTCTTTGCCTTTCCTACAGTGTTTTTCACAACACAGTTATCTGATTTTTTTTTTTTTTAATGGACTAAAATCCTTCTTGTTCTTTCACTAAGGTCTGATAATAATAACCATGGTATGTCTAGTCTAACTTTACAGGCTGATCATGCGAAGGGGAGGTAGAGCTGGGTGAGTTATTTAGGAGTTATTTATTTAGGAGTTATTCACTGAATGCCAATGCAGTATGCCCCTTCTTAACATCCAGGTTGTCACTATATCAGCTGTCTGGCTGTCAGGAGAGTGTAAAAATGTTTCTGGGCTGACTGGAAGATTTTCTGAAAGAAACACCTGGGAAGCTTTCACTTGCATGCAGATCACTGAAGGAAGACAGGAAAGAAGGGTACTCTGAAACTTCAAGGGGATATTTTTTAAAGAGGGTGGTTAAACTAATTTTGCTGCTTTTCCATGTTAGGATGGAAATAATAACGTGAAAAACACAAGGGTGGGGGAAAAAAGTCATCCTACCGTAGAAGGCTAGGTTTGCCAGAGAAAGCCATCTAGTGGCCACTGTGTACTCTTCTCCACCTCTTCCCTACACTCAGCTTTGCAGGCATCTCGCCAAAACGTTCAGGCTTTTAGCCACCACAGAGGTTTCATACACTCTGCAGATTACATGCTGACAGGGCTGTAGCTGTACCTTTCCGAGCAGAGATGGAGGATAGAGAAGGCTGTTTTCTACTGAGTAGGACACGTAAAATGAAATAACCCACCTGAGCAGAAAAAAAAAAAAATCCGGTTGCTAGTGACAAAATTTTGTAACATCAAACAGCAGAGGACACCAAAGGTTGTGGCTGGTCTGGAAAAACAGTGCCAGAAATCAAATGACTCAAGTGTGCAAGCCTGGGCTGAGCATCAAGAGGGCAGTGACCCCAGATGTGCCCAGGACATACACATGACAGCAGAGTAACCGCTCCTGCTACCACATTGCAGGTGTTAGAAGGTGTAAACACTGTTTCACCAAAACGCTCTGTGGATTAGCGCTGAATTTATTAAATTGTTTCATCCTCCAAAAAATTTCATTTTAAAAACCCAAATGTTTTTGTTTTGACATATTCTAAATGTTTTGACACTTACACACAATTTTTAAAGTTGAAACCCATGGAGTTTAGACAGCAGCTTTCACTTGATCACCATATGCAGTTTTTTCCACTTCCCCTGGAAAAAAAAAGACACAATCAACCAAAAATATTTCATATTAACCCAATTCTCTAATTCAGTCAATGAATAAGAATCATGAGTATTTGCATTGTGAGGCCTTAGTTTAATGCCCACTTTAAGATGATACTTTCAGACCTTGTCATCTGCTGCTATCGGAGCTGGCACTATAAACTTTTCAGAAAGTATTACAGAATCCACACTGGAGGTACATATTTATTAGGAAAACAACCATCTAAGCAACATATTGTAACAGAAATGCAGGGTTTCAGAAAAACATAGTATAAGTGCACTCAGTGCAGGCTGTGTGCACTCCTTTTATGTTTGCACAATAATTTTGCTGCCCTGCAGAGAGTAACTAAAATATTCCCAGTATTGTTCTGCCTCCACCTATTCCAGTGACATACTGAAGTCCTGTGCAATCGCACGTGTTCCTCTGAGCAAACTGCTCCTATCTTTAAATTCCAAAACTGCATCCATCCTGCTGATATATTTGTGTTACAAGTCCCCCTCTGCAATCAATCTGCAAGAGATTTAAGTTTGTGCAGAGGCTAGAAATCCGTAGCAAGCTCTGGGGACCCCCTGACCAACCCCCAGTGCATTGATTGAGATGGGGACCATCATGCAGCCTCATTATGTTTTGTTCTCTATGGCTGTTATAGAATTAAACAGGCTTAATTTTTCTCAGGGAATTGGTGAATAAGCGTCAGTTTTGTAGTCCGTGCCCAGGCAAAGCATCAGGGAGTACGATGGTCATTCTGGTTTTGTAGGACTGAGCGCCCGGTTTTATTTCTCCTCTGCCCTGCCCCAGCCCAACACATGCAACGTGGCCACTTCTGCGTGATCCTGGTCAGCCAACCACAGTTATAGGAAGGTTATATTGCAGGGTAGCACGAAGATCTTCAAGAAGGCGGATGGAGTGAATGTGTGGGTTGAGTATTTTTAAGGTGGGTAGAGGTGAACAGTCAATGTCAGCAGGGAAATGCAGCAAAGTAGACAAACCCAGTAGAAATTTTATTCTGCTGTGTACCCTTCCAGGGAGGAAGACAAAATATTAAACAATTTATTACTTCAGCGGCTGAGACTAATTGCACAGCTTCTAAAATGTCTTCATAGCACATGTATTATGGATTAAGCCACAAATACAATCCTGTTATTAAAATCCAGCTCTAATGTATATGGGAGTTATGAGACTCCATTTCTCACCTTTTCCAAAACTTTTAAGAGGAAAAAAAAAATTCAGAAGTGCCCTTAGGAGCCTAATTCTAATTTTCACAAAGATCCCAAGGAGCCCTGAGCTAATCAAAAGCTGGTGGGATGTTTGGCTCCTAAATCACCAAGGCACTTGTTGTAAATTTGTCCCTTGCCAACATCAAAGCTCTAGCACATGAAAAGTGAGCCCAAACTCTCAGCAATGAGGCAGTAAAGAAAAAGAATGCACGTTTGATATTTTATTTTTTTTTTCTCTCTCCCTTTCTTTTATCCCATCCCTGGTAAACTATTTCCAGCTAGGCCAGGGATCGACCTAATGAATCTTTGTACGTTTGGAGTTTGCAATATTGCGCCTTGAATGACTGCAGAGCAAGCCGACTTCTTCAGGTGCAAAGTTACGGGGAGGAAGGGAGAGTGGCGTGTGCGCCTCAGGAGCAACCTGTGGGATCCATCTTCTTCTAAGAAAAGACAAGACAGGGCAAAGACAAGACTGGGCAGTTTCTTGTAGTTTCCTCTTTTTTTTTTTTTTTTATTTGCTTGTTTCTTTTGAAGAGCACAAGCGCAAGAGAGGATATCAGGTCAGAAAGGATCATTTTCCCTGTCAGCTGGAATAGAAAAGGCTCTAGCTGGATGATCCTTCCTTCTCTTCACCAACACCGTGTAACACAAATAGTGCTAACAGAGTCAGCAGGCCACATTTCCTCCTGTTTTCAGCATAACTGCTCATTTTAAGTTGTTGCTTTAATAAGCAGAAGGATTTTTTCATAATGCTTAAAAGGAGTTAGAGCACAAAGACACTTAAAGAAATGAGATGTCAAGTCTTTAACTAATGGGATTATACAGTAGAGACCCTTTAAAGATGGCTTGGCCTAAGTGATCCAGCAGCCATACAGACCTTATTATAGGTCAACAATTTATTTTGTGGACAATAGTCCCTTTTGAAGAACTTGTGCAATCAAAATTTAGATTTGTGCAAAGTGCTTAATGTTATTGAAGTGTCTTAATATAAATGCATGAGCTTTCCTGAGCCAGCTGTGTAGGCTTCTCTCTGCATTTCTTTTCTAAAATGCTGGCTCTTTTGAGTGTTTTAATTAGTAAAAGAAAAATTCTGTAAATTTCATTCTTTCAAAATAGCATTTTTTTCTCCTTTGGGAACTGATGAATGCCATCCTTTCAGGACTGTATTTTTGCTTGAGCAAGGGGGGGAAGTCACCACAAACTTATTTAAAAAGAAAAACAAAAACAATTAATGTTTTAGTATTTAACAATACAGTGATATGTCTTTAAAAACAACACAAAACTCAGCTGTGGGTTAAGGGCTGTGCCTGTAATGTTTGACTGTAAAAGGCAGGGGGTTTTGTAAAGATTTGAGCATTTGAAAACATAAGGTTTTATAGGAACCACACTGCATCTTTATTGCCTTCACTGCTGGTGAAAGTCAGGATGCCTTATGGGAAACATAAGGAGTTTCTGAAGAGATGTGAATATCCTCCTAAATATTCTAAGGTCAAATCTCACCTATGAATTCTCTGCTTGCTCTAAAAGGATCTTCCTCTGTGGTGTCTAGGGCCTGATCCAAATGCATTCAAATAAACTGGAGTTCTTGTATTGACTTCCAAAGCTTTTAAACCGTGTCCTAGGTGCCTTACTGACTAAACACACCTTATTTTGGTAAATTTCCCCCTGAAATCACAGAATGAATCACAGAATGGTCAGGGTTGGAAGGGACCTCTGGAGGTCATCTAGTCCAACCCTCCTGCCAGAGCAGGGTCACCTTACAGCAGGTTGCACAGGACGGCGTCCAGGTGGGTTTTGGATGTCTCCAGAGTGGGAGACTCCACCACCTCTCTGGGCAGCCTGTGCCAGTGCTCTGCCACCCTCACAGTAAAGAAGTTCCCCCTCATGTTAAGATGGAACTTCCTATGTTCAAGTTTGTGCTTGTTACCTCTTGTCCTGTCACTGGGCACCACTGAAAAAAGCCTGTTCCCATCCCCCTGGCACCCTCCCTTTAAGTATTTATAAGCATTAATAAGATTCCCCCCTCAGTCTTCTTTTCTCTAGACTAAAAAGACCCAAGTCCCTCAGCCTCTCCTCATAAGAGAGATGTTCTAATCCCCTAATCATCTTCGTAGCCCCTTGCTGGACCGTCTCCAGCAGTTCCCTATCCTTCTTGAACTGGGGAGCCCAGAACTGGACGCAGTACTCCAGATGCGGCCTCACCAGGGCAGAGTAGAGGGGCAGGATGACCTCCCTCGACCTGCTGGCCACACTCTTCTTGATGCACCCCAGGATGCCATTGGCCCTCTTGGCCACCAGGGCACATTGCTGGCTCATGGTCATCCTGTTGTCCACCAGGACTCCCGGGTCCCTTTCCACAGAGTTGCTCTCCAGGACGTCAGCCCTCAACTTGTACCAATGCATGGTGTTATTCCTCCCCAGGTGCAGCACCCTACACTTGCTCTTGTTGAATTTTATAAAGTTTCTCTCTGCCCAACTCTCCAGCCTGTCCAGGTCACGCTGTAAGGCAGCACAGCCTTCTGGCGTGTCAGACACCCCTCCCAGTTTTGTGTCATCAGCAAACTTGCTGGTGGTACACTCTATCCCTTCATCCAGGTCATTGATGAATATATTGAATTCATCAACAGCAACTTTCCCAAGTTAAGGATAACTTTCCTTTGTACCTCCAAAGAGTGTTGTAGATAAATTTGCTTTTGAATTGAGTCACACCTGTTTGTACAGTGCCTTTATTTGTTGCTTGTTTCTATTCACAATGATTTGGGGTTCTGTGCATCAGGTGCAGAGGTGGGGCTAGCTCAGGCTTGGTGACCATCCTGTGGCTCTTGAGCTTCTGAGCAATTCACATACGGATCCCCTGCTGCGCCTATGTTGTGTCACTGGCAGCAGGGCTGTGCGGACACCAGGGCTGGTGGCTGCCAGGAATTCCTCACTCTTGAGGGACACGAGCCATCAGAAGCCCTGATGCTAGTGCATTGCCGTAGGAGCAACAGGCACGCTCATAGTTGCTGTGGCCCACAGGGATGTTTTGGGACTCTTGCAGAGAATCACTATCACCTCTGACTTCTGAGCTATTTCTGGAATTTGCCCTTTTTTCTACTTTTTTGTAGTGGTTGGTTAGACAGCTTATGAAGTCAGGGAAAATGGCAACTCTTGGAGTAGGAGTAGATCCTGTTGGTAGAGTTTTCTTGCCATAAAGTCAGGGTATCGTGCTGTTGGGATGGAGACTTGCCTCCCTGAGGGTTGCTGAGCTGCCCAGGGGAGACAGAAGCGGCTGGTACCTATAGCTGCAACTTTACTACTGTGACTATCACACCTCTAAGTGGTGCGTAAGGCCGGGGGGGGTGTCTCTAATCCCCCACTAAAAAAGACTTGAGTGGTAGGAGAATGAAACCCAGTGGTGACTGGATTGCATAATTAATGTTAGTTTTGAGTTCACATTTCACAAATTTTCCATACAGTTACAGATTTTAAAGAACAAGGAATGTATGTAAGCACAAGACTTTAATCTTTTCCTTATACATATACATGTACGTGGCCTTTATGAAGTGCTGGGGCAAATGAATAACTGACATTCCTATAGACACGCTGGTCCCGATATGCTATTTGACCACTCGCTTCTGCTCCAAACCTGCCTCTGATCTATGCCTGTTGCTGTCATTCATGGTTTTAAGGTGTCCAGTTTCCCCAAAAGGAAAAGCGAAGCCACTCTTGTTTTGCTGCAAGACACCCGATGTAGATGTATGTTGGAGCACATAGAGAGGCCTGGGTTTACCCTGACTCTGCAGTGGGAAAAATGGGGAACCTGCTCCAGGGCTGACTGGTGAGAGCTGGGTGGGAATGAAAGGGGCCGTGGCATCCCAACACCGACAGACCCCAGCTGCTGCATCCCTGCCCTCTGTTAGCTCCAGGCGCTGCTTAACCGTGCTCCTTTGTGCAGTGTAAGCGTTCCCCGAGTGTCTTCTCCGAGGTCCACAGAAGAAACTGACCCTGGGTTAGCTGAGTCCCTGGCCAAGCCCCTGTCTCAGCAGTGATATGTTTTGCTAGAAAGGCAGCTCCGTTGCAGACAGGGTATGGGGCCTGATCCAAACCCGACTGAAATCTTCAGTAGGATTTAGATTAAGCCCACAAATCCTGATTCTGCAAAGATTTAAGCTTGTGCATAACTTTACATACGTGAATAGTCTCATTGAGGTCAAACGAATTAAAATAATGCATGAATAACGAATTAAAATAATGCACCTGCTTAAGTCTTGGCAGTATTGGGGCCATAATGAACTGGAAAAAAACAGGAAAGAAAAAAGCTGACTTTTTCAGAGCTATTAAGGTGTTATTTCAGAAACCTAGCCAGTGACAATTGTATTTATATGTACCATGCAAAGTCTAAATGAATGGGAGTGTTTGTTCATCCGTGTCATGTATTTGGGTCAATAAGGGATCCCATATGGCTTCAAAGGTTTGGCTTGTCTATTCTACTCGGAAAAGCACCTGAAAGTATTAGTTTTGCAGCCTGATCTTAGAGGGATCAGTGAGTGTTTTTGCAGTACCGAGACTGCAGGATTGGAATTGAGGCCTTATTAAAAATGGGTCCATATTGAAGGAAAAAACAATGTGACAGGCTGAGTGAAAGGTCTGCACTGTTGCAAGGGCTTCCTCGAGGTGCGAGAAGATGATTCCTCTCCAAAATAAGGGTAGGAGAAGCTAAATAAGCTCTCACGAGGGCAAAATGAGTCCTGTGCTAAATCAAGGTTTGAGCTGAGGTGTGAGGGTCATACGTGCTGGTGCCTGCAATGATTTTGCTGTCTGCTTGTCCCATCTTCTCCTCCCTCCTCTCTGCCTTCAGTCCCGGGCTTCAGTCCCTGGGCTACTCTCAGCTGCCACTGGAAACCTGTGCCTCTCCACTCCTCTCGGAGCAAAAACTAGTGAAAGCAGCCTCCTTGGTTAGCACACCTTTCGCCCCGTCTTTCCTCTGCCTTCAAGGGGCACAAGCCCCTTGAAGCCCCACACCCTGAACGCGTGGTGTTTCTGGGGGAGGCACCTGTCTGCTTGCATCCCCTTCAACTTGCCCTTCTGCTTTTTGCCTCAGTTTTCAGAGCAACAGGTAAAGAACCTCAGTGCAGAGGGGGCAATCGCCCCCGTGCCAAGAGCTGGCAGAGCTTCTGTGCCAGCAGAGCCCTCAACATGGGGGCTAAGCAAGAGGTGAGTTGTGCGTGGGCACTGGAGCCAGTCTGTATACAGTGCAGATTTTATCCATAATGTGTAATTGTCGTTCTTGCACTTAAAAAGTCCTCTGTGCTTCATCAAGCACTACCAAAACATGCTTACTTAGGAAAGGCAGTACTATGCCAGACACAGCATACGTACAAACTCACTGGTGGCAATTTCTTATCATGAGTTGACCTAGGCCATTCTCCTAGTGCAAACACTGCTCTGGGTCTTATTGAAGACAAAAATGTATTTCAAAGATCGAGAGCGCTTTTATAGTTCCCTGCCCCAGAGGAGCAGGGGGACAAAGCTCACCCTGAACTGCTGGCCTGGACTCACCAGCTGGACTTTAGGATGCTCCGCTTGGTCTCAGCAACGTCAGGGCTTGAGGGAGCTCACCGAGCAAAAGGGGACATTCTTGCAGTGTGCAGTTGCTGGAAACAGAAACCCCACAAAAGGGGCAGTCAGTCTGGTCCAAGCCCTAGGTTTGGGAAGCCAGAGATTACATTGCTGTATGAACCTGAAAGTGAAACAGCTTCTCCTTTTGGACTAGAGTCCTGGAGAGACACTGTGCAGTTCCTGTCCCAGGAGCAACCCATGCTATTTAAGCAACCTGAACCAGAATCAAAAGGGATAAAAGATAAGATGCATTTGGTGTCCATACATCAATAATGTCAAGAAGCAACACTTGAGGAAATCAAAGCCAAAGAAAACCCATTGCCTAGGCTGAAGGGTCCCAGAGAGCCCCATGGACAAATTGCCTGTCCACAGGAGCTGTAGCTGAAGCAGTGTGGTTACATGCACCACGGTGGGGGAAGAAGCAGGGCACATACCAGTACACACGGGGAACAAACCATAATTCCGATGGTAAGATCTGATCATGGCACTATAGGAGACTGGAGGCTTCTGCTGTTTTCTTTGTGGGAAAAGATCGGGCCAACTGGGACTTTCTACTTATAGTAGCATCATATAATCATTGTGTGGGGGCTGAAGCTCTGGGGAGTGGGGAATATTTATTGAGATAGCCAAATCTAACGGTAATCAGAAGAACGCTCATCTCCTCCGTGGCATTCCTCAGGAGTAGATCACAAAAGGGAATGTGTCGCCCGCTAAATGTAGGGAAATAAGGTGAAATGGCTTTCTCCAAACCACCCAGCCAGCCAGCACAGAGGCCCCTCGGCATTGGACTGTCCCTGCCCACTGGTCTGTCCTCTAAGCCAGACAAAAGAGATCTGGGGAAGAGTACCGCCTTGATTCGACTCTCAGTGACAGGATTTTCAATGACAGCTTTGAAAATAGTTTTTAAATGATTTTTTTTGGAAGAGGAGACAATGTGACTGTGAGAAAGTTCCGCTCTGTCCCATTTATTTCTGTATATTTGCAAGTACCCCCCACGCAGGCACAAAAATACATACTTAATAACTGTGGCTTATTAGTGGCTTCAGACCCACAGAATCAGTCCTGTAAAATAGCTCCTTATATACAAAAATAATAGTTGCAAAAACATGAAAAATTATTTTATTGCATATGTGCATTTCCTCTTTGTTTGCTGTAGGAAGACAGTTTGAAACGAATACATCTTATTGGACTTTTTTAGAGGAAAAAAAACCCTGCCAAGTGTATTTGTTTATTTTAACTAGAAATTATTTGGAAGGACCAGAAGTATGAGCAGCTGGTAAACTTCTCTTGATTATTTTCCCCTACATTTCTAATAATGAACTTAAATGATTTTAGCACCTTAAAAATACTCTGCTTAAACAGACTATGCGTAGGCAAATTTAGAACTGTACAGAAGTCCTGGAACACAGAAGTAATGACGGGGGAAAAAAACAACGAGAAATGAGAGGTAAAGAGAAGTAATAATGGGGAGAACAAAAAGCCATTTAAGTGACATACATAAAAGGTTAACAAAGAGAAGTCCACGTAGTAAAGGGTTTTGCAGCATTATAGGGATGTATTGAAGAGCAGGTAGTTTGTGCTAATGCCAATAATTTTTGGGGTCTCTGAGCTATGAGCCGAGGGAAAGCTGAGGACGAAAAGATGACAAGATGGGAGGGAAGGGGCTGGGGCAGCAATGCTTGAGGAGAACAAGAGGAGCCTCTGCCTCTGCCTACCCTCCCTGACTGCCAAACACAAGTGCCAGCCTTTCAGGACCAGATCCTGTTGTCCCTCCACTTAAGTCACAGTGCCGTGGGGGGACAGGACGTAAAAAGAGAGCTTCTCATGCACAGCTACCAGCAACACCTCCCAGGACCCCACTGTGCCACCCCAGAAGCCCAACCAAACCATCTCAGCCTGCCCCTGGGATCTGCTGTGCCATAGCCTTGATGCTGAGTTTTGCCATCACTGTGAGAAAAAATGAGTGCCTTTTT
The DNA here is from genome assembly GCF_965231255.1 of Vanellus vanellus. NCBI lineage: Eukaryota > Metazoa > Chordata > Aves > Charadriiformes > Charadriidae > Vanellus > Vanellus vanellus. Next base: position 78,941,960 of record NC_138905.1, on the reverse strand, counting down.
AATGACTGGGGTGGCAAATTCAATGTTGCTCACATAGCTGAGGTGGCTCACAGAGGGTGTTTAGAAAGATGATTACCAGCTGTCTAGCTCCTATGCTTCCCTAGGAGGTTGGTGCAAGCACGAGTCCAGCAGAGGGGTAGGAAAACACATTCTGCAGAGCAGGACAGGGATGGGTGGTATTTTCAAGGTGTTTGCAGGAAGAGTGCAGCAGTGGCAGCCCTGTGTGGGGTCTGGCTTGTACAACTAGGTGGACAATATTGCCAGTTTGGAAGCAAGTATGGGGTTTGTGGCCCCAGCTGTCTCCAGTTAGACTATAGATTGTTTTGGAGGACACGTCTTTCCAAATATCGCCCCAAATATCTCCCATTCAAAGGGCAGTCTCTAACTGGGGAGTATACGACGTTTTAAACTCACTGGAGCTTTCTTAAGACAACATGGTGTGTTTGAACAATACCTGGCACAAATATGTTCTTTTGGATTATTTCAGTACAAATACTTAATAGAAATAACTAATGATAGATGTCCTGAAGAGCTGTACAGAAGAAAAAGACCACTGTAAACAGAACTGAAGGTGTACTTCCAGATCCTGTTTTTAAGAGACCTTGACTGTGCTTTATGCTTGGATAGTGTACTTGAAGACTCATGTTTTGTTGTGCAAATAAGTAAGTTGATACACTCAAAGTACCATTGCATAATTTCGTAACTGCATCTAATTTTCCTTGAGTACACCAGGAACAATAGGAGGTTATGAGCAACCTACACCCTTAGTCCTCTCGTAGTCAGCTCTGTCTCCACAAGATTTCCCCCCTCTCTCTGTTTACTCCCAGGTTTTGTTGGGTTTGGGGTCTGTTTCTTTGTTGTTTTTTTTTATTTTTTTCCTGGCAGTCTCTCACTTTAACGGTGTCTGAGCTTTCAGTGTGCCTGAGGAAAAACTCCTGTCTCCTCATAGCTGAAGGGATTTGAAAGCAGGAAAGGAGAGCAAAGGCAAGGGGGCTGAATGAAGCTTCCCTACAACATCTCACTAGCTGGAATGATCCCTGGAAAGATGGAGGCCAGAGCTCAGTCTGGTTCTGCTCCTCCTTCGCTCATGAGGTGTCTGCCAGGCTGTTGACTTTGCCAGAGTCCTCCCAGGATTTCCTTGTAGGGCTTTCCTTTCATTGCCATTTGCACATTGCTGTGAAAAGTTTTGATTTTGATGACTGACATCTTATGTCTTGAGGATTCTCATACAACTTCCCTACCTGTTTTGCAGCAGCACCAGGAGGTGAAGAAGATATTCTGTGTTTGTAAAATCAAGGAATAGGTTAATTGCCAGTTGCCTGTAATCTAAGTGGATGACAGCAGCGTGAGGGCCAACTGTAAGGGCAGAGCACCTCAGATAACGTGTTGTTTCTCAGCTTTGCAGGGAGACTGAAAGGTGGCAATGCTGCCACTGCTGTGTAAACTTCCTTGGAGTAGGAGGGCTGTCAGATGTGCACTCCAGCTAAGTACAGTTTCCCTCACAAAATAAAAAGGGAGGACGGAGAGGCAAGAAGAACTAGGATTGCACCAAAGTGGAATTGCTGCGGCTCTTCCAGGGACCGTGATGCTACCAAAGGCATTGAGGTTGGTCATTTTTTTCTTGCAGGTAGCTCTGTATTTAATTTGTGCAGCTCCCAGGGAGATCCTGGTGCTCTGGCACCTTTAATAGACAGCCAGAGCGCAGGGATTTGCTGTTTCTTTAATGAGATGGAAAATATGTGAATCTCTCTCATTCGACTGGTTGTTGTAAGCCCTCTGCTCCGATTGGCTCCTGCCCTGCAATATTTTAAACTGTTTTGCAAGCAAGAAAAAAATGCAACCTCAGCTCTTCATACCATTCAGCTGAAGTAGGAAAAACTCCAAAAATTACATGAAAGGGAAGAAGATGGGAAAAAACCCACCCCAAAAGGCAAAGCAAATGGGCTGTGAAACTGCTGATAGGGAAAATGTTTTCATAAAGCGGAGAGTGCTCTGAGTCACTCTTCTCCTTTGAGTCCAGCTTTGCTCCTGTTGGCATCGACAGGAGTTTTGGCAGCTGAGTGCACGGGGGCCAGATCAAGCCCTTCCCTTCCCTCCCATTGATGCTGTCTGAACTCTCTTCTTTCTCTCTGGTGGTTTTGTTGTAGTTATGACGCTCTCAAACCTTCTTGTTCAGTTTTGTGAGGTGTCCCCAGGCACGCTTGCGCATCCTCCTGAGATGGTGTGAGATCGTTCCCCATTTTTCCCATGCAGGCTGCCACCTGGGGGCTCGGAGACTGCTGCTCCCAACAGGTGCTTTATGAACCCCCCATTCCAGACCCATGGTCACGTGGGAAGGGACTTGTCATCTCCAGGAAATGTTCTCTCCCCGCCGCTGATGACTGTGGCCCGCTTCCTCCTGGGTTTACCACAGCACGGGGGGGAAGAGCAGCCTGTAAGACCTATAGGCTAGATAACGGGTCTTTGCAATTCTACTCATCTCCCTTCTAACCTCTCCTTTTTTTCTGCCACTTTCCTATGCTCTGACTGGAAACCATCCCAGCAGAAAAACGGGTCTGGGGGTTATGGAGCAAGTCAAGTTTGTAAACACTAAGGAGGGGTGGCTATGTAAATGCGTTTAGGCAATTTTCATGTTGACAATTGGCATTCAGCACTTAAATGACTGTGTAAGCAATTTAGGAATAATGACCAGCGTGCTCAGCGTCAGTGCTTTTAAATCTTCCTTAGCTTTTCTCTGCCGGAAGCCCTACAAAAATACCTTTGAGAAAGTACACAAGCAAACAGAAAAAATTGTTGGAGGGCCTTATAATTTGTTTAGTTACAGAAATAGAAACCAAGATTATTCTACCTGAAACAAAGCATTTCTGATAAATGCGTCCAAGAGAATGCATATCCCAAATTAAATCCTAAAAGTACCCGTTCTTAAGGCAAAATCATGCTTCAAGGCCTTTGTTACCAGAATGACAAAATCTTCCCATGTGGTCTCTCTAATATTATCACAAATGGCCCTTTTAAGTTTGACTGACAGCTCAGGCCAGTGTTCCTTTGATTATAAATGAGGTAAAGTGTTTGCATAGAAAAATGTTATTTTATAGAAGATCTCTCGCAGTGGTAGAACTAGTAAAATTTTCACAGAGTTTACTCATTGAAAAGTGGGGTTTTGGCTGAAAAAGTAGGAAAACCTGGATCTTTTTAACTACCAAAGTTACTATTTTGTGTTTAGAAATAAAGCTTCATTTTAAAAATGCTGTTAAGCATGTTTTTTAAAAGATGAATAGGCCAGGAAAACAAAATATTTCAGGTTGAGCTAAATATTTAGTTTGGCACCCAAAATATGGTTTTCCATTCTGTGCAGTTTGAGTTTTTCTTTCTGGAGACATGGTTTGATGAATAAATAGTGTTCATTTGAGGGAACACAAAACAAGTCTTTATCTGATTTTTTTTTCTATCATGCTAAAGAAAAAAAAATAATAGTTTAATGTGGTCAGTTGCTCCTCAACAATTGAATTCAAGTGCTTTGGAAAGCTACCACCCCTCAGTTGAGATGTGATAATTGACCATGTGTATCTTCCTGTTTCAAATGGAAAGTAAAATGAGCTTATTGTGTTTACTGTTCTGGTAACATCTTAAGATATTTTCACTTAGTTGTTTGTGATTATATTTCCATAATTTGGTTTTTAAATTAAAGTGATCGAAATTCCATGTTTAGGTAAGCTGTAAGTCTGATGGTGTTGATTCCCTCTAGTGACATAATTTCTGTACTTAAAAAAAGAGGCTCCCGGGCAAAATTTCAGTGAAGGAAAAAAAACATATATTTCCTGCTAGCATATATCAACATTTAAGGTATGTCCAATAACAAGTCAAAGCTGGTCCCCTGGTAAAATTTGCAGTTCCAAGCTATGTCAAGGAAAACAGATGAAGTCTTTGAAATAAAGCTGAGTCAAGTACGTAGAGATGCGTTTCTTGCTTTGGCATTCATGCAACTGAGGAAGTCTCATTGGAATACAAGGAAAACTGTTAAGGTTATAACACTCTACAGAAGTAGTGAAAATACTTTCTATTTGAATGAAAATAGTAACTTTATATCAATGCTGGAAAATAACTTGAAATGATGGAGTCATCAGTGAAAACAATTTTGGGCAATTTTTTCAATGGAGGAACTGTTTTATTGGATGGTAACTTAATAAAAAAAGTTAATTATAATGAATAAGGAGTACAAATGTCAACACTGTCTGTAGCTTTATTAGGTTATCTGATACAATGGGGCAGATTGAATTCATGCCGGATGTAAACCTAAAATAACTTCCACAACGCAATCCCACTTTTTTAACTACTCTAGGGAGCAAACAGCAAGCACAAGGTCCTTTTTCTTTCTTTTTCAGCACTGTCAGGGGGAGCTGCCCGTCACTGATGAAGCCCTTTTCGTTACTCCATGAAGCCAAAGTGATTATTTGTATGAAAAAGACAAGATTGTCCATAGAGATACCTGGGTGGGTAGGTCTCCCTCTCAGGCATGTTTCCTTGGTCAACTAAGAGGAAGCCAGGGCAGACACCATCTCGGAGCTGCGCACCCATCTTCCGGGCACCGCAGATACACAGGTTTCTTGTAAGGAGGAATTACAGCTTCACCTCCATCATTTTGTTGCTGCTGTTACCCATGGTGTCTCAAATAAGTGGTCACAGCTCTCACCACAGAGATACAGGGCTTCCCATACCATCCTCTCTTCCAATCCTCTTGCCAGGACTGATTTGGGATCCACCACTCTAGAAAATTCTGCCAGATTAGTCCCCCTTTGAGATTAATACATTTGAATGAAATATAAGGCAGAGCAAAATTTGCCTCTCTACAGCAAAGCAATATGTTTCTTTCTAAGACTGACCTGCAGATAGGTTGTCTTTTACAGAGGGCATTTGCTTCAGGGCAGTATTTCCTAGCAGCAAAAAAACAAAAAAAAAACCAGGATGATCAATAGCAGGCTTTTACTATTTGCCTTAGTAGCTATTTTACTTACTGCCTCTAGTAAGAGACCTTGTTTTGGGGAATTCAGGTTAAAAGGTGTATAGATTAAAACTCACTGGTATATTCTACCATATTACATCAGACATAGGGTCACTTTTTTCAGTATTTAACCTACTGCTTATTTACTGTTAGACTTATTTTTAATGTAAGTCAATGTGCTGCAACGTATCTTGGAGTTAATAGCAGTAAAAATGGAAAGTTTCTATTCCTGCTTTCACTTCTGCCCTAATGCTATGGTGCACGATCTCCACTGTTTCTGCCCTATGTGAACCGTGCTGTCAAGCCCCAGGAGCGAGACAGCTCCTCTTTCAAGTGGCACTAGCTGTCAACTGGTACACATGAACGCCAGGTGGACAGAGTTGCACATGATCCTGTTCTCCTTTTGTTTGAGGGGCAAATAGACTTTTAAGGTTAAGATGACACAATCAAAATCATAATTCCACTCCGGCCTCCAGGAGTGCATTCCCCATGACATTCAACTACTGTTACTGATTTTTAGCAACTTTTGCAAGGAGATTTAACTTTGCATATGATTAAATGGGTAAGATCTTGGAGTCTCCCTCTTCTTATCATTTATTTCTTCTTTGCAAGTCACAGGGAGAGCAGGGTCTAAATAGCAAATTGACATCTGCCATATAGTCACATGGAGCCTGTCTATATTTAGATTGATGTCTATAGCAGCTACACTCATCAGGATCATCCTCAGTCAGAAAGACTGTAATTATGGCATTCAAACAAACCAGTCTCGCTTTCCTGCTGGATTGAATCTGGAGTCACATCACAGAACTTGCCTGGTGTAACGAAAAGTAGTACCTGCTTCCTGCTGCTCAGACAAGGCTTCAGGCAGAGTTTAAGACAGGTTGAAACCACGTCGGTTTTTAACGTACAGCCACAAATAGTTACCTGCTTTGTGAACATGGAGAAGATGGCTTCTGTCCATGTGATGGCTACTGCATTGTCACATGGTGTGGGTATAGAAACTTGATACAGAACCTTTGTTCAGAATAATTGGTATAATTGAAAAAAAGAGGGAGGTTTTTGGCACATGAGCGTTTCCTTAATTCTTGAAAAATTTTCTGGCTAAGAAATTGCTGAGTTTAAGTGTGGAAGACACTTTTAAAATCTTTTCTTGCTAGAGTTATCTTTTAACATTGTTGCTTGCTTAGAATGTAGTGAAAAACCCCAAGCTTGAATAAAAAGAAACATCTGAAGGTGTGTTCCAAACAGAGACACCTGTAGTAGCAAAGTTCCCCAGGCTCAAATAGCCTGTAGGTTGAGATGGCTAGTAAGAGCTCATGGCAGCTGAAACTGAAATCCTAAAATGGCTTAAACATGACAACTTTGGTTTCTGAAGACATCACCTGGAAGCTTTTCAGTTTGCTAAGTGAATATTAATTTATTCATATTTATCTTACGCTGCTTTGCATGCAGGGGAAGCAGGGGGGAGGGTGAGATGCTGACACCACAGTCCTGACAAAACTACCAGTGTGGCCGCAGCTCTTGGCAGGATGCTGTATCTGCTCAAGGGAGCACAAGCAATATGATTACGCTGGCAGAGCAGTATGAAAAGATGCTTTGTGGTGTGGACAAAGGCTTTCAAGCACTGCTCTGATCTAAACTTCTGGAAGTTAACAGATGTATTGACTGCAGTCTCTTTTGGCCCAGAGCGTGAAATGCCTTTCACGTGTTCCTCGAAGGGACTGGTCCTCTCACAGGAACAGGAAGATGTTTTGCCAGCAGTGGTGCAGCTGACTTTCTGGGACACCTGGCAAATGTGGAGTGAAAATGGCAGGTATATATAATTAATTAATGTGGTTTGAAAAGGCTTGTGCTTGCACTTGGTTGTCCTGTGCTGCCCCTGGAGCCGGTCTCGGACCATTCTTTGCAGGGAGTGGTACCCAAACACAGAGGAAGTGTCTATCTCCTGCCCCTACGAGTCTAACCACAAGGGACAGTGTTGCCTCAAACCTAGAGGCAGTGAAGCTTTTGTAATTCTCCTGTCTATTCCAGTGATGCAGAAAGCAAAGTAAAATGTCCTTGGTAGGATACTTCTAGGAGAGGATTTGAAATTTTCTCACTTATCAGTGGTCAGTGACGCAGCATCCTCTGAGGAGTCATCAACTGACAGGAAATGCATATGCTTACTCATTTCTGCAGAGAAGCTGAATAGGAGAAAAGGTTTATGTATTGCTGGTTCGAGTTGGGGTTTTTCTTTTGTTCTTTGTTGGTTTTTTTTTCTGTTTTTTGGGGGGGTTAGTTTGTTTTGGGGTTTTTTGTTTGGGGTTTTTTGTTTTGTTTTTTAAATAAGATGGCCTGTGCCAGAGAAAACAAACTAAACTCTTTTTTCTCCATTCCTAATATCTCAATGTGATATAAATACTGTCCCACAATTTAGCGTTGTTAATTAATATGTACTTTCCATTACCTTCCTTTTGGAGAGTTCATTATCTTGAGGAATGTAAGTCCTCATTCAAACATTTCATTTTGTAGCAGGAGAAAGAGACAGAGGCGCAGAAGAACTACTTTAACTGGATTGTGTAACAATGGCTGTAATAATAATTGTCTGGGAGAATTATATGAAGGTAACAAAAGGCCTCACAAAATGAGTACATTACAAAGACTCTTTTATGACTGAAAAATACTGATGTCCTTAAAAGAGAGAGAGAGAGAAGTTAAAGTAGGATGATTTTGTAGGAAAATGCGAAGATTTCACTGAAGTTTGTCTTGGCACAGAGAACACATTTCCTCAGGACTGCCAGAGGAAACCGTACACTTTTCTCTTTAGTTTCCCCACCGCTGCTTCCACAGCACATGTTCCTTCTCTTGCTCTAACACCAGTGAGAGGCTAGGCTGGTCAGCCTGACCCGGTCTCTGCCAATTCTGCAGCCACTGAGCGTTCATCAAATGGAGCAGCTCTGTGACTCTTCGGCTACTGTGCCAGCGTGATTTATCTCTATACATTCAGCCTGTGCCCAATTTGTTTCGGTAATCTAGGCTCGCTGCCAGTACCTCACCCTTTAGGATCCAGTTGTACAAACAAGGCCAGATGAGGTAGTCCTGAGTCTCCACTGAGTTTGATGAGGAGAGGTTGGGTGGACATATAGGCTAAATAAGTGGGAGATTGAGAGGAAAGCAGCGAGAGAGGCAGAGGGGGTATACTAGTTATTCTGGGCACCCATCACCATGACAGCTACCTATTATTAGATCTATCGTATACACACTTACTTCCACAGCATGCAGAGGGCTGGTCAGAGACACTTTATTGGACCCACTTGACAAGCGGATTCAAGCTTGTTAGTTTTTTCTTAACTCTAAGTTCTAATCACAAGAAGTCTGTTTTTCTTATCATTTATTTCTGCTGAAAGGTTGCAGTTGCTGTCACCAGTTGGAATGCTGTAGCCATGTGTACTGAACACTGTGTTCAGAAATTCTTATTTTTGTCACCAAAGTACAACTGTATCTTAAGGGCGGTACAGAATTAGAATAAGGTATAATGAAGTACTGTAGGTTGCTAATACATATTACGCTTAGCCCCTTGGTATGTGGAAAAGTGTTACTTTACACATCTGGATAAAAGGAGCAAGCAAGGAAGAGATTGAATTTTCTTTAACGCTAGCAAAGGAACTGTTGTCTTCAATGTAACTGGTAATTTCTTCCTGCAGTTGGTCACTTCCCCAGTGACCACCTTTCCATGGCTAGTGTTAATGTTAAGCATTTCAAAGAGATAAGAATGGGAAAAAAAAAAAATCTGCTTTGAAAACCAGTTTATTTTGCTGAGAGGGTAGTGGTTGGCTGAACTAGCTCTCTGAACTGGCTAACTACATAACCGTAAGTGACGCTGCTGCATGGAAGGTGGTGGTGGGGAACAGGAGCGTGTGAATGGAAGCAGGGAGAAAGCAGAGCATGGCACCCCCAACTAAGGTGCTGCTGTGGTGCAGCACCCACCTCTGGTGGAGGTGGCTCTCTGATACTAAGTGCTGCCATACCCCAGTCCTATGGGTCCAGCGACAGAGTGGAACTTGCAGCCTTTTAGGTGCAACGCCGGGTTACAAATGCAATGCGTACTAGAAGAGCTCGGGTGTGTTTGAATAAAATCCACCAAGGTCAGCAAGTGAAGCAGAATCTGCTTAAGGTTGACTAGAAGCTCTGAGGAGAAAGGCACTTCTTAAATCCCATCTCTGTCTGAGTCTGGGATGTCTCAGACAGCATTAAGGACTCTTTGGACTTAAATTTGGAAATGTCCCTTTGAGGCAAAGTCTTTCTTTCAGCAAACTGTGGATGGTAGAAATACTGTGAAGTCCATTTCCCTATAGATTTATGACCCACTCTCTCCCACAATCCCACTGCAGTGACCCTCCATTCCTATTCTGTTCCTCCACTGCAATATGGCTTTTGCCCCATTAGGAGATGATTTCCCAGTTGCATGTTCAATGCTTCTCCTGATGAAAGTCTGTGGTTGGGGGCAGCATGGTGACTGCCATGTCCCTATACTCTACGGACAGGTTTTGGCTTGCATCTCTAAGGGACCCTGAGTGACTTAAGCTGGCTGGGAAAGAGAAGAACGAGTAGAGATACTGGTTAACAACAGAAAATTTATCTAAGTACACATTGAAAATGGCAGCAGTGGTTTTCAGAGTGTATGTGGCAGGGGCAAATGGAGTAATCCTAATCTTAACCTCATTTTTGACTACAGGGTGTGTAGCTCTTCTAAAAATCAGAGCAGTCCTGATATGAGAACGGGAGGTGGTACCCACACCCACCCCCTGCCTGCTGGGTGTTCTCAGGAGCTCTGAGTGAGGCAGGGCTCTGTCCGATGGACAAAGTCAGTGGGAGTCCTCATGGTTTCTTCCAAACTGGAGATCCAGGACCTCTGTGGTGGGATGGGCACCCTGTTCCCCCCAGGCAGTGACCAAGAGGCAGAGCTGCTTAGGGCATGCTTGTGCCGCCCTCATTCAGGGACCGAAGAGCAGAGTCGCTTTTCCAGGGCTGCCTGCTCATCTCAGCACATGCTCCTTCCTTTACCCTTCCCCTCTCTCCCTTCCCCCCTCTCCCTTCCCCCCAAACAGACCCTTTCCCCAGTCAAAGCCTGTTTTCCCCAGCCAGTCACTAAATCAGTCGGATGTGTCTCCCTTCCCCCACCTGACACGGTGACGATGAGTGCCTGCTGATCATTCCTTTCATGTAGTCTCTGCCGGTTTCTGCTTTGGTTATTAAAAGACAAAAAAGACACACACACACACACACACACACACACACACACACACACACAAAACCAAACAAAAAAAAAACCAAAACAAAAACACCAAACCCAACCAAACAAAAACCAACCAAAAACCCCAACAACAGCCAAACCCAAGCAAGTCCACTGCTGCTGCTCCCACCTTTATGGCCAGTGTGGTACCCTGAGACATACGAATGGTAGAGATCTGGCGGTGATGCAATATTTACCCGACCCATCCGCACTCCTCCGGCTGAGATCGAAGGATGGAGGGGGGGGACACACGACTTAGGGGGTGTTAGTGTAAAATTATTCCTGTGGACCTGGAGGAGGTGGAGCTTTCGTCTCTGTGCTTTCTTTGAGTTGCAGCAGTCCTGAGCAAGCCCAGAGCTGCGGTGTCGGGGGGTAAGAGGAGGGCTGAACTTGGGCGCGCTTTGCCAGCCCCGCGTTTGGAACAAAGCCCCCCGTCCTGGCGAGCCGTGGCCATGCGCCCCCTCCTCTCCCACCTCCCACAGCAAGGCAAGGAGGAGAGCCCGCAGCATCCCTCCCCTTCCCCCGGCCGCTTTCCCTGCTGCCTGGCGGATCTGGCATCCCCGGCTGGCTGGGCACGCCGGCTGTCCTTCCTTCCTCCTCCTCCTCCCCTCGCCCCGCTAAAACACGCACACCCAGAGGCTTTAATGTGATAAAAGACGAGACCTTGAGAAAAGTCAAAAGCATCTGGGGAAGAAAACAGGCTGGACATGTAAAGAGAAAAAAGAGTTCAAGAGTTTCACCAGTGAGCCATGAAATGAAAAGCAACAGCTGATGTACTGGAGGGAAGGAACAGAGAGTCATCAGCACAAACTATGGATCCAAGGTTAACGGGGGAGGGGGAGGATAAATATGGGGAGCTGAAACTTAAAGTAATTACCAAGGCAAAAGAGAGAGCGAGAGAAAAGAGATCCGGGCTACTGCCTCGCAAGTGCTGCAATCGCTGGGAGAGAATCACTAGGAAAACTCCTGGCTACACATTAGCAAAAGCTTTTGCGTTGTTGAGAGCCAATGCCCCTCTCCTTTAGAAGCACGAGGCTGAGCACCTGATTTCCTTAAAAAAAAAAAAAAAAAATCCCAGAGGGCTTCCAAGAATTTGCATTTTCTACCCCCACAGTTGCTTGCTCTGGAGCCTGAAAGGAAGAAATTACTTCATTTTTTTTCTTTTTTTTCCCCCTAGCTAGAAAGTAAATACAGAAATAAAGAGATGATGAGTGGTAGTAGTGGTGTAGGGGGTAATCATGCAGCTGCGTGTAGGTTTAAAAATACCAACAAAAACGAAAGAACACCCCCCTAATTTTTCATTTAGAAATATTTAAATGAATGTGCTAAAAGCTGAGAAGAATATTGTGTTGCTTTGGCGAGATGCTAAGTTGAAGGCATAAAAATGAAATCAAATCCAATGGAGAATTTTTACTGCTCCCTTTTAAATTAAATACCTCTTATATACAAACAAAAAACAGGGTGAAAAGTTTTCCCGCTTGGCAGCCCTAGGACTAGGAGCTGCCGTTCCCATTGCTCAAGCCCTAACACACCGAGCAGAGTGGCATGTCGTATCCCTGTCCCAGTCCTAGCACCCCACAGCAGTCCGCATGCACCGACGAGGCTTTTCCACGAAGTTGGCCAAACCCCAAGAACAATGAAGCCAAGGTGCTCTGAAGCAGCGAACTCTCCCATGGCCTCCTCTCTTCCTCCGCAGCCGCCCCCCTTTGCCACAGTGCCTCCAGAAGTTGCCCTGCACAGGGACCCGGTGGGGTGGGGGGGGGCTGCGGGAAAGGGCCGCAGCAGCGAGACCCTCCCCACAGCAGCCCCTGCTCTCTTTTGTTCCAAGGCAGCTGCAGCTGGACTACGTTTCCCAGCAGGCTTTACCTCTGTAAGGAGGAGGAGGTGGGTGGGGAGAAAGGCTTTTCCATCCTTCTTCCTCCCCCATCACATTCCTCCTCCTTAGTGAGGAGAAAAAAAACCTAACTCAAACATATTCCCTTTGCTGACACATCATGTGTTTTGAGCATGTAAGACAGGCAGGGCTGCAAGAGGCAGGTCAGGAAAAAATAAGGGGGAACTTGCTGCCTCCAAAATCAAACTCCAGAGACACGTTAAAAAAAAAAAAAAAAAAGGAAAAAAAAGAAGTCAAAGCAATTAAATCCTAAAGTAGGAAGGACGTAGAGCTGAGCTTTGAATCTTAATAAATACATAGAGGAGAGATGATACTTTGTTCTTTTGTGTACAGGAATGAACGGGATCATTGCCAGTCTCTCCAGATACCCAACTTACACAACTATTTCTTCACCACAAACTAAAGCACATGCATGTCTTGCATAGTGTTGTTTGCCACCATACAAATGTTTCTTTTCTGGCCCCTGTAGAGCCTACAGATTGCTTTACTGATCTTCTGCATCAGATGGCTTTATCCTTCTGGTACTGCATATATTCAGATCTGAGGTCTGTGTAAATATGAATAAACAAAATGCATATTTTGTAACAGGTTTATTTTTAGTCCCTGTGTTTTTACGCTAGGGAGAAAGAAGTTTGTTTAACTAATATTGAACCTGTTGGGGTAAGAGTGGTTAGTGCTAACAAAGATCCAGTGGAAGCTGAAATCTTATCAAGGCTTTTAAAAAACACTCACATTAAAAATTACTGGTTTTGAGTGGTCTTCCTATAAACACTGCCCTCTCTGTTATACCTTTGACTTCAGCAAAGTGATGCCAGTTTAAATGAAGAGATGTTGGCTTCAGGTTTCTAAAGAATCCTGGTGGTAGAGTTTCTCTCTAACAAGAGATTGGAAGCAGTGATTATAATGAACTAAGGAAGCTGCTCGCCAAGCCTCTGCTCCTTGGGGAGCTGATTCAACTCACGCAGTTGTGTGCTGCGGTGTGTGCATGTGTTTAGACGCCAGATTTAAATGACTAAAGCAAAACTTAGTAGCAGACCTTACATTTAAGCATGTGGGTGTGTGCATATATGTATGAGTGTGTGTGTGCACAGGTATTTACATGTGTGTGCGCACAGGTATTTACTTATGTGCGTGCATAGACATACATAGAAACATAAATACAGTGTATCCACCTTGTATCAATTGTCTGTGCGATAAGAGATAACTATGTCAATATACACAATTGTCTGTGTGATAAAAGGCAAATATAATGTCAGTATACATGAGGTTGAATTTTATTTTAAATGGTAAATTAGATTAAATTCTCTGGCTGGTTTGGCAGAGCAAATTATTCTTGTTCAGCTGTGGATTTCATCACAGTATTTTGTCCTTGGTGTCCTAGGATACCTTGTCATGATTATTTTATTTTAAAGATCTTTACATGTACATTAAAAAAATATTTGCCTGGGCTGCTGATAGTACATCACCATTCTGGAGGGAATAATTTTAAACCTATAGTTTTCACATTAAGGTTTTCTGTTCACTTTTGAATTGTAACAAAGGTAAGAGTCCAAGCTGTTTCACTTCATTACACCTTCACTTTTGTCTCTGAAGTCTGTGCTTCAGCCTTACTAAGGATTGCTAAAATATATTAACAACCAGCATTGTTTTCAGTGACATTAAAATTGATATCAAGGTAGTATTTTTATATCAACCGAGTAGGGCTTAGATGGTTGTTATATTTTTATTACACATAGCATGACAAACAGAGTTTTGAACCAGATTTGTGGCTTCAAGCCCCAGCGGTGAGAAGGAGGTGGTGAGGAGGCACTGAGTCTCAGATGGGCCTCTTGGGGTCACATTTTCTTCCCAGATCCCCTCTGTTCCAAAGACAGAGGTGTCCTTTTCCAGACACCTTCTGGTCCCATCCACTGAGTGGTGGAGGGATGGTGACAGGTTCTCTCCATTCCTCCATCCTTTCCACCTGTTCCAGTGGAGAAATATCTGAGCTTCCTATTTTCAGTTTGAACTCCAAGCTCTGGCATGCTTTCTGTGCGTGTGTGGTGGTAATGGTGGGTTTGCTCAGATTGCTGTGGGTGAGCTGTAGTATGAGTCACAGTCTAGTCACCTAGTAGTGACAAAGCACTGCTAGGATGTTTGCTTGAACGGTGAACCTTTATACTGCATTTTTTAGTCCATCTTGAGGCTAACATTTGATAGACCCTCTCTGTAGGACAAGCTCAACAGCTTCTTCAGCTCTGGTACAGGAACTGTGGATTAGAGCCAAATGAAGAACATTTTTCCATATTTGCTAGAAGATGTTGAAGATGTCCCTGCTTATTGCAGGAAGGCTGGAATAGATGACCTTTAAAGTCCCCTTCCAACCCAAACTCTTCTATGATTCTATGTTCTGTTATTGAGTTGCCTTTAGATTATGTACAAGGTAAAAACGAAGGAGGATACATTTTCTAAACTATTTGTTGATTAGAGTGGAGTCATATCTATAATTCTTTGATTTCCCAGAGCTGAGTGCAGAATTGAGTAGAAGTGGAGTTTCTCCACTGCAACCTTCTATATTGCAAGAGTTACATGAACTTGGTTTAAAAAGTTTCTTTTGTGGCGTCCTCTTTAACACCTTTGCCACATGTTTTTTTTCTGCAGGTCTTTGTAACACGTGGCTGCATCTTGTCAAGACATCCATCCCATATTTGTGCTCACTGAATTCCTCCTGAGCTGAGTGAGAATATAATGTTTCTAAGGTGCTTGAGACTGGGCCCAAATATAAATGTTTCCATTTCAACATGTGGCTAATGAAAACTTTACTCTCCTTACCCTGTTCTCGCTGAATTTCTCTCTTGTTCTGCTATAATTTTATTAATAATTCCTGTCATCATATAGCTAAAAAACTAATTTTACTGCCTTGTTGGTGTACTGAGCCCAGATCTGGCTTTGATGAAAATAAGGATCTCCTAGGTTTAAGAAAGATCAGGACTACTGTTTGCATGAAAGGCGAGCTGTAAGCCCGGTCTTGCAGTTTGCACTCAAACAAGCTGGACCACTGGAACAAACCCTGCATGTCCTTAGGCAAGCCTCATTGAAGTCAATGCGCGTTAAGGCTGAATAAAGGAATTCATTGATTTCAGTGGTTCTAATCTCATGTGTCAAGATTTATTCATGTGAGCTGCAGAATCGTGTTTCAAAACTGATGGTATTTCATACTGTAAAACAGATGCCCAGACCTGAAGCTAGATCTCTGGTTGCTATTTTGCTTATGATTACTGCGGGACTCCTGCTAGTATTTTATGTATAACATTTGAACCAATAACCGAGGATGTTTTGTGTCAGGTAGATACAAAAATATTGTTAGTAGCAAATACATTTTGTATTTTCCTATCGCTTCAGAGCAGAAGGGTGTGGAAAGCATTCAGTGAGGTAAGTCATGTGTTTCAGAGCCTAACATAAAGATAATTAAGAAAAAAAGATTAACACAAAGTATTTTATCGTTGGCATTGTAACAAATCAACATAAGTTGGGAAACAGAAGGGAAGAGTAGAGACCAATGGGCTCACTTTCTGTCCTGGAGAATCAAGTGAGTGAAAACTTAGATCCAAGCAAAACTTGTTTGCTTGTTTAACTTGGCTGCTGCAAAGTAGTCCTGAAGGGATTCATCACCGAGGGAAAGCGAGAACAGAAAGTCACTGGGCCAGCCCTTTTAGTAAGATCACGCTTATTTTAATTATGCCTTTTTACAGTGTAGATTTACGACTGGGAATTTGAAGGGGACCCTTTAGGAACAGAAGCCAGCCAGTACAGGAAAGACCTCTCCAAATCGTGTTCTTTAGATCCAAATTATTTTTCACTACTTTTGTAATCACGTATTTGCCAAGCAATGCAAATCAGCTGAGGGTGAGATGAAGGAGCGTGGGGACCAGAGAACGTACACAGACATTCTGACAGAAAAAAACAGTATTGCTGAGCCAGGGCAGTCAAACGTCATGAGTCAGCCTGTTCCTAGCTAATCATGAGACTGAATAAAAAAATCATGAGATGTTCTCAAAGTAAATTTGGGCTTCCTTTTGCTCACTTTCTGATTCTGGTTTTGTCATGCGCCTGGGATATATTTGCAAGCTCTTCCCAATAAATAAAAGGACTAGAAGGGGATTTAAGTCCAGAACAAAGGGTATAAAAAAGCAAGTCACATGCTAGTCTTGCAAGAATTGGCAAAATAGAAAAGAAACATTTTTTGCAGAGACATAAACAGAGTAAAACAGGCATTATAGAACATAGTAGTATGAATTGCTTGGCATCCTTATACAATTCACCTAGTATTTAACTGGGACAAGGACAGGGAGGCTGACATTTAGCCCAGAAAAAGACAGGGAAAGCATATAGACTGGGAATTTAGAGTGGAAAATACATAGGAAGTATCATACACCAGTGGCCTTTTTTCCTCAACTTGGGTGAATTGCAGCTCAAAGATTTGCATCAACTTTCTGACTGTGTTTAATTCAATCTCTTCTTATCTATGTAGTGTCGCCATGGCTGGGGGACAATACCTTCCCACGGGAGACACCATTATATTGGAGACCTGCAGAGGCACTTAAAGTCTTTCTATGTTCAGTTGGGAAGGGAGAAGGAGCAAGGTGTATATACCTAGTGTATATACCCTCTCCTTTATTTTGACAGCCCTGGTGACTATTAGAAAGCACTCAAAAGCCTTTGTTTTTCTAGCTTCTGGAGGAGAGCTTATGAGTCAGGAGGGAGCATTTTAATACTCTACCAGAACATTGGTGGTCAGGAGAGAAGGACTTATTCACTCAAGGGTTTAATCTATTTTTTCTGGTGCTCTGTTGTGTTTTGCAGCCTTTGCACATCTTTTGTTGCACTTATGCTTAGTGCAGACTATTTAAAGAACCTCAGTATGTTTATTTAAACAGGAGAGAAAAAACACCTGAGAATGCAGAATGTACATTTTAATATTCTTTGGAGTTTTTCCCCTTGATTACGTGTTAAGTAAGGCACAACCACCAATAATTGCATCGAACACAAGGACATCCTGTCACAAAAAAATTATTTTATTTTATTTCACTTTATTTTATTTTTTTTTTTTTTTAACATCAGCATGTACAGCTCCTAGCACAATTGTCATACTGGGAAGCCTACGTGTGTGCTGCTGCAATACTAGGAGGTAATCAGTACCTCCTGCTCTGGAGAATGAGTACATGGGCTGCATGTGCAATATCCTGTTGCTCAACACTTCTCATCTGGCTTTCTCAGACCCCCTATTTTGAAGATGATATTCCCATAGCCTTGCTGTGGTGCTGTGCAGTGTTACTTTCAAGTGATATTAACAGGAATGATATTGATCTGAATATATTCCCAGAGTGATCCTTGGAGCAAAATTTGTTGAACGAGTGTTATTTACAAATTCACCTCAACGTACAAAAGAAATTCAATTCTTTTTTCACAGCAGAGTGATAAAAGGATTCTGGTGACTGGATCAGCCTTGCAAAACAGAGTGAGGCTGGAAGTGCAGGACAACAGCAGCAACAGCAAAATTGAAAATGGGAGTGGGGAGGAAGAGAAAAAGAAATACAATATCTAGGAGGTTTCTGTAATTAAAACCAGATTAAATATTTGTGCTTTGCAAATGATACAAATTGATATAGTTTTAAAAAGCCATTACTGGTACTCCACTATGGGAGTTCAATATATTTTCTGCCCTAGGGTTCTGTTCAGCAGAGATGTTAAGCAGGGCTTCTGTGTGCAAAAGCCTGCTGAATACAGTGAAATAGGCTTCTTCATCTTTTCATCCTATTCAGCAGAAATTTGACTGTCCCATGAAAATGTTTCTCAGTACTGCTGGGGACTTTTGCACAGAGCCAAAGAGAGGTGAAGGCTTCATTGTAATACTCCTCTTGCTCCCTGCTGGGTTGCTGTCTGTTCATTGCACTACAAAGCCCTGTTGCATTCAGCCACAGAAATTAATTTAATATTTTCATTTGAAGTAAAAGTGGCATTGGGTTAAATCACTGCCAGTGCACAGGGGAACAAAACCTTGGGAACACATTTTCAGGCACTTTGTGTAAGAGCAAAATGTGGCATCAGGCAGCTAAGTCAATTGGGATGGAGCCAAGGTGACAGGTGCCAGGGCTTTTTCCACACTTACCGCAAGAAGATGACAGACATCAGGAAGTTTGTGGCCTCTGCCAGAGCCAGGCCTGGTTTCTATGGTACTAGGACAAACACAAAAATTCCCCCACAACATATGACTTGTTTGGTAGAGTGAAGATATTAGTGGCACAGGTACCTCTTCCATAACAGTATGGCTGAAGCATGAGTTGGCTTGGGCTGGTTGTTGGTTATTCTTTCTTATCTTTCTCTACTATAAAGTTTAAAGAAAGGATTTTCCAAAGAGATTTAAATTCATGACACTTGTTGGAAAGAAGCTCCTAAATCTCCTTTGCAGCCTGGGAAACCTCAGAATTAGTGTGACACATTTTTTGCATTACTGTGATTTTCAGCCAAGTTTAGGTATCAAGCTGCCCAGGTTTTCCCATGTACTACTGGGAGCTGAAGCTGTTCAGAAAGCATTTTGTAGAAACAGTTGGCTCATTACCTCCTGCCTGAAAAGGAGGTCAAGGCACACTCCGGAGAGTGATGCAGGAAGGTATGGACTGATCATTCCTGAGAAAGGAGACAGATCGACTAAAAGTGAAGAGAGAACTTGTGATGAATTTCAATATCCTATTGAATTCTTCATTGATATGAAATGTCTGGGAGTAGGTGATATTCAGCAGAGATGGGATTCTTTTCTCAAAGGAGATTATAAACCCAATCTCAATGACTCAATGGGACTCAAGTGGGAATGCACACATCCTGAAAGGGGTGGAGCATTATCAATCCAAGCGGAGGATATAAGTTTCTTTTCAAAACCTTTTACACTTTGACTCAATGTTATGCTTTACTAGCTATATGTCCGAATTCTTATGCTTCTAGCCTAACTAAAAAAAAAAAAAAAGAAAAAGGTAGTGAACTTGACTACTCTTTGTTTTCAGGTGTATAACTTGGTATGTCTCAAAGTTACTTGATTCTTTGGGGAGAAAAAAGATATCACCTTTTCCAAAACGAGAAGAGAAACACCCAGAATTTGCTGATCAAATTTTAAAGTATTACTCAAGCCTCAAGGTCATGGGAGGGATTTTCAGAAGTGCTCAGCATTATTATACCTCATTTGAATTTTACTCTCCACTTCAAAGTTCGTGATGTTAGTCTAGTATGAAAGCTTTTAAAAATTACACTGCATTGATTTAAATCTCACATGCAGCGATTATACTTTGCACTGACACCACAGGTGTAAATCAGGGGTATGTTACACTCTCAGGACTTGCTTCAGCAGTTCAGCCCAAGCACGTCTCTGAGTAAGAATGTTCTTTCTGCACTGGTTACACTGTACAATTCCTTGATGTTCCTTGCCTCTTCCAGAAAGAACATTTTCTTGACCAGCTTTTCCCAAATGTCCAGGACCATGTGGAACTCAGCTACGTTTCCACACAGGCAGCTCTATAATATGGGGACAGTACTACAGCCTGGGTTTTCAGAGTATTACACTTTGTATGGTCATTTATATGGATGTAAAAGTCTATTTAGACTTTTGTTGTTCTTTTGTTGTTCTTTCAAAACAAACAAACAAAAATCTACTGAGAAGAGATCTATTTGTTTTAACGCTTCCCAGGGAAAATGAACACAAAAATCCCCTACAGGGAATCATGCTTCCAAAAAGCAACTCATTTACTTCAGAGAATGTGATCTGTGAGAAGCAGTGTACAAAAACTAAGTTTGGTATTTAGAATAAAAATAAATTGGGTAAAGAATAGACCTGGCTTTATCTCTTTGCCCCCAAATAGGGGGTATGTGCCTAAGCTTATGGTTTTGGGAGGATGAGTAACAAAACATAAGTCAGTTCTTCATTCCTGACAAAAGAGAGAAATTTATTGTTTACCCCTTCTACCTGAAGTTCTGTGTTACACTTACTGATGCAGCTGTTTTTGATAAAACCAGCATGGGGGCAGTGCTGCTGAGACTTGCAAATGTGCCAAAAGTTTTGATTTTAATAGATTTTTTTCTTGCATTGGAATGTCTGCAGTTTTCAGAAGTCCTTTTACCTGTGGGTATGACAGCACAGGGAGGGACTTTTCAAGGACTGAAATGAAAGCAGAAGCCCAGCTGATGATTTACACTGTCATGTAACCCGCTGGTAGTTCATCAAATGCATAAAAATACTGGTAGCATTTTGCATTTAAAGGGCCAAGTCTTTTCTGCAGATGTAATCGGTCATTTTCCATTGAAGTCAGTAAGAGTTGTCTACACATAGCAGAGAATTTCATCCTATGTTGAGATCCATGGTCTGCTTGGTAGGTCTGATCCTGTGATCCAGACAGAAGGCTAAAATGAGATAGCTGGGAAAAATCAGGGGAAATAGAAAAGAGAGATGGAAGGACAGGATGAAAGGCAGAACAGGAAAGTGCTTCTAACACAATGGGAGAACAAGGGATAGTGTAATAATCAGAGAAATGCTTAGAGCTGTTAATGTAGAGGAAACCATTTAATTGCAAACAATGGACTTGATAATACAAGATGAAGAGCTCCTGCCTCAAGGGAAAAGCCAGATTTTAAAGGTATATGGGCACCTAACACCGTCTGAAATCAAACAAATTGGTGTTTTGCAGGAAGAGTCAGACTTCTAAAGCTGTGTAGGATCCAAGTCAGAGGTGTAAACACTTTTACAAATCTGGTCTTCTGGTCCCTCAAACCTTCTGAGTCGAGGAAATCTGTGTTCCAGAACTGGGATGCAGCTGATATGAATGAACGTAGCATGACAGAAAAATCCCACAAGCTGAATCCTGAGTGCCTCACTAGAGCAAGGAGAAGGAAATTTGCCCTTCTAACGATAGGACAAGGACTGTGGAAAAGCCTCAAGGTGTTCCATAGTGTATGCCAGTTTTGTAGAAGTAACTCTTAGAGACAGGCCGAAGTGAGTATTGTTATCTTTTCATTGCACTCTAAAATTGCTGCATATCTGCTTTTAGATTATGGCTATATCCCAGAACAACATCCTGCCTTCTGTTGTGTTGATAGTGTAGCTTCTACAGTTTTTGATGTGATCCTTCTCTCACTAAGAAAGCCAGGAGAGTGCGTTTATATCTACTAGCCTCTAGAGTCTTCAAGTTAGGAAGGATCTTGTGCTTGTCCTGACTGATATTAAGAGTATTTCTGAGAAGTCAGTATCTGTAAATCCTTTCTGTGGATGTGGAAAAAGTAAAGCAAGAAGATAAACATGTTCAGAAAAGTCTTGATATTTCTTTAACGACTACAAGTATTTTAGACTTCTTTCAAATTGTTTTTTACATTTGGAATTATCACAAAGAAACTGTGTCTGCTCTCTTTCTTTCACCCTCCCTAGATGAAAGTGACTAGAAGTCTAAATATCCTGTTAACTGGCATGTGGTCATAGGGAATCCCTTTTTGCTCCTTTTGCTATTCATGTGATCACTGGGAAGTTTGGATTTATGATGCTTTAACAACAGGAGCAATAGGCTGCAAGGTGTAAGGTTGTATCTACTGTAATCAGGCAACTGGGAATAAAAGTTGTGTGTGTCCTGTTAGAAAGTGAAATATAAGACAGGACAGCTGAGTATCAACAGGAGGAACCCTGTGAGGAAGAAGAAGAGCTGGTAGTAGATGCAATTTAGGGTATCCTAATATGATGCATCAGCTGTAGTATCAGAGGAATAATAGTATACTGGTCCAGAAAAGGTCCTAAGAGGTCATCTTGACTCTGCCATTCCTCTGAGAGAGTATCAAACAATACTACTTTCTGGAGGTGGTTTGTTTAACCTTTTGCTAGACATCTCCAATACCATTGTTTCCAGCATCTCCAAAGAGAATGTGTACCAGCATTGCCTACTTTTGCCTTTAAATATGTTTTTGGTAATGTCTAGTCTGACTCTCCCTCGCTGCAATATAAGTCCAACCCTTCCTGTTGTCTCCCTCTGGATGAGGAGAACCAGTTATTCCCTTTCTCTTTTTATATGTCCAAATAGTATGTCACTTGGTCCTCCTGCTAAGTGAAGTAACTCCAAGCCTTTTACTAACCCTTTCCTCGTAGATCAATCATTCTCCAAATTTCTGATTGCTCTTACTAGTGTCCTCTGCTTTCTCATCAATTCAGCCACGTGTTTCTTAAAGTGTGGTACTCAAAACTGGACAGTTGCCCATGCTGAGTAGAGCAGAAGGATCATTTTGTATATCTTAATCACTTCACTCCCATTTCTGCATCTCAGCCCTTTCTGCAACAACCTGATGTTTTTGACTCTCATTCAGCTTGAATTAATATTGTGGCCTCCTGCATATCTTAGACACTGACATTTCACTGTTCTTATATCCTTTCCCTTTGATAATCACAGGGAACTCATTAATTTCCTGATTCATTTTGCCTCTCCTGAAGGTTTTTCCACCAAAGGCAAGAGCTGGCTACATCTCTCAATCTCACTGAGGTAGCCATTGTCTCTAGTCCCCAGTTAAGTTACCTTTGGGAAGAGGAAAAAGTTACTTCCGTAAAATAATTCCAGTTCTCTAAAGCATCTTCTCAGTTAAGCTGGAGATATGATCTTAGAAGGCGAAGGAACATGTTGCAGGATGGAGGCATCCAGAAAATACAGGACAAACTACACATCTTGCATAGATGAGCTAACCTTAAGCCTCTCAATGTGGCTTCAAGTTCTGCTCTTCTTTTTTCTTACCTGGCTGGTTCCTAAGTTTTATTACCACTGGCTATTTCCATGTGCAGAAAGAGCCCTTGCTTTTTCAGGAAAGTTGATCCTGGCTTGTACAAAGATGAAGCTGCATGGTATGTTTCCATTCATTTTAATTACTTTCTCAGGACAGCCTGTGTTGAGCAGCTGCTCCCTTCTTGTTCAACTGTCCATGATCTTACTATCTTCAGACACTTTTCATTGCCAGTTTGGGAAGAGGAATTTGAAGTACATGGAATTTGCGATAAAGCCATTGATTGTCTTTACAAATCACTGTTCAGTACTTTATTTCTCCGCATCTTTGTAGGACTCTGTAGGAAAGAGGAGCGTATTACACAAGGGTATGCAGGGATGGGGGGTTTCCTAGTTAATTGTAATAGAAATATGGTGTTATCAAAAGCAACTAAGTCCCATGTTCTCCTTTGTAGCTTTGCATGTCTTCTCCTGAATCAGTAACAGTATCTGATAATGGAGGAACCTCATCCCTTCTTGTGGGGTTTTAAAGTGTGAGATTCAACTCCCAGGTGTTGGACTCCTGGCTACCTGTAATTAGATGCATTAGAAGCAAGGACTTTTGGGTGTCTTGTGTTCTCGATACAATGATATGTCCTGAGTCTCTGTGTGCAGGAAATATTGTTACAAAAAAATGTCATTTATTGGTCTTCTATTGATATTGTACTGTGCATTTTTAGGTAATCCTGTAAGGTAGGTCATTCTGTCAAATACTTTTCTGCAATAACATTTCGTAGAAAAGGGGTCTGATTTAGAAATGCTTGTGCACATAAGTAACTCTGTTACCAAGGCCTATCAAGTTGATTCACATGCATAAATCTTTTCATGAGCGGAAGTGTTTGCAAAATTGGACTCTTCGTCCTTATTCATCCAGAGTC
The DNA here is from genome assembly GCF_965231255.1 of Vanellus vanellus. Lineage (NCBI taxonomy): Eukaryota > Metazoa > Chordata > Aves > Charadriiformes > Charadriidae > Vanellus > Vanellus vanellus. The sequence continues at coordinate 78,918,112 of NC_138905.1, read as the reverse complement.
ATACAGAAACCAACAAAACTTTTAGCAACAGAGAGGTGACATCTATGTTTCACTGTAGAACACACACACCTTTACTGCAGGACTGCAGAGGATTTTTTTTGTGTAAAAGTCCCCATCCAGGCTCTGAACATGATCTCCACTGGGAGGAAAAAGGAGTAGAGTTTCTTTTGGAGGACTTCTGAAGTTCCACAACTTCTATAAGCAATGATAATCTTTCTAGGGGTCAATGAAAAAGGTGTTTAATTGCATGACATATAACATGACATTTTTTGGTTAGCAGCAACCATAAATTTCCATGCTTAAGCAGACCTCTCTTGCAAGGGTGCCAGCTGCTCTATTTGGTCTCCCATTCCCTTTGCATTTTCCAGCTAAACTGTAAGGGTCCCATTTGCAGATGCATAAGTGGAAGGGAAGCTCACTGAGCTCTCATGTCCCTCCAGCAAGCAGGATGACTTTTTCCACCATAATCTCCAAGTAAATTGCATAAAGCTGTTAACATTTTTATAGGTGACTGCATAATGTTATTGCATAAATGTATTTGACAGATTAATGTATTTTACACAACCTCACTAGAAACCAATATAAGCAGGATCAATAAATGAAAAGCAATGTATTTAATTATGTTTTATAATTTATAATTTATATTTATATTAAAATCTGTGACCCATCGTAGCATTGTAGACAAATAAACTGATTTTTGAGCAGTGGGCAGGTTGAAACAAATTTCTAAAATTTTCTTGTTGGCATCTCACTGATGTGGGAAGGACAACACAAGAACGTCATCTCTTGCCGGTAATGTCTTAATATTGTACACTTCATGAAACTGCACACTTCTTTGCAAGAAGTTAGGCTAACAGTAATTGCCATTTTTATTCTGATGAACAAGTGCCTATTTTATAATGTTGAGAAAGTCTGTTTGCGGTACCAATGAAATATGCAATAAAACAAATCAACCAGCATAATGTCAATGAATTAACAACTAATACATAAAGAAATCATACTTGACTAGTTTAGTCAGTTTTAGTTTTTAGCCTGATTCTGAACTCACAGAAGTTTTAAACTGATATAACCAGAGGTTACAAAGGTAACATTCCCAATTTACAAAATCCTTCAGGCTTCCCTTTTTCAAAAGTTAGTTCAAATGCTTCGTTAGCTTGTTTAGAACCACTTTAAATCTCTGAATAACTGCTTAGAAGCCTAGCCTATTCACACACCTTACTTCAGATGCCAGGTCTTATCAGGCATTTACTTACTTTGCAAAGCCCTACTTTTGTTGGGTCTAGCACTACAAAATACCTTTGTACAGAACGTGTGAGAAGTTCCACTGATTCTACATTGAAACAGTTTCATATTCATCAGTATCTGCAGGATTGACCTATTGGTCCTTACAAATGTGAGTAGAGTTTAGATTTTGAAAATCCTCCATACAGCTAAGCCATTTTATTGATTGAGAATTAAATACCCTCTCTGATATTTTCAATCCAGAGACCGAGTACACTGACTGTGGAAAACAAACTGACTTAGAAATTACCTTTAGAAAAAAGAGTGAAACTAGCTTTTTGATTTTACCAGTTCAAGCTGTAAGCAGACACTAGAAAAATGCTGTAAATGTCATCTGTTACTCTAACAAACATTACGAACTTGAATAAGGCTCTCCTAAAATAATTTGTTTAATTGTAAGGTTAATAGAAATTTTCGGTTGTCTTTTTTCCTAATTTTGGCAGCCTGAGAATATTTCACCAGGAATCTTGTATGATTTTAATGTAAGAAGTTGTGTTATGTTTGGACAGAATATATTTGAGAAGTTTAATGAAAATTGGCTATGTTGTTTTGGACTCCCAGAATGTCACATCTCAAAACAGCTTTAATTACAGTACAGTTGGTGTAAGTTGGTTTTGGTGTATATTGGTGTCTTTAATTAGTTTTAAGATTAATTAGTTATTAAAATTGGCATCCAAGCACATCTGGAGCACAGTACTGTTTTAAATACTGAGTAATCATTTAGTGCGAGTTTCAACTTAATGTTTTAGTGCAGTTTAAATAAAATATCAGCATGCGATCATTGGAGGAATGGGAGTATGTATGCACTAAAGTTTTTGTCCCCAGCACTCTGTCATCTAACTGCTTGTTAAAATGTGCCCTAAATTTTTACTGTCATCAATAAAATTGTTCCGGGCGTTATTTTTGGCTTCTTACCCCACTCCAGCCATGTGTCAAGATGACAGTAAATCTAACTCCATGGCTTCTATTTCTGCATCGAAAATACTACAGCTACATAGCAAAACACTTCCTATAAAGTTGTGCTGCTGGTTCAAATGTGTTTAAAAACAAATGACAGCAGGCTTGATGCTGGATCAGGTAGTGTCTGTCCATATGACCTGAAGCTGGGTCTCACGTTTGTGGAATAAAAGTGACATAAAAGCGACTGTTTCTGTCCGCACCTGACCTAGACCACATCTGTGGTGCAGGGTGACCTGGTGGCACACATATCTGTTACTGACAGCCAAGGAACTGGGGCTTGATTTGGTTGAACCAGAGCATCCACTTAAGCCGACCCTTCTGTGCTAAACAGCTAAACTGAGGCCATGGTTGCGTGTTGCTATCCCTCGGCAGCAAATTCACTTTCCCGAGCGTCCCACAGGTCCCATCCCTTTCCCCTTTGGCTGTTGCAACTCACTGTTTCGGTGCTTGTGCTCTCAGTTAGCCGCAGTCCTAAAAACAACTCAACCAGCAGAAAACATTAGCTCCCCTAAACATACTTCGTCTGCTTTTTAACGTGACTCAGAGTCGTCATCCCGTTTCGGGGTGCGAGTGCCCCAGCGGTGGGCTCGGCACAACCCTGGGGTACAGCAGCTTCTTCTGGTGAGGAGCAGGCGGCCGAGGATGGGGTGAGTGGGGAACAATTTAAACTCGACGCGCTGCCAAGGGGAGGGTAACCCTCCCTGACGCCAGGCTGCCTGTTGCCCGCAGTTGCGTGTTGAAGCGGGTGACACCCCACCCGCTGCCGAAGCCAACACGTGCCGTAGGTGCCGATTGTTACACACATCGCCCTCCCCGGACAGCCGGGATGCCGCCAGTAGCTCGGGCTGTTGGGGAAAGTTTTTTTTGGGGGGGGGGAGGGGTGAGGGAGCCCCTCCACGGGGCAGCGCCGCGCAGCCGCCCAGGGGGGCGGGTAGGGGTCCCTCACAGACCCCCACCAACGTCTCGCCGCGCGCCGCCGGGCACGGATGCCTCAACAGACCTCACCAACGGCCCGCCGCGCGCCGCCGGGCAGACCCGGTCCCGGCAGAGGGAGGCGCCACCGGCCTGTGGCGGGACGGGGTGAGGAACGGCTTCCCTGGCTGCCCCGGCAGGCAGCTAATCCCGTGCCGGCAAGGGGAGAGGAGATCCAGCTACGGGAGAAGGGGAGCGGGGAGAAGCAGGGTGGGAGTTCGCGGAGAAAACAGCGGGGTGGGAGGACTGGAAGAAACTTCCCCCTCCTCCGCATCTGGGACCTGTCCCCCGCCAAGATGGGGGGTGGAGGTGGGGTGTCCCTTCCCCCGCCCCAGCGGACACCCCCGGGAGCGGGCAGGGAGCGCCGCGGTGCCCCGCCAAAGAGAAGCTCCTGCCCCTGCCCCAGCGGCCCTGAGGCGATGGGGGGCAGTGGGTGGGGAGAGACTCGACCCCTCCTCCGTCCCGCCCTGCGCCTTCACCCCGCCCCCCTCCCCGCGGGCCTTCGCGTCGGGGAGCGAGCGAGCGAGCGAGCGCGCGCGCGCGCCGTACTTTGTTGTTCTCTCGCCTACCGCGGTGGCGGCGGCGGCGGCGGGCGCAGAGCGCATGCGCGGGCCGCGAGCCTTCACTCCCCCCTCCCCCCTCCCGCTCCATCCGGGCACCGCCGAATTAGCATTGACGGCCGAGGCACAACTTTTTCCCCAGGCAAAGTGAAATCAAGGCGCGCACTCCGAGGAAATATAGTCCCTCCCGTTTTCAGCCCTTGCTGTCCCCATTGGCGGGGGCGGCGGGGCGGTGGGAGGCGGTGGAACGGCTGCGGGGCGGAGCGGGGGTGGCGGGGGGGTGAGAGGAGCGGGGGGCGCGCGGGCGGGGGCGCGGGGGGAGGGGCCCCCCTACTTTGGCGGAAAGTGAGTGATGAGTCTGTGTCCCCAGCAAAGAGGCAAAGAACTTGCTTTGCAGACTGAGTAGTTGTTTCTTTCGATTGTTGTTGTCGCTTTTTTTAAATATTATTGTTACTGCCATTCCTTTTTTCCTTTTTTTTTTTTTTTTAATTTTTTTCTGGCGTTTCTTTCCTTCTTTTTTTTTAATTCCTTTTTCTTTTTTCTTTTTTTTTTTTTTTCCGTGGAGGGAGGGGTGGCTGCCTCGCTGGCTGGCGGGTCGTTTGCAAAAAGCGAGAAAGCAAAAAAAAAAAAAAAAAGAAAAAAAAAGAGAGAAAAGAAAGGGAGAAAAAAAAAAAAGCAAGCCAAACAAAACCAAACCAAAAACCAAACCAAACAAACAAACAAAAAAACTTCATTCGGATCTGAAAGTGGCAGGAAAAGTGCCTGGCAAGTTGCAGGGATGGAGCTACACAGCTTGCAAGAGGCGTTAAAAGTGGAAATCCAATGTCATCAGGTAAAAAAAAAATAATAAAATAATAAGCAAATAAAAAATGCTCTTCTATCCCCGGCGCTTTTTAGAGGGAGAGGAGGATCGGAAGGGAGCCAGTGTTGCATGCTTACCAAGTAGCCTTTGCTTCTTGTCGCAGGGTCTATCGATCAGGGACGGGGGGGCGGGGGGGGGGGAGCGGGGCCGGGGCCGCGGCCGGGGCGGTGGAAAGGGGGAGGGGGGGGGGGGGGAGCGGGGCCGCGGCGGGGCCCCCTCCGGTCCCCCCCGGCCCCCCCCGGCCCCCCGCGGCAATGGCGAGCACTTCGTCAAAGTAGTTTTGCGGCTTGTTTGGCTGAGTTTTGGGGTTTTTTTGTGTGTGTGTTGTGGAGATGCGGAATTAACGTTGCGGTGGGTACTCGTGTGAGTGTGTGTGCGCGTGAGTGTGAGTGAGTGTGTGCGTGTGTGCGTGCGAGTGTGTGTGTGTTGGAGAGATTAGGACGAGACTTGAATATTTATGAGCTTTGCTTGAAACTGACTCGCAGTGTTTACTTGCCTCTTTGTTCCTTACCCCCCTCCCTCCCCCGTCCACACACATACATACATTTAAAAAAATCCATTAAACTTGAAACAGTTTCTAATTCCTCCTTTTTTTGGGGGTGATTTTTTTTTTTATAGAAACTAGTTGCACAGATGAAGCAAGATCCACAGGTAAATGCAGATCCTTTTTTTTTTCTCTTCTTCAGTATTTTATCCCTGCTGTAATAAGCGCAGTTGTGCTGGGACAGCAGGATGAGAAACTTTATCAGTAAGAGATCTCATTTTGTAGTCTGCACTGAGCTTTCTTACTAAGGAGGGTGTTTTGTGTGTGCATGCTTTCGTTCGGCTTTGGTGGAACGGTTTTGCCTTTGAACAATTTCTCGATCGCAAGTTTATTCATTACAGGGGTTAGTTTACACTTTGCCTTTAATATGCGTCTTATTGCCGTTTTTGCAGAACGGGGATCTTAAGAAACAAATCCATGAAAGGCAATCAAGAATAGCAGCTCTTAATGAGAAACAAGTAAGGAACGGATCGATTCAGTTGTGTTTGGTTTTTCTTCTTGTTTTTACAATGCACTTTCTAAACATCCGAAAAGTGTCTGCATTAGCTGAAAAATACCGACAGCAGAGAATATAACATCCATTTTCCTAAGCGTAAAGTAAGAAAATGCATGTTTTCAAAATGAGGTCGGATTCTCGGATGTCTTGCTGGGGGGAAAGAATGATTTTAGTACTAGTAGTAAAAAGATAAGCAGTAGTTAAAACGTAAAAAAAAAAAAAAATGAGGCGTCCATTTTGAGTTGGTCGACATGTTTTAGGAATATGGAAAATTCTCCTGTCTTGGGCTACTTTGTGCACTTCCGTGTAATGTGCAGAGGAAGAGTTGGGAGGGAGGAGGCTGGAGCCCAGTTCAGAGCCATTTCTGGGTTTGATTACAAAACTGATTTTTATTGATCACTTTATTTTATTTCTTTTCTTCTTCTTTTTTTTTTTTTTTCCTCCCCACTTGCCTTTCTCTTCCCTTGGTCTGATCTGACGTGTTAGCTTTTGATTCGAGTTCTCTTAGGCACTTTCACTTCCCCCCCCCCCCCTTCCAAAAATACGAACAAAAACAGATTAACCTGTTTCAGCTGCCGGAGGGGAAAAAAAAAAAAAAAAAGGCAACGGAGGAGGGGAACAAAACAAACCAGAAACCTTCCTTCCTCCCTTCCTCTCCCTCTCCCCCCTGCCCTCCCCAAACTTTCTCATCTCTCTTTTTTGTGCCGAGTGACCCCCGGGACCGCTGCTCCGCCCGTGACCCGCTCGCCCACCCCGCACCCCCCCCGGAGGAAAGTTGCCGGGGGCGGCGGGATTTCAGCACCGCGGACAGCGACCGCCGCCGGGCGCACACTCACGCCCGCACACTCGCATTTACACTCACCCAACTATCCGCACCGCCCCCCCTTGCCCCCTACTCCCCCACCCCCCTCCGGGCCCCTGTCCCCACTTTCAGGACTTCCACTGCAGTTGACAAAGCCACCCTCCCCAGGGGTGAACTTTCCCTCTCAACGTCCCCCACCCCCTCCCCGGGGGGCCGGCGCGGCGGTGCTGAGCTCCCCTCCCCGTCCCTCGGCTGCTGGCTCTGCCGGCGGCAGGAGCGAGCGCGGTTCTTCCGGAATGCAGGAGCCCTCTCAGCACCAGGGTCGAGGACAGCGCCCGCGGGGCGCCGCGCGGCTAACCCCACCGCCGCCCCCTCCCTCCCTCCCTCCCGGCGAGGGACCTCCGGGGGAGAGGGGAAGGGAGCACGTGTGTGATTCCACCCCTTTTCCCCCCTTCTTTTTTTGATTTTTTTTTTGTTTGTTTGTTTTGGCGGAGTTGCGGTTAAAGTTGAAGAATGATCCGTGCATATATAATCTGTGCCCATAGGTGATGGTGATTATCTGCCACCCTTTTCCTCCCAGTTTATTGTAATCAGAATTTGTCAGCACTCTCAATTTGGTAGTGGAAGCTTCCATTTTGTGAGGAAGGGGTGTTGGTTTCTTCTAACATGGAGAAAAGTCTGCAGAGTTTGAAGGTGGGGGATGGGCCCCCATTCATGCTGAACATTACCATTTTGATTGCTTTGATGCCATTTTTGGAGGGGGGAGGGGATAGAATACCCTACTCAGCAGAGCACAAAGATGTTTAATCACTGTATAGAATCAAATCAGATACTTTCTTTTTTAAAGCAAATCTGACACTACATGATAGCTAAGGGCTGTTAGTCCTTTTTTTGCAGTGTAAAACAGCAAGTTGTTGACTCTAATACTACTATACTGAGTGGAAGATTTTTATTTTTTTTTTAAACAAGGTAACAGCCTTTACTGCAACAATGCATCTTTATGTATTCTTTCTTCAATATGGAAATAGTTTTACTGTTCTAAGTGGGTATTTAGAACATACATTTGATCATTTTCCCCTGTATTGTAGCAACTATTTCAAGGCTGTTTAAATTTTTATGATGATAGTAAATGAGAAGCTATTTATTATGTGTCATGTTGGAATTTAGATAAGGCAGAGAGACACATTTGAAAATACAGTTTGAATGTTCTGATTCAGCTCGGTGAAAAAGGTTTTTGCTAAGCTTATGCAACATATTTATGTATAATCCAAACTAACTAGTAAACAGTCATTGTATATTTATGACTTGCCCTTCTCATAATCTTATAAACAAATCTATAAACTATGAAGTAATTAAACTTAAAATACTAAAATTCTGTAAACAGCAAATTGGCCTAGCAGGAAACCTACTATTTTTAGGCAAAACCCTAGATGTAGATTTCTTTTACTGATTTCAACATCTTGTGCAACAAGAGCTTATAAATAAGAGACTAGCTGGGGATATGGTGTCCTCTTGCTCTAGACTGCCACCTCTGGAGGTCTAAACTCAAATCTTTCTTGGGTCACAAGTGAAATGAGTTTGGAGGTCTTAGCCTTTGACCAAGTCACAAAGCCATTGTGTAACTTTGCAGACTTGCTCTAATTAGTAGTTGCTCTTTAGGTAATGGCTTATAAATGAACTATCAGTCTTTGAGGGCATGAAGAAGGTGCACTGAAGGCTACTGAAACAATAGATAGCCTAATGTTGCAGCCGTTTAGTGGTTTCAAGCTCTCACTTCTGTGGCTATACCAAAACACTGATGTAAACTTAAGTAGGCAGTGTAAGTAGGGAGGTTATTTTTACATATGTATTTACATTCCTTCCCTCCTTGCCCCCCCCGAAGATTTGTTTAGGCACAACTAATTCATAATTCAATAATGTATACCTTTGATTGTGCATGCACTGAATACAAAAGATACTAAAGTTGAATTTCAATTAACTGCACATGTGGATGATGAAACAGATAGTAAAATGAATGGACTATCACATCATCCACATCTGTTAGAAATATAGCACGAGTGAGTGTTATCTTTCAGCACCCTTATTCATCAGCTTTCCCTTGTAGCCATTGGCATTTGTGGCAATATTTCCTTTTCTTGAAAGTTACAAATAAAGACAGAAAGAACTGAATTACAAACTCAACTTTTGGTGCATGAAGCAAATGTATAAACTAGACTTTTATGCACAGTTAGATTTTAAATTTCGACCTAATTAAAGATCCCTGGCTAGTCATCGATATTTCTTTTATGTTGGTGGTTTAGAGAAATATGGAATTAAATGTAGTTTTAATATTTTCCAAGTATTTTCAAATAAGTACTGTGGAGCCATCATTTTCATTATTGAAATGGTGTGACTTCAATCAATACTTAATTTGGCATCCTACTCAGAAAGACAAAAGTTGGACTTTTGTTAGGAGTGTATCTTTCGTATACTATAGTTTTGATGAATTGTAATAGCATTTGAGAGTGGGTTACCTCTTCTTTAACAAGATATGATGTGTGAAGACTCCATTAGTTGGTCCAGTGGTTTTACACCTTCAATCTGCAGCACATGCAGAGCAGTGGTAACATTTTTATCTAAATTGTCAAGCAACAAGCATTTATATGTAAATAAAAGAGCTATCATAAGAGCCAGCATTGGCCTTAAAAGCACACCAGAGGTGCTCTGCTGCATGTGTTTCTGGCTTTCTTTATGTCCTTAAAGAGTCATTAAGGGTCTTTTAATTTTAGAAAGTTGTCTCTTATTAATTAATAGATCACGATAAACAAACCTTTAACCTCCAGTTGGAAGTTATTTGTTACTGACGTAAGTATTAGGTGGTAAGGGAGATCTTAAAAATTAACAATGAGCATGTGTGGGCTACTGTATTTTCAATTGCGATGAACTCTGAATTCAGACAGTCTGTCCTGGAGCGCAGTAATAAAAATATGTCTTCCTGAAAGACATTGTGTATATGCCATTCACTTGTGCACTGCCTCATTTCTTTACCATAATTTACTATCTATGCAGAAAATCAACATTAGTTTCAGGCGACTCTCCCAGTGTGTGTTATTGCTGGTTTGTATTTTTGGGTAGTATATCTGAAATTAAATCGCTGACTGTATTTTGCCTGTGGTGATCACCAGCAAAGCCTGTTTGTGGAAAGTGTTAGACTTCTTAAAATTTAAGTACAGTTCTTATGCAAGTTGTTGGAAATGATTTAGCTCAAGATGTCTGGTTTTACTGATGTATCTTTGTTTTGGGGAGAAGAAGGAAGTCTTTTTTTGGTTTGTTGAAATTTGTGCTGGGCTGTGCCTGGAAATGGCAGCATTGTTTACACATGTTAAAGGGGAAATTATTGACATTTGCCAAAGCTCAGAATTTTATATAGTTGGGTATTTTCAAAATTGTTGAAGTAAAGTAAGGGTTATATGTGTCAGTGAAAACTGAGGTAAAACCTGAAAGGCATTTCCAAATCACGTTGAACCTAATGTCAAACTCTGTCCCAAGGTACACACAGAACTCCTGTCTGTTGTGTCTATGTATGTTCACCCCAGCAGAATTTGGTTTGAAGGATCTTACTGAGCACTCACTGAAGTCAAGGGAGACAGGGTGATGAGCTCCCAGTTGAAGTATTAAACTTTTCAATCACTGCATTGAGTCTTTAAACACAAAGACAACAGGTATTAAATATGGGCTTGACTTTGCAGTTCTGCACATTGAGGTCTCGCTGACTTTGCTGGGAAACCCGAACAACTGCAGAATCAAATGAACTTATTGGATCAAAGTAAAGATTAGTTCTGGATTGTAATTCAGAAAGCTTCAGTTCCATTTTTTTTTTTTTTTCTGTGAATCAGCTAGTAATTTATTGGTTGCTTTGCCATCTGTAGAAAAAGTGACAAAACTAGGGAAGAATTTACCTTGAGCTTGTTGGAGGAGAAATTTGGGAATATAGTTTGCATAATGGCAATCCTAGCATTCTGTTTGTGCTTTCAGTAATACCATATTGAGATTCCCTGTTCATTTTGGGGAAAAGGGATAATAAAGTACATTTCCATAGAGGTGAAACACAATGGAAATATATGTACTTGTGGCTTTCTGCCATCCATTAGGTTGCCCTTATAAGATTCATGGAAACTGCATATCTGTAATGAAATTGTGTACTGGAGGGGGTTTGAACCACCTTTTGTTTGGTAGCTGCTTGACTGGCGTGTGAAATGCTGTTTCTTTCCTGTATTTTTCTTTGACCATATACTTTTCTGTACTTGTACAGTATATCAGTTGGCAGGGCTAAGAGTTGAAAAGTGAATGTTACATTCATTCTAACCATTTTAAAGAGTTCACTTTGATATTTTAGCCACTTAAAACACCTGCTGTCAGAACAGTACAATTGATTTCAATTAACTTTGAATTTCTTCAATAAGATGACTCTTATAATAACTCCAGTAATCCCATGATGCCTCATTAGAAGAGCTGGCTATGATGATTATCCCTGTGATTTAGCAATTTTTTCCTTACAATGCCTTTGTCTATTCAGAAAAAGGAATTATGCCAACAATGCCTTTTTATTTCACTTCTGGTTTTACACTAACAGTACTCGCTACCTGTTACACATTGTAAAATACCTAATTTATACTTGCAGCAAACAGGTATTTGTTCAGATGTACATATTACTTTGGTAGGGAGACCCTTTCAAAGAAACTTGAGTTCTATATAGCAACTCTACGTCTTGGAGTTATAATTTGTTTTAGTTTTCAGTAGACACTTGGACAGTTAAAAGTAGTGCTTCTGCAGGAGTCTTTGTCTAGAGCTCTGGTTTAATGGAACAAATTCTCCACTGGTTCATGCTGTGTGTGCAGCTCATCCAGAACAGTGTATCATGTCAGATATTTATACCGATTCACCTTGTTTCAGGGTCTGGCCCATGGACTCATTCTGCTTGTGGAAGGAAGGAGAATATGTCTCTAAATGTCTCTAGCATGATGCTAGAGAAGGGGTACTGAATGGTGATTTTAAATCACATTTCCAATGGGATACTGCATCACTCTAAACATTTCTGGTATGTTCAAGTAGAGAAAATCCCTTTTCATCTCATTCCAGATTTGATTTTCAAGTTGAAAGCATGAAGGCGTATAAAGGCACGTTAATACAGAGTTACTTTTAACTTTCCCCTCTATGCCTTTTTCTTTGTGATCAAAGATAAAATATGCAGTATTTTTGTACTTGATTATAAAATGATACCTCCCTCTCCCCTCCGTCCCCCAAAACTAAATCTGAAGCATCAACACAATTTCTAATCAATAGAGTTAAAGGGTAGAAGTTTGCAAATCAATAAGACAAGGCCATGGTAAATACTGTATGTGTGGTGACGATGTCAAAGAGGGCAATTTGTACATGCAGAGTAGTTGGAGGTAAGGGAAGTATAAAAATGGGCTGCAAGTTTAAGATAAGAACAAAGAAGAACAAAAAAGAATTGGACTAATTGAAATGCAAATTTGTCTTTCTGCCATTAAAGTAGACAGTTATTTCAACTGAACAGACTCATATTTGGTCTATCCAATCCTTGCTGTTGAATCACCTTAAACACACTTCCCTTATATGTGTGTATATAAATGTATGTATATCTTTTTTTTTAAAATTTAAGGTGGTACTACTGTTTTGTTTGGAAATGTTCTTCTTGAGCCAAAATGTACTTCCTTAAACATGCTTTCTCCCCCCCCCCCCCCCTTTTTTTTTGAATCAGCTACTTATTGTTATGTAGTAGCAATTTCCAGAGTGTCACATGAAATTGCTGATGCGGCTTAGTTCTAGCTACAACCTGCGACTGCCAATAGTAAGCATCTATTGGAATCTAATATGTACCACAGGGTATTTTTGCACATGTACAGGAGGACTCTTCTGGTTAATATACAGTGACAGTGGAAAAATAAGAGGATGTGTTTTCTTTTTTTAACCCATGGAGGAGTTAAATATATATGCCTGAGTTTAAACTACAAATGACCCTTTTGACTGAATGAAAGTAAACCAGAGAAATGGCCCTAAATGTGGCTGCAGTAAAATAAAAACAAGTATCTGGGAATTCTATAGGTATGATGGGTGGTGTTAATTTGAGTTTTTTAAGGGCAATCTTATTTTCAGAGTTGGAATTTAGTCCTAACAGCCTGGGTGTTGAGGCTGCAGCAAGAACAGTATGTTCACCTTAAAGTTTGTCTGATTGCTTGTGTTTAATCAAGAGAAGCATACAATTGGTCTTGAAACAGAAGTTTAATCTATATAGTGTATAGGTCATTTTCCTTTCCACATTGATTTAACTTGGTCGTGTCAGTACTTTGTGATGTAGCTTACCTCTTATCCAGAGAGAGGGAATGGAACAGCCTTTCTGCGCAAACTCAGCTATTGATGACAAATCTTACAAGGTTACAGAAAGTGAAAATGTATATTACATTTTGATTAACAAGAGTCAAGTGAGAATCATTGATACTTTTGACATGCAGCAGAGATTAACCTGCATTTTCTGTAATTTTCTGTTTTTCTAAAGCACTTTGAATCAGCTAAGATTGCCTAAAGATTTATTGGTGAATTGAAGCTTTTCTAAAAATGAGAAAGACAAGAGAAGCTTCCATTCTGAGAAATGTACAGACTTGAGTGTCTCTGTGTATAAATGCTTGTGTGTGTGTGTCTGCTTGGGTGTGAGCATAAGGTCTTTCTCTTTGATATCATTCAGGCAGAAAGCCAATATGCGCATGTAAATGAGCCTGAAAATGTAATTAAAAATATATACATACTGGGGACTGTGATACAGAATTTAATATGAGATGCAGGTTACAAAGTGACAAGTAACATTTCCTATATAATCACTGATACTAACTCTCATCTGTGATTTATACAACTCATGTGTTATTAAGTGCCGAACAGATAAATGATGGAATTATTTCTTTAGACATAATTTCACCACAATGAGTGAATGTAAAGTACAGCTTGCCCATTCTTTCCCCCTCAACCAAAACAAAAGCCAAAATACACCTACCATGAAAATGTTACTACAGAGACTAAAAGTATTTTATATAAGGTCAGATAAAGACCTACTTGATAACATATCTTTCTTGGCAATAAAATGTGATAAAATAGATTTATTTTTGTTGTTAATATATTAAGATCAAGGAAATTCTGCAAATCATTAACACATGGCTGGGAACTCATATACAGATGGAAAAAGGTAAAGATTGCAGGGTGAAAGACATAAATAATTTTGGCCTTTATTTTAGTGTAGATAACAAAGCCTCACTCCTAAAAGCTTAGATGGGAGGCATCTCAGAAACTCCAAACTTTAGGCAAGAAGCCAGTTTTCTTTGCCAGAAAGTATTTTCTAAAAGTCAGGTTAGACTGCTGGGTGCAGAAGCTGACATTTCTTCACTCCAGCTTTGGGAGAAGCTACTAGGAAAAGCTTTATTTTGCATTTAAAAATACAAGTGGAATCCAGATGTATTTCTATCAACAGCTCCGTAGCCCATAAATATATACAACCTAAGACAGTGCCTTATTTACGTTATTTTATTAACATTCTTTGCTGAGTGGGCTTGAATGGAGCACAATCTCTCATATAGAGGATCTAATTATAAACACAAGGGACAGAACCAAATAAGCAGTCTTTAAAGGGAAAAGAGTCTGGCAGCTTTGTTTAAAGTGTCCTTTAATGAACTTCTTTAGCAGCTTGTATCTTAGCAACACATTTTATTACATACCAGTGCGGGAGAAGCAGTTTGCAGATGGAGTTGCACACAGTAATTTATTTCCCCCCTTTTTTTTTTCCCTACTTCTCTGTGGTGACTCAACTGGAATGTGCAGAGTAGCTTTTCTAACACTGATAGCTCTCTCGAAATCCCTGATTGGTTCATTTGTATCTGTTCTGTTTTGTTAGTTGATGAAAAAGGCATTTAGTATGGTAAATGCATAGTGATTTTGCTTGCTCTTAGAAATTCAGATATGACTGTTTTGAATAGGCATGGATTTAAATTAAAAACAACCCAAGCTTCTTTCAATGCACTTTTTTCCTTGTATGTGTTCCACACAGTGCTAGTCCTCGTTGCACACACAGACAAGTTTCCAGATTTGTAGGTTATTTACTCTCACTGTTAGCTGGGGTTGTTTTAATCTATTGTCTTTTGCTCCTCTAAAACTAATTGGAATATAGCAGTGACAGGAACATTTGCAATCTTTTTTCTTTGTTCTTAGACAAAACCTGGCACTTAAGCTGCAAATACATAAAAAAATAACTGTTGTTTTAAAACCAATTGAAATACTGCACTACTGTCACTCCTTCAAATGACCAATAGTGCTTATCTTTGTTGAAAGAAATACTTTTTGTTCTCTCCATTACTAATTGCAGACCAAGTTGTGCTTGTATGTTTTGAGTGAAAAAGTCTGTGAGTAGCCTTTTTCAATAGGGTCTGTTGGGGAATGTGGTACTACTGAAGATGTGTATGAACAGCAGAACCTAGACTTCATTATTTTTTTCTCATAAATTAGAGGGGGAAAATGACTTTTGTGAGCAAACTAAATACCATTCAGTTCAATTTACATTTACTGCTGGCTAGGCAGGTGTAAATCCAGAAATATATTTCCCTGGAGTTCACTGGAGTTACCCAGCATTTGCACTGGTGTGATAAAAATCAGAATCTGGCCAGAGGGAGAAAAGCAGGCGAGAAGAAGAGAGGGTGGATGAAGGTAGTCCAGAGTGTTAGGATAACCCACAGAAGATGGAGATTGTTGGCTTAAAGATACTGTTGTTGGGGAAGGTTTTATTAAACTTCTGTTAACAGCTAATATGTTATGGGTTGATATTAAACAGACAAAACCCATCCATTTCATAAAGTCCATTGTCTTTGCAAGTAGACAGGAGATGGTTTTTGAAAGAGATGGAATTGTTTCTTTGCTTAACATTAGTTAAATGTAGATGTATTTGTATTAACTGGCAAACTGTTACGTTTCTTGAGTCCTTAGTTCAAAAAGAGGTTTCTTTTCACGCCAAAATATGGATTTGACTCCAATTTTCTGTTTCCAATATGTCAGGTGAGGGTCTGCCTGTTGTTCCTTTTGGATCTGCGATAACTTAGCCTTATTAGGAGCATAAAAGAAGTCCTTTGAACTTTAAAAACAGAAAGCGCACAACGAATGGAGGAGTAAAGGACACAGTCCCACCTACCCTTAAAATACTGTGATATTAGACCCAAAACAGAAGGATGTCCTCTAAAGCCAAAAGTGATTAAGTTGCCATGTGATTAACTTACTTTTTTCTTTTGCAATTCAGTCCACTGTTTATTAACTTAAATTGGATTGAAAAAACTCTAAGCTGGGGGAGTGCATCAGAATCTTGCACAATCACCAGGATTAATGATGACAGCCTGAACTGTCGAACAAGCTAAATCATGAAACTCACAATATTGCTAGACAAAGAGGTTATATGTTTTTGTGCAGCTGTATTGGCCATAACAGAAGGGACCAGCAGTTTCTGGTACAATTCATGTTCTGTCATGAGAAATAGTATTTACGCCATGCACAACATTTGAAGACCATGTCTCAGGGTCAGTTTTTTAATGTGCTGGTGCTGGGCTATTTAAGTGAGGTGTAAAAGCAAGAGTCTAAACATACTTAGAAATTTCCTTTGCAAATTTTGCAGTAACAAAGAACAAAATGAAAAACTTAATTATTTTCCAAAACATTTAGGAAACAATTAGGAACCTGTGTATCAGATTGGCCAAAATAATTCAAACAGCTTGAGTTGTTAATTTTTGCTTCGATAAAAAAATAAAATATTGTTTTTTTCAGAAGCATAAACATTTCCAGAAACTTCTTTAGCCCTCTGAGGGCTAGCACTGCACCTGATTATAGAAGTACTTTTACTAAGGGAAACTTAAAGGAACTTCCATCCCTGGATGAAGCAAAGACTCATTTATAAACAATGAGAGCAGGAACAATAGAAAGCTGAGTGCATTCTGCATGAATAATATAACTGAGGGTTGTGAAAAGCCTATGATTTTCGTATGCCAAACTCAGTGTAGGAGTGCAGCATTCAGCTGATTTTTTCGACATTGGAGATTCATCCCTTCTCCCCCCCACGTGTATGTGCAAACATACACACACCGAGAGGACTAGCACTGATGATTAAAGAGGGAAGTCATCAGCAGCTCCTGTGCAGTGATGTTGAGACTCGACTGTAAATTCATAAAACTGATGGAACTTAGGTTGAAATCTAGGCCAACACTTAGCTTTAATATATGCCTTAGGTAGGTGGAAGAAAGGCCAAAGACTTGTTGTAAGAATAGATTTTGAGTGTCAGTCTGTGTTCTTGGCTGTTGAGTCTGATTTTGTTTGCATTCGTGAGTTTTTAAGTCAGAGAGCTTATGCGGCCTTCAGTATGAACTCATATTTATGGCACCTTTAGATATATAATTTTTATTTATGAGACTAAATCTGGATTTAAGTTCTGGATTTCAGGCCTCTTGGTTGAAAAATTTTAGCTATAGTTGGTTATTTTCCCTTTCTTTTTCCTGTTGCATTTTCTTAATTAAAATAATTCTGCTAAAGGTGCTGAACTGTAAGATCTTTGGATCTGGGTCTGTCTTTGTCCTGTATTCATTCAGTGTTTGGCTTAATGAGATTCTCTTCCAGACTCCCAGACCATAAGGTAATGCAAACAGTGAGTAATAAATTGAAGGCAATATTAGCTGAAGTTTAGCCATACACAGTGGCAGACTAAAATTTCCCCAAAATTCATCTTTGAGTGTCTTTGCCAAATATGTTACAAGCAATCTGGAATTTTCCTGGCTTAGGCTGGCTGAGGTGGACCATTCCATTCGTTATTATGGATTTACTATCCTATAAAGATGTTCGTAGTTTTATAGAAAATAATATATATAGTTATTTTCTTAATGTTGAGTCATTGGATTTTTTTTTTGCAGTTCAGTCACTGATTGCTCTTTGAAATTGCCACCTATTAAAATGAGTGCTGTCAAATGGTAATGATGAATTTTGTAAGGTGATCCAATGTCCTGAAAGCTGGACTGAAATCCACTAATGTTTTTCATGAAGATCTTTTTACTGTATGGCACCTTTTAGTTCTACTAGTGTTAGATGGGTATAGTGGCGAGCAAAAGCTTTGTCCATAATTACAATTTCTGATAGTCTTCCATTTCTCTTCACCATTTGAAAAAAAAAAAAAATAAAAGAAGGGGAAGGTATGACATCAGTCAGGTTAAGATTTTGTAATTTTGTTGGGTTCAGTTGAGCTGTGACTGTTGATACTTCCCAAGCATCTGGGCCAGGTGGCCATAACTTCACCCACCACCCCCAAACTACTCTTTATTAAAAAAATGTCCTGAATTGGCCAAACACTGATACAATGTTTGACTTGATCCCTAAGATTTTTACTCTTTCTTTAAGCTAGTTTCAACTGAGGCCGTTGTTAGTTTGCTGATGGTCTTTCTGTAAAGACTGTGGCTAAACCTTTAGATTTTGGTGTCATTTGCAGTTATTTCTTTTAAAAATAGCTTTATAGATATTCTTCCAGAACAGTCCAAACATTAACTAGCTGAAAATTACTACATATTTACTTAACAAATCACTATTGCTTGAAAAAGATCTTTTGATCATCAGATACTTATGTATTCATTGGCTGGGCATCAACCTATCATGAAAATACATAAACTTTTAAAAACGCATAGTTCTCACCATATTGGACACATGCATGACCTGAGGTTTAATAAAATGCAGATTCTTGACACAGCTGAGCTCAGAGCTCTTATAGTCTTTTGGTTTATGATCCACTGAAGGAATTTTACCTTCCCAGCTTAAGGATCCATTAGGTAGCAACAATTCCTCCAAAGTCATTACACTATTTTCAACTTAGAAAGGCTTGAAATTTGCATTAATGGCGTACTGGACTTTCATGGGAATTTGGTTTGATATGCTGAATGTGCAATGAATCAGTCTTAAACAAAAATTATTTGGTTGCTTTACAAGCCTATCCAATGTTGCTCCGAGAGGACTGTCTGCTGTCTAGACTACATGCATCCAAAATGTTGTTGTTTTTTTTTTTTTTTTTTCAGTGGAAATGGCTTAGAAGGAGAAATAGACACAGAGATTTATGTTTCAAGGGCCAGATTCTGCCAAACTTATGCTTTGGCATAAGCACCCTTCATATTTTAAGGAGAAAATGTTCCCTCACCCTGGCAGAAGAGGTTTCCAGACTGTATGGACATCAAAACACCCAAAGAGCATGAGAAATGGGTGTAAGAGATGATATCTAGAACAAAGGGAGTAGAGTTTAAGCTTATAGGTCCTTGGTGAACGCAACAGGGAGGCCCTGGTATTGGGTTGGGAAATCAAGAGGGATAGGTAAAAGTTTGAGATGGGAAGAGGATTGTCTTTCCCAGTTCCTGGCAAAGGGGAGACTGAGGAGCTTCTGTGGAGGAACTGCTAGCAGGCAGGTTGTGACTGTATGCATATGTGTAGCTGGCATAGGTCTGAGCAATTTCTTTTTCCCACATTTCCTCCTTTCCCAGAAGAAACAGAAGCTAACTTTTTAAGACTAGGTAGCTAATGATGATAGGCCGAAATTCTGTTCTGCAAGTTTGATACTAGATGAGGAGTTAAGATGAGGATTGATACTCCTATGCATACTTTTCAGTCTTACTCTGTTTATTTGCATGAAGTTGATGCATTCTTGCATGGAATAAACTTGCTGAATGTGTACCCAGGAAATGTGTGGGGAGATGAATTTTAATATGACTCAAGCCAGTAGTGGTTAGAATTGTCAAAATGCTGTGCATTCTTATTTCTTAAGGCTAATATGCTCCATCTTTTTTTAATTTCCAGCTATAACTGGAGGTGTAATTGATACTCTCTACTGGAATGTCATTACTACACTTTCTATATTCAGATGTCCATGTCAAAATGTTTCATTAACCCTGTAGTTAGAGTTACGATGTCTCTGCTTGGTATAGTAATTTAAAGCTAAATCATTTCATTTGAACTTATTCTTAATTCCCTGAATGGATGAGTTGGTTTTCTTACCTTACCTGTGTACCAAGAGGTAATATAAAGCTGATCTAGCAAAATGCATGATGGACCCCCTCTTTCTTTTTGTTTAGGTATGTAAACCTACCTCAGCTTTTGTTGAACAAGTAAGAAAATACATCAGCGTTGTCTGAGAGATGTTCACATCTGATGATATCTCTTTCCATGACTAAGATGATCTGTTTCTAATGTGGATGTTGATAATGGTCTCTGAGTAGTAGCAGTAATTGTAACGTTAAAACTGAACTTCTACTAGTCACTGGTAGTTGGACTGGCTCCCAGCTGGCTTCCTACCTTTACTGCATGGCCTTGGCTCCTTCACCCTGAAGGATTTTTAGGTTGAAACATAAAGCCATGCTTTCTTGCAATAAGATACCCTTTTCTTTATTCTCTTGGGTTTCATAGGAAGACAGTGGCTATGCTCATGTCAGCAAGTAGTGCAATGGAAGGAGATCTGGAGAGCAGAGCAGTTGGCGCTGAGGACACTGTACACATCCTGAGAATTCAGGCTGTCCCTAGTCTGGGCCTGGGGACTGAGTGTTACTGCATGGAGCATGTTAAGTGTGCTCCAGAAGTGTACTATTCTGTTGAGTTTAATCCAAAAGGAATCCACTTGGTCTACTCCAAGATGACTTTGTAATGCAAACTAAAGTACATTATATGCTTTGAGCAGATCACTGGGTGATCTGCTTCAGAAATGAGCTCTTGATTTGGAAGTGGTAATTAATGTGAATTTACCCAATATGTATTCCTTGCTAACGGGTTCCTCTGACACTTAACACAGCACCACTCCACAACTCCAGCCATTCTGTCTTCATAACAATATCGTAGGCCATGAACAGAGAGGAGGGAGGAAGACAGTTGAGCTCCTCGTGAACATGGGTGTATCAGCTGTATTCCTGTGTATTCTACATGCTGGAGGGAAAGGGAACGAAGAACCAGCTCCTGTTATCTTTTCCCACACTATTTTGAGGGCTAGACATGTTTTACATCCCTGAGCTCTTGGCCATTTCAGGTCTAATCGAGTTCTGGAATCCTATTTAAAGCTTTCACTTTTTTATTTCAGATGTAAGACCTATACCTCACCATGGCTGGGAACAGTATCCCTTGAGGAGAAAGTCTCTTCCATGGCATAGCAGTATTTTGGGTTGCAGTCTGCAATCTATGTCAATTCTGTTACCTTGCTTGGATATGACATTAGAGGGACACTATGGAACTCCTTAAGTTTCTTGAAGAAAATGTCACAAATTCACTTTTTCAGAAGGAAGTACTCCCATTCTTTTCAGGTTCCTGATGTTTGTAGCATTATCCAGTACATTTTGCTCACTATAGAAAAGTAAGCAAACACAATTGGAAGAAAGCATACTAGTGCCATTTTTTAAAGTTAAATAATATTGGCTGTTATAAAACAAGGGAACAAATGAGTAGCCTTCCAATATTTTGTTTTTAAAAAAATTGCATTCTTTCACCCAAAACTTTACCACTGCAGACCTTCGGTGCTACTAGAAGCCGTGTAAGCAGCCTAGTAGAGGATCAAAATGCCAATGCTTCTTCCTCTTACCAGACTGGGGACTGTATAGGTTGTGTTACGTCTCACACGGACCACTGCAGACCTTCAGTGCTACTAGAAGCCGTGTAAGCAGCCTAGTAGAGGATCAAAATGCCAATGCTTCTTCCTCTTACCAGACTGGGGACTGTATAGGTTGTGTTACGTCTCACACGGACCAATAGTATGAAAGTTGTGCCATAATGTAACTGACCACTCTTTTTTTTTTCCCAGCAGGTGCTCAGATACCACAGGTATAGTTGATCTTATATGATTCTTGACTGACACACAGTCGTGATTTCATGCTGTCAGGGTGTTTTTCAATGGCATGACACTCCTCCACAGTAATGAGTCTGCATAGAAACATATGACTACATCACACAATTACATGGAGAACTGTGCATGCTAAAGGATTAGTGTATAGTGGTGTGCTCATTGTGTAACAAAAGTTTCTTTAAAACTTTGTGAGATATATGGTGTGTAAATGTAAATTACACAGTGGTCCTCTAATTGCAACTACAATAGAAATGAAGGCTGGGTCTTGTGTTTGCCTCAAAGAAGTGAAAAGAAGAGTGAGGTTCTGTAACAACTTTGCAATAGAGAAAGTGGAAGCAAATAGCCAGTCTCTTAATATCCAGGGGTATCTGTGACAGGCAAAGGCATTGAGGAGCCTTGGCTGGCTGCAGGGGAAGAAAACACATAGCAGCCACTTGTTTGTGAGCCGTAATGTTTGGAACTATTTCTTCAGGATACAGAAAAAAATGTTAAGGGATGAAAGGGTAACTCAACATGTTAGCCAATCTCTGTTTATTGCATATCGGGAGTCAGTTCCAGCTGTCATAAATTTCCTGATGCACAGATGCTTTTGTCATATTAAGAAACTGATTTCAAAATTATTTTCTGTTCTGGCTCTTACACCATCAGTCATAGGAGTGTCTTTTACAATAACTTGAATACACATTTTTTTTCTAAAAAACTGACTTAGTTGTAGGACAAAGATGGTATTCTCACAGTAAGTCAGAATGTTTCTGGCACTTAATTTTTCTTTGTGATTTTGGCACCTGGAAGAGCCTCGAAGCATTTTTCTGGAGTGCAGTGTTGCCATCAGACACGGAGTGGTAAAGAGAGGACTCCCTACACAGTCACTGATGCGGGTGACAGTTGAAGTTCTGACACTGGTATTTCTTTTTTTGCTGCCAGGAAGCACCAGAAGATGGCATGGTTTGTACAGATGCATGCTTGAAAGTGAATGAGTGAGCTTGTGAAACTGCTATTAATAATCTTGGCTAGGGTGTTAAACACTGTCATAAAGAAAAGCAGCAATATGCAGTACTTTAATCATTATTTCTTCTTTCTGCCAGTAAGGGACAGCAGTGAAGTCCAGCCTATTCACCTGTCTTTTTCTGAATTTGGATGGCACACAAAAGGGGAGGGAAAAGTGAAAAGGCGGCAAGTGTGATGTAATCTTGGTGCAACATACACAGAAAGGTCAGCCTGACAAAAAAAGGTTATTGATGGTAACCGGAAAAGATGGCACCTTCTCTCAAGAATTTTGACATAAAACTTTCTGTATCTCTTATGTATCTGTCAGTTCAACCCTGAAAGATGCAGACTTATCCCTCTCACTTTCCCCTTCTCTCCCCCCAGTTCCGAGAAAAAAAAAAGCTGTGAGGACACAAGGTATTTAATAAGATACTATTTTACAATCTTAACTGAAGTGCCAGAGTCTGCTAGCTTTGGAGATTCAGGGTGTAAAAGTATTTGTTTCATTTTAACGATCCTAATATTAGAAAAAGTAGGAATGTATTTTAAAAAGCTGTGTTTGTGGGATTCTGCAGTATTAGCAGGCTCTGCGTGGCCTCCCGACATTTTCACTGCAGGAGAGGAAGAGGCTTCCACACCTCACACTGCTGCTTTCCACATGCAAGGGTCCTGGCTGCCATCCAGGGGGAGGAGAATTGGTGGACCTTTGGCTCTTTGAATCATCATAGCCTGACCAATGCACATTATCATCTGTTTTTTACAAATAGAGACACAAGTGTATTTGTTTGCTCCCATGGGAGGAAGAGGAGAACAGGAGAGGAGCTGTGTATGATGTGAAGGGACAAGGTGCTGTTAATTTCACTTTAATGAACTGTGCCAGCAGATAAATGTTATTTTTTTGTGTGTTTCAAAAGCTTAAACAGGGAGGCTACTAAGAGGCAATGATGCATGTGGGCACATTTGAAAGGAAATTTTTCTTTTGGTCAGATATAGGGAAAAAAAGGATTGCCTGTACTTTACTAGACCCAAAGTTTTCTTTCACACTGCTGAAACTGTATGTTATATAGGTTTTTATTAGTACTACTGAAAGAGTACTTCAGTGCAGCAGTTTGAGATTATGGACTAATTGGTTAATATTTCTCTAGCCTTCTGAAAGCATAAAGAACTACAGAAATGTAAAGAATTATACAAATTCTTAGTTAAAAATTAATTAGTACAGATATGGATTTTGACAGGAGAAGAACCAATTAAATCTACCTCCCCTACCATAATAATTTCAGCATGTGACATGCTGTGGCTGATAACCACTGCATTCTAAAATTCGTAGAACTATGTGGTTAAGGATTATAGTACATAGTTGCTTTGATTTGATTTGATTTGATTTTTTTTTTTATCATTGGCTACCCAGGGACTGGTACTTCATTTTTAAGGGCAGGTTGAGTTTAACTCTGTGACTTGGTCTTTTGTGAATTTTTGAGGCAGAGAGCTTGATACAGACTCTGATTCTGATGTACAGCAGGAGTAACTGCAGAAGTTGGTGGAGCACTGTAATGTTGAAACTGCTTTTAGACTGACCACAGTACTTACAGGGGTACTTGCAATATGTTCTTTGCTATCCTGTAGGCTTGTTTCTGCAGATGGGACATTTGAACATACAGGCCATCTGAGGGATAGGTCATATTTTCTGCTGGTTTAAAATTTTCTGAAATCAGTGCTTTTATGCTAGTGGAGAACTTGGCTTGGTATGAGTAAAGGCAGGATTTTAACAGAACTATTAGATAAATGCACTCAGTTAGTTTCTTTTTGTCTCTCCTGAGGTGCTGTCTTTCGCCTTTTGTGGTAACTACTTTATTCTGATGCAGAGATACACAGAAGCACACTGAGTTGCAAAGGTGTATAGTTTGGATTTTTATGCTAAAGCCAGGTCTGTGCTTATTTCACAAAGAATCTGTGTGTATACAGAAGTCTAAAGAGGCAGTGATTGCTTTAGGTTGTTCACTACAGCCTTCGGGCACTGGATAATTATTTCAAACTTCTTTGGAGCAACTCATCTTAACTGGGATCTCAGACTATCTGTTAAGGATGCTGGAACTCCCTGGTGGTTGGCAGGTTAGAAAAGCTGCCTATGTATTTTCACAGTCTGAAAGAGCTGAAGAAAGGTTTGCGCCAGGCTCATTTTTTCTTTCTTTTTTTTTTTTTTTTTTTTTTTTTCTTCTGGCTTTATTGGGCTAGTTAGTAGTTAGAAGTAAACATTGTGTTGGATCGTTCTGGAATTTTTTCTCTCTGCAGTATCGTGTGAATCACTTTGCAGATGGGATGCTTCCAAGTATAAAGAGTGTATATGATGTATATGATGTAACAAAATGTAATTTTCAAACTGAAACGACACTAACCACAGTAGGGGGAGGAAATGCTGTGCATGTATAAAGCTAACATTTCAGGATTACAGTCAGAAGCTTGTAAGGAATACAGGGAGTAGGGTTTTAAATGCAGTTCTATATTTGTAGTTGCATTGCCTCCCCAGTATGCTCTTTCGTGTATTCCTTACGGCATAAGGAGTAGTCCAGTTAAGTACAGGTCTGCTCTGAGAAGTGTCAGTGTGTACAGCTAGACTTTTCTTGCTCAACAGATCTGCTTTTTGCTGTGTAGCTTAATGATGCAACAAAAGCTCTCGACAATGGCTTATACTATCTCTTGCTGAAGTCAATAGGAGTTTTACTATTGACTTCAGCTGAGGCAGACGAAGTGCTTCTACAGTGAGAGCTTTTGTTGAAACCTATCTGTAACTACAAACCTGTGTGTACGTTGTCCCAGAAGGGACTGATCACAGCAGCACCTCTGGTCCCTGTCCCCAAGCCCTTGATCAGTGAAGTTCCTGTCTCCAGTGTCTGCCTTAGTCCAGCAGCCCCTGGGGTTTTCTGAGTGGGAAGGGACAATAGACAGTAGGACTGATGCTCATTAAACTTCACTACATTTGTAGGAATTGCTCAAGGAACATGTTCAGAGGTTACTTTTTTCCCAACTACTTTAATATGTTCTGCTTTTCTCTCCAGATTTAGTCAGTGTTGCTGTCACCAGTAGAGTCTGGGCCAGACCCAAAGCCATTTAAAAATCAATTGAAAGGTCCCTGTCATACGGCATGTATTCAGTTCCACTTCTTTACCGGTTAGGCTAGTTCTTACTGCTATCATTGGGGCTGCAGATCTGTATTGCTGTCCTTGACAGCTGAGACAATATGGGTTTAAAATGGGGAAAGTATATTTCCATTCACTCTTGGAAATCCCCCAACATCTGAAAGGGTTTGGTTCAGATTAAGAAACCCCCAATGCTAAAGCCAGCAGTCAAGCAGTGACCTGGAAAGTTTCAGATGAGGGTGAAACACTGGTGCTGCAAAGCAAATGAAGGCAAACAGAGATTTCATCTGATTAGAAACCTGGAGTCAGAATTAATTCTGCAAACAGATGTTTCCAAGGCCGTTATGTATGTGTGGAAAAGGAATTATAATAGGTGTTGTTTTGCTTCTTTAACAGACACTGCAGGAAGCTTTCTGTAATATTGTTGACCTTTGAAACACTTCAGAAACATGGCTTAGTTAAGTCAGGCTACCAAAATAGCGTGGGTCTCAACTTGCTATGAATGCATATATGTTGTTATTTAGGCCTAATGGTCCTATGGCATTCTTGCTCTCTTAAACATATTGTTCTGTGAGCATAAACACTTTGGAAACTAGGTTTTTGATGGTTTTGTGCCTTATCATGGTGCTTAAGGAAGAGACAAACTCTGATTTCAGGTTTTGTAGTCACAGGGGCATACAAAGGTGTTTTCAAATATTAATCGTCTAGTGTCTGTTGAGGGGTGGTCTGTGGTGGCTGACCTGCAGTTAGGCCAAATACTGAACCTCATTTTTTTGTGGTAACTTAATATCCTCACGGTGTCTACCCTTTCAGTCCAGTTTTGTTGAAATAGCACAATAGGTTCAAAGTAACACACAGAGGGATTGTAATTTTGTATGTATCACTTTCTTAGGAAATGAGCTTTAAAGTGTTTTATTAGATATTTTTGATACAAACTCTTTTTTTTTTAAGCTCAGTCTTATCTAATAGTTTTGTCTGCCATCTGATGGGAGTGGTAGACTCTTCGAAGGTGCCCTTGCTATAAGTAGCTCAAGTGTTCTTTCCTGCTTAGCAAGTCATAAGAACAATCTTTGCACCCTTTTCAGCACTGGTGAACAACATTTCTACTTTCCCGTTTATTTCAGTAGGCAGCAGTGGCATTTAACTGTCCCCAGGAAGGGCTGAGAATCTTGTAGGACGAGGCTTCAGCCAGGATACCTGCTGGAGGAAATGCCGACTGCATTCCTGCTCCCTCTAACGAGAGTAGAGCTTGGCTTTTGTTCTGTCTATGCTGTTGCCACCAGATTTTGCAGCTAAAACTGTATTTTGCATTTTGAATTGGCATTTGCATAGGACAGTAAATATTTAATATGGAACATCTTTTCAATTGCCCCTCTGGGGTCTAGGTAACAGCTGTGAGGGTAAAAGCAGCTATAGGAAACCCCTCATACTGGGCCAAACATCCTGTGTTACTCCCCTCTCCAAGCTGTCTTTGCTTCTCAGAGGGGGCCACTCTAAGAACCTCGTGAATGAAGCAAAAATTTTCTGTAACCTGTAGGACTTTGGTTTGGTGTTATTATTTAGATGTGGAGTGATATGCCAGCCAAAGTTAAGGCACAGTTGTTAATGTACTGCTGATACAGGTCTAAAAGACTGTCCTTCAGAGAGCTTACTATCTTTGTCCTCTATCTAGCAACTAACTCTGAGTAAGGGCAGCAGAGCAGTTGACCACTTGGTAGCTAGGTAAAACCTTAATTTAACTGTGACAATGACAAAGAAAGGGAGGAACAAGAAGGTATACAAAGGCCCCAGATTTGACATGACTAGGAAATATTCTAGTAGCTGGCTTGTTGGCTCAGGTCTTTGGAGATATAAGATCTGTTCCTTGTTTTGGTGGTTTCTTCCTGTGTGTAATTTAGCCAGGCCTTTAAGGAACCTGAGCCTCCTTTCCCATTTTTAAAATGGAAGCAGCAGGTCGCTCTTGTTTCAAATAATCACCATAGTATACTTTCAGAATAAATATCTTCAAGATTGTTGAGTATCAGGATGCTGAGTAGTCCAATTGCAGTGTGTATACATTTACACATATAAATGATATAACTGTAATTTTGCCATGGTCATATAAATACTTGGATTCAAAGTTATCTAAATATGTAAACTCAAAGATATACAACACAGAAATCCCAGAGAAACTGAGAATGTTCTCTCTTTAAAATACAAAACAAAGTTCCTCTTCTCTTCAGAAGGTACAACCACACTGCTGTTCACTGGTTTGTTTCTGTTAACAGTCTTGAAATAAGATTTGAGGAGAGGTCTGAAAACCTGGTGGACTAATTCAGGCCAGTATATTGTCAAGAACTCTTTATATACTGATGCATCAAGCAAGGGTCAAATAAAGCTAGGAGAAATGTTTTCGTTGTATCACAGACTCATTTGTTCTAGAAGCCCAAAAAGTAACCCTGTTTTCATGGGAATTACAGCTCTTGCTGTCACTGACATTAGTGGCAAGACTTCATTTTTCTCAGCAATGGCACAGTTACCAGAAGTGTTCACATTTTTGGGTGCTATTTCACATGAGAATGTGGCCACCTTTTACCTTGCCCTGGAATGAATCGCCTGCAGTGATGTGATGAGCCAGCTTAGGGAGCAGATTCAGCCCAAGCTAACCTTAGGAAAAAAAAAAAAAAATTTGTTTCCCCCTGGCTATGGACAGGCTAGTAAGACCCCTGTGCAGGATTATGGCTGCCATTCGGCCCAGACTATTCTTTACAAAAGCGTAACTGGGCTGTAATTTTTTGCAGCAGGTGGCACACAGACCAACAATGTCACAGGTAATGTAATGGCAACTTTGTTACAACCAGAAAACAGGTGGCATGCC
Source organism: Vanellus vanellus (assembly GCF_965231255.1). Taxonomy (NCBI): domain Eukaryota; kingdom Metazoa; phylum Chordata; class Aves; order Charadriiformes; family Charadriidae; genus Vanellus; species Vanellus vanellus. Next base: position 78,889,743 of record NC_138905.1, on the reverse strand, counting down.
TGGTATTTTACTGATAGGTTTGCACCCCGCTACAGAGTGGATTAATCCCATGGACCTGTCATATGAAATCTTTCCATTTGGTTGCTTTCTTTCACACAATGTTATATGGCAGTTAACTAAAGACTATTTATAACTGTGTTAGTAACTAATATTAAATCATGCTTCAGTTTTTACATGAATATCACCAATGAGGAGTATTATCCGTATTCTGTCTCCTAGAAATAGACATTTTCATGTATACATTGGTGCAGACAGCGTGATAATTTACAGTTGCATAGACTTTCAGCAAGTCATGCAAACACATTGGGTGTCTATATATGCTAGAGTTTTAGCTGGAAATCTGATAGAGCTGACAGATGTGTACTTTGCAAGCTCTTGTTCCTTCCCACATGGTTTCTTTGTACTCTCTCATCTGTGAACTCTCATCCACAGCATTGGTTCCTTCTCAAAGCCAGAATAGCTCCAGTTCCTTATCACACCTTAGGTTAAATTAATTTCTGATGTAGCGTGTGATCCTCCACCAGAGAAAGTTTGATTATTTTTTTTTCTGTGATTTATATTGTTGAAAGGGTTCCTACTAAATTTCTTGAATCTTAACTGTGCATAGTTAGGTGGTGTTAAGATACAGAGTCTATGTAAAAGGCATGCATTGCCTGGAAGTTATCTGATTTGCTGAAGTGTAATATTGGTCTTGTGGCTTGCTTCATAGACTTTATTTGATTTTGCTGGGCTGGAGGCAAGGACTTCATGGCCAAACAGAGGTCCTGGTGAAGTTCTGTAGTTCTGGGATGAAGCTTTCCAGTAGGCACTGACCACACGTCCTAGTACCTCTCTGACCTTCAGTCTCTTTCCAAGTATATTGTGTTTGGTGATAGCACGACATTGATTTTTCTGCTTCCTAGCTGGAACCAGCAGGTAAGTACAGTTGGTAGTTTGAGCTATACACTCAAACTGACACTAACATTGCCATTTAGAAAACCTTTTAAGTATACCCTGCATCTCTTCAAATGGATACTTAGTCCATGTGTTGGAATTTAGGCACTCGAAAGTGCATGAGAGCCACAGTCACATCTATCCACTGCCCCAAGTTTTATTTTGTTCATGTCAAACATCAGGAAGATGATGTGTGCCTCACACTCCTGTTGAATTGCAGGGAGGTGAGGATGTGTAGTACCTCGTTGGAAGTGCCTTACAGAACTGGTCTACAGCTTGCCAGCCAATTTCTGCTCTGCGATGTGCTTGACACTTGTATTTAGTGGAGTGCCAGTGCCTCTTGCAGCTCAGTCAGGCTTCCTCTGGGATTTCACATTCCAAAACAATTGTTTTAAATGAATGGAAGGGAGAACAGATACAGGCTGTGATTTTTAGGAATATTAAAGTCTTCTTAAGCAGATCAGATGGCTAATTTTGATCATCTTGTCACAATTTTAAACCCCCCTGATTTCTGTTCGCTTCAGTAGCCTCCAGGTGCTCCTTCTTGTATGTGGAAAACTTGGCAGTTACGAATGTTTTCTCCTAATGAGTTGCCTTTCGTGAAAGAGCATTGATTTCTAGATCAACATCACAATTTTAAATGGCCTTTGTAAACTCTGTTACAAGTAGCTGTTTGCAAAGTTCAAAGACTAAAAATTAATTAAAATCTAAGGCACTCTTTAGTATAAAATATTTAGTTGTTTTCTTTCTTCTTTGTTAGGAATGTCAAATGTTTGTGCTAAATTGGCAACTAATGGTAGCTGCAAGTTAATTTGGTTATTGCTTTTTAAGGCGCTGCTAAATATTCAAATACAGTTCCACTGTTACAATAACTATGGTCTTTTCTGCCTTTGTAAAAACAGTGTGTAATGTTTTAAAGCAGGACCTAAGTGACTGCACATTTACTGATGATAGCATTTTAAGGACATGTGTTTCCCTTGTGACACAATACAAAAAGTTGGCTGTTGGTTTTCCCTCAGAAAACTTGGCTACAGACATGGAATTGGTTGGATTTAGGTTGGGAGAAAGTCCTCAAAGAAACGGAAGAGTTTGAGAGTCTGATCTTTCAGGAATCTTAAAAATTTCCAATGTCTGTATTGGTACTTTGGAGAGTAAGCACCAGCCTTACTTCAGTGTTAAGTGTGTGTCTGTGCTATACGTTGTGCAGGACTGTGGGTGGAATAGTAGAGTTCACTTCAGTTCAATAGCATCAGTACTCTGGAATGGCCTTTTTAACTGCCTGAAACTCCTTTCCAGAATGTACAGATCTCTAGTACACACTAAAGTCCCCAGTAGGGTGGTCACCTTTTAAAAATGTATGGAATGGTGCCATTTCTAAAGAAATAAGTTACTTTATTTTTTTTCAGGGTGAAGGAAAATCATGTATTTGCAAATGTAATTTAATTTCTGAAATCTACATTTTAATTATTTTTATTAAAATAGCTTCCAGAATTCTGTTATGGGTCTCTTTCTGTTAACCCAGGCACAGAAATGCAGTAGAGAACATTTTCTATCTGAAGAGCTTTCAGTTTAGACAAAGACATGTAATAATCCCACTTCCACAGACAGGCAACTGGGGCACAGAGGTATTTAGCAAGGAAGCCAAGGTTGCCCTGGAAAGTTTGCAGCAGAGGTGAAAACTGCATCCAGGGTTTCTGTGTCTAGTTTATCAGTTTACCCACAACACTGTCCTGTCTTTCAGTTAGAGCCTTCTACTACTGAAATCAGAAGTTTCTTAATAGCTTCTTAGCAGAGTGGATGTGTGGTAGTCCTCTGAAGGTGCTGCTCACCTGCACTTCTGCTGGGAGTGATCTGAGCCATGCCCCTTCTTTGTGGGCAACAGCAGTGATGGCTGTGTTAGATTGAGAGGCAGTGCAGTACTGTGAACACGTCTGCTCACCTGCTCTGGCTCTTAAATGAAAACATTCAGAGTGCCAAATAGTCTTCCTGATGGCATTTTCTACTACTTTTGTCACAGTGTGAAATAAATGAAAAAAGCCACTGGCCTCTGCTGACAGAACAAAGGTTCATTTTTTATCCTTGCTGAAATGTTTATTTGAAAGCAGCACGGCAAGGTGGAATAGTTTGATTTGATTAGCAAGTCTAAATGTATTAGCAGCAAGACAGAAACTATATTACAATTAGTGATAATTAGTTGCACTGATTACTTCAGACTGCAATACTGTTTGACAGATGTTTTTCTGTGGTACGGTATTGAAATAGGAGGGTGCTTTACCCTTGTGGTGGTTCTTAGCTTTCCTTCTGGTGATATCTTCGTCTTGTCATTGTTTGCTAATGAAGTCTCCACTGTGGCTACTGTAATTTGTGGCTTTGCAAATACAAATACTCTTTTTAAAGTAAAGTTTAAACTGGGAAAAATACATCTTAGTGGTGTGTCTTCTCATGTTGATGCTTGACAGCCCTAGAAAAGGTCTCTTGTTCTCCTTGGAAACAGTTACAGCCCATCCCATCCCATCATCCCTGCTACTGCTAGTCAGCCCTGTCCTTAAAGTCTGATCCAAACCCCATTAAATATCACAAGAGTCTCTCCTTTAACTGCATAAGACTTTGGATCAGATGCCTGCAGTGAGAGAGGAATTTAGCTGCAGTGTCCATTCATCCCTCAGTCTCTGTAAAACATAGTAGGGATGGCTGGCGTTGTCAGGATTAGTTGCAAAAAGATACTTCTTGGGATCAGATTAGCTAGAGTAAAACCCTTTGGGGGACCATATCCCACAGGGAGGAAATGACCTCTTCAGCTGGCTCACTCAGACCCACCTGTGCAGAGAAACATGGAAACCAAATTGCCATTTTCAGACTGAGTAGCAAGCGGGGAGGACAATGCGTATTGAGAAGCTATAGTTGATGTGTCTGTAAATGACCTCATATTCACTGCTTCATTAGTTACAAGGTCCTGAAACATTCCTGTGAATTACAGGCGCCACTCCAAAGAGAATCACTTTTCAGATCAGGTGTCCTTTCCTATAGATGGTTGCTCTATCAAATGCTGACTATGAATCTTGTGACACAATCACATTCTCTAATTTCCAGGAACTACATAGAGCTAACCCCACTGGCTCAGCCTCACGATGATAAACATATTAGGCTCTGACAATCATTCTGTTCCTTAGGAACAAACTGATACAATTTTGGCTGTCTTGCTTTTGGTATATGAGCAATAATCCCATTATCAGTCATCCAGAATAAAGTGCATTATGGTATGTATTAATCTAGACCTGTGCAGTGTCTGTGAGCTGTTTGGGGACAGATAAGATAGAAATATGAATTTGTACAAGTCAAATGTTTCTGTGTTTCTCCTAAACATGCATCTTGTGTTATTGTACACATCTTTTCTTGTTTCGAAACAGGGGTTTACAGACTCTACAAAGTACTTCTATCAGTTGTCAGACATGCTGGGTCGCAGCATCATTTAAATGTGTAACACAGTTTCTTACTTATTAGTATAGTAGCAAAAGCCAGAGGTTGAACATCTGGAATTGCCCATGAAAAACATTTGAAGATTTTTGGACAGCTAGCTCTGTAAGAAATGTCTTGGTGGCTAATACTGCATGACCAGTCACTTCATGCCTATCAACTCTTTCAGAAATATGTGCGTATTTCCAGCTAGGTGAAGTTATGAGTCAAATTTTAATTAGAAAAAATAAAAATTAGATTCTGTTTTATCATTCTAGAGGTGAGATGTTTACGTCCTTTACCAATTAGGCTGTATTTCTGGATGTTTCATTTGGCAGATCACCTGTCCCTTGTCACCATTCTGATAACATTGAACGCTGAAGGATTTTCCTGTATTGTGACATACTGGGGATCATTCTCGGTGACTTGCACCTTGTACAGTTCTCCAGGTCTGTTGTTAGTTTGTGGCATAAAATCAGGGTAACAGTACAGCAAGTAAGAAAGTATCAGCTAACCTATGTTGTAAAGAAATGTTAGGAGAGATTTGTTTGCTGGTTTTTTTTTTTTTTTTTTTTTCTTTGATGGTGGGATCCTGCCCTTCTGCAAAGCTCTGAGCACCCTCAGTTGGTTCTTGCTGACTTCTCTGGCTGTGGGGCATTTCACAGAGGAGCTCAGCACCTGGCAGGACTGAGCCCAGAACTTGCAGTGAGCTGCAGCAGGAGCAAAGTGCCAGCTCTGATCTTGTTTGAGGAGAAAACAATCACAGAGGTTGGAGGAAGTACACAAAATGTGAAATGAAATAAATTCGAGGAGTACATAAGAAACAGAGTGGGGGAGTGTGCAGAAGGCAGGAATGAAGGAAGGAGGCTGACTAGTTGCAAGCCTCATGGCAACTCTGCCACAATGCTCCCTCCTGCAATTGATGCCTCCCTTTGTGCACCCTTCCCCAGCTGGGAGCCTTCCTTCAGGATTACAGAAGTTGTCCCACTTTTTGTCTTCCAACTTCCTTTAATAAAAAGACTTTGCCTTTACATTTCCCTCTCTTCCTCAGCTCTCCAAGCAATTAATAAGCACAAATTAATACCAAACTCCCCGAGCCCTTGTTGTAGATAATGCTTGTCCCCCTTTCCTCTCTTCGTAGGTAGGTGAAGTGAAGGATGAGGCTAAAGTGATGCAGCAAAGGTCATGCTGAGAGTTTGTGGCAGAGGTGGGAAGAGATCTCCTGACTTGTATGCAGATCTGCAGAGGCATTTTGAAGTTTTTAGCCCCTTGAAATCAAAAGCTTATAGATATGTTTATGGATCTGGACCTTATTTCTAACAGCTGCACTGTCTTTGTGTATCTACCTAGTCAGCAGAAGACACTTCACTGAAATAATTATGCTCATGTGGCTTTGCAGCTGTAGCAAAAAGGAACTGCACAGTATCTCTTTAAATAGTATATGAGTTTTCCTGCATGTTCCCAGTGCAAACAGAATGCTTTTCTCCAGCTTGAGTCTTTACATGCTTATAGTTAGCTGGTCGGCATAATGAGTTGAAAGCCATCTGTGAATGCATGGTTTCCTTGGAGCATTTGTATGTAAACTACAACATCATGACAGCAGCCCACAGAAACCTTACTTTACTAGAATTGTAGAAGGTGGCATATTTATTGGTCAGCTGAAGCAGGAAGTTTAAATGAAGGAGAAAAAGGGTGGGTGATATAAATCATGTTACAAGGAGCTTCAAATATGGAAATATGGATTTGCAGAATTAAAGGTAACTTAAAATGAGGCATTAGAAAAGACATAAGGTAACCTTCTGGCTGTCTTGGTCTATCTGTCTTGATTTTGGCAGTGCACCTGCATAGGCCATTAAACTGATTGTCTCAGGATATATGCTTGAGATGGAATAAACTACCTGATATTAATTTAAGAAGAGGTGATAATGGTATCATGCTGACAATGTACATTTGTAGTGATCAACCCTGGCAACTGTTTCTTTGAAAGCTCTGAAACATAAGAGCATGCATTTTCATTAATGAAAAAAAGTGTTATTAGAAAGATGCCTAAAAATGAAATTAGAGACAGCTTTATACCAAGGTAGTTTTTACTGTGTTTTTAAAATGTTGCATTAAGGGCCTGCAATGGCCTACTGTACTTATTTCAGAAGGTGGCTAGAAAGCCTAGAGAAACCAGATCATCTCAGAGCCCAAATTTACAACTACGTCTTTTCTCAGTTACTTGGCCAAATGACAGTCCGTCTACTGGTCAGGACAGTATCTTAAAAATCCAAGCTTGAAGTTGAATTTGAATTTCATAGCTTGATTATGTATATTAATTTTTGTGTGTATAAATACATACATGTAATTTTACATATATATGTATGTAATCTCAGCGTAAGCATAGAGCTTAGCATCGCTGCCAATTTTTAAGTCTTTGAAACTGACTTACAGAATGTCCTTAAAAATAGACGCCCCAAACTGAGTTATTTTAAAATATGTAATTTTAAAATATAAAAGCTTTATTCTGCATCCCCAGTGATGCTTCTAAGAGTCTTTTGCCAAGAGGAAGTAAATGGATATGAGCATAGCAACCCCAGATAGCTGCTGCCTAACTAATCAAAAGGAAAACTCTGAACAAACTAGACACAAACTGCTTTCCAATGTACAATGAAGCTCACTTAAAAAAATATGGGGAATGGTTTTCCTTTTGCCAGTGTAGTTCAGTTGTAACAGAGTTAGTCACCATTTGTAACCATAATAGATAAAGTAATTTCACTGGTTTTTGAAGCTGATAATGTTTCTTTAACTACAGCGTTACAGGTCATACAGACCTTTACACAGATGGTCACCCTCAATAAATCTGTTTTTAGAAATCATTTGGCAGTTGTGGAATATATGACAAGTGTCTTATTAGATCTAATCTTTATATAAAACATACTTAGTGGTGTTCACTATATAATACTTGCCCTGTTAAATTTCAATTACTATCATAGTTAGAAAATGCTGATTTAAAGTGCCCTTCTAGATGGAATGGAACGGTGCCTAGTATTTAAAAGAGCCATTTTTCTTTCTCTTTTACTTTCTAGTGTTGTTTGATACCCAGTATCCTATGCTAGGTCACACTGGGTGATATCATGGACCAAATGAACACAGACATAAGCTGCTGCAGCCAGGTGTGTTATGATGTCTGTGTGCAGCTGTATGAGAAAATTGAAGGAGGCCTCTATTCAATGTAGGTTCTTCTGTCTGTTTGCAAAAGAATAAAACCCTAGAAGTGTCTGAAGTAGCAGCAGACATTCACTGCTGTTCATGGATAGGGAATATTACACTGGTGATATTTTCTAGAGCTAGTTACTGCTGTGCTCGGGATTATGAAGCCAAAGTCATTAGAAATGACATGGTTGTATTTTAGCACTGCAAACATCCAAGTATATATTCAAAAGACTTGAGTATATTAAAACACTTGCAAAATAAAGCTGTGTTCTTATATATTGCACCTGAGCAGATGCTTTCTGGAAGTTGTGCACTAGAAACTTTTGCAAATTCTATCTCTTTTTCCTGGACAGCAAATCTGCTGGCTTGCTTTCCTAGCACAATGTAGCAACATAAAGCATCACTGGCTTCAATTTCCTCCTGAACCTCTTTAACTTTAATCTTGCAGCCTCCTGCCCTCTCTCACACTGTTTCCCAGTTATCAAGCAAGAGCAGGGGGTCACTAGGCTTTTCAGAATTTGATTAGTGCCATTGTTATGAATCATTCAGTTTGTTTGGTACCAGCAAAAGTGATCCAAGTAGCAATTTGCAAATTCTCATTTAGGATTTAACATCACTTTAAAAAAATTAATTAGTGCTACTCTTGAGGGCTCTCAACTTTGTACATTCCTATTGATGAATTTAGTGCCAGTGAAAAGCAAGACAGAAACAATCCAGCCAAAACAAGTGTATGTTTCTGTGACACAGAGCCCATATTCCATTACAGACACCCAGCACTGCAGTACACACACTCCTTCCTCTTCTGTTTCAATCTGACTGCCTTACTGTGTGCTGTTTTCTTTCTGGAGAGTGAGTTCCTCAAAATGGAAGCTGTAGTAACATGCTGCTGTCAGTAATGGTAGGTGTTGCATGGGTGATCATGTGTCTGTGATTTCTTCGTGGATATAGTTTTCTGTGATCCTACTGTACATTAATTCACAGAACATTCCACTTCCTTTTTTCTGTAAGAAATTGAAACTGCAAAAATCTAACTCATTTGTGACCCGGGTTTAGTTAATGACAGCGGCCAAGTTTGCCTGTGGTGTAAAGTCAGTGAATTTAACTTGGACATAAATTTGACAGAAGTCTTTCCAATAATTTAATATTTGGGCAATGATACAAGACCTTTGCATGTTTAAGGCAGTTTTGCACTGCTTCCATTAAAGAAGTAGTTGTGAGAATGTCGTGGATGGAGTGATGCACTTCACTTGTAGAGAGAAGCAACAATACATTTATTGATATAAAACAGGGATTTAACAAAGTTTGATAGTAAATGTGACAGTGTTTTAACAAGATTCATTGGCAAGACACACTTGGTTATTTACTGCATAGAGGACAGGGTCAGACAGAGCTGTCAGGAAGACTCTCCCATTGAGTTGAGTTGCAGAAAGGACCCCCTTGCTTTCTAAACTGCTTCTCAGAGAGGAGTCTAGGTGTGGTTGGATCCAATGCTAGTCCCAGACTCGGTTAACAGGTGATGTCTAAAGGATTATATATGCACAATCAATCCTTTACATCACTTAGCTAAGATTTCAAAGTTTAGCATGATATTAGTCACTTACTGAGGATCTGTTGCGGTAAAGAATCTCTGAATCTCGAGAAGTAACCCTGGGAGGTGTCCTTACTCAAGGGGAGATCCTGGCATGCAGCCTGCTGCTGTGCAGGAGAGCTTAAAGGGTTCTTGGGCTGTTCGCTATTTATGGGGGTAAGATGATTGACTTATACTCATATTTTCATATTGACCACAGTACTGTGGTTAGGTGAGTGCATTGCTCAAGTTAGCCTTCAGCTATTGTGTTGTTACCTGTCTCCTCAACACCACCTTTGAGCCCTGGATGCTGCCATCATGACTAGACACACCTGTTATAACCTACATGGGTGGTTATCGCTTAGGTAGGGTTACGGGAGATAAGGGTCAGGTTGGTGGTGGAGCACACCGTCACAGAGAATGAAGGGTCACTGCAGTTAGTGTACCTCTTCTCCTTTTCTGCAGTGTCTGAATTTCGCAGTCTCCCAGGCAGTAAGATGTTACTGTTTTATGACATTGAGGCACTGAGAGATCAATGGAGAGATTTTCAGGAATGCCCAACACTTTCCCCAGCTCTTGTCAGTAGGAACCCCTGGCCACTCTGGAAGATGAAGCTTTGTGGCAGAGGTGAGCACAGCACCCCTTGTCTTGAGTCCCTGGGTAATGTCATAAAGGGTTAACCAGTGTCAGTGGGCCATGGCTAAGGCACAACTTGGAAGCTTTCATGCTCTGAAAATATACCAAAGTCCAACTGGTAGATCTTTTTTGCAAAATAAGAACCTACACCTCATCTTTGAGCATCTGGCTGGAGACTGTAGTATCTCAGATTCCCCCTGGCAGCTTTAGTAGTCATGATCTGGTAGCGGCCATCCTCAAAGGGTCCTTGCACTAGCATGCCTCCTTCCCAAAAGAGCCCCGTGAGAAGGCCCTGTTTGCCAGACATGTTGGAGTTTCAACTCAGACTCTGTTTAATCTTTGTTGAATTAGGCAGCCACAAGATCATTTCTAGCTTTGTGGATGGTGCTCCCTCTGTTTTGAATGGTGCTTGTTTGCTATGCCCCTTTTTATTCAGTAGGCTGTCAAGTTGGCATCTGCTGAGAAACCTTCTAATCTTGGCCGGTGTTGGTCAGCCATTTGCTCTGCGCTGCAATGAGAAACTGTCTGAGTAGTGCACATCAAGCAATGTGCCAGTCTTTATCCTTGTCAGCGTTATGCAAATCCTCAGCACTGATGTTAATGCCAGTTTGGTTTTTATAGCTTGGTGACAGCAACAGCCCTCAATATTAAATACAAATATACGTACACAGTTACAGCAATGATTACTCTAGATGCTCAGCTAGTCATAATATTTGCACTTGGTGTGATAAGGAGCTTTGAATGATAATAGCACTATAGTAGAAGCTTGTTAAAGTGACAGTAACCCTGGTGTCATTATTGAGTGGTGCACTTGCGCTTGCTTTCCTACAGCTTTCTCATAGACTGTCCCTCTCCATTTGCATGTGTATAATGTGTAGAAAGAGAAAGTGCTCCAGCTCAGCTTGAGGATGCTATGTGAAGTCCTGTAACCTTCTTTCAGAGTTTCATCTGCTCTAAGACAGTACTAACACTTCAGAGTGACTGTAGTTGTTAGGTATCTTTTTCTATTTAAGTCTTGTTTCATTAAAATAATCCAGTCCTGATGCAGGATAATTGAGTCCCAATAGATGCTGCTTCTATTTACGAGCAGAAAAAAGGCTCACGGCCTCCAACCAGCTTCTTTAAATAGTACCAGCTGCAAAGGGGAGCAAGTAAGAGCCATGCTCTCATATCATGACAGCATTTTGTGTTTTGTCTTTCTGTTTTGGCTAAAGTGATAATATATCAGAAGAATAACAGCAACCATCCCAAACCCTGTGTCTTTTTACAAAATGCAACTGTGTAGACTGGCTTCTATTTTGGGAATTCCTGGGATCCCACACCACAATTGGGTCAGTAAGACCCAGGACACTTCTGCTGTCAGAATTTGCTGGCAGGGTCAGTGCTTGGATGCCATTGCACCCAGGGATGTCATTCAGTAAGCCTGAGCAAACTGTCCTCCACTTCCCAAAGTCCCATTCCCCTTAGGCATGGGCTGGTCAGAGTTCTCCTTGTGCTTTGGGATCTTTGTTGGCTTACAGAACTTTTAATGTCTTCTTAATGCAGGGTTGTCTTTATGCAGTCACTGTTATAGCCAAGTCTGTCAGCACTTGAATGCTCCTCTTCTAAGGGCTTTTTTTGTGGACATGGCTGTAAAAACTTGGTCCATGCTGTACTTGGGGAACATTTAGCATATAATAGTGTCTACTGGCCCTCGGGATTTTGGAAAGGGATGAAAAGAAATATGTTTCAATGGCTGAAATATTTTAATAGCTATGCTCTTACATTCAGCTTCTGACAACAGCATGGTGTGAGGATGATCTGCAGAAGTAGTGAGTTTTAGGATGCTCAGCTTTTGCAGTTGTGTAGCATTCTTGTATGCTGGTCATAAGGTTGACTGACTGCAGTGCTGGGCAAGAGAGGGAGGGGTGTACGTACTGTAGGGCAGAGACAGGTTGTGGGAGGCTGGGGGCCACACATTGGCTGGATAGTAGGCCCTCACAGCAGACCAAGCAAGATTTCATAAGCCTGCTTGTGTGCCTATTCTTGAAAGGATTTATACTTGATGGTTTATAAAACTCAGGCCCTTTAATCTGTGTCAATCTTACACCCAAAATAAAGATACAGCGGGTAAACCTATATTATTGTGTCTAGATTTTGCCTTATCTAGCTCCTTGCTTGGCAGCCCATACAAGACTTGCAGCTTTCATGTATTTATTGCATGTAACAAGTCATCATAAAAAGAGCCAAGTGAGGTCTAACCAGAGATCTGTCTTACCAAAGCTTCAGCTTCCAGTCCTGACCAGTAATGACTGTGTAGAGAGAGGTACTTGGAAAAAGAATTTAGATGTATGCCTGGAAACATCTAAATAACAAAAACAATACTAAAATATATATATTTATATAAGTATATGAAAGACAGAAAACTGAATAGTCGAGTTATTTACAAAAAATAAAATAAAAGTGCCTCTTTATCTGATATCCAAGAGACCTCTCTGGTAAATAACAGACACTTTTGAATTAGTCTTTAATTTGACCCATCGTAAGGAAGGCTCTCCAGCCATGAGCAGGAAAGCTCTCCCCATGCATTACTAGAGCCCCATGGAGCACCCAAGCTATTTGCCAGGTATTGTACCACCAATGTCCCCTCTGCGACAGCAGCCTCTCTGATGCTATTAAGAACAAGAGGGATGCAGGAATTACAAATAACTGACTTATGGCAGAACAAACACTAATGAAAAAGGTCTAGTGATTTCAAATGACTTTCTTGTTAAAGCTGATGTTCTACAAGTAATAATCACATTTGGAGCAGGCTGTATTGGCAGATAATGTGCCTTTAATGCCATTTTATGACTTGCCTTCTTTTCATCGTGAATAACTGAGATTAGAGCCCATTACTTGCCCAGGAAGCCCACAAAAGTCCCTAACTAAATGTAGTTACCTAAGTGTCCTCATCCAGGAGACAGGAGTTGCTTCTTTGAAGCCATTTTGTTGAATATTTAATGTGTATTTTAATTCCAGTTCTTCTGTGTTTAATATGCAGTACTGCAGTTTCCATATATATTTAACGTATGCTTCTTCTAAAAGATTGGAATTGCTCTTTTTTTAATTGAGTTTCAATTTTGTTTTACTTTTGCAAAATTAATGGGCACTAGACAATTCATTTATGTTAAAAAAGAATACGTGAGGGTTTTGGACAATTTGTCAAAAGACAGAATATTCTGATTGGAGACTATCATTTGCATAGTTTGTTGTGAACTTTACAAAACATGGAGCAGTTGAACTCTGAACCAGCAGCTACTTCTTTTTCTAGTGTAAATTGAAAGGAAACACTGACAAGATACATATTTTATACTCCTTGAGTGCATGTGTACAGCTACTTTAATGCTAAAGGTTGTGGATCTGTATTAAATGTTATGAAGTTCAGTGTGTTCATGCAGATTAATTATGTTAGTATTTTGCAGTTCAAGTTAATATATGCTGTAATCTTGTGCATATTTCAAAATCAATAAAACATTGCAGGGTTGTTGTAATTATCCCAGAAATAGCTATTATGCATACGCAGAAACAGAGTTAAAAGATTAAACTTTGGAAGTGTATCAAGCATGTTTTAATATGGAATTGCAACATTTAGCCACATGGATATTCTTAACTCTGCGTTCAAGCCGTGCCTGGTCTTAACCATACAATTGTGATTACTACAATTTACTGTTTGTAACACTAGTTTTGATTGATTTGATTTGTTTCAAAACACAGGAAGACTTTTGTCCTTTGGTTATTTTTATATTTGTGTTTGTGCTATCACTTTAGGACAGAGTAAGGGTGACTTGATTTTCTGTCATACAACATGCTAAAATGTACAAGAGAGATGCTATAGCATCATCTGTGGCATTTTAACACAAATAACGGGAGCACAGAACTGGTACTTTCTTGTTGTTACTTCATAAGTATTGTGGCAGTTCCTATGAATGTAGGTCACAGCTCAAGATCCTTTCTCTTGCTCTTTACAGAAATGCAGAAGAAAAAAAGATAGATCCATCCCCAAGATCTTACAGTCTTTTACCTTAATTTATAATAAAAATTAGCACACAGTGTTATTATTATCTGAAATAATGCAATGAGGTACTTTTATAATGAACTGACTTCTAGACAACTGTGATAATATATTTTTACATGAATAATAAAATGAATTTTAAATGAAGAGAAATGAACGGTGGTTTTTGCAGTTATGAAAGTGCCAATACTGAAACTCTAGTAAAGTCTTAGGTATTCTGGAGTCTTTTGTCAAGGAGTAGTAGCTTGTCATGAAAACGCTGACTAGTAATTGTGCTGTGTGACTTTTTATCATGCTGTCTCTCCACTGGGGAGTTTGTAGTCAGCGTGTACTACAGCAAGCTCTACCTGGGTAAGCTTAGTTGAAACAGTCTGTTTAAGCAAACAGAGCTTAACATCACAAACTTGTCCTGAGCACAATGTTCATTAATACCTTTCTTGGATACATTAGTAGTGGTTTAAAAGAGGTGCTCAATAGGTGAGATTCAAAGCTTGGAGAGGCCAGTCCTATTGATTCCAGAGGTTTTCAGCTCACATCTTAGATTCAGACCTGTTAAGTCTCTTGCTTAGAGAAGGGTCTTAACAGAATTTGCCTCTCATTTCCCTTTCCACTGCAGGCAGACTGGACACTTCACTCAAGTGTGGCAGTGTACAGTGGCCAGTGTCCTGCTCTGGGACCATCTGTGCCAGATGCAGCACATTAGTCAGATTCATGCTTTGCTGGTCAGCTGGCTAGGGCAGGGGGTTGCAGAGCTGGGGAGAGCTTGAGGCAGGAGTGCTGCTAGAAAATACACTGCCTGACAGAAGTACTTCTCTTAAGTGCTTGCTATTCCTGGCACGTGATTCAAGATGGTGTGGAAATCCAAGGATTGATGTTCAGCTAGTGTTTGAAAGTATTTCTAGGTATTGCTCTGCTCCCATTGTGGTCAGAGCTGTAGGAACTGAAATAGATGCCAGGATGCTGAGCCGGAGTGAGAGTTGCAGTGTCACCAGAGATACCAAGAGCTGTAGCTTGTCTTGGGAGGTCAAGAAAAGTTGAGATCAGCTAGAAAACTATATGTAGAAGCATCACTGTTTTTCAGAGACCACAGCTCTTCAACATCCCTTTAAGATCTGTATCTCTTTGTTTACTGCTGCCTTTGTATCAAGTTTTTAGTTATTTCTGACATCTGTACATGGTCAGCCCAGTGATAGCTTTAGAGCTGTCTATATCTTTATTACAGCACCTTTCTCAGTATGCAATATCCACAGTAGGTTTTCAATGGTGTATTATTGTGTAAGTGCAAAAGGAAGTATATCTTATTGTTGAAGTAGTTACTTCTTTGAGTGGAAAGCAAGGAGAGAGATGTGTAAATTGTACCAGCAGGTTAGGCTTAACGAGCCATTTGATGGGGGATGTTTGTGGACAGTTGGTGAGAGATAAGTCATAGGACAAAAATCCTGTGCAAAAAAGCAAACTAAAACCCCACAAAAAAAGGAGGGGCAGGGCCTTCTGACTTCAGTCTCTCTGGCTCTGCTCCCAAGTTGCACTTTGGCCTCTCTCTGTTGTCCTGCCTGTGCACTGTTTCCTAAGGAGCCTGTCTTTTCTCATCTGCCTTGATCAAGAAATCCTTGGGGATCAACTGCGTGGTGCTGAGTTCATACAGTGCTTGTGGGTCTTAGTTTCATCTGGGGTCTCTTAGATCCAGTGTGCAGGGCCATTCCTGTGGGCACAGGCACAGCTCCTCAGCTCCTCCATGCCCCAGCAGGACCAAGGCAGTGGTGGCAAAGGGATAGCAGTCATTTGGACTATTCCCTTAATAACACGCTTTAACTTTTGGTGACCCCTGAAGTGGTCAGGCAGTTGGACTAGGTGATCATTGTAGGTCCCTTCCAACTGAAAATACAATACTCTGTCCTGTCCTGTCCTGTGCTATCCTATTCTGTTGGTGTTGTTGAATAACCCCTTAATTCTGTTAAGAGCCAGAGTAATAGAAGATGCTGGTTTCCTTGCACCCTTATCAGAGGGGCCGTGCTCAAATTTTGTGAGCAAAGCTCATGTTTATCTTTGGCTTAAGATCTAGAAAATGTGAAGAGAAATGTGTACTGTATGTATGTAAATGGCAGGGCTCTCAAGTGACTCTTGTGGTTAAAAGAATGCCACAAGCAAAACACTGTGCATTCCAACACTGTCCAACTTCCAGTTTCTCATCTCTAACTGTGGACAAATCATTACATGTCTGCAGCCTCAGTGTCCCCATCTGTTGTTGAGGACAGTCAAATGCTGCTTTAATATGCTAGTTAATGTGCAAATGCTTTGATATGCATGTATAGAAAAGGCTGCCGTGTCACTTCCACCCAAGTTATTGCATGTGCTATGTTCTCTTTAAATATGGGAGATGCCTAGTTGTCCTGGTTTGAGGTAAAACAGAACTACTTTTCTGCTCAGTAATTTTATTAGCAGCTAAGCCTCTTCTAAATAACTGAACTCTCTGAAACTCTCTGAAATTAACAGCACATTGTGGAGACACTTCGCTTTCAGAGAGATAACCTGATTAGCTGTAATATATGCAAAGGAATGGTACGCAGAGAGGCTCTTGCTTATACTTACTGCTATAACAACCAAGGTGAGCTAACTTTGTTATTTGCCCCATGGGAGGGCTGGAAGTGGAAAAGCGTAGAGGGGTCACACCTGCAGGGAAGAGTGGACAAGAGAGGTGACCCAAAACTGACCAACAAGGTATTCCATCCCATCTGCCTCATGCTCAGTGTAAAACCTGAGGGATCAAAGGGTCAGCTCTTTTTTCTTCAATGGCCAGCGTCCGAGGAGGACTCTGTTTGTCTGCCTTTGATCCTAATACATGCATTCCTGAATTCAGATCTGGAATCCAGCTCCTGTCTGTCGCTGAGTCCAGTCTGGGACTTTCCCCATGCCTGTTGGTGATGTGATTGCTATACTAGTAGCTCAATACTGCTTTTGTATATAGTGTATATATGTCATTATTTTCTTTTTCTAATTATTTTAGTAATTTATTAATATTTTCATTAAAGCAGTTTAGTTTCTCTAAACTCACAAGTTTCTTTCTCTCTCTCCCTCCTCTCCTTGGAGAGAGAGGTGCGGGAGAGCATCTGTCATTTGCTTCAGTGGCCAGTCTGGCCCAAACCACGACACTAGTATATCACAATTTTTTGTGGCCAGACTTTCTGTAGCTAGCAGAAGCAAGGCAGTGAATGCCATCTTTTATACAATAGAAGAGGAATAAAGGATGAAGAACAACATGTTGTGACCAGGAACTCTAGCTGCACCCATTGAAATCTATTGATTGAAAGGGGAGCAAGATCAGAGCACTTATACTTTTATTAATGATACTGACAGTTTAGTATGAGTGGAGTATAGCTTGTAATTAGGTTTGGAACTGTTACTGATTATTGTCATTTTCAGTATCGATTATCTTACCACTTGGAAAAAAAAGTAATATCGAGACTTCACAGCAATGCAGAACAGGGCCTCTTTGGCCTGCCTTTCTACTGTTGCAGTGAAGATTAAGCTGCTGCTCATGATCAGATGAAATCCTGTCAGCTGTGTGGGTTGGGCTTTTAGTTTGATGATGCTGGCTGTGCTCTCCTCCTCCCGTGTGGGATCTTAGTGCATTGGCTGCCGTTCAAGAAAGGATACACCCATTCCTTTTCTGAACTCCTTTCTGAAGGAGATGGGGCAAACTCCTTACGTCTTAGATGGAGAGCTAAGATTAATGGTAGTTATTTGTCAGCTGATAACCTCTGAAAAGAAAACATATTTGTCACCCACCCCTACAATCAATGTTGTATAAAGTCATGCATATAATGACTTGGAATAAATGAGAATAACCATGATATAAGCTAACAGAACCGAGGTACAAAATACACAGAACTCCTTTGAAAAGTCTCAGTGATCCATCTGATGCTTCAAATAATTGCCATCAGTCTGTAAGAACACACACTACACTAGCAGCTCCAAAGCTGCTAGATTTCAAAGGCCAGCAGTGCTGACCACTCAACGTATCTGTAAGATCGAGGTTATATAAAAATAGATTCTGGAGCAAAGGAAAGGTGTGCTTTAAAAATAGCAGCAATGCCCGAGTCGCTCTTCAGTTGTGGTGACATGGCTCGTAAAGGAATTTTGTGGATGGCTGTTTCAGAAGAGAAGAAAACCTGCGTGGTTTGGGTCTGCTGAGGTCACTGCACCTCTATCAGCACCCTGGGAGAGCAAAGCTGCCTGTAGCAGAGGCTTTGGATCGTGGTGAGGTTTAGAGGGCATTCCAGTAACTGGGCAGTATCGTTCATTTGTCTCCTGCATTCAAAACAAAACAATAAGATTTCTGGGAAAGAAAAAAATTCCTCAAATGCCTGGGATTTTTTCCGAGCCTTTTGCAGCAAGGGCATTTTGCTGAAGTAGTGCCAAGTATTGAATTTTTGCCTAATGGAAGTTTCTTTGAACCCAAGAAGATAAAGTGTTTCCAGTGAATAACAAGAAAGACAAAAGTATGCAATTTTTTCCCCTTGGTCAGCTTCTGCTAGATCTTAAGGTTTTGTTTTTTCCACCATTTCTATTTTGATTAGTATGGAACATATCATTCCATGGTGGAATTTTTTTTTTTTTTTTTTTTTTTTTTTTTGAGGAACAAAGCCCCCCTTTGACCTGGATTTGGATACATCTGTGACAGCCTACTTCACTGGCTGCCAGCTGAGCATAGTGCATTTAATTGATGAAATAATAATGATGAACCGTGCCTGAACTTGCTTTGACGACCACTTGAAGCAGAAGCTGTAGTAAATCAGGCCAGTGCAGCAGCACCCCAGTGGTCACAGTCCATCCTCAGGCTTGGTGCATGGAAAACATCATCTAAGTGCTGCGCTCTCGGTCCCGAGCACGTCCCCACAGGCTTGCTTCATTCCCATCTAAGAACTCGCCTCTCCTTCCTTTAATTAAAAGCTAAGTGAAAAGAATCTGTAACTCTTTTTTGTTTGTTTGTTTTTTAAAGATCAACATTTTTATGCACCCTCTTAACTGCCCACTGCATTAAGCTGATTAAACCAGAAAGCTTTCCCTTTCTACACCGTCTTAAAGTACAGACAGGCTAGGTTAGAACTGCTAAATAGATACAATGGCAAGGCAATATATCTGCCTTAGTAGTAGTTCTTTAGTGTGATTACTGCTGTATGTTCCCTCTAGCAGCCCAAGCCTGCATATCATTAGCTTCCATACTGGGACTTTCACTGATAAATGAAGCTCCAGCCCTGCAATTTTTACATGGGGAAGATGTAAAAATCTCAGCAAACTTTGTATCAAGACTCAGCCTTTTTGTGTACATTCTTAAAGATGGTTTGTTGTTGTAGTGTATTAATGAGGGGAATAGATTGGAGGGGGTTTTGTAGAGCTTAATTAACATTACTCATTGGTTTAATGTTGTGAAAGAGGACTTTTAAGAAGATAAATACTTTGCCTATAAAGTCCCCCTAGGTGTCCTTTGCCTTGAAAATTGGACTTTTGTTTTCAGGACCAGTGTGGAAAGAATAAGTACAGGATGTAGAAGGAGAAAAGGTTTTCTTAGGCCTTTGTTGGAATTTAGTGCTGTTTGTCTTTTTTTTTTTTTCTCTGACATGCCAAAATGTATCAATTAACTGCAGCAAAGAGATCAAAGCAGTTCTTGCTTTGCAAAAAGGAATATTTATGCTGAAATATTGTCTTTTAGTACGTGGGATACTGAAAGTTTATTTTAAAAAGTACTACAATGTCTTTTTTGTCCTTTTGAGAGAGATACTTAATTCCACATACTGATGGTAATTAAATGAGCGAGCTCAAGAAAGAAAATTAATTTTTTTTTCAACATGAGACACTTGATAAAGGAATTGCATGGGGTAAGACAACTGTGTACATGTATCGCTAATAATTGTCACTGTTAGGTGTGCATTTTATTCCAAACAAACTGATAATGGAAGAACTTGAGCAGATGTACTGAAGGCCTTGATACTGCATCACGATGGTCAACTGCTGCAGAATTTCTTGTAGAATGTAAGGAATTTTGCAAGGAATGTGAGATGTGGTATCCCAGGAGATTGAGGATCACTTAGAAGCCCATTTGACTAGCTTAAGACTGTATTGGGCTAGATAACCTAGACAGACTTCACAACTTCTGTTCCACAGAATATTCTTTTCCCTTAGTCGTTCCATATGAAAGTTATCTTCTGAATGTCAAGGAAATACCATGGCCAGTTTGAGAACCACCTTGCCATGAGTTTCAGTTGGGTAATGTTTTACTGTTAACTGATATTACCATCTACTCTAACCAGGGTATTGACCTGCAGCCTGGGTGCTTTCAATCCCCTGTTCACAAATGCTTATGGAAGATGCTGTCTAATGAGTAGAGTACAGGGGTGGGAACCAGGACTCTTAGGTTATTTCTTGCAGCCTTCTAGCTTTATCACTGTGGAAATTACCCGATTCCCAATGAAGGCATTCCTATCATCTTCAGCAAGAAGTCATATATAGCCTTGACTGCATGATTCAGTTTATTGGTGTTTTTAAAAGAGGGATCCCAAGTGTTGAAAGCACTGATTTATATTTGTAAGAGATCAAAGATATGAAAAAGAAGGAGTATCCTAGAACAGCATATCATAGTTATTAGTGCTTTTCTGCATTTTTTTTGTCTCTCAAAACTTAGATGCATTGCTGCACCCAGTATGTGTTTTGGTTATGGCACACAGGTAGTCACATGGGCAACTTTGAAGTTGTTGACTTGGCTGTGTTACAAATACGGTCAAACTGTTGGTGTGCTGCCTATAATGCTGTGGTAAATAAAAATCCAGCAGCATTCTTGTGAATAACTGTGTAGCTTCTGGACTTCCAAGATCTCAAAGTGATTTGTCAAAGCTCAATGCAGATCCTTCAGGAGATCTTCAGTAGCATCAGCAATTAGAAATATATGCTAGCATGATTTCATGAACTTAAACAGTTAGGAATTGGCTTTGTCTTTCTGGTTTGCCATACACGTGACCTCTTCACTACTTAAGCACAGTGTTTTAGGGTCATAACATAAGACATGATTCTGGTTTCAGTTTTATTTACATTAGGAGTAGCCCTGTTGACAACAGTAGTTTTACCAACGCAAACCAAGTACTAGGGGAGAGAAGTCAGGTCAGCAATCTTACACTTCCTTTTTGAGCTGTATAAGTCATCAAAAATGGGCATGGCTGATACGAATGGGTAGCTATTACTCAAATTCTTTCAAAGTAAACAAGTGTTGAGAGTCAAGGCTTTGTTTGCCCTTTTTCTTATATCTCAGTCTTACTAATCTGGAACTGAAATGTCACTAACTGCCAGGATTGACATTTCTTCACATGGCTTTAGTGGCATGTTCCAGTGTCCAGCAGCATTATGACATCCTGTCTATAACTGATAACTGGTCTGTCAGTGCTTCAGCTGAGTGAAATAGAAGCAAACAGTAGGAAGAGTGAATATTATTGACTTAAAATTGACTTCTTATTGGTTTTGTTATCCTAGACAGTGTATAAGGATGAACGAGGCATTCCCCATACCCACACAACTTTCAGCTAATGGCATTTGTTTTGAAAAATGTAATGGTATAATACAAAGAAATACTTGTCTTACTGCATTATTTTTAGTTTGCTACAGATCCTGTAAAAATGCCAACAGCATCCTGTTAGGGACTGAGTCCCATTTGGCACTAAGTCTTGCCCTTCACACAAACCCTCCAGCTTGTGCAACCTGCCTGCCAGGACACCCCTTATCAGAGAACCTTGCTTATTTATTATTCCCCACTCAGCACTGTAGTTCTCAGAGAACGCAGAGTGAAGCCAAGGGATTTTGGTATCCTGCCTCAAGTCTGCCTGATTTTCTGTCAAGCTAAGGAACTGTGAGGAGAAATGTAGGTCACTTTGGCACTCCATTTCTCCCTGGCTTTCAGACTGTGGTGTAAGCTCAAGCAGCCTTCAGGCCACTGCCCTAGCTGGAAATTGAAAAGGGCACATTATAAAAACTATAAAAGTGGCCAGATTCTGCCTTGCTGAGTGCATGTGTGAGCTGAAACTGTGCTGAAGTGCATTTTTCAAAGTGCAAAATAAGTTAATATTTGGTGGACGAAAATATTACAGGATTGATAAAGCTTCCCATGTTTTCAGCTCAGAGCGGTCTGTTTTTAAATCAGCTAAAAGAGAACTCCCAGATTAAAAAAGAGAAAAAAAAATAGAGAATTTGGAAGGGAAGGGCTGGCAGAGCTTTGATGATGGAGTTTGCATGGAGTTGAGCTTTAGCTACTACAAAGAGAACGGATAGATAAGGAGATAGGGGAGCAGAGGTAACAGGATGGCGTGGTGATGAAAGAGGTATAAACACCCAGCTCACTGGAGAGGCTACCTGATGCTAAAGGAGGTTCATGTCTCACGTTCTGGTGGTATGAAGTTATGTGTCTGGAACCGAGAACCTTAAAATGCCAGTTTTTGAGTTTTTTATTTAGTGTTCATGCTATATTGTTGACTAATGGAGAATCTTGGAGAGCACTAGCATGTCTTTAAACCCCTTCCATGGTACCTGAAAGGATTCCTCCCCCCTTCCTTTCATATTAAGCAAGGACGTGCCCCTCCAGTGAATGAACAAGCTTCTAAAAATGTACATCCTGTCTTAAAATGCCAGAGGGATGGCAAAAGTACAAGGAAGCAGATAGAAAAAGTTTAGTCAGATTGAGATAACACAGGAGAGAGAAGGGGGTGGGGGGAAGAAAAGCTCCTACTAAAATTGTACCTTAAAGGTGAAGAAATGGTGCTTATATGAAGTGACAAGGAGCTAGTTAATGGGATCCATATCCACAAGTTACAATAATGCAGTTTTTAAATTGAGTTTTTGTGGCAGACCAGCTGAATAAAATTGCTAAGCTGTGCTTCAGTTGTGTAGTAAGTGGTGCATGTGGTGTGAAAGACAAGCTGCAGCGTGATAACAGACTATCTCTTCCATGCACAAAGAGTTCTGTATTCTGATCAACTCAACAGCATGCACTGGTAAATATTGGTCCAAGCTACTTGGTCATTAGAATTTATTGTGTTGGTTAATCACGCTGAGTTTAGTCACTCTTTCTGTCTGAATTTACGGGTTTACTTTCAGAGAAACTCCTGTGCAATTATTACCCGCTGTCCTATTGGCATGAGATGCAGGATTACCGGGGAGCCCAATGAGATATAATGGCATGTGCGAGAGATTGGGGCGTGTGAGAGCGGAATCAGCTTTTGCTTCTCTCTGGGTTTTCAGGGTCAGATCCAGAAGTGAGCATCTCTAATCTGAGTTTTTGGCAGGACTAGAAATAGAACAAATTCCACCATGGTTCATTGATCACCTAAAATTCATTTGGAGAACTTTTGGCTCATGTTTGTCAGCAGTGGGGTAGCTCCCTCATATCACCTCGTACCACCACCTCAGTCTGTGGCAGAGTTGCCCTGCTATAAAGAGGGACAGCATAACCTTGAAATCGTCTGCTTTAGTGATTTGGCAGTGATGCTGCTGCAATTCTTGCAGCACACACACAAAGCATTGGCTTCATTTTCAGACATTTTCCCCATGATTTTTCCTCCTATAGTTTACAGATGTCAAAAAGACCACCTCGGTTTTTTATTTGGTTTTGTATTTTTGTTCTAAAGGTTTGTAAGGTCTGTTGCTTGTTGAAGTGAAATAGTGGAAAAGTCACATTTACTTTGGACACGGCTATGTGCCTAGCAAGTATCCTTCCATCCTGGGCTTATGTGAGTGCAGAGATCCTGTTATTGCAATTCCAGGAGTCTTTGGGAGAGATACTCCTAATTGTACCACTATGTTTTGTGATTTTGGGATTTTGACAAACTGGGATTAGGGTGAGATGAAACACATTTTACTGCTTGTGATTTAACCCTGGCTTCAAACCCACACCAATGCCCTAACTTAAAATGCTGGGACTCTTTGAGGCTTAAGTTGCTTGCAGCCCTCATGGTTTTATCACAGATCTCACAGTGGTGAATACTTTTTGGATTAAGGCTCAGCTTTTGTCAGCAACTGTTAAACTTTCATTCAAAAAAGAAAAAAAAAAAGCATTTAGCTCACCTGATGGTGGAGAGAAGCTTGAAAACTGAGTTCATTTGCAGGAGCCCACCTGAATTATTTTGCTCAAGCAAAATAATTAATAAATAATTTTCAAGCTCATTTCTATTCTTGTACGTGTGGGAAGGGGCCTAGGTCTTGAGTTTTTGAATGTTCAGAGCTGCCAGTGTTGCTTTTTATATACTACTGCAAGATTGTAGTCCGAGGTTTTTAGGCATACGGTAGCTTTTAACTCTCATTGAAACCAAAGAGAGCAGAAGCACCTAAATACCTTTAAAGTTTGATCTTCAGCTTCATACTAGCTTGTACCTTCACAGCCTGGGTTATTACTTCTTTGAAAGCAGTGTAGGGGTCAGAATGTTTTGAAGGGCTGAAAAGTTCCTAAAATCCCTGAAAGAACTTAGAATTATCTATGTTATCTATTCTGTAGGCTTCCCTGAAGTGGAAGTAAGTTAGTGAGAAGACATAAACTGAAGCTTTTTATTTTCGAATTGCATTCACAGCCACAGCAATTTACTGGATCCAGCTTGCTATTTTTGCCTGTGATGTTTGGAGAAATAAACTCCTTTTAAGATGTAATTTCCAGCATACTCTTTGTAGTATCTGCAATCATTTTCGCTCTGGAAATGCTAGGAAATATTGGAAAGTCAAGGTTAGGCATTCTTTCTGGTGCAAGTCAAACAGGAACCTAGTGTCAGAGTTCGTCATGTGCCTGCCAAGTTGGTATTTTTTAGTCTGGTGATGGTAACTTAGAACAGTTAGTATTGGGGTTGAAATTTTTCAATCTGCACTTCTTACTGATGATGGCTTCTTAAAAACAAGAATATCCATAAGAACTTAAGAACAAATCAAATCAAAGGTCCCCTTAGCCTACTATCCCATCTCTGAGTGGCCTATAGCTGGTACAAGAGAAGGGTATTAGAGCAGGGCAGGCAAACAGGAATGTTTCACTCAGCCTCCCACAATTTGTGGCTCAGGGACTTCTTGAGCCAGAGGTGGTCTTTTCGTAGCATCTCTGTAATGGTACTTAGCAATGCCTTTATTTAAAATTCAAGTAATCATTTGTCTACTTGGGCTTGAAATAATTTTGGAGCCATATTTCTATTGAAGGCCAGAGGCCCATTGGATAACCCAGAATATATTTCTTAAGTGTGAATCACCACAGGCAGCATATCTAGCTGTGCTCAGAAACACAAACTGGTATCAGCTGCATTCATTATAGCATTACACTTGAGGGGAGAAAGTGAGATGAAGAAATTAAACCCCACAGCCAATTAATGAAACAAAAGGAGGTGGACTGTGGATTTACTGCCAGATTTTCCAAAGTGCTCAATACCTGGAGCTTTCACTGGAAGATGATAGTTGGATTTTCCAAGTATCTCAGTGCCAATATGTGAAAACCTGTTGAAAATCTGCTTTAGACCCTTAGTGAGGGGTTTCTGAATGGTTGGCCTTTATGTTTGCAGCCTGAGGAGCCCTGGCAGACATTCAGGAGTCATTTCTAGCGCTCTTGGGCTCTTCAAATGAGCCCTAAGCTCCTGTGGTGACATGGGCAGAGTGGTGGCTGGCGGAGTGGGAGTGAAGCAAGTTAAGGGGGTTGAGGGCAGATGAAGCTTCCAAAGAAGGGGAACGAAGCTGGTGAAGGGTTTAAAGCACAGGTGTTATGAGGAGCAACTGAGGGAACTGGGCTTGTTTTGTGTGGAGAAAGGGGGGGTCAGGGGAGACTTTATCACTCTTAACAACTACCTGAGAGGAGGTTGTAGCGAGGTGGGTGCCAGTCTCTTTTCCCAAATTACAAGTGATAGGACAAGAGAAAATGGCCTCAAGTTGCACCAAAGGAAATTTGGATTGGATATTAGGAAAAATTTCTTCACTGGAAGGGTTGTCAAGCACTAGAACAGGCTGCACAGGGAAGTGGTGGGGTCACCATCCCTGGAGGTATTTAAAAGATGTGTAGGTGTGGTACTTAGGGACATGGTTTAGTGGTGGACTTCACAGTGTTACGTTTTCGGTTGGACTCAATGATCTTAAAGGTCTTTTCCAACCAATTTTTTCTATGATTCTTTGAAGTAAGCATGTGCATGATTGACCCACACAGGACACAGAGCTGCTCACTGGCTGAGCAGGTTATTAGCTGCTTCTTTCCCAGCCCTTGTGCTTTTCCCAACTAAAGGCACACCATTTCTGCCTAGAGACCTGTTTTTTCCCTCACAGTGGGGCTCTCCTACTTATCTGTGGCTAGAAACTTGGAAGAGGTGGCTGATAAATTATAGCGTGCTATCCTTAAAGCACTCTCTTGCCCAACTATTTTTCCACCTCCTGCACTTCTGTGCACCATTCATGGACTTGCTTAGGCATTTGTGTGCTAGCAGGACCATTTGGAAAGCATGAGGGCACCTTGGAGCAGTTTGAGGTGACAGAACTGGGCCTGAGATAGTGAGTGTAAGCACTCTAACAACCCGTAGGCCAGCACAAGGTCAGACTGCAAATGCATGCATGGTGAATGTAGAGGAAACCCTTGCTAAATCAGCACTTGACCTACAAATCCCTGGAGCAGTGCTCCTATCCAGCCATGCAGGTGTGGTTCACTTCCTCCTTCCTCTTCCCATGGCCATGATCAGATGGATGCAGGAGTGGGAGAGGGTTTTGCTCCGTGACCCGAGGGTATTGGTGAGTGCTGCTGAGTGGGGTTGGTGTATTGTAATTTATTGCTGCGGTACATCAGCAGCGAATTACTATCCCTTGGAGCAAGGAGAAGGCAGAGATTTGATTCTCTTCTGATGCTGATGCTGAGGAGGCAGAGTTATCCATGGTGCTTGGGGCAAAGATACAATCTGGCTCTCTCCATTGTTAGCATTGTAGTTTTCGCATGGGATCATTAACACATGGACAAATGTAAACAGTGCACCCATAATTTGTAGGGACTTACATTCAAAGTTCAGAAAAATAAAAATTGATGTCGAAGTGGAAAGAAGGCTCTTTGGCTATGGGCACAATTTTATTTTCAGATAGCTACAAATATGAAATTATTCAACTCATTAATTGACTGTGTGGCTTTATGAGAATGAGCATATGGCTACAAAATTCTTTTTCTCCCTTCTTATGCTGCACTACCCCCCCTGTGTTTAGACCTGGAAATTCAATGCACCATAAAAATTATTAGAATTTCTTGGTGTTGTGGAGCATAAAAATATTTGTAGTATCAAGCTCATTATTCCATTATGTCAGTTTAATAAAGATTAGAAATACTTTCGGTCTGGTTCAAAATTTTAAAGTGAGAAATTCTAAATGAAAACCAGAAAAGTTTTTTGTTTGGTACAAATGCTTGTGACAGGACCAACCGATTGAAGTCTTTGTGAAGGAAAATAGGGACAAAATTTCAGAGATATTTTTGTGAAGTGTGCCTGTTTTTCAACCAGGTCTTTACACATTAACAGAAAGCAAAGTAGGATAACTGTGCACTCAGTAATGACATACACAACACATGGAATTGCAAACAAGTATATGCAAACATGTGATTAGCAAAGCAGATTGTTACCCAAATTAATCCCAAAGCAGGTTTTTAACTAAATCACTTACAGGAAACAAAAGCACATTTCCTCAAACTTTCTTTATCAACTGTGTAATTGCACACATTGTAATGTTGTCGTAGGGCTGAGCTGTTTCTTGCTTTGCAGGCAGATAGAGGGGACACCTTTTTACGCACTAGCAGCTCGGTTTGGGAGGCCTTGCCTGCGAGTGGCTGCTGTGAACACAGGATTTCCCACTTCAAGCCAGTGGGGAGCAAGGAGCGAGGGACGTGCAGAGCCCCGTCGTGTGTGACATCCTGCAGCTGAGGCTTTGCGCCGGGAGAAATAATGTGCTGCCAGTATTCATAGTGCAGAAGGGACCTTGTTCAAGGCAACGTTGGAAAAACTCAGCTGCATTTTTCTGCGGGCAGAAATTCACAGGGGACTAGGGGGTGGTTAAGACCATCCTCAGGCATCCCCCTACAAAGCTGCCTTGGTCCCAAAGCACAGATGAGCTTCTGTTGCTTTTTCAGGGGGAGAGAAGGGCTGAAGTCTTTGTGCTTGTTTGCTGATGCTCTGTTCCAGCTTTCAGCTGGTGCTCGCTAGCCTCTCTCTGTCCTGCAAATACCTCCTCACTCACCCCTCGGGGAGTCACTTGAATACAGGTCTTTATACAAGCAAATACTCCTTTGAGGTGCATGGGGATTAAGGCAGACTTGTCCCTCAGTTCCCTCTCAGCAAGAAAGTGGATGAGAGAAAGTTGAATGCTCAGCCTAGTTATGCCTTTTCTTTCTAATTTCTTACCTTTAAGCAAGAACTAAACTGTTCATGGCAGATACGATGAGGTTTCCTATACTGCAGTAACTGGTATGTGGAGAAGCCCCGTTTTTCAGGGGGAAGGGGTTTCAGCGTAAAGTCTGTCTCATCAGGGAGCTGAAGTGCATATTTTGGTTCACCCAAAACAGTGCTAACAAAAAGCAAAAAATTGTAGCATGTTCATTAAACACTGCTGCTTGTTTTCTCCTCTGGAAACAGGGCGAAAATGATCTGTCTTCAGTTGATGAACTCTTAAGTGGTCAAAAGGTCAGTAATGAATGTCACAAAAAATGTTTCTCATTGGACTCCCCCTACTTGTGTAGTGGCTTTTATGTAAGTAAGCCAGTGAGGTCAAAAGAGTAGGAATTAACCCTGATTGCCCTGGACTGTCATTGGTATATCAGGTTCTTCTAAATTCAAATGTTCTGCACCACTAGCTTGTCAGTGGGTGCTCTTAGAAGAATAGAAGCGTAGGTACTGTCACGATTAGCTTACTAGGTCTCTGGAGACTTGCACAGCACCATTATGCCTCTTCACTGTTAGTGAGCACCCAGAAAAGCAGGGAAGAGGAACACACCCTTAGTGTTCAAAAATCTGCACTCTCTAAGGGTGACATATGACTTAAAGCTGCATGGACATTTTGCCTAATGAAGGAACCCCATATCTTCTGAAGACTCATAAAAAGTGATAAATACCAATATTTCTGTCATTAAATGATATCGTAACAGGAGCTAAATCGCCACCTGCAATGAGTAAATTAAATATTGACTATTTCATTGACTGTTAGATTTAATTTGAAGCAATCATGCAGGAGCTATAATGGTGCAGAAGATGAGTGACTATTTAATCTTGGCTGTCATCCCTGTTAAGTGTTGAATAATGAGAAAAATATGCACTTGACAGAGCAAGGGAGTTGACTTCATCTTGGGTTTCTGTGTCAGGACTTCCACTTCATAAATGTGTAACAGAGCTGTTAGGAACAGCTGTTGTTGCAGCACTTGCCTTCCTTTTGACATGGCAGAATTTGGTAACCTCGATACTCTGTCTACAGGAGATCCAACTTGACTCTGTTTCCAACAGAGTTGTTTGTATGAGCTAGTAGAGGGAATTGGTGCTTTTTCAAGAGCCTGTGCTCTGCCACAGAGGACAGCTGTGCCCAGGGGCCAGATACTGCTCTCATTAACCACATTGCCTTCTGCAAGCTTATCTTAGAAAGTAATATGGCCTGCTGTGTTTTGCCTGGAATAGTGTTATGCAACTCAGACACACATATAGTGTCTTCTCCTCTTCACTTACTACTTTGCCTACTCTATTAAAATCCACACCTCCTTAGCAGAAAGCTTTGTTGTCTCTTGGGGACTGCGCGCTCGTTTAAAAAGAAAAAAGCCTGGTTCCCATGGAGTGCTGAGTGCTCTCATCTCCCACTGAAATCAGTGGCATTTCAGGTGCTATCTATCTATATCTGTCTGCACTATCTAGCATCCAAACAAGTTATGTACAGCACCACTGCTAGTGGCATTTTCCAGTTTTTGCTCTCCCAGAATTGTTGGGTTTCTAAGGGACAGCAAAGGGTGTTATTTACACAGAATGGGAAGTTGATCTTATCCCATGCTTAAAACCCAGAGATCAGATAGAATTTAAATCTTTCTTTTCAATTGAACTTATTTTTTAAAATCTTCTCACCTTTCTCATTTGAATGGATATTTCTGGAGTGTGGAACAGACAAAAGTTCTTGTTTGCACAATGCTGATATTTTTCTCCCTTGCATTCACATTTCTTCACGAAATAGAGGGTCTCAGCAGTGCATTCAAACTAGTAGCTCTCTGCAGGTGAATGCCACCATTACTATGTATGATGAAGTCTGCTCTCAGATGATTAAATTTAAAAAGCAGCTGTCATGTACAGGCAAGCATAGAAAAAACTATTAAAATGGTTCTGTTTGCCTTTAATGCCTTCTGGGTTTTCAACTTTGCTACATTATTGCTTATTTAATTGTTTTCTCATGCACATAAGGTCTTCAGCTCTAGGTGGTCGACTCCTGACCTCTCTTTCCATGCATCTGTAGCATCCTGGTCTTTGGCTACCCAGAAAAGATTGGGATGAATTTAATACAGTAAATGAGGTCCCTTTGCTAAACAACCTATGATCTGACTTTGAATATAATTACAGGCAGCCTGTGTTGCTATATACCATCTAGAGGCTTTTAAGGCTAAGCCATTAGGTCTGTAGTTTTTTTGCAGCGTGCTCACAATCTATGAGAAATGACAGTAAAAATAAAGGGCAGCTGGCTCTTGAGAGAACAGTGACACTGATATTCCTTGGAATTGGCATTGCATTAAACTTGGCAGCTGCCGCTAGAACTAGTTCCTAGATTTAGTTCTGTTTTTTTATTTGAAGAGGGGTAGCAGTAGGCCCAGACTTTCCATCTCCTATTCCTAGATGCAGAAAAGTGACCTGAAATGAAAAGCTCTCTGCTTTGTTGTTCTGAGGGGAGAATCAGTTGCAGGATGAGAGAGGTGGAACAAATCCTCTGTCAGATTTTGCAGTATGACTGTGGTTGCTCCCACATGCCGTCCAGGGCTTCGCAAGAGGCACTGGGATTCCTTTAGCCTTGCTGCAGCGTGGCAGGCCTGATTCAGATCATGTTTGTGCAGTTTGTTGACAGCAGACAGCTAGCTAGCCACCTGTACGAACACTTCCGCATTTGGCTGGAGCTACTGCAACAAGCACAAGGTGACTGTTGCAATTAAAGTAGCTGCCTTGACCTTGTGCTGGGGTGGTTTCCTGCACATGGTATGTCGCACATAGGGAGTCCTGCTTTTCAGTTGACCTGAAGCAGTTTCATGCAAGGCACTGTTCAGATGGGTCTGGTAGCGTGCAGGCACATTGGTCCCGAGGCTATGTCTGGGCCTTAGCTTCCAAGTTTGCTGACCCCAGCAGCAGTGAGTCTGGTCTTTGGGGTGGCTTTGTGAAGCCCTTCGTGAGACTGTGCTCCACTGCTCTAAGGACAGTCCTTCATGTAACCACCCATTCTGGGCAAGGACTTCAGAAGAATTGTGCCTGGTTTATACAGTGTTAAGGAGCTCAAATTCAGGCCCAGTATCTGCTGGGACAGCCTTCTGCATCCTCTTTGGATTGAAATTTGTGCTTTAGGTGGTGAAGGCTTTAAAGGCATGCTGTTAGTTAAACCTGTGAACTACTTAACTTTATCTCCTTGTGTCAATTAAACTAATACGTTCACCATGCGTGTACCATGCTGTAAAGTTCTGCATGTTCCATTGAGTGCACAGAAGAGTCCATGAACTGTGTGAAACCATCTTAATCTGTGGGCAAAGGTGCTAAATGAAGTTGCTACTGCTGAGAGATACTTTTTTGCCTGGCTTTGCTTGCCCAGGTGGGTTATGAAATAAGGAATGTAGATCTGAGATCTTCAAATAACTGTCATCCAAGTGGTGTGCTTTCTGTGAAAATGCTCCTGGCAAACGTTTAATAAGCCTTGAGGGGGAAAAAAGGTAAAAAAGCCACTAGATAATTTACTAATTAAATGAATTATGTTTGCAAAGGTAGGCATTAGAGTTGACAGCTAAAATTTAAATGGAACTTAGTGATGACTGCAGGACTAAAACAGAAAGACAGAAAGCTTGCAAGTGTAACGGATTATGTTATGTGTCCAAGGCAAGATAGATCAGATGACTTCTTTTTTCCCTCTCCAGTATTCAGCAGTTCTAAATGAATCTTCTGCATATTGGGTGTTTTTTGAGTTTGACCACAACGGCACAGTTTAGATTTCTTTTTAAGATGATAATCACGGTAATACAGAGAAAATAGTAACTTGAATACTGAGTGGTTGCAAAACTAATACACTAACCATACCTGTGATAATCTAGAATGTGCCTTCCTTTCCTAGAGCAGGTAATATCTATTAAACAATTTAATGCAATTTGAAAGCAGCCATTCTGCTAGGAAATCATGCCTGGGAATTAAAAGATCTACCGTTACAGCGATACAGCTACTGGCTGACAAGAAAAAAAGTGTGATCCTGCCAATTATTTGTTTTCAGTGTAAGTAAAGAATGTGCAGGCCTTTATTTAGAGCAGGAAGTTGAACAGCTGCAGATTTCTGCAAGTTGGACCTATAAGTTTATTTTTATTGGACCATTCTTGATCTTGGATAAAAAATTCCCCCACTTCAGTGAAAGCAAGGTTGGGCCTTCTGCTTGCTGCAGTTTACATGTATGCTGGTGGTTACTGGTTAGCTAAAAAGTTGTGCTCTTTGGAGACAATGTCATCTGAAGTGCATTTACTACCTGGTGACTCATGATAGGCAAGTAACAGACAGAACATGACTAGTATATCTTTCCCTTACCTACTTCACAATTTAATCGCAATGTTTATTATTATATAACTGAGACCCTAACCCTGTGTGTGGCATAATATCAGCATTGTAAGTAATCGTGATATCACAGTGTTCTTCTGTACTGTTGAATCTCTCAACAGTCAGTGGTTTTGTCTGGATAAACATACTTAATTTTTTTAAAGTTTCATTTGATCATGGTCCCTCAGTTAAGGCACTTAATGATACTGGTTTCATGTCTTTAATATAGGACTCAAAGCCACCACTCAGTTCAAATTTAAGATATGATTTGAGGGCTGAAAGTAGACTGACATAGTAGATTGGACTGGGTGCTGGCCTCCTGCATTGGGTGAATTTCACTGTTTCCTTACTTGGCTGAAATCCATTTGAACTCCTTGAAAATTTGTTTGAGTGTAAATTGAGAAGGAAATAACAGTACCCAGGACTGTGGGGAATGAGTTCAGTGAAATATTTACTTAATAACTGAGTAAAGATTTCAGAATTTTGTCCTTTGTCTTCCCCAGGAAAGGGCTTCTGTATGGGAAAAGTATTGACAAACCAAATTACTCATCAGTGAGAGCAGTCTTCTCTGGATTACATTGCTCTAAATTGTTCGGCAATTCCCAGAGGGAAGACCTACTCCATTTGAGAAACATTCCCTCCAGAAAACATTCGGGGTTTTTAATTGCATTAAATGAAATACACTGTGGTTGGATTATATTTCAAGACAGCTGATTAATTAATAAATTAGATCGGCTAAAAGGAAATGAAAGTGAATATGAAAAAAAAGCATTAAAAATGTGAACTTATCATACAATTAGAAAACAATGAAGTGCATTTACTGTCTTAATTTGCATAGAGTGAGAATGGTGAGTTTTATCAGGAGCCTGAAAAGTATGGATTGCTGAAAGTGATAACAAACAGTTCAATACTTGAGTGCAGTTAGTTTTAAATGACCACAGCTGAGAAACAGGAGAATGTCTGGCAGTATGTGAGAACCTCTATACAGAATGCACTGATGGCCAGCTCAGGCAAAATCCAGATCATGCTCTTCAGTGAGCAAAGACTTCAGTTGTGATTACAAGATAAGCATTTGCACCCTGAACATTGTCTTTGAGACTGAATATCTTTCTAAAAATCATGCTGCTTCTCAGTGTTCCCCACACCTTATCGAACCTCCTACCATGATCAGCCCTGAACATTTTGGGGTGTCAGCAGGTACTGCTGTTTCCAGACTTCTAGTTGTTGTCAAGTGGAAAACACAATTCAGGAGTATGGTTTCCAGAACAGCTGTGAATTTCTGGTACAACCAGTGGACCATATGTTTGCACCAATTGTTTGGGAATTAGAGCTATAACCCAATCAGAAGTTATTGAGCAGATATAGGAATTCCTCAGTGAGACCTGAAGCCTGTTCAGAAGGTAGAAGATAAGACTAAACAATCCCTGCTGACCTTCAAATCTCTGAACCACAAACCCTTTTCTGAATTGTGAGTTCTTAGAACTATGACTTTTCAGGAGAGAAGAGATTTTGTGTTTCCAGCAGTAGGATGGACAACTGCATGTTTGAGTGGAGCTCTGTTATGGTACAAATGGCAACCAAGAAGAGATAGTGTAGAATCGAATACACAAAACAGTCTGTGAGAAGAGAAGCTAGAAACTATGGCCATTTTTTTGAAAAAGCTGAGTACACACAGCCAACAAATGGAAGACTTCATATTGGTAGCCTTCCTTTAAATAGCTCTTTTAGAAATCCTGCCTTTATTGCTGGTGGATAATGAAGAAAAAAACTGTTTGTCTTCAGGGTAAAGGTAGAACTGGATCCCAGTCCTTTCCGAACATTTTAAAGCTATTGTATAAGAAGACACTCCTTAAGAATGATGCTTTGTGTGAAATGCTGAAAATGCCAGGGATTATCAAATTCCATGGAAAGCATCCTATCAAGGAAAAACACTGATATATTCCCAGGAGACCTATTTAAAGAGATTAATATTCCATCTCCTTTCAGACATTCCCAGCAGGAAGTAATAACTTCAGACCAAAGCAGGTTTTAAGATTTTAACTGTGGCAGTTGAAGCTGTTTTAAGGAAACATGCTTATCTGTAAATAGATAAAAGTAAGTGCAGGGTGGCTTTGGAGTCTCAGAGCTTTGCAATAAGACATTAAGTAAACCAAGATCTTAATTTAAAATGGTGAACCACATCCTTAGCTGATGTAAATATGTAATTCCTTTTGAGCTAGTGGAATTATGCTGATTAACATCATCTGAAGACTTGTCTTCCTGTTTCTCAGAGAGAATAGATTTTTTTAAAGTCTGTACCAATTCTTTGCATTTTTGATAATTGGCCAGATATGAATTTCAGACAACAAATGTGTGTTGATTCAAAATTGTGAGTAAAGCTACTAGTGTCGAGAAAGAAAACATAAAACATGTTCACCAGAGAGAGAAAGGAAAAATAGATAATGACAATAACTGATTGCTGTTGTTGTTCTTAGTCTTCTTTTCTTGATAGTAGATAGTTGGAATCAGAGACTCTGAAATTGTTACATTAGGTTAATCTTAATTTTAATATCCTCACACAGGGTATTTTGTTCAATGTGGTTGAGTGTTGCAAACCTTTTTTGTGTTGGGTTTTGTTGTTTTTTTTAAAAAATAATTTCTCCACATTAATTTTTTACTAAAATGTTTTAATTTTATAAGCTAGTCCAAAACCAGAAAATCTTCATTTGTAATAGGAATGTTGAAAACTTTTTGAACAGTTTCCAGGACAGAAAGAATACTTGTTGTGTTGGATGCCTAAGTTAGAAATAATATCAGTTTCACCAGAGTAGCCTCTAAAGATGCCCCACACAAGATCTCAATTCCTCCTCAAGCTATGAAAAGGCAGTTGTTAGTAGTACTGGTTGCAGTGATGTTACTGCTTTGGAGTGGTCTCTCTCCAAGCCAGAGCTGGAGGTAGTGCCCTTCTATGAAATGGTTATGCTTCAACTAATGATGAAAACTGGGTATTATTTAGGCCTGGACTTTGCATAGAAACAATCAGGGGGAACACCTGTGTACCCTGTATTCAAAAACTCTGCTAAGGGAATGGTAGTCCTGGGTGAAGACAGATGAGGACAAGAAAGTGTTTGACTGCTAAAGCTGGAGCTTCTAGATCATGCCCAGACTGAAAGAATTCCTGACCTCAAGATTTAGATGAAGCCAACAAAAGGTGGGAGAAAGAGAGTTGCATCAAGCTTAAATTTTCACGTGGGAAAGTGAAGCAGAGAGGGGTGTACCTTAGGTTTCAAAAAAGTGGTAGCATTTTATCCAGATTTCCAGTTAGAGCTCTGCCCACTAGACCTTTAATTAAGATAGAGTTTTGGCTTAAATTTGAATCATGATGTTCTGATTGCATGAGCTAGGCTGCCACAAAGTTGCTATTCTATCTCTGTAATAGTGAGAATGAAATGATAGTCCGATAACCCTAAACTGATGATTTTTGAAGCATAGAAGGTATTTCCATATGTGTGAGCTAGGAGTGAGCAGACCACACAACTGAATCTTGAGGCTCAAATCAAAATCTCAAACACGGTTCCTATCATGAAATACAGTTTTTCTCTGTTTTGGGAGAGGTAGTTACTGGAATAGTGAAATGTCAAGAGCATAAAATGCTAAAATCCTGTGTACTGAATAGTTCTTATGATAAATGATGCCTCAGGGTAGAAATGCAAATAAAGAGGTCCTTGAAGTACAGTTGCTTGTGGATTAGATATCAGGACCTGCTTCTCATTTCTGTTACACTGGAGTAAGCTGATATGACACAATTAAAATCAATAGAATTGCCCAGGCATAGAACTGGGGTGTATGGGGGTGGAGAATCAGTGCCTTGCATTCTTTGGAAAGCTGCTGGTTGCTAAGGTAAGTCCATGTGCCTTAAAAGAGCTGATGGTTTCAAGTCAGGTACCCACTGCAGTGCCCATACAGCCTCTTTTGTTCCCATTGACTTCAATGGGGAATGAGAGTGCTCAGGATAGGCAGGAGACCTGATCTGTGCTTATCTGCAGGCCATACTTAGGCCTAGCTTATGCCTAAGGGCCTGATGCAGTGGTCCCTATGTGCACTCCCGGAGGCATCAAGGCAACAACGATTGTGTAAAAGGGCTGCAGGATCAGCCCACATCTGCTTCATTCTCTGATTGCTAATTTTTAAAATATGCTGGAGGAAAAATAATGTGACTAATTAATTATGCTTTTTTTCTTGCAGCTCTTTAAATGTAAGGTCAGATTTCTAATGATGAGAATTTCCATTGAGAATTACTCATGAAAAACCCAACCAAACATTTTTCCTCCACTACAAGAAATTCCTCTTAGAAGAAACATTAGAAACAATTAAAACATTTTAAAAGTTAATAGAGAGCACTCTGAAGTGGGAAAAGGAAAGCCATGCTCATCTATTGAAGTGTTCAGAAAGAATAGTTCTTATAGTATCTTCCAGGGAGTCTTTTAATATTAATGTAATTAAGAGCAGAATTTTGCACTAGTTCATTCTGGGAAGGTTGTTCATTGAGATTTGTGTCTTTTACTCCCCTTAATGCATTTTATCCTCCTTCCACCCAGAAGATGGATTTTCAAGCTGGGCAGCTCTAGAAGGAATGAAAAGAGGAAGGGGATGCATAAGGGTAAAAAGCCAGACTGCAGGTTGCATTGCTGCTGCAGCAGACCTCCCAGTGGCAGATGTGATTTGCTGCCTGGCCATTTTTTCACCAGAACAATGCCAGTCTGCATTGTCAAGGGGATCCCTTCTTGTCCCCCCATCTTCCTCATGGCTGTGCATGCATATGTGTACATGTAAGTGTGTATGGGGTTGTCTCCCCCTTTGCACTCTCTCCTAAAGTGTAATTGGAGGAATAGTCTGGGGAAGGAACAGCTGGCAGGTTATGCAAAGTGTTTTAGGGAGGGGTCACCCAGGGGGATGTATACATCCTTGCTCACAAAATGGCAGCCTGCAAAGAGCTTTACCTGCAAAGAGATTTACCAAACACATTCTGTCAGATGGACTTCTGCTCCCAATTACCAAAGACAGATGCAACTCTAAACAACAAATCCACAAGCGCTTGTTGTTAAGGAATGGCACTTCAGTCATAATCAAACAAAAAAGTCCTTTAAATACCTGCATCCTCCTTGCCCTCATGCAGAGGGAGCTCTGAATTTCATGTCTGTTGTATGGAACTTCTTAAAGGACAATTGCATTTAATGGTGCAAAATGTCACCCCTCCTCCAACAGGGAGTTTTAACTGGTTTCTTTAAAAATTCATTTGGAACATGGTTTTCCATCTGATTTAGAAGAGGTTATTCTGGAGAACTACAGACTGAAACTCTTGCTGAACTTTGATTGTGAAACATCTTAGGCACAGTTAGGGACTGTCTGTAGTATATTTCCACACCCCTGGGCCTAAGAGTGGTGTTGGGGGAGTGATTAATGGCTCAAATAGGTAAGGCTTTTGGCTCTAGGCAAGTTGAATGTGCATTGCATTTGCAGTTATACCAAACTTCTTTGTATATCCATCAGCTCTTTCTTATAATTGAACTCAGCATGAGCAGTCCTACCTGTTTGCAGCTAATCACATCTTACGCTTACAGTTAAGCTGTGTAGCAGTCAGCACCTTATAATATGAAAACAGTATTTCTTTCACTTATTGCTAATGCTGGCACCTGTGTTTCAGTCTGCTGTAGTTAGAATCCATTTGTTATTGTTTTCCTTTTTTTTTTTTTTAAATTAAATTTGACATTTTTCCACTCATTCAGTAGCTATCAGGAGCTTTGCAGTCACAGCCAAGAGAGCCAGTGGCTGTGCCAGACTACCTGGGAAGCTCAAAGCTGAGTTGGTTTAAGGAAGCTCTCATTTATTGCCCCAAGGAAAGTATTCATTTTGCAAGGGACAATATCTCTCTTTAATCCTATGTTTGGAAAGCCTTGGATTAAGGCTGAAATTTGGAGAAAGGATAATTTTGATTTGAAGCAAATTACATATTCCGTGTACTAAATGCTGTGAAAATAAATGGAAACTCAGTGTCTAATTCCCAAATATGTTAAAGTCATCATGGCAATCATCTAGAAGTTTCTGTGACTGGTGTTTCGGGTGTGGATTGCAGGCTGGTCTGCTAGGGAAGAAGAATGAAGCAGCATAAACCCACTACAGTATCTTTTTCTGATAAGGACACTGCATTTTTGGGTAGGAGTCTTTTGAATATCTTCAGTTACCCATCCTGAGACAAAACATTCACACAGAAGTTCTCTTAAAAGTTCTTCCTTTGTTTTTCATATCAGTGTGCTTCTTTGTTGTTCTTGGTGATACCATATCTGTGTTGTATCTCCAAAACTCATCCCCTAGTTTTTCAGGTTGTTCCAGTTGCTTTGAAGGCTGCTTGGACCAAGGCTCGCTTTTGTGTGCTGGTAGGGACCCTATGTGTCCTCCTGGACTAGCCCCTCAAGATCTGGGAATTAATTCTTGTCCTTAGTCAAGTAGGAAAACAACAGTTGTAAAAATAGCAGTGATATTTAATTGTTAAGTATATGTCACTGAAATATTCTGCCTATCCACAGACAGTCTCAGCCACCATATGACAATGTGATGACAGAAATTAAACGTGAGCCTCCGTGGTTTGATAACACACAGAGCATGTGTGCCGCATGCTGCTGAATTCCACAGGCTAAATGCAATTTTTTGTTCATAGATCAAAATCTAGGTGGTCACCAATTTTTCTCTACCAGGACAAAGAGACAGAAGCCAGAAGAGTAAATAATCATGGTACTTACCGTTGATATTGCAGTTCCTTTCATCTTCAAAGTGCTTCGTAAACATTAAGTAATTAATCAGATTCTGAACAGATCCTTGAAAGGCAGTGAGACAACCAAGTATGGTAAGCATTTGAGACACATGGCAGCGACAAAGCCTGCAGCTACTAGGATTAGTGCTTAGGAAGTGTGCAGGGTGGAGGGAAACGGCCCCAGGACCTATCTTGCACTGGAAGGAATCTTGTGAAAGATAGGGGGTGTGTGAGGGGGCTGGGGAGAGACTGGTGGAAAGGAGAGGAGGAATGTCAGGACTGATGTGAACAGCTATTTATCTCTTGAGACCTTCACAGGGCTTGTCAAGAAATTCTTGCATTTTCTAAATGCAGTGATCAAAAAAAGTACCTGCAAGAGATGCAAGCGTCCTGAGGAAGGAACAAGACCTGCTCATATCTATGAACCTAAAAGGCGTAAGATATTGCATGTGCTACCATACATGCACAGAAGTCTTGTCTCCCTCTCTCCCCAGGACATATAGCCATAGTCTAATCTCTCCATGAAAAGACCCATCTGTCCAGGCTATTCAAGTGACATTTACACTTCAATGGCCTGTGATCATCACTGTTCAGTGGCTTCCTGTATATTATGGAGAAAGAAGTACAAAATTAGTTTTTCTGCACTCACTTCCAATTGCCTAGTGTGAAATGATTTTAAGGCCTGTGGAACATGAGGCAGCGTTTCACAGAAATGTCTTCTTTCTCTTAGATGACATCATGATTACATCCCTGCTACCAAAAGAGAATAGAAGGGATTTCTAATCTGGCTGTTTTGTGATATCCTCCAGATCAAAAGGCGTTTGACCTCTCTTCAAACTCAGGTCACTGTTACTAAGGGGCCTGTCCTCATATCGGGAAACTTAAGTTCTGCCTTTGCCTTGGAATTAGCACTGGAAGTGTTTGAATATTCTTCAGTTTACTTACATCTTTAACCACTACTCAGATGTCTTTAGCTGGCTGTAGACAATTAGGATGGAAGAGGAATAATCTCAATCTTTTACCACCACAGCATTAACTAATTTGTAGGTTTTATAATGAAAACAAAGGTCTAATTTTTTAGCGTGTCTGTTGAAATAAATAAGCATTAAATTCTTCAGACAGTTTATCCAAAACCTAAAATTAAGAAAAAAAAAAAAAAGGTTACAAATGGGAAGTGAAGGGTTTTTTTTTCATCTGTGTTGCAATATAAGTTAAAATCAGCAATAAACACAATAGAGCCAAGACGTTTAAATATATTTACATTTTAACCTTTTCACACTATGGCTGTAATGTAACAACATATGACTTCTAATTACTAATGGCATATAAGCTGCCTTGAGAAAAGTATCATGTAAATAAAACATAGTTTATTAGCTTTATTCTGGCACATGTGCTGTTCATTAACAAATTAAGTTAAAACTTTATTCTAACTTATTTCTTCTTTAGTTCCTGGGAGCTACTGACAATTAATGACAATTAATGTTACATTTTGCAGTTTGCACTTGTCTCTGTAGCCTGGCCTACACACAAATAGTACTGGTTGAAATAAATTGGTTTCTAAATCAATTTAATAAAATCATTGCAACCCCCTTGTGCGGGCATTCTTAAAACTGAATTAAGCTAACATGATATTAGCCATTCTTAAACCAATTTATGTGTCCTCGCTTGGGAGCTGCTCCAATTTACCTAAATTGATTTAGAAACCGATTTAGTTAAATCGGTGTAATTTCTGTGTGTGTAGACCAGACCTTAGATTCATCATAAATTACTCAAAGTATCAGTTTATCTAATCAGAATGCATTATAAAATGTTCATGGTTGTGAGAATAAACCAGAATCAGAGGCAAGAATTAGAGGTGAGAAGTTTCTACGAGATACTTGGTCCAAAGATGGTAAACAGGGCACTGGCAGGTGTAAATTGATGTATCAGTGGAGTTGCACTGATTTATTCAAGTTGAGGACCTAGCAAGGTGCCCTGGAAAGCACCAAGTCCTTAAATAGTGATAATGTGATTCTGTTCTCTGATAGTGTGTCTGACTTTCTGTGAATCAGATCTTGTACCCTTAGTTTGTCATGGCTACAGATGTGTCTGTCCTGTCTGAGGATACAAAGAACACTACAAGAGATCCGTGTTTCCTGTGCTTGATTTTTGAGGTGCTTATGCCAAAATATCCTGAAGGGGAAGTGAGTCCTTAGATCTTCAGAAATTCAGCATTCAAATAAAATCTCATTATACAAGCAGTCTGGCAGCAATGTTTTACATTAGCAACCGAGGAAGAGAAGGGTCAGACATCTATTGTTGGGTAGCTATCACTCAAAAGTAGAAATTATACATCAGATTATGAAAGCCTCATTTCCAAACCTTAATATGATAGGAAGATAAATACCTTGCCAGACATTTCATGGCATTCTCTCTGTTGTTTCTAGACTAAGAGAGGTATCGATCCATGTTTTCTTTGATAAGGAAAACTGAATCTATACACCAGTAGTCTGCAATAGAAGCCAGTAATACTTTCCTCATGAAAATGATATAATTAGTGCAATAGAAGTAGTCACTTACGAAAACAATTTACAAATAACTGTGACTTTTACCTACTGCATCAGGGAGCACGTATTTAGTTTTATCACAAATGGACCTGGCTGCAATAGGAAGATCAACATTTATGAGTACAGTCATTCAGACCAAGGGAGGTTCTCAATTGCAGTCTGGAATTTTTCATTTAAAAAAGAGCAGAGTGTTCTGAAATAGTGGGTTTTTTTAGATCACTATTTGCTAAAGCCCTTGTCCTTTGAGAATGTGTACAAAATCCTTCCTGTCATTGACACTGTAGCTGAGTTGTACCCTCCTCTCAGTATGTTACATCCTTGGTTTATTGTGATACCTGAACAGTGCTTACTATGGACAAAACCCCACGGTTTTTGCAGTGCAGCCTTGAGGCCAGTGCAATATGGTCCTGATGGGCTTGCCTGGAGGTAAGAATCTTTATTAATTGAGCTATGACTTGCTCTCCCATTGCCACTTGTTGGAGACCACAAGAATCAGTGTGACTTCTAATTTCCTATGGCCTGCCTGACAACGCAACTAACAGTTAAGT
Source organism: Vanellus vanellus (assembly GCF_965231255.1). NCBI lineage: Eukaryota > Metazoa > Chordata > Aves > Charadriiformes > Charadriidae > Vanellus > Vanellus vanellus. Next base: position 78,847,251 of record NC_138905.1, on the reverse strand, counting down.
AAGGTTCCTTTTTACATTAGAAACAAAAAACCAAAAGAGGTACTGAGACTTCCCTGCAACATTACACTCTTTGGCAGAACTTACAGATACATAGATCCTGTTATGAGTTTGTCCTCAAAAGCAGCATGTACTCAGGTTTTTGTTTTGTTTTGTTTTTTTTTTTCCGTGAAGGTAAAGTATTCCTTTCATGAAAAGGGTGGACAATTAATAAGTTTATTATCTTTCAGATCTCGCAGAAGTTTACTTTTGTCTCTTAATTGGAACAGGGTTCTTTTTTCTTTTTTCTCTAGCAGGAAGAAAGTCTTTGTTTTTAAGAAAGAACTAATTTAGCATAAAATGTATTTAGTGTCAGGGCTTAATAGAATGAGTAAATCATCATCTAATACAGTAATATCTTAGGCTAGTTAGAAAAATTCCAGAACACGAAGTAAGCATTGGTATAGTGAAATCCCAGCAAGCACATCTAACGTGAAAAGCTGACTAATAAAATTTCTAGTTTGACTAATAATTTTTCAAAGCATTAATGCTGCAGCTAGTGTGTGGAGTCTTCCACCTTTAGGACCATGAATTATTTGAACTCTGAAAACACATTGTAAATAAGTTATAAATGTGAGTGTGTTCACAAGCATCTTTATGTTTCCTTTCATTACAATGAAAAATTTCACATAATTAAGAACCTGACTTCTACTGCCAAGGAGGAATAATGGTTAAAGGTGGATATGAAAAATGATGCTGAGTGTGTAAACATGGAAACATACTTTGAGATAAATCTTACTTCCAAATCTATCCCTGTCAGCTACCATCTGAATTCATATTGCACAGAGAGCATATATAGAATGCTGCATCCATCTCCCTGAAAAGCAACGAATATAATGTATAAGCAAACCCAATCCTCATTAGCTATTATAATTTCTTCTGAAGGTATGTAGTTCGCAGTATCTTAGTAAAGTGCATTAGCTGTCAGGCTTTTTAAATGCCTCATAATAAAAGTGCCAGCTGCCGACAAGCTAGCCTTCTCTCCTCCTCCTCCCACTGCACGCTGGTTTTATGGTTGCTAACGCAGATTTTATTATATATTCTGATTTAACTAGCAGAAATTAAAGTGCGTAAGTTTTGGAAATCTGATGATGAGAGACAAAGAAGGCTGTGTACTGTGCTATATCTTTCATTATGAACGTGAAGAAGGGCGTGTCACCATGGAGGCTGTCAAAGGCATTCAGGGCAATGTAGTTACTACACCTTTTAGGCAACAAGGAGCAAGTAGGGAAAACATCTTGATGTTTTACTTTTAAAATGTCTGTGTGAGTATTATTCGAGCCATAATTTTGAACATCTAAAGTAAAAGATCCTCCACTGGTGTTGCTTTGCTTACAGCTATTAAAGACAATATATTTACATGACCTCGTATTGGCTGAAGATAACACTCCTTTTCCAAGCTTGTTTGTGTTTCTAGTGATGTTAATAGGAGCTGTGTTGTTATGCATGTGAATGAGAATAGGACTGTTATAATTCACATACTTGTATCTCCAACTAGAGTCCAAAGTCAGCTCTGATTTGACATAACAATAGGAAAAACAGCTTTCATTCATTAGTTTTCACATTTTAAGGCAGGGAAAGCACTGATGCTTAAAGATCCTTTCTGAACAATGTGTAAATAACTGTAAAATGGCTAGAAAAGAGGTTGGAGTGAATTTAAGTTAATTTCTTCTGATCCTTTGCTTTAGTTAAGATGCATTGGCAGAATTTACCTCACCTGAGATTTAGAGTTTTGTAATTCCTAAAACCGAGTGGATGAGTAAACAGGCTTGTGAAGTGTCCTCAGTTCAGTAATGTTTTTCACTGGATACGTGTTTTCCAGATCCATTTTCTATAGTGTATTTCTTACAAATTAACTTCTCAGCAGAGTCTTGGCTCAGTTCCTGCCCCTGTCACTAGCTCTTTCTACTCGGTTGGAAAAGACACGTATGACTACACAGTGCCAAGTGTCCTTAGTTCTGCTTGATCTTAGTAGCTATTCAGGACATATTTAGGAGTGTCTAAGAAATACACCTCACCCTATAGATTGTTGCCGTTGATAATCTTACGCCTAGTTCTCTTGTCTCCTGTATAGAAGTAATAATCACAGTAATATCTGGCTATTTTGTAAAGGATGAGGTGTGATGCAATTCATCAGAGTTTGAGAAATTCTTTGGGATCCCAGGAAGACATTGGCTTCATTAGGACTCAGTTTATAACTGATGCTTTATTGTGACCGGTGCTTCCACTTCCCTGTGAAAAAGGTTATAACTAGATCAATGGTTTTCAGCATGACCTGAGGGGTCTGGGAGAGGTAACAAAAGGCTCAGAAGGTCCAAGGAAGCCAATCATATTATTGCTATGCTTAAATTTATTGTCCTGATATTAAGGCATGCATGGGACATGCATTTTAAGAGTGCACAAACGGGAAAAGCTCTGTTGCTTTGCATTAAGGTTTTAAGACCATGTAGTGGTATTACAAGCATTGTTAGTTCAACTGGGCATTTAGAAAAGATGTTTCTTTTATACAAAGGACTCCTTTACTCCCCTCCGTCCATGCTGAAAGAGGTCTTAAAACCATTATAAAGGAGTGTTACATTGCACTTCAAGCCTCAGAGCAAAGTCCGTTAGAATTCAGTCCAAAGTGGCCACGTGTGAGTTTCGGGAGCTGCCTGTGAGACAGGTGGCTCAGTCTTCTGGGAGATTTCTTTAGGATGAGCAAGAGAAATTCTCTGAGCCATTCTAAGTGGCACCTGGGTAAGCAATAGACTTTGCAACAGACTTTACTACAGAGAGCCCTGCTGCTTTACTGCCATCCTTATTGCCTCCAGTCATGTCCCACTGGGTTTCTGTGTGCCTGGGCCCTCGGCTCAGGCAGAACAAAGAGTCATATGAAGTGGGAAAGGAAGGGAGGAAGATGAATATATCAGTGGAAGACAATGCAGTGTAAATGTTGAACAGTGGCGTCCATGTGACTCTGAAATAACAATTGGTGGGCAGCAAACAAAAATCCACCTAGCATAATAGGCAATCAAAGTGCCGGTGAAAATCAAGCTCATTTGGAAGATGATTTGTTAGTGTTATTTGTGAAGAATGATTCGAAACTGCTGTGTACTTTTTTCTTTGCATTCTTTGTGCTGCTTTTGTTTGCATGAGCTGGAATATGTTATATTATACATCTGTGATAATGTTAGATCTCACAGGCAGAAGAAAGAAATGAGATATGGGACAGGAGGGACACCAGTATATTTTATTATTATTATTATTGGTTAGAAAATAAGAAAGATGGAATTTGAACTTATTCACTATTTTTTATCAAGATTTTTGAAGTGTAAATTGTCTCCCTCTGTTATTCCTTTACAGATGGGAATAGTAAAGTGGTTTAAACCTTGAAAGCATGTGTAAGTAATCTTAAAGTAAAAATCACTACAGGATGTTGCTCTTAGAAAACAAAACCAGTAAAATCAGGAAATCCAAGGTCAACTCAAAGAATACCTGAAGCTTTATTTAGTTATTAAGATGCGCAATTAAAGCATTCCAAAACAACCTTACCTTATCCCTCCCATGGTATCATACAGTAGTTACATATTACAGGATGTGTAAGAAGAAATGAAGTTACACAGACTGACATTTTTCCCCAGTTTCTCCTCCTCCTCTGATATCACCAGAAGTCAGTTTTATAGTCTTCTGGACCAATCTTTTTATCTTGGATTGTCGATTACAAGATGCGTGATTCGTAAAACCAGCCGCTCGCTAGCATGCATGGTTAGTCTAAGGATGAGGCCCCAGGCTTGATGTGCATAAAGCTGCTTCAGTGATTGAATGTGCAGTTCCAGTATCAGCAATAGTTTCAGCGGGGACTAAGGCAGGGTCAGGAAAATAGAATAGATATATTTTGATCCGCTGTTTCCTGTCCCCAGAGGTGACTGGTTCACCTTGAGTGCTACAGGTGGAGGGTAGAAGTGGCTGTATTGTTCCTACCTGCAATGTTCCTGACTGCAATGCAGAGTCACTATATGAGCTGATAGTTCACTCGCTGTTTAAGTAGGCCTGTTATCAAAGGGATCAGGCATTTCTCTCTTGTTGATGATCGAGGATTTGGCCAGTTCCTTTCCACAAAATCACTTCTTTTCCTCTTTGAAGGATGATCTCATTGTTACATGTCCTCTCAGAGTTGACTTTGATCAGTGCTGTGTACAGTCAGGTTCATGGATGTATGCTGAGAAGCTGTTATGCCTGCCACTCAGTGCAGCGTTCTGACCTTAATAATTTTGGCACTCCAAATCCACAACCCAGCATCGACAAATTAAACTTTTTTTCTCTTGGCAGGCTGTACTTTGCTCATGTGAACTATAATTTCCTGCTGCTCCTCTTCCCTCCTGTAGAGGTTTTTAGCTTTATGAATTTAAAAACTAGTCGTGGTGTGGCTTATTTCGAAGGGATGTTGAGATGTAATGAAAGAAGCTTGCCAAGGTGAAAAGGAGCAAAATGACCTGGCCTGTTTGTTTTAGGAAGAACGTTAACATTATACTAAGATAAATTCAGCAATGGATTAACTGTGTAATAACATTAATATTCCCCCTGCAGTTATACTCTATTGATTTGCACCAGAATTATATTGCCTTTCCCTTACTGCATTTTCATAGCTGGATTGATGCCATAAGGCTTTATTGTCACAAAGTCCAAAATTACTTTATGCTTTCTGTTCCGCATCACTTCATTGTCTGTTGGGTTTGGGAGTACCTAAAGGTGGTATGTGTGTCTTCTGGGTGGTACGCAGACCACTTCAAAGTCTGGCAAAGATCAGGGAGCTCAAGGACAGGGAGTTTTAAGCCTTGATTCAATGGCTATAGCTGTCCCTACTGCTGCTTGTCTGAGGCCCTCTGGCCCTAGCCCATGCAATACCCCTTCTTCCAGAGATGTTATTTACTGCAGGAGGATCTAGCAGGTTATGCCTGGGTCAGTTATCTTTGCTCCTTGACTTCTTTCTTCCCGGCATACATTGTATTTATTTTTGTGGCACTCCTAGAGCCTATGTTTAATCCAAATTTGTCAGTGATCTCCACCTTTATTTCCTCCTCTGCTTGCTTCCGCTCAGGTTCTTTGTGGTGTGAACAGGAAATCTCAGTATTTTCTGATGTCTGCCTATGTTAAGCCCACATTAGCTTTCAGTTGTCCCCCATTACTAGAAAGCCCCAAATTTAAAATTAAAATGTACTATCATCCTACTCAGACCCACTGTTATCCTCCTTTTTCATTATTCCAGTTTATTAACATTTGAAGGCCTGAGAAGAATGCAGCGAGACAATAGAGGACCTTGTAATGTGATGACTCGGATGCATACACAGCAGGCAGAGCTTCAGAAGATTAGAAATGGTAATACTTGTAATTAGAAATTCTGCAGTCAAGTAATTTTAGTTAGGAACTCGCAAGCAGAATTTAAGTACTCAGATTAATCTATATGGTGTGAAAATAATTATGTCAAGCCAAGTGTTTCACCATCAGGCTATCTCTGGGATCAGTCCCTTGGATCGATCTTCATTTTGAATTCTAGCGATGTGGACACAGAGTGCAAGGCATTAGTGAGTAGCGTGTAGGGTGTGCCACTAAATACAGTGTGTAACTGCTCTCTTCCACAACTGTAAAGGAAAGAGAACACCCCAATTCTGGGTTTATGGAGGTGTATTTACATACTCAGCCTATCTTTGTAAACTGTGCTCAAAATGATGTAGCATTGAAAAGCACTGGGCTGAGCAGAGGGAAATTTTCAGTAGGTACAGATGAATACTCATTTTTTTCCAGCTGGTTGGTAAATACCATTACCATTAGACAAGTATGTCTTAATTTTCTGCAGTGCTGAGCATGTGTATTTCCTATCCATGTCTCCAGGAGAGTTGTGGGCATTGAACACCTTGTTTATGATTTTCCTCTTAGGGAATTTGTCATTGTATAAAGCAGTAAACATTGATTTTGTAAGGATCACAAAAGCATTCACCTTTTAACTAGCACTAGAAATATACAGGTTTGGGCAAAATAATGAATACTTACAATTTTTTCCCATGGTTCAGTTCTCTCTCTGCTCTTGGAAGTTACTTAGCAAGTCAGGGATCCACATGCCAGGGTATGGCTTGTTCTCTGATGGGGTTTCCTTCTTCACCTGTACCTGCAGTTTCTCTGTTTTTGGCAGCATGACTTTGCTCCTCCATATGCTCATGCTACATGTGTTTCTCAGCCTAATTTTCTGAACTCCAGCTTTTACACCGATTTTCTTTTTTTTTTTTCTGGGAAGACTATACACAACCCCTGAACCAACCCCTTCAGATTCCCTGCAGATACTGTACGGGCAAGCTGATTTTCTCAGTCCTTGGATACTCTGTCACCTTAAGTGAAACCACTTGAGGTGGAGCCATCAAGATGTATCAGCCATTTCTTGTCTGCAGGCTGGAAGATGCATGAAAAAGTGCTGTCAGCACAGGGCAGGCTCTGTATACACTGAGGCACTCCATGACACAGCAATCTCATGATGTACACCAGAGCTCTACATAGGCAGTCTCCTGCATTGTCACACTCAGCAAATGCTTCTGTATATTACAGCATTTAGAAATCAAGGGCTTCTTAAGTTATAGCAATTAAAAAAGGCTGCTGTACAAGATCACTTCAAAAAACTGTCTTCTCTAGAACACAGGAAACTAGGAATATCAGTTCAGAAGCTGAGGTGAAAAAGGTCGCAGATTTATTTTAATGAGCATTAAAAAGTGTCAGTCATTTAAATGCAACTGTAGAATCAATCTTTCAGTAGCTAGGTTAAACAAATATCGGGGGGGGAATGTCTAGATATACTTGAGTGCATTTGAGCCTGCCTCAGAGCTGGAGTGCAGAGATGACTGCCTAAGGTCCCTGGGACCCAACATTTTCTGGGTTTCTATTTCTTCACTTGCATGAAGGATGTATCTTGATCTGCAAACCGTACTGGAATATAGCCAGAATTCTTTACCAGATTATATCTTTGTTTCACTTCCACTGTAGATCATTATATTTTTAATACTGTAATTGACATAATTAGAAATATTGATTCCATTTCAAATGAAGCAATTTAACTGTAAATGTGCCAAGAGGCCCAAAAATAATCAGTCCACTGATGCTTTGCCTGCATGAATGAATCTTGATCCAGAGTCAGCAAGGTTTATTTTTCATTCTTTGGTTTGGATCCGTTGCCACTGATTTAGTATTGTCCCCAACTCATGTATTTTTTGGATTGCTTGGTGTCAAAGAGATGCTAAAAGGTATAAAATTAGTGTGTTAAAATAATCTCTGATAGTAGAGGAACACAGCACAGTTCAAATGTGAAACAATTTTCAGTTTTAGTGCATGCTTCTCCAGTGGGAGGTCATATGGTAAAATGTAAAATAGTGTGAGTATAATCTGGGTCCTGGAGAGTGGAGCAGAATGACATTCTGCATGAGAAGAGAAAATTAGAAGTTACATTACTTTTTGTCTAAATAAGTCAAAGCAAAGTATTTATATTGCATCATCTGCAAAAAAAACCCCATTGTGTTTGACTAGATACATGTTTCTGAAACAAGGAGCTTTGAATAAATGTGAATAACGCACTGTCGTGGTTTAAACCCTGCCAGCAACTAGGTCCCTACAGCCACTTGCTCACTCCTCCCCTGCCCCCAGTAGGGTAGGGAGAAGAGGGAGAAAAGGAGAGGGAAAAAAAGGCTTGTGGGTTGAAGTAAAGACAGTTTAATAGAACAGTAGCAGAAAATAATAATGATAATAACAATAACAATATGCAAAATAAAGTGATATAACACCAGTGGCTCTCACCACCTGATGATTTGCTGCACAGCCTATCCCAAGCAGAGACCACAGATTCCTGACCCTCAGCCAACCCCCATTTATATACTGAACATGATGTCTATGGTATGGAATATTCCTTTGGCCAGCTTGTCCTGTCTGTGCTCCCTCTCAGCTTCTATGGGAAGCTGAAAAAGTCCTTGACTAATATAAACATTACTAGCAACATGTGTTATCAACATTATTTCATAATAAATCCAAAACAGAGCAGCTACTAGAAAGAAAATTAACCCTATCTCAGCTGAAGCCAGAACACGCACAAAGAAAATCTTGTTGGTCTCCAGGGTGGGATGAACAGATTTGAGTCTACAGTTAAAAAAAAAAAAAGAAAAAAAATCCCCAGGAAAGCTTTTGATCAACATATTGATCACCGAATTCTCTTTTTGTACCTCTAGGACAGCAGTGTGATTTTTTTTTTTTTTCTCAAAAAGCTTTAGGAATGTTCCTGGATGGCATTTCTATGTCGTACTTGAAAAGAATGGAAGAAACAGCCAGTGCTACTCTAGGTCTCCCTGGAGAAAATGCCCAATCAATTCATTCCAGCGGAGGAAAAACGGTGGAGGTTCTTTCAGTAAAACTAAAACTGTAAAAGTAGTCTTTAATTATATTTAGCATGGTAAGATTTTTTTTCTTGGTACATTTTAACTAAAAGTCTGAAGCTCATTTTCAACGTACTACATGTTTCCAGTAAAACGTGCTGTTCTTTCTAAAAATACAGACTTGGAGGAGAACAAAATGTTTAGTACCACTTAGCCAGAAATCAACTGTGTGCATAACTCCTGCTACAAATGTCATCCTGTGAATGCTGTTTGAAGCTGGTTGTATAGTTGAATTCATGACTGGAGAAAGGTTCAGTGTAGGCTATTAAACAAGCTTGTGCTTTTTCATGGGGTTAGGCTTAAGATAATGGATGAATACTGAAGGAGAAAGGCAAAGAGTGGAGGAGCGCTAGAAGGCTTGGTTTCTGTGTCACTGCCATTGCAGCACTGTGTCTTCTTTTGTAATGCTGTCATATATGAACTTGGCATTTTTCTTGGCATGACATTTGAAGGCTGCTTTCCCCCCTCCTCTCTCGCTAATTTTATATGGATGTATAGCCAAGGAGAGATTTAAAAGGCCAGAGATAGACTCTGTCATTCTTTAAAATCAATCACTTCTTTTACGTTACACTGACAATAGTATCCAAAGGAAGACTGAGAAATATAATGACATATTGCATTGCCTGTTTTTATGCCTGTTGTTCTCCTGGATTGGAATGTTCTTAAAATACAAATAAGCAGTCCATTTTCAAAACACTGTTATAAAAGCTGAGTCAGAAATAACACATATGTTGGGCCCTTTAGAAAACAGGTAGTTTGATAAAGAGAAAAGTCATTTGTCCATCTTCTGCGTTTTTTGTGATCCTCTGGAGGAAAGTTGCTATAGAAATATGAAACATTTCTTTTACGAGTCTCACTGGTTTACTCCACATATCCAAATCTTACACTTCTAGAACATTAAACTAGGAAAAAAAAACTTTGTATTTGAAGACCAACTTTTTGGTCTCTTTCATTATCCTTTCATATGAGTAATATTTAAGATGCTTGAGTAAGAGATTAGTATCAGAAAATCAGCCAAAGTAGGGAGACATTTATTGAGGAGCTGGTGCAATTATTACCTAATTACTGAAATGATACTTAACATGTCAGGCTCCATTGTACAATTTGCGTGTAAGAAAAAACAATAAAAAGTACTCAAAATAATAAAAAAGCTATTCCTGTCCTAGTACCCATCAGTTAAGTGGCTTATGTTAGCATATACATGCATATATATACATACATACACAGAAATGTATATATACCTACATATATATGCTCTCATTTATATGTGTGTGTATTTATCTCAATGATTTCATTATCTGATGTCTGTTAGAGTATTTCAGCTTGTTTACGCTTGTTTTAGTTAGGATGTAATGTAAATTGCCACAGCTAACTGGAATAGATACATTTATAGACAAGTCTTTTGTTTCCAATAGAGATATTATGTGAAACATAATGCAGACTTTCTCACACTTTTCCTTGAATTTCTATTCCTTTACTTTCTGAAAGTCATTTTACCTCACAGGTATGTACTGATGTTTCTTTTAGAAATGTATCAAGAGAAAATCCATGTGTTGTATGTGGCTATATAAGATGAGCACAGCAGATGCTGCTAACTTGTCACTTTTTAGCATGCCTTTTAATAATTACGTTACCTAAAAACATGGGACGTTGAGATTATTTAACTACTGTCCAACACTGTAGGGATAATACCCATTTGCTGTTTCATGTGTAACTCCCTATGCATTTTAGTACTCGTCCAAATCTAATACAAACATATTTATTAACTTTTTAATGGAGTAAAGACTGACCCTGAAGTGTTATAATTTTAACCACCCTGCTGCAGAATAGAGGAGCCCTGTCTAACGGCCTTTGAATGATCATGTATATCACTGTATGGGAGAAAAAAGCAGATGTAGCTGCTGAAGGTTCCCATCTGATTGCAGTTATTGATGAAATTCTGCCTTCAGCAGAAGCAGAGCAGGGTCCTACAGCAGGATATAAGACATAGCCAGTGCTTTAATTGATTACAACCTCCCAATTCAGCACAAGTCAAACATTTCAGTCTTCCTCGAGCTTGATTTAATTTGTTTAAATGTCGTGTGCAGAAGGGGAGGAAGGGGAGGGGTGCTGTTGGCTGCTTGACAATCTCGTTGGCATTTGATCAAAGTCAAATGTTGCTTGCACTCACCAGGAAAAAAATGAGGAAAAAGTGGCGTATTCAAAGGTAGAATTAATGCAGGAAATGTTACCATTTACTGTGTAGTTACTAAAGTCCCCCCCAACCTCCACTGTGTCACTTAACCCCAATTTAGATGAGGAAGAGATTTGACACCTGCCAGCTGTACAGAACTGAAAGGACATTCAGTTTATTTCTGCTCAAAGATTGTGTGGACAGACCACTATGTTTTTGACTTGAGTTTCTATCAGAAACAGAAGAAATGCTAATCTAGTAGGAGAGAAAACAGTGACCCTAGACAACCTGCAGAAGACACAGGAGTGGCTTCAAAACTTTTGCCACCTTACAGTTACTTTCAGACTCTCAATTTAGATAGCACATGCTTGGAGAATGGTTCAGTCTCCTGACAGACCCTTTTGCTGATTTTTTTTTTCCCAGTTCTGCTCACTGAGGTTAGGCTGAAAGCAGTACAGTAACCAATGAGATAAAATATAGATAGGTCAGCATTTGAGTGAAAGAGAAAGATTTTTCAAAAGGAATTAAATTAACTAGAAAACAAAGGTCTTCCTTAAAAGAAAATGATTCATTCATCTTTTTTCTGATTGACTGTAATGAGAAATAAGCCTTTCTGAAAATTGCAAATGTTGTTCCATTGACTCCTCAAATATTTTTTATTTTTCTTTTTCATCATCAGCAAGGACTGACCTCTTTCTCCTCCTCATGTATCTTTTAAATACCCACATTTTAATCCTTAGAAAATGATCCAGAGTAATTGGCACCATGAAGTCCCATACTTATTAGCTCTCACTGATTCAAAATCAGGTTTGCATTTGAAAAAAATGGTGTTCTTAAACATTATAACTTCAAAACTATCCTGCTTTCTGCAAATCAAGTTGAATTCTCAATTACATATCATCCACAAAATCAAGTTAAAAACCAAAGGCCTGATTACTATTATAAGAACATAATAATGGTTGCACTGAGTCAGACTGGACGTCCATCCTGGTCGGCATCCTGTCTGCATTAGCGGCCAGAAGTGACTGCATAGGAACAAATAGAAGAGCAGACAAGTATATGGGATACTTACTCAAAGACTCCCCAGCCATCAACTTCATCTCAGGTTTCCTGAGCCAAATGTAGTCTCCGTGTATTTAGACACCCTCAGTGGCATTCTTTACCATGAATGTGTCTAGTTTTCCCCTGATCCCATGTGAGCTTTCAGCACCCACAGCATCCTTTCAAAAGGTTCTTCCGTTTTGAACCTGGCTTCCATGGGTTTCATTTGGCAGCCCATTGTTCTTACTGGATGAGATATAACCAATGAATCTCCACCTACTTTCTTTGAGCCACTCAAGATTTAGCAAACCTCTATCATATTCTCCTGTGTCAGCTCCTTGCAAAACTGAAGAATCGTATTTCTAGTCGTTCCTTGTATAAAAGGTATTCCTTACCTTTGGTCATTATATGAAGGTCTTTCAGTACCTTATTGACCTCTGAAGCTTTTCTGGTTCTAACAGTAACCTTTTGCAGTGGTAGGATCAGAACAGTACTTAGGGTGCAGAATGTCAGGAATTGCTTCTCTAATCTATAATCTCCTTAATTTGTGTTTGGCTATCATATAGAGAATGAAATTGATTACAGCAGGACCTTCCCTTTAATTCTTTTTCTAATTCAGAAAGAAAAAAACGCACCAGTTAGGAAATATGGAGAACTTTAGAATTAAAATTGTGGGACTTGGAGGAAGGGAGAGGGATTCAAGGTTCCCTAGGAAGAAGAGGGAGGAGAAGGGTGTAGTGGATGAGTTGAAAAAGTGAAAATGAGAGACTGTAGGTGGCTTACTGTTGCATACTATAAATATATTGTTTCTCTTCTCTTTCCTCCTTGCAAAACTTACATTTGCAATAGAAACGGTCTGCAACTTTTTCTTGAGCTGCTTCTTTTAAATGTCTTTACCTTAACCTTTTTTTAACGTGGAGTAACCTTTTTTATCTAGATATTCACAAACTAGGGTCTGTAGTTTTTCTCCTAGTACGCAACTTTAAGAACCAGATAAAGTGCCCATTAGGTAATAGAAAAAGTGGAAAGTTAGAATCTGAATAGTTTATTAAAATAAAAAAGCTGAGTAAAACCTTATCATGCCCAAATTGTTAATACATACCAAGATGGCCTCAGTGAAAGAAGGAGGCAATAAAATGAAAAAAGCACTTCAGATGCGCACAGGCATGAAACACGGGCATATCAGGATACCCCAGAATATCTGTTAAAATGTAGCTCCCTCAAGCAAAGCCATATCCTATTAAATGGATAAGCCCTCAAAGATAAAGACACACCTCTAGGTTGGTCTTGCTGAGCTTATTATTTTCCAGTTCCACTCTATGTCCTCATTTGACATATTTAGTCATGTGAGATGCTTCTCCTGATGTCTGGCCTTCCCTGCCAAGTTTTCAGAATTAGGACCACAGTTGGAAGCCATATGAATAATCTCATTTTATGAGCAGTAGATCCACAGATCAAATCCACAGCAGATACTGCACTATCTAAAATATCCAGTCTGCTTTAATTTATTTTGCATATACTTACCCAGCTTTTTCTAAACAGTGTTGAGAACTTGTCACCCAAACCAAAAGCACCGTGTGCTATTTATTAACTGATTCAGCATTTCTGATAAAGCCTGGGTCATATGCACTGAGGCTGACTATTCAGCATTAAAGCTGTTCCCATTAGAAAGTGCTTGGAGGGTTCCCAACAGAAGAAGTGTGGGCACTTTCCCTAATTTTGTAGTTCATGAGCTGATGTTGTTTTTGATGCATACAAAGATGAGAGGGAAAATATAGAACCTGAAGTATTATTAAACCAGATATAGTAAGGCATTCACTCCTCCACCCTGATTCCAGCATCCAGATATCTTTTCAAATATGATATTGTGAGAGGTATAATCTGATTCACTGTATTACAGATCCCCAAATTTTATTTGTGTTCAGGCATGGGAGCCACTTCAGTAACAGCAGTTGTCGCCAGTAGCTGAAAGTAATGACACCCAGAAAAAGACTCCTGCAGGTCTAGTCCTCTGAAAGGACAACACTGAGTACTAAAAGTCACCAGTATACTCGCATAATTTAAGCATATTGATGAATTTAGTCTAGAGCCTTTGAAATGGACATAGTGAGGAGAAAGGGAGAGCTTGAAGATCATTGCAAGTGCAATGTAAGCAGTCATAATTAACTACTCTTGTAAAAAAAAAACCACCCAAAACCCAGGAGACTGTACAGTGACTTGCAGCTCTCTGAGAGACTGTGCTCATATTTCTTAAGTGATTTGCATTTATGTGCAAAGTATATTGTGAGACAGCCCACTGACTTAAAATATTTCATTAAGAGTCCAATCACTAATACAGAAAGACCTACATGGATGCAGTCAAGGGCACTTATTAAATGTGAGTTTGTATATGCTTGTGCTAGCAATGGGCTGTAAGAGTTGGTTCTTCTGATAGTTGAAAAATAAAAGAACAGTAACAAACCCAGTATTTTTACCTGGTAGTGCCAAGTTCCCTGTTGTGGAGGTTATCTAAGGGGTTTTTGTTGTTTTTATGCAGAGGAGTTTTTAAAACTGTTTTGTATTCTTTCTGAATTTTGCTGCAGTTAGCAAAACCCCATAAAGCATAAAATCTGGCAATATTATATCTCTGTAAACAAAAGGTCATTACTGCCCATATTTTCTTTTATTGTTGCAATTTTGTTCAAACAAATGAACAAAAAACCCACAAGTAAACATACCTCTGTTACTCTGAGTTGCTGTTAAGACAAACATTGCAATGCTGTGTGGGTGTCTTAAAGAAGTGATTCCAAACTGAGGGATTTTTCTTATCACATAATATTAGTATTTTGTAATAGCACTAACAGGTAATTCTGTGTATTAACACTATAAGAAAACTTGGGTGCAGAGTCACAAAAGCACTTAGGACTTCGGAATTCAAGGTCCTCTCTACGTGAATCCAGGACACAGTGTTCTTGCTGAGATGTCGTAAGCTGACAAACATTGCCAGGCGTGGTCTCTAAAACCATGAGTAGTGTATGAGTATTGATCCTTAGAGAGTGCAAAATTGGCTTCAGTTTACTTAATTCACCTGAATATTCACAATTATAAACCATACCTAGCCCTTAACCCTTATGCATAATCCTTCAAATGCGCATGTGGTTACTGATGGTTCAGAGGAACATTTGTGCCCCGTCACTGGTTACAGTAATTGAAGTCCTGCTCTGTTTTGGTACACAAATGTTAGAAGGGTGAAATCTGAAAGCTTGAAGAGCTTGTGACTCACCAAGAATGAGTAAGGACTGAAATACAATTTTTGAACATCAACATAAGGTAAAATGCTGCTGGAAAACTTTGTTTCGTTGTCCAGTTTGAGTATACAGCATATAAATGAAGCACCGCCAACTGTAGCAGGGATATTGTGTGTCACACAATACTTGACTTTATTTTTAAAGCCCTAGCTGTTGGAATCATGTGATTGTATAAATTCTCCACTTTAAATTGTATAAATAATCACATTCCTAGAAATTATTCCTGAAAGTTTGACAACACCACTCCTATAGAATGAATTGTTAGAGGACAAAAAAAGACCTTATAATTTATCGCATTTTGAAAGAGTCATATTTTTAAATTGTTTCTGTGACTAGTTGGAGTTACAATATTTGAATATATGAGTTTTGTCAGTATTCTGAATCTAAATGAAGTGCTATAAATTTTTTTGGTTTATGTTTTTTGGTTTTTACTTTTGTTCATTTACATTCACTACTAGTGACCTGGTTCAAAGATATTTGAACAGTGAGGTTATTGGTGGAGTCCTCTTAAAAATCATGTGTATTCTTTGCACTGCAGTGTGTAAAGGTATCTTAAGATTAGAGAAATGGCCAATGTAAAGGTATTTTAAGATTAGAGACATGGGATCTGGTAAACTGGAAGGAAGGCTATGGGTTTCTTTCTCATCTCTCTCTGGTGAAGAACGATGCAGTTGTAGACCCTGCGCTCCATTTTCCACTATTGTTCCAGAGTTACGGTAGCACAGCAGTGGGAAGGCATGTCATAACAACAGCTGACCTTCAAACTGTTCCAGGAATAACTGAAATAACTCCATTTAATCATTGAAATATTCTTATCAGATAATCTAATTATAGAACTTAGTCTCCTCTGCCTTTAGGTTCTCAAAAGCAATCCTCTGTTTAGGTTAGTGCAGGATTTTGACTTTTTGTTGAGTACCTTTCTTGGCTCATATCTACACACATGCCAAATGTGGGGGGAGGAATGTGCAGTATGGCTCCTCTTATTCACAGAGGACCAGTTTGGAAATAATCCAGGATGCTGATCTCTCAGATCGATAAAACTAGTGGTTCAGCGTTGAGAGCTGGACACTGGGTATGTTTTTTAAGTCTTGTTATTTTTGAAAAAAAATTCTATTGGGGCAGCTCATCATAATTGACACCAGAACTGGTTAAAACCTGTAAAATGAGAGAGAGAGAGAGAAGGGCGGTGGGGGTGGGGCACAGGGAGAGATTCTCTGGACCTTGAAAGGACAAATAAGTTTTTGGTTCCCATCCCTCTGGAGAGCTGCAGCTTATTTAAAGGCTGAAGTGAGCTGGGGGACTACTTAGCTTGTTTTTGACTTCACAGAGCTGGAAGAAGCATTGAAAGAGTAGGATTTCTCTGTGTAGCGATAAGCCATATGGGGAGTTTGTGTAATATCTCCTTGTGGGGAAAGGAATGAAACAAGATCGTGATTCTCTGTTCCTTCTTTAGAAAGTCTCTCATCATAAGGCTTCTGCTCCTGGAAAAGGCTCCACCCTCTGACATGCAGAACCAACCACCTTCTTAATAGCAGATACTCCTTTATAACACACACACACACACAATGTTTGGCTCCATGCCAGGCTGTAATTTGTTTTTGACATCTATCTACTGACTAATGTGACAACCCACACAAGTATTTATTTCCAGAAGGAGGAATGCATAATGAGAGCAGTAGCTCTCCCAAGTTCTGAAGAGCCGTTTAATGAAAAGGAGGGGGAAAGAGCAGCCTCCCACCCTTCCTCCCAAATGACAGGTTTTTCAAAGCCCAAGCACCAAATTCAACAGCTTTGAAGTTGGCCTTTTGCATTTTTTTAGCTACCATTTTCTCTCTGCTGTAGCTTCACAGAAGCTGGTATTTGTTCTTTGTTGGGCTGGGGGTATTTGGGGACTTAAAAGAGAGATGTTGCCAGAATGCGAATGGTTGAGAGCTAGGCGAAAGGCTGGATTGCATGCTGCATTGCACATGAATACCACATGCTTCTGCACACTCAGCCTGCTTTGGCTCCCTAAGTCTGATTAAAATATAGAAATCCTACAGCAACAAGGTAACCATTAGGAAGTCTGGCCATATTAGAGGCCCAGTAGCCCTAGCAAACCTAGCAACCACTGCAGGTAAAACTCCTGAGCAATTCAAGTCAGAAACCAGGCTGAAGGCTTTAAGGGGGATGGGGGGGTGGGGGTGTGTAACTGCTTGAAGGGATGAGCAAAGGAAACAGAGGATTTGCTGTTTCATGAGAGCCTCATATCAAGGCAGGATGCCATCTCTGGAAGGTCAAGCTTTACCTGAAAATAAGTTATTAGTCCTTAATTGGTTGAATGCTATGGTGGTGTTATAGGAGATGTCAGACTAGGTGAACTGGATCATCCTTTGTAGCCTGAGAATCCATGAATGGGAGTGTGTTGGGTTTTCTTCCCTCAGCTGTGTACTACTACTACTACTGGATCTTTGCTTCGATGAGAATTCATTTAGTTCCAGCATAGGTCTGAGAGTGTACTGCTAAATTTTCAAAGTCTACAGATTGTGCGTGTTACAGGTACCTGGTTGATGTGCTTATATTCTTTTAATTTGCTCATAGTAATTATTATCACTTTATATAATTAATATAAATATTAGTAGATTTAAAAGCAAAACCAGTGATAAAAGAGTATTCAAAGCTGTTTTACGAAAGAGCAATGCATCTTACTGAAAGTTTAACACAGTGCCACAGGCAAGCTTCCCTCTGACTCAGCTCTTTATTATGAATAACTGTTCATTGAATATAGATTTAGTGTAACTGAAATGGGTTTTATTTACACACCATTAGTTAATATAATGGGTTAATTTTGTGTGAAGCAACTGTCTCTTGGAAAAATCTCCTGACCTGAATCAAGAGTATTTGGCTTCAGTGTGCAAAATTCTGAAGGTAAAATATAACTTGCCAGTGGGTCCTCTGGCCCTGTTCATTTTTGCCCCAGTATGGGGCTGGGTTCAGGGACTGGTAGAGCAAGTATTGCATTTCCCAGGAATACAACAAGCTGATTTGGCGCCATACCTAAGTTGAAACAGTCAAAAGTGCTCCCGTATCTTCTACCCCAAGTGCAGTGCCCTCTGTGTATATAGGTGTCCTCATGGAGAAAAACAGAATCATCATCCCTGTCTTCCAGGAAGGGAACATCTGGGTTAGCAGGCAGCTGTTCTCTGTAGCTAGGAAAAAGGCATAAGTGGCTAGAAGCTAAACCTGGAAATAAGATGAGGATTTTTAAGAGTGAAAGTCATTAACCTAGTACAGCAATAGATGCTATTACTTGAAATCCTTAAATTGAGGTTTAACTTTGGTTTCAGAATGGCTTCTGGGAAGAAATTTTAAGCTTCCTGCAAGAATTCCTGAGTTAGGTTTTCTGGTTGGTGCTATGTGATCAGTTAGTTAAATAATCCTAAAGTTGCCTTAAAACATTTAGCTGTGCATATAGTCATGTCCAGACCACTCTATGATAACCAGCGGAATGTGATAGCCCGTGAGATGGAAACCGATGGTGGTCCAAAGGAGTTTCGGTGTGTACCTGTACCAGTGACTTTTGTCCCTTCAGCAGATTTTCTGGTAGACATGTATTAATGTGTATGCCTAGTTAAGCAGTTTTGGGCTGGAACCTGACTCACAGCCTGTGGCTTGAGGCACGGACGGACAATTAGCAAATAAGAAATGTCTTACAGATCTGACAGGCTTCCTCTGGCAGTCATTGCTAATGCTCTTTCATTGGAGCTTGTCCCAAGAAAAATGGAACCAATTTTGGAGTACTTGGGCCAATCTCCAAGGTAAATGTAACTGCTTTTCAGGGACAACAGTTCCTCGGGGTGCTAATGAAGGTTCGCAGCCCGCATTCATTCTTGCCCATGTGCTAGGAAACATAGCGAGAGGCCAAGGAAAATAAAAATGCTCTTGTAGCTTCCTGTTGTCTCCTGTGTTGGAAGTCGGGCGTGGTGGCAGGCAATGGTTAAATGCATTCCCATTCTTGCAGAGGGCTATGAAAAGTTTGTTATTGCCCTTGAAGGGCTTGTCTTTTTCATAAACAATGCATTTTCCATGGTTGCTTGTGGTCCAGCAGACACACGCCTCTTGATATTTTAATATAATGCAATGCAGAGTAATTGTCCTACAACTCACTCACCTTTTCGTACTGTACCAGGCCCAAAGCCTACAGCATTCGTTATCGGTCAGTTGAAAAAAAAAACAGGCACTGTGAGAATTTTTTTACTTCAGCATGAAAAGGGTTTAAAAGTCACTTTATCAATATTTCTGTGCAAAATAGTAAGAAATTTACTCTCATATTGCCAGCCTTTATAAAGAATCACGACTGATTAAAAAAAAATGAGGTATCTAATTACAGTTTAGTCATGATGATGCGAGGGTGGATTTTTGTTGTCATGAGCCAACTTTTGCTTGTTCTTGTGCTCTTTGCCAGGACACTGAGTTTGTCCAGATCATTTTGCTCTGTCTCCTGCACAGTTGTAAAAATCCTTGTTGATAAGGTCACACCCAAGCTTCATTGCTCAGCATAAGTAACCTTAACAAGTATCAGCCTACCTCCTAACCAAAATCATTCTCATATTACATCACAGCCTCTCAAGGAAAGCCAGAACTTTCCAAGGTAGGAGGACTTCTTTACAAGCCTGCGCCAAAAAGACACATTCATATTGCCTGTGTACCAAAGGGTTCACATCTTAGGAGCTGTTCTGTATTTTGCCTTTAACTTAAAAGCAGGAACAACTAACAGTCACTCTCAGATAGGGGGAAGGTGAAGCTATCAAGCTTCATAGGCAATATTGTCCCCCACTTGGGGAATGCAGGCTGCTCAGCAGCCCATCCATGTGTGTGGGAGATTGTTGCAGGTGCATGGTGACAGCAGATCCAGTTCGGGGATGGCAGGATATTTTGTCAGATGACAAGTTATGCACCATCATGACTGCATCATTCTGGCTCCTGAACACCTGGATGGGAGATGTCTGTACCTAAATAGTCTGTCCCTGAGATCAATACACAAATTCTGCTTTTGTCATTTAGACTAATTCTGAACATGCTTGAAGCCAAATACAAGCTTGACATCAGCTGTTCAGGAGTTTTCTCTGAACATCAGGAGATGTTCAAGGTCTAAGGTGTAAAGGCCTGGATAAGGCCAGGTGAGTCTGATTCATGGTTTGGGAACAGAATTCCTGCGGCTCACTCTCCACTGAGATATCCCAATTTTATACAAACACATCTCCCAAGATAAAGAACAGTTCATTTGCATGACCAAACATTACACTGTTTAGTTTTCTGGGCTTGAATTCTCCAACCTACATCACCTAATATGGATGATTAAATTAGAAGCCCACATGCCCAATGTCAGTGGAGAGAGATAGACCTCCTCAGAGGAGAGTTCACCTATCAGGTGGGGTGATTTTCCCTCTGAGGTGCTTGTCTCTTTCCATGTAAAGGCACTAGAGGATGTTCTCAGAGAGACTACGCATCTGTCAACTCACAGTGGGGTCTGTAGGGTTCCAATGGGGTGACTGAGGAACCTCATGCTTTGCTCCATGTTTGAGCTAGTTCTCACAATTGACAGTGGAGAGAGCCTCATTGAGGTAGTTTGCCTTGCTTGTAATTACCCTTTATGAAAATAGCGACCAGAGAGAAAGTAGCAGAATCATTGAAATACATTCAATTGTGTTTCTTTCTGCTCTTACACCAGTTTGAACAAGACTAATTCTGCTGAAGTTGATAG
Source organism: Vanellus vanellus (assembly GCF_965231255.1). Classification (NCBI taxonomy): domain Eukaryota; kingdom Metazoa; phylum Chordata; class Aves; order Charadriiformes; family Charadriidae; genus Vanellus; species Vanellus vanellus. Next base: position 78,826,533 of record NC_138905.1, on the reverse strand, counting down.
GTGTTAGTCTGCTATAGAAGAGAAGAATAAAGCTCAATGAGCACATAAGCTAAAGTAGAAGTTTCTTCTGAGTCTGTGGTCTAGCAGTGCTAGAGCTGGAGGTGTGCCAGTTTTAAATCTCAAGTTACAAAGTTCAGCGAGGAGAGAGCTGCAGAGGCATACATCTTGGAAGATGAGTAAGTATCACAAAATCTGAAGCCCTGTTTTCATCTCCTTGGCCCAGTAGCGTCTTGCTGTGAGAGTGGGCACCCCATCTCCCCTTTATGCTGGCAGAAAGGCTGGTTTGGACAGACACATGTGCCAGTCCAAAACTTTTGGGTTGTTTTTTGTTTTCCTCAGACCTAGAGTTAGTCTTGGAACACCATAAAAGCTGCACTGGCTGCTGTGAAGCCATGTTTGTCAGGGTGAAAAGCCTGGTTTTATTTCCCACTGCATTCCAGTCATTCTGGACTGGACTTTCCCTGTTTTTCTGCAGCTTACGCATGGGTGACACTGCAAGTCCTATTATACTCACAGACTGTATGTTAACCAGCAAACTCTCTTAGGAAATTGCTCACATGTCCTAGAGAACATTAAAAAAAAAAACCAAACAACTACACAAATCTCTCAGCTGAGAACATATGTGCCCTGTTTTAACATATGCACCATTTTTCGTTGTTCCACACCCTGCCTAGATAAGCAATCAACTAATAAACTTCTATCATGTTGAGTTTTAGAATGGAAATGCTGGTAAGCCCTTAAGTGCAGTGATGTTAATGGATGATGCTGATATAATAAATAGCAGGAGATTCAGTCATGCTTACTGCTAAAATACTTAGGAGCTTCACTTTCCAGCTTGGAAAAGATTCCAGTTATAGATTTAGCTACTGCTGAATACAGAAGTCTTTGTCTCTTGCCACTTTGTCCACCTTCACATTAAGAAAACATCTCTGATGCTGTGCTTACTTCTTTTTGAAACTTTTAGTTAAAAATCGAACGCATTTGCCTTTAGCCTATCACAGCACTGGATTCCAGCATATCTTGCTTTTGGTTCCTGGAAAGAATGCTGTCAAAAAATCTTAAGTTTTAAATGCCTTTCCATTAATGTCCTGTTTCTTGTCTGCTCTCTCCCTTTGCATTTGACTGGGTTTTTAAAAATAATTTTTGGTGAGTTGTTTTCATGACAGCTCCTATTCTTGTGGTTTATTTCTTATTTTTCATGTCAGCATAAGACTTAGGGTACTGTCTTGTAGGTGGACACATCTACATGGGGATGTTACTGTATATTAAGCAGAGGTGTGAACTTGCAGGGCATAAGCATTTTTGGTAAAGGTTGTTTGCAGATATAAATTATTAGAATTATTAAATATAAAAATATAATAATTTTTGTAATCAAGACATTTATTTTTTTGAAATGGCTGTTCAGAGTACAGAATGTATTCCCTGGCAAGCTATAAATGCTTTAAGACAGGTCAAATTTTAGATATGAATGACTTGACAGAGACCTACAATCCTCTGAGGGTTGAGAGGGTAATTTACTCACTGCGTCCATGCAGTCTTTAGCCTCTCTGCTGAGTCTGCATATTGGTTATGTTGTAGGCTGCAGTATGCTGGAAACGGGACTGTTTCCACACAGCTTGCTGAACATCCAACTGAAGAAAGTGAGTATTGATTACTACTGGAAGTAGTATTACTACAGCTTGTTGTCCTAGCAGTGAAAGGCACGGTGGCTTTTTACTTGGTTCCTCTGGCCAAGGTGCTTTGTCCTAATGGGGTCTGGCGCATGTTCTGTTTCTTTTTTTTATTCTTTAATCACTTCTTTTATATTTCCCAGTTTCCTCACAATTCTTTGTGAAGTTACCAAGCCTATGCCCATAGCTGCCCAAACACCATGCCAGCACTCTTCTGGAAGGGTGTTTTTCCTTCATGCTTCACTCTTCTCTCCTCCTGCCGCTTTGGCCCAGTTGTTTCTGCAGCTAGGGTGTGAAATGAGGTGGGAAACCAACCTGCATTAAGACCTAGATTTTTTTTCTTTGCCAATTTGGCTTTAATGAGTAGAGCTCCTGGTTTATTGCACAGCTAGCTATCTGAATGCTTGTGCAGTCACACAGGTCGGGACGACACAGAAGGTTCAAGACACCAGGAGACAGCTTGCTTTGGAAGCACTGCTGATTTATATCAGCATACAGTGTTTGGTAAAACATGGCCTGTTCCCCTCACCTCTCAGAGGAGGCCATCCTTACTAAGTTTTATTTTATTTTTCCACTGTTTCTTTTAAAGGCTTTAATTCTTCAGGGAAAAAAAAAAAGGAATAAAAGCAGGGGCAAAACCAGAAATAAAATGATACAGGGCTGGATGCAGTCACAGTGTCAATAGAGAAGCTGTGCAGAGAGCTACTTCTTCCAGATTGAGTGCTGTTAACATCCTCACCTCCTGCTCAGCTGGAATCCACTGGAATGAGCAAAGCATCATTTTGCCCCTTATTTGCCCCATTCTTTTTCTACATCATGCCTTTTCAATTCACACAACTGCAGCCCAGTTTTATCCCAAGAGGAGTGGGGTGGGGTTTACACCCCAGATTATTTTGGAGCATAGGAACTAGAATAAGGCCTTCGTTTTCCTTTCCCACTCACAGCTTGACCTGTATTTGAACTCAGATCTCTAGGGGCTGCTGCACAAACCTGCCACAGAAGTCCATGGCTGTGTCCTAATGCTTGCCTTCTGCTCTGAAGGTGTTCCACTCTTGCAGAAGAAAAGGCTATCCCAAATGGAAATGTGAAAAAAAAAAACATATGGGTGCACTGCAGAACTGGAGAGCCAGAGCATCGTTCTTTTTACTGACCACCCTGTCATTTTTTGTGTTCAGCTTCTTTGCAAAATGGCTTTTATCAGAAGAAAAGCTATCAGCCACTATAAATGTTCCAGGCAAAGGATCTGAATGACTGATTGAGGCAGAGTTTGTATTAAGTGGCTATGGTGTTTTGCACTCCATAGCACACAATGGGAAATAAGGCCAAGAGGATGTTGTTTATTCTGATCCTTAAATGTAACAAAGTTGTGAAAAAGTTTGCTAAAGCTTCTCTCATTCTCTTCTCGCCTTTTTTTTTTATGCCCTTGAATCCTTTCTAACTATACACACAGATCTGTGTCACTCTGTGCTGCTCCCTATATAGCTCTCATGGCTCAAACATCTAAGTGCTTTCCACTATCATAGCAAGAAAATCAACATACAAAATGTCTTTCTCCTGTCGCTGTTCATGGGAGTAGTTTAGAAACTAGCTCAGACACATGTAACTGCAGACTAGTGTCTAAATTTTGCAGATAATTTCCATTTTATCTGTGCATTATATAATCATCTCCATCTTTATGTGTGAATGCAATGGCAGTTACTGTGTAGTGTGTCCTTGCTTTCTCCTTAGCCATTGTGTTCCTCTCCTATTGTTGTTTTGAAGTGGGCCCAGTCTGTTCTTTCTCATTCTCTCTTCTACGTTACATTTTGTTTACTGCCATTGGCACGATCTGCATTATTTATTGCTCGTTACTCTCTCTTTGGCCTCTGGAATAATGCTTGTGTAGTGTCTTAGTTTCATCCTAGGATCCACACGGTCCTTCATTAGCAGCTCCTTTGTCTCTTTTTAATATTCTTTCCCAACACTGCTGCTCTATACCTTTCTTTCCCTTTAAGCATTATCTTAGCATTTGCATTTCCATTAAGTTAGAGTGAAAGCATATAATTCCCTTGTTTCTTAAATTTACCCAATATTTTCAACATCTGCTAGTATATTTGTACAGTTCAGTCATTCTAAATAGTTTTTTCATGCATTCTCTGAAGTCTCATTAAAAGAAAAATATTATATGCTGTATCCCCCTCTTATTATGACTGATCAATTATCTGTATCTAGTCAAGTGGTATTACTTGTGATTCTCAAACTGTAAAAGTTTGCTTTTGATTTTTCACACGTATGTACTTGCACAGCATTCTTTGTCAGAATTAGGGGGGGATTAGGGAGGAGAGGTTAACTTTTTTTAACCTGTCTAAACCACCCATGTCCCTAGAGGAACTAGGCCATTATATGTCCCCCATAAAAAAAGTAGAACATTGCATAGTGGTCTGAGCACATGACAGAGGGCTTGGAGTTCCTAATTTCCTGTATCCCCTACTTCTTTAAGGGGTGATATTTGATCAGGTGGTATTCATTCAGCCGGATTTTGAAAATTACCTTGTGTTTTTGATAACCCATTGTTTGATAATCTACCTTTTTGAACACCCATGTCTTGAAAGACAGAACAAAAAACTCACTGCTGTTGCTGCCTCAAGTGCTGCGACAGCCACCATGCCTGAACATTCAACTGTAAGGTTGGATAAACAGGGCAGTTTACTATTCAAATTTATGGTCTGGATGGCCCTAAATAGGCCACATGGCAAACAAAGTCGTGCAACTAAAGCAAAGATGAAGGGTGGAGTGAGGGTGCTCTCCTGAAAACTAAAGTTTTGGGTTTGTGACGTCAAGGTTCAGTTTCCAGCTTTGGCTTGATACGTCATGTAAGCATGTCTCTGTGGCCTCAGTTTTCGCTCCTGCAGCTTCCTTCCACAGGTGTACTGTGAGTTGCTACCTCAAAGGGGTTTCTCTGACTGGTGCAGGGATGCTCAGAGATCCTGGGAAGGGGCCAAGAAAAGCATCGAGACTGTCATTTTACTGTATATTAAAGCATACTAGAAAGCAGGAAGTCTTGAGAGGGAAGTCCATTGTCAACTCATCCTTCTTATTTACACCTGCAAAACACCTGCGCAATTGTTCATCATTCTCATTCCATAATTTATAATAAATTGTTTTATCTTATGATGCAGAAGGAAAATCTCTCAGAGGCTTGCCACTTCAAAACTTTTCTGTCATTTGACAAGCAGAGCTTCAAGAGTGCTATTGTGAGAAATTTGGCCCCCTGTGTGTCTCTTCTCCCATTCCTTCCAGCTTCCTTGAACACCTTTCTTCTTCAGACTTGTAGCACCTCGTTTTAGAGGCGTAGTTATTAGTTGTGTGTTTGTTATCTCTGGCTCTGGGCTTTGCTACATTTCTAGATCCATAGATTGTTTCTTATGCAACTCATGGAAAGAAAAAGACATGTAATGAACTTTGTGCACTCCACTTAGTTCAATGTGTGGCCAGGCCTGCACACACAGACCCAGAAAAATACTTGGAGCTGTGAAGTCTCATCTTCACCTCACAAGGGTTCCTTTAGAGGATGTTAGAAAATATCAGTAGGAAAGATTATATAAACAGTACAATAGCACGGTACCTTTGATTTGGCAGCCATAATCCAATTGGATTAAGATGAGATCATATGACTTAACTTGCCTTTAATAACAAACAAACATTTAATACCTGCTTGCCAGATAATTTTCACAATACCTTTGTGAGGAAGACATGTTATCAAGTTGGGAAACTGAGGCAAAGTGATTTATCTAAATCTTAGAAAGCACCTCCAATTACATTTCAGTTCTAATGTGCTTAAACCAAAAGTAGACACAGGTCCAGCCAGAGGCTGGGGTGGAAGGACACTACTCACTGTGCTGCCAAGCCATATGGGTTTTTCATTAGTCAGGTGTGATAATACATGATGGGTTTTGCAACAAACCTGTTCATACTATTGCTTTCCTTTTCTGTCCTCTGAACTAATACTCTCTTCAGGTTTTGTGACAAAATCTTGAGCTCAGTTTCATTCATGTACCAACATTCACTTGCAAAAATGAGCAGGGTCACCTGAGTTCAGGGTGCATGAGCACAGGGTGACTTTGCCTCTGGCCGCTGCTGTCCTGTGCCAGTTGGCAGTTGTCTGTGTGGACACACGAGCCTGGATTTGGACTCAGATGCCTAGATGTAGGCACTAGGTTTGGGCTCTTTTTTTCCCCCACTCTGCTTTGTTTGCTTTCACTAAAGCTCTACTTTGGAGTGTTGGAAAATTGAAAGGTTGCTCGGAGCAGTTGCATGACTATGATGCAAATATGCCTGCTGTTGGAAAATAGTAATCACTCCAGAGTAACACAGTAATACTAAAAGCTTGTGCTGTCTGGATGAAATGTGCATATGTAGAATTCCTAGGAAAATGTCTATACAAGGTCTGCAGAGGAGGCTGGGATTTTTTCTTTTCTTTGCAACTTATACAGAATTTCTGATGGGAATACTTCACAACTGAAGCTCTGCCTTCCCTTGGGGGAAATGCAACCATTTAACTTCTTTCTTCTTTATATGTATACTGAGGAACTGATGGTTTGATCCCATGGGAAGTCTGTATCTGTTCACAGTTACATTTGTTCATTTCAGGAGGATTCTGTGTTACCCGGGAAAAAGAGGGGGGAAAAAAAGGATTTGGCTTAGTTTATTGTATTGCCAGTTATTTCTGCTGCACCAAGGAAGATGTGCATTTCCAAATTTGATTTTAAACTAGGGTGAGGTCAGGTGGGAGGAGGGGGGCTGGTGGGAGGAATATGGGGGGAGGGAATATGAATCAGGAGACAGTAGTTTTGAAGCTGGATACAAAAAAATACTCTAATTTATTGTTTATTTCTGATTGCATGCAGTTGCATCTCTTTTTGCCTTGCTTGATCATAGGAAGCAGCATATTTTTAAGCAAACATGAGAAGCCCCTGAGTTCACATCTTCATTTGGAGATGTACTAGGATGCAAACTTTAATGACATTCCTGCAGAGGAAAAGAAAATAGTGAGGCAGAGTACTGAAACAAAGAGAGGCAGGATATCGAGAAATGTGAGCTTTGATGCCATTTAGAAAGGGTCTGGATCCCATGATTTATCTAAAAATGACAATATGCCCCTCTAAAAATGCAAATGTCTGCGCTGCATCTTGTAGCTATAATGAATGAGTCTTTCACACAATGGAAACATTCAACTTGTTCTAGGGCACTTACTATGGTTCCATATGCTGAGCTGCATGCTCCTGGCCTTTAATCACTCTACCTTTGTTTTTTTCAAAACTTAAATTAGAAGCACATTAGTGCTTATATGGTGTACACTAGGTTTTGGTTTTGTGTGTTTGTTTGCAGAGCTGGTTTTGGTTTTTAACACTAAATAAGCCAGATGAATGCAGTCCTCTTGAATGCACAGGACATGGCAAATCATGGGAAACTTAAGTTGGCAACAGCAAAAGGATGTAAATTTTAAGCTGCTAATGGCAAGTAGAACTCCAGCTTTGGGGCTAGGGGAGAACCCATGTAACGCAGTGGGGAGCCATTTAAACCCTCCTCTGACCTGCCAAGAGGATGACTGTATGCTTTCTGGTTTGGTTTTAAAAGAAGCATTTCATAGATGTGCAGACTGAGCTGCAGTCTTGCTGCTACGAACCTGATCCACAGCACAATGCTCCCCATCCAAAGGCTGTCATTAACAGGGGCTTTAGTGTGGGCTGCATCTTACTATTGGCAGTTTACTATGCATTTTTTCTTGGGATTAAGGGAAAGAATAGAGATCCATCCATCAAAAAAAAGAGGAAACCAACCACTTTTTCTGTGAAGACTTTTTGGGAGGGGTTTATCCCACACGTGTAATATTTAATTTTATGGATGCATATATGCAGTGTATGTGCAAGTGGGCACACATGTAACTCCATTACAAGTTTAAAATCTCTGTTTCTGACAGAAAAGTGGGCTAATTAATAGGAGTAAGAGACAAAATGCCAGCTTGTAGATTTGTTTCCCCTGCAGAAATCAGCCCCTCTGTTAGACTGCTCCTTCTTGATCTGATGTAACAAGAAGAGAGAGTCAGCTGTGAATCAAGCGCCTTGTTCTCATTTCCTTGATCATTGACATGGTTTGAGAGAGAGAAAGGAGGAGGGATTATTTGTGAGGTTATTAAAAAAAAAATCCTCGCTCCCCCTCCTCCTTTCCTTCAAGATGCACAGGCACTTCCAGAATGTTCCATAATGTGAATCTGACTTTTCTCATTAAATATTGTCCTCTTTCCCCCCTACTCCTTGTTAGTTAAAAAGCGCTGTTTACAAGTCACTAAGCAGATAATTCTGAGCTTTGATGAGCGGATTGCCAGTTAGCAATACAGTTGAAAACGCGTTGTTTTTTTCAGTCAGCAAGCTGTTTAATGGTTTCAGAAATTAAAGGCTAATTGCACTTGAGTGAATATGTGCTTTTCTAAGCCCACTGTTACCATTATTAGGGTATTTACCAGTTTGGGAAATTCTCTCTTTACATAAATCTGCTAATTCTCCATTGCTGCCCTGTCCTGGAAAGCAGCCTCGCTGAGAGTTTTGGCCACATCAGACTGAGGAGCTGCAGTGTGGTTTTTTTGTGCAACTTTTATTGTTGCCTATCATCACATTTCTGCACAGTTGTTTTGCTTGCAGGATTGTACAAGTTTGTTCACTTAACGTTCATGTTGTAAATGATCCTTTGTGAAAGAAAATTGCATGTCGATATTCTTGTTATGATATCAAGGAGATAAAGAACTTGATTGTCTTCAGAGAATAAGCGAGAAATACAGTTATTTGGTAGCGCAGAAAGTTTAGCTTTTGTACGCTGCAGTATGCTTTTGCAATATATAAAATTGCTGATGTGTAAAAGAGCTTGGGAATGCTTCTAAAACAGATTTTTAATACCAATAATATTAATGAAAGCCTTTCCTGGAGAATGTGTCTGGTCAGAAAATCCAAAGCCATTGCACCTTAATAGAAAGACTGTTTCATTATTTCCTGGCATTTGCTTTCTTTCTAATTAATGTCATACACAGAAGGGGTAATCATTCAGCCATCTTTCTAGCTTAAAAAGAGTCAAAGATTAAAAAACAAACAATTACCCAACGTAATTAATTTGAGAGGTGATTTTGGGGGGTATGTTTAGAGGGAGGGGTTGTTCCCCTCTTCTGTTCCAGGCAGTGTTTGTCATTCTTTGGCAGGAACGACTAATTCATTGTCTGACTCTCCAATCTGGAGTCATACAGGGTGGCTTTCATTCCCTCCCCCGCCGCCAAAACTCTTCTGATGTGCTGTGTATTTGTTTGGGAGGGGAAAGAGGAGGGGGGAAGGGAGAAGGTTATATGTTTCTGACCTGCTTTACTGCTTTTCAACTGAAAGTAAATTAATGCACACACTAGATTCCCCTCTGCTGTGCTGATTGGATCCTTGTGCCGATTAAATATTTCACACTGATAGAGGGATGCTGAAAGCACTCAGCTGGTAATGTGGTATGTACATCAGTGGTACAATAACTGACTTTCAGGTTAAAGTCAAACAAAACCCCCAGTTTGCTGCAGTTTTGATTAGAATGAGTTTCACTTTGAATTTAAATCCTTGAGCCTGCTGCAGCGATGGCTAATTAACTGAGATCTGATAGAAAGGAATACATTCTTACTTCTAATGACAGGCAGGCAGGAAGTTGTTAAAAAAAAAAAAAAAGAGAAAAAGAAGAAACCAACAGACAAAAGAAGCCTTTAAAAAAAATAAGAATGCTGACACTGTACTTCAGCATACGTAAAACCTCCCTACCCGTGTTTCACACTCAGCCTCCTTCGGCTGAAAGTGCGCCCCTGGAAAGGCTCTTTCGATCGAGTCCCAGATTTTCTTCAGCTATTTTTTTAATCCTCCTGACAAAAACTAACGCCCGAGTTCCACCTAGTCGGGCAGTCACTACCTCCTCTTTTATGAATTGCGCTTTTGGGAGCTTCCTTTAGGAGAAGGCGGGGGGTGGTGGTGGTGTGCTGCTGCACGGAGCAGGCGAGGGAGTATCCACTCCGTGCAGCGCCGGCCTGGAGTAGGAGGAGACGGAGAAAGAGGAGGAGGGAGGAAGGCTTCCTGCCCCCGGGTACCGCACATCATGCCGCGCCGCGGTGACCCCTCCCTGGAGGTCATTAAAAATACTTCTGTCAAGCAATTTCTCCTCCCTCCCCTCCTTTCTCCCCATCCCTTCCCCCCGCCCCAGCTTCGGCGTCGCAGGGAGAGCGCTTGCATCAAACTGACAGGTCATTTACCGAGATACTGGCAGGAGGGACTACCCCAGCCTTCCTTAAAAACGCTCCTCCTCGGTTGCACATCTTGAACACCATTACATCAAAATGCTGTGTTCCAGAAGCAGTGCATAAAACTTTTCCATGCAAGTGTCTGCGTCCTTGGTTGTATGGAAACATGTTTTAATGTCTTCTCTGGGCACTGGCAACTTGGTGCTCAAGGGTTGTATGCAAAGGGAAGCATTTCTTATGGGAGTCCGGGGGTAAAATACAGACTACGGAGCCTATCGCTTCCATAAACATCCACCAAACTGCCGTGGGTACCCATGTATTTGTACACATGTATGCTCAGCCGAAGCCCTGCTCATTTCTGTTTCAGTGTGAGAAGTTATGCAGGTGGTTGGTTCGTGACTTAAGGCACAGATCAGGCAGGATCAGCCGTGTATATAAGTAGCATCTTGGAAATACATGAGAAATACATGGAAATTCATAGGATTATGCCCAAATCCTAAAAGACTATACTAAAGTGCCATAGCTGGTGGCCTGTCCACAGTGCATTTGTGTGTTGTCACTCTTTGAATATTAAATGTTTTGTTATTCAAGAGAATTTTATTGTGACAATTGAGTAAAAGAACAGAGGTCATGGCCCTCATTGCTGGAGAAGTCTGTTCAGCTGTTTTGCATGCAGGGCCTTAGATTAGTACTGAATGTTAAATTATTAATTGACAAGCAATCATTTTGGTTTGAAAGTGGATTGCTAGTCTTCTGCAAGCTAAATAAACTCTCAGGGTTATGCCAAATGTTTTCTCTTAGCCATGGAGACACTTAGGTAAAGAACTGATATTGCTCTGAAAACAATTGCAGTTTTTCACAGCGAAACTGCTTTGTCAGGAGAGCATCGTTCTAGAAAGATTAATGGACTGATGTCTCTATCTACAGCATGTAGGTGTTAAAATATAAATGTGATGGACAGTGAATTTTAGGTCCCTTTTTAAACGGGTCTCATATTTTACTACGAAAACGTGAAGGTTTGTTGAGAGTCATGCATCTGTTTTAAATCACTGCCGTGGCAAAGAACAGCCAGTAGCGGAGTATTCCCTCATTGTAGAATATGACCATATTCTTGTTTGAGATGTATGTATGAAGTAAACTTGACATCAGATCGGTAAGGATTTGAAGATGTGATGTAAGCTGCAACAGAGTAAATGAAGGAAGGAACCGAAATGGATGAAGGAACCGAAACATTACACTAAAAGTGATGCTGTCCGTGCAAAATCTGGCTGGAGTCTGTGCGCACGTGTATGTGCGTACGTGTACTGTATTGCTCAGTGTGTGTATCACAACAGCACAGCTGCTTTCAAATCCTTTCTCCCTTTGCTCCTTCCATTTCTTTATTCACTAAACAGAATGATTTGTGGTACATGATGGTGGAAGTAGTAGCATTTGAGTAACCGCTAGTAGGGATGCTAAGACTGTTGCCTGGTTGCCTTCTCATCTGGAAACCTTTACAGCACAGACCCTGTCAGAAAGGAGAGGGTGGGGAGAGGGCTTACATGTACAAATAAATAGAAAGGCCAGAGTTATTTTGATACATATGGAAAAAATATTAGCTCTGCTTTGAATAGTTGAGACCGTGCCACGTACAAGATGGGAAACCATAAACAAGCGGCAGCTTTCCAGCACATTGTAGTGTGTTTGCATGTGACCGGCATACATATTTCAAACTCCGGTTTGCCTGTGGCATCCTGCAGTGAAAATGAAAGTTGTGTTGCTATTGAAAAGGCGCTGCTTCAAAATTGGTGTATTGTGAGGACTGTTATGCTGTGGATGAGAAGCAGTGACCTGCTTTCCAGCATTTAAAGCCAATATTTTTTTTTTCCTCTTTTGGCTCTTCCATTATATCAGCACATTTTCAGCTGCAGTGTCCAAAGCTTGCTTAGTTTCTTATTATTCATCATTCCAAAAGTGTCAGAGAATATGTTATGCTGACTGATTCTCAAAATGCAGATTTTCTCTTTCTTTAAAAACCAAGAGTATTTTTTTAATTAATCTGGCAGAAATAGAATACAGCAGATGTAGGTTTTGTTGAGGATTTTTTTAATCTCTCATATCGTAATCTTTATTTCTGCCAACACTCTTTTATCAGTATTTTCATGGGGGTATAAAATAAAAATGGTCATTACAAAGAAAAACTGCATAATAGCTTGTCTCCTACTGATGTAGTCTGATGAAGGAGGATGTTTTTGAAGTTTTGGTAAGCACATTTTCGGAAAATTAATAAATGAGACACAGGAGAGGTACTGTAGCTCCGTTTCCCCAAACAGACATTCTTTCTGTAACTCTTTTTTGGAAACTAATCTTGAGCACCTGATCCTTTGTATATGCTTCCATATTTCGTTTCTAAAATTTGCAGTTATTTAAATAAATTTAACATAGCATTGTTCCCTAGGAAGGTGACTGGCGTGGACCAACTGGTCCTGGCAAGCCTATCACAGGGACACATTTTTTTTTCCTGTATGTACTTAGAAAAGCCCCCCAAACCTAAACATACATGAAAGTTTTCCATTAGGAGATGAATGTTGAATTTTAAAAGCATTTAATATTGATCTCAAATTAGACTGAAACAAGCAGTAACCCTTATTTCCTTAGCTTTTTTTGGTCACATACATCTGAATAGACAGCTTTCTCAGTTTATTAGAAAAATACTAACACATCACATACAAAGATACATGAAACTCACTGTGCATATAGAACAGTGGAAATGGGTTGGATGGTAGTTTGAGTAGTGAAATTTGTTGTTTGTTTGTTTGTTTGTTTGCAGCATTTGCTGCTTTTATAATTCTTGGTATGATTCCCTCCTTTGGAACAAGATAAAAAGCAATTACTTGCTATTGAATTGCGTCAGGAAAGTCAATCTACTTCTGCTTATTTACTTGCCTTTTCTACCCAGCTACCAAGTATGGTATGGAATCATGAAGTTTTGTTTACTTGGATGTTTCTGTTTATGAACCACCTGAGACAAAAGTAAAGCTGTATTAATACCATTAGAATATTACATATTAGAAATTTTATTTAAGTGAAAATCTGAAATCAGTACAGTAACAGTATTTCTGTATGAAGTTTTTCATTCAGTAATCAAAATATTGACATTTCTGAGGACAGATATTAAAATATATTTCAATACAGTGACCTATCAGGGATCATGAACGCTCTTAGTGCAGCAAAAAAAGAAACCCTGGTGTTATTGAAGTCAGCAGCAAACCTCTGGTTGCCTGCATCAGAGCTAGGATTTCAGTCCTGGACTAACTCCAGTTAGGTAATGGATTTATAGCACTGTAACCAAGTACAGCATTTTCTGACAGTCTGTGAGCTTTTGGAGCTTTTCACATGGCAGAAATCAAACCAAAAATACTGTCACAAAGCTGAACTCGATCTGAAAGCTTTGTATTATTGTACAGGTTAATAAGATGCTGCGCAAGGAGGTTTTCAGTAGAGTTGGGGAGAGGTAGTGTTCAGCTCTCCTACATGCAGTCATTTTGCATCTGTAGCAAAATACCAGTACAAGGAACACCAGCGGAAAATTGTACTACAACAAAACAGAGAAATAGTAGTTTTATAGAATTTTGTCATAAGCAACTTCTTGCACCTACATAAAAGGCACCTGAGCTTCTTGGCTTTCACTTGAGTGCTTTTAAACTAAGAGACAGGTGTATCTCTGTACTGAAAGAAAAGTTCTTTCCTCTTCAAGACATCTATGACATGCAACAGCATAGTTGAAGGAAAATAATGCCTATGCTTCCTTGGGGTGACTGTTAGGATAACGGAAAATGAAAGGTAAAGGCAAAAATGACCAAAGCTTAAAACAATTTATATGAAGTCGTGGTTACTAGAATAATGCCAACATTAAAAGCGTAATTTCTTTATATTAAAATATGGAGCAGGTATCTCTGATAAACTGCATGCTTGCTATTTCATATTAACACAAGAACTACAATTCCTAGCGCAAACATAGTTGACAAGTAAGGCTTTACAGCCTTAAAGTGTATAAAGGGTTTAAAGGTAAGAAGGAAAGTATTTTCTTAAGAGTCAGTTAGTTTTGTACTACAAGGCTTCTACTTTATGCCCAGAAGTAAGATTTTCAGCCTTGATTCTAGAAAGAACTAAGCATGGCTGTGACTTTATATATGCACACACTGTATTTTAAACAAGTGAAGTTGACAACAGAATTCTTAATGACTTTAATAGTACAGCAGCAGACCTAGACAGGCAGCAGTTTCCTGAAAGGCTACGTAGGCATTAGATGATGCAATTGCATGGAAGCCGATAGGACCAGTCAGCAAGTAAAGTTAAACATGGACAGAAGTCTTTGTAGGATTCAGTACCTTTGATGGCAACTCTTGTAAAAATGAGATGTTTAATGCTTCAGAGTATCAAAAGAGGCTTAAACCAGGATATTTTTTTCCACCTATAAGAACAGCTTCTGAGGTAAAGTGCTACGACTTTATAAGTTTTTTTTCTTTTCAAAAGTGAGAATTTTATGCAGACACTGGCATTCACAGTGCCTATAGAAGTCTCAGATACAAGTCTTGTAAGAGATACTGTAAATAGGTCGTAATCGATGTATTCCTATTACAGATAACAGAATAGCCACTCTGGAGCAATTTAAAAGCATAACTGTTAAGAAAATCAGAGAACTGCAAGTTGAAATGGATGCTATGGAGAAAAGTTAGCTTGAAACAAACAAAAAAATCAACCCAAAACAAACCACTGGAAAAATAGTGGAAGGTTGTGAGAAAAAAAAAAGTTAAAGGTGAAACAAAAAAATGACTCCAAAGTAAGTCTGGGTGAAGGAATACGAGAAGCAAGCGCTGGGGTGAGGCGAGCACGTGTAGGTTTTCAGACTAATGGAAGAGAAAGTTGAAAACATTGTTTACCTCTAAAGGCCTTTTATTATTAATTAAAGCTGCAGTATTATCTAGACCTATACCGGGATCATTAGTTCCGGGCATAAACAGATACCAAAGGCAAAAAAAACCCCAGACTTTGCAAACCCCGAGTGAAACCGCGAGTTGCCGAGCGAGCAGGGGAAGCCCAGCCTTTCCCTTTCCCCTTCCCTCCCGCCTGTCCTTTCCGAGGAGAAAAACCGTAAAAGGCAATAAACCCAGATCCGCGTTGGCAGGGTCGAGCCGAGCCTGGCAGGGCAGGGCAGGGCAGGGCAGCGCAGCTCCAGCCGCGGAGCTCGGCCGGGGGTCCGAGCGGCGGCGGGGGCCGGGGGGTGTGTGTGTCCGGCGGTCCGGCTGCAGCCCGGCGGCTGACGATGCCGCTTCTCTCTCTCGGCAGAAGCTGACGGTGCGGAGCTGCCCCGCGGCCGTGCTGGTGGGCAGCGGCGCCAGCGGCAGCGCCAAACCCGGCGGCGTTCCGGCTCTCCTCAAGGCACCCGGCGGAGGCGGCGGGAGCCCCAGCGGCAGCCCCGGGCAGAGCCTGGCCATCTCCGTCCTGCCGGCCAAGGCTCCCATCGCGATGGTGACGGCGCACATCAACGGCGGGCTGGGCTGCAGCGCCGCGGGCATGGAGCCCCCGCAGAGCGCCCCCATCAACTTGCAGACCACGGCCAAGCCGGTCGGCGCCCGCCGGCCGCCCGAGCTCGGCTCCAACGCCCAGGTAACGGCGGGGGGGGGGGACACGGGGACGGGGACGGAGGGAGGGAGGGATGGCGAGAGGGAAGGAGGGCGGGGGCCGGCGCGCTGCGGGCTCCGCCGCCGCCGCGGGGGGCGGGAGGGGCGGGGCCGGTGCCCCGACGGGGCGGGGCGGGGCGGGGCGGGGCGGGGTGGTGGTGGTGGTGGTGGTGGTGGTGTCAGGGGTAGGGGAGATGGAGGGGAAGGGGGACCTGTCCCTCCTTCCAAGTGCCCTGGGGGTACGGGGAGTGGAAGGGGGAGGGATTCTCCCTCTGGTGCTATAGGGACCCTCCGCCCCACAGGGAGTGTGGGGGTTTGCCCTCTTGGGGGTACGGGGACTCCCCAGCCCCGCCCGTGGTAGAGGAAGTGCAGAGCGGGCAGGGCAGCGGGGAGGGGGGCTGAAGCGCGAGGCTGCGGGTGCCCGGCGGGTTTGCGGGACAGGCAAGTCCTCTCGCCTCTGATAGCGCGGAGAGGACGTGGGCCCTGATCAAAGAGAGCTACGCTGAGCAGAGGGGAGATGGATACCTCTTGTCGCTTGCCTCCAGTTGCCCACCTTTTGTGGCTACTTTTCTAATTAAGAAGCGGTTCTTAAAAACAAGGTATATGTCAAGAAATGGCGATTGCCACGTTGTGAGCTTAGATATTGCTTGGGGGATGGTGGTAGAGGGTCTCCTGGCTGTGCTGTCATTTCAAGTCTCTGTGGTGTGCTGCAGGTACCTTCCTTCACTTAGGCAGAGGGAGCAAAAGCAGAAATTGTAGGGGACCAGGCATGCTGGCAGGCTGTTGCTTCCAGGTCCAGCCGTTTATATATATATATATATATATATATGTTTAATGCTTACGTTCAAAGTAGTCTAAATAGGAAATAAATGGATTGAATTAGTTGAAGGAGGGCAAAAAAGGAAGGGGTACTGTTTGCCAGACACATTGTTTTGGGCAGTCCATTAACAGGCACAAAAGAGAAGTTTTTACTCCAGACATGGTGTGTGTCAGGAGAGGGGAATTATGCTAATGAAGTTAAAATGTGAATAAAGTGACAAAGCCTTCCTAAAACTTTGGAGAAGAGGATGTAAACTACGATTGCTAACATTGGAAATGTGGATTTGTCTTCTACTTTCTGCACATAGAGGCTGTGGTAGTCTGGTTTTTGTACCTTAATTCCCCTTCACAAGCTCAGGATGTGAATCTCATACTCAGGAAAGAAGAACTGAATCTGAATACATTTGTAAATCAAGGTTATAATGAATGTGTGAGGCTTTTTAATACTCAGGAAGCCCCTTTCTAAACACCAGAGAGGCAATGACCCTCACCAACTTCATCTGCTAAAAAATGGGAAAACACATGCAACCACTCTGGGAACCAAATCATCCTGTCACTTTTTCTGGAGAAATGGCATTGTCTTTAGCTGTTGCACTAAAGTAGCTGTGTGAGGAATTTGATTTTGAATCTCCATTCTGTATTCATGCTGGGTAATTTCCTTTATTGAAGGTGTTGTTTATACTTTATTGAAAAGATACTTGAAGCTATTCCAGTAGGTATTTCTTAGAATCCTGGAGAATAACTATATAAATGATAAACATATAAATGATAAAGTTGCGATATTTCAATGGTCTATCGTTTTGTGAAGGACTATCTTTTACAGTCACTGTAAGGAGCCATAGGAAGAAAAGAATCAAAACAGTGAAGAAAGAAGCTTGAAATAACATTTAATCTATTTAGTCTGAATGGTGAAATAACAGTCCCAGGTGCTGGAGAACGCTACAGGTCAGAACAGCTGACTGCAAACTTGTAACTTCTGCAACTGTTGTTAGAAGAAAAGACTTTCCAATCTGATAAACTGGTGTGCTGTTGAATTATCCATAGTGCTTCCCATTTACCTTTTCAAAGGTGGTCCCACTTCCACCTTCCGTGTCTCCAGACGTGCTGCAGTCAGCAGTGTATTGCAGCCTGCTGGAGCAAAGCACTGATGTTCGTGCACATGTTTCTGTTGTATGTTCTCTCAAACCTGAAACAGTACTTGCCCTGGCATTACAACTTTTCTCACAAAGAACAGCTTCATTTTAAGCAGAATATTGCTGTTTTTTAAATAGCATGGGAATGTTATCTAGCATTTGGGGTTTGCCTTGGTTTTGCTAGAGGAAGAGATCCAGTGTTTTTTAGAAATGTCTGCACATTGCAAGTTCTCAATAGCTGTAGTTTTGTAATTTAATATCTCTGATTATGTTAGTAATTTATGGAAGAAGAAGCTGATCAATGGCAAGTTTCTGAAGCAGAGGACTATAGTTGTTACATCTTTTGAGAATAGTCAGCAGGCATGGATAAAAACAATTAGAAATATTGAATTGTAAATGTAAAAAAATGCAAGCTGACCTTTGGCCCTAAGCTGCCAGGAAACTTAGTGCTGGATTGTGTATTAATTATCATTCCTTTACCCAAATTAAATTTGGTTTGCAAGGTTTCTTTTTCTGGTCTAATGAAAAAAAAAAATCTGTTCTTGCTTCATGCTCAGTATTCTTGATTGTTCCTGGAGTGGTGATTACAAATCAATAGCAGTAACACCTTAGCTACTAACACTGTAGTGTTGGAGGGAAATTTCATTTTGACATTTATTAATAAGCAGTTACTTTCTCTTCTTCTTTTTTTTTTGTGGCATTGTAACAGCTTAGAAAAGTATTTTTTTCTGCTGAAATGTATGAAGTTTGTGAGATGGAGGATAATGACAGCCTTCTGCAAACTGGGTTAAGGTGGCAAGCTGATAGTAGTAAATGAGATTACTGGTGTAGCGTAGCCTATTCCTCTGCATCTGCAAAGTGAGGGAAAGGGCAAGGGCATGAAATGTAATGTTATGAGTTTCTGAACAGTGGTTTCTGCTCGAAAGCGTTTAAGGGGATCAGGATGTGTATATGGTCATCTCAAGTAGTATCTAGCAGGAAGAATGAAATGCTAAATTAAACTCAGCAGAAAAAATAGGGCATCAAACACTATAATCTAAACACAGAACTTTCAAATGTAGATAGGATTAAATGTAAGTTTGTTACATAATTTTCATTTGGGCAGCTGTGTGTCAGCACTTTCATTTTATGCTGTTGTTTACCCAGCAGATTCTTAAAGTGATTTTGAAAAGTTGTTGACTGTAATGGAAGCCATATCTGCATTGAAAAAAAGTATCTAAATAAATACATGCATAACAGATACTAGGGGATTGTTTAGATATTTACCATGTTTTATTAGAAGCAGGAAATGTTGCAGTACTAACAAAGATTGAAGTCTGTAAGCATTGGAAGTCATGAGCTTCAGAAACTAGTGCTACATCTACACTATTCCTTGGCAGCCTTTCAGTGTATGAAGACATGACTGATGGAGTTACATTGATGAAAGTGTACGTGCAGGGATGTCATGAGTATAGTTCTTTCTCCCACTTAGAAAAATGAAGCTTAGAGCTTCATTTGGATGATCTGGAGCAAGTTATGTTGGCAGAAGCAGAATTTTGCTGGCATAAGCTGAATTTTGCTGGCATATGCTGTATAAACGCTAGGAATGCTTTGCCTTCAGAGAATAGCTATTGCTGTTCTGTATAGAGAATGCCCTAGAGCTACAGATAGAGCCCTAGAGTTGTAGGATATCAGCATGCCTGTACCTACAAAGTACTCTCAGTATAAAGAGATTTTAATATAAACCTTTCAAATTACATTTTTTATTGCAATTGCATTTGTGTGGTATTTGCTATTTCCTATCCTAGACACCATTTCCTGACTAAAAGCAGGATCTGAGGTAGCTTTGCTGAAGGACAAAGTCCCATCTGCTGTGCTGGAACAATGTACTGGGTAAAGAAAATGCCCCTCTGCTACCTCCTCATTCTCTTCTAAATAGCAAAACTGAGGGCCAGCAGGCGTCCCAGAACCTAGTTTGGGGAAAGCGGAAAGCCTTTTGGCCATTTGAAAGACAGTTGGATCAGTCAGCTATTGGGAGAACAAGCAAAGAGGGGGGAATACAGCTGTCAGACCACTCGGCTGCTTTTCAGGAGCTGCAGTGAAAGAAAAAAGCACTGGAAGGGCATATGTGCCCTGGGCCATGAAGCACCGTGATACAGACACACAAAATTGCTCCACAGAAAGGTGGCACAGAGTGGCTCTGCAGAGGTAGTCGGTGTCCTGGGAGCAGTACCCAGGGTACTGCTCAAGGTAACCTTTGCCTCTTAGGCAGCTCCACTTCTCTAGTTCCAGAGAGGTGATGTTTGCAGGTAGCTTAGCTATCTCCATGCAGCGTGGCATTGCTGGCTTTAAACTTACCCATGACCCTCAGCAAGTTTGCTGATGATACCAAACTGGGTGGGGTGGCTGACACCCCAGAGGGCCGTGCCGCCATCCAGCGTGACCTGGACAGGCTGGAGAGCTGGGCAGAGAAGAACCTAATGAGGTTCAACAAAAGCAAGTGCAAGGTCCTGCACCTGGGGAGGAAGAATGCTAGGCACCAGTACAGGTTAGGGGCCGACCTGCTGGGAAGTAGCTTGGAGGAGAAGGATCTGGGGGTCGTGGTAGACAGTAAATTATCCATGGCCCAGCAATGTGCCCTTGTTGCCAAAAAGGCCAATGGAATCCTGGGCTGCATAGGGAAGAGTGTGGCCAGTAGGTCGAGGGAGGTCATTCTCCCCCTCTACTCTGCACTGGTGAGGCCACAACTGGAATACTGTGTCCAGTTTTGGGCTCCACAGTTCAAGAGGGACAGGGAACTGCTGGAGCGAGTCCAGCAAAGGGCAACTAAGATGATTAAGGGCTTGGAGCATCTGCCTTATGAGGAAAGGCTGAGAGAGCTGGGACTCTTTAGTCTGGAGAAGGCTGAGGGGAGACCTTATTATGGTGTACAAGTATCTAAAAGGTGGGTTGAAGGAGGATGGAGCCAGGCTCTTTTCAATGGTTCCAAGTAACAGGACAAGGGGTAACGGGCACAAGTTAGTACACAGGAAGTTCCATTCAAATTCACGGAAAAACTTCTTTACGGTAAGGGTGACAGCACTGGAACAGGCTGCCCAGGGGGGTTGTGGAGTCCCCTTCCCTGGAGATTTTCAAGACCCACCTGGATGCAGTCCTGAGTAATGTGCTCTAGGCAATCCTGCTTTAGCAGGGGAGTTGGACTAGATGATCTCTAGAGGTCCCTTCCAACTCTGAAAATTCTGTGATTCTGTGATTGTGTGATTCTGTGACCCTGGAGTGAGAGTGCTGCCAGAACTGGCTCTTGCTTTGTCAACATAAACAGTATTCTCTGTATATACATGTCATGTGCTGTATGTGCACAGGTCACCTACTATAAGTCCCAGAGGCTTCTAAAGTACAAAGTAGATATTAGGTGCAGGAACATTTGGATACTGCTGTAATAAAAGAACTGTCTCTTGTCTGTGATCCTGGTGTGATGCTCTGTCCCCTATTACTCTATGCGGCTCTTAGAAAACATCTTAGCAAGGCACTGACTCCCTGTCCATCAGGACTCCACAAGCAAAAGCATAAGATCTGCCTCTTACTCCTCTCTGTGCTTTCCTTCCCACACGTGTATTCCCTGGGTCAGCTGGAGAAAAATTTGGCAAGTTTCCCCATGCACATGTGCTGTTGCGTCCTGGGGCTTGTCTGTACAGGGAGGTTATTTCAAAGTAAAATATGGTATGAGGATTTATAGTGCTATAAATTCTTGGCAAGATAGTAAACTGTTCTCCACAAATGCTTCATTAACTCCACAGCTCGAAGAAGTGCTTGTATCCATGTTTAGATTGAGCAGGCTATATGGGTATCCATTTTTATTCAGGAAAAAGTGGTTTTATACCTGTAGGAGGATGCTCGTATATACTTCTTAGCTATCTGTATATTCAATTTACTAGAAAAAAACGTATTCCAGAAGTTTAAGAACATACCTCTGCCTGTGATGGCCATTTTTCAGAATAATTTATTTGTAGAATGATTTATTACCTTTCTCTTCACCATCCCACTTAATGTGCTCCACTCTGCTCTCTGTAAAACTGCTTCCTCCATAATTGGAAATCCACCTGCATGTATGACTAAGTCTTTTTGGCTTTTATTTATAATTTGTATTGCAGTAGTACTTAGAGGTTTTATTTATAGATATATTTATCTGTATTGGTTATGTGGCTATATATAGCTTTTTTCTATGATCCATGTTACCACAGCGTCTAAGTACATGGCAATAGTTAATTTATCCTCACAATATGGAGTTATTATGATTAAGGTGCTATTATTTCACATGTGCTGTTGGAAAACCGAAAAATAAAGGATCCATTTATGCTTTTTCACAGGAAGCTCTCAAGGGTTGCCTTAAGCAGGATCCCTGTGTTGGCAGCCACACTACTGGCCTTTCAGGTCAGTTTGAGAATGCCTGAGACATGTCCATGCTGCAGGCGGCATCCTTGGGAACAAGAACTGTCCCACAAGTCCTTGAAGCATGCTATGGCCCCTTTTAGCTTTTGCCATAGCTCTGTACCCATCTGCCTCATACTTACTTCTTGATCTGCTGCTCAGTCTTTACCATCCACATTGATCTCAGTGCCAAGACGCAGGCAGAAATTATAAGTAGTGAGCACAGGGAAGGACAAAAGATCCAGAGGCTCTGCCTAGGTCTAGGGGAGGGGAAAAATGAAGGCATTGCTTTATGGATTATGACAACCACGGTCATTTTGGCAATCTACAGGAAGACCTTGTTGGATGTCTTGTTGGCATCAGAAGTGTATCAGACTGCCTGTAATGTACCAGCAAAATTGTTGCGTGTCTGGAGTCCATGGCTTCTGGTCTTGCTGTCACACCATTTATATCTTTCTCCAGGTATGAGTTGATCAGTAATAGCTCATGAATTTCAAGCTATTGAAGAGTTTTGTTGAGGGCTTACTTGAGCTTCATTTTACCTGGCACTCTGCTGGTTTCTGGGTGTCTCTCCTGGAGGAACAGAGCAATGATTGCTCTGTGTGGGTGACAGCTCCTACTGACCTTCCCCAAATTGTGCTGTTTTTCACAATCTCCTCAAATGTGAAATGGTGGCTGGGTCTCCTGCCGGGGCCAAATTAGCACTCTGAGCTGTCTACTTCTGCCAGTTTGTGAGGGCAACTTGGTGTAGTAACAGTATTCTATTAGAAGTAACTGTACAGGAGAGAACTACACAGAAAGCCTGTGGCAGGAAAATTTTGAACAGGCAGGCCCAAGGATGAGATGGATGTGGTACTGCCCATGCTGTCATGCCCATGGGTTCATAAACCATAGTTATTGTAGATAGAGGAATTCTGGATTATGGTTCTACTAGACATTGTTAGAGGAATTTGTGGAGAGCTCCTAAGGACCAAAATCCTCTCTGGGATCCCACTTGAGCTGCTGTGAAGAACAGTAGCATAGATACGGAATTTTGCATCAAAACTTTGCAGACATTACGACAGGCAGAGTTAGAGACTGAGATACTCTGAAGTATTCTCCTTCCTAAATCCTATTGGAAATTCTGCTTGTGGTACCTGGGCCCAAGGGTCTTGCCTGGGGACACACAGATGTCCTTATAGAGCAGAGACTTGAGGTACAGTCTTATTAGCATATTAACTACTCGAGCCATCTTGTTTGGTCTCCATGGCAGACACTGAAGGCATTACCTGTTGGAGGGAGTGTCTGCTAAAGAGCATGTAATGCAAGCAGGCAAGACAAAATTTGTGGGGCAATCAGAGAGCAGAGAGATGAAGTGACTTCTGGGGTCACACAGCAGGAGAGAGCCCAGATTCATCCATGACAGCCCTACATTTCATCCAGTGGACCACACCTCTCAGGTTTTTAGAAGGATGTCAGCGACACTGTGAGTATGAGTAGGACAAAGACATTGGATTCTTTTAGGTTTGTACCTCAAAGGATTTAATATAGCATATTCAGTCTCCTGGATCATCCTTTGATAGCTTCAAGGCAAGTTGTCTTCAGGACATATTTGTAAATGTGGAAGAGGAGAGGTGGCTCAGCCAAATTAAATGAAAAATAATAATAAAGAAAAAGACAAGGAGAGGGGGAACCCCAAGGGTTCACAGTCCCCCACACCATCCAGTGATCCATTCTGTCATCGAGGCTTTACTAACTTTTAACTTTACCATTAGAATGTTGTAAAGAGCATGGTAATTTTAGGAAATGGATTATAGAGTATATGTGACAGGTTCTGCTTGTATTTACACCCTCTCAGTTGCAGGT
Source organism: Vanellus vanellus (assembly GCF_965231255.1). Classification (NCBI taxonomy): domain Eukaryota; kingdom Metazoa; phylum Chordata; class Aves; order Charadriiformes; family Charadriidae; genus Vanellus; species Vanellus vanellus. The sequence continues at coordinate 78,802,712 of NC_138905.1, read as the reverse complement.
TTATTAAGGGAGGTACATGAATTTACTCCGTATTTAAATATGGGTAGCTAAGAGCAGGATTTGGCCTCACTACTCTGATATATACTGCGTAAAAGCACTTTAAAATTTGTATTTCTTGCTAAATAGCATAAAATTACATCCTTTCAGGTTAATTAAACCGTTTTGCAATGCTGGTTGCTGTTGATGGGATATTTAAATGTCAGAGTCAGAATAAGCTCTTATGCTTCCTGATTATAAATGGCTTCCTTTTAAATGTCCCAGACGTACGTATATGGTCAATACATCTAAAGTGCGTGGATTTCTGCTTTTCTCAATCTGCATTTTCATTTGGTCTACAATAGGGTCAAACACTCACTGGTATCAAAGACTGAATAAAGACTCTCAGCAACTGAATAAAACCTGATTAGGCCCAACATGGTATTCCTTACATAGCCAAAAATTTCCAGTGAAGGCAGTGGAGTATTCAGCAGGAAAGGATAAGCAGAAGTGGATTCACACTGACTGTCAGACACTTTGTTGTAAGAATCTAGGAGAAACCTTTCCAAATTTGTTTCTGTGTGGACTGGCAAAGAAACACCATGCTGCAAGAACTTAAATGACCAGGAAACAATAGCAAGTTGCAGATTTGGAGACCGTACTGTGGTTCTGTCCTCTGCAACCTTTGTGTCACTAAACATCCCCTCTGGCAGGTTCATGTGAAGTGGTATGTAGGTATGGATGTGCTACCTCACTGTTTATAGAATAGGTTTTTGTCCTGCAAGTGGCTGGGAAGAGTCTCTACCCAGAAACAGGAGCGGAAGGAAATGAACCAAAACTACTTCTGTTTTGTCAATGATTCCTGCTACTGCAGAATAATGACAGAGCTCTCAGCCTGTTGGTATATCTAGATCCTTATAGCCAGAAGTAATTAATTGGTCTGTATGTAGAAAACCAAACAAAAGAGACCAGGTTAAAGGAGGGGAATGCATTTGACTGAATTTCATGCCTTTCCTTGGGAGCTATTTTAACTTCCTAATAAGTAAAGTCATAAATATAGGAATATATAGACAGTCCCCTTATGGAAATTTCTGTGATATTTTTGTACGTGGTTATATATCCTCCATGTAAACAAAGTTCTGAGTCCCTTGTTCTAATGCTGAGAGTTTATAGCACATTATTGTTTTGACACTAATCAGAGTAGCTCCCATGCAGAGCTTTGATTCACTTCAGAAAACCAAAGAATGCTCTAAAAATGGTAATACACTGTAGCTATTTCATTGTAATTGGAGGCTGTCTGTGCCTCACGGAAATTACCAGGCAAGCATTCTTGAAAATGTCAGAATTTTCAAGTTAGTTCTATTTAAAATGGGGGAGCAAGAATGCGAGGGGATGGATAGAAAATTTGAGGGCTGTGTGATTCAAACTTAAAGTGCAGTTTGCAATAATGAAAGATGATCAACTTTGGGGGTGGGGAAATCATCTCTTAGGTTTTCTAAATTACAGGATGCATAAAAACATCCACTTATTCTACATCTACTGTTACTTTAATAAAAGGCACCACTTTAGGAAATGAAAGGCTTTGGAATATCGCCAAACGTCTTAGTTCTATTTATCGTCAAAAGGTGGAGTTTTTTCATTATCCACAGAGTCTGTGGGGTAGTTGAATAATTTGAAGGAATTTGTGTTTGATACCAGACCGCAAACTCTGTATTTATCTTCTTTCAATGTTCATATTGCAAATACAAGCATGATAAAATTTTCTGTTGGTGTTATAACTGTATCAGGATTTGGCAATTGGTCTGCTACTAATCTCATAATGTGCATCCATGTCTATATTTAAATTAATTGGAAAACTGTACCAGAAAATACTGCTTTTAAATTATTTTATGTATAAATGAGGGGAGAGGGGGGAAAGAGGAGGAGAGAGAGAGACTAGATGCTGTAAATACAGAGTGCTGATGAATACTCAAGTAGTAAATAGAAATATCTTAGAAGTCATTCCTGACAGTAATAAAGGCAGCAATTTGATTTCATCTGTGGATAATAAACTGGTTTCACATTGCAATAAAAGTGGTGCTTATGTTATATTAATATTTATTAGCACTTATTGATGTTAGGGTTTAGTTGTTATGTTTTCTTCACATCATAGCCATTTTATAAAAATTCAAGTTAAATTGCTACACAATAAGCAATTAAAAGTCTTTGTGTATGCGAGAGAGAGAGAGGAAAAAAAAATAAATCTCTCTGTGGAGATATTCCTGTATGGAAGGGCAGACCCTTGCTGCCTAGGAATCTAGAGAGTTGTGCTCAAAATGACAGAGTTCTGTGAGTTTCCACTAGTTAAAGATTTGGCTCTCTGAATGCATATTTCAACACATAAGCACTGTTCTGCTGTTTATGTCAGAATTGTTTGTATGGGTTTCCTGTTGTTTAACAATACATTTTTGTATTCCTTGCTTTGACTACGTGCACTGCCTCAAAAAGGCAAGAGATTATGTATTACATTTAGTGGCCTTTTTTATGTGACGTGCGAAGGATTGCTAACTTGCAGGATAATGTGAGTCAGAAAGTGATCTGATCCAAATTTAACCAAATTTGTTCATCTCTAAATTTAGAGAATAGCTGAATGGCAAGACAGATATATTTCAATTTCCATCAGTGACAAGGACAGAGCGTTGGCGGATTCCTGTTAACAGCTATATCGTGTGTTTTTGATACTCATATATGTGTGTATGGGTGGGAAAAGACTAGTTACTAACTTTTATTTATCAAGATCCTGTTTCTTCTTTGACTGCTTTTAAATCACGCTTGGGCTTGATGTTCCTTCAGTGCAGATAATTCTTTTGCAGAAGGTGCGCTGTAGTCTTGAGTCACGTTTTTGCCCTCTGAGTAGAAAGACTTGCATTGGATTTGGATTTTTATCGTTATGAAAACTGAAACATAGACCCTTTTGTAATAAGACAGGTACCAGGCAAGGTAAGACAAACCAAAATTCTTTTTGTTGATTTTACAATCAGGTTTCAATATCAATAATTTCAGAAAACAGGTTCAAGTTTATCCTTCACTTGAGTGTAACCCTGAGTTTAACATGTGTATAATTCACATGTCTTCATTAGGGTTAATCATGTGCTTGTAACTGAGTTTTTATTTACCTGCTTTTCTGTGCTGGGGTCTTAATCTTTTTGATTATTCTAATTCTTTGGCCAAATATTGTCCTTGGAGATTTGACCAGTGAAAACAAGAACATGTCCCCACTGCTTTTATACAAGACATTTAATTAATGGGTACAACTGTGTTGTTTTTTTTCTCAGTGAGATCCTTATTAGACCTCTGTTTAGCCTGCTTCTCATGTTTGATTTTATTAAGACCCCAGTTCAGTGACTGTGTCATCAAATTTGCACGTATAGTGATGGATTGTGATATTACAAGCAATTTGATTGTTGCATCCCTCACTGAATCAAACAATGAGACTGGCTGGATTGGAGATAAGTTAATTTTTACGTACAAGATCACTGAACTAGCAGTGATTGAATGGGTAATACCAGAAAGTGCATGACAGCTTTGTTGAGATTTAAGTAACATTGTGTTTCCTGTAGTTTGCTAAAGTGGTAATGATGATTTAAGGGTCTTACCTTAAATCTTTACTGTCCTTACAGGTGTAAAATAAAAACACAAGTCAGCCTTGTTTAATTTAATGTAACATTAATTTCTCTTTAAAGAATCAGTACACTAAAATATTTTTAAAGGACAGCTATCTTAGCATAATAGTAATAAGAACATTGTAGAAATTTGGCAGGAATACTATGGGGTATAATTATAGAAGACTGTTTGTGGTAATTAATTAGCATTTGCTCTAATAAAATCCCACCACTCTATCTGCTGATATCACGTTTTCTTCAGAGTGAAACATTACTATATTCATTTTCCCCTGCACTTGTCTTCTCAAAATATAAGCCAATAATCTATATTCTGTCGACTTGTATCACTCGTCAGTGTTCCTTGTTATATAGAAAATTAAACACTGCATTTGTTAGTATTGCTGGAAAAGCCCAGCCTCCTAAGAAGTATGAGAAGATAAAAAGCTTCAGGTTTCTGCTATATCTGTGTTCTTATTATGGGCTTTAAAGCAGAGTAAGTGGCTTTGAACTACCACTATGATGGCTCAAAGTGTTTACACTTTGTTCTCAAGTCTTGAGGAATATGAGCTCAAACTCTGGTTCCTCTAGCCTGAGTTCAGAAATTGTTTCTGAATTTAGAATTTATTACATAGAACCAGAATTAACCTATGTCTTGATATATATGATGTCCTTTGTAAGTTTAAGTTTATAAGTCTTCTTAATACCAAAATGTTACTCAAAGAATTTCATGAGCATTTTCAAATATGTGAATTTGGAATATGTCCACTGAAGTCAAGTATAGGGAAGCTAGATTCATACGAGCAGAGTTAATCTACAAGATTGCATCACTAGCATGTCTCTAACAATTTTCCTAGTAACAATACAATAAATAGGCTTAGTATGCCATTAATGATTATTATTATTACATTTTCTTTGAAAAGGAACTTTTAATTTTTAAAAACACCATCTTTGTGACCTGTTCATCCTAATTTTAATGGTTTTTCAATTTACAGTGTCAGGGTGTAGACTATACAGAACTTTCATGTCTTCACGTAGGAGATAACTGAAGATCTGAGTAGCATGCCTTACCAACATTTTACTTTTGGGGTCAATGGCATGATATAAATAACCCTTTTTGAGTAAAAGCCAGTCAGTCTAAAAAATTAATAGATATTTCAGGTAGTAAAGTTCTCTTTGTATCTCCCGCACAATTAGTTTGGATTTAAGATACCATTGTTCAATTTAAGAAAAAATAAAGATACAATTTTTCCCCTTTTAGCTCTGGGAATGACTAGTTTGAAGTCCTGATCTCTGCAATGATCTCTGTATGGATACCTGCACAGACCTTGGCTGAACTGAGTTAAGACTCATCAAGATTCATGGTTCTGCCTTTATGAAGACATTATTGTTATGCTGTTTCGCAAAGTATGCAAGCTGAAAACATTTTCTCCCGTTGTCTTTTATTTCTAGTAAAAGAGAGTTAGGCTAGATCATAGAATCATAGAATTGATGAGGTTGGAAGGGACCTTTAAGATCATCAAGTCCAACCATTAACCTACCCTGACAAAAAACACTTCTAAACCATGTCCCTAAGTACCACATCTACTCTTTTTTTAAACACCTCGAGGGATGGTGAATCCACCACCTCCCTGGGCAGCCTATTCCAATGTTTAATAACCCTTTTAGTGAAAAAGTGTTTCCTAATATTCAATCTAAACCTCCCCTGACATAACTTAAACCCATTTCCTCTCGTCCTATCACTTGTCACCAGGGAGAAGAGGTCAGCCCCCACCTCTCTACAACCTCCTTTCAGGTAGTTGTAGAGGGTGATAAGCTCAAGATCAGAGCATCCCGACACGTAGGAAGTCAAGGAAGGGAGCCAGGAGACCTGTGTGGCTAAACAGGGAACTGCTTGGCAAGCTCAAGTGGAAGAAGAGAGTTTATAGATCATGGAAGGAGGGGCTGACCACTTGGGAAGAGTACAGGGCTGCTGTCAGGGGATGTAGAGAGGCAACTAGGAAAGCTAAGGCCTCCTTAGAGTTAAACCTGGCAAGAGGGGTCAAGGACAACAGGAAGAGCTTTTTCAAATACATTGCAGATAAAACTAACACCAGAGGCAATGTAGGCCCACTACTGAATGGGGTGGGTGCCCTGGTGACAGAAGATACAGAGAAGGCAGAACTACTGAATGCCTTCTTTGTCTCTGTCTACTCTGTCGGGGGCTGTCCTGAGGAGTCCTGTTCTGCTGAGACCCCAGATGAAGATGAAGTCAAGTCAATGGATGAGTTTGCCTTAGTTGATGAGGACTGGGTCAGAGACCAGTTAAGCAACCTGGACATCCATAAATCCATGGGTCCAGATGGGATGCACCCGCAGGTGCTGAAGGAGCTGTCTGAAGTCATTGCTGGACCACTCTCCACCATCTTTACCAAGTCTTGGGAAACGGGCGAGGTGCCTGAGGACTGGAGGAAAGCAAATGTCACTCCAGTCTTCAAAAAGGGCAAGAAGGAGGACCCGGGTAACTATAGACCGGTCAGCCTCACCTCCATCCCTGGGAAACTGATGGAACAGCTTATCTTTGGTGCCCTCTCAAGGCATATCAAGGATAAGAGGGTTATTAGGGGCAGTCAGCATGGCTTTTCCAAGGGGAAGTCATGCTTGACCAACCTCATAGCCTTTTATGAGGAAATAACGAGGTGGATGGATGATGGCAGAGCGGTAGATGTGGTCTACCTTGACTTCAGTAAAGCATTTGACACGGTCTCCCACAGCATCCTCATGGCTAAACTGAGGAAGTGTGGACTGGATGATTGGATAATTAGGTGGACTGCGAACTGGCTGAAGGAGAGAAGCCAGAGAGTCGTAGTCAATGGGGCAGAGTCCAGTTGGAGGCCGGTAACCAGTGGAGTGCCTCAAGGGTCGGTACTGGGGCCCATATTATTCAATATATTCATCAATGATTTAGATGAGGGAATTGAGTGTACTATCAGCAAGTTTGCTGATGACACTAAGCTAGGAGGAGTGGCTGACACGCCAGAGGGCTGTGCTGCCATCCAGAGAGACTTGGACAGGCTGGAGATTTGGGCAGGGAATAACTTAATGAAATACAACAAGGGAAAGTGTAGGGTCCTACATCTGGGCAGAAACAACCCCAGGTTCCAGTATAGGATGGGGAGCTACCTGTTAGAGAGCAGTGTAGAGGAAAGGGACCTGGGGGTACTGGTGGACAGCAGGATGACCATGAGCCAGCACTGTGCCCTTGTGGCCAAGAAGGCCAATGGCATCCTGGGCTGTATTAGAAGGGGGGTGGTTAGCAGATCGAGAGAGGTCCTCCTTCCCCTCTACTCTGCCCTGGTGAGACCGCATCTGGAATATTGTGTCCAGTTCTGGGCCCCTCAGTTCAAGAAGGTCAGAGAGCTGCTGGAGAAAGTCCAGCTTAGGGCAACTAAGATGATTACGGGAGTGGAGCATCTCCCTTATGAGGAAAGACTGAGGGAGCTGGGTCTCTTTAGTTTGGAGAAGAGGAGACTGAGGGGTGATCTTATTAGCGTTTATAAATATATAAAGGAGGAATGTCATGAGGATGGAGCCAGGCTCTTCTCAGTAGCAACCAATGATAGGACAAGGGGTAATGGATTCAAGCTGGAACACAAGAGGTTCCACTTAAATTTGAGAAGAAACTTCTCAGTGAGGGTGACAGAGCACTGGAACAGGCTGCCCAGGGAGGTTGTGGAGTCTCCTTCTCTGGAGACATTCAAAACTCGCCTGGACGCCTTCCTGTGCAACCTCATCTAGGTGTTCCTGCTCCGACAGGGGGATTGGACTAGATGATCTTTTGAGGTCCCTTCCGATCCCTAGCATACTGTGATACTGTGATACTGTGATAAGGTCTCCTCTCAGCCTCCTCTTCTCCAGGCTAAATAACCCCAGTTCCCTCAGTCGTTCCTCATAAAATTTGTCCTCCAGACCCCTCACCAGCTTCATAGCCCTTCTCTGAACACGCTCCAACACCTCAATGTCCTTCTTGTAGTGAGGGGCCCAAAACTGAATGCAGTACTCGAGGTGAGGCCTCACCAGTGCCGAGTACAGGGGGATGATCACTTCCCTAGTCCGGCTCACCACACTATTCCTGATACAGGCCAGGATGCTGTTGGCTTTCTCGGCCACCTGGGCACACTGCTGTCTCATATTCAGCTGGCTGTGCACCAACACCCCCAGGTCCTTTTCTGCCAGGCAGCTTTTGAGGCACTCTGCTCCAGCTGTAGCGCTGCATGGGGTTGTTGTGACCCAGGTGCAGGACCCGGCACTTGGCCTTCTTGAACCTCATACCATTGGCATCGGCCTATCAGTCCAGTCTGTCCAGATCCCTCTGCAGAGCCAACCTACCCTCAAGCAGATCAACACACCCACCTAGCTTAGTGTCATCTGCGAACTTACTGAGGGTGCATTCGATCCCCTCATCCAGGTCACTGATAAAGATATTAAACTAGCCCCAGCACCGAGACCTGGGGGACACCACTTGTGACTGGACACCAACTGGATTTAACTCCATTCACCACCACTCTCTAGGCACGGCCATCCAGCCAGTTTTTTACCCAGCAAGGAGTACACCTGTCCAGGCCACGCGCAGCCAGTTTCTCCAGGAGAATGCTGTGGGAAGCGGTGTCAAAAGCTTTGCAAAAATCCAGATAGATAACATCCACAGCTTTTCCCTCATCCACTAAGTGGTTCACCTTATCATAGACGGAGATCAAGTTTGTCAGGCATGACCTGCCTTTCACAAACCCATGCTGACTGGGCCTGATCACCCTGTTCTCCTGCATGTGCGATGTAATGGCACTGAGGATGATCTGTTTCATGACCTTCCCAGGCACTGAGGTCAGACTGACTGGCCTGTAGTTCCCTGGATCCTCCTTCCGGCCCTTCTTGTGGATGGATGTCACATTTGGCAACCTCCAGTCAGCTGGGACCTCCCCAGTTAGCCAGGACTGCTCGCAAATGCTGCAAAGTGGCCTGGTGAGCACTTCTGCTAGCTCCTTCAGTACCCTTGGGTGGATCCCATCTGACCCTATAGGTTTGTGCACCTCCAGGTGCTGAAGCAGGTCCCTCACCATTTCCCTTTGGATTACAGGGGCTTCATTCTGCTCCCCGTCCTTGTCTTCTAGCTCAGGGGTCTGGCTACTCGGGGAACAACTGGTCCTACTGCTGAAGACTGAGGCAAAGGCGGCATTAAGTACCTCAGCCTTTTCCTCATCCTTGGTCACTATGTTACCGGCCCCATCTACTAGAGGACAGAGATTATCCTTAGTCCTCTTTTTATTGCTAATATATTTATAGAAACTTTTTTTGTTGTCCTTGACAACAGAAGCCAGGTTTAGTTCTAACTGGGCTTTGGCCCTCCTGATTTTTTCCCTACATAGCTTTACTACCTCTTTGTAGTCCTCTCGAGTGGCCTGCCCTTCCTTCCAAAGGCCATAAATCCTCTTTTTTTCCCTAAGTCGCAACACTAGCTCTCTGTTTAGCCAGGCCGGTCTTTTTCCCCGACGGCTTGTCTTTCGACACACGTATTTCAGTGTTGAAGTGCGCCTAGCTGTCTGGAGTTCAAAACTTAGACCCTCAAAGTCTGCTCAGTAGCTTTTAGGTTTGGACCCAGGTGAAATCCATAAATGCCTCTATTTCTATTAGACATATTCCCTATGCGCCGAAATGTTTGCAGTGGGGCATTGTAAGAACTACTGTCATGTTAACAGGGTTGAACAACAAGGTGGCCAAAGCATTGATAGGAATTGTTGGCTGTCTTTTCCCCCAAGCGTTCTCTAACCACTGGACCATAAGACCACATTCTTTCTTCTCACACTAATTTAGCAGCTTTGAAAAAGAGTCTTTCTCCCAAGTATGTTCTGATAGTTAAATGGCTTACAGAGCTATGTGTGAGTGTAGGAACTGAGATCTTCCTTCTCTGGAGTAGGTGATTGAACTCCTGAGAAACTGTTTGAAGGGAAAGATGGAAAAGAGGAAGAAAGGAAAGCACAGCTTTCTTGGAGTGTGTTTTGAATGAAAATGGCTGAACACAGATTAATCTCCAGGAGGGACTCAGGGAGGTGAATCCCAATGGGACCAAAGCAGGTCTCTTTCAGAGCGAAGTACCGAGGCCTGGGGTCAGTAATGCAATAAAACACTCCCATTTAACACATCTATCTAGACATCTGTCTTCTGCCCTAGGGTGCTGGTTTGCAAATTTCTTCCCAAGGTGCCCCATCATACTCTTTGGATACCCTACACAGGGAAACTTAGATGCCTAATTAAGAACTGCAGTAAGGCACCTAAGAGCTGGTCATTGTACTTCATGCGTTTGTGGATTCAGTTCTAGGTACTGAGTTGTTGACACCTCAAAAGTGATGTTTCCGGGCTTGCTGAGAAGCAAACCTTCAGGTGTCCAGAGAATATTAACAGTTAAATCTGAAGCACATGAGGAATTTACTGTCTTTAAGGCTTGACAGCAGCTAAATGTGGGGGGATGAGAAGATGATTTTGAACTTTTCAGCTAAAGTTGGACATAGGCACACTGGGGCTTTTCTCAGCCTACTAGGCCCTTGGAAGATGTCCCAGTATCCCGGTTTATCTGGGACTAGCAGAATGAAATATCCTAAGTAGGAGCCAGAAAAAGTCACACAGGCTAGATATTAGACCAGAGTTGTGGTTTGATTTTTTTTTTTCCTGGTTTTCTTCTTATAATTTCTGCACTCCAGAAACAGATACAATTTTTAGGCTGGGAAACAAAAGAGCCTTTGGTGACTTTAGTGTTTGTAAGGCTAGTTCTGCTAGCACTAATATTGATGCAGCACCTCAGGAAGAAGAGGAGATTTTCTACTTAGGGAAACACTGGTGCTCACTTTGGTATATTTACAACTCTGGAAAAATATTATATGTAATATATTATTATGTGTTCTGAAGTGTATGGTATTGTATTCACATACATATAGTGTATATATATGTATCTAACATATATTTATGAATTTATTTATATAAGCATAAATTTGCCAAATCCTGTTACTGTCTGAACAAATCAACATAAAAGATCGGCCTTTTTATTGGATCATCAAAGAATCAATTACATTTGTAAGTAAATACTGTAGAGTTTATCACCCTCCAAAACTAAATAAGGTACTGCTGTATTTTGGTATTTTCTTTTAATTAGAAGGTGGCACCTGTTTAGCAATCTCTGCAATGATTTTTCACAGTGGCAATCCTAGAACTGTGGAATACCAAAGTTAAGAATTCAATAGCAACAGTAATTCAGCCATGCTGTACTAAAGCAGTATTTTCCACTGGGTTTTGTTGGTGGGCAAGTGGCTCAATATTGCTGAATAGTCTGCCTAAAAAAAAATAAAGCAAGCTTATGGAGTGTTCTGCACATTCAAATTAACATTTCCTGGGAAAGTTATTGCTTCCTTTTTTCTAACTAGTTATATTAACAGTAGAATTTTAAGATTTCCCTTTATATGGAATTCAGGCAAAGTCTTCATGTTCCTTCCTCAAGTTCTATGCTCAAGGAAGTTACTTTTGGTAACAACATCCAGTTATTATGGCTGAACTGATCTAATAGCTTCCTTTCCCCAAGAACACTGGAACCATCATTCCATTTTTCTGTTCCCCTGCCTTTGTGGTTTTTGTCTTCCCGTCCCTCCCCCACCAGCTAAGAAACATTTCTTTTTCCCTTGCCTTTATTCTGTTGCCTGTTGGATACTTTCCTAAGCTAATTCAACTAGCAGAAAACTTTCTTTATCCTGGTTAGCAAGCTGAATTAGCTCAGCTCAGGGCCTGACAAAAGGGACTGTGTGGCAGTGAGCAATTAGATCATCTCAGGCTGTCACTTCCCTCATGTTTTCTACATCTTCAGAGCATCTGAAGAACGCATAATAAAAACTCAGAGCAACTCAGAGCAAGAACTGCAAAAGTAGCTCTGAGCCCCATGGGTGCTAAGGTGGAATGATTTGGAAGATAATCTTAATTTTTCAGTAGCTGCTGATAGGCTGCGTGGGCCATTCTGGTAGGTGAGGACTCCTAAATCACTAAAGAATGATGGTCATTTCCTCCTTTATTTTTCTTCCCCCTGCCTTCTTTTTCCATACCCTAATCCTCATGTCCTGCAGCTGGGGTAGACCAGTAGCACTTTAGCAGTTGCTGGGGCTCTGTTGAAGATTTTCACTCATGCTTGAACTCACTTGAGGGAGAGGCTAGAAACTGCTTTGTGTGACATGCTGTGCATGCATTTTCCCCTTTACTCAGAAATATTTCCACAGACTGTGAACAGAGAATATGTAATTTGAAGACATTAGTCATTAAAAACAACATCAACCTGGAACAGTTTAGTAGTTAAACAGCAAATCTTTTATGAATCAGCTGAGCAAGTGACTAGTGACTATAAGTGTGATCACAGCTGCTGAGTGTTGTTGTTGCAACTCAGTGAGACTATACTCATTTGTGCAGGAGGTGGAGACTTAATTGAATATGATTTCTGAATAAAGCTTCAAATCACAGAACAGATATGTGCATGCTAATGCAGTTCACATAGCCAAACATTCTTCTCCCACCCCCAAAATTTAGAGTGTGATCTAATGACTGTGGAAAAACCCTGACTGTTTCTTTTGATAAGAATAATGGTGCTTTAAAAAAATACTAACCAGCAAATAATATGATGGAAGCTGTGTTTAAGAACAGGTATTTGTCACAGCTATCTATCCTCTTGTGTAAGTAACCAGTGGGATTTCTAAACCAGGACAACTCGTGAACTTTATTCATCATGTTTTTCCTTTGCCTGAATACATAACCACAGTGTGCTCAAACAGAATTTGTATTTTTTAGTTTACTCAGATGGGAATGTGCAAGAGGCAAGAAGTAGAGATAGTGGTCTGAAAAGTCTAAGAGCTGTGGAAGAAGCAGAGAAAAATTAGATGGTGCTCTGAAAAGCTTAAGAGACATCATAAAAGCAGAAAATATTTTGCTTTATCTCTGCATATACTCCTCTGATACCCTCATGAGTTTTGATACCACTGTGGGTTGAGTAGGAATACCATAGCAGCAATTAAGAATTTGGTCACACTGTGGTTTTCAAAGCAGGTTTGGAATTTAAAGTGGTACCTTGCCTCCTGCTGCTTGTTGCTACCCCAGATACTGGGCCTTGTAAAGGGCAGTGAGAGCAGTTGTAGGCTGTTTCAGTACAAAAGCATCTGGCATAGTTTACATCGTCGTTAATTGCCTGTAAAGAGGGTTGGTCTAAATGTTTTTTTTAGTGCCCAAAGAAAGGATGGTTTCAAAAATAGTGATATTTTAAAAAAGCAATAGGACTTGTTGTGTTTCTGATTGTCTACTTCATAACAATAATAAATGTGCATACAAGAGTGTGATTAATGAATTCTGAGTAGAGAGAAAGGAAGTGGGGAAAACAAACACTTTTAAAAGCTGGGAGAGAAATCTTTAAATTTCTATGAAATCGCAATTAACTTACTGTTTACACAAAATATGTCTGAAGTGCAGTCTCTTTGGGATACAATCTAAGTGTGAAACTGAAATATGCCATTATTCCACCAGCTTGTTTGAAATACCATACATGGTGATTTCACCACACTTTGAAAATGAAGAATGATTTCCACAGATTTTTGTAGAAGCTAAGTCTAGAAGGAAAGAAAAAATATGTATGCATAGACGCCTTGCAGGAGCCTCAAAGTTATATCCAAGCATCCGGTGCTTTTACTGGTGGACTATATGGAAAAATAATAGCATTCAGGTGTTTAGGTTAGCTAGAGGACAGCAACTATCCTGGATTATTGAGGTAAGGAGCAGCAAGTTTTGTCAGATGAACTTGGAGGTTGCATATAGTGCTTGGCATTTATATAAAGCAAGCTCAAGGTTGAATGCAGCATTCAAGTTGTAAAATGGATGTAGAATGGGTAAAAAAACCCTGCAATTACTTCAGTGACGATCCATTCAGGTTAAGAATTTTCATCTTTGCTGTTGCCATAGCAATCTGTTCCCCTGTCACTACCACATTAAAAATCCATTCTGTAAAACTGTTGTTGCCAATATTGAACACATAACAGACAAAAACATTTTTTTAATAGCTTAGGTGTCTTATTTGCAACACGAAGAAGACCTAGATCTTTGAGAGATGCATATGTACTTTAAAAAGAAAAAGATTAGTGTTTCTATAATACAATGTAGGAACACAATATTTGTGCTGCAGTATTGATGTCAGTATAAAATAGTTTGCAAATAATACAGCAATGCAGTGGCAGTTGAACTCAAATAATTGAACTGTTCTGCTAAGATATAACAAACCCATATGTTCCTGAGTTAAGTATTTTGGTAACATGCTGTACTGAAAGGCTTTTGAAACTATGTGGCGATTTAACCTTCTGCTACTCATTGAGTCTGATTCTCTTCAGTGACTGACTTCAGTGATTTTATGTGTACTACTGTAATTCTGGAATGGGAGGAGCATTGTGTCCCCTCACAGTTTTATGTCTGTGGTCTAATCCTAAACAGTTTATGTATCCAAGCTCCACAATGAGTTTGTATGGATAATAAATTATAGGAATAGGTCCTTAAGCATTTGTTAGTAGATCCAAATAAGAGGGGGATTTGTAATTCAAAGCAAACATAGCAATGGTCTGACAAATATATTTACCCAAACAGAGTAAAACGTAAATGTCTTTCAATAAAGCAGAGATACATATCTGTAGATACATAGATATGTATTCATTCAGTGCTGAAATTTACTAAAAATCACAGATGTGCATAAGTCACGGATTTAGAAACTCAGGCATTAACTAAAAAAGTCATAACACAATAGACAGTAGGCCCTTAGTCTGATCACTGACAATGTAAATCTCATCCTTGTTTCTGCTTCAGCATCCTTTTATCCTCTAAACCCTCTCTAACATTCATCATGTCCTGGTTTGAGGTAAAACAGAACCAATTTTGTTCAGTAACTTCGCTTCTTAGCTGGGCCTCTTCTAACTACTGAAATTAACTGCATATTGTGCAGGCAGTGTTCACTCTCTCAGAGTGATAAGACCAATTGTTTATAGCTGATGCCCAGGCATGGTATGCAGAGAGGCTCTTGCTTATACTTGTTGCTATGTTGGCCTTGCTTGCACCCAAGGCCAACCAACTTTGCTATTTGCCTCGTTGGAGGGTCGGAAGCGGAAAAGCATATGGGGGGGGACGAGCAGTGCTCGACCAGAGCTGTGACAAATTGCCCGAATAGTTTGAATTCCAGTTTGCTCAGAGATTAGAATAGACAGCTTACATCATGTCGTTCTTAGATGAAATATTGTATCATGCCTTTAAACAGCTTTGTTTGACCTTAATGCAGTCAACTTGGTTTAACCTGCCAAATGTCTTGCAAAGTTCATTTATTCTTTGTCTTTTTATGCGAAGGTTTAGAGGTGCTGTTTTGGTGTGGTTCACAATTCAGATGTATAACATGATGAGTTGGGTAACGGCTCTACCTGTATATCTCCAGTCCCATGTTGGGAGCCAATTAATCTGTCGTGGTTTAGGCCAAAATCCACTACTGGGGACCTGAGGGACCCCAGATGGGACTGACAGATGCTCCCCTCTACCCCTCTTCAAAGAGAGAGGCAGAGGAGGAAAAAGAGACTTACTAGTTTAGAAGGAACTAAACTACTTTAATGAAATAATAATAAAATAAAAAGAAATAATGAAAAATATACAAAACCGTATCAAGCTCCCAAAACGACAGTCATGACACCGACTGGCACTGGAGCAGTCCCAGGCTGGACTCAGTGACAGACAGGAACTGGATTCCGGATCTGGATTCAGGATCAGGATCACAGGCAGACGAACAGAGTCCTCCTCAGACGTCGGACATTGAAGGAAGAGAGCTGACCCTTTGATCCCTCAGGTTTTATACTGAGCATGAGGCAGATGGGATGGAATACCCTGTTGGTCAGTTTTGGGTCACCTGTCCTGTCTGCTCCTCCCCGCAGGTGGACCCCACATTGCTTTTCCGCTTCTGACCGTCCAATGGGGCAAATAACAAAGTTGGTTGGCCTGGGGTGGTATAGCAATAAGTATAAGCAAGAGCCTCTCTGCATACCATGCCTGGGCATCAGCTATAAACAATTGGTCTTATCACTCTGAGAGAGTGAACACTGCCTGCACAATATGCAGTTAATTTCAGTAGTTAGAAGAGGCCCAGCTAAGAAGCGAAGTTACTGAACAAAATTGGTTCTGTTTTACCTCAAACCAGGACATATCCTTTGAATTCTTATTCTCTGTCCACACTATACTTCGTTTCACTTTTTATGTCTTCTACTTGCCACTGTCCCCATACTTGTATCCCTCAGTTCTCTTTGAGAGTCTTGATCTAGGGATGGTCTTGATTTAATGCAGAAGCATAGGAGGAGAAACTATAGCAAACAGTTACAATGCTATTGGGTATTAATAGAAGAATTGAGTGATCTTCTTTTTTAGCTTCTCTTGGGAATATCTTCTAAATTTTTTGTTTTCCGTTGGTTACATGAGAGGAGCTGCTTTGTCTTTTAATGCAGCTGTGTCCTCCTCTTTTGGGGCTTTTGGGTTGATTTTCTTTTTTAAAATTATTATCATTATTATTTTCTTAGTGAGTAAACTGAGAAAACAATTCTTTTACTTGCATCTCTTCACCAGTTTTTGCAATTTGAAATGTGACCCTTTGAAGCATGCTACTGGATGACATTTACCCAACAACTGAGATTGCAGGTCACCTACACAGTGGGCCTGCTGTGGTTTCTGTCTGAGGGCATCTGTGGATTGCTCAAACAAAAGAGGCGTCCCTAACATGCCAGGTGCCTGTCTGCTCTGTATAGGTCACTGAAGACAGGGGTTTGGAAGTGGTTTGTGTTGCAGCCATATGCGTTCATTAGCCATCAACTTCTACAGTGGGTGAAGCAGTGGCTGACATTCCTGGTCGAGTCCAGGGCTGGGGCTGGGGCTTGAGGTAGGAGTAAGCAAGGGGTCGTGAGCTTCCAGATGCTTGCCTCGGATAAGAAGTGATGCTGGATGTAAAGTTTCGTGAGTTAGACAGTAAGAAATGCACCTGATGAATTTGTTTTTATTTGAAAAAAATTCTGAGTATAAAGATAGTAAATCTGGCTTAAATGCATAGAATCAAATAAAAAAACAATTCTGAGGCAAACTGAAACTTGGCTCTTCACTTTCCCCCATCACTGCACATTTCAGTGCTCCCTGCCCATTGTAGGTGTTTCAGGGTGTCACCAGAAATGCCCAAATAGATAGAGGAGAGATTTGGAGTAATCTTTGGCTTTTATGGACCTTTTTTATTAAAATGCTTAGAGCTGTAAATGTAGAAATAAGAAACTCATTTATCTTGACAAAAGTGCTGCCATAAACTATGCAGCACTCATAAAATAACCTTTTAAATTATTGTTTCTGCTGGTATCAATAAATTCATACAAAGTGCTTAAAGGTCAGGCATTGCCAGAAAAATGTCTTTTCAGCTTGTTAATTAAAGGTGAATAAGAATGTGCACCAGCTTGCTCTTTGGACAAATTGGAAAAAGGGAAGGAGAAAAAAAAAGGCCCACATGGATGAAAATGATAGTGTGGAATTAGTGAATGATGAGTCTTTGATCCACCAGGCTCACCATGGCAAGCCTGGACAGTTTGTGAGTGAAAATAGGTGGCACCATGAACAGGAGGAAAAAAAGTGTATTTCCCTTTTTGGGAGGAAGATAACTTGATTACTCACCTCTTGCAGCCCGTGGGCTTGAGCTGAGGACCCAGCTAGAACTGAAGTATTGAGGTGAGTGTAAGCAGTGTTCGTCCTGTTGTAGCTTAAGCCATGGGGAGTTTGTCCAGTTCTCATTGTCTGGCCAAGAACATCAGATAAGGACGTTTACTTTTTTATTTGCCAGACAAGTGGTTTTATCTGCTTGTTTATTTACCGCTTTAACTGGAACAAGGCAGTACTCTGAAATGCACTGAAAAATCTGCAGGGAGCCAAACTGCCCAACCATCCATTCTCGCACCTGCACCACCTTCATTGCAGAGACTGCAACTGCGATTCCCTCTGTTTTATACTTTACCTCTTTCACCCATGATCATGGCGACATCCTGGTCTGATCATTAAAATCTGACCAAAAATTAGGCCACTCAGATGCGACTTTACGTCAACAGGTGAGATGAATCATAGAATAATAGAATGGTTTAGGTTGGAAAGGACCTTGAAGATCATCGAGTTCCAACCCCCCTGCCATAGGCAGGGACACCTCCCACTAGACCAGGTTGCCCAAGGCCACATCCAGCCTGGCCTTAAACACCTCCAGGGATTGGGCCTCAACAACTTCTCTGAGCAACCTGTGCCACTGCCTTACCACCCTTAAAGTGAAAAATTTCCTTCTAATGTTTAATCTAAACCTACCCACTTCCAGTTTAAAGCCATTCCTGCTTGTCCCATCATTACATGCCCGAGTAAAAAGTCCTTCCCCAAGGAAGGAGCTTAATCAACCACATGAATGAGACACTGGAAGTAAGAAGTTTGGCTTGCATTTACACCTGCACAACAATCTAGCCTTGACAACATTATTTTACCTGTAAATCTCCATTTTTTTCATCACTAAAATGGGTAAGAGATGAGATGTGTTACAGGAAAAATACAGAGGTTTCTGTCATTGAATTCTGCTGATGCAACAGCTTGAACTATTTATTGCCCAAGCTGGGAAACAATAACAAAACAATGTAAATAGTGAAAAGTAAAACATATTCTTAGCTATTTTTCTGTCTGAACATACTATAGTGCTCTTATTAATGTGAGATTAAAGTTTTGAATTTTCCCTTGGCCATATGATTTTTATACTGAGATTGTTTCCTTGAATATTAAATAACAGATCCTTACTATAAAAACATTTGTAAACAGGAGGCTGCATCTTTGTCACTGAAAATTTCATAACCTGAGAATGCCATAATTTGTTTTTGTTCTCTCGAGACTGCTGCAGAATTCCTACTTCAGGAAAATAAATCTGATGAATTTTTTGAGAGTGCAGGTGACAGAACTAATGATAGTTCATTTCTCTGATACCCACAGACAATGCATCCTGGCTTTGTCTTCAGGTGAAACTAAGAACAGAGTAGAATAGTTTTATGGTGTTTCTTGTTTCTTCTCTCCTTCCCATTCCTTTTGGCTCAATGGTTCAGTGTTGTGAAACATAAAAGAGAATTGTCCCAGCAATGCACCTAGAGGCTTGAGATGAGCTCCATCCTCACAGGACAAAGGCATTCTGTTCTAGACGGGGTTGATTTGTTTTTTTCCCTTGCTATTGATATTTGAAGTAGTACAAGAAAAGAGATTTCTTACTCAGATGTGGAGTTTTTGTGGGTCAATTGATAACTGTATCTTATCTAACCTCTGAGTAATTTGATTCTTATCTGTATAGTCAATTCCCAGTTTCACTCAGTGTCAGCACTTCAGATCTTAATACATGGTATTCTGTTGGCCACTTTAAAAATCCTTGCAAATCTACACGTGTCTGTAGGAATAGGAATATCAGAATGTCTGTTTTCAAGGTCAGAGGTAGCATATATAAAAATGATGAGAGATGCAGCAACACTTTAAGCACGATCTTCCCGAAGGAAGGACTTCTTGTTTTAACGTTCTGTAGAGGGTATATGTGCAGCCTGGGAGAAGTTGTGGTGCTCCTAGTGTTTCCAGGGACAACTCAGGCTTCACTGCATTGTGAAAGAAATCTCATTCCATATATCAGAACTGTTGGGATGGAGGGAAAGTGTGGGTTAGAAAGTTCACTTTCGTATTCACCTTAAAAAGCAAATAACTGGGCTGAATTGAATTTTAGTTCATGCCAATATAAAGCAGGAAGTTGTGATATGTCTAGTAAGTGGCAATAGCAGCAGGTGGCAGCTGAAGTTCTCCTCTCCAGACTGCAGGAATTCATCACATTGTCCTTCCCAATGTGTGAGGCTGTGATATGGTAGACAGGGCAAAGAAGTTATTAATTCAGATAGTTTATAGAATCCTTCCCATTGTTTTTATTCCATGTGTCACCCTATAAGGATAACTGCAGTGGAAATACCCCCTTCTGTTCCTTGCTCTGCTGCCAATACCTTTACTTCTGCAGGAAGGTATAACTTAATTTATTCTGGCATCAATGGGTGGAAATGCTTTCTCTGACACCCACCCACCCACCCCGCCCCACCATTGGCTGAAGACAGGATTTTAATGGAGTATATTTTTCCATGGATAATCCAGGGTACTGATAATCCATGAGTACCCAGGAAAAATTGTCTTCCATGTTTATAATTGTACAGCTCTCCTTGTTGTTTAACTCAGGCAAATCTTATGCAAATTTTAATCTTTGCTGAATGTATAACATCATACCCCCAAATGTCTCCAAGAGGAATAGCAGAGTTAAAAATATAAACTCTCTAGGATGGGTTTATTAAAAATATTCTGCATGAAAATGCATGGTATTCTTATAAAACACTGTAGTTAGAATGAAATAGACTGTTTACCACTCTGTTATTGAGGTCTGAGGAGAACATATCAGCATGGACCTGACACAGTTTTGCTTTCCTTGAGTTGATTACATTATAGTTTCCTTTCTATTGACAAATTTCATTACCAGATTGGGGTAATATTAGCATACTTTATCTTACTGGCTGTGATCCAATCCTTTGTTTTGAGGGGAGTTAAATTTAGAGAAATTCAGTTGAATCTATTTTTCTTTACTTATTAGCTATTTCTAGCAGCCTGATAAATTTTTGTGATGAGTGACTAAGTGTCTCATGCTGTTATAGTGACAATCATCTGCTTGCTTATATTGCCATGTTGTCCCAACACCAATTAAGAAATGTTAGATAAAAGTTATAAAACCTTGCCTTAAGAATATTGGCCAGTTAACCAAAATATGAAGTCTAATCAGGGATAAAGGAATGAAAGAGGTTGAAGGGGAAAAGTTAGCTATGTTCTTTAGACCTATGGCCCAATCTTAAATTTATAAGCTGTCTGTCCTTTTTAGTGAAGAAAATAAAATACGAGTTATTTACAATATCTCAGATCCAGTATTTTGGGAGCCTCTGTAGGTAAGGCTTGAAAAAGAAGTGTCATTTAGACCATCTATAAAAGAAAGTGTACGCGTACATCTATAGATATCTGTGTCACTATGGATAGATGAAAAGTCATTAAAGAATTGCAGCTAAACAGAGATCTTTAGGTGAGGGAAAACGTGTGTGTGCTTCACTCTGTATTACAGAAAGATAACTTGCTTACTCTTGGTGTCTACCTGTATTCATAAGGGTTAAAGATAATACGGGGTTAACAAGTATCACTTCTTCATCTACAAAGTAAACTTCATGTAGAATGCAGCAATATATTTGCTCATAGAAGGAGCTGTCTCAAATATCTTATACTTGTTAGTATTGAAAGGCATTTAAAGAATAATGTAATCATCAGGCACAGTCAACATGGGTTCACAAAAGGAAAGTCCTGTGTAACTAATTTCATATCCTTCTATGGTTATCATAGGTCAGGTCACCTGCCTAGTGGATGAAGGGAAGGTAGTGGATGTATTTTTTCTGGATTTCAGTAAGGCTTTTGATACTGTCCCTCACAGCATCCTTCTGGACAAGTTGTCCAGCAGTGGGATGAGTAGGTTCGTGGTGTGCAGGGTGAAAAACTGGCTGAAGGGCAGAGTTCCAAGGGTTGTAGTGAATGGGCCTACATCTGGTTGCCAACTGGTCACCAGTGGTGTTCCTCAGGGTTGAGTTCTAGGGCCAGTCCTGTCCCAATATTTTTATCAACAATCTGGATGCAGGAGTTGAATGCATCATTAGCAAGTTTGCTGGTGATACTAAACTGGGAGGTGCTGTTGACTGTCTCGAGGGACAGGAGGCCTTGCAGAGGGATCTGGATAGATTGGAACATTGGGCAATGATTAGTGGGATGAAATATAACAAGTCACAATATCAGATTCTGCACCTAGGGTGGAGTAACACAGGGCACAAGTATAAATTGGGAGAGGAGTAGCTGGAGAGCAGCCCTGCAGAAAGGGACCTGGGAGTGCTGGTTGACGGGAGGCTCAATATGAGTCAGCAGTGTGCCCTGGCAGCCAAAAGGGAAAACTGCATCCTCGGGTGCAACACACCATAACCAGCCAGTCAAATTAAGCAGCTGGTGATTATCCTACTGTTAGCATTGGTGCAGCCTCACCTTGAGTACTGTGTGCAGTTCTGGGCCCCGCAGTTTAAGAAGGATGTTAAGATACTTGAATACATCCAGAGGAGGACAGCAAAGCTGGTGAAAGGACTGGAAGGAATGTCCTATGAAGAGTAGCTGAGGTCACTGGGTTTGTCTAGTTTGGAGAAGAGGAGACTGAGGGGGGACCTCATTACTCTCTACAGCTTCCTGAGGAGGGGAACCGGAGAGGGAGGTGTTGATCTCTTCTCCCTGGTATCCAGTGATAGGACATGTGGGAATGGTTCAAAGCTGTGCCAGGGGAGGTTCAGACTGGACATTAGGAAGCGTTTGTTTACTGAGGGGGTGGTCAAACACCAGAACAGGCTTCCTAGAGAGGTGGTCTATGCTCCAGGCCTGCCAGTGTTTAAGAGGCATTTGGACAATACCCTTAACAACATGCTTTAACTTTTGGTCTAGTTGGACTAGGTGATTGTTGTAGGTCCCTTTTAATAGAAATCTTCTCTTCTCTTCTCTTCTCTTCTCTTCTCTTCTCTTCTCTTCTCTTCTCTTCTCTTCTCTTCTCTTCTCTTCTCTTCAATAAGTTTTGAATAAATTTGTTATACAACTAAGAGAGGACTGAGTAGAAAAAATAAACATGGATAGTAATAGCTGCTGTGTTGGCCCAAATGGATGTCATCTTAGCTGAATGTTATGTTACAGTGTGCTGTAGTAGATTTATAGGTAGCTTTCAGTTTTAATAATTCAGTATTTACTACTTACTAAGACACAGTGAACTTCTCTTATGACCCTGGCTACTATGAAATGCATCATCTTACTGGAGCACATTTTGAAGTTTCACTGTGGTGTGTTTCACCTTTCTTCAGATCTCTTTTGAAAACAAGCTAGTGCCTAGACAGCCTTCAGCCATGGCAGCACACTGGTTGTTTCTTTGTGTACCAAAAAAACTTCACAACAATGAGATGTATCCTTTGCACTCAGAATTACCAAATGCTCTAAGGAGATAATAAGCTTTAGTTAACAGTGCTTTGTATGGAATGTTAAAGAGAAGGAAGAGTCTCTGACTCTTTAGGCAGAAGAGGGAGCTTCAAATGGACTGATGTATTATACGCTTCCATCACAAACTCGGAAGAGACAAAGGCCTGAAAGGGGAGCCACTGGGTTGGGCAGATTCTATCTGGGGAGGCTGTGCAAGTGTTTTAAGCTGTGTTCAACTGTTTTTCTTCCAACAGACTTTGGGAACTATCACTGCAGTGCCCATTAAGGTTCCTCAGGTCAGCTCCTTGCAGAGGTTGGCAGGACAAGGACCAGCAGTGCTACCTCAGGTAAAAAACACAGTTCCAAAGAGGGTTTTGTGTCATTTTGTATGTATTCTACCCTGTTCCTGTCCGGTGCCCAGGCCTGGGTAGGTCAGCCCACGCATTCTGCTGAATAAAGACTCACCTTCAGTGAGTTGAACAGCAGAGTTGTGATTTTCTCCAATTCCTGTAAAAAAAAAATCAATTGGTTTTCTTCTGGGAGCATACTGTTAGCTATAAAAAATCTTGTAGACTCATTGTGGAAGAACAAAGTGCATATGGTGAAATGTAAATTTATGCTTTATAAGATGAATCACAAATCACAGACATGAAAATCTGCAGTTCTGTAATTAAAAAAAGTGGTGGAAGTATTAACCTTTCTGTTCAAGATTTAGCCTCACACATTCTTTTACTAGCTTACTATCCTTATCCCTTTCTATCCCAGTATAAAGTTTTGGCCCAACTAACCCAGGTGCCAGACTGAGGCAAGATTGGCTGGGTAGGAGTGAAAGGGGTGTTACACTCGCAGATTTGTAAAATATTTTCAAACTGTGTTTTATTTTCTGAATATCCATCACTGTTTCCCTAACCATACACTTTATTCCCCATTTCAACCCTCTTTCTCAAAAAATTTGGATGTCATTTTCAACAAGCATTTTGCTGCAGTTCTATGGTTTGCTTTTCGGATGCATGATTATTAAGTATAAGTATATTTCTCCCTGTGTGGCCCTTAGAGGCCTATTTCTCATATGTGAACACTTTTCTAGCATTGAAGTCAATGTTGGGTCTTCATAGACTCATAGACTCATATAATGGTTTAGGTTGGAAAGGACCTTGAAGATCATCGAGTTCCAACCCCCCTGCCATAGGCAGGGACACCTCCCACTAGACCAGGTTGCCCAAGGCCATGTCCAGCCTGGCCTTGAACACCTCCAGGGATGGGGCCTCAACAACCTCTCTGGGCAACCTGTTCCAGCGCCTTACCACCCTTAAAGTGAAAAACTTCTTCCTAATGTTCAATCTGAACCTGCCCTCTTCCAGTTGAAAGCCATTCCCCCTCGTCCTATCGCTACATGCCCGAGTAAAAAGTCCTTCCCCAGATCTCCTGTAGGCCCCTTTTAGGCAGTGGAAGGCTGCAATAAGATCTCCCCGGAGCCTTCTCTTGTCCAGGCTGAACAGCCGCAACTCTTTCAGCCTCTCCTCATAGGAGAGGTGCTCCAGCCCTCGGGTCATCCTCATGGCTCTCCTCTGGACACACTCCAGCAGGTCCATGTCCTTCTTATGTTGGGGACTCCAGAGCTGGATGCAGTACTGCAGGTGGGGTCTCACAAGAGTGGAGTAGAGGGGTAGAATCACCTCCTTTGACCTGCTGGCCACACTTCTTCTGATGCAGCCCAAGATACGGTTGGCCTTCTGGGCTGCAATCGCACACTGCTGGCTCATGTTGATCTTCTTGTCAATCAGCACACCCAGGTCCTTCTCTTCAGGGCTGCTCTCCAGCCATTCCCCGCTGAGCCTGTATTTGTGCTTGGGATTGCCCCAACCCAGATGTTAGACCTTGCACTTGGCCTTGTTGAACTGCATGAGGTTGGCTTTGGCCCACCTCTCCAGCCTGTCCAGGTCCCTCTGGATGGCATCCCTCCCCTCCAGCGTGTCTACCTCGCCAAACAGCTTGGTATCACCGGCAAACTAGCAAGAGGGTGCACTCGACCCCACTGTCCATGTCGCTGACAAAGATGTTGGACAGTACAGGCCCCAGTACCGACCCCTGAGGAACACCACTTGTCACTGCTCTCCACTTGGACATCAAGCCGTTGACCGCAACTCTTTGAGTGCGACCGTCCAGCCAGTTCTTTATCCACCGAGTGGTCCATTTGTCGAATCCATGTCTCTTCAGTTTAGAGACCAGGATATCGTGTGGGACAGTGTCAAACGCTTTGCACAAGTCCAAGTAGATGACATCAGTTGGTCTTCCCTTATCCACTGCCACTGTAACCCCTTCGTAGAAGGCCACCAAATTTGTCAGGCATGACTTGCCCTTGGTGAAGCCATGGTGGCTTCACCAATCACCTCCTTGTTTTCTATGTGCCTCAGCAGAGTTTCCAGGAGGATCTGCTCCATGATCTTGCCAGGCACAGAGGTGAGACTGATTGGCCTGTAGTTCCCTGGGTCTTCCTTGTTTCCCTTTTTGAAAGTCCGGGTTATGTTTTCCCTTTTCCAGTCGGCAGGATCCTTGCCAGACTGCCACGACTTCTCAAATATGATGGCTAGTGGCTTAGTGACTTCATCTGCCAGTTCCCTTAGGACCCGCGGATGTATCTCATCAGGTCCTATGGACTTGTGCACCTTCAGGTTCCTTGGGTGGTCTCGCACTTGATCTGCACCTACAGTGGGCAGTTCTCCATTTTCCTAATCCTCGCCTTTGCATTCTGCGTCATGGGCAGTGCGGCTGCAGTCCTTGCCAGTGAAGACTGTTCCTTTATTTTTTCCTAATATTTTCTTAGTGGCAGAATCTAGTAGAAGATCTGTGAGCTAAATCTGCCCAGAGGAAGGAGTATTTCCAAGATAAGTTCTTAAATTCTCTCTTTAAATTACATTTTGTGGAAGGCAAAGTTGTGAACATAAAGGAAGGTTATAGTTTTCTTATCAAGTTCAAGACTTTGCTTTTCAGTTGTTCTTACAGCATAATAACACATTGATTTCTGCCATTTTGAGGTGTCAGATGAGCAGATTGCTCCTGAAAATAGATGAGGTTCAAGAGCAGCTGAAAGACCTGTAACAGGGGCTTAAATTATCATTAAGGTTATGTTTCAGCAATGATGATGGCATTGCAAATGCTGCACTTAGAGAAGCATCAATGTTCTATACTATTGTTAAGTAGAAAAATTTTCATTCAGTGGTAGATTCAATTTTGAAGAATTGGAAAAAGTGGAGGAAGCTGATTTCCTCAACTTTTCAAAAAGAACATATATCCTTTCTGTCTTGCTGTTTAGCTCATAGTAATATTTGTGTTTGTATTTCACTTTGTTTCACTCCTTTCCTAGCACAGCCTTCAATTTCAGACCTGTTTATGCAATCATGCTTAATACTAATGAAACACCAACTCTTCCTCAGCCGCACTGAGCCACAGTTCACTAAATTTTCTATTTCATATACATGGGAAATAACCACATAGCAATCTCATTTCTGTCAAAACTAAAAACACGGTATGCAGCTGCATGTAAGACCGCATTATCAGAGGTACATCTTAAGTTCTGAGTTTTTCCTGACTTTTCACAGGCCAATACTTCCTTCTTTGACAACAGCTTGCCCCTTTTACACGCTGCGTCCTCCTTTGCAGTTTGTCATGGCCTATCTTTTCCTCTACCACTTGAAGCTTACAGAGAAGTTTAAATTTACCGTATTGTTTCCTAGTGGGGAGCTCCCTCGACCCATCAGAGCTTTCTGCTTGATGTCTTGAGAGATCAAGTTTTCATCTATGAGTGGAAAGTTTTGCTTCTAACTAAATAGTCAAATGCCTTCAAAATATCTTTAATATAGCTGTAAATCAGAGTGATGTAAAGCTGTCATTCCCCAGATACAGCTGGATACCAGTGATCTGGGAGGCCACTGTAAGTGAGCTGCAGCACCATATCGCCGTGAAAGCTCTCCTTTGTAATAACTAGGTAAGTGCATAGTCATCTCTGGCAAATTTTAAGGGTTGATAGGAATCTGTGGTCTAGGAGAACTGGAAACTTCATATGGAAATATAAAAATGCCAGGAAGCAAGGCCATGTAATACCACAAAGGCATTATGGTAAAGAATACCTCTTCCCTCTTCTCCCTCACAGCTCTGAGAAAACAAGCATCAAATTAAAAATTATTTTGGAAACTAAGGGGCTTATAATATATTACAGTAGGAGCTGAAAAATGTGCAGAATTAAATCCTATCACACACAATCCATGTCCTCTCAGCTATTATGTGTCAGACATAGTTACAGAGGAGGCTGGCTACTAGCCTCCTTGTGTCTCCCCTGGGTGACAGACATGGCTCTGTACCTTGCTCTGAGTTAGTGGCACAATCCTACCGTTCTAGGACTGACTTTCTGAAAGGCAGTTTTGCTGCCATATCTCAAGCATACTAACAAGCAGGGGCCAACTGAGTTTGGCATTTGCTACAACCTTTGCTCTGGGTGCCTATGCAGCAGCAAATTAAAGGGACAGCTTTTTCAAAACAAAACCGTATTCACCATTCCTCTACCAAGAAGTCCATAGTATTCAGCTCAAAGAATTAAAGCAGCACAATGTCTATACTCATGCATGTTAGCTATGGCTGAATCTTGTTCTGCAAGGTGTTGCACCTTCCTCGACCTGCATCTCTGCGAAGTCTGGCTTTAACAGTGAATTGTGTAGAGCCCTAATAGCAATGAAACCATAGCAGCAAAGACTTCAATAAGCCCACCTGCATACCTGCCTATTTACCTAAGCAGCTAAGTCTAGGTGTAGTTTGTGCAAGTGCAGTGGCAGGCACTGTGGCAATCACTTAAACTGGCTTAATCTTGTCCGTATGTTCTGCTACCTCTCTTCTTGTCTGTGGCGGGGTGGAAGGCCTAGGTGGATCCCTTTTGGGCTCTCTGCCATGGAGCCTACTTGTCTCCGAGTCGCCCTCTGGAAGTGGCTTCCCTCTTAGCCAGACAGGTAGCACTTCTGTTTCAGGCGCATGTAGATAAGTAGGATTAATCCAGGTCAGTGTCTGCATTCTTGACAGCACACCGATTGCTACGTGACATTTCTCCTTTTGGCCAGTCTCATCATTTCTTTGGGATTTCAGACTTCCTTTAGATTTAGATGTAGGTATGAGAGGCATAAACATTGCCAGGCTGGCTGGAAAGAAACAGGGGACTCCTCCATTTAAGGGCCCCTCATCACATCTAAAGGAGTTTTATGGGTTTGGTGCTTTCATTCTCCTCATCTAGACAGCCTCTTTTGATTTACCTCTGTGCGGCCAAGCAGGAAAATACCACTCAAGTAAACTGAGGCACTTAACAATACTTATGTAAAATAATACATACAGCTTTCTCATTTTCCACATTTGTACAGATACTTGTCATTTGTTTTGTTCATTTGAATGGGTTTATGATATGACCCCCTGGGAGCGCTTCCATATGGGGAATGAAGTTTCAAAATCTGCACATTCACAAATGGCAGCAAAATCCCATCACTTAGTGCAAAACTGCTATTAAATGGTGAGCAAACAAACATTAATTACAAGTTCATTGCACAATACAAACAATATTTCTTTAGGCATTCATTATTTGCCAAAACAAGCCTCTTTGGCAGACCTTTATTCTTTTTTAATTTTTTTTCAACAGAATTTCAAGTTATTTTTGCTTTCATCAAATAAATAAAATTTGTGCTATGAGCTGTGATGTTTGGGAATTTAATTCCAGATAGTCTTGCTCTTCTTACTTTGGCCTTTGACATTTCCAGCTGGGTGAGATGTTTTGAAACTGCAGACCCTCCATTGCACTCTGAGAAGCAAATCCTGGAGCTCCTTTACTCAAATACGTGGGTGATGCACTCTCTTGCTCTTGAGCTGTTCCTCTGCTTTGTGGCACCCATCAACTGTGAGGAGGGGGTGGCCTTATGTCAGGTTGGGGCTCCAATTTCCAACTGCAGTGCAGACAGTCTGTCTATTTTGAACTGGTTTACATAAAATTTTAAGTCACACTGTAGCCACCTGAAGGCATTTGGGAAATCTTATTTTCTGTTCTTTGAATGGAAGATCTTAAATGAAACAGTGATGATATTAAAATAAACCTTCCATTTTGTTGTCGGTAATTTGGGCCCAATCCAACTCTTGTTCAAATTAATGGAGAGACTGTAGTGAGTTGAATAGCAGTTAAATCAGATTATTATGTTATTTCCCTGACCTATTTTTCCAGTCCTGGTTGAAGGCAGGGCTTGGGTTGGCTTTGCTCATGACATTGCTGATTGGAGTTGAACTGAGAGTCAGGTAGCAGATGGCTGCAGTGGAGCTATCACGCAGGTTAGTGGTGAAAAGAAACAGGTACGCACAACTGCTTTAGATGAAATGTGCCTGTTTTTCAATCGACTCTAGCCAGTTCTGCTGTCAAGTGCTGCTTCTTTTTTATCTTCTGTAGTGATTTTAGTATGCATAATTCAGGAGGGTATGAATTCGGTCACTGGGCTGCAGGCTGCTTTGGGACAGGGGCTGTTTTGTTACGGTGGTTTTGTTCATCACTGGGTACCGTGCGAGCCCAGCCAGAGACTGTGGTCTCTAGATGTTCCCAAAACTTAAATGCACATTCTCATTTTTAAAATTTCTTGTCATAGTTCTCATGAGTGCAGTTCTGCTGATTGCTGTTGCTTCTCTTCACGTGTGTACCAAAACCAACCACTACTGTTGGCTTCCCTGGTGATAAGACATCTGGAAGATTTCTTGAGAGGAAAATTACTCCTATAGACAGAACCCAAGTTGTGTGATGCCACTGTGTACTGTACAAGAAATGTGATGACAGATTGGTCTGTGGCAAAGCCACTCTCATAAGTCTAAAGAAAAACCCCCACCATTATTTTGAAGTGTAAAGATTACGCATAGCCATGAGAAAGTGGGGAAAATATTGCTAAATACAAGTCAGCCTTTTGTGAAACTAGAAAACAAGGTAGCAGATATACATGTTTGTATAAAAAGTTACACAGAATTGTGCATCGGAGAGACAGGAGCACTTTATTGTTTGTTTGAGTGAGGAATAATTGAATTGGGTAAAGTCATTATTACAATATCAGAGAAGAAAAGGACTATAATCCCCTACGGGATGTCATGCACCTTTCTGGTATATAACCCTCAGTGCTTCCAGGGGGATGTGTTGGAATGCTAGTGGAGGAGAAGGGAGATAATCTAATTCAAGGTAACTTAATCAGCGTGGTTTATAACCAAGCTAAGGGTTTTGCAACAGTATTTAATATTCATTGACTGTATGCATGCAGAAAACAGAAACAAAATTGCTTTTTCAAAAGAAAGGTTTGCAGAGGCCTGGCTGAAAATGTAGCCCTTAATAAATATAGTTGTTAATCTCTTTTATTCTATATAAGCTTTTATACTGTGCTTGTCACTGCATTTGAAGCACCTTCCGGTAATGTGTTAAGCACAAAGATTAACATCTGTTGTAAGCGATTTCTTCTCTCATCCTTTCCCTTTGGGAAGAAGTGCATGCAGCTGAGAGTTCTGGTTAGGGTTCCTTTTTATCAGTTGGTTTATTTTTAACAGGCATGCTACTATTAATTGCATGCCACTATGTATTTCTGTCAGAGGAGCATAACAGAGAAAATGTTTATTGTAAAAAGCAATGAAGATTGTGCCCTTAATTCGTAGAGAAGAAGGTTGAGATGCCTGCTTATATGAGCATCAGCCTTGCTGTAGAGACCCCCCTGCACCAGAGATGCGTGCCCACCTTGGCCTTTCATATGGAGTCTTTACAGGGAGAGCTTTGAAGATTGGGATGAAAACACAGTACTTTATTGAAAAGTCTGTGGGAATCTCAGTTACGCACTAGTGGATAGGTTTAATAGGTAGCCTGTGTTGCTGAGGGAAGCATGGGCTTGGAGCATCTGGAGTTCTCCGTGGTACGTATTTTACAGTGCTATAGTGCAGCCAAGACAGATGAAGGTATGACTAAGGTGGTGCGATAAGAACTGTTCCTTGTGGATGGTGGTACGCCAGAGGCTGGCAGTGCTGAGAAATCTAGTGTTCTGCAGTGTGGACAAAGATAAGCACGTATGCTATGTCAAGGGGAACTACACCCAGGTGCGAATTTTGCAAAGTAGTTCCCTCTGTTACCTCTGCCTTTCTGAGTTTCAGTGTCAGTTTTCTGTTCTTGATGAGAGAACTGATCCATGGTGGTGGGGAAGGAGAAGCAGAACTGGCTGTTACTGATGCTTAAGACCTTCAGTGTCATGAACATTTTGAAAAGGACCTCTGTGGAAGTCAGATCTCTGTGATAGTCTGCATGTAGGAGCCTAAAGTATGCATAAACCCCCATGAAAGATTCAAGCCATTTTAACACCTGATGTGGTGCCTTTTTCCCAGGTGAAAACTCTCATGTTTCTCCACATCAAATGCTGCTTTGCAGAATATCAGGAAGATGAGAAGAAATGTCCCCTCTCTCCACTGACACCATTTGCATCCATGCAAGTGATGTGGCTTCAGATCCATGTCTGGCTTAAATCCGGACTATGCTGTGTCTCTGAGCCGCCGTGCCAGTTGTACAAGCTTGCAGTAGGCCTCTGGCCAAATGACAGGCAGATAGGAAGGTTTTCTCTGTCTGTAGTACTTCAGCAGAGGCGTGGGGGAATTCACTGCACTGCTTCCTGTCCCTAAAACATTCATTTTCATCTCCTGATGTCTGAGCTTTTTGTGTGCCTCCATCTTGCTCAGGCTGTCAGCAGACAAATTATTTTTGTCATTATTTTTATTGTTATTTTATCTTTCAAATTTTCTTATTTCGGATAATAAATGAGTTGAGGCTGATCAATTCATTATAATATGCTGTTATTATATATATATATATTAGGATATATATATATATTAGGAGATAGATATATATATATGGATGAAGAGTGATGGTTTTAAACTGAAAGAGGGTAGATTTAAATTAGGATGTTAGATATTAGGGAGAAATTCTATACTGTGAGGGTGGTGAGACACTGGAACAGGTTGCCCAGAGAAGTTGTAGGTGCCCCATCCCTGGATGGGGCTTTGAGCACCCTGCTCTAGTGGGAGGTGTCCCTGCCTATGGTGTAGGGGTTGGAACTAGATGATCTTTAAGGTCCCTTCCAACCCAAACCATTCTGTGATTCTGTGATTGTTGTCTACAAGCGGGAAAAGCTCTTAAAGTGATGGGCAGTACAAAGCAGTGATATCCATGGTCTTTAAAGTGACACCAGAGTTTGAGCCCAATGAATGCCCAGCTGTGTGGATTAGTTCAGAGCTCGCCTATGAAAAGTGTACGGATAGAAGGAAGGCAGACAGATGTTCGCTTGCTTGTGCCTAAAGGCTTCATGGACACTTTATATTTAAATTGAAGTAAGTTAATCATAGATGAGTATCTGTGAGAGAAGCAAGCTGACTTGTAATGCTGAAAAGAGTAGAAATGGAAGTAAGTTATTGACTGGTGTGTATAATCACAGCCTAGCTTTTATATTTCTATTGTAATCCTAAACAATAAAGATTAAATTCTTTCCTCGGAGGCACATAGATAACTGCATATTCAAGGACAGAATCATTGTGCAGAAGGAAAAAAAGCAGAAATCCTTGTCAACTTCAACCCCTACTTGTTATTTTTTTTGGAATAATATTGATTTTAATTTACTGGTTTAATGGTAGTTTTCCCCTTTGCGAATGGAAAAGAGCCACTTAACGCATCATCAACTCAATGGCAGCAATGCCAAACCAGAAAATACAGGCAATATAGCTGAGGAGAAAATGTACATTTCATTAGCAAAAGTCAGTCAAGTTCCTGTGAAAACACAGTTTTGTGTTCAAAATACTGATAACATTTTTAATAAAGAACTCCCACCTGACTGGCTTATGCCAACATCCACAAAAAGCAGAGCTGGCGGATTCCCACACAAACATCCCTCTCAGCAAAGTTTCCATTTCTGTAGTATCAAGCAAAGCTGAAGAAGAAAAACTAAATGAAATAGCTTTGTCTTCTTAAAAATTGCACAGGGGTTATATTATCTGTGTGTCAACTTTACACTAAAGTTGGCTATCCATGACTAACAAATTGAAATACCAAATCACAGTAGGTATACCGTCCAGTGGAAAATGTGATGTAGTGCACATAATTTGAATATGTGTGAAAATACCACAGAGTGATTCTTGGGTTGCGTTGCATATAAAATGTGAGATTAGGGTTTGTTTCAAGGTCCTAGTTGCAGTTCTGGCCTTACTGAAGTCTATTCAAATTTGCTATTAGTTTCAGTCAGATTAAGATTTCTTCCCTGGTTGTCACTGTCCCGAGCAGCAGGATTGGAAACGTGGGCTGCAGAAGTTGCTTGGGTTTTGCCTTGCATTTCATATCGTTCTTCTGTGGCTTCCCGGGCTAATATTCCAGGCAGATGCTAAGGGGAGGCTTATGTGGTATCTGAACACAGCATTCACTGAGCTGGGTCATCTTGCCTGGGGTTTCCTCATGATACGCACTGAAGAGTAACTTCCTTTTTGTGTAGCCCCATCAAGGAGAAGGGAGAAAAGTGTATGTGGATCCACAGTCACGTGTGGTTTTAAATCTTCCCCCTGTGGCAAGAAAATAAACTGTGTTTATTTTGACTGCGGTCTCAGACCTGGCTGAAGATAATTGGAGTTTATCAGGAAAGGAATCAAAAATCAGCCAAGCTGGAAACACTCATATTCAGGTCAGTCGGGCAACCTGAATTTTAGGGTGTGTCATTGCTGTAAAGTTATGCAGAAACCTTGTCTTTTACATAATTTTTGTTGATTAAAAAAAGAAGAGGGAGAGAGTCGGTCCTCAGCTGGCATAAATAGACACAGCTTTACTGAAGTCAGTGTGCATCTGTTCATTCTGGTGAAGGATATAATTACCCCATATTGCACTCATTTTATCAGCCATTGCTAATGTTTTCTGTGTGATCCTCTAAAGCTTTTCAAGAATGAAAGCTCTGTCTGCTGCTCCCAGCACTTTGCCTCTGTGACATATGAATTGTGCCAAATCCATTTTGAGTTTTTGTTTTTAAGCTCTGAGTACAAGGGTGAAGTGAAAATAAAGTGTGAATAATGGTCTTTCTCTCAAAGGCAATGTGATATTGCGTTGAGCTGAAAAAATTTACTTTCATACAGATCGGCCCTGCCAGTACGAAGGGCTGATTGATGCTGAGCACGATCCAGCTGATATCTGATATTGGGGAGGGGGAGGGCTCTTCAGTGTTGCTGACAAAGCTATAACAAGATCCAGGGACTGGAAGCTGAAGTTAGGCAAATTCAACCTCGCAATAAAATGCCAGTTGTGAGCATAATAACGTATTATAACAGTTTATTTGGACTCGTGATGAATTCATTGCTAAGAAGTCTTTAGTATTTTCTTTTAAAATCACTCTTTGGTTTCTGGGAGAAATTCTATGGCCAGCCTGTGAGCTGGAGGATCATGGTGATCCCTTTTGGTTTTGTAATTGAAATGCACTTGTTAACTTCCCTTCTTCACAAGGAGAACACATTTACCAGAATTGCCCTTAACAATTCTCATAGCACCTGCACAGAGATAACTGTTCTAATTAAATCCCGTCCTTTAGGACTACGTAGAATTGCCCACAGAGATGGGAGGAATTGTGTGCTTTCTTTCTCTTCTCCTCTTTTTCCCCCATACCTGTTTGGGTTGGATCTTGAAGGCTTATTTTTAAGAGTTTCTCTTTTTTAAGTTCTTTTTCTTGACTGTAGCATGGGAGTGGCTCACCTGATGGGATGTAGCTCAGGGAATAGATTGCCCATGGTCACAGCAGCCTTTGTCAATAGTGACACACATCAGGCTCTCCCACCTCCACCACTCAGCAGTTCGTTCACCTCTGCGGTATTCAATCATTTGTGCTCTTGAGAGCTGGAATGATGTTTCAGTGTAATGGAAGCCTTTGGGCTTCATATAGGGACATCTGGATGGAGCGTAATGATATGGGATATACAAGAAGTCATATTAGTCACAGGAGCTGGTTCCCTCCTGATCTGAAACTCTTTAAAATATATGAAATTGGAGGTTGCTGAACAAAAGAACTCTCTGCACATCTCACAGGATTGGGCTCCCTGTTATTTCCCTGTCTGAAAAGCAGACAGCCCCCACCTAGTGAATTCTCAGGCCTGGGAATATCTTCTTGAACAGTGTGCTCACCTGCAGGCTGTTTGAGAAGTACCAGGGGTGTCTGAATATTGCCGCCAAAAGTCAAATGTTTCTGTTATCGTGGGTATTGAGGAAACTCAAGAAAAACACGGGTTTGTGAAATCATTATATTCAAGAAGAAGCGCTCTCTTCTCCTGCATTTAGAGCCCTGGTAGTATCACATTCTGTTTTGACAGCTGTCAGAAGTTAAATGAAAGATATTTGGGGAGAGGAGGGCTGAGCTACAGGAGAATTGTTATTTGCAGCGCTCGCCAACAGTTGCCAACTCCGTAACATACATGCTGTCTGTTATTCTTTCTCTTTTCTTCTCCTTTGCTGAACTTCTGCGCCTTTTATTTCTGTGGCTCTTGTGATGGGAGCCGGTGCAATCCAACCTGTGCTACTTTCAGTAGAAAACGTATTTTTGATACCTTGCATGTGAAATGCAGTCCATGCCCTGTCCTGGTTTTTCTCCAGTTCTTCTTCAGTGACTGGCAACTTCCAAACTGCTGTTAGTGCCACTGTCCTCCTTTCATCTCCCAAATTTAAGCTACAGCTTTACACTCTTTCCTTCCTTTTTTTTTTTTCCCAGATGACACCATTTATTCTCACAGATTGCTGTGGCAGTTTGGTTTTTAGCATGAAACTCTGCTAAAGGTGTTTCACTTAGCTGTTTATTAAGTGCCTGCGCTTAGTATTTATATTCAAGGGGGGAAGGTTCATAGGTGTCAGAGGACGAGGGGCTTCCGTGCTTGCTTTCTGTTTTGGATCCATGCCTGTGGGCTGTAGAAATAAACATTATTGTAACTTTAACTTATTTTAGCTTTAATTCAGGAGCACCTGAAACTTTTTCTGTAGCGAACCCTTTTTATTATTCTATAATTGCAAATAAATATGCTCTGACAACGTTAGTCGAACTTACCAGGGAATTTGCAGAGGCTTAGATTATGAAGACCGCTATACCTCCTTTGTATCACACGGTGGCAGAAAACGCCCGGCATATGTTCTTGTGCTGTACCAGTTTGGTAAGTCATATCAGATATTTCGGTATGCAGCGCTCTATAGAGAATATGTTACTTTGGAAAATTAAGTCTGTTTAATTGTCTGTGCAGGAAGAGCTTATTTTATAGCAATGTAACATGCATTCATCCACAATTTGCAGAATGTGTGTTAAGGGTGTGTGTAGGATTCATTGAGGTATTTCATCTGACAGTCAATATATATATGTGATAGTGTAGAAAAGATAATTATATGTCTGGAATATGTATAGGCATTTAGTTTTAATTAGGCTTTTGATTAAATATAAAAGTGCAATTAAGAGTGACAGATACAGTAGATCCTGGTAGACTACATGACAGTTTTTGGCTAGAAAAACTCCTGAGCTGATTTTTTGTCAGACGTGATTTTTTCTAAAGATCGCAGTGACTGTTCTATTGAATCTTTGATGTGAACTACTCCTTATTTTCTCTCTCTCTCTCTCTCTCTTTCCTTGTATGTATGTGCTTATCTGTGTTTACAGTATTTCTGTTGGTAAAAGATGTTATATTAATTTACAAGAAAATTATTTTGTTTTAAGGAGACACGGTAAAATTTAGATGTTCGCCAAATGGCTCAGAATTAAATTTGGGGTTTTTTAGCCATGGTAATACATTTTAACTGTATTTTGCCAAGCTTCTCAGATTTTCTTTTCTGAATGATACTATTTCTGTGAACGTGTCTCTGAGCACATGAGCATGAGCAATTTGTTGAAGGCTTACATGTGAGAGACTTATATAAGATATAATATAGGAGGGAAAGGATATTATTATGAAAATATAAAAGTAGATATTACAAAGTCTGCTTGTATAACTGACTCTGATATAGACATGAACAAACTGCTTTAAGCATCATGTTTCCTATTGCACTGAGCTGTTGTTTATGTGAAAAGCTTTGGTTTTGCAGAATGCCTAGACCAAGATGGGTTTAAAGCAATCTTCTCTGTGCTACTTTTGAAAATAAGACCATGAACTAATTATGGATATGAAGCTAATTATAGACTCATCTATTAAGCAACTTGGCCAGGGTATTTGTCTGGTATCTTAACTAAATAAATCAAATAATGATTACATAAAGTGATTGGATAGAGGAAAAAGAGCAAAACCCCCTTCAGTTACTGTCAGTGTATCTTGAATATGGTTAGTCATAGTTTAGCACAGTTTTGCATCATTTTGCAGTGGATCTATGCAGCCTTCCAGTGTTACCCCGAAGTTGTGAGCCAAACACAGCAACTTCCTGGCTTTTTCACCAGTCTTCTGCAGGACCTGGGGCAAACCCTCCCCTTTGCTCTTCTTTGGCCGTTTCCTCTTTTGCTTTCCCTCTGCCTTGGTTACTGACAATTTAGACACTCCCGAGTAGGACTGTGCCTCTAATGCACATTTGCACTGCTCGTAGGTGTTAGGATCCTATCAGCAATTGAGGGCTGAGTTATCAAAACATGAGGAGCTCGCAATACGTGTGTTGCTGCGCTTAATATTCACTGCGGGGACAGACGGGTACGGCTCCTCCTTGACGTGATGGAGGATGATGGCCAGCCTTGAGAAATGATTTTCTGCACATCAGTAAATCCCCACATTTTCATTAAATTGCTTACTTAGGCTCAAGATTGAAGTCGGCATCATTGGAAGGGCTCCTGTAGACTACAGTGCAGTGACACAGGCAGCTGTTTCCCATGTCTGTCTGTTACAACTTGTCATTTTGTTTCACAGTATGGAAGGTGTGAGAAGTGACAGGACTAAATAAGCACAGAGGGAACCGACTGTTTCATCTGGCCATGTTAACGAATAAGCTGGGAGTGAAGTTAACTTCATGTGAAGCAGTTTAAATTATTTATTTTCAATCCTGGAACTGTACTTAACATGTTGTTAAGGCAGAGCCATGTTGACAGGGTGACGTTAATTACCCCACTGGAAACACATCACATTAGCTGAAAACAATTGTTCACAGCTATCATTCATGGCTCTGGGTAAAGCCACAGCCTTCGCAGATCTTGGCAAACAGTTTCCCGCTCCATCCGTGGAAGTTCCTTTTGCATCCACTCACAGCTGCAAACTAGCTCTTTACTTACAGCAACAAAATACGAAGTTCGATGGTTGTGAGTTTATTTTTTTCCCTTTTTTATTTTTTTTTTTGTAAGCTGAGTGATTTTGTGATTGATCTCCTCTCCATTAGACGTGGTACATCTTAAAAATGCAAGGATCTTCATTCCCTGATCCACCGGCATAAATGCGTATGCTTGCTCTTCATGTAAATGCTTTCGCACAACTCCCTTAATGATTCCGTTCCCACTTCTTAATTCATAGCAAGGGTGTTGTGTCCTTCAGAAATTATTGTATCTGGGGTTTACATCCTTTGCAAAGGTTGTGGCTTAAACATCACTGCTGAGAACTGGATGTGACTTGAGTAGCATTTGTATGGATGTATGCTAATAAAAGTGAGGAATTGACTTTTTCCTCCCTACTTGTTCAGCATTGCAGTGAGTTAAGGACTCTAAAATGACTCAACTGAGGAGTGCTGGGAATATATCTACAAGTAAATGAATGCCTGGCTACTTCGAGTTGCTACCTTATTTTTTTCTAGATGCTTTTGTTCCATGGTTAATGCAATTAGAGATTCTACTGGGAGAGCGCAAGTATGCGGTGTTTGTTCGTTACGGTGTGAGGTTGTGTGTAATAACATCTAACTCTGTTTGTAGGTTAGGCCAAAGACCCTGATTCCAGACAGCCTCCCTATCTCCCCGTGCAGAGACCAACCTTCCAAGCAGCCTCCTACCTTCCAGAAGGCAACCGTAGTCAGCATCAAAAACCCCAGCCCTGCCCTCCCGACTGCCAATAACACCGTCAGCCATGTACAGACGCCTAACAGTCAGTCACAAAGTGTCACCGAGTCCACAAGTATTTCATCACCTCTGAGCAGTGCAGGTGTGGCGTACGCCATCATTTCCACCTCCCCCAACAATGCAACTCCTATCAGCACCAGCGCGACTGTTTCTGTGGTCAACGATAGCATTAAAGTTCAACCACTCCTCATTAGTGCCGACAGCAAGGTAGGTTCTGCTTTTCCCACCATATTTTTTTTGGCTATCAAACAGAGGAATTACATTGCAGATGTAAGCAGTATAGTCCCGTGGAAGTGCACAGCCCCGTGCAGAGTGATGTCAGTGGTTCCTTTTGAAGATAATAATGAGAAAGCAATGGGAAAATTCTTAAGGGGACATATGGACACTAGTAGACACTTCTCTGTGTACATACATATGTTTTAGCAGCACCAAATTGTGTCATGATGTAGCCTGACATTAATGGGACCATATGATCTTCCATTTCCTTAAACCAATCCTCACTAATAATATCCCTGAATTCTGTGCAGGCTCAGATTTCCTATGGATTCTCTCTTCAATTATACAGTGATACCAGTTATATCAACTGACCCCAGAGGAGTATATCAAATAATCAGGCATTTCCTTCTACACTTTCAGGGGAAGACCAAATGAAATGAGAGCTCAGGGTTTCAAAACTGATCAGCAGATGAATCTGTGGGAAGAAAATCAAGTTGTGAATTAGTTGTTTCCTCCTTGTTCTGCTTTTCAGGTTTGAAATACAAGAACTTCACCACTCTCATATCAGAAACAGATTCAATAAAGCCTGCCAATGTAACAAGCAGACATTTGTTGTAATTTACTACTGGGATCCTACTACTCCGGGTCTTGTTGGCAGCACAGGTTCTTATATGGTGCTAAAAAACAATACAGGATTTGGGATGCCTTTTGTGGTAAATAAAAGCAGGCATCTCTTCCCCACTTCTCTAACGTAATTCATTTTTCTGTTACTTAAACTGGCTGGTGGTTAAAAGAAACATCCCTTTTTATGCTCTTGAATCTTCTAGAGTGACTGAGATGAAGCATCCAACAATTAAATAACATTGATTGAAAGTTAGCAATGAAATAGATGGAAAAGGCCAAACATTCAAGTCCAATAACCTTCACCAAGAAGATGAGCTTAGGAAGGTCTTCCATAGTCCCATAGTCCTTCATGAAGCTTTGATTATCGGTATAAAGCCTCATGTGTAGTTCTGTGGTCCAAAATTGTCCTTCGTTCCTTTTAATTTAATAGCTTCTGAGATAATGTTATCTGCACTGTGTAAATCTTCATGTAAATCTTCAATTCAAATATGAGCAGCTGAATATGCTAACATACATGCATGTATAAGAGGTCTGTGTAGTAATGCCTATAGGTTCTAAGCCAGAATTAATTTTAATTTAAAACATATAGTTTGTTTTGTTGATGCAAAACTGGACATCCACTGCTCATAACACATAAGTGCTGAGGACTGAACTCTGATCTCAGTTACATGAGTAGCACTGAGGAATATCTTCCTTCCCATCCACATGTAGTTACTCTGAAATAACACTGGTATGACAGATCAGACTATGGTTTTGAATGTGTAGTAATTCCGTCTCTTCTACCTGTATGCAAAATTAAATCAAAGGAAAGACCTTAAAATCACTGACAGCACGAGTGCTAAAGCTAGGCTGCTGAGTCAGCTTCAGAAGTCCTCTAAATAGAAAGTGTCCTAATTTTCAGAGGCACTGAAGTGACTCCCTTAGGCTGCAGTACGTTTACAATGCACCTATAAAAACTAATTTTTAGAGGGAAGACCTTATTATGGCATACAAGTATCTAAAGGGTGGGTTGAAGGAGGATGGAGCCAGGCTCTTTTCATTGGTTCCAAGTGACAGGACGAGGGGCAATAGGCACAAGTTAGAACACAGGAAGTTCCGTTCAAATACACGGAAACAGTTCTTTACGGTGAGGGTGACAGAGCACTGGCACAGGCTGCCCAGGGAGGTTGTGGAGTCCCCTTCCCTGGAGATTTTCAAGACCCGCCTGGATGCAGTCCTGAGTAATGTGCTCTAGGCAATCCTGCTTTGGCAGGAGAGTTGGACTAGATGATCTCTAGAGGTCCCTTCCAACTCTGATAATTCTGTGATTCTGTGAAAATTAAGTATGGATTTAGAAGCCCAGCCTAGGTATCCAGTTTTTTATATTTTTGGCTTGTGACTTGCATCTGGTGTCTGTAGCAGTATTGAGTAACTGTTCAAAGAAGAATCAAAGGTTTCAGGCAGAAAAATCCAGTTTCATGTAGTGAATTCTTTTATTTGTACATTGTCTTTTAGGTTATCATTATTCAGCCTCAAGTCCAAACCCAGACAGAAAGTAAAGTGGAGACAAAGAAACCTCCTGAAGAGTCAGCTCAGGGACCCCCTGCTACCAAAAAGAAAAAGGAGGAAAATCCAGAGGTGATTTTTTAAATTATTTTTTTTTTTAATAAATGAGCTAAAGTACGGTTAAGTTATGGGGGCTATTTCTAAACGTTTTTCTGTGTGCATACATAATTACTGCATTTGTACTCATGGTTCTCCCAGTTGTTCATCTCTCTAACCAATCACTGCATTCGAATTGATTTCTCCACCAGTGAGGTGCTCTGAGAAATTTGTTTAATATCATTCAAACCTTCCAGTGTCACAAAATGTAAGAACTGTAGGTCTCATCATAATCTAAGCACCTTGCGTGGGTATAGTGGTATTTCTTGTGAAAGATCTATACAAGCTTCAGGTACTTTTTTTTATGTTATCAAATACATAACATCGGGTTTACAGGCTGCGTATGAGGTTGAATTAACATTTCTTTTGTTAAGTTGAGCCTTTACATCTTCTTTGTAATGAATCTTGCAATTTTCGGATTGTATGTAACAATACAGTTTCTTGCATTTGCTGCATACCTGTCTTCCCACATGTACACAGATTCTTTCTAGTCTGAAATACATTAAAATCCTTTGAGTAAGAGATTAGAAAGCAGGTTATAAGATTAAATCTCTTTTATGAACTGTATTTGCTATGTAAATGAAAATATAAATCAGAAGTCCTTGCAGAAATGGAGTTTCTCCTTAACAGGCATTTTGGTTTTTGACTAGATGTGTTCACATTAGATTGTGCATACTTTTGAGGCAATTTTAGAAGTTCTACAAACTGAATCTACTTCTATTGTGGAAATCCTCAGCTCATGTGAAATCTTAACCTTACTAGTCTAATAAATATGTTGCAAGAAAACGTCCTTGGAGCTGTAGGTTTAAGAGGATTATTACAGGATAAATTTATAATGTTACTTGGGGCATGTGGATGGTCATTCATTTTACCATTTTAAGAGGTTCTTATAGCGAGAACAGTGTTAAGGATAAATAGCGGCTCTTAGCCTCGCATATCACAGCTTTATGCAGAAGCACTGCAGACCTACACTTACGAAACCTCCCAAGTTTAAAATCTGACCCTTCATTGCCGCTGAATGGTGGGACTGTAGGGTCCTGTTTTGGTTAGGGAGGTATTTCCAAAAGATTATTTGTTATGTAGCACCTTGTGGGCAGAAGGGCTGGGAGATCCTGCTTAGAAACATAATGGTAGAGAAACTGTTCCCTTTTCTTTGCCTCTAACTTACCCCTTCAGAAAGAATTTTGAGCAAAAATCCTCTAGAGAGATGCAGAAAAAGACCATGGAACTGGGGACACTTTTGGGTATAGCATTCATAAATTTAATAAGCATTTCATTAAATTGCTAACTAGAATATCCTGACTGCCTTTTTTGTAACCAAGAACATTATTCCTACCATGTATGCTGGAGGTCTCGGCAGGCACAATTTTCTGGGTAGGATGCTGAAGCTATGCCCTTCAGTATGATGATTCTTTTTTTTTTTTTTTTTTCATAGATTTGTTTCACGGCCATAAATATGTAGGTCTAGAGTTAATTTCTTTTGTTCTTTGAAAGTAAACTTTAGTTGATTATCATGTATTTATGCAATTAGTGTAATTAGAACTAACAGCATAATTAGTGTAAATACATGTAATGACATAAATAGAACATGTAATTACAAAATGAAATGGTTTTGTAAAAATCTTTGTTTTGCTTCATGAAAAGACATACTATGCATTCTAAAAGCTCTCATGTCTTTTGAACAGATGATTAAATTTAAGGCAAAGAGTAACAAAGATACCATGATATTTTTAAAAAGAAAATAAGCACTCTAGGCACTTCTCTCCACACCTTTATTTATCCTCAAAACACAAAACTGAGGCAGGAACTCCAATGTGGGTCTACATAAATGTTAGTTGTGACAGACTGGGCTTTAACAAACTAAATTGAAAATTTAAAACAAATAAAGCAGAAATAGCCAGACTTACCAGTAGCCAGGAATCCCACATGCAGATACTGAGCGTACCTGAATGAACAGAAAAGACTGAGGATAATT
Organism: Vanellus vanellus; assembly: GCF_965231255.1. Lineage (NCBI taxonomy): Eukaryota > Metazoa > Chordata > Aves > Charadriiformes > Charadriidae > Vanellus > Vanellus vanellus. The sequence continues at coordinate 78,759,369 of NC_138905.1, read as the reverse complement.
ACTGTCTTTTGTTTCTGGCTTGGTCATTCTGCTGGAAAGCCATGAAGCCGATCCTGGACGTGGCCTCCTGCAATATGTGTGCCTTTTGCATAGGATGAAGATTTCCCCTTTCCCAAGTACATCATCATTAGACTAAAGCAAACCTCCTCGTGTCAGCTGTCTTGCGGCCAGGATGTCTGGACGCCTGACTGTGGGGTGGTTTTCCCTGAAGCAGGACGGAGGGCCTCAGCCACCCTGGGTGTCCCAGGTCCAGTGGTGAGAACCTTCTCCTGGGGTATGAGTCATGAGGGTTCAGTCCCCCCAGGGCTGAAGAGGGTCTGGAGGAGTGGGCCACCTGCTCCCCGCCGTCTGCGGGGCTCTGCTGGGGTTGGAGGCCAATAACTGGCTGTCTAGCGATGTGCCTTCTCCCACCAGAATGACTTCTGCAAAGAAATGAAGGAATTAGGCAAGGGAGCTGTTCATCTGGGAGCAATTGCCAGAGGGTTTAGGGTATTGGGTTTTTTTGTTTTTTTGTTTTGTGGTTTGGTTTGTTTGGTTTGTTTTGGTTGTTTGTTTTTTTTTTTCTTTAAAGGACCTGAGTTCAGCACAGAAAGAAACACAATTTTGCCCAAAAGTTTTTGCTTTTTAAAAATTTTATATTATTTAATGTTTATATTTCTGGCAACATTTTCCAGGAAGTTCTAGCAGTTTTTTATTTCAAAGAAAAATTACTGCTGTAAATGCTGGTTATTTAGCTAACAGTGTTTTTAATCCCACCTAAGAAGGACAAGAGAGACACATTGCAATTGTGAACTAAATGCTAGCATTAGGCCTGGATTGAAAATCGGGAGAAACTGAAGCCTCAGTTTTGTGGATTCCTGCACAGAAGAGAAACAGTAAGACTCTATGATATTTGAAAGAAAAGCATTTCAGTGGAAGTAGTATTTTGAGTCGAATCCAACAAGCTACATGAATGTAAAATAGCGAAACTCATAAAAACAAATATGCTGGTAATATAATATGCTTGTTAAAAAGAATACAGCTTCTACTGCTTTGTTTTGTTTTGTTTTGTTTTGTTTTGTTTTGTTTTGTTTTGTTTTGTTTTGTTTTGTTTTGTTTTAAAGGAAGCATATTTCAAATATCTATAAAAGCCAACCCTTCCTGTCTTTACTAGTGGATAATTATCAAGTCCATTTATGAAGGCTCTTCATATATTAAGGAAGCATGCTGTCATTACATTTAATTAGATTATGTATTGAAATAATTTTAGTATGAGGAGAGGAAATCATTTAGTGAGCTTTCCAGTACTCAAATAATTTTAGTTCAGATGTCAGAAAATGTATGGTCCCCCTACAGTTTAATCTTTGGGTAATATAGCCATTCTGTGCTCCATTGGGAAAATACAATCGCACGTTAACTGTTACAGCTTCCTGATTCTATACCTAAATGTTATTATTACTTCTGCTCAGAGTGCTGAGTTGTATCCTACCACAAAGTTACTTTTGGTGGGGGTGAGGAGAAGCTTGTAATTCTGCTCAATTGACTATTTTTTTTCTCAGATCGCATAGTGGATCTTTCCCTTCAGGTGTGGAGCCCCCACTGTGTCTAGGTGGTGTTTTAGACATGTAAGGAGTGAATGTTATTGAAATCAAGGTCTGACATGCAAATCAACACATATGCATGTCATTGCCACAGTTATGGAAGGCAGAAATATAGCATGAATGTATCTAAATTGCCAGTGATTAGATTCAACATCATACAGGGAGAGTTACACACTAGGAGATTGTGAAAGAAAATACTCCTTTCCTGTGAGGTTGTTAGTTCGCCTGTTTGACAGAGATATTTTCACATATGTAAAAGGGATATAGATGTCCAATCCTGACCCTCAGGTTTTGAAGAACCTACACCATAGCTAGATCTTTTCCTCTACAAAATGAAGCTTTGCTTGCTTTCACAATTTCACTATGTGAAAGTCAGAATTGCAAAGGAAAGGGTAGTTTCAGCGACTTGGAAGTTGATTTTTTCCTGAACTGCAATGAAAAGATGAATCATCAGGCTTTTCACAAAACAAGAAGGTCAAACTAATTTTGGCTTGTAAGTGTTGAAACGTGTTCTCCTCACACTTCTTTGGTTGAAACAGAATGTTTTGACCTTCTACCACTTAAACAGTGTATTTTAGTTTGACCCAAATCTACACATTTTATTTTGGGTGAGTATGACAATTGTGCCTTCCTATGGTCTTTGGATGCTTTACCACAGTTGGATTGTAGGCTTGGATTGTAGGCTTCACTTGCTTGGATTTTGTAATAGCTCAGGTATTGTGCTCAGATTTTCTCTCCTGTGGAATTGCACCTCATGGAAATGCCACTTGGGTAACATGATCCATCAAGATTGTTCAGCACAGCAGAGAGAGGAAGAGATCCCTGAGGCCCCAAAGGTGTGACTTCAAACAAGGTGTTCAGTTCAGTTTGGGTTTGGAACAACACAGCAGAATTTTAGTTTTCCATCAGAAAGATGAATTAAAACCTTCGGCAAAATTTCTTCTGCAAGGAAAAATTTCCCGGTAAAAAATCACTGAGAGAAAATTTAGAGTCTGCTCTAGTACTTGCCCTATTACTGCATCAGAAGATTTGTTAGTATGCAGATGTGTTTTGTGCAGATATAGTGTACAATAATTCTGAGTAATATTTTAGATCAGATTCCTCACTGCAAAATGAGTTCACCAGTGTCAGGGGAAGATGTTTATTCACTCACCATTGAGGGAAAATATTGGATCAGTGTACTTCTTCATAATTCATGCATGTGATATTCTCTTTGTAGCTTGGGAAGAGAAATTTCTGAAAGCTTTTTTTGGGTGAGGGGTTTTTCAATATGCTTCAGATGTCTTGTTTAGTGTTGTAAAGTTCAGTGAAAGTGTGTCATATCTTGTTTTACTTCATACAGCTTGCTTACATCCAATAAAAGCAGTGCCATGTCCAGATAGTAATAATAATACACAATTACTTCTCTAAAGAGTGGAGTAAGAAAGCAGCTAGGAATGTGAAATGGAATTGATTGAATTGACTGAATTTTGATCATGCACTCTATAAAATCAGTAGTCATACAGCATTGGCTTCATAAGTCTCTGAACTGCTGAAGTTCATATAGTCATACAGGTGGGGCGTGACTGACTAGGCATATCTGAAGCAAATCTTCAGTTAAAGTTTTGCATATTACTATGCATTCAAGTAGTATACATTTCTAAAATACCTTTACCCGTTTTATTCTGTCAATTCTAGATTTATTTATTTACTTACTTCTACCATGATTGTTGTAGTAGAAAATCTAACCCCTGTTTATTTTTTCCTTAGAAAATTGCCTTCATGGTAGCATTAGGACTGGTTACAACAGAACATTTGGAAGGTAAGATGACATATGTTGCTTTACAGTTCAGTTTTTGAGTGAAATCTTTTCTCTTGGCTGATCTGCAGCCAAGAGGAATTGGTGATTCTGTCCTCTGAAGGGCAATGAAAAATCAGGTGAACTGTTTTCTGTGTACAATTGTGCTTTTCAGCCTCAAAATAATGGGTGACGTTACTCTGCTCTGCCTCCCATCCCATTGAAGAGCTTAAGGGGCATGAGAACTGGCTCTGCAGCCAGCACCAGCAGACTTGGCATAAGCTGGACTTAGTCATCATGGTCCTTTGATGTATATTACCAGCTGGAGGATAACAGTGAAGCAAAAAGCATCCAAATGCTCTGACCAGCACTGATCTGGCTGAAGAATCAGTGAGGTTCAAAGATGTTTACCCACTTCTTCTGTAACTAGCATGCTCCCCTATCTCTTTCCCCATGTGAGATGGACTTTCATTTTTTGAGTTCATCGTCTGTCATCTCTAGAGTTCCACGCAATGTGTAAAGATAGTGGTGAAAATCTGGCATTTGTTTTATAAGATTTTAAGCAAATTCGAAAACTACCTCTCACAAAGACCTCCTTCCTTCCGTTTCCTCCCATTTAGCCAAAAAATAAACAAACTTCAGTCTGATCCTGCTTTTGTGTGGGAGCTGCTAGCATGCCTTCCTAGGCTTCTGAATATGAATTCAAACAAATATTGCACATAAACTAAATGCAGTATCGCAGAGTTCAGTTTACTTTTCCAACCTTCCAAAGATACCTTGCAAGAGTTAGCAGATTTGTACCTTTCTTTGCCTCACTTCTGAAAACATAGATGAGACGGGGGGGGGAAAGTGTTTGTTCAGCAAATTTGCCAGTGGTGTGAAATGAGTTGGGGACTTCTTGGCAGAATGGGTTAGTTCTCATGGACAGAGAAGATACAGCTTTTTTTAAGAAAAAAATTACAGCTTGATGTGCTTTAGTTACATGCTCAGATAATACAAGTTGGTGTGGTTCCACCAGTATAAGGAAAAAAATCTGGTATCTGTGTCAGCTGACAATGATTCTTGATCACGAAAAATGTTAATGATAATTGACATTTACCACCCATGCCATAGACCATTGTCAGAAAAATACTTAGGAATTTCCAGTGCACTGAGTTTAATTTTATGTGCTGTAAAGTTAGGCACATGCTTAGATATCTTGCTGACTCAAGAGGTATCTACCATTTTACAGCTTGATTTCTTTTTAGTAAAATTCCCTGTGCTTCTCTTCCTTGTTTTAAGAGAGGTTGTGAATTAGGGAGAAAATAGCATCTTAATTGTAAAGTCTCCTCAATATATGCAGCAGGTTTTCTGTGCGTGTTGTTGCCTTTTTTCAGTGTCTTTCCTCTTTAAATCTGCATTTTAGAAAATCATTTAATGTCCCAGTGACTGAGAATTTGAAAGCAGTTTAAAGAAACTTTAAGCCATCGGCCTTTTTAATCCTTTAATGGTAATGGATTGAAATGGAAATTAAAAAGCTACAGCAATTTGGGGAGAAGATTTATAATCCAAAAAGTGCAAATGATGACTGGTTCTTGTTTTCTTTGTCTAAGGAAAATAGGACAACATTTGAAATTATGCTGAAGTGCAAATTATGCTTACAACAGAGAGAACTTCATTTTGAATAATTCTTTACCCTTTGATTTTATTGGAACTAATAAATTGTTTGTGTGGCTTTAATGCTTATGTTCAAAACACCAAGTACCGCTCTGCTCTGTTTGTTCTACCATAAGTGTGGCGACGCACATTTTGAGCCTTACTGCTACAATACTAATCCTGCAGAATCAATTCTTTCAGACAAATTCACTTTTAATGTTCCTACTAGCTTTAAATAAATGGCTCCCACCAAGAACTACTTACTATGGAAAGGGTGTTTCTTCATGAGTATTGGTGATTACAACTGTCAAAAATACCCTTATAGCTTTCACAAGCTAAAGGTTATTATTTTAGTGCTATGTCATATTTATGGCTATCAGCCATTGGTATTTGTCAGGAAGCAATGGTCATTACACAGTTCAGTTTATTTTACTACTTCTAATGTATTTCTCAATTTCACATTTTTGGAATTAAACTGAATCAAGATTGGGTCATTAAAAGCTTATTCACTCAGTATCATTAATTCACAGTGTTACTGCTTTTCTTCATTTTATTCATTAATTTTGTGGTAAAAAAGCTATGATCCACTTCTATATGGATTTCTCTAGCAGCATTTCCACCTAACATCCAGAGGAGTATCTTTCTCCTCACTGGGAAAAGGGCTCTGTTCTGCAGAGCCCAAGCACGAGGCATCTTTTGAGGCCTTTACCAGTCAATGAACGCAGCCAGTTCCACTGACTGACACTCTGCAAGGTGCAGCTTGCCCTGAAGATAAATTGTCATTATGGGCCTCACAGAATGACCGTACAGAGTGTTTATTGATGAAGGGAGCAGCTCATTGAAGCTTTGCTTCAGACATAAAGCTATCTTCAAATTTATTCATCTCTGTCAAATGTATTACGGTTTAGAGGTTTCTTTTTCTGTTTGGGTTATATTTTTTTAAATTAATAAAATAAGGAATAAGATAGCCCAATTCTGTGATGCAGTGCATGGTTGCAACATAAAATCTCTTTTTCTGGGCTATTAGAATGCCTTTTAGTATTACCATTGTGTAAAAAAAAAAAAGGTAGAAAGAAAGAAGACTTTAAAAGAATTCTTTAGTTCAGATCATTCTAAAAAAGCACATCTTGTTTCACTGCAGCAAAATAAAAACCCTGAAATATTTCCATCTAGGTTACTGAGATGTTTTAGTCAGTTAAAACAAGTTATTTATTTTTACTTTATTAAGCCCTGTTTTGAAATGTACACGATACATTTTAGCTGAAGTAACAAGTAACGAAAGATACTATACCAGCATATGCTTCTGTTCTATCTTGGTGTGAATATTTACAGATACACTCTTAGATGTACATACTCCTTAGATCACAAGCATGAATATTTTTTGTTCACAGTTCCCATAAATAAAGTGCTGAAATTGTGCTCTCCCTCCCTGATGGCTGCATAGGGTGGAATACACCTAGAGCCATTTCAGTTCATTACTCTCTCTCTCTGTCTTTATTTCCATCTATTCCCACTGCTATAGCTTTTTCCCCCAGCCAGCTTTTATCTCTGTACCATAGCAGTGCCTCTTCCAAAGCTGCATTCCAGGTAGCTACCACATGTGTGATTCAGACTCCATCAAATATTTCTGTTGCCTTGGTGAGAGCATGTACCGGAGAAATTCTCTCTTAAACCTGGGACCCAAAAGGGCAGAGAGCTACAGATCCATCACAGTCCTCTTGTGAAGACACTCGGCCCGGTTATGGACACAAAAAGCTCTGCTGCATCAAATTCTTTGTTTCTTTTTCTGGGCCAGTGAAAAGTCACGATCTTGTATCCCTGTGACCACTTCTGAAAGACTAAGCCTGGGCTGCCCTAACTCCAGCTTTTTCCCTATACTGCCACAAGGGTGCTGAGGTGCTGCAAGCCCTGTATTTACTGACCGCGTAGGGTGGGTTACTGAGCCTGGCTGGAAGCAGCATGGCTCCAGCTCACTCTGTTGAGACCGAAGTAAAGAGTCAGCGGAGGTCCACTTCCTCCATTTCTTTGGCAGCATCAAGGCACACGGTTCCTCCGTTGTGACATCTCTCGCACTTTTTGGCCTTGAGAGCATTCCCTTTACAAGAACTGACGCTGACATCAAGAACAACCATCTCTCTTCCAGTGGCTCTGCAGCAGGCTACTGGATCCGTGTCTAGCGCTTACTCTGCTGGTGAGGCCTGATTCCCTCCAGAGGATGCCAAAGGTTTTGGAAGCTTCGGGATGGTGATTTCAGCATAGCCAGACAAGTATTGTGTAGGAAATACTTTTCACAGTGGGACAGAACTGTTCCTCATACAAGATCCTCCAGTTTGGAGTCTGCGTAGCACTGAGGATGTTAACAAGATGCTGGCAGTGGTTACAGCCATGGTGTTTATCACACGTCTCGGTGCAGCCTCGGATCACACGTTTCTTGGTGAAGAGATTCTGCATAGCTCCTTGAGTCACATGGCAGCATATGTCTATCTCATGTCAGGTGTGAATACAGACCTGTCTCTACTCTTTGAATTGCCCTAGGGGAAGACACCTTCTGAGCATGAGAGGTGACATGTTCCTGTGCCAGTGGGAAAACCCAGCCAGAATGTGCAAGTAGTTGCTCTTCTGTTTTTCTTGTCTACCCAGTTTCCTTCTGATAAATCTATCACTCCAAAAGTGGAGGCTTAGCCAATAGTCCTTTATGAATGAAAAGTTTCAAGTCAGTATCTTGGAACTGAGGGCAGTACAAAATCCATGCAGAGTGTTTGCCTTGTCTCTATAGACACAGTGTCTAAGACATGACCAGCAATACTAATACCATTTACAGTAACAACACTTAAAGTGGTATGTGGCCCCTTTTACTCGGTGGGGAAGTGATCAACGTGTGGAAAGGGTGCCTGGAACTCAGAACTATGTGTTGGAAATCCTATTCCCATGCCTTGTAAATATCCTGAAAGCTGGACCGTATCTTACTGTTGGATTGCAAATGGGAGATAGGCTCAATATCCTGAAGGCCATTTTCTGGCACTGAGGATGTTCTGAGATAGGCCTCTTTAGCTTAGACATTGATGGAAGATGCCGGACCTTCTGCAGAACCAGATGGTGTCCTGAGTTTCTGTTGGGTGTACTCCTGGTCCTCTGGGCTGCAGTACTAGTGCTCGTGCCAGTTCCTCTTGTTCTGAGAGATTTCTTTCGAGTAAGACAGAATGGAGGTATCACCATTGTGGGGACATGTAGACTAATAACATCCCTCTGGCACCTCGGTACAGAGTCTAAACTTTGCCTTACAATATTCATGTAGGAAACATTTTAGAATAGAGCACGAGCCCAGCTGTGCACACTTCATGTCGTGGATGGATACTGGGTGGCTCTCCTTGCTCTTACTTTATTATCAAAATAAAAAGTAGGTTTTAACATGCACGGTGATAATAATCTCACCATTCTGAACTTACATCAAGAGCTGGAAGAAGAAATTCCTTCTGGCGGAAACAAAATCCTAGCTCAGATAAAAGTAGCATTAAATCTGCAGATTTCAGCCAGCCAGGAATCCGCTTACTCTTTCTGTATGTGTTTACAGAAGGATGCATGTGACTAATTGTTGCTAAATGCAGTCTTCAGCAAGTACCTTTTTGTATAGGTGGTACCATTTAGTGGAAGGGAGTTCTCTTGTGTTTCACCCGTTTCCAAGCAGGACTGCAATTCAATGAACCTAACTTTGCGCTGCTGTTTCCAGTGACACAAATACATGTATGGCTCATAACAACATTTTGCATGCTCAGGATTGTGAGGTTGTATATTTTTGGATGGATAAATCATCACGCCCTAGTTAGAACTGAATCTAGGCATGCCATTCTGACCGTGCTGTTTCTAACCTTTAGAGGAAAAGTAATGTAAATTAAATTTAAAAGGAACTCTGTTCTTTCATCTGATATGAATTACAAGGCTTAACTGCTTTAAATGCTTCATTTTTGTTAATAGCAGACATTGATAGTATTTTGAAAGCTCTCTGTTGATGCTTGCTGAATATGTGTCTGAAGGGATCATAATAAAAATCTTGTAGGGCAGCAGAAATCCACCTTGGAGGAGGGAAAAAATAAAAAATGCCTGTGTTCCGAATCTTACAAGGAAAAGCTTATTAATGTCAAACCTTGAACTGCAGCAAATATCAATGCTGATGCAACCCAATTATACTTTAGAAACTGAAACTGAACACAAAGCCCAAGGGGTTGAGGGTAAGAGCGTCTTGCTTAACAAGTTAGATCTACATTTTTCCCTGATGAATGAGAAGCACACAATTCATGTTTCTTTCCATGGTTACAGAAATCCAGAGCAAGCGTCAGGAAAGAAAGAGAAGAAGCACAGCGAATCCAGCCTACAGTGGACTCTTGGAAACAGAGGTACTTTATCATTCACTTTTTTTTACCACAGTTCTATTTGATGTCAATAAAAGGTTTAAGTGCTTCTTATTACAAAAGTATATATGAATGCAGAACCACACATTTACTTGTAAAGGAAGAAAAGGTCTCAACTCAGTAGCTAAGCAACAGGTTTTCACCCCACAACATCACTTGCTTCAAACTAGAATTCATCTTAGTTTTAATAAAGGCCAAAAGGACTAAATTAATGTGGGACCTAATTACTATTTCACCCACACAGACGGTCCCTTTAGGTCAGAACTGAAGAACAGAAGTGCTGCATTATGTTCAAACTTGCGTTGCTATTTCTCTTTTCCTATGTGCCAAATAATACATGGAGAACTTTGCTTTTTTTATTAGTGATGTTCATAAAAGGGATGTGTTGGTTTAAGAATCAGTGTGCTCTGCAGGGGGTATGGAAGCCTGCACAATAAATATAATAATGCATAATTAAAAATAAAATGCACTGAATAATCTCTGTTGTCTGTTACGCTTACGCTGTTACATTTATGGAAGTAGCAAAATTTGGTCCTACATAATATTGGATTGCAAGCAGAATATAAATAGACTTAACTTTTTCTGAAATTGTTTTTTTCTTTGTTTCTGAAATGACATATAGGCATTTGTTCAGCATATTAAAATTCTACCTTTAAAATATCACCATAGTTTGGGGTTACTATTTGAACTTCATACAGGAGTGAAACTGATTTGCAGCCAGTTATCCATTTAAGCAAGATTTCTCTGTGTTCTGAGTTCTTTAAGCCTTAAGAAAGTGACTTTTCTTTATTTAGGTACCAGCGATGCAGAATTTTTGCTATGCCAACATTTCAGATTCCTATGTTTCTTGCCAGACAGCAGACAGATAAGGCTAAGGAGAAACCCGCCACAGCAGTCAAGCTGCTTAGTGGCTTGATTGTTCTTTTTTTTTTTTAAAGTATAGGAGATTTTTATACTCCAAAGCAGCCCAGGGCATTTGAATTCTTCAGAACTCCTCAACTTTTCTTTAGCGACCTCTTCAGAGCAAATCTTGATGTCCATATGTCCAATATTCGATCCAGTAGGAACCTTATCCTTGCGAGCATTAAATCTGTAGTCTATCCTCTTAGACCTTTTTGTCCTGGTAAGTTTATTTAAATACTTGCAGCAGAGTTTTGTGGCATAGCCTGATCAGCATTTGTAAGGAACTCAATTATCTCAGAGCAGGGATGGAGGAGGTGATGGAGGAGGTCTGCTGCACCCCTAGTTCATACATCTCATTATATCTATTCTCAAAAGCATATCCTGAAGTGAAAGATGGCACGGAGAAAGAAATGTCTGTGAAAGAGTCCTGTGGCTGATCAGCTGTGTCCTCATTAGGAGTTGTCATTAAGTACTGACCATGGGGAATGCTGTTCAAGTAAAATGGAGGCAGATGGTTTTTCTCTGATCAATTAGCTGCTCAGATTGATTTGCTAATCAGTGAGTTGAGGTATTTTGTGGCATTTCAGGCATTTTGGCGCAGTTTAATTTACGTTTAGTCTACTGAATGATCTTTAATTCATGATTGTTTAAATTGAAATTGCATATAAATTAGACTTTTTATTTGCCAACGCCCCTCAAAACGGCAGGAGCTCAGCATCTGTAGTGGTGATGCTAACTTCCTTGATTACAGAAATGTGATCACGGTCTTACGTCTTCACTTGAATGTTGTGCTTTTTCTTTTCAAAGCTTTTTTCTTAAAAAAAAAAAAAAAAAAAAAAAGATACCATTCTGTTTTCCCACCCTCCATAGCTTTTCTTTTATTTTGCATAGGAAAGGGTTAAGTTTCAGGCTGGGTATTTTTTGAAGGAAGAACCATCAATTCAAAATTCATTAACGGACTGGCAGGCACCTGTGTATAAAAGAACAGTTTACTCACCACAGAATAAATCATTTATTAGTAAAAACCCTCTAATTTTCCTCCAAGCAGAGTCTAACACTATCTAATGGAGGAAAATGGTACTGTTTCCAGTCCTGTTGTACAAGTATTGGATGGCTCAGAGAAACAATTAGGGGTTACATAGACTGATAATGAAGCCCAGCTTGCTATTGATGAACAGCTTTTACCATCTGACAAGTTGGCCATGGGCTGCATTAAATCAGTGAAACATCTCAGTCAGGTTTCCAGTGGTCTGTGTTTGCAAGGTTGAAAGTCTTTGGTCACCTCAGCAGATTGAAATCACTGCCAGCTCCTAGAGGTCGTACACATTTACTTCTGAAAGAGGAGTATTTTGCTTAGGCCCTAGGAACTGTAGGCAAGTGTCACAGAAGGTAGTGATGCTTTTCTGCAGGTGAGAAGTTCGTCACCATTTCTATATATGCAAATAAAGATGTCATCTCACAGCAACAGTTTATGACGCAGTTTTTCCTTTATGGACATTGTTTATCTGCTAGATTTGGAGTTACTGTTGCTGTTGCCTTGCTCTTACTGACCTTTGCAACATATCCTGGAACTCAAGCAATAAAATTTGGGCTTTTCCATTTCTCTCTTTTTAATAAAACCTAATGCACATCAAACTGTTCTAATGAAGGATTGTTAGAAAGGTAAATAATACAACCGTTTGTGTGACTGTCTCAGGGGTTAGCAACAAATATTCTAAGTCACAGAAGTGGCTTCTGGATAGCTGGCTCTGTATGAGGGAAGCTCGTGGAGATCGTTAATATGAAATGGTAAGAGACAACCAGAGCACTTTTCAATGACACTGTGGTTGGTTTCTTTTCCCTTGTAGCGGAAACGCCTTGCATCAAATTATTTGAATAACCCTTTGTTCCTTTCAACAAGAGGTAAGCAGATTTTAAAATGAATATACTACTATTCTAATGACATGTTAAATATTTATTAGTAGGATTTCATATGAATTACTGCTAGGGTACCATAGGGCATTACTTTGTGTAAGGTCCCTGCACTTTTTAGTGTGCAGTGAAAATAGATGGTTTTGCTGCAAAAACAATTGAAGGATAAGGCTAAAGTTCAAAACTGTGGAGAAATGGATCCAAAATCTCTGCTATCAGTGGAAAATCTGATCTCTAGTATTGTAAACACCGTGCAGTGAGAGGACTGATTGAAGAAGTCAGTGTTGCCAACCCCAAGTGCTTAAAAACATATATTGAAAAACTGGGATTTAAAAAATAATTTCTGTTCTGGGTTTTTCATTTTCTGCTTTTCATCAGCTTTAAGAAACTGCTGTCCATCCTCAAGGGCTAGAAATTTACCACACTTTTTGCTTTAAAAACAACGGCCGAAAAAACACACAATTTTTCTGACTCCAAGACCTGGAGCCATAAATCTAGATTTGATGGCCATGAAGATGCCTGCCAATCTTGTCTTTATAAAAATTTCAGGTGCTGAAAATTTCACGGTAAAAGCCTTAAGAATGAACAACTCAGAGGAGCCATTTGGGGATGATGATGATTGGCTCATGTGAAGAAGCTCGTTCCAGGAAAAATGTGCAACATATAGAGAAGGCAAAGAGTTGGGAGGTGAAAGAAGGAGAACATTGAGTACAGTTTAATTCTTCAGACTAGGCCCATATAGGTTTTTAAAAGAGAAAGTGAGAAGTTTGAGTTGCATTTCAGAAGAGGAGGGAAAGCCAGTAAAGAAATGTGATTATGTCCTTGCCTTCGAGTTGCCTTTGTAACTTAGGCTCTACTGTGGTGCCTTAGAGGTAAGGGAAGACAGGCCTTTTTCTAAGCCAAATGTTATTTCAGTATTAGGAGCATTTACAGAGATAATTTCAATTAAGACATGAAGTTTTGACGGTTTTTCAGTGTTGGTTTGATATCCCTGTCAAGTGTCATGTTTAGTGCTTGAGATTCACCTTTCTGGCCCTGCCTTGAATTCCTGCACCACAGGATCACCAACTGAAATGCAGTGGTGCTTCTCTCTACCTTCAAAACTTCCTGTGCTCGATGCAGACAATTGGCCTACTTACTGTATGCCTCTAATGCACAGGGTCTCAGAGGACAAGAGAGGTTATTACACAGTAAACAGCTATGATGACATGCCTCTTAGCAGGAGCCCATGCTCATTTGAGCCCCAGTGGAAAAAAAAAAAACATTATTCCTGGCTTAGTTTTATCTTCAAAATTAAAATTATAATTTATTATTTGTCTTATCATAGCACTTGTTTTTTCCCATGTAAGCACATGGGAAAACCAGGAGAGAATGGCAATGTTAGCAAGTCGTGCTGTTAGCCTCTTGGTGGGTTTTGTTTAAGTTAGGATTTGATATCTCTGACCTTCTTTCTGCCATGGGTTTGCCACTTCATTTGCAAGGAAGTAGGCGGGTGACAGAGCTCCAGTGATGCGTCTCTCTCCGAGCCGCTTGGAAATCAGCACTCTCTCTCCTTAATCGTTAATTCCTCTTCAAGTCCTGTATCTTTGGTTTTCCCAGCATCCAGAACACGCGCTAGGATTCTGCATTTTCTGACAATTTTAAGCTGGGCTTCTTCATAGCAGAACTCCCTGTCTCTGTAGGGGTTTAGTAGCTACGTGCACAGGGCACTGTTGTGCTAGATGCTCTGTAAGCTCTGAACCGAAGGCAGATGCTGTCCCACACAGCATGGCACTGCACTGGTGTACTTGTCATCCTTCAGTGCAGAGCTGACTCCCCCTTCACCTGTAAAACACTCATTTAAAAAAATTGTCTTCAGTTTAATTTTTCAGCATCTACAAGACAGAAGTGGACATATTTTAAAATGTTTAAAACTTCTTAGTAAAAGTGAGCTGAAAAGAGAAATAAACAAACAAACAAAAAATCCCTATGAAGTACCGGAAACAACTGTAATTTCCGAAATCCAGAAGAGAACAATTCTTGTAAATTTTCAGCAAAATGTCAATTAATCAGGATTCGTTTATCTGAAAATGTCTTACCTGAAATGAGGTCACATACCCTGACATGTATCATTTGTAGAAAAGACTCTTCAATTATCAATCCCCTGTTTATCTGAATAACATCTATATCCCCTGAGTAATCGCAGTGTCGTATCGTGGTGGAGCTCTGTGTGTGTATTTGTGTATATGAAGTGACATCTACAGATTTTATAAGTCTGAGATTATTTATGGAACTCATTGCCAAAGGACGCTACAATTGTTGGAAAAAGTAGACAAATTTATGGAAGAAAAAAGTCTGTCTAAGGCTGTTAAATATAAAAATGAAGACAGAAACTCCAGGTTAGGGAAGCCCATAAACTGCTAGTGTCTGGAAGGATACTTCTGGAGTAGTCAAATTTAGTCTGTGCTTGCCCTGTTATTGCGCTCTGCATGTGAGTGGCAGCACTGGATGCTGTTAGCAAAGGACCCCGGTCTTTGGTCTAACTTAGGTGAAGCCGTTCCTTCGTTCTTATGTTCCTCTTTTTACATGTGTGTGAGATGTGAATGTGTCTGCATCTTCATGTGTATAAAATGAATGTGTAACAGCAGTTGGTCTGTATATAAGAGATCACATTGTGGCAGCTATATTCCCATTTGTGATCAGAGAGGGAGCTGAAGAAGGACAGAAATACCAGTTTGCTTGTCTGCACTTTAATCTAAAGAAAGGCCTCTCCATCAGCTGTTTGTCACTGGGACAGCATGCATCAGCCTCTTACAAATCAGCAGCAAAAATTACAACCCACTGTGCAGTTTCCATAAAGCCATTAAAATTTTCTCGCTTTTTATTTTTGGACCAAAGTGTGATGAATTTCACAAATATTTTTATGAAAGGCTTGGCCTGCTTTCCAGTGAGCTCTGATGGTTCTTGTTCTTATCAGGCTGTGAGTGTAATCACTACAGACTCGGTTCATCAGAAGATCAGAAAATCTTGGTGGTTTGGGTGGAAGTAGTTTGATGATAAAGAGTTGATGATAACATAAAGCTCAGTCACACAAGTAGTTGACCATTTTGGCCATGAATCAGCTGAACATTTAAACATGTGTTTAACGGTAAGTCAGTGGCATCACTTTCATACAAGTTAAGCACCTGCTTAAGTGCCTTGCTGGTTCAGGGCCAGACTGTTCATCACCCAGCAGGCTGAAATCCTTAAGGAAGACTTTTGGACTAATGACGTGCAGAGAGGAAGTCCACTTGAAAATTTTTGAAAATTTGAAATAGAGTCTGTTCTTCTCATACAATGATTTTTTAGCATCGGATCTTCAGGCAGAGGATTCCTGAAATGTAAATTTTTAAATCTCAAATGCTAATTCCACTGCTTGCTGTTGCATTCTTTGCTGCCTGTGTTAATTTTGGCAATGTCCTGATCTCGTGTCACAGCTTGACTAAAATTACTCCCATAGCTGAGAACTAGTATTCACGGTAGCAATGTATTTCCCACTAATGTGTTCTCTGCCCTTCTTTCATATGCTAGCAAATGAGGATCCATTCTGGAAGGTATGTGTAGCGAAATCTGTGTATTATCAGTGTCCTTCTCATCCCTGTGTAATTCAGTGCTTGCTTCTAGTTATTGTAGTCTCTGTCGAGGTACAAAATTGCAGTATTCTCTTTGCCTTTCGTACTGCTTGAGTGAAACATTTCCCACTTAAATAAATCTTTGAGCCTCTAAGTTAGAATTTCAAAGAGATGAACTCTTGGGCTTTCCTGTTCAAGGCTTGAGTTTAATCCCTTTGTAGAATCCACTGATTGAGAAATTGCTAGTACAGATTTGTGGTTTTAATGAAAATTTTAAGAAAAATGAGTAACTATTCCAGTTGGTATAGATTAAATCTCTTTACATTGAGATTAAAATTAAGATTTTTTTGAGCACATAATTTCTAAAGAGTAATATTTTGGAGAGCAATTTTTTGACAGGACTGAGTTAGAATTCAGGATAAAAGCCTGGCTAAAACTATTGTGAAACATTATAATTAATATCCCTAAAAATGAAAATACTCTTTTGGAATTAAAAAAGGTACAAAATTGTTATTCTCCTTCCTGGAAAAGCACTAGGAGAATTCAGGGTTTTTTATAGTGATTCACAAGCCATGAGAGTTTCAAAATCAGTGTCTCCTTTATTAAAATGCACTTAATTATACAAAGAGTAATTAACGTTACCACCAGATTAGCATAGCAATTTACTACATGACATTGTAACTTTGTTGATGAGTCTTAGTTCATTTTATATATTGCCTCAGACAAAGTACTAATCAGTCTTGTTGGAGAAAGGTTGTCAGAGAGAGTCTGAACAGAGAACAATTAGTGCCAGGGAGAACAGAGGGACAGAGGGGCCCTCTAGAGGTGCTCACAAAAGAGGGTACATAGCAAAAGGTGGTACCTGAGCAACCAGTTTTCCTAGCTGCTCTTTGAGGCAATGGGCATAAAACATGGAACTGTGCTTTTTCCCCAGAAACTTTTCCTTGCTTGCTTCCTTCTGCTTTGGACTCGAAGGACAAATGATCCACATGCTGACTTTGATCCCTGTTTCAAAATAGAGCTACACATGGTGATGCATGTGTTGGGAGTGACACATAATCAAAGCCAAGTGAATTCCTACATCACAAGCTGCCTATATTATTCGACTCCCTCCTGTGTTTGATCAGTTGGTTTTTATTTTTCTATCTGTTTCAGTTTATGGAACTTGCTTCTGGCTGGTTTGTTTGTTTGTATTTCTTGCTATCATACACCATTATTTCTGTCTTCTACAGTGGCCAGGGTGCTTTTGACAATCAGATTTTGTGTTTGAATGAGCCTGTCTGCTGCAATAGTGGCTGTGAATGCTGTCCAGAGAGAAGTTCTCAATGGCTTGACTTGACCCAAACCATCCCTCTTCTTCTCTTGCAGAATGAGATCCACCACGATGAACACTGCACTGCTTGCAAGCGTGGCGTTAACTTGCAGCCCTGTGGCACATGTCCCAGAGCATATCACCTCAACTGCTTGGACCCACCCCTCAAAACTGCCCCCAAGGGGGTATGGGTCTGTCCAAAGTGCCAACAGAAGGTAAGCTTCATGGAGCGTAGCATGCCAAGAAAAGAAAACTTGAATTTGTGTACCACTAAACTAATCTAACCTGTGGTCACAGCTTAGGGGACCACATTAGCTAAAGTAATACTGAGAGGTTTTTAGTACAGGTAGAAGCATTTGTTTCTGGTATTTTCATCGTACCAGAGTTAGAACATGCGCTGAATGCCTTAGCTTCCCTGTAATCGCATCTGCTAGGATTGTCCTTTTGAAATGTCTCTTCATTTCCTGTGTTTCTGTTCTTTACAATAAAGCCACCGGCATGTAGGGTTGCCAGACAAGTAATGTAAATCTTCTAGATGAGGAAGACAGTGTCAGAAGCAGACACTGTTCACCAGTGGATCTGAAAGCTGCGAGGAGAACACTTCCTTTTCTTTAAATCATTTATTACACGTAGCTATTGATCATAGCCATGTCAGAAATGCTAATTTGTCTAGTTGCTGTGAATAATGCTGATTGCATGAACAGGAAAACAATTACTAAAACAGTACAGCGTCACTAAATTGTAGAGTGGAGGCTTAGATTTTGTGCCTTAGAGTTCTTTGTATTTAGCATTGAGATCACTGTTATGTTTCCTTGACAATGTCAAGGGGAAATTCTAGCATGCAGTTGCAGAGAGCAGAGCAGCCCATGGTTAGATACGCGCAGTCATGTTTTCATGTGGACCAACAACCTCTCCCATGCTCAGTAGACAACAATCCTGATAGTGTGGAGATCTGCGTGTCAGGGGCTGAAGAAGATCTTCTGGCCATGGAAACAAGGAACAGGGGATTTGTAACCCCCTTTTCGCACTGTTTGGTAGTGCTGTTTATAGCAATGTGTAAAGGAGTAAGCCCCAATGGAGACTGCTACTCAAATTATTCTCTCGTTACTTTTCAGCTCGCAAATTCTGAGACAAGGACCCTAGATCTGGTCCTGCAGAGCTGTGAGGCTGGAGGAAGAAAAACATTAATGTGTGTCTTTGTGGAGCTCTAACTTTTTATTATTTCCTGGGCTTATAGGTGTTAAAGAAAGACGACAATGTGCCATGGACTGGAACTCTGGCTATTGTTCACTCCTATGTTACTCATAAAACAGGTAGGGATTAACGTAACTATTGACAAGGAATTCCCTGCTCATGACAGGCGATGCCATTTGAGTCCTTCATGGCACTAATATTAAAGTGGTAGTGTAATGCTACCAAGTGTCATGACATTATTAAGAAGAGGGCCATAAGGGGCTGTGGCTAGGAACAGCAGGTCACTTTCTCTCCCTTTCCCCTCAGTCTGCTTCTTTGCTACCTTATCTCTTCGAGGATGCTGAGATAATCTTTCAGGAACTTCACTCCCTGGAAGAGGCTATCATGAAAGTGGTGCCTTGCTGGGGACAGGGCTGAAAAGGAGTTTTGAGGCAGAATCATATCAGGCTGGGAGGCAGAGAGACACAGTCAGGCTAGGCAGAGCCATGTAATTGGGTGTGTAGCACAATGCCAGACTAATGTCTCGGCTACTACAGCAATATCCGCTCCTAATTGTTTCAGCATTATTTGGTATCACAGTCATTAGTATCAGATGTTGTATGATATCTGTGCATTGATCATTCCTCTTTTTTTGTTCCCTGTTGTGCTCTTACAATGGGCTGTTTGGGGCATTAGATCATATTTGTAAGGAGCTTTGCAGAGGTCTGGTACCATTATGATTGTGCTTTTCAGCCAGGGTTGCTGAACTACTGCCATTCCAGGTGACTGACCTGTTCTTTATTACCATTCACCTTTTTCTTGGAGACTTCCAGAACCACATGTTATCCAATGATTAATTCTAATTAATTTCAAAGGTGCAGTATAGCTTTAGAGTTGTCCTGTGTGCTAGCCGTTGACAGACACATGCGTGCAAGCAGAAACTCCAGATTTATTTGGCTGCACATGCTGACAAAAGGCTAGCGAGACCTGAAACTCACCATTCGAAATACATGCTTCTGCTTCGTGTTGTCAAGTGCACAGTTTTGCCATATGTCCTTTTCTTAACTGCCACATCCTTAATCTTATTGTTCTGCAGTCAAAGAAGAAGAGAAGCGAAAGTTATTAAAGAGAAGCAGTGAGCTGAAGAGTGAGCGTAGACAGTTAGAAGAAAAAGATCGACTTCTCAACAATGCAGTGAAGGTAGGACACCTGACTGGGGACACAGAGTCTCCTGCAGAGATGTTTATAAAGAATTCATGCCTGAAAAACTGATATTTTGTGGCTAGGAAATGATTTATGCTCCCAAGCTACTGATGTTCAAGTGTGAATGTGTTTCTCTCTCTGAGGAGAAACACGTGGATTTCCTTTATGCACAAAAGCAAGCTGCTTTGGCAGGCTGAGGAGGAAAAATCACCTGAATTCCTGTTGCACACAAAAAACCCCAAAAAAGTCATGGCTACCTTCCGTCTAGTGCCATACACAACTCTGATCTGCTCAGTGACTTTAAGGCAATTCCATTCGCCACGTGAAAAGTGTAGTCACAAGCATGTCCTCCAGTGGTAGCTGCTTGTCCATTAGCTCAGAACTCTTGAGATTAGGTAGAAATAACCATCTTTCTTTGTTTTAGGGGCTGAATGTTGTAACAACCTCTCCATGACTGGAAATGGATTCACAATCATTTTCTCTGTGAACTCGTTTCTAAGCTAAGTGTTGGGTGGAGATGTCTCCTGCACATACTGTGCTGTGAGGACCAGTCTCTGGCAGCAATGAACGGGCTGAGTTCAAAACCATAATTCCTGTCCTCCGTGGGTGAAGGAACTAATTTGGGACTACCTCAGCTCTGGCCCACTCTTAAGGGGTAGCTGTTAGCTTGCATGGCAGTCCCAATAAATATTTGAAACTTCCTTACCCTGGAAAAATCAAAGTGGCAGCTGCAGGAGTAACTGGCCACTACTTGTTTTACCATTGCAGTTATCCAGAGGAGGCATGTTAAAATATTTATCACATTTAAAATAGAGTGGAAGGAAAAGCAATAACTTATTAAAAGACATCACAGTGGGGAATATTCCCTGTAAGCCACCATCAGCGCTAATGGAAACACACATGTGTATGAAGTGACTCTGGGGTTCAGAGTATCTTTAGTAGGTAGGAGAGTGCAGTGGGATGAGGTGTTCAGAAAAAGGAAAGCATTTGGGGATGCAGTCAGCTACCAAGTGTATGTAGGGCTTCCAAAATCAGTAAGATTTCTACCTAAGCAGAATCAGGTTCTTTTAGCGGGCAATGCTGTCTTATTTAAATGGTAATATCAGCTGATGATTATATTTATTGGAGATATATCCACTTGAAAGGAGAAAAGCAATTAAAGGTGTTTCAGCACAGAGCAATTTCATTTCTGACATTTGCCTTAACAGAGATTTACGTTAAAGAGAACACTTTTATACGCACCACAGGTGGAACGGTATTATTTTGTAAAAACAGAACATGATTTATCCTTCACCTGAGATTTCACCTGTCTAATCCAACCTCTGAGCAGCTCCACGCAGTTGCTTTTCAAACAACTTGACTTTCAAGTGAGCATTTCCCGCCTCCCTAGGATTGGAGACTGTCCCCCACCCCGGGCAGTCCGGATCATAGCCAAGGAGGAGCAATCTGCAGACAAGTAACCAGTTTTGCCAGAGCCCTGGGCCCACTGGGAGAAAGAAAGCAGGCAGTTTCCGATACTAGAGAGGCCACCGTCCCTTTCTGTAGAGCAGGCAGGCTCAGGTTTTTCGTCTGTCGCATAGTCCCTTGCAGGCCAGTTGATAGTGTAAGGGATGGGATGTTAGCTGCAGCAGCATCAAGCTGGGGAGGGAAAGGAGAATTACTGATGCTTCCTTATCTCTTCTTGGAGAAGAGGAGATATTTAAAAGACATGTAGATGTGGCACTTAGGGACGTGGCAGAGTGGTGGGCTTGGCAGTGTTAGATTTACGGTTGGACTCAATGATCTTAAAGGTCTTTTCCAACCTAAAGGATTGTGTGATGCTAAGAGGGAGATTTGGGATGTCTTCATTTGGCTCCTGCTGCCATGTTAATTTTCATGTGGATTTTTATGAAACGCTTCAAGTGATAGTGGGGTGCAGTTTGGCCACCCCAGAGGAAAAAGACTTTCTTGTGACTGCAGTGGTATAACAGTAGTGTCTTAGATCGAGTTTTCTGCCAGAAAAATATTGACATCATGTTTAGAGAGATCAACTTATCTTCACAGCACTGACTCCCTAAAATGTGTGACACATACAAAATGAGTCAGGGTGAGGTTTATCCCTCAAGCGTTTATCAGTGCCTTTTGGTAAGATTTAAGCCTGCACTGGTGCCTTCGGTACTTTCCAGTAATACAGCTATTACAATCCCGTGCCAGTACTGTCTTTGGAGAAGGCATTTCTGCCAGGCTGTGTACAGGATGAGGTCGGAAACGTCCTCTGAATGCATTTGGATTGGGATGAATATTGTTACCTTAGACAGCTGCTGCAGTGTATGCAGCACTGGTGATTACTCCATTCGTTAAGCTGTGGTTTTGCTATCCCCAAAGGAGAATATACTTCCTTTGAGCAGGACGTGCACTCAAGACACAAAAGGATGTTTGGAGAGATGTTTGACACCAATTTGAATGTATTCTCAGTTTTCCCTTCTCTCTCCCCTTCTCTTTATTTGACAGAAATGCTTAGAGCTAAAAACCAGCCTGTTGGCCCAGCAGAAAGGGACTCAGTCATCACTGGAACGTCTCAAAACCCTCATTAGACTGATACAAAACGAGCAGATGATTCAGGTTACCATGACGACCACCACCACCTCCTCCCTGCTAACTGTCCCCTGGATCAAACCCTCCTCTGGCTCCGCTGCCATGCACAAAGCCTTGCAGCAATCACAGGGTAACAACTGACAGAGCTGGCTGTGAGAGAGCGAAAGAAGGGGGAAAAAAAACTTTATACACATGCGCAGATGGGAGATTAAACTGAAACAAAGGAGAGAAGGAACACTCTCAGTTTTGATACGCGTAGAAACTTGCAAACCAATCGGTCCAGTTTGTAGGTCACTGTGGCAGCAGGTTCCCACGGAGCGGGTTGTGCTGCGGTTTTGTATTTGCCGAGACCTTCAGTGCTTATGAGATTTTTTTTGTTATGTTGGCCTTAATGTATTTATGACTAAGGATGAAGAGGAAAAGTATGGCCGATAGGAAGCGGGATATCCTTTTGTGGGGGGCAGACAGGTTTCCAGTTCTGCTTTAAGGGGAAAACTTTCAATGCAAAGAGTTAGTGAGCTAGTAGAAAAGTAGTTGGGCTGAAAGCTATGTGTGGGAGGGAAATCGGTGAGATAACCAGAAACTGAACTACTTAGGACTCGACATGGATTCTTATCAGAGGAACAAAGTTGGCCCCATTGATTCAGGTGACCTGGAGATGGGGCCTTTTTGACCAGAATGGCGTCGCGGACACTCACAAAGCCTTCGAAACAAAAGATCGGGGTTTTTTTCCAGTATTATTAGAGTTGAGAATTGCAGATATTTAAATAAAGAAACTGTATGAAGTTAGCGTTTCTAGTAAAATATTGAAGTATTTTCATGCTGATGCTTCTGTATATGCGTTTCGAAGTATTTAAAAAAGTATGACTGTAAAACTCCTTACTTTTTTGCAGGTCCTTTTTACTTATTTTGCTATCGGTGTATTTTTCTCATGGAGTTTTTGTGCAAGATTTAGCATAAACCATAATAGTTGGATATCTTTGGCAGGTTGGCTTTTGTTTTTTAAAGAGATTATTTTGGGGGTTTTCTTTTTAGTTAATTTTGGATTTTTTTAAAAGAAAAAAAGCAAATAAATATTCTGTTTTTTGTTTCTTGCCAGTACAGATAATATGCCAAAAAGATAACTTTACATTTTTGTACTGCATTTTTATTGTTAAAAATATGTAACGTGATTTTTTTTTATGTTTTATTTTTTATTTTTTGCTTGCAGAAATATCTGCTGAAATGGTAGAGGGAAAAAAAAAAAACAACCCTGCCTCAAGGGGTTGTTTCTCATACTGGATAATATCAAGAGTTCTGGGGGAGGGACAGGCCGTGGAAAATTTAAAGGGTTTGCTGGTTTTGTTTTTTCTTTTTAAACTCGATTCCTTTTTGATATTTTGTTGGATTTTAGCACATTTGGGAAGCGTTTAGCATTAGCCTGAGAAAATCCCAGTGCTCCTGCTTGTTTCGCTAGCTAGTCTTCCTGATACTGCAAGGGTCCGCCTGGCCGCCCCGTAGGCCACAGGCCCTCCGGTCACCCTGCGGCCTGCCTGGGAAGGTAGTGATGGGCACCCCGGTTTTTCTCAACGTCACACACACACCCCCCAGATGCCATCGTCTCTGTTGTTTATGAGTTCTCCATCAATTAGCACAACAGGTACTTAAGGAAAGCAAGAAGCCACCAGAGCACGACACAAGGCTAGTCTCTCACATCAGCATATCACGTGGTGCCGAATATCTTTTTTTTTTTTTAAAAAATAAAAAGAACCATGAGGGACTGGCTTTTTCCGTCGCCCATCACTAGGCAGCACATGGTCCCTTCAACCATTTTCACAACTCCGGGAGAAACTGTGCAGTACTATACAAATCTATTTTAATACACAACACTCGGTTGAACAAGATTTTTATATTCTTTTATTGATGAACAAAGTGAACTAAGTAAAACACAATTGTTATACATTGGTTATTGTATGCCAATTATGCATTCTAATGTGGCTTGCAATGTAAATGTTTTCAGGTTTAATGATTTTTTTTCCTTCTCAGACAAATAATAAAAAAAAGGAAAAGTGTGGAAGGTTGAATATGTGAAGAGTTTCTGAAGAAGTGTCTTGGACTGTTAAAAGTAGTTATTTTGAAAAGGGGACTGTCCAGTGGATAGTGTGCATAGAAAAAAACAAGTGTTTGTCTTAAATATGCCAATGTAGTTTTACTTCTTTATGATGCATTAAACTTGATTGACAATTTAATGGCGTTGTAGTCATCATGATATCCGCTGCTGAGGGGACGCAGCATGGCGTGCCCAGGGCCTGCTGCTGTGACCCCTTCTCCAGCCAGACTCTGGCTGAGGGGGTGAAGTGACCGGTGCCGGTTTCTCCACCGCTGTCTTCAATTTTCAGATTTAAACGACTCTAGAATGATTACAGTACTTTCCATTTTTTCTTTCCTTCTCCCAGGCAGAGGCACCTTGTCCACTCTCTTTCTTGGCTTCCCGCTTCTTGGAGTAATTTCCTGTCCCACTCTTCCCCGGATCTGTAGGCAGAGGTGTTGGTGGTACCACAGATCTCACCCTTTTCCTCTTGCGTCTCTTGTGGGTTGCGTTTTCGAAGTTTTCACCAGGACTGGTGAAATGAGAGCTAGGTCCCTCGCAGGAGTTGTCTGGTTTCTAGCCGGTGGATGGGACAGGACTTCCCAATAAAAACAAACCAAATGAAAGCAAGACAACATTATAGCTGCGTAAAACCTACCACAGTGGCTAATGTTTATGCAGAGCAGAACCAGGGTTGTTTTTTTTTTTTTTGCCAGGGGTAGGAGGAAAGGGTATTTTTTTCATTCAGGTGTGGGGGGGGTGGTGCCATGTCTTCACTTCCCGGCAGCGTCACCATTTATTTTTGGGGTGCAGTTACCAGGGGGAGCTCAGCACTGCGTCCTTGCTTCCCCCACAGCTAGTCCCCCTTCCCCTCCTGGCCTCTGCTACGGGAAGGGCACCCTGATTTTTCCTAACTTTGCTTCCAATTTTAGAAGACACCTCTCCCCTAAACCAGCAAACCCAGAAGTCCTATGCAATCATCATCATCATCCTTATGCCACCACCGTAACCTATAAACTCAGCGCTGTGCTGACAGACAGGAGCCAATTACAGAGCTCTGCGTGTGGCCTTAATAATTAATGCGGTTGCAAGGGAGTGTAGGCTTACGCTAGCCTTTAATCTTCAATAGTAATTTAAATTAAGGTTTTGGTGGAGATTTGTAGGAGCTACGGTAGCCTCCGTGTTCCTTGCTGTGGCACTGGGCATTGTCTTTGAAAAGAATGGGGAGCCGTGGGGTTCCCAGCCTCCCCTCCCAAGCGAAAGTTATTTTTACAGCTATGCCAGACTTCACAGCTTCAGAGCTCTTTATTTTAACATGACAGACTGTTTTCTGTGCATAGGACCTTTTCACATGCCATTAGTTATCTCGCAGAGGAGCTGCTCTGCAAATAGCCATTCGAATGAAATGTGTTGTCTCCAAGCCTGTCAGTTTTATATTTGCACCTCTTCAAATGTAATTTCGCCGACTCGCACATCTCTCGCTGTCTCCCCTTCCTCAGAAATGAGAGGAAAAGGAATGCTTCCGTCTGTTGGGAAGTACTACGGAGCGATGCCAGCCCTTCCCAGTGAGCAGAATAGGGAATGCTGGCGTGGCTTAGTTATGTCAGGATCGCACGTGTTTTCAGGCTTCATACTCTTAGAGGGAGAAGCCATAATGGATCTACTATGCCCTAAAGGCTCCAAAATCAGGAAGCAAAGTCAAGAACCCTCTTTTTTTTTTTTTTTTTAATACTTAGTTCCTGATCACTGCTAGCATTTTTTTGCACCATGGATTTAATGGTAGCGTCAGTCCAGCTAGTGCCTTCTCTTGTGGTAGACCTCTGGGTATGGATGACCGCACAAACTCGACAACAACTATATCTGGAGTTTATTCTACATGCCCAACGTACCCATCACATGCTGGTTTCCTAGCAGTTTGATGGCCTATTAGGAACACTTAAACTTTTAGAAGAGTGCATTATAAACGGATGCATACTTTTTGTTCTGCGTTCTGCAGGTCCTCTGTAGTTGAAAAGAGAGACATTATGCTGAAATGAGTGGCAACAGCCACATCAGATAAAACTCCACTCACTTTAATCAGGTTTTGCCAACTGCAGCTTATTTTGCTTAGAAAATGAAGCCTGGCTTCTGAGATCAATCACTAGCAACTGACTGGTGCAAACAGAAAATGCCAGACTCCGCTTCTGTAACCCACTTTTAAGTTCACCATGGTGAATATCATTAAAGCAAAAGGGTTTTTTTCCTCCCTTAAAAAAGCAAACAAAAAATTAAATTGTCATGATAGAAAAAATACTACAAAGCGTACGCAGGCATATAGAGATTCTAGCCAGGGAGAAAGAAAAAAAAAAAAGATGCCATTGCTCTTTGAAGTTGTTGTCTGCATTTGTACTGGCGGATTGCAGATGACTTCTGTGCTGTTTAAATGCAGCAGAAATGCTACACCCCAACCTTTGATTATCAGCCTCGCTCATTAAGCGGTTACCACAGAAATTTTAATTCACTTCTGAATTTCATCTTTGGGCTCGAGATGCAGCAGTAAATAGCCTTTCCCCTCAATGTTCATGCTGGAAACATCGCCAGCCGGCAATCCGGTTGCTGTTGACAAAGCAATCTTCCAGTCGCTGAGATGTAAACTTCGCCGCGAACATCTCGGTGCTTGTGCTTTGTCTGTTCCGCGTGGGAACAGTGCAATTTCGTTGATCATGTGCACTCCTGCCCCCCGCTACGGTTGTGGCTAGACTGCAGAGCAGAAGTGCTGCCGTGATTGCGGCTCTCCATCGCCTGCCGGGGAGGTGGGCTGGCCCGGCGAGCGGGTGGTCTGGCTCACTCATTGCACTCTTGAACTCCCGCACGCTTACCTCCCTCTCAGGGAGCCAGAGGGAAATGTAAGGAGAGCCCGGGGTGCCAAGTGAGAATCATGGCTAAGGCGTTGCCCTGAAAATCAGAGTGATGCTACCTTCGTTATTTTCCATTTGAGGAGGCTTGAAACAATAATTTCATAAGTGAGCCCAATATCTCTTCAAAAATTACATCTCATCCTCCCCCCAGCTATACACATGCCTCATTTTCCAACGTGGGGAGGTTTGCTTCAGCAGCACAAGGGAGACTGAGAGATGCGTGCAACCCCCTAGAAGGGACTTTGTGTCCCTGCACACCGTTGAGCAAAGCCCCAAGACTGGGAGCCCTCCTCCTTTGGTAGCCAAACACAGGCAACCTCTAAGGTATTCGAGGAGTTAAGAGGTCTTAAAAAAACCCTGAATTCCTCTCTCCCTATCATCTCTATGTGCCCCTGGCAATGTGCTCTACGTTATTGAAACACAGGGTTGTGGTTTAAGCTGTATCTGCTGAAAAAGAAAGGGTTGTGCCATTGTTGGACGTGGACATGAGCATCCTTCACCCTGATGGGTTTTCTTGTCCCTTCACAGCAGCACTTCCCAGTAGTCTTCATGTGCTTCTTGGGGCCACTTCTGCTTTGTTTCGCCATGGAAATATTATTGCTCTGTCTTAGTTAAAAACCCAAGGAGAATTAAGAAGGGATTAGAAATAAGTGCACGAAGCAGGAAATTGAGAAAACCAAAATTCTAATGTGGATATTACGGTATTGTTTAAAGTGCACTTGCAAATCTCAGAAATTTTTTAACGGTTTGAAGTTGCATCATAAAAAAAGTATGCATTGAGCCACTGACTATGTGTTACATTCTTGTCTTCCTCGATTACTTCACGACTGCTAAAAATAAACCAAGTAGTTCACTTCATCTGGGAGTGTCACCTGGATCATCACAGCATCATTCCTGGGTTCCACTCAGAGCGTGGAGGAGGTCAGTGGTGCATTATTTCTAGCTGCAAACTTGCTGGGAGAAACTCCATACCCGGCTTCACTGTGGCTTGGGAGGTTCCTTGTCATGGGACTGAACACCTGATGGGCCACCCCTGCTGCAGCCCGTCCCTGTGACCAGCTGAAGGATGGACTCTGTGTCTGTGCTGGGTGGTAGCCACCAAAGGGAGAGCTGCACTAGGGAACATCAGCATGAGTCTTACCAGCTCAGAAGGTAATCCCCGTGCTGTGCCCCGTGATGCTGCTAAGCACTTTTAAGCCACCCCAGTGAGAGATTTTGCTTACATCGATATGTTTGTACTTCACCTGTGATGGCTACTCTGTTTTATTCAGCTTCTCATATGCTCATGGCTAGATAAGGGACAATTTAATGGCTTCCCAGCTGATGCTTTGAATACATTTTGGAAGAGCTCCCAACAAGTTTATGTCTCTACTTGCCCTTTTTTTTTTTTTTAAAGCTCTACCTTGCACATGGCTTTGAATACTACCCAGGACCTCAGTGTAATGCTGACCTTGGGAAGTTCCTGGTTCCCTGGTTTACTTGCACAGTCCATCCTCTTCCTATGAACTGACACCCCTATCGTGCTTTGAAAGAATACAATTTGTCTGTGATTAAAGCAGAAGTATCGAGCTGGGAGGGGAAAGAAAGCCTGACATGTCCCTTCTTCCTCATGGACATTGATGAAAGCAGCAGTAACTCCATCACCATCACCTGTGGGAACAGTTTGCCCAGATATGGATGGATGTTACCAAGCCCTGTTAGCTGTATCCAGTGGCAAGGCTCATTTGTCTGACCCTGCTCGGCTCTGGGAAGCTCTAGTGCAATGGAAATGGCTGATTCCAATGACTTTTCATGCAACATATTCCTACATGTTTTGTTTGTCCTCCCAGTGAAATTTTTCTCAGGGTCTCCAGGCGGCTGGGGAAGAGCTGAGACTGTGCTGGGTGTTGCTCCAGCTGCCCTTCCCCTCTCCCTCTGCCGAAAGGCTCCAGGAGCCTCATCCAGCCAGCACTGGGGGGAGAAAGACACAACCAGCCAAGAGCAGGTTGCGTCTTGGTTCCTCTGGGTTGGGATTTTATTTGACATCAGCCATCCGGTGGCTTCACGCTGAGCAATGTTGAAATGGGGCTACAGTGTGGGGTGGCAACACTGATTCAATGGGATTTTTTCGAAAGCAAAACCAGACAATGTCATGGTCAAATATGCCATAGTTAAAGTAAAGGAGATGCCCCTTTGGTGCACAGCTTCTCCCCACTGCTCCTCAAGTTGGTTGGCTGGGAAGAGGGTGAGAGAGAGCAGGATTTGGCCCTTAGGCAAAAATAAATTTGCTTTATCAATTCCTCGCATCTAGCATTAATTCCTGTACAGGAAGTCAGGGCTGGTGTTTCCAGCAAACACGGTCTCTCTCCATCTCCTCCTCTCTCCCCTGTTTATTGAAAAGCCTGGAGTTGGTCCAGGGAACGAAGGATTTCTGGGTTCAGACACAGGGCAAGGAGTGTTGATCTTTAAGCCAGGATTAGGCATAAACTTCGGGTGTGATCTCCTTTCAAGAAATGGCAACCAGGGGAAGAAATGCTGGTGTGGTGGGGTGGGAGGTGAGAGCAGGGACAAAAGGAATCAGCAGAAAATTAAACAAAATCGTGATTGTGGGCGCTAACCCTCCTGGCTCTGGGCAGGCTCCTATTTTGTCGATCTGCTCCCCGCAGTCCGTGCAAGGCAGATGCATCTCAAATGCTTTACTTAGACTGTCAGTCCCTAGGAAATACCTGTTTGATAGCTCAGGATCCCTTCCCCACCCCTCACTTATTTAATAGCTGAAGGACATCAAACCAAGTCGTTCGTTTTCATTTTGGGGGTAACTAAGAGTAAAAAGTGTGTAATTAACTGCAAAACAAGCACCATCTACAAACCCAGAGCACGAAAGGCTATTTGAAGGCCGTCAGCATTCAGAGTGGAGCGACAAGTAGGTGTACGAGCAGCAATGCATCAACCTGAACTCCGCAAAGCTGCCTGTTCCCAGCCAGGCTGGGCAGTGTCCAGCACCACAAAGTGAAGCATGTTCTGCGTCTCTGCTTTGGCCAGAAGAAGGAACAGACAGACACATGGAGCAGCACCGGATGGTCACTTCCATCTTGCCTGGGATGGGCTTAACACCTCATGGGAAGGGGAAAAAAGTGTTTCAGTCTCTGTGCGCTCTCTCCTCCTCCCTGGCTTATGTTCCCAAAGCAGATTTTCTGCACAAACAGCTCAAAACCACTCAATCCGGTGGGATTCATGCTGGGTTGTGCTGGGTGGGGAATGAAAGGTCATAATGGAGACACTTGTGATGGGATGCGTACAACCTTTGTCAAATGCTCTGGCAGGGTATGATAGCTGCCCACATCTCTCCGGGCTGCTCCCTGCAGCTTCACTAATGCAAACTGTGCTTTCTTACTTTCGACCACGGGCGAGATGCATGGCAGTGCCCCTCATCTGCCTAAGTGAAGGCAAAAGGGTCCCGGTTGGGAACCGTGTCCCCTTCTGTCAAGCATGGGTTGAGGTGTCCAAACACAGTAAGAATTAACAGGCTGCGCAAATGATGTTTCGTTGGATGGAGGATCTGCCAGTGCCGCGGAATCTGTCTGCTCTGGGGGATCTGCCTTTGCCAGAGGATCTGCTGTGCTGGGGGATCATCCCATCCATGTAGATGAGTGAGAAGCTTCCTCCTCTTCCATCTCCACCTGTGGGATGGCTGGCAATCCTTGCCAATCTGCCCATGCTCCACCCAGACACATGGGGAACCATTCAACGGGTCCACTGGGGCTGAGAGCTCAGCAGCTGCAGCTTCTCTCCTCTCCCACTCCAGCCCTCTGATCATCTTCGTGTCCTTCTTCTGGACTTGCACAAACAGGTCCATGTCCTTCTTATGTTGGGGACTCCAAGGCTGGACACAATACTCCAGGTGGGGTCTCACGAGAGGGGATTAGAGGGGTAGAATCACCTCCTTCGACCTGCTGGCCACGCTTCTTTTGATGCAGCCCAGGATGCAGTTGGCTTTCCGGGCTACAAGTGCACATTGCTGGCTCATGTTGAGCTTCTCATCCACCAACACCACCAAGTCCTTCTCCTCAGGGATGCTCTCATTCCATTCTCTGCCCAGCCTGTATTTGTGCTTGGTATTGCCCCGACCCATGTGCAGAACATTGCACTTGGCCTTGCTGAACTTCATCCACAGGGGCGCTGCCAATGTACTGCTCCCAACAGCTCAACCACCACGTCCCCTTCCTGAAACAGCCACAGGCAAGGAGGCAGTGACACCAAAATCCTTAGCCCCGGCTGCCCTCCCGTACTCAAGCATTACACAAGGGTTTGGTGTTTTCTTCCACAAAGCCACTGCTCTGAGGAACAGCTGAGGGCACTGGGGTTGTTTAGCCTGCAGAAAAGGAGGCTGAGGGGAGACCTTATGGCTCTCTACAGTTACCCGAAAGGAGGGCGTAGTGAGGTGGGGGTCGGTCTCTTCTCCCAAGTAACAAGTGATAGGACAAGAGGAAATGGCCTCAAGTTATGCCAGGGGAGGTTTAGAATGGATATTAGGAAAAATTTCTTCATTGAAAGGGTTTTCAAGCATTGGAACAGGCTGCCCAGGGAAGTGGTTGAGTCACCATCCCTGGAGGTATTAAAAGATGGGTAGATGTGGTGCTGAGGGACATGTTTAGTGGTGGACTTGGAGGTGCTAGGTTTATGGTTGGACTTGATGATCTGAAGGGTCCCTTCCAACCTAAATGATTCTATGATATTTCATCACCTGACAGAGCACTGGAACAGGCTGCCCAGGGAGGTTGTGGAGTGTCCTTCTCTGGAGACATTCAAAACTCGCCTGGACGCCTTCCTGTGCAACCTCATCTAGGTGTTCCTGCTCCGACAGGGGGATTGGACTAGATGATCTTTTGAGGTCCCTTCCAATCCCTAGCATACTGTGATACTGTGATACTGTGATCACCTCTCCTCCATGTGCCGGACATTTGGGGCTGCCCTGGGACTGCCTCGCACGGGGGCACCCAATGTGCTGGGGCCAGAGAGGTGCTTATTTTGTGGCAATACTGCTCTGGGTGTGTGTCTGTGACCTGTTTCATTTAACTGGGCTCAGACCGGAGCCAGGACGTGTCCATCACCTGCCGGGCGGCCACCGGCTCCTGCCCTGCCCCCGTGGTGCCGGAGCAGTAACTAACGATGGCAGCCTAATAAGAATTGAAAGGCACATGTAAAGGCTTCAGACATGAAATAATAATGAAACAAAAAAACAGATCAAAGCTTTTAATTTCACTCTAAGTACTTTACTCTCACTCTCAGAAATTCTTATCAAAGACAGGCAGATGTCACTGCCTCCAGGGGTCTCAACTCGGCAGTTCTTGATTTGCATTTACTCCACAAATCTGCCTTCGGAAACAGAGACCTATGGTGTAAATGCAGCGGTCGGTTTTGCTGTGGTGAAACCACACGTGGAAATTTAAAACCACCACGGAGCTGGGTAAGGCTTTCCAGCGCTGATCTAGTGCTGTACAATTGTAAATACAAACAAATCCCTATACAAATGCCATCAAGCCTCCACGTACCTGTAAGATGAAGTATTATCAAGTAACATAAACATTTATTTCCAAGGTAAAATGCTTGCACAAGCCTTCATTATTTAACAGGGGTGGGTTCGCTAAGTTTACGAATAAAATGTGCTCCCAGCCCTGCTGTGCCGTGGGCTGGACACCTGCTCCTGCGGCGCTCAGCCTGCGTTAGTCCCCTTTTTCTCCAGAGAGGAAGGTGGGGATTGCTGGGCTTTCACGTGACGTAGTTTTTCTGGTTTTCTCTTTTCCCTTTCTGGTCATCAAATGGCTTTCCTCAATCAAAAGCTCACTTAATGAGCGATGCAATTAATTAGTTTATTGGAAATGGCATTGCAAGGGTCAGCTGGGAGCAGGGCAGGGGCAACTCACCCAGGGGGACACCAGAAATTTAGGACATTTCCCCCTGAAATCTGGACTCATCCTCGCTTGGCCGGCCAGGCTGGTGGCCTCTGTGAAGGTGATGTCAATGCAACCATGTCATCACGGAGCACAAAAACAGCATGTGCCCAGAGGAGCAGGAGCTGCTGTGGCTGCGCTGAGCATATGTGGGTCTCACCCTGTAAGGCGGTGTTGATGTGTGGGTACCACTCACTCGCAGCAGCAACTTGCTGAGGAGGTCGTTAGCGTGAATATGCAGAGATGACATTATAAAGATGCTAGCGCTGGCCTGTCTGCAACTGATCAGGGTCTCGCCAGGAGCAGAAAGGGCTGAGGACAGATGGTCGGATGGCCCTACATGCTTCCCTAGTCAGTGGGAAGAAGGGGGTCTTCCTCTGTCCTTCACTGGAATTGGGGCACTGGTTCGCCCACCCCCAGCTACCACAGCCCCTAGGAGATGTCCAAATGGTGGTGAGTCTCCCCACAGTTGCAAGGAGAGCTGAGAACACACCAAAGGGCTTTGCTGTCCTGAAGAAGATAAGGAAGATTTTGGAAGATAAGGTTGCACGGGGCAGCGCTGGGTCACTGGGATAACTCCTCAGCTGCCAGCAGTGGTCCAGCTGGGATGTTTCTCTGCAGTATTGCTATCAGAGGGCCACACGGTGCCAACCCGAAGGGTATCAGCCAGGGGCAGGTTGGCCAGACCTTGTTTCTGAGCTCAGCTAACAGCCCAGAAACTCTACAAAACTCTTTTGGAAAGAAAAAGCAACATCCCACGTGTTGTCAGGGCATAATAGTAATAATCCCTAGCAGTGCCACAGATGTGCATGTTCAAAGAAAATAGTGCAGAAAATAATTGAGTGCTAACTTAAAAGCCCTGCTTTTAGGATGTTGATTGCAGCTTTGGTGGTGCTTCCCAGCAGTGGCATTTCCCCACAGCCCCAAGCTCACGATGAACATCAGGATTTTTGATTCAGGCAGGTTCTAAAGCACCAAGACTGAAGATGACTCTTCTTGAACTACCAAGACCCATTATCCAGCTGTTAGCACAGCTGGAGGAGTGCATAAGCCTTATTACAACCTGACTGACAGAACACTATGCTCCAGTGCCAGGAGCTGGGGGTGCCCAGCCATGTGTTGGAGATCACGAGAGCTTTACGTGTCTTCTTTATTGTCTCTGGGCAAAGAGAGCCCAGACCTCTGGGGAAAGCTACAGAAAGGGTGTAGACTTGCTTTCTTCTGCCCAGAGAGAAACAAATCACTGCCCCCAAATCATCATAATTACACCACAGCTAAAAATAAATTTACCTCCTTAAGCCCTGGTTTCCTTTGGTGTCTGCAGTGTGATGTGGTCAGCAGACACAAGGGGTGGATGGACTTCCCAGGGTCACCCTGGGACTGGTGCTGGCAGAGACAGGATTGACCCAGTGTCGTGGTTTGGCCTCAGCCAGCAACGGAGAACCACGCAGCCACTCGCTCGGCTCCCACAGCCGTGGGGAAAATCAGCAGAAAAGGGCAAAACTCGTGGGTTGAAATATTATAATTTAACAGAACAGACAAAGGGAAGAAGAAAGAAAAACAATAACACCGGTAAAGGAATATAAGAACGCGATTACAGTACCGCCGCGAAGCGCACCGACCGGACCCGCACCGCCGCAGCCCGCCCCCGAGTGGCGACTGATTCCCGCTCCTCGGCTAGCGCCTCTTATAGCGGGGCATGGGTCACGTGGGATGGGATACCTGCCTCCCCTGCCGGCTCCTTGGGGAAATTAACCCCATCCTTGCCGGAACCAGGACATTATCCACCCCTTATTCCATACCATCTATGTCATACCCAGATCTTTCAGTTCCCATAGTCTATGAGCCATCCCTTAAAAATGTCCATTAAGCTCACACAGTCCATGACGGTAGGCTCCAGCAGTGAGAACAGTCTCTCAGGGCACATAAGATGATGTGTAGTGCTGAACTGGTGGGTGCTGTATTTGAAGCTCGTGACTGGGGAATCCAATGCAGTCCATGCCCACGGTCCACAGGTTGAAGATGTCGATCTCAAGGAGATTGCTGGGCGCCAGATACTGAGATCAGTTCTTATTACATCATCACGCACTTTACTCAGTCTCATCAAAGTCCATCTGTCATTGATTTGGGTGATTCTTCTGTAGTACCATTGATACCAATAATAATGATAACATACACCAGCAAGGTTATTTAACATCATAAAATTTATTCATTGGCTATTCTCACCCAAAATCAAATCCCCATGAGGTACACATCAGACCTCCCTATCCTCTCGCATCACCCACCAAGTGCACCCGGGTCCTTGTGCAAAAGCAATCCCACGGATGGGTTTGCCTTTGCCTGAGGCAGGGCTAACCCAGACTGTCTTCCCTAACATATTCTTCATGTGCACTACAGGGACTTTATCCCCTTCTACCGTACGTGGAAGTTTTTATTGGGCAGGGCCAGCTCGATTGGCAGATCCCCTGGTGTTAACTAACCAGGTGGCTTTTGCTAAGTGGGCATCCCAATGTTTGAAGGTCCCACCCCCCATAGCTCTCAGGGTAGTCTTTAGCAGTCCATTATATCGTTCTATCTTACCCGAGGCTGGTGCGTGATAAGGAATGTGATATACCCACTCAATGCCATGCTCTTTGGCCCAGGTGTCTATGAGGCTGTTTCGGAAGTGAGTCCTGTTGTCCGACTCAGTTCTTTCTGGGGTGCCATGTCGCCATAGGATTTGCTTTTCAAGGCCCAGGATAGGGTTAAGGGCGGTGGCATGGGGCACAGGGTATGTCTCCAGCCATCCAGTGGTTGCTTCCACCATTGTGAGCACATGGCGCTTGCCTTGGCGAGTTTGTGGGAGTGTGATATAATCAATCTGCCAGGCCTCCCCATATTTATAGTTTAGCCATCGTCCTCCGTACCAAAGAGGCTTTAACCGCTTGGCTTGCTTAATGGCAGCACACGTTTCACATTCGTGGATAACCTGTGCAATAGTGTCCACGGTCAAGTCCACCCCTCGGTCACGAGCCCATCTATATGTGGCATCTCTTCCTTGATGATCTGAGGCATCGTGGGCCCACCGAGCTATGAATAGTTCACCCTTATGGTGCCAGTCCAGATCCACCTCAGCCACTTCAATTATAGCAGCCTGATCTACCTGCTGGTTGTTTTGATGTTCCTCAGTGGCCCGATTCTTGGGGACGTGGGCATCTACATGACGTACTTTCACAACCAGATTCTCAATCCGGGCAGCAATATCTTGCCACAGTTCAGCAGCCCAGATGGGCTTACCTCTGCGCTGCCAGTTGTTCTGCTTCCACTGCTGTAACCACTCCCACAGAGCATTTGCCACCATCCATGAATCAGTATAGAGGTAAAGTACCGGCCATTTCTCTCGCTCAGCAATGTCCAAAGCCAGCTGGATGGCTTTTACCTCTGCAAACTGACTCGACTCACCTTGTCCTTCGGTGGCTTCTGCAACTCGTCGTGTCGGACTCCACACAGCAGCCTTCCACTTTTGATGCTTTCCCACAATTAGGCAGGACCCATCAGTGAACAGGGCATGTTTCTTCTCATTTTCTGGCAGTTCATTATATGGTGGGGCCTCTTCTGCATGTGTCACCTCTTCCTCTAGTGATATTCTGAAATCTTTGCCTTCTGGCCAGTCCATGATCACTTCCAGTATTCCTGGACGACTGGGGTTTCCCATTCGAGTTCGCTGTGTGATCAGTGCAATCCACTTACTCCACGTAGCATCAGTTGCATGATGTGTGGCAGGGACTCTTTCTTTGAACATCCAGCCCAGCACTGGCAGTCGAGGTGCTAAGAGGAGCTGTGCTTCAGTGCCAACCACCTCCGAAGCAGCTCGAACCCCCTCGTATGCTGCCAATATCTCCTTTTCCGTTGGGGTATAGCAGGCTTCAGATCCTCTGTATCCCCAACTCCAGAACCCCAGGGGTCGACCTCGAGTCTCCCCTGGTGCTTTTTGCCAGAGGCTCCAGGTAGGGCCATTCTCCCCGGCTGCAGTGTAGAGCACATTTTTAACGTCTTGTCCCGCCCTGACTGGCCCCAGGGCTACTGCATGAACTGTTTCCTGCTTAATTTGTTCGAAAGCTTGTCGTTGCTCAGGACCCCACTTAAAATCATTCTTTTTCCACGTCACTTGATATAGAGGGCTCACAATCAAACTGTAATTTGGAATATGCATCCTCCAAAACCCCACAACACCCAAGAAAGCTTGTGTTTCCTTTTTACTAGTCGGTGGGGACATAGCTGCTATTTTGTTGATCACATCCATTGGGATCTGACGGCGTCCATCTTGCCATTTTATTCCTAAAAATTGGATCTCCCGTGCAGGTCACTTAACCTTACTTCGTTTTATGGCAAAGCCAGCTTTCAGAAGGATTTGAACTATTTTATTCCCTTTCTCAAAAACTTCTTCTGCTGTGTCGCCCCATACAATGATGTCATCAATGTACTGCAAATGTTCTGGAGCTTCACCCTGTTCCAGTGTGGTCTGGATCAGTCCATGACAAATGGTGGGGCTGTGTTTCCACCCCTGGGGCAGTCGATTCCAGGTGTACTGGATGCCCTTCCAAGTGAAAGCAAACTGTGGCCTGCACTCTGCTGCCAAAGGGATTGAGAAGAATGCATTGGTGATATCAATCGTTGCATACCACTTGGCTGCCTTCGACTCCAGTTCGTATTGAAGCTCTAGCATGTCTGGCACGGCAGTGCTCAGCGGTGGTGTGACTTCATTCAGGCCACGATAATCCACTGTTAACCTCCACTCTCCATTAGATTTTCGCACTGGCCATATGGGACTATTAAAGGGTGAGCGTGTCTTGCTAATCACTCCTTGAGTCTCTAGTTGACGAATCAACTTATGGATGGGAATCACAGAGTCTCGGTTAGTGCGATATTGCCGTCGATGCACCGTTGTGGTAGCAATAGGCACCTGTTGTTCTTTGACCCTCAACAACCCTACCACAGAGGGGTCCTCTGAGAGACCAGGCAAGGTGGATAACTGTTCAGTTTCTTCTGTCTCCAAGGCAGCTATGCCAAAAGCCCACCGGTATCCTTTTGGGTCCTTGAAGTATCCTCTCCTGAGATAGTCTATGCCAAGGATGCATGGAGCCTCTGGGCCATTCACAATGGGATGCTTTTGCTGCTCATTTCCAGTTAGGCTTACTTCAGCTTCCAGTACAGTCAACTCTTGGGATCCCCCTGTCACTCCAGAAATACAAACGGGTTCTGCTCCTCTGTAATTTGATGGTATTAAGGTGCATTGTGCACCAGTGTCCACCAGAGCCTTATACTCCTGTGGCTCAGATGTGCCAGGCCATCGAATCCACACAGTCCAATAAACCCGGTTGTCCCTTTCCCCGACATGGCTGGAGGCAGGGCCCCTCTAATTGTGATCATAGTATACGTTACTCACTTGTTGCAAAAATGATTTGGAAGTCCCTTCAAGAGGATCAGAGGTAAGATCAGGCCTTCCATTCTGTCTGGGGAGCTGTCTGCTGGAAACAGGAGCTGCACTTTTCCTGGAGGGATCCCCTTTTGTGATTGTTCTTCCTTGCAGCTCACGTACCCATGTGTGTAGGGTTGAGGTAGGTTGCCCATCCCACCTCCTCATGTCCTCTCCGTGGTCACGCAGGTAAAACCACAGGGTGCCTCGTGGTGTGTACCCCCTATACTCTCCCTCTTGAGTAGGGAAACGCCTGCTCCTAATAGCTGAGATGCTGGCCTGTACAGGTGGGGAGTAGGACATACTCTCTTCAAGTTGCTGGACCTTCTGGGACAGTTTCTCCACAGCTGAAACGAGAGGGGAAGATAGGCTTTCTTCATATTGACGGAGTCGTCCAGCAACCTCATCCACCGTTGGTCCCTCTTCACCTCTCCATTCCATCACTGCCAAGGAGTTGGCATATGATGATGGTGCGCTCCGTACAAACTTCCGCCATATGGGCCTTGTGCACTGGACTTCATCAGGATCTGTGGGTAATTGCACATTATCTGGGTCAAAGTAAATCATCTCTCGTACGGCTAATTCCCTTAGATACTGGATACCTTTTTCCATGGTGGTCCACTTGCTTGGACAACATACAACACCTTCACTGAAAGGATACCTTTCCCTTACACCTGCCAGGAGCCGCCTCCAGAGGCTGAGGGCTTGTGTCTTTTTCCCAATTGCCTTGTCAACGCCCACCTCCCTAGACAGGGATCCCAGCTGCTTAGCTTCCCTGCCCCCTAATTCCAAGCTACTGGCCCCGTTATCCCAGCATTGGAGCAGCCAGGTGACAATGTGCTCACCAGGAAGTCGACTGAAATCTTTTCGCATATCAGGGATAGGGATCGAGTGATTATCTCTGGTTCTGTCTCTTCCTCCTGTTCCTTTGATGGCCCTGGTTCATCATCATCCTTTACTATGCGAACTGATTTCTTAGTGATTTCTTCTTCTGTATAGGAGCAACTGATACTGGCACAGGTTGGTTGTCCGGTTCAGCTGCAGTGCCTGCCACTGGGGTTGGAGTAGCCGCAGTGCCTGCCACTGGGGTTGGAGTAGCCTCGTTGTCTGCTGGTCTGGCTTTCCCCTGAGGGTCCTGCATAGTACTGAGCAGTGTTTGGTAGACACTGGCCAGGGCCCAACACAGTGCCATAAGTTGTGCCTCTCTGGAATAGCCACAGCATTTTCCTTTCAAATATTCTATTACTTTATCAGGGTCCTGTAGTTGTTCAAGGGTGAAGTCCCAAACCATTGGAGGTGAGAAGTTCTCTAGATTCCTGCCCATGTTCTCCCACATCCCATGCCACCCCTGACTATCTGGCCTTGGGACAGATTTCTGAGTGGTAGTCTTAAACAGCTGTTTTACCCTAAACAAGACTTGAAAAACATTCAGGAGGCATAGCAATAGGAACATGCTGGTTTGAGCATCCCAAGGATATTCAAAATTCTCAAGAGGTGTTATACCTGGCCTAAAGGAGAAAAAGGAGGCAAAAGAGCTGGGGAAAGTATCTCCCCGTTTCTCCCATAGATTGGGTGTGATTATTGATAACTTCTGAGAGACGGTAACCAAGGTATGGACAGGACAGCAATACTGCATAGAAACCCCAACAAAGCCACTTGAATAGGGATGTTACCATATCGTAAGCTGATATTGCACAGGACAGCAAAATTATAGCCCTGATCCCTCTCCCCGAGATAACAAACAGCATCACAGGAAGCACATACAGCATATAAGAATTTACATAACACAGCCATGTAAACAAACGAAGCAACATTGTAACCAGCAACTATTTAACTAATAGGAGAAATGCATATAAGAAATCCATTTTAACAAGCTCTGGTCAGATCTGTCGTTATTACAACCCTTCGGGCCCCACATTGGGCGCCAAAAAGGACTGTCGTGGTTTGGCCTCAGCCAGCAACAGAGAACCACGCAGCCACTCGCTCGACTCCCACAGCCGTGGGGAAAATCAGCAGAAAAGGGCAAAACTCGTGGGTTGAAATATTATAATTTAACAGAACAGACAAAGGGAAGAAGAAAGAAAAACAATAACACCGGTAAAGGAATATAAGAACGCGATTACAGTACCGCTGTGAAGCACACCGACCAGACCCACAACACCACAGCCCACCCCCGAGTGGCAACTGACTCCTGCTCCCCGGCTAGCTCCTTTTATAGCGGGGCATGGGTCACGTGGTATGGAATACTTGCCTCCCCTGCCGGCTCCTTGGGGAAATTAACCCCATCCTTGCCGGAACCAGGACACCCTGACGGATCGACTCTCTTGGCACAGTACCAAAGCCACCTGGTCTAGTGGGAGGTGTCCCTGCCTCTGACAGGGGGGTTGGAACTAGATGATCTTCAAGATCCCTTCCAACCTAAACCATTCTATGATTCTGTAACACCAGACATTTCAGCCTGAGAAACACCCACTCAAGCCCGGCCTGCTGGCTAGGCACCATGGCCACGGCACACAGGGATCTTTGCCAGGCAGATGCCTGGCGTGTCCGTAAAGCTTTGTTCTGGTGTTTGTCCCCCACCCCCTCTCAGGCCCAGGGAGAAACAAAGCATTTAAGCAGTGTATGTGGGCGCACATCTTGTCTCATAGGTGCCAGCCCGAGCTGCTAGGCTGTTGTTTTATCTCAGCTGTTCCTACATAATAAATATTAAATTCTGGGCGCCAAGTTCAGATGGTCCCAGTTAGAGGTGAGATTTGAGTCATGCTCTTTGGCTGCCGGCACCATCCTGCTGTCAGCAGCGGCTGTACAGCAGCTGGGCTGGTGGAGGGACCTTGTGCTGGGAGGGCTTCAAGGGCTCCTGATGAAGATGGAGGTAGTGGGGACCCTCCTGTCACAGCCACTCCCCTTCTCCATGCAGAGAAAATACCTCGTCTTCCCCAAGGCACTGCCGCCCTGGCACTGAGCACTGAGCCCCGGCCCCGGGGGGCTGCGGGCACAGGGGTACCTGTGGTGGGCAGGTGGTGCTGTGGTCCTGGGTGCCGGCAGCGGCGAGCGAGGGCACCACCAGGCTGAGCCACGGCTGCCGTGCCCGTCGGCAGCCGGCGGAGATGAGAAGGCTGTCGGGCAGCCGTCAGCCGCCGTGCCGGAGCCGCTCTCTGAAGTCATCCTGAATTAAAAACTAATGATAGTTTTCTTTGATAGCTCGTTTTTGATAGCGCAGCCGGCAAAAAAACAGCCACAAAGGGAATTCAATTTTTTTTTTAAATAATTAATTTGACTCTCTTTACTAGATGATTTCTGGGTATTTTCAGTCGTCTTTTTAATTTCTCTCTGTACAACATGAAGGAAGACTTTGGCAAATAAAATGATTGTGAAAGTCCTGGGCGAGGGAAGATGCGGGAACGAAAAATTTCCCAACGTGCTGATATTAGCTTATCAGCCAGCCTTGCTCTTCACCGACAAACAGGGTTAGGCCCAGACAAAGGGCCTGGTTTAAAGACCAAGGCTGGTTTCGCGAGGAGGAGGTTGGTTGGATACTTGAGATGAACGCAAGAAGCAGGGTGCTAGCGTGCAGGGGACCAAATCTGGCACAAGACAGGTGGGGACACCTAACCAGCTGTCATAAAATGTTTGTTTCCCACTCACAGCATTCACCATGTAACCCCCAGAAATATATCTTCGTGGGCGTTCTCCCATTCCCACCTCACCTTCGCCTCCCCTATAGAAGCCGAAGCAGCTTGGGGCTGCACGTAGCAAGCACAGCCTATGGCCAGTTTAAGGGGCTCTCGCTGGCAAGAGGCAGGGAAGAGCAGCACAAACCTCTCACAGATAGACGGAGAAGTTCTCTGGCATGAAGGACAACCAGAATTGCCTTTGAAAAATCCTCTCCCCAGGAGCTCATGATAATCAACTCAATGGAAAATTTGCACTTGGCTATACTCATGTGGACAAGGACAGAAGGAATGTGCCCAAGACGGAAGTGTTAGGTATATAAAAGTGTACGTGTTCTGATGCACATCAGTGGTGCCTTTTCTTCTGCTGTTCAACTTTGGGACTCCCTAACAGAAAGACCAAAAGAGGTGTAATGCACGATGCATGTATGAAGAGCTTAACACACCAAATGTCAAGAGGTGAGTCAACCCACTCATACTTGACACATAGCCAAATCTCAGATTTGGCGACAGTCAATGCCAGCAGAGCAGCTTTGGCCAATGAAAGCATGGAAACAGGTTAAGAACGATTTAATGTATCACTATCGAAATGCTTTCTGTCCAGATCACGTTTGGCCTAAAACCTCCCCAACCCAAACCGCTATGATCATGGAGCACAAGCAGCGTGTGATAGGCACCAGCCCCAGCTGATTTGCCAGGCTAACCAGGAGCAGAGACCCAGGGGAGCCCCACCAAAGCGAGCCATTCCTGTGGTACCACGTTTCATTAGTGTCGGCGCCTCTTATCCTCCATCTGTTGACTGCTGTGATGACTTTTCAGGTGATGCTTCGCATGTATCATTTTACCGTGTTTTGTTACATTTAGTTGGACATACAAGGGTGTTCAAACCAATTATTAGGCCAAAATGCATTTTTCCAGTAGTTGTGATAAGGATGAATGAAAGGGTCACTACGAGACCGATATCTGGCTTGCTGTAATCCACCTTGGCCGGCATGTACCACTTTATCCTGTTTTCACTGTACCTACTGACCAAAACGCTGCTTGTTTAGAAGAACCAAAAAGGTGCCAGTGCCTGTGGCTGGGTGCACAGAGCAGTGAAGAGGGGCTGGGCTGAGTTTCGGGAGCTTGAGGGGTTTGCCACTGGTTTTGATTATCACCCTAGTTGTGATGTTAGCCATGTAGCTTCGGTTTCCTTATCTGCTCCGTCCTTTCCAGCCCTTCACTGGTGGTGTCCATCATGACTCTTGCGAAGGGGAACCTCTCCATCTCTGCACTATCCATCACCTTCAGTGCCTCGGGGCAACACGGTTTCCTACAGGGAAACAGCTTGATTTCTGAGGCAGCGTCAAACAACTTGTCCTCCAAGACGGTGCTGCCACAGCCGGGTCCCCAGTGATGGCTGTGGACGCGGGACATGCAGTGACTACAGAAAATACAGCCATCACGCTGGGAGCAGAGTCCTATTAACTTTCAAGTGGTAATTATACAGAGAAGTTGTGATACTGTGACATGCAGAGAATGGGGTGTTTATTGCCTTCCCGGCAGGAGCATGCCAGGTGTCAGGGCTTGGGAGTGAGCTCTACAAAGCCGCTCATTATTTTCATCCTCTTATTTATATTATTTTGTAAAAGCTCTTTTGGTGCAGAAGACAGTGATATTATCTTACTGAATTTTAATGTTATTTTGTAAATGGAATGGATTTCTTTGGTCCGTGTGCTATGGCCACTTCCCCAGCAGGGCTGGCAGCGTGCACTCTGGACCCTGGAAGACTTTTGCCGCAGTATCGCTTGGGAGGTCAGCCACAAGCCAAAGATAAGGAAAAAAAAATATTATCCAAACTACAAAAGAGAATGTGGGGATGAGAATATAATGTAGGTCTGCTAACCCTTCTGAAAGGTGGAAGTGGCTTGTGCAGCTGTTTTGCAGCAGCATGAAGTACTCCATGCAGATGGGATTAACATGAAAGCATTTGGGGACTAGTGGCTGCTGCTGTTTGGTAGCCCAGTGAGCGTGAGGGAGCTCCTGTACTAAGAGGGAAAGGTAAGAGGGAAGCAAGTCCTCTCTACGACCCCTAACATGGCACATGGCAGACACCAGCACCCGCCCATGCCTTGGGCAACTCTATGGATGTGTTCAGAGGGGAGAGTTACGCAGCCTGATGAGATGCTGTTTCTATTCTGGGCACAGTTATTAGGTACAAAATTAGCTTTACTGGACGTCAGCTGTGGCTGCATTTCATGTATGCACCAGTACAGTAGGT
Organism: Vanellus vanellus; assembly: GCF_965231255.1. NCBI lineage: Eukaryota > Metazoa > Chordata > Aves > Charadriiformes > Charadriidae > Vanellus > Vanellus vanellus. Next base: position 78,715,024 of record NC_138905.1, on the reverse strand, counting down.
TTTTCAAAAGTGAGAAGCTGATGAGGAAGGCTGGGAATGGTGGGAAATAGGGAAAGGAAAGGATCTTTCCAATTTCTTTTCCCCTTCATCACAAGTGTTGGGTTATTACATATAAAAGCTCAATCTAGCTATCAAAAGCATAACCATCTTTCTGCCTCAGAGATGTAAGAAACAAAATCTGGGCAATTTCACTCACTCAAACACTGTAATTTGAAGCTTCCCCGCGGAACTAAACCTCTTGTGGTTTCAGCTCAGTTTATCCACCCGCAGAACGGCCTCGAGAGCCTCAGCCCATTCCCATCCCCGCAAAACGCAGCGTGGGGCATGTGCGGGAGCATAAACGCCATCTCCCAACTTACACAGACTGCTGTCAGACTGCACGTGAAGAAGGACGTAAATGACAAAAGGCGGAGGATGCAGCTTTGAAGGGACGGGGAATACATCGGGGAGAAAAAAGAAGGCAACACTAGCAGGTGAAGCAGAGGGAAAACATGGTTTTCTAGAAGCTTTTGAAGCAGAAAAACTAGTTACCTTACTACAGTCCTTACTATTTTTACAGCTTTGGGTCAGGAAATTGTCGGGTGAAGTTTTAAAAAATCCACCCACCAGAAGACTCTTCCATGACTGCTGCGGAAATTCAGTTCAGTCAGGATGATGCAGTTTGGTGCATTTTACAGTTGCTTTTTATTGTCCCATTAATTAAGGGGATAATTTTCATGGCAGAAGACTACGAGGCTGTAAACTGCTTTTGTGGGCAATTAAAGGTTGAAGTGCAAAAATAATTTGAGAGTACAATTCAGTATTGGGGAACACAATCCATGTAACAGAGGAGAAAACTGAAACGATAGAAATCCCGATTTCATATTAGGCCTGAGGAGGCGGCCATTAATGTCTGGGCTGGCAGTAGCTTAAATGAGTAAGCTTTTGAGTTTCGAAGCAAAATTAAGTAGGTAGTAGATCAGGCTGCGTTTCGGAGAAGCACGTTTCCGCCTCGCAGCCTGCAGTTTTGCCCCCCCGAGCATTTGGGTCGGGCATCAGATCCAGCCGCTTCCAACCGCAGGCGCAAGCCCTCACCCTGTGAGTGACAAGCTCGTGCTCTGGGGACCCCAGACAGACTGCCAGACGGGAAAGGGGTTTCTGCACGATGACTGCATCACGGAGAAATCAGGGCCGCAGAAAAAAAAAAAAAGTCACCTTTAATGATCAGCTATGTGTGTCGTCTTCCCCCGGCTCCAGCAGAATTCCCTCCTTACCTCTGGCAATAATTGCAATGCTGCGTGCGGAAAGGTGACGCCATCTGAAAAGAGACGGTCAATGTGAAGCAGCAATGCTGGTTTCCCCCCGCTCCAGAGCACTGCGGCGGCTGGCAGAGCCGGAGCCGGAGCCCGGGTAAGCCTGGGAGGGTCCATGGCTCAGGGGCAGGCAGGCAGCTTTCCAGAAGAACATAATTTCTGAAAAAACGGCACCAAACCCGAGCCTTTTAAGAAAATGCTTTTATTTTTTTGTTGAGTTAGCATGTTCCAGATGAAATATTTTTCCAATCAGTTAATTATTTTCAGGGCGGAATTTCTGCCAGCTAGTCTAGAGGGGAACAGCCAGGATAGCAGGGCTATGACCCTTCTGTCTACAATTACCGTGGCTTTCCTAACACTACAGCCAAAGGAGCCCAGTTAGGAAGAAACAGGGGAACTCGTGTGTTTGTGTATCCCCAGCTCGGAGAGGCAAAGCATGACACTTTTCCCTCAGAGTGACACTTCTGGATAACACTTTTTAGATGCTGACAGGCCTGCTGTGGAAAAGGGCTTCTTTTTCTGGTTGTATTTGAAAGTTTCCTTCTTAAGTCTCCAGGCCAGTTCACCGTCCAAACCACTGACCCAACTCCAAAGAAATCTTATGGGTTAGGGCAGACCTTTCTCAAGCTTTCTAGTTTGCAAGAAAGAAGACAGCGTTTGTAGCACCCCACACTACAATCCTCCACTACTGTCAGGCGATGCTGCGGGACACCGGAATCCTTTGCTACAATAGGTGCAATACACTGAAACGGCTCTCCAGGATGTGCACGGATAAAGACAAAAATCAAACCCTTCAGATGGTGAAAATGAGTATTACTCCACCGGGAAAGGCAGAACAACTTTCACCCACCAGCCGCATGTATCACTGAACACGCGATTTACATGCTTCTCACTGTCATACCTTTGACTTCAATGGAGATGTGCCTACTTAAAGCAGGGTACGTTTGCTTTTCACTTCTTTTTGTAGATCAAAACATGTTAGAAACGAATAAAGGATGGGGCAGGAAGGTGACCGGCCCGTAGAGGTTCAACTGAACAGGAGCTCCTCACTTCAGAAATGGCAGGTGCTGGCAGTAACTCGCTCCGACTGTCTTCCCCCACACCCCAACACCCCCCCGGCCACTTGAAAAGTGGGACTGTTGTCACACCTACATTTTCCAGGGTTGTGCAGACAAACTACTCGGGAAATGAAGGGGGTGGGGGCGGTGTACCATCAATCCCAATGGAAGTTTAACTTGCTACCGAAGTACACACCGAACACGTGAATAAAATATCTGGGGCTCTTCTATTATTGGTCCCCTCATGAGCGGATGAATGTATTGAAGTTCGTAAGGCTCCGAGAGACTCTGCGATGGATGCTGCTCAAGGAGTGCCGCACACACAGGCAGTTCATCTGCACACATGTAAGTGACATTCATTTATGGAAGTTTTTTTTGCAAGAACTGTAAAGACCCCCCTCGGTTAATGACGCTGCTCAATCTTGCATTTCTTCACAGATTCAGGGTAGAAAAGTATTCCCTTCTCCTTTCCGTGCTTGTTGCTAGAGGCATCCTGATAATCAGACTAATCTTGGGACCAATTTTCAACTCCTAACAGCTCAGTAAACTAAAATGCTTAGGCAATTTATTCCCTGTATATTGTCAGCTAGGTAACACTTGATTTCTCATTCCATGAGTGCATTTTATTGTTTTAAACTGAAATCCAGCATGTGTGTTTCCAACAGATTATCTCCATAATCACTTTCTTTTTGCTATGGAAATGATCTGAAAATGGTTCTTTGATACGAGAGAAGAGTTCACAAGGCCACACTGTACAAAAGCTCGAATCGTGCAATTATCATTTGTAAAGAGAAACTGTTATCAAAGTAACTGCGGGGGACACCTCCAGGACTCCTCTCAGAGTCAGGAAATTTGAAACATATATTTCTCTAACATGAATTTCACTCCAAACCCTTCTGAATAATTCATGAAAACTGAGTTAGGCCTGGAGCTCAGGACGGAGATCGGGGGCTTCTGCCGCAGACGGAGGATTTCACCAGTTCCTTTGGGGTGGGTGGGACAGAGCTGGGGTCCCACCGCTAGAAGGGTTTTGCTACCCAGGTGCCTTTGATTTGGGAAAGTCCCTTCCCCGTGAGGGGCAGGCTGGCGGGGAAAGGCTGGCGTGGAGGCGAGTACCTTCTTTCTGTCTCAGGCTGCCTGCTGGGGAGGCAGGAAGGTAAAGGGGAGCGGGGGCCCCCCTTTCTCCCCTCCCTCCCTCTGCCCCCCCAGCGCTAATGGCAACCAGAACCAGAGCCTCTGCTTTTCTTAAGCAGCATCAAATTACCCACGCTGGCAAGATAACAGATGTTATCTGTTCTTTAAAGGAAAGAGGCACCTTGAGATGAGAAAACGCCATTTTGTTCTTCATTCACCAAATGAGAGGAGCTATAAATTGCTGGAAAATGGTAGTTTACAAAGCACTAAAAGGAAGACCTGCAGTTTGGCACGTGACCAATACTGAAAGAGCGTGTCTGGTTTTAACTATCATCTTGTGTGTCTACGAGCAGGCAAATTAGCTGAAGGGATGCTCCTTGCTTGTACTTTTTACTTGTAAAAGTAAAGAGGTCAGAGGCAGCTGTGCCCTGAGGGCTCGCTTCACCAGCACCACTGCCGTTGCCAAATTCCCGCTCTCTCCCAACCTAGGATGAGTTGGAGAACGAAATCTATGAGGGAGCCGCCTCCCCAGGCTCTGGCGACTTTTTGAGCAAAGCTGACTTCCACGAACTCAGGATTTCACCCCACAGGGCTCTGGTATGTTACTGTGCTAAAACCACCCAGGACTCACATTCCCGTTACGCGGTGTAGCCTAAAGATTAAATGCCGTTTGACATCGCTGGATTTTTGGAAGAGGACAAGGGGGAAAAGAAAACAACCATTTTATAGGACTTACCAGTATTTAATCCCAAAGCACTTTTCTAATGCCAGGTGCTCCTTCTTTTTACAGACAGCAAAACTAACGCATATGTATTTTGACCAAGGTCAGAAAGCGGCAAAATACTTAGGTTTCGTTAATTCCCAGGTACCAAATTCCTCCCCTATCAGAACAGGGTGCTGATGCACAGAACCATGCTGCCACGTCGCCGAGCAGGGCGGAGCGTAATTGTTTGTTTTTCATACCACAATAAAGCTAGGATGCTGTCACTGATAACTCTGATATCAAACTGATGAGTTGCAATACAAAACTACGACAGTTTTATCCTCGGCAATCTCATTTTGCTGAAATGCAACAATCATGAATCCTTGTTAATTATTCTCTTTGTGTTATGCAAGGTTTTTGTATCTGTATTACTTACAGATATTCAAAAGCCAAAAAGTTGTCTTTAAGACACTCGAGGAACTGGAGAAAACACACAACTGTGACGTGAGAAGTTGGTCGTAACATATCTTGTTCTAAAGCCTCTGCATTTTTCGAATTTTAATCATTGCCTAATGCTATAGATGACACCTACTGGGCAAATGAAGGCCTGGCACATCCGGCATTCCACAGCCTTCTGAACACCTGGTTATTTCCTGAAATTGCTGACAAGAACGAATCCTCTTTACCCTCTGCAGTAAGATTTTGTTGCACCCTCTACACAGACAAGCAATTCGTAACTGCTAAGAGGAAGGCCAGAAGTACAAACCCTCAACTCGCTAGAACCTACAGGATAAAAAGTGGCTCTGTGTTTGCAGAGGAGGCGATGCCTCAATTGTCCTCCTGAGACTATTACTTTTACTGAAGCCTAAATAGTGCCTCTGTTTTCTTAGCTTTGTACAGAAGCAGGAAGACCTGAGCATTAGGGAAAATACCACTTACCTTTTTTTACCACTGATTAATTTTCTTTTGCTTTGCAGGCAGCTATAATGATAACTTCGTTACACCACCCCATTACCAATCAGTGTTAAACAATGAAATAGCAGTGTGTTAGGGTTCATCAAATACAAGCGATATTAATGGCATAGTTAGAAAGAAAACACTGAAAAGTCTCCCTTTATGTTGGCTAATTATTCACATTGGGACTAATAACAGACTTTCAATGTATAAAAATGATATTAGGCATATTATCTAAGTTGTTGCTCTTACTGCTTTCTAGAGAAACTGATTTGAAGAGCAAATTTCTATCAACTCAAACTGCAAAAGAACGCAACCCAAACATCAGGGGCATTCTTCTCAAAGTTAGTCTATATTCTGTGTTATATACCCACTGATATAACTCCACTGATGAAAATTCCAAGTATTTAGAGGAAAAACCCGTATGATTATTGCTCCCCTTTTGAACTTATAAGAAAAAAACCCAAACTTCCACACACTTTGCATGTGCAGTTACAGTGATTAACTGCACATATCAGATATTTGCAAGCATAATTAGTTAGCTGTCTGCACAACTCAAATTACCCAGGAAACACTTTATTATCCATGGTAATTGCAAACCTGATGTGCCACAACTGCCCACATCTTTTTGCGTAAAACAAGACACTTAAATATAGGGAAAAATAGTTTAGAAATTTTAGTATCTTAAAAATTGATTCCATCTTTATTACCTTAATAAGGGAATTTCTAACAAACTTGTATTGAAATAAAAAAAAAAAAAATTAAAAAATAAGAAAGCTGTACATTCAGGAGTGGTCCAGAACTTAGCTCTGCATGGCCCCAGAAAATAACGCCACATATTAAGGTCTCCACATCCCCAAGGAAATGACAGACTGGCACATAGTGTCATGATTTTTTTTAACGTATCAGTTTTTGTCAGCTGCTGAATTTTAGTAAGGTGATTCATTTTGACCTATTGGTCTTTGAACGTTCGTGTATATATTGTCCCACATGTGTATGGGGCAGCGTGCTTCTCCCCACATCTTTGGTATTTGGAAAGCTATAGAAACTTTACTCTGTATTGAAAGTTTTCTTCGCAGCAGAGAGCCCTGAATACAAAGCTCCCACCAGTTGAGGCAAGGAGACTCTTTCCCTCGAGCAGCCATACTCCATTTTCCTTTCTGGGAGCACTAAGGTAAGATCTCACCAGGCACTGTTCGGGAGTTGAATATATTCGTGTAGAAATCTATCAGTAGTTCAGTGAAGAGATTCAGCGGTACCAGAGCACTCAGGGAGGCTGTTCCTTTCGACGGCCAGATCAAATTCAAACCAAAGACACAGGCCAGGCTGGATGCTGTCATTCTGTTATATATGCTTTCCTGCGAAACCTGGAAAAACATAAACATGAATAGGTACATGCAGACATGTGCCCCAGAGAGTGAGAGACAAGACACCATCCTGTACTGAGGATGAACCAGTAGACCCTGGCCATGGGGACATCGCTGGCTTCTTGACAGCCTCAGGGCTGCCTATGCAGCCTAGAGCTATGTGGCCACTGGACTCTCTGTCCATCAAATACAAGATAAGATGTCAGTAAGTCAAGCAAAAAGGCTGAATTGTTTCCTTATGCTGGGAAAATTAATTGTTTTCAATCCTTCTATATGGAATCTATTGTTATCTCTGCTGGGGGGCAGGGAAGGACAGCAGAAATAAATGGCTATCCCATCTGCTTTGGTACCAAGTTCTCTACAGAATAAATCTTGAGGACTTCTGAAGTTGTTTGCAAGGGTGTAGAAGGATTATTTTTTTTCTCCCACTGATGCATGACTTCACTTCCCAGTACCTCCACATCTACCCAATTCATCTGAAGCAACGGAGGTGAAAATGGGCTGTAGGTAAAACACACAGCACTGAAATCTGTTCTGCACCTGGATGACGTGTCCTACTTCTACCTGTGGACGTGAGCCCAGAACTGGGTAGCAGGAGTATTTTGTTTTCTCTGCGTGACCTTGTCAGGGAATTTGTGTGTGTTTTGCTCTCCTGCATTGCATGGCTGGTATCTAAAGCCCAATATGGTCTGGGTGTCCTATCTGACAAGTTCTCTGTTATTGCAAAGAGCCAGCAAGCTGAAGGTGCTCTTGATTCCTCCCGAACTAGGTAATTCAGCCAGTGCTTCTCAGGCTGATGGTTGCTGTTGTTGATCAGTAATCACTCACGGGAAGACTACGCAGTCAAAAACTGTGATGTACAGGTTACTCTGAAGCTGTCATCTCAGAACAGAACAGGGAATTATTGGACAAAATCTCCCATGTATTCTTCATGCTATGCTACAATTTTAAGTGGAATAGGAAAGCAAAAATTCTACTTCTGTTTCTCCCCATTTCTGCCTTGCCATAAAGCCTCTGTAGTACTATGAAAAGCCCGAGAGCACTAGAGGAAAACCTAAGAAACATTATGATCATGTGAACACTTCTTAGCATATGCATAAACTCCAGTTGCCCTCTGCCCAGTAACACAGGTTTAATTCCCCTCTACCTCCTACAGCACAGTCTTACCCTCCTCAGTGTTTTACTTAGCAAGAAGCCTGTTTGCTCAGCCACGAGAGGATATAATTCTCTTTAGACACGTGTGCAGGATGGAAGTCTTTTCCTTGGGGATGTGAAGCAGCACTTTATGTGCCCAAAAGCATATCATTTTCTTCCTAACCATACTAATTTTTCCAATAATAGGTTCTATTCTTCCCTCCAATCTTTGCCTCACCCTCCTGGGACATCAAAGCTACCATCGTGCTACTTCTGCTACGAATATTAAAGGCTTCAATTGTTTTTAAGGTCACGAAGCAGGTCTGGATAAAGGAAGGAGGTATTAATAAGGAGATATTGGTGCCATAACCACCTTTTCAAAGGACTGGACTTCATAACTTGAGAATAAAAAGTCATCAGATTAAATGGCAATGCCTGCTTCATGACCTTATGCAAAACCCACATCATTCTCTCTAGAGTACGAACCACGTATAGCCTGCTGACCTTCACATATCGCTCTCGATGCACTGTTTAACTATACAGAAAAACCAACAAGCCTGTCTTGTTCATTTAATCTGCTTCAGACGAGATCAGCTCAAGCAAGAGTTCATTATACTACAGCAACGTAGTAAAAGCAACACTGCTACCAAAATAACTGATGAAGGAAAACAATTAGGACAACGTTACCAGGAGTACCCTGTTAACAAGGAGACATAAACTTAGGTATTACCCTGAAGGTAGCTGGAAAATGAAGCTGGTGTTTGGATACTGCTAAATATAACAAGGTTAGAGACTGTGTTCTGGCCCTTGAGTCAAGTGGCTCACACTGGCCACATCCACACTGTGTAATGTTGTAACTGTGAAACCCCTGTGGATTGAAGACAAATTATTTTTTGGGGTTTCTTTCAGTTGAAAGTTTCTAAACTAACATGAGAGCTACAGCCCATCACATTGTGTTTTCTATAGGACAAAGCCAAAGATATGTCCTCTATATCCTAAGGAAGGCACCTTAAGTGCATACTGGGCAGGTACCCTGTGATGGCACAGAAGCATGTGGTATAGTACTGGAGGACAGTGGTGGGTGGAAGGAGCCAAACCTGCTGCACTTGTCTTCCCCCAGTTTTTGCGAGTATTCCCTGACATGCTCCATCCAGCAAGCGGTGTACAGGTGCTGTCTTCAAGCGATAGTTGAAACACACCCAGCTTAACCTAGCCACCGTCTTCGAGGGCCAACGTTCCAGCCCAAAGCAACACCACTGTGACTTGCTGGTAGAGCTAGATTTTGTTATTCTCTTCAGGCCAACTGTTTCAAAGAATGTTTCTAACTCCAAGATGAAACCATCTCTTCCCACCCGCCACTACTCTTGTGAACATTTCAAGGAGACAGTCAATGTTGAAACGATCAACAAAAACACCCATGACACAGCCTCTCCCCTAAGAGAGAAAATCCTTAAGATATAATGACTCAGTGATTATATCATCTGAGGCACAGCTACACTAAACCTCTTCTGTGAGTCATCAGTGAGGCTGACACTTCGGAATTCAAGGGAGACGCAGCACGTTGCTTCACTCCAAAACGCACAGCAATCCCTTCCTCAGCAGATCCAAGAAAAAGCGTGCAACTGAATCCAGCTCTCTCCACAATGACTTTTCCCGGCTCATCAAGAGCTGCAAGCAAGAAAGCCTTGCCACACCCACGGCAACAGCCTTATCCCTTCCCAAGGGGATCAGGTTTCACACCATCTCAATCCCCTCACTACTCCCATGCTAGATTTCTTTCTCAAATGACACAAACACGTCCACTTCATCTACACCACTGCCATGAGCAGCTGATGTTTTCTTCCAACACTGGACCACGTAAGGGCAGCATGCAGTCAGCCAATCTCTTCATGGGCTACCCCTCTAAATAACCGCACTCCAAAGCTACGTTCTATATCTAAGAAATACAATTGACATCTTTAGCATTTGGACTAACCCCCTTGACTCCTCCTTTGATACCCTCAGAAAGTTAGTAACCGTCATCTGTTTCAAGTGAAAATACACTTTCTCTGTCAAATTGACAAGCTAATAAAAAACAATTCTCCAAGGACCTAGATTGCATCTTTGAAGAAATCATCTGAACATCGCTGAAAAGTATTACAACAAAGAACTACACAGCTCCGCTTTGTTGGTTTTTTCCCCCCTTTCATTGGAAGATATATAGAAAAATCATTAAGTAATAACAGCCTATATTGAAAGAAAGTCATCTAGAAAGATAGAAGTTGTACATTGCAAAACTAATTATTGGGAATAAACACTGAAGATTGAATGCCACATCAATGAATGCAAAATAGACATCTTCACTATCCCAGAATAAACATCCAGCTCCCCCCAACAAAAATGTGATGATTTTTGATTTCCACGCACTTGCATCCCAGCACTCTCATGGATACTGAAGGAGTGAAACCAGACAGCCACTACACCACCTAATGTAATTAAACAGTGAAATCCAGAGGGTAGAAACAGCCAATTACCATCTCATTTTAAAAATATAAGGACGTCACCATCTCTTTGGCTTCCCAGTCACAATGCTGAAAGGAACTCCACAAAACATTTTCAAAAGAAAATTACTAGATATTAAAACGCCCCCACAAACTGACTGGAAATATAAGTTTCTGTCCCCCACTCTCTGCTACCTTGCAGGGGTGCCAACTGCGTGTATCTGCTCTATGAGGCTTAGTCATCTAATCCTTCCCAACGTGCCCTGTCATCCTCAGCCACCCCCAAGCTTTGCTGGTGCTAATTACACTTTTAAACTGGACAAGTGATTGAGACAAAACATTAATTCAGAGCATTTTTTTCCAGCTTGTACTTGGCTTTAACTTTGCTGCTTCAGTTACGGATCCAAAGCATATCTCACCCCTTCCCCTCCGTCAGGCATGACTGCAGGGACAGAAATAAGCAGCAGAGAGGGAAAGCGTGTACGCACAGAGAGAGGGCTGTATCAGCTGGTACCAAAACCAAAGATGTGGTTATAAAAACACAATTTAGGTTGTATTATTGCCTCTACAAACTCTGCTGATTGTTTAGCCTTAGACTGTCATGGAAAACTACAAATATAGTTTTCTACTAAATGGTTTCTGGCTTCAGAACTGGGTAAGTGTGCTTTGACCAGTAATTCGCAAGAAGACTTCTTTGAGGCCTTTAAGTTTGCGTGTGCATTCATAAATCCACTTCACTGCATGAACAACACAGGGCACAAACGCTTGTTTGTGCACACTCATCTCTTGTGAGATCTGCTGAGCAAGCATGGATATTTTTTACAGACATAATTCCAGGACTGACTTCTGAAAACCAGCCTTTGTTTTCCCCCTTGCTCCTGGTTGCTCAATTCTGCCTAGGGACCTCAGTCCACTGCAACTCCAAGAGGACGCTGCAAATCCCTCTGTAGCGTCCAGATGCACTGCAAAGTGGAGATGGACAGCTTACACCTTTCACAGCATGCTGGGCTCATTACTGGTAAAATCACTGCTAATCTAAGATTAAAGGATTTGGACCTATGTTTGAAATTCAAGTCTTTTACTTCTGTAGGAGTTGCACTGTCTTGCTGTAGCACCCTTGGACCGGAAGGAGCTGTTTCATTAAGTAAGGGGGTTGAGACTGCAGAGAAAATAGGGATTTTTTTTTTCTTCTTCCACAAGCCTGTATCAAACCTGGAGTGTTCAAAACCTGTACCTAGTGATTACAATTCAGCCCACTTCATGAAATTACCACAAGTACCTCTTGCACTACTCAAGGCTGAGCTCATGGAAGAATTAAATTGCCTCTTATATTTAAGAAGGTTGATGCTTGCAGGTAAAAACTAGGATTATTGGTAGAGTGGTCTGTTCAAGTTTGAATTGTGGCAGCTTGTGCAGCACACCGATCTGCAATGAACAGAAATCTCTAGCTCCTAGATTGTTTCACATTCCCTTGACCTTTCCAAATGCAAATATTCCCAGAGACATTAAGGATGAAAAGCCGTGGATCAGCAAAAATTGCAGATCTGAGCACTAGTATCAACTTGATGCTGTGCTCTACATAACAAGGCATACTCAAAAATAATGCTATGTTCTGTTGCTCAATTACAGAAAACACTATGTAGTACTTTTGCACACCTCATTAACACCTCAAGTGCTCAGCTCTTAAGAAGTGTGTTGAGATGGTGCATCTATTATTGGAACAAAGTCACTTACACGATTCATAACACTGAGGAGAGATATCAGCTGCTAAAATAATAGCAAACGACATGAGGTTTTCCTTAATAGCATTAGAGTTCAGCTAAGCAACAGTAAACGAACATATGGGTATTAGAGGAACCTTGCAAGTGCTGTCTGAGTGAGGGTCATATTAATGTGTTTCCTTTAATCTTGCTTTTCTCTAGTGTTTTGATAGAAAAAGGGATTAAATGTACTTGTTTCTGAAATATGCTACTGGCTAGAATATGGCAAACATGACTGTAGCCTAAGAACAGTCACTGAGGGCTAATTCCTCCACCAGTGAAAATCGGCATCATTCCACGCAAACGATTGCTTTGGTGGGCTCTTAGGACTTCTGAAGGCTAGATCACTTTACTTAGGTGTCAACTACACTGTGATCCCCAATTATAGGCAATGGGTTTGAAAAATGCAATCTGGAAAAGGCAATGCATTGGATAAGGCAGAAGGAAGGGAAACTTACACTCCTATTGCTGTCTCTCCCTGCACATAAACTGGCAATCAAAGGATGTCACTAGGTTAAACTGTAGAACTATTTGTAATGGATGTTCCCCAAACCCTCACACTTGTGGGGTTTCCAAAAATGGGTTAAAAAAAAATCATCAAATCAAAAAGTAGGACAAAAGACACATGATTTCATTCATCCTGAAGCATACCAAATATCCTTGCAAAATAGCACAGTCAAAATTTTTCATTTAACACTGTAGTAAATTACAGAATGAAAGGCCATTTTAAATAGGAAAATGCTATTTGTAAGATTTAATGGAAATTATTTTGCTAATTGTTGTTCTAAAGGTCATTAATATTTCTATCATTTTCTAAAATGACACTAATTTATTTGGTGTTTCAGTTGCCCAAGATTTATACTTCGGAGAAAAAAGGTGATTTCACATAGTTTTTCTTCAGCACCAAAAATTACATAACAACTGTTCTCAGGCTTTTTCACTCCAAAATAGGTAAAACCAAGAACTAAATCAATAAAACATACATTTGTTAATGGGGAGTGAAGGGGACAGGGACGGGTCTTTTAAATATTCCAGTGCAGGGACAGTTATATTTAAATTTACACAGTAGTTTTCATTACATCATGGTGAAGGGATGGCCAGACCATTGTTTAGCACTGACTTTTATTAGAACTGGAGGGTTCTGCACCCTGAGTTCACTCCATTGGCAAGCACTGCACCACCAACTCACTGTATTTTTTTAAATTCTTCAGTTTTACTTTCTGTGGAGATTTTCAATGTTGAATTAAAAAGAACAGAGTAAGAAAGAAAAGACTGGCGCTACTTTGGAAATTTTGCTTATACTTACCATATGGAGAAAGCATATCAGATATTTCAGAACAACGTAATTGTGTTCAGGAAGTCCTTGAATGATTTGCTTACATCTGGTGACTCGCAAACTGCTCTCTACACCTGCAATTTCAAAGTTAGTCTTAATATAACTCAAAAATATCAAAATATTACGAAGAAATAACCCCTTATTTATATTTGCTGGGATTTAGATACTCACCTGTAAAACTGACCACAAAATTCAGCTCTACTAAGCTCCATGACCACAGTAGCAGTTAGGGTTATCTGAATGTCCCGGTCATATTTTGTATTATTACAAAAGCTAAGACTAACTTCCAGAGTATTTTCTCAATTCAATGAAATAGCTGAAATAATTTCTTTGCTAGGGAGGACTTTCAAATGTCTGATTTGAATCCCATTATCTCTCCATGCACTGAATTCAGATGTCTACTTTTTATGCCCTGATTTTATTCTTGCTGAGACACAGTCCTGCCCAAAATGCTCATTTGGCACTCTACTAACTTTAAAAACACTTTCGTGATTCTGCAGGAAACTCTTCTGACTTTGGGAAAAAATTTACAAGATGGCCACTTGGGTGGGTAAGAATTTTCTAGAGATGGACCTAAGCAGGTTCATTAACTCATTTCCACAGATGGGCAAAACCAGAACTGGACCCCAAACTCCTTGCATCATCTAGACAGCCTGGGTGAGAATTACACTAACGGCAGATTATATTTCAAACGCTGTACCAAATGACTCCCCCCAATATTGTAATTATTTTAGTACTGGAAGTTTAACGCCAATTTGCAGAAAGGTCTAAAGATTACAATCGTGTCTGACCTAACCAGCCCATTTGTGCTGATGATTTTTCTGCATTTGTTGGATTTCCCTCTCCCTCTCCTTGACACAGACAGAGGTGCACATAAGCATGGGTACACGCACAAAATTCCAGCATGTTAAATGTTCCCTTAACTTCTGAACTAATACATGAATCTATACTGTGGTGAGCTGTGTTGACATTTTTCCTACTGCAAAGCTACCAGTTCCTGTAAAACACAATAATCTGAGTCCCAAGAATTTTTTTGTCAGCCTTCTGCAGAGTAAATAACGCAGGAAGTGTAGCAATACCAGGTAAAGGAACTCTTGTTAGCAGTTTTCACGAACAAAGAAGTTGTTCTTTGACAATTATAAGCTTCAAGGTTTTATTAATTTTTTTAGTCAGTCACTTGGCTAATTAATTTCACAGTTCCCATCAATAACTCTTTAAAAAAAAGTTTCATATGAGACACTAAAAAGAAAAGTTTCACTATCATTTCAAAGTACTGTAAAACAGATACTGTATTTCTGGGTTCCCAGGTTAAGAGATGTAACAGATACATCACACTCTGGTGTCTTCCAGAAGACAGAATGAGAATTTTCAAATCATCCCAAGACAGCTGTCTGCTATCACACCTCTTCAGAGCTCCCTTCTGCACTGGATCCACAGAGAACATGCCTTTGCTGCAGTCCAGCTTGGCTCCCAAGCTTAAGATCTTTTAAAATCAGGATATCACCACAGCATCAAGAAAAGCTAGTGGACATGACACTGCATAACACAAAAACCCAAGAAGAAATTCTCTTACATTCCACTTTTCAACATATTTTGTCAACAGTTAAAACACCAATAAACCAAAATAAGAGGGATTGAATGTTTCACAGGTGTTTTGCCAAGCAAAACCTTCCAGTGCTCCTGGGACAACGCACTGCGCTCAGATTCTTTTCAGACTTGATCTCATCTTTCACTTAGCTGTATCACAACGTAATATCATGTCTAGAAAGTCAGCACAAGATAATTTCAGTACAATTTAGCATTCGTACATCCGGTTTCCAAATTTCCCCTATTCATTCCAGTTCTGAGTGACTATCCTTAGTCTCTCCATTTCTACCACCTTCCTGTGAATAGACCTGTCTTCCTCAACACCCTCAGATATTTAGTGTGTGGAGAGATGAATCCTTGATTTGGAAGTGGTGAACTACAGACTTGCAAATATCAAAATAGTACAGAAGTTCACAGGATTCTGAACACGACCTAATTAAGTTTTTTAATGGGAATACATGAATAAAATTAATGATATGAAACAGCACGTGCAGATGCTAGTGATGGGCACAGTATAAAAAATTTATACAGAATACAGGCAGAAGGTTTGGGAACAAACAGGTAAACTTACTGTACTTCTACACTTTACAAACATGTTGCCATTGAGATTTATCCTCAACCTGAATTATTCCAGTGACCTAGCCCAACAGCAACAGTCACGATAGCGATGATAACCTATGCTTTGCAACAGCATCAGCCCACGGTTACCAGAGGTGTGCGAACAGATTCTGTTGGAAGCCATACTCTATTATAAAATATATAATTTCCTCAAAAAGCAGGTTTGGGAAAAATGCGTGCTTGTGACTTGTTACTGAAAGCTCTACTAGTTCCCTGCTAGAATGACTATAGCCTGGATGGCGAAATACCTGTTTCTACAAGTACTGGGTACTAAACCTCAGATATTCTGGGATCTCAGCTATTCAACCCCCATCTATTAGGGAGTTGCCTTGCCAGCATTGTAAACTTCTAGTCCCCGACAAAGTTTTATAAGTCATAGTTTCATATGGTGCTAGATCTTTAGATAATCAATGTCTTTTCGTCTCATGACTTTAGAACCTTTCTTCCCCAGTGTTATGAAAAAAGTTCAAATAAAAACAATTCCCTTCCCACAAAAAAAACGGGGAAAAAAAGGAGAGAGGCGTACAAATGACCATCTAAATTTTGTTCCCACAAAACTGCTAAAACTAAACCTGCTTTGACATAACTTGTATCACTGAGAACTGACTTGGTGCTGTGCCATGACATAAAAATGGAGCCCTGAAAGTGAGAAGTCCTACCCAATTCTTAATAAATCAGTATGATATGTAGATAAACCAGTGAACCTTGTAAAAAGCAGAAAGGGTCTTGGTAACCCTAACCACCTTGCTCTAGTACAGATTATGAGGTTGTCCATTTGGGGCTGCAGTGAAGCGCTAATAATGTGATATTCCCACAACTGTGCCATGATTAGCAAACAGCAATGATTACGAATTAGCCAGGTCCAGTTCAACTTGCTGTATAAATTTTTCTAGAACTTATTTATACTCACTGGTGATTCCGAGGATATGATCATAACACTCAAAAGTTAGTAATGGCTGAGGGAGTTCCCTAAGGAAAGTCTTTAGGATAACAGCAGGAATATGGATATCATGATAATCATCGAAATTCACAAACTTGCCTAAAAGGAGAAAAAGAAGAAAAAAAGGTGTTCAATCATATGTTTTATGGTTTCTTTAAACAACTGCTTAAAAACTGTGTCACATTACATTTTGAACAGAAAACACCTTGGCTTCCTGCTGCTCGTAACTCCTGGCATTTCCTTTTTGTGTCTTTCATAGAGTTTTATTAATCTTGCTATAAGAGATTCTCCCCCAAAAAAGGCATTTCATAAAATAACTTCAGGGGGATGTAAGTGACTTTCAAAATTACTTCACTACATTTCATAAATTATTAGGTAAAAATATATTTCTTTGCCATAACCATGGAAAAACACAAGAGGCAAAATGATACAAAGACACTGTACTTTGTAACTACAGTAACTCAAAGTGCATAGAGGCAATACAAATGTTTATGAAAAAACAGACCATTTTTGACTCAAACCTTACCATTCACCAGCTGCCACAGATTTTGTAAGCTCTGGTCTGACATCAGTCGATGACTTGCTAGGCAGTAAGCACTCAGTGCCTGTTGCTCTCTTTCAGGTTTCTGTAATAGTGCTCTTATTATGATTATTTTATCTTATAAATGGTTTTATGATTAACTAATTACAAGAAAACCAGCATTTGTGCTTTACCAACAAAACCAAGACCAACAAAGCCCTCACGCTGTCACTGGTAATGGTGTGAAGACAGCTTACCCTGATTGTAGAGTTTCTGAACATCTTTGATAGTTTGGATGCTGGCTGACCTTCTGAAGAGGCCCTCTACTTGTAGTCCTGAAAAAACAATTAATGCAGGTCTCATCTGTAAAAGCTCTCACTCTCTTGTTTTTCTCTACAGGTTCAGTTGAAACAGTTGAGGCAGAAGGTTTGGGAACAAACCCACTTGATATACCATTTTTTTTTTAAATAAAGTCCTTGAGAATAGAACGTACATCAAATAATGTTGCAACACTGCCTACAGCCTCTCTTTACCATGTCTCATACAAATACTACCACCTTTCCTTAAGTGTTTTAGAGTGTCTTGACAACTATAATTTGTCTTTAAAAGTAGCTTTAAATTGCACCTAATGACACAGAAGCAGGAGATTTAGATTCACCAGGCTGCTAATGTACCCACTCTCACTGAGCGTATCTGCAAACTGAGCCCCAAAGCACACCTGTAAATCTGCTGTTCTCCTTTTAAACACCTTAGACCTTTATCAAGCTAAAGAGGGGATTTGCAAAGATTCCCATAGGTCCCTCTTCCGTCAGTGGGTGAGACAAGATCCTTTAGGCTAGGGAATGTTTCACAGGATCTTTGGTGGAGGAGCCTGTCTCTTACCATTGGAGGGACAGTGGCCTCCACATCTTAAAGGTAGTTTGGGACAGACCACTGCTCCTTCCACCTCTCTCTGGAAGTCGGGGGGACTTAAGACTCTGCCTGCCTGTGGTATTTTGAAATACCCGATTCTAGTCTTGAGGCACAACTCAGATACTTATCATAAATCTCCTGAAGCGTGTCTATCTAATTTGCTTTCATGTCTTGGACTAACTGAAATCTGAGTTCAGCTACAGAGGAAAAACTTCAATAAAATGCATCTGATCAGGGATCTAATTTGGACCACAGTTTTCAAGGTGAGTTATTTATCTGAATTATTATGCAAAACAGGGGACAAGAAGCGTTACTTTTCTGGAGACTTGTGGTACTTCTTGCTTTTGAGTTTGGCAAAATCATCATGTCCCTCTCTCTTTCCTTCTCTCCAGTTTGTGTTGCCCTTTCCACCCAGCAGGTAATGCAATTTGGCTCACATGTAGTCTCAACTGGATGTTCCTACTGCAAGCACAGTAATTTAAAATATTAGCCTATGCTGGTCTGACAAAACGTAACATTGCTGATGTTTTGACAGACGACCCACTGACTTGGCGGGACTGCTGTATGTTTCTTTACGCGAGTGGGAAAGAGCAGATCGACTTCTTTATTTTTTCCCGCTCAGCTTTCAGCAGGTAAGCAGCCAGACTGAAACCAATGTTTGTGTATTTCAACCACAGCACACATGCATCTATTTGCATGATCAAGAATCTTTGTGGTGTTCGAGAAAAATTTTGAGTTGTACATTAATGAAAGATACTCAGTCACTCTTGTAAATTCACCCAGGTTGCACACGTATTGTATACACTAAAAATTAGTAAATTAACACAAAACTCCTTAACAAACCCATTCCTTACAGAATAGCATTTGTATTGTTTATATGAATTTCGATCAGTACACTAAAAGAATTGATAATATAATATTGAAGTAAATTTTCATAGCCATGTTTCAGACTTTTGCAAAGAACCCCAAGCTCTACTTAATTTCTTCACCGACTAGATTTAGAGGCTCCTAGTTGCCTTCTGAGCATTTATGCCCTTGCTTGTTAAATTACAGGTTAAATATTAAAACTTTAGCCCACACACTCAGTTCTGAAAGGTGTACGATATCTCAAACTACAGTATGTAAGAACATGTGTGTCTACTAAAGGAACCAAATGGGCAATAATTATGATCCATTTGACCGCTTGCTTTATTCCCGATCAGATCATGTTTCAGTTGCTTAAAGTTACGGCAAATGACATCACTGTAGTAAAACTGTTCCATTAGATTTATAGCGCAACCTGTCTAAAGACATGGTTTTCAAAGTGGCAGCTGTGAACAGCAATCGTCACGGCATTGCCCTCAGCAAACAAGAAATACAATAATTTCCTGAGAATTTGTAGAATTTTATGCTGGCTGTCAGTGAACTAGGGGTTTTCTGTAGAAACAAGTCTTTCAGAAAATGGACATAAACGCTTGCAATTCGGTTTGCAGGAATTGGTTTAATAGTTAATGCTTTAATCTGATGTGAATCTCACTGTATAAACTACAATGTAATAAATATCAATTTTTAACATGTTTATGCCTTTATTGGCTAAGCTTTCAAGAGTCTAATTAAAGACATTAATCTGTAGCATAGACAGCAGCTGTACTTGTCTGGCCCCGCATCCCATCAAAGTTACTGTAATAGCACATAACACTAAGCTCTTGCTGGATATGTTTTTGGAAGGGGAAAAGCAAATTTTATCCTCATCTGCAGAAATCTGGGATATGAGTGACACCCATTCTTCTTCCAGAATTCATTTTCCAGGTCAGCTGAAACAGAATCGATATACAGCAGTTTGTTTGATCACAGGTGGCAACAAGCCAACTACCAAAGCAGGTATCTCCAACCCTTCTTACATTTGTGGGCAACCTATCCAAATGACATGACACTAATTAAATGTAGGTTAGTGCAATTTTTAGGAAGAAAAAAAAAAGCTATATTCTCCTTCTAAAGTAAGAGAACCCCAACAGTAAAAGAGCCACATCTTTTTTTTACATAATATATATAATAGCAATTTTTAAATAAAGCATGGGTCATAACTTCAGCCAACTGGTAAACAGAAAGATAAGTCAACAGGAATTATGCTATTGAAGGAGCAAAAC
This sequence comes from Vanellus vanellus, assembly GCF_965231255.1. Classification (NCBI taxonomy): domain Eukaryota; kingdom Metazoa; phylum Chordata; class Aves; order Charadriiformes; family Charadriidae; genus Vanellus; species Vanellus vanellus. The sequence continues at coordinate 78,695,103 of NC_138905.1, read as the reverse complement.
AATGAGCCTGGGTACAGAGACAGCCCTTTTGCAATATATTTTTCTGACTTCTGTGATGTATATGAACTGAGCAGGATACTTCTTTAGAAGTCTGTAAGTCTATTAATTGCTCTCAGCGCCTTCTGTGTTTAGGCAGGGCAGGGGAAAGCTACCCGAAAACATGATGTTCAGAAACAATGGTGTTTCCCACGTCACATACCCTGAACAGCATAGGCATATGTCCCCAGCTAGGGTCTCATAAGGGATGGGAAGGGGGAAAGGGACCTGAAGCCTCCCGTTACTTATTCCACTGTGATGGATAAACACACGGTCTTATACACAGTCAGGAAATACTTTCTCCAAACCATTTCAGACACTAGGGGGAAAAAAAAAACAGTTCTTGGAATTACCATAATTAAGCTAACACAAGGTGCCCACACTAAAATAAAAGTAATTGCTTTATCTTCTTTTTGCAGACAAAATACATGCCAGAGTTATGGGATGAAGAAACAAAATTGCCCGAAGACAATCCTGGTCATTGCAGCTCAAAGCATTCATTTTTGTCCTTTTAAAAAAATAATTTTGAAGTAGGCTATGTAATTTTTGTTAGTAGTGTTCTTCAATCAAATCCTGTTCGCAGCATGACTCATGTCAGCTGTCTCTTTAAAGAGAAATATTTTTTTGTGTGTATATATTGAACTCTTTTGCCATTTGCATGGGTAACACAGTCCATAGAGAATACCAACCCCGGAGCAGCAGTGCTTGCCAGAACACTGCTTGGGGATGACTGACATGAGCAGCTAGCCTGGGCTTTCCAGTTCTGATAAACACGCAGCTGCACGTCACTCACGTATTCTATCAACACTGCAGAGCCTCTGTTGAGATAACTCAGCACAAACTGCTCCCTGCCCCTCACCAAAAAATATAGATACATACAGACAGATACAGAGATCAGTGGACTTTTGCTATCCTGCACTAAGCTCTCCAGACCAAAAAGAGTGAAATTTTATTTTAAATATTAAGTGGTATACAGAAAAAACGTAGTGATGTGACTAGTGAAGGAGCCATCTGTATTCAATGAAAAGTGATTCTGCGATTGAGAACTTAACTGAGTAATTATTTAAATGTCAGTAATCATAAATGAAAACAGGCAGGCACTTCATTCCACATTGAAATAAGATGGCTTTTACCACAGTAGACAAAATTTCACAGTGCAATGACATAACTGTGTCACACTCCAAATTAATAAACTGTTGCTAAAAATACTTAACCCCCTTCCACCCCCCATCAGTTGTCCCACAGGAAAGACACAGAAAATCAAAACCCATAAAGATAAATTAAAGCAACACATGCTGTCACATTGCTGCAAACTTGTCAGAGAGAGAGAGATGAGAAAATTACTTTCTTTTTCTTTCAATCATCCTTGATTTGAGGGTTGCTGGCATCAAAAACCTTTGTTAATTTGTCTGCTTTCAGAAGAGAAGTAGCAAAGAGTGAGCATCTGAATTCCTTCTGTCCTAAATTGAGTCTGGAAATGTTTCTTTTGGCTGGGGTCCTGCCAAGTCTCAGGAAGTGTCCAGCCTGATTTGGAAGCAGTTTTCATTCTCAATGATACAACTGATTTAGACATCTTCCTGCAGACTACCTAATTCTAATAGCATTCCTTTTTAAAAATTAGAACTAATTTATTTCTAATATAAGGACCGATGAGTTTATAGTGTATTTTAACTGTCCGTCTTCAGTGTAACCTCTTAAATGTCCAAGGTAGTGGCAATTGTGAATTTTTATGGTTAAGACAAATTCCAGATTGTTTTTCTAAAGCCAGAATACAGTACAGGTTTGAGGATACTGCACAGCCTTCCTTTCCCTTGTACTCTGTGCAATGAATACAGAACAAGTGAGTGTGATGCTTGCAGTTTGTAAAGATGCCTTGCACTGCAAGAAGGTGTACAGCAGATCAAGGGCAGAGGGGAAGAGAAGGGACGGTTCCAGCCCTACTGAAAAGCTGAGCAGCAGCAGCAAGAATGTAGAACTATGCAATCTCCACACAACCCAAACTGTGTTTGTGCCCTGGCAAATTTTGAATGGCATAGTCTCTAGCCTTTGAATTTATGAATGAATATTCTCAGTTTACACTTGGCACCTCTGAACGTAATATATTTGCAATACCTGAACACCAAAACCACAAACTGTGCTTATTACAAGGTTCATTTTTATCTGACACCACATGAACCAGTCTTGGGATTTATCTCATCTCCATGAACCCTAGGTAAAAACATCCACGTGAAAACAAAAGAGCCAAGAGCTCAGAAATGTTTATATGGCCAATGTCAAGCTTTCCCGGTGCTGCTTTTTTAAAAGATATTTGATTGATCACAAAAAGTGGAGGCCAGGAGGCAAACTCACTAAGCTGCAGCAATCCAAACGAATTCAGAATGCATAACCATCCATCTCTACCCTTTCTGACTATCACCACCAGGATGTATTCATTCACATTAAAAAATGGAACCAAAACTTTCTCCATCAGCAAGATTTGTTTTCTTCATGGAGGGGATGAGGAGGAAAGATTAATCACTGTTTACCACTGCTTCTGTTATTGAACAGATAAAGGACAGCTTTAGTTGTCACTATAATCATACCATAGGACATTTATTACTTTAGCATTAAACTTCTATAGCATGGTTATTACCATTTCATTTAGAAGTCTTAGACATCGCCCAGGACTCTCCTGTGAGAGTCAACCACGAGACAACACTGAACAAAAACTTTGGGCTACAAAGCACTTCCAGTCAACAAGAGAGATGAAGTAAGAGAGAAAGACTCAGCAATGGGGGCTTCTGCAAGATAGTGTTCCTATAGGGGACAGTTATCTTTTCTGCTTTGTAATTCTGTAGTGCGATTCCTTCACGGTGAGTTTATTGTTCCCTCACTTCTGAGCTGCTGCTGATCTCACATGGTCTTTTTAGTAGCCAGTTCTTTATGCAATTTTTTTGTAGCTGTTTCCTTATTTGGCCATTCCTGACAATGCAAGTGTTATCAAATTTGGAGAATTTTAGTAATAATACCAGCAAGTTAGCTTTGGTTTTAAATTGTTTAAAACACGAACAAACATGTAGCTTATACCTTTGAGGATACTCTCTAAAATATAAAATACGTTAAAAATAACAATCCTACCTACACATTTCAAATTATTACTTTGTATAAGACCAGTACAAATGACAGTGTATTAATATTTGAGATAGGCTTGAGGAACATTCCTGCCCTTTGTAACCCATCTGACATCTTCATGCAGGTCTGAACACTATTTATATACACCTTTATAATAAATCTAATAAAAGTTCCCTTAAAAACTGTCTTCTGACTTCCAAATGTTGGAGGGGGTTGCAAACAAACTATGGATTTTGCAATGCAGTTTTATTTTTAATGTATATCAGTTTATACACTCAAACTGTGGCTCAGAGTGTAAAAACTAAGAGAGCATGGTGAATCGTACCAATACCGACCTAAACAAACACCGAAACCACCAGCCACACACCACCTAGCTTTTAATTTATCACGATACCTTATACCCAGTCTGTAACCTGCTTTTCTAGACAAAAAGAGACACGTAAGTAAAAGACATGAAAGGGAATTTCTGCTGTGATATCTTATTAGAGTTCAAAAGCAGAAATGCATTTCTGAATCCTCAAGCCTACAACGGATAGAACTGCCTCGGTGGCCGAGCAGCTCCGACGCCAGCGCGCCCCTCTCTGCCCTGCCCGGTCGGTGTGGGCAGCACCAGCAGCCGCAGCCACCTGCACAACCCTGTCCCCCAGCATTACGGAAGCCATACACACAAAGAGGCATCCTCCATAGCATGGTATTACTTATATCCCTGGTTGCCAAAACAGTTGGTTGGAAGTGACAGCCCCCATTTACAGTCTCACTTCAGCACAGAATAGGTTGCTGAGGACACGTGGGGACATAGTAACCAGAGAAAGAAAATGGCTATGCTGTGGCATAAGTTGGGCTTCTTGGAGAAAAGGGCCTGTGAGCAATGCATCAAGATCATTATTGCCAAAAGAATGACAGCAGGTTAGAAACACCTACGAATTGTTCTGACAAGAGAGTGAATATTTAACTGAGCAAGGTAATTCCTCATGGCATGGTAGAGATAATGTAGTACACACAAAAAATAATTATTTAGTGCAAGTGCAAGTCAAGCCTTGCGTTTATAAACTAGACAGATGAACATGATGTGGTTTTGATGCTGAGCATAGAAAAAAATGTCCTCTGGTTTGTTGGTTACTATGAAGATCTATTCACAAATGTACTATGTTAAACCTATCCTTCCTCTTTGGTCTGAATCATCGGTCGGGTTCAGGACAATACAGATACCTTACTTCTGAAATTAAGAGCACTTCTCTTGTTTGGTCCAGAAGACTAACTCTGAGGCTTAGTCTTAACAAGCTGATGATTTTCTCAGATACTCAGAACTCAGTTTAGGAAACCAATTCTGTCCTGCGAAGGTTAGCAGAAACTGAAATTAAGCATTTGTAAAATTCATTATCAAAAAATCTAAGAACTTTTTTCACGCTAAAGTGGAGCTAGAATGAAAGTGGCAAGATGCTTACTTTCTTGTTCGTTGTTGAAAAAATAACCTGAAAATTATTACAGAAATTAAGAAACTTAGTTTATTGTGTTAATTGTAACAGTGTCTGAGGCATCAGCCATAACAGATCTCGTTTATGTAATACAAACAGAGGTAGAGGAATCTCTGCTTACAGTAGATTCTTTAGTCTCTGTTAAGATGACTTACTAACCGGATCCAGTGAAAGTCATCTTGCCTAGAAACAGCTATCTAAATATGCAGTCGGATAAATATACAAGGAAGAAACTCGCACTCACTGTCATAATGTTAATTTGGCTGTTGGGGATGAGGATGTGCTCGCTGCTGTCAGAAACCACTCAATAACTCGGTACAAGAAGGGGAGTTTTGGCTCATTTGTACAGATGAGGATGCTTCCACGCTGGGAAGAACACTTCTGCAAACAGTGTTGTCTGAAACCGAGGCAGAAAATTTAAACACCAAGGAGGAAAGAAGTGACATGAAGCAATCTGTCAAAGGGATCGGAGTCATTAAGATGAAGGCGGCTGGATGAACTTTAGAGACTGAAAGTTGCCTTAACCTGGTAGCATACTATTGCAGGCTGGTGTGTAGTTTGAGTACCACCCCAGCTCCTGCATCACATCCATTCAGGAAATCCAAGCCTGACCAGTACAGACTGGACTTCAGAGACGTCAGAGGGTCCCTGATGTTTCAAGAAATCTTAAACCTGTTGACAAAGCGTGATTTCGCGGAAGCTTTTGTATTCTAAATCAGAGTTTCAGAAACTGATTTCAGGTACATAGATGTGAAAATGTAGCAATGGGAGGAAAAAGTGGAAACACTGCACACCTAGGGTGAAACCCAAACCCCACTCCCTGCTAATTCAGCAGGACTGGAAACTATGCCAAAATCAATAGGGTAATGACAGTGAATTTTTGTCACTTCCGGAAGATGAGCTGAAACTCTCACTGTGCTCACGGCCGCGTCTGGAGTGCAAAGAATGCTGCCAGTCAGCCTCCCGGGGATGTCAGCACGGGAACTGACACTCGCTGAAGCTGATGGCAGAATTGAGATATTCTCAATTTAGAGAAAGAGTTAAAATCATAGCAGACAGCAGGTACAACAGATACCTGCACACTCATAATCAAGTGCAAAAAAATGCATGTCTATCACCTACTGCTTAACAGCCTTGGCATGGCAGGTACTTGGCTTTCAAGCATCAGCTGGCTGAGAATGTCAGAAAACACTCTACCTGACAAGCTATCTCCCCTTCGAAATCTGGTTTGTGGAGATCTCCTTATGATAGGGAATATGACAGCTCCAAGCAAACTTGGGCTTGGTTGGAAAATAACAATGTTTACAGAGCCCATGCCCTTCCTTCCTGGGGACACAGAAGGACGGAGAGCCGGGGAAAAAATAAGATAGTCCGGCTAGCAAGTGCATGGGCTGGACTACTTATCGGTGGCCAGTGTTACCATGCCACTGACTTGCATAAATGCACAAAGTAGGACAAGGGCTTTGTTTAGAAGTATCATCACATTTCCTCAGAGACTATCCTTTACAAACTGTGCTGATACAGCACTGAACAGATGAATTTTTAGCCAAAAAGAGATTAAGTTTGGAAAAAACCCAAGGATGACTACTGTTTTCAGAATAACAAAACATTTCAGCTAGGAGAAATTCTGCAAAGACAAAGTTGAGCCAACCTTTCCTTTTATCACAACCATGAGAGCTAAAACTTGCTATTTTTTCCCTGTAGTGTGCAGTTGGCATAGCTGCTTCAGAAAACTGTGGGTATCTGAGTTGGACTCAGAAATTGTTCAGAGGGAAGAGTATGGGACTGCTGCAATAGTGATGAGGCAAAACACTGAGAAAGAATAAAAGCAAGATATGGAGGAGGTTTTGTGTCAGATCAGTGCAAGAATTACTAGTTACTGGTCAGTAGCACGATATAATGACAGCCATAAACCTCCTGTTTCTTTAAAATCATTGAATAGGTCCAAGGAAGTGCCAAATATGCAAAGCCCTCCTCCCAAGCACAGCCAAAAGTTTAAAGCAATTAACATTTTAGTGACTAAATTTTCACTCAATTTCTAAATAATAACAGCTGTGAGAAGTAATGATGTTAGTGCACATTCATCCTCATTTTAGCTCTCTTGACTCCTGTGATTAGTGAGGAAGAGGTATTTGCCTATTAAGATAAGCTAAATATATGTAAGGATGATTGTTTCATAACAATTTAAAACACGAAAAAGTCTGGCTTTCATCTGCAGATGGGGCATGCACTGATACACTACACAAGCCCTAATTATCCACTTACAATTATAATTACAGGGATTGTCTCAAGCTGCCAGTCACTTGCCTTCAACATTCTTCGTAGCGAACTATTTACATTCCCTGTATCCAACCATAATATTTGACAGAAGCAACACCTGCAAAGTTTTCATCATTAGCACCAGTCTGGAAACAGCACATCCAAACAGCTTTCTGAGCTTGAGGGGAAATCCCGAATTTGGACCAAGAGTCCTTCAGTAAAGCCTATTAGGAACTCTTCATCTACTGCAGATGAGTAGATACCTTTAATGGCAGAACTGGCCCCACTCCAGCACTTGGCCTTGGCTGCTGCAGGTATTTTGAAGATAAATCAGCAATTTCAAGAGGCGAGGAGCTAGCTGTTCTGTACACAAGCATCCCTATAGATGCTATGCTCCACTGCTTGCAAATCGCAAGGAGGTATCAACTGCAGTGGATAGCTCTCTCATTCTCCTATTCGTATCATTATTCAGCTTCACTCAAGGCATGAAACCCAAACGAAAATAAAATGGGCAGTTATTTAATGTTCTTATTTACCACGGGGGAAGCTAAAATACAAAGGAGCATAGCCTAGCAATGAGGGCAAGACACAAAGAGTCTAGTCTGTCCCCATTTAAATCAGTGTGATGTTGCACTGGTTTAAACGAAGCCACGATTTCTCTTGAGAATCAGCAATAAAGGCTAAGAAGCAATGTTTTTCTTGCCCCCCTGCCTCTCCCCCCACTTTGTCTTCACAAATGTGAAGGCTATTCAGTACAAGTTTTTAAAAAGTTTGAAATTTCTCACTTAGGATTCAAATAAACTGAAACTGAGACCAAACCCTAGTGGCAATAGTTAAAATGAACAGAGATCAATGATGCATACTGTTTGAATACTGAAAGCAAAATGTACCTTGTTCAGAATGACAGCTCAAGGTGCAAATTAGGAATTGGGAATATTGTGGGATATAGGTTTTGGCTGACTGTCTACAGAAGAATATAACTTACTCAAAATTTATATTTTATATTATTTGTGTACTGTCAATACAAATAGCTCTTTAAATGAGTAAAATCTCAGGTAAAACTAATTTAACAGCAATATAGAGATCTGAGTCTGTTTTTTGTTTAACAAAAATCATGCTGATGCTCAAAATTTGTTCAAATATTAACCCAACTTAATGGTACGTTAAACACCAGTGATGTTTCCTTTTTTTTTTTTTTTTAAATAACTGAACCAAATGCATTTTGATTTTCTTCACTTGCCTGTATTGACACACCTATTAAAAATTCACACCCTTCTTTCAGGGATCTTAGGAATCATTCCTAGTTCTACCACTGTGTAATGCTGTGCCAGTCACAAAACTGTATTATGCTCTGTTTCTGTTCTGTCACCTGTAAAACAAATGTACCTGGGCTATAGATTTAGCATGATGTACCTAGGCTATAGATTTAGCGTGGTAAGATTTAGCGAACATTTGTGAAACTCTGAGGCCTTGGAGCACAAAGAGCTATGAAAATATTGCTGTGGTTACCTTACAAATCAAGGCTCAAAATGTAAAATCACATTACACTGGGAAAAGGAATTTCAAGACAGTAGCCTTAGCTCTGACTTTCTCCCTACGCAGTGAATACAGTGCACTTACCCTACAGATAGCACCTGATATCTGGTCCTTTATGTTGGTCAGGTATGCACTGGGGAGCTCAGTGGTGTAGCAAGTGGTTCCGAGTCTAGCCTCTCTTTGCTCTGTACATGAAGGCAATATAGGGAACTTAGATGTGGATGCTCCCATTTTAAATATGTGCCTTTGTAATCTGTATCTCTATACAATGTAACCATAGATATGAACTGCAGTCAAAAGGGTCTGTAAATGCCAGTAAAAATATTTTGTGAAGGGAGAACTTCAGGCTTACTCCTGCAAAACATGTTTTTTTCAATGAGTTTTTATGGCCATTGGTTCTATAAAAATAGAACTTCTCATTGATTTTTACTGGAGTTCTACTTAAAACCAACAATATGATATGGGTTGACAATGTGTATTTCAAGACATCTTCTCTCATTTGCTATTCCCTAATCCAATCCTAAGGGCAAAAAGTTTTGTTTTTTTGTTTTTTTTTTTTCACAGCAGGACAATAATCTTGAAATAAGTATTCCCTATCCATCAAAGCTCTCAAGGCAGTGCCCAACTGCCACTCAGTTTTTCAGGATACAAACACATCCTGTGTAGCTGTAAACTTTGATGAATCAAGCACGAGCATTATATAGTTTCATATTATTGTCCCTGTTCTGAAAGACACATCCTCTTTTGACAAAAAACTCACCTTTTCTTTTTAGGTAGGATACAGTTTCCTTCATTACTGGGGGTATTAGTTCGCCTTTATTTTTGTCCTTGATACTGTTAGGGAAAAAAAAAAAGGGAAAAAGTAACAGCCTTTAAATGGCATTTATAGACAAAGAGTCAAAACCAAGACAGAACAGTCTCAGCAAAAACCTGAGAGATATCTGAGAGCATATGTTAAAGTCCACAAATTAAAGAGCCTGCACCAAACACAAGAGTCCTCCACAACTCTAACAGGCGCTGAACGAGCCATCGAAACAGGTGACTTGGACTTCTATTCAAAGAGCTGTTCTTAAATGCTTTCTTCTCACCTACATAACTGCAACAGCGATGAGTAATAAGTAAGTGTTACTTACTATACTGAAGGGAGCAAAGGACAGAGGAGCAGAATGGTGACCCAGGCTAACTTTACCTCCGCATGAGATTAGTTTTGCTCCAGTTTTGTTCCCATTGCTTGCGTTTAACCATGACATGGTGACAGCAGTGGCGGTGGCTCTGACCGGATTTGGTTAGACACCGTTGGTGGAATGGCGTTTCAAGGCAGCTTAGAGGCAGGAGAGGAAGGCGTTTGCAGCGAATACTTCATCATAAGTCTTGATCAAGGGATGCTATGACTTTAGGAGCCTTTTATCATGCAGATTTTTCTTTGTCATTTGTCTCTTTTTAAGCCACCGTGTATGTATAATTAAAAGGATATTGTACTATTTATTTTGAAGGTAAAGTGATGCAGTGAGATTATTAACACTTTGAATGATTCCCATGAAATGAGATTTCTTTCTCTTCCAAGAGTGAACAGTTGAGGCAAAAAATCGAACATAGCATTTTCCTGATCTAGACAGTGCAGAAAATTCTGCAATTATCTTCCTTATTAAAAAAATAAAAGTCTTTGGCAGTTTAAAAAGTAGAACGAGATGGTCAGTATCTGCTGAGTATTCTGCTACGTTTTTATATTAATCAACAACAAAATAAAGGACAAATCTCAGATTTTAAAGTAGATTTAATATATATTTATGTGTACAATTTCATATTTGATATTTAAAAAGTGACCAGCTTTACTGACAAACTCTAAAGCACCAGAAAACATGATATGTTTATACAACATGTAACATAGCCTTAACCTAGTGCTACTAGCTGAGATTGCATCTGCAAAGGAGAATGATTCTTAGAATCTTTTTCTTTTCCAAGTACTGTGATTTCTTTTAATATAAAACAACTGATAATAACTGGGGTGTATTTGATACAACTTCTGTAACATTGTTGCATGGAAGGAGCAATCCAGTATTATATTTTGTGTTTACACTAGATGCAAAAACTACTTTAAAATAAATGTTACAGCAACGTAAGTCAGCGTGGAGGGGTGGGAAAATTGTCAATTTCCCCCCCCCCCTCCACCCCTGCCTCATATTTGTTTTCCCTATGCCTATAAAGGGAGTTAGAAGATATGTAGACTGGTTAATTTTAGATCTCCAAGCTTAGGAGGTTGGTCTTCCCTAGCTTCATGTATGAGGGTGGTGGGGGTGTTCCTCCAAAGGGAAGACTCAGAGCAGCATCAAGACTTAGGTACTGAATCACCCTGTGGATTTGCCTCTCTTACTCATAAACTGGCAGGGGAATATACTTCATGCTATTCAGTTATTCAACCATCAAATGTTTTGACCTCATTCCTCACTCCAGGGACACAACGCTGAGCCACCAGTGCCATTTCTTCCAGTTACAGTTTCATTGCCCACCCACTCTTTCCTATTTTCACCATCCAATATCTTCCCTGGCATTAACATCTGTATATTATCCAGATTCTCCCAGACCATATTTCTCTTCCCCCACTGTGTGTGTTTTGTGTGTCGCTGCCCCTAGTGCTATATAAAACAATGCAACTTGTTACTCGATAGTAATAAACTTGTTAATCCAGCTCCCAGAGCTCGTTCTACTATTTCAAATACCTAGACCAACTTGCTGTTTGAAAGGAAATAAGTTGTTCCCTCGGTTGCAGAACTAATGAAGTCGATCTGCTATGGATTTGTATCCTATGTCCTACCTCTCTCCTCATCACAGTAATCCCAGATAATTTTCCTTATGTCATCTATAACCTCACTTCCCTTACAGAGTATTTTAATTTCTGCCTCTCACCTCTTCATCTTGTATTTCCTCCTAAGGTAAGGAATAGCTAATTAATCACCATCTAAACACTAACTGGTGCACCATCAGACCAAATACAACAGAAACCTGAATTCCTGCTATAGTTTCTCTCTTTCCAGCCAATGATTTTTAGAAGCTTGTAGTATTTGTGAGAGCTCTGCTCCTCTGTCAAATTTGGTTGACATAAGCCCATAGCTCTTCTGTGCACCTAACTAAAAATCAATCCACTGAACAAATTTTTCCTGCTCTTTTTCAACAAAGTATCCATACCAGAATCTAAAGTGTATAAAATTCAATACTGCTTTATGTGTGGGTTAATACTACAGTGGACACTGCTGTATCTATATCTAACAGGAACTGTTTAGGAAAGGGGAATTTTCCTTGATGTAAACAGACATAGGAATTTTGATTAAAAACATAGCCAAGTTTCACAAATCCATGTTCATAACATGATAATTTTAGACATTTGACCAAATAAATTCTACAACGTATGCAATGCACTTGCAGGAAGAAAAACGCTATCAGCAAGGAATGAGTTTAATTCAAATAATCCTAAAGCATGACCTTTTATACTACGTTAGTAGTTCTCAGCATCTGCTGCTGCTTGCAAGTACGATCTTCAGATGAAACGATACAACTTCTTGTCCTTACACACTGGCAAGGCACCATTAATTTCAACATTAAACAACACTGGACTTGCTGGAGCAATCATTCTCTGCAGTATCATAACAACATGATAATGGTCAGAAGAACTATTTATGACCTGACTTGTAAGACCAAGTCCAACCTCAATCTTCCCCATTATCACAGACATCTTATGAGAGCTAAACCAGAGGTCATAAGCGCTTCATGAAGAAAAACCTCACTGTCTAGAGAAGGCCATGACCTGAAACGCTACCAGAACCAAGTTTACCACCTAGCCCTCAGAGCAGCATCCTCTTCTTAGCCACAGTGACAATCAGGTACCTCTGTAAAATATCTCTCCTAGCAGCAAAATCCTCTCAGACCCTTTCAGGATATGTGTCCCATCATTCCTGGCCTCTCCCACTTTTCCACCTTCTTCCAGCAGTTTCACACATGCAGGTGACACTGTAGACCTGAAGGTCAGTGTTAGTTTTACAACCACGCAGGAGTTGTGCAGTGCTCTCCGACCAGCTCCGACACCCAGGTTGCTCCCCCCTTCCCCCTGCCTTCCACCCAGACCCCGGAGAGGAAAAAATTAGCAAGTAACTTTGCTTCAGTACCATGAGCTCTCATACCAACCCCTGCAAAAGTTGGCCACAGCAACAGGAACAGAGCCACGCAAACACAGAACACGCGGCCCCCCTGCTCTGAAAGGCAGCTTCTGTAGCTTAATTATTTTCTCTCGCAGCACATCAGTGTTGTATAACAACCCTGCCGCAACAACATTGAACAAAACAGGCAGTGACTGTGCAGCCCCATTAATAAATTAGCCTTGCTAATAAACCATAGAAGGAAGGAAGTTCTCGGGGTTCTTTGCACAGCATGCAAAGTTGAAATCCCCAGTGAAATGATATCCCCCGGTAAGGGACTAAACAAGAAAAGGGGCTGGGAGATGAGGTCAGTACCAAGGTCAATGTTCAGGATACCAGCAAGGAAAAGCCTGCAGCAAATCAAGGTAAGGGAAAAAAACCCAACCATTTATTTTAGCTTTTCTAATAGGGGAGTTATAACACACTTCTTGTGTGTCAAATAATTTTGTTTCGTGTATTCAGATCAGTACCCTAAACATTTAGGGCAACTTTTATTAAAATTAGTCGAAAGCCTAATTCACTTAAATGGGAACATCATCAAGACTTTAATTTGCTTGGAAGCTGTTACATCTTTATTATTGACAATTTAAGCTCATGGAACCAATTCTCAGTCTCTCTGAAGTTGCACTGATTGTTTTTGCTTTCTTACAGCTGCTCACTCCAGAGGCACCAAATAGCAACCCAGCAGCTTTTTATAAATGTTTTCTAATTATTATTGTTACCCATAAATGTGTTTCTCATTTCAGTGTATAAATAGCAAACTGATTATTTACAGCACTTGCTCCTGCTGAGCACTAGTTTATCTGTCAGAGAGGTGAGACAAATAACCGGGCTATAATTTGTAATAATAAAGCCTACACATCATTTTTCATTTTCTAGGAAAAAAGATACTGTTTCTGCACATCTACCATTTTCTACAGCATTCCTGTTTCCCTTGAAGGAAAGGTTTCATGTCCAGTACAATGAAAGAGGTCCTCAAGATAAATGGTATTTTAAAATAGAGTAGGATATTCACTGAAAGTCACATGCAAAGGTTTGTTCTGTTTTTCCAACACTGGGGAAAGCTGGGATGGATATTTTCATAGCATTTCACAATGTGGGACACAGTGTTCAGTTTACCGGACCTAACGTGACAAAAAAAATAATAGGGGCATTACCTCAGCTAATGTAAATCAGACTGGCTCAGAGGTCAATGAAATTACACCTCTATCCCTCTCTTTGTGGATCCTGTCAAGTAATCTGCATTTTTCTTGCCTTGTTTGGGATGGTGTGATGAGCAGCTGTGCTTTATGATGGACAATGCAAACTGACATTGGAGATCAGGCACTACTACAGGCAATTTGAAATGAGAGATCTCTTACGCTTTCTGCTTAAGAGATGAGCTTAACAGAGCATTTCAGTGCACGGTATAGTTTTCTGTAACTGATTCACAGATCTGAATCATATTGCAGCAACATGTCAGATTCAAGAGGGATCTATTCCAGTAAACACAGCAGCCAGGCAGAACAAGTCCTCCGCACTATAGGATATATGATTAGTTACTGCAACACATATACCCAATGACTCCTTTCTAGACAGTGGACAGTTATCACGAAAGGCCTTTACACATTGTTCTGAAGTGTCATTAAGTATTCTTGGCTGATAATCTTTCTCTCTGCTTTTCCCCTCCTTTTCATTTTTTTTCCCTGCTGAGACATGCTGAGATTTGGTTTAGAATGCATTCTTCCTCCCTGGTCACGCATGCACAGCATGCACAAGCAGAAAGATTATGACCAAAAGGAAAGCACCTTGAAATGTTTATGGTAACAATTCAACAAGCAAAAGCGGTACGGTTGTGGCAATTTTGTGCGTTTTCTCGGCCCTCTCTCCCTTTCCACGGTAATCGATAGAAAAACAAAACATTTCCTGTCTTCCCACAAAAGATATTTAAGTTTAGATTTTAAAACCAATCGGAGAAAACAGAACAATGTCAATAGCTAGTCAATGTCAACTCTGTGCTCAGTGCTGGAGCTCAGCTGTAGCCTTCCTTGATTACAGAGGCACTCGGGTGCAGCAACAGGGGTTTATAGGAGCTTGCTGAACATTGAGCAGAGGACAATGATGCCGCTTGGCCCGTATAGTCAAATACTAATTCCTTTGAAGTACTGCAAATTTAGGAAGCTTCATTCATGCATTTTAACTGCACTTATCTGATCAACATAAGCAAAAGGTACCCCCACCCAATTTTTCTTTGCCTTTTTAAACATGAAATCTTTATTAATGGCTTTTGGAATAAAAATCCTATTTTTCAGCATGATATGCAGTGCAAACTAGCGAGGATATAATCTGAATAGCTAATTCCTGCTGTTCTACGTTTTGTATGTGAAGGTAGCATTGCTGAATGAACAGAAAAATAATCTTGCTATATCGACACAATACATGAATATTCTTTGAAATGTCTGAATTTATAAAAGCGATAGCTACTGGTGAGTAACAGAAGGGTCATTTTCATAGTACTGTAGTACTCTTCTCTGTCAGTCTCTGATTACTACAAGCTAGGACATTATACCCAAGGAAGTATCACTGTATGCTTGCCCTGTTACAACACTGCTCCCTGCTAACATCTGCTATTGCCCTCTATTGGAGACACAACGTGAGGCTTGATAAACCTTTAAACTAGCTCATTATGGTTGTTCTCCTCACTCTATCTGCACATAAGAAGCCTGAATTAGCAAGTTAGAGAAGGACATAATAAACACTAAACATGCAAGCTACCCCACATGCTCTGTGCTACACAGTCTTAAGTACCTGTCAAATCCAAGCATACATTCCCATTAAGTTATAACTGAAAAATTAAGTGTGGACAAAACCTCCTCAGGAGGACTGTTCTGTCTGATACTGCCATGAAGATGAATATTCGTTTCAGTTGTGTTATTTTGTATTTTCAAGACAATCCCATAGTTTTTAACATGAGTTCAAACCTTGAATGGTGCAATTTAGCAACTAGGCAATGCAGGCTGGGGATCAGAAATGCTATGGAAAGACTGTCATTCAGCAAACTGGGCAAGTCTGCTCTGTACATGTAGGCATAAAGAATTAAATACGGAAAAAGCAAATCTTTTTTGAGCCTCCACACTTTATTCTAAAGATATCCTATAAGCCACCTTTGGATGGTTTAGCTGCCTGTATTAAGCTCATTTATTATTGTTTGAATTGGCGTAGTTTCAGTGGAAACTTCAGGACAACCTGGTACTAGATTCAGGTTCTAGTTGCAAAGACCAAATCATTGAGTCCTCACAGGAGCTCACAATGAGGAAGGTTTTCCACTCCATGTCTGTGCCTCACAAAGGACACGCTTAAAACTCAGACAAGTAAATTTAAATAAAGCCGGATGGACACTTAAGATGAAGTCACCTTGGTGTGTGTTTGTTTTTTCCTGGCCACAAAGAACTTAGGACGACACTGAGGGGTTAAAGAGATCTAATGCAGTCATTTTAAATTCAGATTTTGGATCCTGAGTGGATGGGTGTAAGATAAGAAAGAAAACTAACCTGATAATAAGCCCTTCAGCTCACTCATAAATTAAACACAATTCAGTATAAATTACATTTCATAGAATTGTACTCCCAGCTCTCACAGACCTTCCATGATTTTTAAATGCCCAGTTGCCTTATGTCATTTTGAAAACCCAATTCTACAAGGTTAAAAATATCTTTGTGAGTTAACAGATTCCTCCAAGACAAGGCACTGGTCCCAGACAGTCATTTTTAAGTGTCTAGATGTAAACTTGATTCAGCTTCGTTTTGCTGCCCTAACAAAACAGGTTTCCCCTGCCCCCGCCTGTTGGACAAAATTGAGATATTCTGAATCAACACTTAGTCACTTTTTGCTCTTCTAGTTTTTAATTATAGCTCTGGAAAGTAAATGTATTAACCAATATAAACTGAGAAAAAAGTTAAATGAGCAAGTGTTACCAGAGTCCACACTGCCCACTGCTTTTAGGGAGGCACATTCAAAAGGGTATGGCCTTACCACCTTTCACGGCCAGAAGTCATTGGGATACTATTATCAAATATCTTATCAAAATTAGGCCACCTACCATGGCTTTGGATAAATCCCATTCACCAACCTTTAACTGACTGAATAAAAATTATCATCCCAGAAGTACTGAATCTGATGAAACCTCAGACCTATGGGCCTTATCGCTTCTTTAGTCTTAAACTAAAGAAAAAGACTCCACAGAGAAACAGTTCTTTAATGACACTAGTTTTCTCTCAGCAGCATCTCTGACAGTACAATTTTTACTAACTCTAATGAAATACACAGCACACGTATTCCCATAAGCCTATACAAAATAAAATCAGGGTCTCCGTGTAGCTCTCTTCAGAAAAATGGAAGAGCCCCACCCAGGAGAAGACTTCAAACCTGCCTCTTTGCTAGACAGATGTAAGGTCACTGCCATTTTGCCATTACAGTCTATAGAGATCATAAAAGGAGGGGGAATTAGAAAAGCAATTAATTCATCACGATGAAACTTGATACTTTTTTTGGTTTCAGATTTTAGAAGCATTCCTTCTTCTCCATTAAATTTACCTTTCTTCACAAACACAGTCTAAATTAAGTCCTTTATTTCTCATTTAGAAGTCATAGGGAATTTATTTATTTGTGATTTTTACACCGTCTCTTCTGCAAGCAGGAATTTGGATAAGGATGGGCAAACAGAAGGAATGAATATCCCCATATATGTCCATTTTAGACACACGAGCTGTGTGCGATGCACCCACACACGGAGGGTGCCCATCTGTCAGCACCTCCATCGTCAGTGCTGGAACTCTCTGGGTCAAAAATGACAGTAATGCCTCGCTTGGTGTTCCTCCATCCACAGACCTTCCACAGAAAAGTAAGTAGCCATCCTTTTTATAATTGGGAAAGCTAAGGCATGCACGAAGCAAGGATGTAGTTTGCTGATGGCAGCGCAGCTGGGAAGTGGTGGAGCCAGGAAGGGTGGCCCCCACACCCTCACCACGTGCAGCCCAGCAAAAGACACTGTTCAGGCACAGTCAGAGAAATGAAATATGACTATCAGACAGTAAGAGTGGCAAGCGCCATGCTGTCTGATCGCATAAGCCTGCAAGAAGTTCAATAGAGCTGCTTGAGCAGCCGGGCTAGGCTGGAGGCAAGAGACAAGAGTGTGCCCTGATGCCTGCAAACAGTCCAGGTTTTACTACTGAAGTGGCAGCATAAAACACCATCCTTCTTAATGACCCAGTGGAGCCCACCTAAAAGATATTCTCTGAATTAGGGAAGTGAGTTAGCCATGTTTCAAGTGTTAGGTTGAACTCTAAAGAGATGTCATAAAAGTTAATGTCATAGTAGCTCTTACACAATAGATATTGATTGTTCTAATTTCAGGTCTTCCAGAGAGGACTAATGCTTAACATTTAACCAGGGGAAAATTATATTTCATATCTCATTTACAGCTGAATCGTTAGAACCAGAAAAGTAGACTGGGGATGGGAAGAGATTCGACAAATGTCCATGCATCAGACAGCCTAAATTCCATTTGCTGAATGTGAACAATATTCTTCAGCTGTTTTTGAGAGGAATGCCATAGAAATATGACAGAAATGATTGTGGGTAGGAAGCTAGACGGTTTTGTGGGTTTTTTTGTTGTTTTTTACCAAAATTGAATCTTGTAAGTACTATTGCCATCCCATTCCTTGTGTAAAGTAAATCATTTTTTATACCACATACAGTGCTGCAATCTACGTAAACAGCTGTCAGGGCATTTCTGGAAGAGAGTGATTTTATTCATTTCATAAAAATCTGATCAGAACAATATGTGAGCAACAAACCAGCAATATATAAAGGCTCAAGCATCCATTTTAGCTTTATGCAGCCATTTTGGAGCCTGAGGTTCTGTTTTGGCTTTGCTATCCACCATCTAAGTATCTCTGAAACACTTTCATACTGCCAGCATCCACCAGCAACAGATTAGCTCAGTGCTCTGTCATATGTGGGCAAATTTCTGTCCACTAGGAGAAAAGTTGTGCAGCCTGTTGGCACAAACTACCAGAAAGATACTGTAAACATGAAGACCAGGCAGGTCACAGGGACTGAGACACTTGTCCTGAAGTCATAAAACCTACTGTCTGGCCTCGTAGTTTCATGGCTTTTAAAGAGAATGAGAAACTAAACATATAATAAACAAAATACTTGCAGACATTCTGTCCAGTGAATCTGCACATTACAGAAGGCTGCAGGGTATAGCAATCTCATATTTTAGAAATCTCAGAGCTTACTATTGCAGGCTGACTCCAAATTGCTGGGTAGGTAGAGGTGGCCGTGGTGGAGGAACCTTAACCACAGGTGGCATTTTTCCCTTCTGTTTCCCCCGAAGATTTTCATCGTGTCTGCAAAAAATCAAGAAATCATTGATTTTCTGTGCACCACAGTTGAAAAACTATATATATATCTGAACAGCTACTGGTATTGCTCATGATGCTGATTTCCTGACAACAGAGTATATGCTGCAGGTCTTACAGAACGTGCATTTCATTTAAGCATTAGGGAAATTTTTAAGTAGTATTTGTGGTAGAATACTTAAGCAAGACACAGAAGAGCTCTTTTGCTTCAGCCAATGGAGTATAGTAATAAATGTGTCCAAAAAATAGGAACACACTATAATTTAACAGCAAAATTCAAACCTATTTGCTACTCAAAATACAACTCCCCTTTCTTTGTCAACCATGCAATCCAATTTATAACCTTAGAGCTGTAAGGTATTTTCTGTTATTCCATATTTACACAAAAGGTGTGTAAAAACCCACCAGGCATCAATAACAGTCATAATCAAAGCTTCCAGTTACTTTCATTCAGCAGTGACATAAAATCACTTCCTGTCAGTACATCAAAGCATTTCCATGTAAAGTGCTGTGTCGAAAAGACTGTTATTGATACTAATACTGGCACTTGACAATTCCAGCCCTATGCATTTCTTTTTCTTTCCCTCTCCCACCCCCTCTCCAATACTCCTCCCTAACACAGATACGCACACAATATAAAAGTAATGGATACACTAACAATAGATGTAGCCATAAAGTTTAAAATCTATCAACACTTTGCTGACTGGGAATGCTCTTAGCAAAAGGAAGTCACTTAACCTGTTACGATATGCAAGCAAAGAGGTCATGATTATATTTTTGCCCATGAACATTACATGATACTCATAAGCAGTAATGACATATGGATTGGTTTTGTTAACTCACACAGAAGCTGCATTGATACTAAGAAATGCTCCACAACTGAGATAGACATGTTCCAAATCTGTAGAAAACTATATAGTGTTCTCTTAACACCCAACGCACATCAGCACGTCTTTGATGGCAATACAGCTTTCAGAATCAAATCCAACCAAGCACAAATAGGCAAATTAGACTTTTAATCACTGAAGAAATAGGATTAGATTCTGCTTGGAATACAGTGAACAGGATGCAACTCCACCTGAGAAAAGGTGAGACAACTTATTTTAAACTTGCCACATACCGGATGACTTCTTGGGGGATATTAAGCTGGTCATATTTGAGATGCTCTCTCAGGTCACTTAAATAGTTCAAGTAAGTGATTTTTTTCCCAAACTTATGGCTAAAAAAAAATAAAAAATAAAATCACAAAGTAGTATAAAAAACAGCATGGGAAGAACATTTATGAGGGGTTTAGTTTCTATTACAAAAATGTAAGTGCTGATGCAACTCAAAATTAGACTGTAATTGAAGCAGCAGGAGACATAAGATGTATTTCATTTCATATGATCAAACATATACGGTGCATCCCTGAGAGTCTGATTTGAATAAAAATAACTGACTTCCATCTGAATGTTTTGTGATTTGCATAGATATGAAAAACACTGCTTTAAAAGCCACTGAAAAACAGCTTTCACACAGCATTAGAAAGCTCACTAAAAGAACTGTTAGGAGAAAATGTTACGTGGCCAACAGAACAACATGTTTGTGTTATTTAGGCATCCGTCCCTGCCAAAAGACAAAATCATGGGGCTGTAGACACAAACTATAAAGTAGTAAGCAACAGGCAAGATTTTCAAAGTGTGGATCGTGTTGGGCCATCAGCTTTACCTATTTTGAAAAGGGCTGGATAGCTTCTAGGAAACATCATGAATAATAAACTTTTTCTACGAGTTGCACAAAACAGATTGCCAAATTTGAAGCACCAAGTATCACTAGTATAGGTCTTGAGTTTCAGCCAGAATACACTACTTACAGGCTGAGGCGTTCAAACAAAGTTCAGCAACACATTTATACACATTGTCTGAAATAATTTCATATTTTTCCACAACACAAAATATCTGTCCTGTAATGAAGTGTCGAGCAAAATAATAGGTGTTCATGACAAAAAGTATACTTTGCTGCAACTTATTTTGATAGTAGAATTCCAGAAAAATTCTCTTGCGCTAAAGAATTTATCCCTGGATTGTCAAATACACATACACACACTCCCTCTAGTGGGAGATGGTACAAATATAAGTCACTTCAGCATTTTCAAAGCTTTTATCTGAAATAAGCTAAAATTTGCTAGCAGGCAAGCTAGCAAGGGGACACTGATGGATATCGGTCTGTGTGTTTACAACTTCAGAGCTCTTCAGTGTGCCTTTTATCCAAAACGGCCTGCGATTTTGATGTCTTACCTAAGCCATGGGCTAGCACAGAATTGTCTGTAAGTAATCATTCTGAAGAATAAATACATGTTTCTTGATAATGGAATTTATTTTACATTTGTGATTTTTATTGGAAATGCTATCTACAAATGAGTCTGGGCTATAATTAAGCAAAGCTAGAAACAGAAAGTCCAGAGGATTTTTCCGCCTTCTTTTTGTGAACTTATGTTTAATATTGACACAAACAAAAGTATGATCTGCTAAGATAAGATTATTCTAAACTGGAATGAAAAGGTACTGTGAACAAATTTTAACACTTCAGTTTTAAACACTTCAGTTTTAAATTTATATTCTTATGTTTTCCTTTACTTGACAAACCCAAACGTGAGTTAACCCAAACCACAAATGCATATAAGCATTTGGTAATTAAACCATTTTAGGCAGTAAAGAGTGTGTTTTCCTAGCTTCAGCTAATTCCTGCCTTCTGGCTTATTGACTTTTTCAGAGTTTAATCATACTTTCAATTATTTTGTCAGTGCCAGTGTACAAATATCTTTGTTTCTGTTGGTCACATATTTTGACAACAAAGAATATTGCGAAATTAGACTCAAATCAAGTATCCAGGTATACATTGGTAAAAAAATGATTAAAAAAAAAAAAGATTATTTGGAACAGGTACATTTAAACTTCTCTTTTGTAAGAATTAGCAGCCAAATATTACAGTACAATTATTACAAGTCAAATAACACAGCTGTTGTCAAGCTGTGGCTCCACTGAGTGCATTAACATGCACAGACTGAAAACCATCGCTGTCCCAAAACCGCTTGCCTGGACCTATTCCAAGGAGCTCTCAGCTACCTCTGAGAAAGAAGTTGCTTTCATCTAAGTGCTGTAATGTACACCTAGAGGAGTTCTGGTTTTATTGTTGTTTTGGGTTTTTTTTTTGTTTTATTTTTTTTTCCTGCAAAGCTTTCTATACCCATCCTACAGCAAATCAGGAACAAAAAAATCCATCCCCACTCCTGAGGTATTACCAGCTACTGGACCTCCAGCTTCTGTCACATTTTCCTCACCATCGGTCTATGTCCTGGATCTCTGGCATTTATTTTACTGCCAGTTAAAATAAAGATCTATAGTCAGTCTCCTTGTTTCAAGAACAGCATATTCTGGAAGGATTTTTAGCAGTAACTGCATTTTTATTTTCACATACTTCTTATGTGTTCTGATCTGTCTAGAAGTTAAACTTCCCCTTTCTAATTAATTAGCTTTCTACCAGTCAGAACTGAATCAATTGCAAGGTACCGTAACGGACATTTTTAGTTGGTTCATTATGGCATCTCAAGATAATCTGTTTTCGTCCTTCAGCCCTGAGGACTTTCATAACATAATCTGCAAAATGCTGGAATTGTTCTGAAAGTGACAGAAATTCAGAAGCAGAAACTAAGAGAGCCCACCCATCCTAGCACTTAGCATGATCTGCCCATTGTTGCTGGTTCCTTGTAGGTCCCATCAATTTTTACCACGCAAAGAAAAAGAATGCACCAGTAAAATACATCTGCCTTCACCATTATACCCTCCACCTCAAATTCTTATGGACACTTCAGGGCTTATCCATGAACTTTGAATACACAAGTAGTATCCTTCTTATTCATTTCAGCACTTGCGATCAGACCGAAGGTTAACCATCTATTATCTGCTCTACCATACCACCTAGTAACTCCAGTCACGGACCCAGTTCTATTGTGCTAAGTGCTGTCAAAGAGGACAAAAAAGTCATTCATGGTCCACAGAATAACTATGTTTTAAAGTGATATTTACTTTAACATATGAGTAAAACTACTATGAATTGAGACTCCCAGTTCTCAGAAAGAAAAGAACTCTACCCTATTATTCATACCCAAGCTTATGCTCACCTTATTCATTAGTTCAAGACAGTTTAAATGGCTATTGTGCTGTTACTTGACATATTTTACCTCAAGCCTTTTTAAAAGCAACTTATTAGAGAACAAACCATCCATAAACTAAACGGGAAAATGTGCTGAATAAACTGCCAAGTACCTTATAAGAGGTTTAAAGATATTCCACAGAATTTTTATGAAGTTGGTTGGATGTACAACATAGAGTGCTTTAAGGTTTTTCTTATACCTAGGAAAAGAAAATGAAATTGTTAGAAGACTTTTGAATATCACAGACAGTAGAACTGAATAGCTACAACTGAATGGGAGGTATTAATACAGGAACATTATACAGCAGTCTTTTCAAATACATTAAAAAGACCTAATTCAGAAAAAAATGAAAGTAAAATGAAAAAAACCCCAATTTTAAAAAATGGACAGTTTTGATGATACAATAGTAGGCCAAGATAACACTATCACATTCCTAACCAATGTCTGCAGTCTCATAGGTTTAATAACAGGCAGCTTGGGGGAGGGGGAGAAAAAAAAAATAATCAAGAAGAGAACGAAAAGTCTACAAAAAGTTCTGTGATATAAAAAATTACTTTTGTTCATCTCTATTTTCTGCTTACAGGAGTTTCATGTTTGAAAAGACTTCTAAATTTTCAGATGTAAAAGTTACATCTAATCTTGTGTTTTTACCGTTACTTGTGTCTTTTTTTGCTAGTAATTACTAAAGGTGAAGCCAACTGCACACTGTTTTATTTTGGATGGTCCCCTTTGTATGAAACAAAAGCCCTTCTCCATATAGCATTGCTTGATTCTACCTGCAACCGTGATATTCTACCACGATATATAAACAACAGATTCTAGTAGGCTGAAACTGAAATGGAAACCAGGCTGCACAAAAAGACTCTGCTCTTATTCAATGTTATTGCAAAATGTAATTGAGAACCACATAATGAAATATCCTGCTTTTATATATGAATTGTTACTCATTACTTTGCCAAGTTTGCTTCCCAGTAGGGAGCACCCCTCCCAAGTTTTCACCATTCATTCTCAGAAAAAACACAATCATGGGAAAAAATAACTGTGAACTCCTAAGAAAAACCTTCTTGTAAGAGGTTATGGTAAGAGGCAGAAAAGGGACCAACTCAGCAATCACAACAGTTTTTCCTTTTTGGGTTTTAATTGGGCTGATACATTTTTGACTGAAAAAAGCATTGTTTTCACAAAGCCACTATCATACACAAGCAAACAACTGTCCCTGTGCAATTGGCACCACGGTGGATAAGAACCCAAAATCAACAATAAAGACTAACAAGCAAAACACCTTAGTTGCTTTACTGAAGTTTCTATTTTAAATTTGCTTTGTATCTTGAAGCAGTGGGCATAAGCTGTTGCTTCTGTGGAATTTCACACACTTCATAGTTTCCTAGATTACAATTAAATGTCCACAAGACTTTACTGAGCCTCTGCTGCAAACCTTCAAAGACAGATCTGTTCTTTTGAAACTATTCCTGTTGAACATTTGCTTTCATGATACTAGCGAATTACTATCGTCCCTTGTACTTTCCTTTGTTCTCTCTTTCCTTTAACCCCCAAAACACACACACGGAAGAAGTCTGAACGGTGCTGCCCCCCCCACCTCTGGCTAGTACAGCAGAACATACATGTACGGCTGTGAATATTGCTTTGAGTTTCTCAACGACAGTATCTTGAAAAAATTCACAGTGCCAACTGTGAATAAAAAAATGGGTGTACAGTTGGCATGGTTTTGCCCAGCTGCCTGGGCTTCTCTGGGCTTCTCTGTTCCTTTTTGGTTCTCCTGCTTTCTGGGTCAGGGTGTGAACGGAGAAAACAGATTCAGCATAAATGAGAATGACTTTGTGCACATGAAACATATGTATGTCAGAAGGCAACAAAACTGAAGAAGACATTGCCTTCATATGGCCTCTCCCCGTACAGCAACTGTAAATTTGGCTTGGGATTCTCCTTGAAGTAAAACAGTACAGTAGGTTAGGCTTCCCACTCCATACAGTGCTTTTTATTTTTTTCAGGAATTGTCAGTGCAGAGCAAAACCCAGTATCGTAGTCCAAATCTCTCACCAAAGACAAAATATAAGGGATCCTTTACCTTTCTTCTCCCTTACCCAATCCCAGAAAAAACAGATACACTGTACTAACCATATTCAGAAACTCAGCAGCAAAACCAAAAAGCTTTCTCAGTCTGTTGTTGAGTGGAGAGCAGTATCTCATGAAAGCTATGCACAACCTCATCTTCTTGCTTAGTGGGTTTTAGAGTCTCAGGAGGTTATTGGGTGAGATTCAAAAGAACCTGAGCTCTGGCACTAGAGCACCAAAAGGCATTTTGCACATCTCAACTTCAATTTTGAAAGCAGGGTGTGCAGTCCTGTGAAATGCTCAGGAATTTATATCCCAGTCCAGGCCAGTAACACCCAACAATCTTCTTCGTGGCATCTTTTATGATATTTGCTTCTTGTTTCAGCTCCAAAATTGAAAAAGTCAAACATGTATGATCCATTCCCCCCAAAATGCACATGCACGTACACTCTCACTATCAGGAAAGAGCTATTTTTGCTTCCAGTCATGTTGCCCTCTTGAGGCCAACTTACAAGCAAGTAGATCACGTAACAACTTGCAAACAAGACTGACTGACTTCAGCAGGAACTTTCCGCTCCACTGGTAAGCATGCATTTTCAGAGCATAAACACCAGAACTTTAGTTTACACTGTTAAAATGCCGCTTATCTAGGAGCTTTGGCCTCGACTGCACCCTAACCAACTAAAACATGAGGCCATGAGCCATAGCCGTTGTTACTCCAAAGGTCAGGCACATACGAGCACAGTGGTCCCTTCAGGGCTTTACATATAAAAACCAACGAACGCCACAAGGTTGGAGAGATACGCACTGTTAAAAACTAATCTTTCCTGTTTTGTGTACAACCTAGCCTCAGGATGATCAAAGGTTCGAACACAACTGCGAGAGAATCGAGAATAACGACTAATAAGGAGTCACGGGTATATTGTTAAATAGCGCACAGAAAGGGCAAAGGCTCTTGGTTTTGTTCCCAAGGCTTTTTATAACTTTGGATAACCACTGCAGCACTCAGGCCATTCCTTAGTACTGCACAGAAGACGCTTAGAAGACACTTACAAGAGAACCAACAGCAACAATATCATTACAAGAATTTGCAATGGCAAAAGGAACTCAGTTAGTTGCAGGCAGATCAGGAAGATATGCTTCCTTCATGGAAATCAGTTACAGACATTACACAACGGAAAGAGTAAACCAAATATTTTGGAGACATACTTCCTGTCAAATTCTTTGTAGGCTGTTTGTAACCATTTCAGAGACGGTTTATTCAAACTCTTCAGGCCATAGTGAAAGTAGACAACCGTATAATCATTCTCTACATACTGGTCCAGAGTATACTTTAAGTACCTGAGGAGAAAAACAACATTTTAGTTTTAAGGCAGTTTACTGGACGAGATTTTTTAAAGCAGTAACTGAGAAACAAAATGTGCTGGTTTTGCACAGAACGCTAGTGACTGCAAATTCACGTTTGCTTCAATGTATTTATCTAACAAGTTCATCTTTCTCTTGTGGCAGTGTTACCAGTAATTCCACATCACTGCAAAGCCTGCAATTTGAAAGAACATATTTAGTTACAAAAACTACAGTGCTCATGAATCATTAAAAGATGAAGACAATATGGGACTGTGTTTTCCAAGACATTTTAAAAAAGATGCATTTTAACTGACAGCAGCTTTTATTTGGCTTTCTTCTGGTCTCTGTAAATTCCTTCCTTTTAGCCAAGCAAACGCTGTCATTTTGACTTTTCAAAATAAAAAAGAATAAATCTTGGGTTTTCCTCTCAATTTAAAACTTTATGAATTCTTGAAAAAATCCATTAGCCCTAATTACTGCCAATTACAACTTGCTACTGTAAACTGTTTTCTTGAATATATTTGCCTCCCTTGTTTGTATTTTGGGGATTGTGTTCATAGATCATTTCCTTTAAAACTAATTTACAGAACTACACTACTTATCCCATCTTGAAATAATTCTGCATGTTTTATAAGGAGATTTCTGTGTGTTCATTCTTTTATGGTATAGTTTAAGATGCTTTTGTCTTCCCTTTCTCCTACAATTGAGAACACTATATGCCCTATTACACAGCTCAATGATTCAAATAAAGCAATGATGTAGGAGTACAATCTGGCCTCATCTCTTGCTGTGTCAGGTTTCAACTTTCTCATGTCATTCTCAATGCTATCTTATTATTCTGCAACAGAGCCCCAGCTATTTCTCTTAATTCTATGTAAGCGATTTTCATTCAATAAAATAGATATTCCATGTGCCATTTGTTAGGCTGTGGCTATCTGCAAGTATCAAGGCCACTTTGACTATCCACCTTTGCATGGAAAAGCCCGTAACTTCACTCTTCTGCTGTACTCCCACAGTCTCATTTATCTGCTTATTCCCTCAGCATATTGTAAATCTTAGACTGCGAATAGCCTGGGAGTGCCACTGCAATTAATATAAAGCTGTTTTGATCCTGGACTTAAGTATTAATGGTATTTTAATGAAGGAGAAGTAGTAGTAACAGTCATTCTTAAAAAAGAGTTCAAAAATAAAATATATGTAAACAGATACTCTTACATACAGAGTGCCTTGTGGTTTATTTTACAGCATGTAATTTCATTGGCACATTGCATACAGGAAAGCCTGTACTTCTAAAAACAATGGAGAGAATTTTGTGGGCATAAAATAACCAGTATTTTTGTACAGTCTATTACCTGTTCCAGGGCTGTAACGGAATTGCAGGGACACTACAAAAGCTTTACCAAATCAATTCTTTAAGCGATTTCATCACAAAATACTTACCAATCCATGTCTACTCTGCAGTTTTTCCTCAACACTCAACATCTGGGTCTAACTACCCCAAAGCAGATCACTTGATAGCTATATTGCTAGCCTCACATTCAGACACCTGCCTTCAGTTCCCTCTTAGAATCCCAAGTGAATTTGATGTGGACTCAGATACAGGAAAACATGTAAGTCCAGAAGAGTCTAAGGGCTGGAAATCCTAGTTTCATGAAAGTGCCTCCTCGCAGAACTGAGGAAGGGTTCTTCGATCTGGTAGCAACATGGTTTGTCACACTCCTTTCCTTGGCATTTCCTATTAACGACTGCAGGTAGCACCTCTAGGTGAGGAGCTGACTGGTGTGGCTCTTCCTCCCAGGTGCTAACGTTCCCTCTGTGCTACACAAACTTCTGGCATAAGGCTGTGGAAATAACCCTAGGTGTGAAGGGCATACAAAAGAAGCAACATAGTCTCAAACACATCTCAAATAACCTGCCTTCTAATCCCTCTCTGTTTCTGAAAAGTTGAGATAAGAGCACTTCGGTCCTTTCCAAAGGTAGTGTGTACTGACAGTTGAAAGGTGCTTAAACATTTTGGCAATGGAGGCTGTACAAGAAATCCAAATTGGTTTAAAATGCTTAATAAGAACAGGACTGTCACGGCAGAACAGATCTCCTTGTAGTGACAAACTACAAGGCAGAAACATGTCCTGGTACCTTGCTGCAGCAAGTTTATAAGGAAGAATGTTGTGATTTTACATATTCACAATCTCTTTGAACACAAAACCCTAAACACTACAAAGTGAGATATATATAAAAATGTTAAGCATTATATATTCTACATAATGGAGATCTTTTTTATAAAAAGAGGAAACCCACTAAGATGTAAATAAATAAATTATGCTCTTGCTGAGTGATTTAGGAGATAAAGTATAAGAAATTAAGGCAAACACTGCTATTCATGAGAACATATGTATGGAGCACTAAAATACTAGAATTTCTCTTTTATTGGTCCTCATGATAAATTCAATTTTTCAAATACTATTAGAATTCATTAATAAAAATTAAGACAACAATTTAATTTCAGTACACAGTGAATTTCTTCTTCTAGTTACGATTCCAGGTGAAGTAACTCTGGCAGTTTCATCCACACCTCATTCAGTTAATATTAACACTAGTAGGTCCTACATTCTTTTTTCATTTCACTCCCCGCCTCCTGCTTTTCCTCCCTGAAAGCTCATTCACCTGGAAACAAACTAATAGGAGTTCACATATAAAATGTAAAGGAGTCCACGCGGGAGATTGAGAGAAACTTACTCCAGCAATCTGGTGTGATTGAGCTGATGGGAGGGGGGCATACGGCAGCAACTGAAGGTAATCACCTTCCGTCCAGAATTGTCATCACCTATTGAACAAAACAGTTAGTAAGACAACGCTCATTTACTTATGCAATGGGACTTCAGTGATCTGAAGGAATGGCTTGTATCTTCTGGTATTTGGGGTTACCTCTATCTCCCATCATTATTCAAAACATACTGCAAAACTTCCCTGTCAAATCACATGCTGCCTACAGAAAGCAATTTGGCCACCGCTGCAGTGCAATGAAACAGCTGCTGGGCAAATGAGGAAGCTAAGCTGAGAAAGTCACATTCAAAAGTGGTTGGTGGTGCTCAGCTCCTGACAGGGAACACTCAAGTCCTCCTGCAGCATTCAGTCGTGGAAGAAAACAGCCCCGCTTTCCCCAGTAGTCTTGGAAGTGACCTCTTTTAAAACTCTTCATGCTTTATTTCTGGAATGTATCTGAATACCGCTCTGCCTACAAGCACTTTGGGCATTTGTTTTGTCACACATCTAAGTCAGATTTTTTTAACCAATAAAAGCTTTCTTAGATACTCTTTTCCAGAAGCACCACTACATTGAGATCACATTTAAAACGCAACAAGCAAGGCATACAAGTACGCTTTTCATAACCTGAAGATCCCTAAGTGTCCATCCCTTCATTCCTCTGACAAAGTGTATATTGCTGCACTCAAGTTCATTTACTTTTTTGACTCATGACAGCGTCACCCACGCTGTCTGTACAGACAAGGTTGGTGTTCATGCCATGCCCACCCCACACCCAGGTTCCACTATCTGGAAAGCCAGGAACAGAGGTTATGTCACGCTCGTACTGAAGGTAACTCAGCACTGAAGACTGCGAGGTATTACTATTTTAACATTTATCTACATGAAAGATACCATTCCTTTTAAAGCAATACAGAAACATCCCAGAAAATGTTTAGACTGAATTCCTATTTCAGACATTCTTGGTCTAATTTCAATGTTCTAACAAAATAATATTTAACACTTGCTTCTTCTATTGCCTCTAAACCATCAAAGTTTAGTTTCGATATCTGTAGGAGTACAATAAAGGGTACAATTGGGGGTATTTTCGATATTCTTTACAATTCTGTTGCTCCCCTTTCCCCCCTAATCAAGTAAGTAGTTGTAATGAATAAACAAATACAAAAAGAAGTAAAATGGGGGAAGTTAAATCTGTAAATAAAAGTAAATAAAGTAAATAAAATCATACAAGCATTTCTATGAAAACTGGGTAGAACAGCTTCAGACTACTTCTTAAGCTGTTCTAATTTGTAGCTTTGCAAACACACGTTTTCCATGAAAACCCATCACTGATAGTAACATGCCTTCCTCCATTCAACACAGGAAGAGGCGACTGTCCTCACCTGACAGATTCCACACTACGGAAAAAAAATTCCTGTATCTGCTTTGTTTAATTCCTACCTAGTTGCGCTCAAAAGAGGTCATGATGGGACAGCATCTATTTAAACCCATTCCATTTTAGGTGCAGAAGGACAAAAAGGAGGGAAGAAGCGAGATTAGTGCTTAATGACTTTTCACGTATGAACATGGACTGGGAGACATCTTCTGCATTATCAGTTCCAAGCCTGTGTTACCACCAAGATCTGTACCACATAATCCTTCCATTGATTTGTTGAGCTGTATCTTAAAAAACAGTTAGGTTTTTCTATTTCTTGCTCCTCCTGCTCACTGCTTTGACAACTAGCAGCCTGCTTTCTCAATTCCAGTCTAAAAGTCATAGCAAGTTTGTCCCAATTTCTTTGTGAGACAATGACATCACTCAGCTGAAGCAGCGCTTCTCCTTCAGTACTATTTACCATCCCACGTGACTCTCTAGACAATAAACATATACCCTCCCAATCTGTATTTTACTGCTTGTAAACAATTTAGGTTTTCTGTCTCTTCCCCAAATTAGCTATTCTCTACACTGCCCCAATCTGAATGCATCTTTCCTAAACATGGGTGACAAGAGTTAGATAATAAACAGCAGATGAACATCCCATACAGGACTTAAAAAGGTTTCCTAATAATATCAACATAATTTGTCTTTACTGAGAGCCAAGATAAGTATTAATTTCGTTTGACAGCTATTGCTGGATTATCTCTGATTGCCACCCCACTCTTACTTCACAGAAGATAACTTCTCTCTTTTTTTATTTAAACAACCAAATAAACTTTTGGTATTAATTTTAACATCTTTAAAGATCTAACTCAGCTTGAATTTTGGCAATTATCACTTGTAGTGATAGTAGTCCTGTAGTTCTGACTTCCAAAATATAGCTTTCTCTGCTGTCTGGTTCTTTCCCCCTCTCCTTCTTTGCCTGACTGCTTATTTTTATTATCTTTCTCAAAGGTGTTTTTTCATCCCTGGTGTTCCTTCCCACTTTAAAAAAAAAAAATCTGACTCCTGGGTTAAATAAGGTGCTTGAGCACCACTAAAGGAAGAATATGCACAACACCACAATTACATGTACTCAGGTATGTCTGCATATTGTTTTTAAACAGACAATGATTTATTTCCTGAAGTTATTTTTAAGTGTCTTATTTGATATTCTCAGAGTACTTACAAAGGCATTATAATGTGACATGCATTAATATGAATGATGTACTAAAATTAAATTAAAACATTAATAAAAGATTGTTCTCTAAATCATGACTTGTTTGTGAAAAAAACGGCTGTGTTGCAATGCACTGCAGAATATTTTATTTGTTAGAGACAATCATTTTTATGAGTAAAATAAATCTAAGAAAGGTTTCCCATTAAATTACTAAATGACTCACTAATTGTTACTGTTGGTCACATTCAATTGCTCAAATTAAAAGGCAGAAAAAAAATAACCAGCTTCAGAAAAGACTGCAAATAGATACACTCAGAACACTAACAAATATAATTGCCCAGTTTCAATAATGGGAAAACTGAGGCTGAGAAACTTTCCCAAAACTACCAGCAGAGCAGAGCACCTCATTCTCCCACCCCACAGTGCCACATAGGCAACAAGAGCAAACCAGAAAAGGTGACCAAGAACTCAACTTTACTAAAAACTAAATAAAGCAGAGCTGGCTTCCCATTAATGATGAGAGTTAATGAAAGGAAAGAGGCTGCCCTCTCTTCATAGGCGTCAGGAATGTTTTGAACAACATCAAATTTTAACATGACACACAAAGTGCTGATCAAAACAGAAGGAGGCTTCCCTTGCCCTCCACCAGAAGAGCTGTGACTGAGCACCCTGGGAAATTCCCATCGCATTTGCTTCCCAGTCTGACACAGTTTGAATCCCATGACCTTGAGGATACAATTTTTACCTAAACACATGGAAGTGCGGTTTGAAGGGTAAAATGGGGAGCGGCAGTTATCTGCACATTCAAAGGAGAGTGTAATTTCAAGTATGCAGATTTTAAAACAGAACAGAGTATATTTTTATCCCACAAAACATATATTTCCCTACTACTTGGACTTAAATAAGATAGAACTGAAAGATGTCTCATTTTCTACCGGGGACAAAGCAAAACAGAAGCACAACATCAGCTTTGCTCCTTCATGTTTCGCTTTCAGGTAAAAAAACGTAGTTCTGTATTAACCTACTTTATTTCAGAGGCCAATGTCACCAAACACTTT
Source organism: Vanellus vanellus (assembly GCF_965231255.1). Lineage (NCBI taxonomy): Eukaryota > Metazoa > Chordata > Aves > Charadriiformes > Charadriidae > Vanellus > Vanellus vanellus. Next base: position 78,662,086 of record NC_138905.1, on the reverse strand, counting down.
CAGGTGAAAGCTGATAACCTGTTCTACCCTCCCTGGAAAACGTGCTCCTCCCCTTACCTTTCTGCACTGGTTTTGAGCTTTGGCTATTTAGGAGGCATTCCCAAAGACTGACTGCCTTAACTGCTAGGGCACTCATACTCCCCTCGCCACCTACCTATGCCTTTTTTTAAAGTCACTGGCTCAGATAGAAAAGGTCTGATAGACTTCTCTTGCCCGTGGGTAAGAGGCTCCTGCCTTTGGATCAGGCACTTGCTATCTGCACGCGTTCCCGGGCAGCCTCGGGATTATCAGCTCTGTTGGCTGCGGAGCCACTCCTGGGAGCACAGCACGGCGATGCCAGCCCCCTCCTCTGCGCTCGGTGAGTAGAGAGGGGTGGGTAGAGCACACTGTCCAGAACGAGATTTATGCACATTAAAATACAAGCTATCCGCTAGATAGCTATTTGTCTGGATTTCACTGAAACAGACACGAATCATACATCGCTTTTGGTACCAAACTTTGCAGTAGAAAAAAAAAAAACAAACAGTTGTAGTAAGACACAGGGAAGAGCAAGTGGAAAAGGGGATTGTTCTACTTTTTAATTAAGAATTTGGATGGCACAGCACTTCCTAACTGCTTCTTGCAAATGAAATTTTTTTTCTAATGATACAGCTCATTCCAATTTGCAAATGAGATATTTTGAATGCTGTAATTTTAGCATGACTTTTTAAGAGCTTTTGTTCTGATGATACTAAACATTACTACTTTATAAGTGAAAAGTGAAATATCATTTCACTTCACTGAAGCTTGTCATTATCACATTACAGCAAAGCAAGATCCTAAACGCTTCTTCTAAACAGAATTTTTGTCATCGGTTTCAAGTGGAGTTGAAGCAGGGTCAAAATCCAGGGGACTTGCCACAACAGTGAAAACACTTGCTCACATATTCATTTCTTTCATACAATTTAAGCTAGAGAAATTGAGCCTAAACCTCAATTATGCTATGTTAAATAGCCAGACAAACCTGGCCATTCCAAGCCTCCTTCTACTCTCTGTGACTCAGGGAAATACACGGTTGCAAAAGAGCCATCATGAAATTTGTGTGTTTTGCGGAGGCTGAGTAACAGACAGTAAATACACCCGCAACTAGTCCTCTATGGGTCTCTGCCCATCCATAAAGGCAAACTTCTTAGTTAAGCCAAGATAACACAGCTGAGTCTCAACATTAGCAGGAGAAGCTTATACCTTTAGCTGTGAAAAACTGAGTCCTCTTTCTCCTGGCACTGATCACCTCAGAAGATCACGCAAAAATACATTACAACAGATATTAGCCAGCTTAAAGATGAAGTATTAAAAAATTCATTATAATGTTTATCCTTTGGGACAGAGACAAGACCCACCAAGGAAACCAGGAGAATGACACCAAATCGTACTGATTTCACATTCCTCCGGATTCCACTTGTGTCCACCTGTTTATTTAGAAACCAACTTTCTGTGAAAGGATTGCACCTGTACTGCACCTGATTAATTCTGGAAAGTGCTAGAATTGCAATTAAAATCAAACATACTTAGATGTTTTTCTAAATAGTAACATAGTAAGTGAATGTTCAGGAGATTTCCTACATCAGGAACCTTGTTCATTCCCCTCTTTCTGAAGGGGATTCCTCCATAAGCAATTTTTCTTTTCTATTTTGCCTAGGAAAAATACTTTGCCATAGCACTTTTTTTTTTTTTCCAGATCAGGTGAAAGCAAAGGGACAGTTTGCTTTTTGATGTAAATAATTATTTACATTTCATCTATGCCCCTCAAAGTATGTAAAATAACTTGAAATAAGAGTCAGCTCCTGAAGCTAACCTCTCTAATGTCTGTACAGTTCTATCTGGCCAACTCTCTGGACTAGAACAATGCTTTAGTCTTAAAAAGAGGCACTGAAAATCAAAACTGCTTTCAGTGATGCAAAATTAAGTATTTTGATAATTCACAGAAAGCATAAAAGAAAATTTAAGGAAAGCAAAGAAACAGCATAATAGTCAAATAGAAAGGGAATATAATTTACATTTATTTGGTACAGGTGAAATAGTGCTTGGCTTTTCTTTTTAATAAGGTATATTTGGGTGTATAATGACTTGTGGTATACTGTCAGGGTACCCAAACTTAAAATTGAGTTCATATTTGAATTTGGCACTTTGAGCCATCATTTATTTTAGCAAGCCTGTTGATCTACTAAATGATGTCTAAAGCAGACCCATTATATTTTCTCAGATTCAACAAGAAAGCACGTCCGTATATTTAGATATAATTAACTCAGTTCTGTCTTTAAAAAAGACATTATAACTTACAATCTGATGCTCAAAGGAAGGAATGCGGTAAATAAGGATTTATTTCCTTTCACATTCTGAGAATAAAATAGTTGGAGAAAGAAGCGAGAGGAAAACCAGTGCAGAACTTGGAAAATCCAAGTTCAATTCTTGCCTAAAGGATTTGAACCCCTGTTTCTATCACTCTGGCAAGTTCCCTCTTCACTAGAGCAGGAAATACTTTTCACTGATATCTACCCTTATTTTGGAGAGAAAACCACGACAACACCCAAATGGTTAGGACGAGTTTTGTAAAGTGCAAAACCCACATTAAAATCTGCTCTTGTGCTACAAATAGATTACGAACCAGAGCCCTCAGCTTCCTTCTCAAGAAGTGCCCAAGTCTTAGGTCTCTCCAGTTGATTTGTTGTTATCCCCAAAAGGGTACTCGTGATATAATGTCAGAGATACTGATTTCAGGAATATCCTTTGGAAGTAAAAAAATTAACGAAGTAAATATTTTAAGAAATAATAATAATCTTTAAACACAGTTCTTTCCTGTGGTACTGCAATTTACAGATCTGCTCCTACAGGTATTGCAAGAAGTAGCAAAGCTGTCACTGACATGGACTGAAAATTATTAGGACTTATGTCTTAGGCTTATTAGGTAATTCATTACACTTCCCCCTTACATGTTACAAAAACTAAATTACAACTTTACCTTTCACAGTCTGATCTACATAAATTACTATTCTAATCAGTTTCTAATGCACCAGTTCAAAATCAGAAACGGGAATGAAATCAACTGGATCTTGAAGAAATATACAGTCAGTCTCTAGAAAGACCCAGGATGGACACCTGAAGTCTTTAAATATAACTAGGAAAGCAATAAAAAGCTAAGAAGGGAAATATAGATTTAAAACAATGATGGACTTCATTTGCATTAAAAAGTTTTGTCTAACACTTAAAGGGATGTCACTGGCAGTTAATGAAAACATAAGCATCACAGACACAGTCCTACTAAGTAAGCACATAATCTGGTACTGCCAGAAGTTGTCAGCAATCATATTATAGAAACAAACTAGAGAAAATAAGGAAGCTTGATGCATCATATATGCTTATATGTCCTTTCCTTTTTGCCACAAAGAAAACTAATCTTGAGTTTCTTTTTTGGCAACAGACTGAAATTTCTCCTTCAAAACAGAAATGAAAAGAACCAGCATTGCAGCACTGTTCCATTTATATAATGCTTAGAGTAGTCAGCTGCACATTGGTATTAGTGACAGAAATCAGTCTGTGATTAATAAACAATTCTTAAAGCTTACATCTTTTAAAATGCCCCCTTTTCTTATTTAATTAATTGTATTTTCACACTGCATGAATACAACTCAAAAAATCTCCTTTGCATATAGTCAAATCCATTGTTATGGAAAGCAGGTATGAGTCATTTTGATTTGTGAGAAGCAAGAAGGAGTTTTGAAGTTTTTTAAAATTAACTGTTGGAAAGTAGATCCCTGTAAGAGATGAGTAAATTACTGCAAATATTTTCACCTAAATTCTTTCTTTTTCTTTCATCTTTTCAAACAATACATCTCATTGTCTTTCAATCACAGAATTTAAACTGAAGGAACAGCTTTCCAAATTGCTTTAAAAAGCTATTCCATACACTGAAATTATACTTTGTCATATTCAAAGAGATATTAAGCACTATAAGCTAGGTACAGATCATTTTAAAATTATTTATTCAAAAGGGACTGGCCTTTTCCAAGATGGGAAGAAGATCTGAAGAGCTCATCCTTTCCCCACTTGAATCTAAATCCAGAAAACGTTCAAACCTGACTCCACGCCAGTTAACACTGGGGACAGGGAGGTCTCATTTTGTGGAGGTAAAGCATGCCTTCAGATCATATTTCACCTTCCCCGTGTTCTGCATTCATATGCACACCTCTGCGTTCTCTTCTTACATCCCACCATCAGAGCTGTTTTCGAGGGTGCAGACTGCCTTCTGAAGCACAGCTCCTGCCTTGTGCTTTGCATTTGAATTGTGCAGTAGACGTGCAAAACCCCGTCATATATTTCTGACTGAAATGGCAGCTAAATTTACTCTTTTCTGAGCTTAAACAATGGCTAGAGGACTTTTTTCCCCTACAAAAGACTGCAGTATTAAGGACAAAACCAACAGAGATAATCCAACATTTCTGCCAAGATTCATCTTGTGAATACCTCCATTTGCTCCAGTGAATTTAAACCAGGAGTATACCTAATGTTTCAACTTTACTTCAAGCAAACACCGATATGGAACAAGTTCTCTTTTAAAGCGTTATCACACAGCACTGCCTAATACAGAAGATGGAAGAGGTTCTTAGGTGGGCAGCTATAGTGACTCTGGTGCATCCAGTGTGTCTGTTAACACATCTGTTTCACGCTTTGTCAGTTTGATTTTAATGGTTTCATTAATAACTTCTGTATCTTGGTATTTCCCCCATCCCAAAACCAGTGCTTGAGTGAGAAACATCCTAGTGGGTTAGCAGGTAGCAGCTTTTGAATTGCAAGAATGTTAATCTCTTACTCCCTTCTTTATGGATTTGAGTCTTAAGTTGAGGGGTTAGTTTCGAAGAATGTAAAAGGTAATTATTATTCTGTGTATTACTAGGGTCAAGAAGAGAAATTACTATGGGTAAAATTCACCTCCCACTATAAGTCAGAAGTCAAATTACCACAGATTTCACTGCCCTAGTCAATCATACCTCACTAGAGGACAGGTTTTGCTAAAGTTGATACTCACCTGGATGACATCCTGTTTATGGCTCAAATTCAGGAAGCTACCTATGTATAACCTGAGTTCATAGTTTTCCTGAAAAATCAACCTAGGTTCACTAAAGTATGAGCACACAAAAAGTGTACACAATACAACACAATCCTAGACTTCATCAGGATGAGCAGTGTTAAATTCTGCTATTTGTTTCTTATTGTATACGTTTCTTTAGTTCAGGATTGTGATTATTAATGCTATTTTAACAAACACGTTGATGCCAAAAATAAGCCAAAAGGAACATGCAATGCATACTTTAAAGAGGTGCTTTTATATCTTAAATATGCCTACGTCTTACACGATACCAGAATGTTTTAAAAATAAATAACTGTAAACATTAAATGATCCAATATTCAAATATGCTATGTACCCATAGCTTCTCTCCATGTCACAACAGAAAGTCAGGTGATAAACATTCATGTCAACAGTTTCCTTTCTGACTTTTGTTAGTTTTTACAGAGCCATCCATATCTCTTCAGTTGCACACCCTTTCCAGGGCAGATTAGAAAAATGATTACGTGTGGCTACACAACACTTCAGGTTATTCAGAAAACAAAACAGCTTATCACAAATAAAGTACAGATCTATTACAGACACAGTTAGGCCTTAGAATATAATATATTGCTATAGTTATATTTTAAAGCAAGATTAAGCTCAAATATATGGCTCATAATTCATCTGCAGAAAAGCACTGAGTTCGCATATTACTATTCAGCTGCTTTTCAGGGTGAAGGCTGAAAGCATCAACGTGATTCCTACGCATCACCTTGAGGAGTACAGTAAGAAAAATGTGGTAAGGGGTGTAAGTAAGGTAAAGCCGTAGTATTTTCCAAACATACCTGCTAACTGGATGATGCCATGTCTCGCAACATCATAGTAGGGGTGATTGATATTTAGCTCAGGATCCTCAAGTGGTGGAGGCATAAATGTTTCTTCCTGTTCTGACTGCGCATCTTCCGCTTCATCTTTCTGCAATTCTAAAGGAGCAAGCAAGAATACTCAAGAGCTGATTAACAGAGAAAAACTTTTGCCTCCGATACATTATTGAACGCTTGAAATTTGGCTCAGTTTGACAAAAACACAGGCTTTTATCACCATTTGTTGCAGTTTCAAATTAGTTTCTTGTTGCTTACTCTTTCTCATGTGGGGGAAAAGCAACCCTTTACTACCTCAGAGCTACCTTCACATCCTCCTTAAGATTAACATCTACTGTGATGCTCACAAAAATCTCAGCAAAAATTTCTGGCATGCTGTGACTTTGCTTTTCACAACTGCTGGTGTTGTCTCATCATTTCCTACACTCCCACAATCTGCTTGTTGTATGCATCTACAGCTTCTTCCCTTTTATTTCAAAGTTGCCCAAATGGAGAAGTCAAAATTAGAGTACACTAACACATGCATTGACAGCTACTCCACATTAACACCCCGTATGAATGCTGAGAGCAGACTCAATACTTTGCATAAAGGTCGCAAAGAGCAAATAAATCTCCATCACACCTCCCTTAAAATCCACCATTTCGTTGAAATCCTTTAACCTTCTGAAATTGCAACAGGCAAGGCAGCCGAACGTCCATCCAGCTTACACTCCAGCTAGAGGTCAAGCAAAGGTCTAAAAGTCTACTCAAAAGCCCAATAAAATCAACGGGCATCCTTCCCCCAACTTCAGTAGATTCTGGACTAAATCCTAAAGTTCAAATGCGCTGAAATGAGCAACACAAGGTCAACAGATCTTGTTCCAGGGTTTGGTTTTTTGTTTGTTTTTGTTTTGGGTTTTTTTCTCCAAGTTTTTTTCCAAACTGTTGTAAGGTTCAAAAAGAGCTGATCCTAAGTACATATCCAAACGAACAGATTCTGGGATAATTACTGTCACTAGTGTTTCCACACTATTCAAATGAATGTTTTCTAGAAACTGACTAGAATACCATTCTATTGACACATTAACACCCAAGTGTCTTGGTGGGTTAAGAGAAGAAAAGGTACACGTAAAGAGAAAAATTAACGTTCTGATAATGTGCACCACACCCTGTACATCATCCATCTCTTATCAGGCAAGTTTTAATAAGGTAGAATTAGCATTTTTGTCTATAACATTATTATGCCACTTTTAAAAGTACTTCAACAATATTTTGCCTTCTGATCATGTGTATTTCATATGCCTTGACCACCACGCAAGACACACTAGAGCAGAAAGAATATATTAAGTATTGATTTCAGCGAGATTTACGTGCTAGTAGCTAATAAGTGTTAGAGAAAAACTCTCAGTAAATATTTCTGAATGCTTTCCACTCACAGTTTCCCACTATCTTTCTATCCTATGAACAACTACATGAAAGCTTTATTGTCTCATTCTTATTTTTAACATGATTTGTACCAAAAATGCATTTCACAAGGATGAAAAATGCCACCGAGGCTGGGCTTCTCAAAGACAAAGAGGAGTCAGGAACATGTGTACCATTTTTACATTTCTTTATGTGTGAATTCACATTAAAGCCTCTTCAGAAAATAAATCAGCAGTCCTACAGGAAAAAAAAAATGTATCTGCTTTGAGAAATACACCATTAGAGTCCTCTTTATACCAACAAAGATGTTAAAATTCTTATTATCATCTCCAAAAATGTGTATTTTTCTACCCTATAAAAGTGCAACATATATAAAAAGCTACACTAACCTTAACTGGAAAGGTATTCTTTCACTTTAAAGAATGTTTTTATTCCAAGAGCCAGAAAGAATAACACAAGCATAATGCTGTATATAAATTTCACAATTTTTTCCCTTTTTTATATATCTAAGTCATGTTAAAACTCAGAAGAGGGAAAATGCTATTTTGTTTAGTTGGGTTTTTTTTTTTTTCTGGTCTGAGCACTGTAGCCACCTAAAGTAACAAAAAGTTGCAAAGGGAAGAAGGAAAAAGAAACAGAAAATGCTGGGCTGTGGGGATGCAAAGCAGGAGCTGTGATCCATTTGCCAGAATCCACTGGAACTTAACAGGCTTTATTAAATGTGAAATTTATATTTAAGTTAAACACAACAGAAACAACCAATACATTAACTACAGTCTTTGGTACAGAGAGGCAGAGGCCAGTTCCTTCTGTAAAAAATTATTTTGTACTACACATAAAAATAGACACCTTTCCAAAAAGCAAGGGTAAGGATTTGTAAACAAAGTATAGATATCAAGCTATCTTGCTTTGAGATGTAGCAAAGAACTAGAGAAGCGAAGTAAATACACACGCCTATTTGTACTCCAGTTATTCACAGGGACTAAAGAAGTCCCAACATCTACTGAAAAGCTAGTAAGATAATTCTTTGTGTATTCTTTTTTTTTTTCCTTTTTTTTTTTTTTTTTAATTTTTTTTAAACGTATGAACAACAGGACTGGAGTTCAAGAGATCTTTCATAATAAACACAAATAAAAAGGAAGTTTCACTGTTTCAAACTGAGGGAGGCCCCAGCTCCATTTTTCTCCTGCAAATGATAGAGGAGTTTATTGCCCTGCTCCATGAGCCATAGCAGAGGATCATCTGTTACTACTCGCAGTGTTATCACTGTTCAACCCAGGCTGGGAGACAACATGAGGGGCCTGATCCAGAGCTTACCAAGGCTGAGGGGAAAATTGCTTTCAGTGCATTTTGAATCAGGCCCTGATTAAAAAAAAAAAAATGGGGGGGAAAGCTCTGGCAGAGTCTTGCTCCGGGGGTTCAGCTTTGCATCCTCAAAAACCCAAGGAAAAAAAAAATTAACGTTGATCTTTCAAAATGATGAGGCCCCTAATGCCGTGGTCATATTGCTCAGCTCAACTAACATCTTTGGAGATAACATGCAATACAGCAATCTCTACGCTCATTCAATACTTGTCTCTTTGGAGTAATGACTCCCATTTGTGCCACAATATGTGATGATGGTGATATTCCAATAGCCCAGAATTGCACTAGGAACATCTACCAATAATTCATAAAAGCTGCATGTATTAAACTAACCTTCAACCCTAATGGCTTTAATAGGGTACACATCAGTACAGTGGCTGTAACTCATATTGGATTGCTCCAAAAAGTATTACAAAATGTTGGTGAAGCCTCTAACTTACTGAAGATGCTCTATTAAATCAAGTGTAACTCTACACAGATGCCATTTGAAGTATAATAAAAAATATTTACCTATTTCAGCTAATTTTTCATAGTCAATCTCAGACATGTTTCCCCTTAGGAACAAGTCTACGCAGATCTTGCTAACTGATTCTTGCAGGATGAAATGGTCCTTGGGTCAACCCTACAAAAGTAAACAATAGTAGCTGTCATCACAATGTGGCATATTTTACACACGTTACAAACATAAGAAGAAAACAACCACCTCTCCCTCCCCCCGCCCAAATCCTACTGCCCAATTATTGTTGAGGAATCAGCTCATCTGCATTTGAACACCATTTTCTTACAACACCGAGTACTACAGAAGTGTTTTAAAACAGCAGTCTGAAACAGAAAAGTTATATACAATAACAAGACTTTCAACAAACTGATCCGGTTTTATTGGGGGACAGCGGTTCTTTTTAAAAATACTCACATATTACACACTGTTAATGATAAACATCAGAAGTGCAGATTTCTGGAAACAATCTACAACTTAATTTTTTCTTTATTTTATTTCTCTGGTGAAGGAGATAGATACTCCATACCCTCCCAACAAAGTCGCTAAGTTTTAAGTCTTATTACAGGAAACGTTTTATACTGCACATTTTACATGAAAGAGCTTCATGAAAATTTCAAGTGAGCATTAACATATAAAAAACTGAAAAAAACAGCACTTCCTATGTGTAATCATTACTTTTTGTCAAATACTCTGAGGATTGCTTTGTACACAGAATACTAACACAGCCAAAGCAAGCATCAGGAGTGAAGAATAAGATTTAGAAGATCTGTTTCCCCAAGCAGCTGCTCCAAGCAGCAGCAGGAGTACTTCCCTTAAATTAAAAGTCCAGACTCGGGTGTGGAGGTGGGAAAGAAATCAAGCTTTTCATACTCTCCTTTTAATTTAATATAAAACCCCTGTTTCATACCGGTTTGGTTTCACCTAAGCATGTTAAATAAAAAGAAAACAGGGACATTTATGGCTTGGTTGTTGAGAAAAGGCATATAACGAGTATGTTCTTCTCTGCCAAGAGGTTAGATTCTGTATTGCTACTTCAAAGCACTGAATCTGGGAAATTATTTTGAACCAAAACCAAACAAGACCAGGCAGTCTGCCTGCTTGCTGCTGCTCACCCTGCACGTCCCAAAGCTAAAGTCAGTTAAGTAGGTTTATTCCAGACCCACAAGTCAGAAAGCTAGATACCATCCTTTTTTTTTTTTTCTTCAACCATAGAAGGGACATATAAAAGTAGTTTTCTAGAAATAAAATGCACATCAACAAAGCAAGTAAGCATATGCTTACAATTAAGCTTAATTATAAGCATATGTTTACCTATTTTGCTAGTCATTAGAGTGACCACAGGTACTATGTGTGTGAACCGGAGCCAGGCTCTAACCGGCTAATGCGAAGTCTGTCCTTTGGCTTTCAGCTTACACAGGCAAAACAAATTTGCATCCTACTATCTAACTACAGTAAAACAAGTACCTGCTAACCATCATAATATTAAAAAGAGCTTCTGATGACTAATGAAGGTTTTCTGTAAATTTTCAAAACATTTCACAGATGTTTCACTGATACTAATGCTATAGTCATCACCAACGGCAACCGTGCATTTCCATAACTTGCTGCATCGCAGATAAAATATAAACATGGTTCTACCACTTCCAAGATTTTCAAACGCTTACCAACTATTTTATAACAATCTGATATTTTATACCAATCTTATTTGTTTCTTGTTGAACATAATTGTCTCCATTGACTGGAAACTCTCAAATTAAAAGCTCATACAGGGAAAAGTCCCATTAAGCTCAAAAGAGAAAATTATGCAATTTCTCACTCAGCAACAATTTTCTTAAAAAAAAAGAAAGCAATTCTGGGCCAGATATATTTCAGTTCATGTTAATTTTACCACATGGTATTCAAAATTATAATTCCGTTGTTGTTTTTAAATTATGATGCAAAAAAATACTTAGATATTCCAACCAGTAATTAATTTGTTTATTATTATTCTAAGTGTTATTTAGACATTTCTAAAATTAGCAACTAGTGTGATAATGCAAGTTTTTTTAGCAACTAATTTGTGGCAGGTATTGTAGATGATTTAGTAGTTGACATAGTTTGCTCATAAGTATTTGATATATTATCTGATCCCGTGTACCTGCAATGGTCAGGAGTACATGGTACATAAGTATCTACTTCGAATAAACAAAATTTAAAAATGTTTTTGAAGCAAAGTGTAGTTGCAAAAAAGGGAAAGCTGACTTTTTCTATCTTATCTGAACAATTTCCTCCCACCTTTTTTTCCTAAACAACGTGTTTACATCTTGTAGGAATGTAATGATAACTAAGAAGTTTTCAAGGAGCTCTGAATTCAACCTACAGCTCACATTTGTATTCACACCTCTTAACCTTCAGCTCCACCAAGTATTTCAGGCAGGTCTTTCCACTCTTTGTTGAAGCCAGAACTTGACCACAATAAGCTCTTTGTGACTTATTTTTCTGTTACATTTTTCAATTTTGTTTTCATAGACTACAACCTGCATTCAGCCAAACTTTCAGAACAAAGAAAGCCAATGTTCGATATATCTGATCTTCATAGACTTCATCCCAACCAAATATTTCCCAAAGCTCTTATACAGAAATGGGGCTCTACCTTCCTTCTAAAGTACCTATTTACACCAGGCCTTTTCATCCTATTGAATTTTAACTGTAAATCATAAATAAAATCGTAAGTCATAAAACCTAGACTATATCTTTGACACTAGAATGTTTTTCAGATTATGTGAATAATGAAAGTCTCAATGAATTGATGGAACAGGGAAAAAAAGCCATCTCCTTAAGCCCCCGCTTGAAAAACAAAATATAATCCTTCTGCTGCATAGCATGGAATGAAAAACAACTTCTCCTTCATACTAATTGCTAACGCTATAGTTAGAAGTAGTGGCTCAATCTAAAGAGGACAGATTTAAACCTCTCCCAGAACCTGCTGAAAAACATCTGGCTTTTGAACAGCAAAGTTACTGTACAAGTGAGAGCAACTATGATAGCATTAAAACATTTGCAAACGTTTAACAAAGTTACTAGGAAGCTAGAAATAATTTAGATGGAATCAAAGAATAAGGGAAATGGGGAAGAAACCATCTGCCTGGTTTTCAGCTTACTGTTCCCTTGGGGCAGCAATTAGAAAGTTTCCAGTTACAAGACAAATTTACCGTAGCACCCTCAGAAATTGATTTCCCGTTGACCGCAGCATTCTCTGTTCCTAGGAGATAACATAATCTCCTTAATAGCGTTCCATGCCACGTATCACTGTTTCTAGTAAACCGTCAGATTTAGTGCCTTCCCCCACCTCAAGCCACAAAAAAAAAAAAAAAAAAAAAAAATCAGTAAAAAAAGCACCAAAAAGACCAAACTACAAGCCTTTTATTAATAATAGAAATTTGGAAGTACTTTACAAAATACCACATCCTATATCACTCCACGGGCAAGGTTATTACTTACTGACGTCCCTAAAAGAGCATTACTTTATCGAAAATAAAGGCAGCCAGGCACGCAGAACTGCTTGATAATGAACTTGCATCTACAGATAGTCCAAACAAAGGCGAGGGATTCCTCCCAACATTTGTCAAGGCGCAGGCATCTTTGATGCCTATTCTTTTTGTTCACTCAGCTGTCAGATATGTTTTTCTTCAAATTTAAATAGTGTGGTTTCTCTTCTTCTCCTTCCCCCCCCCCGGCCCCGCAATGTTCTTGCCTTCCACTGGTAGTCTTTGTTACATTTAAAAGGTGTGACACAATTCACTGTGTAACATCAGTCTGCAATTTTGATAGGATGAGAATTCTACATACCCCCACTATTTGCTAAGGGGTATCGTCTACAAAACCAGGTAAAGTCGTTTCTGAAGATTATTTTATTATTTATAATACTGCAGGAACTTTGCTATGGAATTTATAAACACAGCAACACACGAGCTGAGTGCATAATGTACTCTTAAAAAGTGTATTTAAAGCATCTTGCTTTTCTTCCCACAGGTTGTGTGTGCTAAATTGTATTTTTCCTCGGTGTATTTCCCACAAAACGGCTACCAAAAGCAAAGCCGGTGTTCTTCATTAGCAGTTTGTTTCAGGTATTTGACATAATTTATTTTCATATTCTTTATCGACCTACCATTCTTTGCTGGCAATATGTTGGTGAAAATCAGCTAGACCATGCACAGTAAGTAGACACCCAGAGGACCAGCTGCCAGGGAGAGCACACAGACCTGCGGTTCTTTGGGCCTCCTTCATTTTAAGGACTGATTTGCGTCTAGTTCAGATAATGTCAAAAGCCTGCCTTGCCACTGAGAGGGTCTGTCACGACCAATTTTGGGGACAGAATAAATAAAAATCAAGAGGATGACTGTATTTCCACATATAAAACGCATGGATTAACTCTTAAAAAAGGAAACTGTGGTTCAGCCGCAGAGCAGCTGTACACCCAAGCGAGTAAGAGGAGCAGTACAGCCGACGGCAGCGTTCCCTCGCTGCTCACCGCCTCGTCGCACATCGGCCTTTCCCTCCAGCAAGCCCCCCGGCCCCCATCCCCCGGCTGCCGCTGCCTCTGCAGCGCCGATGCCCAGCCAACTCCTCGTGTTCTCCCAGCTTCCGCTCCCAGTTTTGTGCAAAAGACTGTGGGAATGGGCAGCATGAGGGAACGGAGTACATACCGACTCATTTTAAAACATCAGTACTTTTTAACATTGGAGTTGAGATCTGCGTCACGGGTGGAAATATGGGAATTCCTTTCTTCTTTGCAGTTTCTACAAATTATCAGACCACAGAAACTCTGACTTTTCACTTGGCAGCAAGTAGGGGGTTTGTTTTCTTTTTTTAAAAATAAAAATATATTCTATAGCTACAATACTAAGACTTCCCAGCTACCTACCCTCTTTCTTCTCTTCCCCCTCTACTCTTTCTTGCTTCTCTTCTTTCTTTGTGTCAGACAGTTGTTTATACTGTATATGGAATCAAACAAGTAGCAAAGGTTTACGGAGAGGACCCAGATTCCCCCAAACTACCAGAGGCATTTGGTATAGTATTTCCCCAGGGGGAACCCAAACAAAACCCCAGCACATTTCCTGCAAGACCTGGTGTCTCATTTGCCTTCCCAGCATCACGATAGTGATAGGATGACGGGTAACGGTTTTAAACTGAAAGAGGGTAGATTTAGATCAGGTATTAGGAAGAAGTTCTCTATCGTGAGGGTGGTGAGGCACTGGAACAGGTTGCCCAGGGAAGTTGTGTACTCCCCATCCCTGGAAGCGCTCAAGGCCAGGTGGGATGGGGCTTTGAGCAACCTGGTCTAATGGGAGGTGTCCCTGCCCATGGCAGTGGGGTTGGAGCAAGATGATCTTTAAGGTCCCTTCCAACCCAAACCATTCTATGAGAGTGGGCAACGTGCTACTACTGCTGCATGCTGAGAGGCAGGTAGGGAGATGCGGTACAGCCCTGCTTGCTGCTGTACCTTCACCCAACACCAAGGGATGAAGGAAGAGGGAGCCTATAACCTACAGCCACGCTTCTCTGTTATATACGACTGCAGATTGCATCTTTCAGAGAATATATAGGTCTCTAAAGTCAGGCCTGTGATAGAGATACGTAGATGTGTGATGTAAACATCGAACTGTACCATACTGACCAGAACATAAAGGGGATGCATGTAAGCAAAAAAAAAACCCAAACCATCACACAACAAAAAAAACAAACCACCAAACAAAAATACAAGAAATGGATGGACGAAACCTTTCTCAAAATAAAGGGAGTCTCTCAATTGCTGCAATGACTTTTCCTTCCACACTGAGAGGCAGTACAGATTCACCCTACAGCCTGGACTCCCATACTCTGCAAGGATGCCAGCTGCATAATGAGATTCTGCACACAGCATGAAAAGCTGCAAGGCTGCACCTCCACTTTCGCACAGAACCGAAATACCCTTTCCAAGATGAAAGTACTGTGAAGCCTGGAAAAGTAAATATTATAGTGTTAATTCCACACATCAATATTGATAAGAAGTGTTATTGAACCCTGAAATTCAGGAAAACTTAAACAGCTTTAATTTTACTAAGTTTTCCCTTTGGGAATGTCCTGGTTTGAGGTAAAACAGAACCAATTTTGTTCAGTAACTTCGCTTCTTAGCTGGGCCTCTCTAACTACTGAAATTAACTGCGTATTGTGCAGACAGTGTTCACTCTCTCAGACTGATAAGACCAATTGTTTATAGCTGATGCCCAGGATGGTATGCAGAGAGGCTCTTGCTTATACTTGTTGCTATAACACCCCAGGCCAACCAACTTTGTTATTTGCCCCGTTGGAGGGTCGGAAGCGGAAAAGCGTAGACGGGTCCCACCTGCGGGGAGGAGCGGACAGGACAGGTGACCCAAAACTGACCAACAGGGTACTCCATCCCATCTGCCTCATGCTCAGTATAAAAGCTGAGGGATCAAAGGGTTGGCGCTCTTCCTTCAATGGCCGATGTCTGAGAAGGACTCTGTTTGTTTGCCTGTGATCCCGACCCTGAATGCAGATCCGGAATCCAACTCCTGTCTGTCACTGAGTCCAGCCTGGGACTGCCCCAGTGCCAGCCGGTGTTGTGATTGTCATCTCGGGAGCTTGATACGGTTTTGTATATATTTCATTATTTCCTTTTTATTTTATTATTAATATTTCATTAAATTAGTTTAGTTCCTTCTAAACTCATAAGTCTCTTTTTCCTCCTCTGACTCTCTCTTTGAAGAAAGGTAGAGGGGAGCATCTGTGGGTCCCATCTGGGGTCCCCCATGTCCCCAGTAGCGGATTTGGCGTAAACCACAACAGGGATCTAATCCCAAATTTATTTTACTACTTTAATAAGTTCTACTGATTTTGGTGCAGTAAAGATAAATGTACACAAATTCCTAAAACTGGCCACATTTCTCTGTAATGTCAAAACATTTTTAACCAAAATTTCCATGAAAAATTAATTTTCAAAGGAAAAAATAATTCAGCATATTGGAAAAAAATAATTTGAAGGATGATGATACACAGGTTGGTAAATTAATAATTAAAATTAGAATATTATTATTTTGAAAAGTTCAATGCAAGTTTACAAAAGTTTATCCAAATGTGTATTGATATTTCAATAACTTTAAAAGCCTAATCACTATTCCTAATTGCATCTATATAAATTGATTTCCATATCGCTTAACACACAAAACCATCATGCTAAGATTTAAAGCAAAATATTAGAAATATTCCTGCAACTGTTCAGCATTTACTTTGTGCATAAATTTTAACATTGTTTGGGTTCTTACATGTTAGGTTGACACCTAACAGAATTAACAAAAATTGTGAAGCATTTATAATGATTAAAACTACCCATCTCCATATGAAATAACACTGTGCTGTAGCATTTCTGGGACAGAGTAGTGATAATGTACAAACTTATCTGGTTTTAAGGCTAAAATGTAAAATATTATGTTAAAATGGAAGAGCAAAAATAAAAATGAAATTAATATGGCCTTAAAAAGAATCCGAACAAAGACTTTATCCTTTCTATATCACATTAGTTTGGGGGATTTTGAGCTTCTTTTCATATAATGATCAGAGAAGGAGCACACACAAAGGTTAATTCCTATGATGGATTGAGACACAGCCTTGAAAATCAGAAAGAAAGGAAGACTGTCCCCCTGTCATGAGTCTCTGTGCTCTATCATACCAAGTTACACACTGATCAAACAGCACTGATTTCTCTGAAAGCAATTTTCTACTAGGCTCATCCATTCAGCACTTGGAAAATAAGAGAACAGTGTTTACTTGGTGATGGTATATATTGTCCTAAACTTGGGAAGAAGCCCAAGTTCATGCAGCTGTTTTTTTTTCAGTATTTACTCCTGGATAAATACTGAAGCATTATTCTTTAATTACCCAACCCCTCAAATAAGTGGATTGCTTTGTTTCTTTGGAGTTTTGAAGCCACACGGAAATGTGGCCTTGCTCCTTCAACACCTGGGCCACTCAGAGCACATCTGCATTGTGATTCTGGGCCACGAAAAAATAACTCTCCATGGCAGAGCTGCCCGGTGTAGCCTAGTGCCATGCAGAAATCCTGGCTAGGGTCTCAACTTGGCAGAGCAATTAGCATGGACAGCATGCTAGATGTAGTTGGCAATGCTGCGGTCCTCATCCCCACAGTGCATGACCTCCCTACAGAGCCTGCACCCCAAATCCTACTTCCTTGCTCACAAGCATTACTGTTCTTAGGTCTAGGGACTCTGGTTGTGATGCCAATTTTTGCTGGCAACTCACCCCTGGCTTTTTGTGCTCACACTCTTTCAACACTCCTACTTCGAGATGGGATAATCCTGTCTTCTGTTCAGCCAAATGTCAACTCTCTGGTAAACCTGGCGCTGGCTGGCAATGTGAAGGAGATGGGAGAGTCAGTGACCTGCTACTTGCTGTTCCTTTCACGACTGTATTTTCAGTCATACCGCTCTGTGCCCACTTAAGTGGCTCTATTCCTCTCTTGATTTAACTTCTCTCACTTTGTCTTCCTGTCTTCCCATCCACCAAGCTCCTCCTTTC
Source organism: Vanellus vanellus (assembly GCF_965231255.1). Classification (NCBI taxonomy): domain Eukaryota; kingdom Metazoa; phylum Chordata; class Aves; order Charadriiformes; family Charadriidae; genus Vanellus; species Vanellus vanellus. Next base: position 78,644,277 of record NC_138905.1, on the reverse strand, counting down.
TGTCTGGCCTTCCCCTTTGTTCATCTCTGTTTTCCTTTCCACCATGACTTTTTTTTTCCCAACTTCTCCCTAGTTCCTTCACCTTGGCTTAGCTCCTTTGTGCATAATTTTTCACCTGCAACCACCACCAAATCCGCTGGTTAACACAACCTTCTGCTTTGCTGACGTCCACGTTCTCCTGCCTGAAGTTCTCTCTCACCTCTCCCACTCCCAGCACAATCAGATTTCAAGCTCTCAGGCTGCACAGGAATAAACGAACCTCCAAGGTTGCAGACCCCCCAGGAACAAAGGGGAAGTGAAGTCCATAACAGCAGAAAAGGTGTTTCTTCAGTTCATTGCATTTCTTACGGCTACTCTGGTATTTGTTAGAACAGAATTCTGTCTGAAATTTGCAGACAGTTCTTCTCTTATTTGTACAACTAAATTATTAAAGCTTAAAAATTCACACTACTATACTTTTTCTTCTTAAACTGTTAATGATGAAACCTGACTGAACGAGTAAACATATTTGTATGTATTCCCTTAGTACTTACAATTATATTGGCAACCAGAACTGTAATTTTCTAAGCAATGGTTTTCATTTGTGACAGAGTTTGGCGAAACCTGATGGCTCAATAACCTGGTACACAAACAATTTTCATCACTGAGTTACTAGCATGTGAATTACAGTATGAATACAAAGCAAACTCTATGTTCACCACATGGATGTATAGCAGCAAAGATAGGAGAGACCAGTAACTTAAGAGTAAGCATTTTTATCAAATATTATAAATGTAATTTTGAAGCATCCTCTTTAACTCCCATTGGTTCAAACCTTGTTTAGAACAAAAATTTATTGATGTTGAAGAGAGAGGAGGAGGTGCCTACATGCTACTTGATCTGATGATAAATCAGACTTCAATTTCTGATGCCATCAACTGGGTAATTTTTAACCAGCACTGCATTCATTTAAAGCAAACATCCACTGTATATAAAATAGATACAGCAACATTTGCTACACTGTGCAAGGAGGTGAATTCTCAGCCGGGAGGGGGGGGATATTGGTAAACACTGCGTAGCACACTCCTGAAATTAGAAGTTCAGTTTTTGTTGGATGGAATTATTTTTCCTCTCAAGAGAGAACCTTGGGGAAAACAGTGTATTCATTAGGCTTTTTACACATACTCACACACTTGTATATAAGAAGATTTAGAACTTGATTACCTAAAATAGTAAAGATGCTGGGGTGGGAATGAGATACAAAAGTATAGGGTTATGGCTCAGCGCACCACAAACAAAACTTTCCTGCAGCAGGGGCTGTGTTGCAATTTGGGACGTCCTTTACAGGCTGTCCTGGGCCATGAACAAGCCCCGTGGGACGCATAAATCCAACTCCGTCCACTCCTGTCTCTCCTCTGAGAGCTGACTCTGGACTGCAGGCTGCCATGCAGACCTCACTCACCTAATAAAACATTTTTCCACAATTACCTACTATGTCCAATCTCAAAGTATATTGTAATTTGCGTGCCTCTATAAAGCTTGTGATCACCTCCATTGCAGGACTGGAGCAGGTAGGCAAACAAGGCAGGTTATAATTTGAACCACAGACTGCCCATCACTTGTTTTCCTCCTCTACCAGGAAACCAGTGATGCATTGTCATTTCATTAACCACGAAATATGTGCGCACAGTCTCTTGCCCCCCGCCTTGCCATACCTTCTCTGCTGGAAGGAGTCAAAAATCTATTTATTGGAAGAATTAAGCATGTCAGAGTGAAAAAAACAAATTGTTTCCATACTGCGTATAAATATCTGCATGTACCAGCCATTCCCAGTTCTGAAAGCAAAAAAGTAAAGGGATTATTTCTACCCATTACTTGTAAAGAGGTTTTGGAAATACTCTTTTGTTGTCTGAAACAGTGCAGCTATTTTCTTATCACATCCACTCGTTTATCTGGCAGAGTGCAAGCACATGGATAGAAAAAGTGCCTAATGTATAACCAATTAACAGAAAGCCATGCATGCTTGCTGTATTATTAGGACAAAATTATCTGAACATGGATAAGTGGCTGCAATATGACACACTACACCACCGGTTTTTGATTCAGCGTAAATGTTTATTGACTAAACAAAGATTACTATAATGTAATCATAATAAACATTAATGATCACTCATCTATGGAACTTGTTCTCTAAATTAATATACTGTAATACACACTAATGTAGCAGAATTACGTTGGGCTGAACTCATGTTTAACTAGCGCTTCCATCTCAAGGGATTACACACATTCAATTGCAGACAAGTATATTTTTAAGACTGGGTTTTTTAATTAAATTAATCTGACAAGCTACTGGACAAAGGGTTGGCGTATTATGATAAAACGGGTTTTTTTAATTGCATAATTATTCACTGGGGATTCCTCTGGCTGAAATAAATTAGGGCTTTTTAAATAAATTAATTTCTTCCTATATTTATGCAACACAGGCAAATGTTTCCAGTTGTTGTCAAGATGCAGCAATATGCATGCTTACCATCACCCCTCCCACCTCCAAGCTGCACCAAAATGAAACACTACTGTAAAGCACAGGAGGCGAGTTACAAAAGTCATTTTATACAGTTAACAGAAAGCCCACGTTTAGTTATTAATCTCAATTCAAAAATCAAGTAAAATGATGATAACAGCACCTACCATTACACTGTTTCTCCACTTGCACTGGATTGTTTCTTAATCAGCGCACTTAAAACCCACCTAGCTGTTGGTTTGCCTGAAATAATTATTTCTCCATTAATTCACAAGTATTAAGATTAAACATTTTCCACCCATCCAATTTGTAAGACTTCATAACTTACTGTGCAAGGCAGGAAATTTAGTATTGTAGTAAAATGCTACCGGGCTTCACAAGAGTTCAATGCACTATGTCCATAAAGCTGCTAAAGCAACCTAGTAAGCATTTCAGATGAGAACTCAGTCATTGATCTGCTTGTACCAAGGGACTTAGGAGGGCCCAAAAGAGTTCACATGTTCATTACTATCAATATAATCGAGCAGCAACAAGAGCCACTTCAAATCTAACCTTCAACACAACTGCCTTCTATATTCAGTCCACCTCAAATTTCCCCTCTGCTCATATCAGCACATCCCATCCTCAGAATCTTAATTTGTAAAGATCTCATCCCATGCTAGATTTCCGTAGATGCTTTGGAGTTACAACTGAACAAAAACTGAAAAACAATTTTACATTTCAAGAGCTTCAACTGTTCTCTTGATGTTAGAATTGTAAAGACGATGTTAAACGTTTCTTGCTCATCTTGCCACCAAAACTAAAACTCACTAGCAACTCACACACACTATATTTTGCTGGCTTTTGTGAGCAAAATTTTGTGACAGGTAATGTTTGTGGAAGAGCACAAAGAATTCTTGCATGTACAGAACTGCAGAATAAAGTAAATTTGTCAGCCAAGACTATGGAATGGAAGACTAATGGGAACTAGAGGAAGAAAAAGAAATAGAAAAGACAGATCTTTCCATACTAAATTGTAAAGGCTGGGGGAAAAAAAAAAAAAAAAAACTCACCACCCAACCCTGAAGTTAGACTTGAAGTTTGAAATATGGCTAAAAGGCTTTCTGTCAATTTTCCTTCGTGTTTGTTATGCCCATGTCTTTCAGAGGTGTAATTCTCTTACCTGGTATGGCATACAGAAGACTAGCTCAAATTTGCATGAGAAGCATTTTGTGTCACAGTTCATTGATGTATTAAGTGTGACTTTCAAGTTCCCTGTACTGGATCAGAAAAACCGAGGTCACATGAAAGAAAGAAACGACACAGCATAAACAAACTCTATTAATTCAAATTTGTTCAGGTTAACAAATTCAAATTTTGGCAGGTTAACTTTTTTATCAGAAAGATTTATGTGGCATCAAGTATCTCCTGCCCTCCTGGAGCTGACATAAGCAGGGATTTATGCTTTTTTGCTGTCCTGATGTACTTTGACTAAATTGACAGATTGTGCATCACTGCATGATCTGGATCAAATTTTCATTGCTGGCTGATCTGCTTGCATGTATATTTGCTAATAATGATTGTGAAACCATTGCCCCCTTACAAAGGCTTCAACCCTGAAGACATTATCACCTTATCCAAAGGTATCCAGCTTAGGTTAGTGTAAATAACATGTACTTTACAGAGCAGTTCTCAGGAAAGAGACTGTAGAAAAAGAAATGACGTGGTAGCAGTACCATGGTGGCTGAAATGATGACTTACCATTATTAACTGGATTCTGCTATCAGACCTTTTCCATACTTTAACAAAAGTCAACTTCAAAAGAAATCTTGCCAATTCCCTACTGTCATGTAAAACTACTTGCTGTCATTGCACTTGGTTTATTACCTTTCCCTCTTCAACTGCATGCCCAAACAGGCACAAATTATCATCCTAGGAAGGAATCAAAATTTCTAACATCTGGAAAATAATAAATCCTACTTCCCACATAAGGAATCTAACACTGGTAACATATTGCAGGAATGACACGTATTAGCCCATTAATCTCCATGAAACACAACTAGAACGCTCTTCAGAGGTACTTAACAACACTGGTATCCAGATCTTTTTGAACTTTCAAAAACATACATATGCTAATCACTACACAAATGTAAAGATACGAGTGCATCAGTTGTATACACACTTACTTAAACCTATGCTAACATCTAACAAGACCATATTGTTTATTCATCGTTCTTCTGTCAGCACATCACAAAAATGGAAAACGTAAGTAATATAAAATTTCTGTACATGTTGAAGAAGGCTTTAGTGTTGCTACAGTCTATGGTGTTGTTACAGGCTAAAGTACTACTTCAACAACAGAAGTGACACAAAGGTCTGAATTTAAGCAAGGCACAGCGGGAAACAATGTTTTTTATTAAATCAAAGAATGCAGCAGGGTTAAAAAACAACTGGTGGGTTTTCAAGCACTCAAGCCCTTCAGGTGACCTGAAAGAGAAGCTTGTGCACCCAGCAACTTATCATATTGTGCACTTTCCAACAATATTCCCTTTGATATGCTTAATAAATATTTAATAAATGCTATATAAACATAAGAGTGCAGAGTTTGAGAAAAAAGTAAGGGGACAAAAATACCCCAAGTCAGCTGTGGAAAACAGCAAGGCTATACAGCAGAGAAGAAAACAAACAAATTACTCATTGATGCAATGATCAGAAATAAATAAGGTTGTCAGGTGCAGCTCTTCTCCTCTAACTGCCATAATCTGTAATTTAACTATTTAAATAAATCCCTAGTTTTTTTTGAAGAACATTTATACTCTCTCCAAGGATGTGGACGCACAGCTTACCTCACCAGAAATGCTACACAACAGACTTGCTTTACCAACATGGTTGGCAAGAAAAACATTATTTCTTTAGACTGATTAATATATATGTTGTCTTTGTCTTAGCTGTTGGCCATAATCAATGAAGGCTGTATGAAACAGCTGGAATGGGTATTACTGAGCCATGGTTTTTTTGGTTGGTTTTTGGTGTTTTGGTTTGGTTTTTTTTTTTGAGAAGTAGCTTAGATGCCAAACCCTGGAAAGAATTCTGGGCCAGGATGAAGAAGCCTTCCATTCCTTCAGAGGGTCAATTAAAATTATGCAACACCCACACACAAAAAAAACCACCATACAACAAAAACCAAACCAAAAAAACAACCTTGCACACTGCTTACCAGTTTTGAGGAACAGTGACACACTCAAGTGTAGTCTTTGAGAATCCCATCAATGCAACAAAGCACTTGACATGTTCTGCTTCCTTCCAAACATGGATTTTTATCCTTTTCATCACTTCTATTTATATATTAAGAACACACACCTGTAAGTCACTTTCCTTGCCTCAGTGTAAAATGAATACATAGCCCTAATAGGCCCAGACTGAGGAAACATTCGGGACAGCCATAAAGCACCAGCTCACATATATGCTCAACAGAAGTCCAGCTAAAATTAATTATGTGTTCAAGGTTTTCATCCATCAATGCCTCAAAGAAGTGTTAGCTGCCTGATTAATCAGGAAGCAGTTCTGCCACTCTTCACCTAATCAGATATTGCCACTCTTAGCTCATGTTGAGATATATTTGCCTTTAAAGTACTTTCGTAGGTACCAGGATTACAATGAAATTTGGTTCCTTTCCCCCAGCTATAGCTGCTAGAACCAAAACTTGCACCCCATCCTGCACCTACCTGGTAAATACTCAGGACTCCCCAAAGAGAAGCGTACTATTCAGTGTCAGTAACGGTACTGCAGCAGAGCTCTTTATGAGATTCTGTTGAAAAGTGTCATTCGGGAGTGAAGTATTAGTGATTTTTTCATCCAGTTTTAGGTATAAGACTTCTAACAGTTCCCCACTTTCTTTTTTCATAAATTCAGTCAGACTTCTGTAGGCTTTTATGAGGCTTCTTAAACATTAGCGTAAATTCTTCTCATCATACAACTTAAAGCATTTTCTTCTGAGGATTTTAAAGTAAGTTATCCCAAGGGACATTCCAATGATCATTTGGCTCTAGAGCCAATTCAGACACTTCCTGTCTGCTGGTAAAGGAAGCAGAGAGAGGAAATAAAAAAAGAAACTGAAAGGTGAATTTACAGTAATCCCATTTAAAATAATTCGACCCTACTCAATTGGCTGGAACAAGAAGCTATTTTAACCATTCAAAGGCATCTTATAATAAAAACAACATTTCTATAAAAAAAAAGTTACCTACTGTTGGTACAAAGATATCTACAATTACATTCTTTTAGTTGGTACTTTTAATGATTCCTAGGTGGTACCATTCTATACTTGGATATCCTCACAGCCCTTTCAGTAAACCACCAGTTTCTTTGCATGGGTCTTTTACAGAAGGGAGAGAGAAGCCTTTTTTAAGGGATAAAAAAATAAGGGATGAGGAAAGTTACCAGGTTGTCAGAGGAAATAAGAAATGTGGAGCTAGGAGCTAATTACAATTATTTACTTTAAAATTACTAGCTTTCAGGTTCATATCAGTGTCCTTTCTATTTTACCTACAGAAAATCATTACATATTTATACATGGGATATCACCAAGTTACAGTAAACAATCAATGAGGCCACCACATCCACAACAAAACTTAGGACTCTCATAAAAATTCAAGGGATATTGCAGGTCTTTTTTAACACCAATATGCACTACTACAAGCTCTACTTGCAAAGAAAGTTGTTGAATCAAGCACAATTTTTTTTTTCTGTTTCCATTTTTCCTGTAGTATTTTCCTTTGCAAGCCTGAGTAACATATCTTTTATCCTGACTTGTAGGCTTCTGACTGCAAAGATAAGTTTACAACTGTGAGTTTGTCAAGTCTGCTTAATCTTTCTGTCAAGCAAAACAGTACGTATAGTAAGTCCAAATGCAGAGACATAACCACAGCTTACTCTGCTATCTGAACACTGCTACAAAAGAATTTTCCTACCATTAGGCAAGATCAAAAAACCATTGACAAATAAACAAGACATAGCAGATACACTGGAACAGGGAAGACGATACTAAGCCTTCAGGCACCGGTTATTTCTGGCTTCTGAGTTTAACATGAAAACTTGCCTACAGGTTTAGTGGCATTCTTCCATACACAGAGTGAGATTCTGCGCCCAAGGAAATCACAACCGTAACTCACACTGACCTCGACTGAGTTGGGATAGGATCTCACCCCTGTGTTGTCAGGTATTTTCCTCCCAAGCATAGGATCCCTGCTTATACTAAAAATTCTCTTATGAGGAATTCAAGAATTATCCATCTTCTGTGGCAAAGTCACCCCCACAGTACCCAGCTTCAGCAGGGGACTCCCCAGCATCCCACCATAAACACAATCTCAGCTAACATTCAACAAGTAGGTTGAAGCTGCCAGTTCTCAACTTCTAAAACACAGGGTGCAAACCCCATAAACATAACCCAATAGAATATTTTTCAGAAAAGCAACCTTTTCGTTACTATTTCATCCAATAGGTGACAACAAGCACTATATCAATGCAAAAGAGCACAGTTATATCAAAATGAGATTTAAAGCTAAAGCTACCATGATTTCTGTGCTACCACTTATTGAAGCTAAATATAAATGAGCTACTAGGTCTGTTGGTATTCTCTGAAGCTACAGAGATCAGCCCTTAGTGCACAGCCTTTTTTCAATGCCAGCTTCGTAGGGAACATGCCAAACTTCTGGATTTCAGCCTCAAACTCAAGCTTCAAGCAAGTAGTTTCTCAAGCCTGAGACAGCTTCCAAAAGTCGAAGCTCCCATGACACTACAGACTTTTGTTAGTAACATTCATAAGAATAGAAGGGAGAGTGTGATTTAGAGATAAAAAGCCCATAAAGCTGTTGACTTTTTTTTAATTGTTTAAATTTATTTGTGCATTCTGTATGTGTAAACACATGGAAGATTATGTATATTCTGCCTCACATGTAGATTAAAAAAATGAGTGATAATAGTAAAGATGGACATGGAAAGTCTGTGAACAGAAACACCTTAGTCTTTCCAATTTCTTGTATGGCAGGTTATGCATTCTCCCCTAATAATTCAATGCTTTCTTAAAAATAAAAATGGAGTCACTAGCCTTATGGTCTGTATCTTCTCCAGTTCTTCCTTGTTATGTGACAAAAGATACCATAAAGCATTTCAGGATGTAGCATCCAATACACTGGTTTCTCAGTATGCAGAGTATTGTGTATTTATAGACCTTATATCCAGCGGTCTAACAAATGACATGGAACAGATTTTCTTTAATGTTTACACAGAGGTGGCTCTACAGCCTTTTTAGCTGTCAGGCATCTCAGTGGCAAAATTTTAGTGGACACGCACGTATGCACGCATCAAGCAATCGGTTTGGGAGAGCAACATCAGGCAAAACAGGAAAAGTATACATTATATGATATCAGGAGACTATTAAGAAGATGCGGATACGTAGACTCTTCATTGAAGACTGGGGAAAAGACCTATTTCTTTGTAAAGAACCTTGTAACTTTTCCCTGTGTAACCCTTTTCGCACCTAGCCCAAGTTCCCCATGCTCATCAGCATTAGCCTTCAATGGCCAGCAAAATCACCGCTGACAGGCTACCATGAGGGAATGCAAATGCCCAAGAACTCTGTAAAGAGTTTCAGGTTTAGTTTAATTTTTTGTTTGTTTTGTTTCAAAGTGTCTCTCTGCAGAAACTTGGTATGTGCGCTGCGCTGTCACCATATGTCACCACGTCAGAGAACATCACTGTATGTCACAGAACAACAAATTCGTGGTGAATGTTTTTCTTGGAGGTCTGACATTCAGCTTTATCACCATAACCCTGCAGCATCATGCCAAAGACAGAGTATTCCCTAACGGCTGTGGGAACCATACAGAAGTCCAAAGTCTTCAGCAGACTTAATTTCAAAGTTAGAAAAACCTAGTGAAATACAAGCACTGCACAGCACACAATGTCAGCTAGTCTTTGCTAAGAATTTAAAGTTGAAAGAAATATTCCCAGAATATATTAATGTAAAAAAAGTAGAAAAGATATCTTCAGAATGAACAAATCAAAGAAAAAGCCCTTAAGGCACATATCGCTGAAAGGCAATGAAGTTACACTGCTGAGGATTTTCTTTACTATGGACAGGATTGATATCATAGTCTGGTTAGTATCACCTGAAGCTTCCAATTCTGAGACCCTATTTTCAGTTCTTCACAACTTTATTTGTGGGCTGAAATTTTCCAACCTCAAAGAAGCATGCGAGTAAGACAGTAGTTCAGAAAGGGTTACTGAGAAGGTTAAGTGAAAGAAATAGGACTTGAACAAGATAAGAGAGAAGAGATGAGATAAGAAAGAAGTTGAATGAGTCCCAACTGGGGATAATAAGCAGAAAATCTGTGCCCACTAATGTAGCTTGAAATGAAACCCAAGATTGTTCTGTCTCACCATTTTTTTTTTCCTATCAGCACATCAGCTGTTACAGCATCTTACATTGCTTGGCCTCAGAAATAGCAACTTAAAATTGCTATCAGTTAATCCATCACATCAAGACGCAGAAGTCTGTACAGCTATCTTGAGATTCAGCCTTGATGATGACCCACACTGGTGCCAACATGATATCCCCCAATAGAATTACTACGTTTTTTAAAATTAAAAGTTTATACATGAATACAAAGCCAAAAAGTTTGTTACAAGAAGACCAATGTGCTTCCTAAACCAAGCACACAAACTTTCAGGAACGCTAGAGATAAGTTTGCCTCAACAATGTGATTTTTAGTCCCTATGCATGTGTGCAAGACATTTTCTATTACAGGCTCAGAACTGTGTTTTTTCTTTCCATGTAATTCCTTTTTCAGGTTCTGCACAAGAGAACATGAGCTAAAGAACCACCATTCATTTCTGCTGAGAAGATGGTTGTCTTTCCCTCTTGTTAAGTAACGTAGCAGATATAGTCATAGAGGCAAGGCTTGCACGCCAGGAAGAGGAGAAGGGATGGTCTCAGAGCTAACATGGATGATCTGGAATCCATTTTTGCTTCTGCCAACAATTTCCAATGAGATACTTTGTAAGTCATTAAACAAAACTCTTCTCTTAGATGATCTGAGGACTACCTATGAGTTTGCCAAGAGAATGAGAGTATGAGAAGACCAGTTCCCTCAGGAGAGCCGATCCTAGCTTGCTCCCCTCAATGGACACATCTGCCACCGTCCTTGAACAGCAAAACCAGAAATATAATCCTTACTTTTGGAATAGTTCAAAAGCACGAAAAAATAGCTTAAAGGAATACCTACATATATTTGGTTTTCCCCAAAACCATTTTTGAGAGAGAGAGAGTGAGTGAGAGAGATGCTTTGCTCTTCAAAGAACTAAAGATATGGAGACTAGCCTGACATAAAGAATTGGCTTGAGAATAAAAGCAAGCCGAGCATAGCCACTAGTCTACAGAAAAACCCAAATAACAGCTGGAATTCAGTGCTGAGTGCCTGGCATTGGACACATAGTCCTTGATTCTTGGAGGCACCTGCAGCCCCAGGTGAAGTAAATGGCAGCTCTCACAGGATGCAAAGTTTCTTATACATGCATTGTTTGACCCATCACACCCCATATATGCACGATTACAGGATTATTTCTTACATGTTTGTCAGCTCATGCTACTTATTCCCCATCTGCAGTCACTGTCTGCACGTGCCATGAAAATTATTGTCATCGTAGATCAAAGATTATGCCTCCAAAAGACAGAGTAAGCAGGAGGAGGAGAAAAACTCTCAAAGAATATGAATTGCATCAATATCATATATAGTGAATTCAGCAATAAAGAATGCAAGATTCAGTAAGTATGAACAAAGAAAGACTTCCAGTAGAAGCAGAGAAGAAATAATTATTTCTTCTTTATTTTTTTCCTTCCCTCAAATGTTCTTATTTCTGAAACCAGATATTATAAGTCAATGATTATATTTAGTTCTCTTTTAAAAATGCCTTACATTTTGTAACAAAAGAGCTTATTTTAGTTAGGGTCAGGGAAAATTTGATGGTTCAACTAGGCCACTCTTTAGTATACTGGTAATACTAACTTCCAGTCTCTCATTTGATGCAAAGGAAGCTTTTGTGATAATTGTCTCTTTGAAAAGGCACCAACAGAGTTGTCAATTTTTAAGCTGTCAGGCTTGAACAGTGTATATGTACAACAGAATCTGTGCCTTATTATACTAATATCCAGCAGTGTTGCTAAAATAAAAGTCTTTTGGTAATACTTCTACAATTACTCTGCACTTCATTCCTTTGCAGTCTTAGCCATTGCTGATTCAAACCTTCCCATCATCAGTACTTTTACCCACGTATTCTAAACGTTTGTTTTGTTGTTTGGGGTTTTTTTGGGGGGGGGGGCTAGGGGTGGGATGGAGTGGGGGTGGGGTGTCAAGTAAAACCAGTAAGATTTTACATTTTCCAAAATTCTGAATTACTTTTTTTCTGTATTTATTTTTACATTAAAATTTTGATAGTCTACATAGCCTGTTTTTCATGAGAAATTGTGCGTTTGGGGTTTTTTTATATATACATACAATACAAATCCTCACCATACCTCTTCATTCCTGGATATGAAATAGCTGCTTCTGTTCTGCAGCTCAGCTGGGCCAGCGAACTGGGGGATATGCAAGAAAGCCGCCAGATACAAATGTCATGTCTTTTTTGTTCAAGAGCAAAGGGAGTTAACCTGTGTGACTCCAGCCTCACGTAACTCACAAGCAGGTTGTACGTGGTTCCCACAGTCAGTCTGCATCATTTCCCTGGCAGTGGGTTATGATGGTGTGGAGGCTGGCAAGAAATCTGAAACTGTTGACATGGTGAGCAGCAAGAGCTACTCACACTAATGCTGAGTGGGGAGTCACTCCCAGGTGGCCTTGGCTGCACAGCCCATTCCTGAGCAGCAGCCTGCCTAGACACCCTAATTTCCCCCTCTCAGCGCTGCATCCTACATCCCTAGCTACAGCAACATCTTGGACTGTGGTTTATATGGTCTGGCGGGGTAAGAATCCTTATCCTAGACTTACAACATTCTGTTAAGCCTCATTAAAAAAAAAATGAAACATTTGTAATTTTTAAAATGTGAATTACAGTTTCAATAACACAATGCCTATTAAATGATGACTGTTCTGTTGTACCTGAATTTCAAAATTAAACCAATCCAGTCAGCACAGCATAAACACTTACTGCTATACTATGCACAAACCCTTTACACCACAGACTGTTTTGGCTCTGAATAATTTATCTGAAAAAAAAAGCCAACAACCAACTGTTAAATTTAAAACCGATAAAAACAATACCCACATAAGCACGTATAATACTCACTCAGCTTAGTCACACAATGACTTCATGGCTCTATCCATATTCTTAATAAAAGTTTAAGAGTTCACAGGAGAGTACAAAAAATACCGTTTACACATTTCTCCAGTGGTATTATTATTAAACATTTATTCAATCCAGAAGAACTTTAAAAATACAGTTTACATCTCTCCATGTTTATTTACTTTTTGAATTCCTGCTCTAACAATGAAGAAAAACCACACAGGGAACTCAGTTTCATTTCACTTTTTAAAGTTAGTTCAACCTACAATTACTGCATATTTTTGTCTGAAGACATTGGAATAAGCAACGTGTGTAAAAGCAGCTTTAAAAAAGAATTTCTTTGGTTACAGAAACATCACTGCCTTACTTAGATCTATTCAGAGACCCCTCAGCAAACTGCTAGATTTGAGGATAAAATAGCATTCTCTTTTAGGCAGCATACCAAAGGTCTGTAACAAGTCAGTGGCAAAAATCACACCTAGATACCAAAACACCTCCCAAAAGCAGGGGTCACTCCTCCTTGGAACAGGCTTTGGTGTCAGAAGCAAGGCTCCTAACCTTCAGTGGCCCTGACTATCGCTCCACGAGGAGCTTTACTCCTGCATCCAGCCACCAAGGTTGGACTTGCAGAAGTAAAAGAGCAGATGAAAGCAGTTCAGCGATCATTCAGCTCAGAGACCAAGTAACAGGCCAGCAGCTCATCTGGGTTAGAAAGAAAGAAAGAAAAAAAAAACAACCCACAAACCACAGCAAGGTCACGAATACAACATACAACATCAAGGACAGGAAACTCCTGGCTGTGCACTCAGTTACCCTTATGGGAAGGGCATCTAACCGGGAATGCACCTTTCCCTTAGATTTCAGGCTTGCTGCTTACCTGCCATGGAAGTGTGAGATGAGAGGCTTAGTCTTTTGTATCTGCCCTGAAGGGTTTGAGCCTTTTGGTGGTCGAAATCTACCAGGGCATGTTAGAAAGAGGGCTGGAAGGAAGGAATTGCAGGAATGCTAATAGCAGCAAACAAGAGGAACCGGTTCCAGTCTGTACTCCCAGCCTACCACAGCCCTCCCCAGGAGTTAATTAGGCCTTAAACTAAACCCTGTGTCACCTTCTGCCTGGAAAATTTACTGCAAAAGAACAAGGTCATCACTCAGACATGTGGAAAGATTGGGACAAAAGTTTCGTGTACAACATGCCATCAGACCCTTGTGCACACGCACATCGATACAGATTTTAACTACATACCTAATACATGATGCACATGTATAGAAAGAATGATAAAAAGTGAACTAATTTTATACAGCTATTATAATGGGGGTGAAGAGGAATTAATTTTCAAAGGACTGGTGACAAAGAAAAGGAAAGAAAACCCTAAAAGCACAATGCATCACTATATAGCTAGAGTTCATAGTGTTGAATCTCAGTCATATAACATTCACTGTAATCTTTACCCCATTTTCTCTCTTTCTTGTCAGGTTTCATATTGATACCAGGTCCCATTCTACAATAGGACTTGCAGGCAGAAACCTTTCATCCCGTGAAGTTCTCCCGTGAAGTCAGTGGAGATGGCCAACAAGAGCGCAAATAAATCGCCTACCTGCTATCAAACCGCTAAACCATTTTACACATTCTTAATGCGCAGAACCCTATTCCGCCGAGTCATGCATACCCTTGCGCAAACACCCACAAGACTCCGTTCTCAGGCAGAGGTGTAAGCACCGCTGTAAAACAGCGGCCTCCTATCACACAGATTACAGTAAAAACCTGTCTCTCCGTACGACCTTTGAATCATATTTATTGCGGGAACCTGTAAAAACGAAGGCGTCCCACAGAGCGGAAGGTACCCAAAGCCACCCCGGGCACGGCCTGCCCAGACCCTTTTGCGGGGGGAGCCTGGTACAGCCGCTCCCCGATGGGGCAAAACGGTGGTGGGGGGGGGAACCCCAGACCGACCATATTGGCTGCTTTGCCTTTAGACAGGGCTCCTCTCAAATAAAGAGCGGCACAACAGGTTGTTATAACGACCAGCCCAAGGAGTGCTTGGTTTGATATACACCTGTACGTATATACATCTATATATCTCGAGACACATCTCTGGAAGGGCCCCCCGGGGGTCCTTCCTGGCGCCGCCACCCCCGAACTCCCTCCCGGCAGCGAGTTTTCTCACTCACCTCTACCCCCGGGAAGCCCCAGCTGCTTTCACCTTCCCTCACCGGCGGGGAAAACCCCCGCGGGTCCCGGGGATAAGGAGCCGGGGCGGAGCGGGCCTCCGGCGACAGGCGAGCCTGGGCCCCTCCGCACTCCCCGGGGCGGGCAGCCGGGCGGGGCCGGGCCGGGCTCACGTACCTGGCGGCGGCGGTGGTGGTGGCGGGTGCTCGCAGGCACCGCAGGTGTTTCTCCCGGCCGAGACGAGGCGGGAGGGCCGCGGCAGCGCCGCCACGGGACCGGCCTCACCTGCGGGCGCGCAGGCGGGCGGCCGGAGGAGGGGGCGAGGCCACGGGCCGGGGCAGGGCGGGCGCCTCCGGCCCCTGGGAGGCAGCGGGCCGCGCTGAGGCCGCCCTCGCCTCAGGCACGGGGTGGGGTGGGGCGGGCCGGGCCGGGCCGGGCCCGTACCGAGCCCCGCTGACTGAAATAGAGGCGGAGTGAAGGGGGTCTGTGGGGGAGACGAAGCAGGGTTCTCGTTGTCCACACAGGTGAACCGGGGCGGGGGGCAGCTGTTAGAGGGAATGCCGCCGGGTGCCGGAGGCACGGCTCGGTTCCGGGCCGCCACTGGCCTTTCGGTTTTCTTTCCCGCGGGTGGTTTGCGGCAGGAGACGGAGGGAGCTGGGCGGGGGGTGCGGTGCCGGGGCGGCGGTACCCGGGCCCAGGGCCCCGGGCCCACCCCGCAGGCCCTGCGGGGCGACTGCAGTGGGGAAGTGAAACCAGGTGCAAAAGCAAGATGTGGAAATTAATCTCTTTTTACCACTTCCTTATTGTTTAGGGGGAGGGGTTACCAAGTTTTCAAGCATCCCCATCTAACTACAGTGGGGAGCAATGAACATAGTGGCAAAGAGCCCTGGGGGGACTGGGACGATGGTGACCCACCCTTCAAAATTCATTCAGGTGATGCAGAGGAGTCAGATGTGGCCCTTCACTGTAAGGCACACGCATGCTGGTGGGCTCTGTGCTGCAAACGTTTGGTGGCATTGCTCCATCTGCCCAAGGAGTGAACAGCCAATATATGCCCGGTGTAATTTTCCAGTCTGTATGACCAGCATTTATCCATTTTCATGTACCTTTTTTATAAGTATGTGACACCAGTAGCTCCTCTAGGTCTACCCAGCTATCCTCGTGCAGTTAGGAGAGGTCCAAAGTACCACCAGCGTCCTGACAAAAGACTCCAAGTTGATCTTTCGTCCCACAGTTTCACCCGGATTGTGCCATTTTCTTTATACTCCCTCAAACTCACACCAGGAAATTGTCATTGCCAGTAGAAAAGTGGGAAGTAAGGTGAGATAAACACAATTAGAGGCACAAGGACACCACCTCAAATGAGTCACAAATTGCAGGATGCTTCCACTGCTCGGGGAAAATCCTGCCAGACTCTCCTTCCCCAGCTCCTGCTGGTGGCTTCTGTCAGAAAGGGGGCTATGGGACATGGGGTCTGAGCCAGTGCGACTGCCCTTTACAGCTCTGGCTGCATGGTACACCCCTCACACTGCCTTTTCCAAACAGAAATCTTCTCACTGTGGACTCACTCCTGCTTCTGAGTGATTAATTCATGCAATATCTTTTCTTTCTTCTGTCCATCTGGAGAAACCTCCTCTTCACCCCACTTTACTGGAATTAATAGGAATTTCTGCTAAGTGCACAACTTTGTATTCCTACTATTAAATTGCATGTCATTTCTCTTTCTCCTGCCCGCAGACTCATCCAATTCTTTCCATAGGGTATTCCAATCCTTTTCTGTTGTAACAGCAGGTCTTGGGTTTATGTCATCAGCAAATTTCATTAGCGCACTCATGTTTTTTGTGCCAAGGTCACTAATAAAATTTTAGCTAAGATTAGTTCTGAGATCATTCCCTATGGAACTGCATAAGTAACCTCCTTCCATCTAGAGTTTCTCTTTCAGCACATGCTATTGTCCTTACTTTTCATTTCTTACATTCATTCGCATCTCTCCATCTTAATTAATATTTTCTCACATGGCGCCCTCTCAAATGTTTTATTGAAGTCCAGATAGATTTGATCTACTGTATTTGCATTGTTTGAGAAAATGATTTATCAGACAAAGATGTTGGCTTAGTCTGGTATGTTCTATCTTTGGTGAAGTCCTGCTGCATTTTAACTAGCTTTTCATATACCTCCACATCTTTAATTAGTTTTTCCTTCAGCATGTGTTCTAAAGCCTTGTGTACTAATGAGGTCAGATAAAAGAGCCTGTAGTTGCTTGGATCAGTCCATTTTCTCACCAAGTACAAGTCCCACACAGAAGCGTCCAGACTTTTCAGTGTCTTTCCTGGGATGCTGTGGCTACAAGGTCCGACCTGAAATTAAGGCACAGCACGCCTGTGATTGATTTTAGACTTAACCCCTCAGGCTGAAAAAGCCAAATGTTATACTTTTTTACTTCAAAGCCTGCCTCACAGTTGTTTTTTTTCCCCCAAAACCATGCATTCAGATTGCCTAGTTCCCAGATTTACTTACAGTCATGCCTTTGAGATTTTATGTACACTCCCTGAACGCACTGGCATTGCTTCGCATATACTATACCTCTTTTCTGTTTCAAATGCATTTCTTTATGTTTGTATTTTTATTTTATTAACAGTTTGTCTGCAACCCAAAAAGAACAGTTGAAGAACACTGCTTCTACTTTCTTCTATGTGAACACATCCAGTCAATGGATTTAGAAGAATCTTATTATTTTAAAACAAAATAATTTTTCTCCTCTCCAATTGCAGCCAACTGCCACCTCAAAATGAGATGTAGAGGTGAAGCTCATGGATAAATGAAATGTTAAGTTTGTCCTACAAAATCCAGAGAGAGCTTTTTCTCTAGTTTTAGTTTGGTCTTAAAAGAGATCTCTTTCCATGGACTTTGCCACTTAATTGATTCAAGACTCCAGGCTGCTTTTGTCCAGATGGTGAAGTCCATGATGAGGTCATTGCTGAGAGTGATGTATAATTCCCTCAGAGCAGTAGCACAAATGGGAAGGGAGGCAGGCAAGTCCAGATTTTCGGCTGGACTGCCATACTTCCATCCTTCAACCGGCATGAAACTCTCCCCTATCGTACCCTCTATGTCCCTTTGCATGTCTGAACAAACAGTTTTTTTTTGAGAACTCTATATGGACCCCAGCCTACAACACTGATCTCAGTTTGTAGGACGAGGCTATATAGAAATTTCTGAGAGGACCTTCTGGTCACAGAGATCTTCTGAGCAGCAAAATTTAAATCAGAACAGTGATGACTGTAAGGACTGTAGGACCTGGATGAGGGGATCGAATGCACCCTCAGTAAGTTTTCAGAAGACACCAAGTTGTGTGGAAGTGTTGATTTGCTTGAGGGTATGATGGCTTTACAGAGGGATCTGGACAGGCTGGATCAATGGGTTGAGACCAAAGATATGAGGTTCAACAAGGCCAAGCACTGGGTCCTGCACTTGGGTCACAACAACCCCATGCAGTGCTACAGGCTTGGGGAAGAGTGGCTGGAAAAGTTGCCTGGAGGAAAAGGCCCTGTGGGTGTTGGTTGACACCCAGCTGAATATGAGCCAGCAGTGTGCCCAGGTGGCCAAGAAGGCCAAGAGCATCCTGGCCTGTATCAGGAATAGTGTAGCCAGCAGGACTAGGGAAGTGATTGTCCCTCTGTATAAGGCACTGGTAAGGCCGCATCTTAAATACTGTGTTGGTTTTTGGGTCCCTCACTACAGGAAAGACATTGAGGTGCTGGAGCGTGTTCAGAGAAGGTCAACAAAGCTGGTGAGAGGTCTGGAGAACAAGTCTCATGAGCAGCAGCTGAGAGAACTGGTATTGTTTAGCCTGGAGAAAAGGAAGTTGAGGGGAGATCTTATTGCTCTCTACAAATACCTGAAAGGCGGTTGTAACGAGGTGGGAGTCAGTTTCTTCTCCTGCGTAACAAGCGGTAGGACAAGAGGAAATGGCCTCAAGTTGCACCAGGGGAGGTTTAGGATGGGTATTAGAAAAAATTTCTTCACTGAAAGGGTTTTCAAGGATTGAACAGGCTGCCCAGGGAAGTGGTTGAATCACCATCTCTGAAGGTATTTAAAGGACGGGTAGATGTGGTGCTTCAGGACATGTTTTAGCAATGGCTTTATCAGTGTTAGGTTAATGGTTGGTCTCAATGATCTTAAAGGTGCCTTGAAACCTATGTGATTCTATGATCATTGTTGGAAGACTTCAGTGCTAACTCAGCTGTTCATCACCTCCCGTTGGTAGAATGCCTGTGCAAGGTTTATACCGCTTGTGTTATTTTAACTGCACTGGTAGATGATCAATATTCTGTAGGTAGGATCTAAAACTATGTGTAGACTAGACTTTGGTCACAGAAAACAAGTTTTACTGATAAAATAGTGGAGTAACATCAGGCTGCAGATTTTTACTTGGTAAAAGATCACCTTTGTTTTCTCTCAAGGTGCAATAGGTTTGCTTGGTGGGTCTCTAAGATAAGACTCAGCACTGAGGCCAGCTGACCTTATGCAAACTGGAGGAAAGATCAACAGAAACAGCAAGGTTATGTTTTCTAGTAAGGCTGTGACATCTCACTGGGTTAAGATTAATGTCATACAACCTTTTTTTTTTCCAGAGTAAGAGAAGACTATATAGGAGAACGTACCCAATTTGACTCTACCGTGTGTATATATTCTAGCCTTTTATTTCATATGAACAAGAACCAAATGTATGCTATTTGTCATCTCTAAATCTGTAATTTATGTACGGGTTCACTTAAGGAACATAATTCACTATTGTTAAAATTCGCTTTAGAGAAAGTTGCAAATGAGAGTCCTCTAACGCAAAATGTCTTAATATGGGGCACCATCTCCTGTAATACTAGAGTTATTTATGATGTATAATGTATCAGTTACCACGAGGAATGCAACATAAATACATAGATTCAGTGGAACCTCCAATATTCTTTCAACATGTCTGTAATTTCTAAAATGGCAGTGCAGTACTACTGTATGGATAATAAAGCAAAAACATAATTTAAAAGGCGAGAAGAAATTCCTGTTATACCACTTAGAGTATAAAATAATACATGTCAGTAAAGAAGAATTGCTTGTTTTCTGGTTTTGTTTCTTTAATACTTCCCCCATTCATGCAACTTGTCAGAGCCTTTCATTGCTACAAAATAGAATTGAACGCTGAAGGAAAGCTGCGAATCGAAAGCAAGATTTAAGGGACTGAAGAGTTGTTTGAATTTTCTTTTTCCTCTCCGTTTGCTTTCACACATGTTTATGAACTCACAGTTGGATTTCCTCAAACAGGAAATTCCACAGTAATTATCATTAGTGAGCTATGGTAATAGCGGTCCCGTGAATCCACAGGCTCTTTTCAAAGTCATTCCCTTTTAAAGGAAATAAATGCTAATATGGGCCAAATCCTCATTTGCTGGGTTAGTGTCACTGAATTTAGCAGCAGAACAATTTAGTCTGGCAAATCATCCATACACTTGTTTGAAACAAGCTAATTATGAGGCATAGAGTAACAGCAAGACTATGTTGTGTGACCCAAAAGTACTACTGAAGCACTGCTGTACAAATACATTTGTTGGTTTAGTAGATAATGTAAACAAAAAGCAAAGTAAGCCTGGCTGGTAATTCCTGGAGGGCAGAGATAAGTAAGGGTCGATAAAGAAAGATTACAGATATGGATTTTTCTGAGAAATACCACAGACAACAGAAAGAAGCACATTGGCCTCAACCAGCGGTCCACCCAGCCCAGGCCCTGCCTTTCAGTGCGTACCAGATGTGTCAAAAACATCATACATTTTCTAGTAGGAAGACATGACAAAATTTGTCCCTTGTGAAGATTTAAATGGAATCCATAAAAGATTTGGTCTTCAACCAAAGTGTGGAATTTAAATCCCTCTCTAAATTTTTGAAGAACTGATGAATAATCTCAAAAATCAGTTCATCAGTTTCATCAGCACTTGTCCAGAAACCTGTTCATGAGTTTCTTTTTACCTCATCTTTAGCACCTACCTGAATTACATGTAAGGTGATGACACCGTTTACCACAGCATTCTCCTTGGGAAACTGCTTATGGCTTTAATGGGTGCACTCTTTGCTGGGTAAAAAACTGGCTGGATGGCCGGGCCTAAAGAGTTGTGGTGAGTTAAATCCAGTTGGTGGCCAGTCACAGGTGGTGTTGCCCAGGGCTCAGGATTGGGGCCAGATCTGTTTAATGTCATTATCAATGACCTGGATGAGGAGATCAAGTGCACCCTTAGTAAGTTTGCCCAACACCAAGTTGGGCGGGAATGTTGGTCTGCGTGAGGGTATGATGGCTCTAC
Source organism: Vanellus vanellus (assembly GCF_965231255.1). Classification (NCBI taxonomy): domain Eukaryota; kingdom Metazoa; phylum Chordata; class Aves; order Charadriiformes; family Charadriidae; genus Vanellus; species Vanellus vanellus. Next base: position 78,622,949 of record NC_138905.1, on the reverse strand, counting down.
AGAGGGATCTGAAGGCTGGATTGATGGGGCGAGGCCAGTGGTATGAGGTTCAACAAGGCCAAGCACTGGGTCCTGCACTTGGGTCACAACAACCCCATGCAGCTCTACAGGCTTGGGGAAGAGTGGCTGGAAAGCTGCCTGGCAGAAAAAGAACCTGGGGGTATTGGTTGACAGCCAGCTGAATATGAGCCAGCAGAGTGCCCAGGTGGCCCAGAAAGCCAACACCATCCTGGCCTGTATCAGGAATAGTGTGGCCAGCAGGACCAGGGAAATGATTGTCCCTCTGTATAAGGCACTGGTAAGGCCGCATCTTAAATACTGTGTTGGTTTTTGGGTCCCTCACTACAGGAAAGACATTGAGGTGCTGGAGCGTGTTCAGAGAAGGTCAACAAAGCTGGTGAGAGGTCTGGAGAACAAGTCTCATGAGGAGTGGCTGAGGGAACTGGGATTGTTTAGCCTGGAGAAAAGGAGGCTGAGGGGAGATCTTGCTCTCTACAACTACATGAAAGGAGGTTGTAGCAAGGTGGGGGCTGGTCTCTCCTCCCAAGTAACAAGCAGTAGGACAAGAGGAAATGGCCTCAAGTTGCACCAGGGGAGGTTTAGGATGGGTATTAGAAAAAATTTCTTCACTGAAAGGGTTTTCAAGCATTGGAACAGGCTGCCCAGGGAAGTGGTTGAATCACCATCCCTGGAGGTATTTAAAAGACATGTAGATGTGGTACTTAGGGTCATGGTTTCATGGTGGACTTGGCAGTGTTATGTTTATAGTTGGACTTCATCTTAAAGGTCTTTTCCAACCAAAATGATTCTATGATTCTATAACTTGAACTTTGCTTTCTGACATGCATTCATTCATCAGAAATTGTTCCCAAGTTATGGACCAAGAAGAACTGTCTTGTTTCAGGTCACAGATCTCAATTTCTACCAAAGCTTTTCATCGGTTTTCATCAAGAGCTCTCTCTCGATAAGCACAAGTTAGAAGTGCAACTGTGAGGGTAGTCTTTGTATGAAAGGATATTATCATCATCAGAACAGAATTGAGAACAGAGTTCTTCCCAAATCAGTTTCCAATGCAAATAAAACAGCGAACAGTAGAATCAGCACATATGGCAGTAGATTTTTATTAATTGGTTAACAACTCCAATAACATAGATGCCTACACATCAAAGTCATGTAAACAGAGCTCAATCACCATATGGAACTAGAGCAAGATGATAATGGGCAACAAAGCACAGCAGTCCTATTCATGTTCCATATGGCTTCTGTTGACTTCTATCTATTATGCTGAAACTTCTCTGTACGCTATTATGGAGTATCATGTATTGCTTCTCAAAATGCATGTATGAAATTAGGAATCCAAGTGTACTAAAACTATCCCAAAAATACAGAAGTTACATAAAGAGAACTTAAACTGTATATTTTTTATATGATTTTTTTCTGTATCGGTATCATGCTTGCTCGAACCCAACTTAATTTTTTTCCGTTTGATGAAGATGGTTAAGCTAAATCTTACTGCACCACCAGGAGAGCCCTTTCTACACTAATGAAAGAGGTCCTTTTGTTATAGCACAAGTATTGCAATATTGAACCTTAGGAGAGAAACACAAAGGCTGCTGGCAGCAAATACAAGCAAAGGTATCTATTTACACATTCTTTTATCTGCAGCATTCCAAGTGTATAGTACAATGTAGATTATTTTCCTGTCTAGCACGACAAATGGACATAGATTCTTATTCCACAGTGAAAGGGATAGAAAGACACAGATACTTTGAGGAATTCACTTGGGAGAAACAAATCACTATTGTGAAAAGCCTGATGCTTTTCCTGCTTTCAGCCTGAACATATATTTCATTTGGAGGTAATAATTAACAGTTTGGATTTTTCAGACAGATGTGCTAAGTACACCTTTTGAAAATCAGACACAGATGGCCCTTGCAGAATGAATTGCCAATGCCAGTGCTTTTCCAAGTGACATGGGAGTACAATCAAAGCACGGTGGCTTTCAGGTCTGGTCTGAGTCTCAGTGAGTAAGGGGAAGAGATGAAGAGAAAGCAGAAAGAAGAGCCTTCCATCTAGTGGAAGCTTTTTTTTTGACAGCTGATTCAGAACTGTCTGCAATTTTAACAGCAAGTTCAGTCTAGCAACCAGCACTCGCAGAGCCCTGTGCTTCTGTATATCACAGCAGATAACTAGAGATTGGGATGCTCTACTGACACGTGGTCCAGCTTCAAACCACTTTCTCACCTTCCCTGGCATGCTCAACACTTACGGTAAGCAGTCAGTGTTCGCATCTAAATTATTTCAGAAATGAGGTGTGGGGAGCATGGTATTGCCTTTATTTTTCTTCCTAAAATAGGAGTGTGATTCAAACTGTAACACCTGTTTGAAATTGGAGCTTTCCTTCAGAAATCGAGAAGGGCCTAGAGGCTTGCTGTTGAACCACATCTTTGTACACTACCGGACACGTGTCTCGTGGTTGGTTTAAAGGCTATTGCCTACTGGTTTTGTCATTTCGACTGGAGTGTTACTGATTTTTTAGCTGAATCAAAGCAAGTTTGATGTCTGGTGTCCAAAATATGGGAAAGAGCAAGTGAAAATGGGGCAGCTGCTGTTTGGGATCCACTGACTATCAAGTAAAGCCTCCTACTGCTGAAAAATGAAGTGAAACAACAAAATTTCTGGCAGCAGGAATGGCCTGCAGTGCATAATGAAGGAGGCGTCACATACAACTACCACAGCTAGTACTGTTTCCCCGTAAATAATTACCCACTTGAACAATTAACATTAATGCCCTGCATGTAATTAATTTTGACTCAGGTCTGGTCCCTCTCCTATGGTCAAGTCAAAAGAAGGTAGTGCTGCTTCTTTCCTTGGTGACCTTGTAGACCTGAAGTGTGTACTTGCAAAGGATCACCTCCACCTGGCAAGGCATGAAAAAGAAAACTGGTTACACTATAAACCACACACTGCTGGGCTTTTTCCTCTCTCCCATCAATGATAGTCTTCCAAACAAAAGGCAGCAGAGGACTTGCATGCTTAATTTCCCTAAACAGATTTATAAACCGCAGCAGCACCCTAGCAGGTGCTGAGGTTTGAAGTTTCCCATTTGCCTTTTTTTTTTTTTCCTTGAGCAAAGGCAGCTGGTGAGCTATAGGGAAATTGCAAACTTTTAAAGAAAGGGCTTAATCCACCATCTGAGATTCACAGAAGCATTAAGTCATTATTCAAATGAAAAGCTGCTTTTATCCATTAACATATTTTTGTCAACAACAAAAAAAAGCAAGATGCTGATATGAGGGGAGATATGCGCATTCTTATTTATATGGTAATTGAATGGTCAGGGAGTTTGCCTGTTATTTTCCTAAGACGTGGTACACGTCAATTAAAACTATGTTGCGCTACTGTTCTAATGGAAACTGGCACCATTAAGAAATCTTTTCTTCTTCCTAAGATGTGATGGGGAAAGAGGCATTGAAAGTCAACCAATTTATGCAACCTACTTTGTAACATGATTGCTGGCTTTTGCCTTTCTACAGACAAAGCAAAATTAATAATTCTTCTCTGTAACAAGTGACAAGAGAATTATTTCTGTCTATCAAACTCATCCTAAATAGGAGTAAGAATATTGCTTCCCCTCCCATAAATTTGCATATTTAGAGTGTTCTTAGTAAAATCTGGTGCGTTATAATTCAATGGCTCATATTCTTTGTCAATCAGGCTTCTTTCAAGAGTGAAAATATTTTTAAAAGCCAGTGTACAACTGCAATTTTCTTGTGTCCAAGCAACGCATGCTGTAAATCACGGTGCAAAAAACTCTGGCTTCATTTAGATGGGCAGAGTTCCAGTGACACTGGTGGTGCTCTGGTTGGGCTGAGCTGGGTCCAAGAAGTCCAGCAAGCTCCTCTGCAAATGCATCATTAACAGAGATAATTGTCAGTGCTGAAGAGGAACCCTGAGAAGACATATCTTACTGTTGTGTAAGTATCCTTTTAATACCCTGGGTTCATCACTCACGCTGGAGCTGCTGCTTAGCGTTCAAGCCAAGGGAGCCATTCGTCACCGTTTTATGCCTACCTGTCTTTCGATCTATGCAAATTGCCCAGGGCCTCACCAAAAAGAAACCAAAAAGACAAATCACTATCCAGTGGTGTGGCATTATTAGCATTTTTTGCTGAACGTGCTTACACATACGGCACTAGTTTTCCTACCTATGCAGCCTCAGCCCGAAAAGGGACAAGTTGAGGCACAGAAAGGTAAATACATAAGTGCTATCAGGAATTACAAAGGTCAAAACCATCATTTAGATTGGGGTTTGAGGGGTTGTCGTCAAGAAAATGTGAACCAGTCATCAGAAATTTCTAAAAGGTGAATTGCCTAAATCTCAAAGTAGCATGTCTAGATAACAAAGATAACACAGAAAGACAAAGCTCAGACTCCCAGGCTGTGCAACACCCCTCTGCTCTGGATTAGTTTCCAGCATCCCATGAGGAAGACACGTCAGAGCATGATCGTGGAAGATGAATTGCGTAAACACTTGGCATGCTAAGCACAAGACCTAAGCACAGACTCCGTAATCCTGAAGGGGAGAATAAAATATCTTCCCAGATAAATTTGCACTAAGTCTGTATGATGCCTTTATCCTATCACGTTTTGTCCATGGAACATCTTTCTACAAATGTAACTTGAAAAAGGTTTTAGATTTGGGAATAATTGGGGTAGAGTGTTTTTTGGTATGCACGAAAGGTAATGCAGTATTTACAAAGCCCAGTGATGCTGTCATACAAGTTCTCAAATTTGAACCCCCCTGCAGTGCCCTAAAACATATTCATGAGAGAGGATTCAGAAGACAAGAAGCATTCATAAGCCAATGGAATATATGTACTTAAAGTTAAATAACATTAGTTGGCCAAAGCAATGCTACACAGCCTAATGATATTGTAACTGTGCAACTGAGATAAGAGGGAACTTGAGGGTGTGAGTGATAAGCAGCTAGACTAACATGGATGATATCTATAATCCATCAGTGAAGAAAAAAAGGACCAAGAAAAAGCTACGCTGGACGCTGTGGTTTTGTAGGATGAGGAGGTGCAGTGGAGGAAGTCGAGACGTTTGCAGGTTGATTTAAAGTGTCCACAGTGGTTAAAGGACTCTGGCCTTAGCTGAACACGTGGTGAATGGAGTTAGGACTTCCCATACTGATGAGGTAATCAGCCAATTAACAAGTGCGTACAGAAGATGGTGGTACTATAACTGCTCTTTGTATTAACAATAGCAAGTAGACAGTATGTGCCCCAGCTTCAAAGACTTACGGTGTTTGATGCTTTTTATATACATAATCGGCAAAAATGCATCCCAGGGAAATGACACCTAACATCTTACTGATACTACAAAATTGTACAGCTTTAGCTGTATTGATATACTTATTGCAGGACAACTACCTATAGAAATGGATGCTGATACAAATGTGAATAAGGTGTTCTGCCCAAGGCACTGTCATTTTCATTCAACAACCAGGATTTCCACAAAAGTATTTAGGGTTATCAAAAAAAAATAATAGTGAAACAAAAGCTGAGACTAGATTCATGTATTGGATTGGGATTGGAATTCTCTCAAGCTACAGGACTGTAAAATTTTATAACATTTACATTTTTAAATCATAATTCATTGAAAAGCAAATGAGTATTATGCATTATTCTTGAAAACATTAATTCTGATTTGCATACTATTACAGAAGTATCCTACTTTCCAATACCAGAATTTTTAATAAAAAATTAATTTGTCAAGCATTTCATTTCATCCACTTAATCATGATCTGAAGATACTACTCTGGAAAATAGAACAAGGACAACCTAAATGCAAGAGAAAAAAATATGATTGCATTTATTCTTACTGAAATAATAATATTTTGGATTAGGAACAATAGGAAATGCTACCCGAGGGGATGCAATTCTGCCTCCCCTTCAGTTGCTGGGGGAAATATCTTTGTTATATGCCCTCCTGAAACAGGTAGAGGCCGTATCCAAAGACAATGTTGCATATTAGAGCTGTTGTACTGGAAATAAGCCTGCTGATGCCCAATGCTCATCCATGTCTGCAGGTGGGGTGAGGAGGCAGCAGGAGTATAGCGATAGAGATTGTGGGCACCCGCTGAAGTTTTCTATGGCGGAAAATAATTTTTTATAACCAAAGAGCTCATGGGGAGGAAGGGGCTTCTGGACCAGAAAAATGATTGCAGCTACAAAGCCTGGCAGAGGTGGGGGCGGGTTACACTCTATTCGTAGGAAGGTTTGAGATATCAGTGGGAAATGACAGGAAGTCAGAGAAGACGAAATAATGCTATAAAAGAACTGAACGTTGGAAACAAGGAGTTTATGTTTTTTCATGGACCTTTGCATTTTTCATGCATATCTTCAATCTAAGGTCTTGCATGCACTCCCAGAAATCTGCCAAGACAGAAGAAAATGAAACCAACCCCATTTTCTCATGTCCCCGTCGTGTGAGAGGGGTTTTTTTTTGGTCCCTTCTGTTTTTATCCCAGGCTTTCCTAATGACTTATTTTTCTCATTCATCATGTATGCCGTTCTGCCTGCCTCTTGTTCATTCATACGTCTCATTGTGCCGCACACCTTCCAGGATACAGAGGTTGCCAGAGTGACGATGCATATTTCAAGGGTGACAAAAGAAGACATTCATTTAAATAACACACCAAAACTTGTGCTGAATATTCCCAAACACATCAGTACTTGGCACATAATCATTCTCCTTGACAGTATCCGAGTAAGGATGTACCAAGTGAAGATTATTCAGAACAGGCTGTAAATGCAAACTGAGTTGTGTTTGAAAACGAGCAAAGTTGAGGCAGCTTGATAACGTATAGTTTCGAGCTCCTGTAGTTATAAGACCCCGTGGATCAATTTTTGGAATCCCTGGTCCCATTATAAATTCCACAAACAATATTCTGCTCCTGGATGTTAACATGCTGAGTGTAGCAAGGAATCAGTTTACAGAAGTCCCTGTAGAGAGGGCAATGATATTACAAGCATCTGTTGTATTTTCAGAAGCATTGTGCTGCATTTTCCTCTTAGGGGTTATTACTATGAACAACCACTGCACACAAAAAAGCCAAAAGCCATTGGAAATAAAGCAGGAAAAATTAAAAGGAAGGTGTATCGTGCTTAGAAATTCTTTAAAAATCTCTGTACTTACGCAGAAACGTTCTTCAGAAAGTCCCAAAACTACAAGGAAATTCTACACATTCTACAGATGGTATTACTCAACCTCTGGGCTATAGCCTTTTATTTCTTTATATGCATTGGAGGAACTCAAGCCTCAGGCTTCACTGTGCTAGGATCTTCACAAATGCAGAACAGGAGGCCCACAAGAACTTACAATCTAAGAAAAATGCAAAAATCAAGCAGCAACGTATTAGACTATCTTACTAGAAGGTCTTCCAAATAGTCCAGGCCAAGTACTGTGTCCTAGCTCATCCTACCAAAAATCTCCAAACCAATACAATTAAGATCAAGTAACTTAAAACCACCTTTGGCCTAAAGGAGGTGTCATCTGTGTGTCATATTAATATTCCTTATCCTGTATGTGCGCCTGCATTTTAGTGTACGATAGCAGTTTACTATTTTTTTTTTTTAAGGTCGATTCTAGCAATAAAGATAGCTGGAGTTTCCAGTGATAGCAGATAAATAACAACAAATAGCCTTCCTGGTAGTTGAATAGCACATCTGATGATCTCTGCACAGAAGAGAAAGGATTTTCTAAATCTGCTTACTGTGATTAGCGGTAGTTTTAGAACCTCTTATACAGTGTCTTTAGAAGCTGTAAGCCAGATAAATTCCTCAGTATGAAAGAAAGAAAAAAGGCCCCCCAAAATATCCCCCAAGACTCCAAACTTGTGCAAATAAACCTTTCACTTTGCACTCAAATCTCTAAACCTATACAGGTAATCAAGTATTGTGTCGTGAATTTCAATTAGATTTTCATTCAAGATTTGCCTACTATGCTTTGATAGATTTTCCTTGTGATGTTTTACATTTGATCCACCTTTGCCAAAAAGAGAGGGGAATTTTTGAGCACAGTGTATACTCAGTACGCTTCTCTGTAAGCCCATCAATCAGTATCTATTGTGTCTGTTGCCAATTGGGTATTATTGCTAAATAATATATGCATGTTAAGTCCTCTGCTTGGGGAAGTCATTAAATCTGAGATGATCAAAAATCTCCGGACCTATAGCTACAGCAGCTATTGCCCAGAAGGTTTATCAATAGAAGAGAACTGATACATTGGCTGTCTTGCCATTTCAGATTGCCAAAGAGCCAGCACTGTGTGTGCCTCCACGCAGAGCAGCTGAAACCTTTATAGAAGTAATTGGTAGCTCGCCAGTTGAAAGCTTAGGTCAAAATCAATGGCGCTGCCGGCTGCCTAGGAATTGCTGCTATCCACTGCCGTAAATTAGGATCGGTCACCTTGAGAAAAGCACTGAAAGTTCAAGAACAGACCAAAAGCCTATTTAAGTAGCTCATCATTAATTATATCTAGACAACCCCCCCCGTACTGAGTTCACCCATCTTTCAAGTAATTTAAGTAACTATGAACAGAAAGGGGTCTGTGTTTATTTAAAGCTGAAGTGCATGCATCCTTCATATGTTACATAGAGTCTAGTGAAATATTGGGCGTGTCCCATTCATTCGTATTATCACTTGGTCTCTCATTAATGCTTTAAAAAGACGAGTCTTCATGTCTCTGAATCTCTTTTCCCACGTTTAAGATGAAATGTGATGTGCTGAGGACTCCATAGCTAGAAATGAGCAGCTGGCAGGAGAAGAAGAGTGCTATCATTTTCATACCATCAATTTCATTTAGCTTTGTTATTTTTTGGCAAGACACAGGCATAGTTGAAATAACTTGTCCCAGGATGTAAAACATTAATCTCTGTTCACAGATTGCTGTTCCAGGGGTATTTGGTTTGCAAAGTAATCTTTAAAAATAGGAAAGTGTGTACCATGAAAGACAGCATTATTCTGAAACCTATTTAAGAAAAGCAAATTTCTTTGCTGGAACTCATGCTGCATCATTACTGTGATCAAAAGTTAGAGGAGGCTTTTTGATGACGTTGCATATGCCCCTGGCAGATGTGAGAGGCTGTAGAATGATGAAGTGTTGTTACAAATAGAGTGATTCTTAAACATCGGAGAGTGTCGATTGCCCTCATGTCAAGTGAAGTAAGCCAAGTTACTCCAATTAGTGCTAATAATAACATTGTCAGCTGGCATAAATTTTTTAATGAATATTAGGATAGCAGTGCCTAACAAGCACTCAGGGACAGATCCTTGCCTTACAAAGTACTCTGCAGAACATATTTATAACCCCGTGGGCTAAACAGACACGGCGATGGCAAACATCAACTCTACGATTATTACTTTGTCCTCTCATGGGTTTACTCTGGAGGTGAAGTGGTTTATGGAAATCAAAGCAAAAAAGAAATGGAACACTGGAGAAATAAGTGTGAAGAGAATAGGAGATAGGGTTTGAGCAACAGCCAGGTAGCATGAAAAGTGAGAAAACTGAGTAAGTGCTGTTAGTTGTTTGTGGGCTCCTGCTTTCCCTGTTCCTGTTGACCGCTGGTACTGCCTGGCTCTTCCCTCTAGGGTGTCACCACCACCACATGCTTGAAGGAGAGACTGTTGGCTCCAAATTGCTGCCGAGCGCTGCAAGGGAACTCCCTTTCCCCATTGCCGGATGGAGAGAGGTGTCATCCCTTGTGCCATGCTTACCCCGCTTCTTTTAGAGCGGCTGCAGAAGACAGTAAGAGAGGAACTGCTGTAATTCTGCTGAAGTCTCACCCTCAAGTTGGAGTAACAACCTCTGAAAACGAGTACCCTCGTATCATCCAGACTGTGATTCATTTTAGCTCAGGACTGCAAGGTAGAAAGCATTGCTCAAAATAAAATAGCCTTCACTGGTGGAGGATGGCTCAGCATCTCGCTGGACTGAGCTCAATTTTGCTTTATACTAAACAAAGCCAGATGAAAGTAGAAGTCAAGCAGATCTTGCCCTCCAGGGTAATCAAATAAAATAGACTACATGCGGCTCATGCTACAATAGAGCCAATAAAAACAAAAGTGTCCATCAGCTGTTGAGGTAATATATGAGGAAGCAATCTTCAAAACTCAATTAGGAAGCTGATGCATGCATTTCCAGGAATGGGAATAAAGGGTTTACTGAGTAGTCCTGAACTTCCAGGTAAGCCCTAGAATTCAACCAGATCTTGATTTTCTAACTACATTCCCCATAAAACCACATACCATTAAAAAAAAATAAAGTAATAACAACATTTGTACTACGCCTTACATCTCAGCATCTAAAATTCACCATCTAAAATTCTAAAATTCTAATAGTTTTTTATGCCTAAAAAATGCAGTTTGTTTCATGTCATTATTATCTATTTCAGAATCAAAACCTGTACATTAATTGAGGATTCTTTCGGCCGATTCATATGACATTATCAAATGTTGTCTGGTCTGAGATTATTTCAATGCACAAAATTTTGCTTCAGCATTTTGAGACAGATTTTTATCTTCAGTAAATCTGCCTCTGATTGTGCAAGATCCAGTAGGTGAATGCAAAGTTATTATCTTGAGCTTCTAGCCAACAGCCTGCAGAGAGCATCACTGTGGCTGTGAATGTTGCTCAAAGTCCAACATACAAATTTAAAAATACCACATGGGTCTGTCTATGTCAGGTGTCAAAGCAGCAAACTGCAAATCCAGAGCCTGACATGCATTAACAGCCTGTACTTTTTTTTTTTTTTTGGGGGGGGGGGGGTATGAACTGTAATCACAGCTATTTGGTCTGAGAAGAGCAAAAAATAATCTGCTGCTCTCAGCACTGCAGCTCATTGAATTTCCTCTCACGCACGTGCATTCGCATACCCCGACCTGACAAAGCAGAGTTAACACTGTATTTATTAAACAAAAAGATAAGGACAGTTGAACTGATCTCAGTGTTTAAATACACCCTAAGGTTTCGATGTTTATAAATCTTGTAAAACAAAGCCAAAAAAAATTAACAGCACTGAATTCAGCTATTTACACTGAGGCTAGAAAAGGCTCAGCTGGTATTTCCTGACTACAAGGTCACAGGCATTGTGGCTGAGGAGGAGGAAAAAAAAAAACTTGCAAGAGTGGCAAGGAAGCATTGTTTAGCTGCAAGACAAAAATATATAGAAAACGCTCTCTAGTAGGAAAAAAATATTAAATTATACTATCAATAACTACCTAGTTTATAAATACGTAACCCGGATCCTTCCGTCTTAATTTTCTTCCCATTTTTGGCTGTTGCATTTTTAGCTTTCCTGTCTGTAGTCAGGCGCTGATACTGCAATGAAATCCAGAGCCCACCTTAGGCTCAGGCCTTTCACTCTTAAGTATCTCATTTACATGAGGTCTACCAAGAGGCATGATTTTAAACAGATTCGGGCAAACCTGTGCAAAAGGCTGCCTGGGTGCTTATTTTGGTTGAAACCAAGTTTATTTTGGTTCAGCTGGTATGAGTTAGCAACAGATTTGCACAGTTTGTCCTGGTCTGTCATAAACTAAAATAATAAATTACAGCCAAAATTAGAATTAACCTGGCTGCCCTTGGCACTACAAAGGTGCTTTCAGATTCCCCAGCGATTTTGTGTGGTTGGTTTCTTTCTTTCTGTCTCAGGGGTAAAACAAAATAATTATCAAGGTTGTAAAGACAATCTTTGCTACTTTCCTATCTTGAGAGATTCCCTGCTTTGCGGTTTACATCCTCTATTCTGCAGCTGTTAGGTGGTGTGGGCCAATATTGCAGAGTATATTTATCTTTGTGTTTCCCACAAGCTGAGCACAGATATTTTATCACATCCATTTCAAATTAGAGGGTTTACCTGTTTGCTTTCAGGAGACAGGGAGATTACCAAGGGCAAAGAATTGCCCAACAAAGTTCTGAACAGCATTGCTACTAAAAGGGGATTTTTTTGCTTTTTTAAAGATGAAGTGAGAGAAGCATAACTAGAGATGGAAGATGAAAGCATCTTTCCTGCTTTGGTGATGAAAGGGAGATACAGCTTAAGAAGTTTTCTGGAGAAGAAGCAGCTTATTAGAAGAGATAAATATTTCTTTACAAAAAAAAAAAAAAACCACAACCCAAAACATTGCTGTGCTTCGATGTAGAGATCAAAACCAGGCCTGCCATTTAGAAAATAACAGGAATGGGTCCATGCAGGCAAGGAGCACTGGAGGCTCATCCTTTGAGACAATTCCTGTATGCTCACGTTAGTGCTGGCACGTTGTCAGTGCTATTTAGGTGGAATTATTTGGTGGAGTAAGGAACAAAGTTTTCCAAATTTCATCCCTGGCCTGGACTTCTTGCACACATCTTTGCACAAACATTAAAGGGGATTTTCTTCCTCTGCATAGTAGCCATTTAAATCTTGTTGCTTTCAAGAGAATCGGCACAGGATGAAAACCAAATTTTTTTGAAACTTCCACCATTATATGCCCTGGTTCATGACTGAGGAAATGCATAAAATATTCTTTTTTTCTCATAGACAATGTACTGTCCATTTAGAGTCAAAGCAGGGACTTCATTCAGTAGTTTGCCAGAAATTTTTGTGAAAATGCCTCCCACCTTAACATTTCAATTTACTTTTTATTCTTAACAGAGCAACATAGCCCAATACTAGCGAGAACCATGGTTTGACCCCATTTCTGTTTCTGCTTATAGTTTCTTGAAGACTGACGTTAGCCCGGGGATGCCACGTTTTCTGTATTTCTAATGATCCAGCTCACCAGCTGGAGGAGCCTAACAGCTCTGGATAGAAAGCTCTATTGGCTGGTAAATCAATTTATTGTTTCCACACACAATAGTCACTTGCCTCACCTCCAAAAGTCAAAGTCAGCTATAGCATCTGAGAGCTTGGGCTCAGGGACTATGTAAGTAGTCAGTACCATGATACCAACTGGAAATGCGAGATATTTAATAGAATACGTTTTGGTATCAACCCAGTTTTAGAAGGCCATAATCTATGCCAAGGGAACCACAACCAACAGCTACTGCAACCAGCTCAGCAGGGAGACCAAAGGAAAACAGGTCCCTTGCTCCATGATACAGTTTGGGCAATGGAAATAAGATTGCCACTCTGGTCTTCATCTCTGGATCGAAATCTTAGTTTACTTCTTCCTCCCAAAGGACAGAATTCACACTAAGAAAAAAAAACAACCAACAAACAAATCCTCCAAGTGACGAATTGTCAGCTAGTTCTTTGTGGTTGTTATTTGACATATAAAATAATACTGACAGAAACTAATTTCCCCTTCCCAGTCATTGTGAAAAGTCACTAAACCATTTTCATGGTATCTTCTACTGATTCAAAAAAATCCGTACACAAGAGATGGCCTTACAGTAGGATAATCCCAACACATGGTACTTTGCTGCCAAATATTTAAAGGGCAGGAGGACGGGCTGGGTAGCACATAGCAGGAGAGAATCCATAAGGGAATCAAGCTTTGATAACACCTCTCCCTCCCTGCAGTCTGTCTTCAACACTGTCCTTTCTTGACAGTGTTATTTTATCTTTATAGAGTGCTTTTTATTTTGTGGAGATGAATGCCCAGAGACAAGCACCAGTGAGTTCAGGGCACAAGGCACCAGGCTTCATCATTTAACAGTTAGAAATACGGTGGCATTTCTCTGTAGCTGGAAGTCAATGAGTCAGCACAGAGCCCCGCAGCAGCGTACGTCTCAAAGCTGTGCCTGTGCTGTGATGCACCGCAGCTCTTTATCATCCCTTTACTGATGCAGCTGGAGCCCATGAGAAGGGGGAACGCATGGTATGCCTGGACGCTTGATCTTACCCAGCCAGGTATAGTATGAGGCATAACACTCAAATGGGTAACGCTTCTCTGCTTAACGTGGTAGCTATGGGAACGCCATACCCTCTCCTTTCTGAGGCATCAGGCCATAACCTAGGCTTCTGGTAGAACCCTGGTAATTTTACTATTGAGTGGGGAAAAAAGCAAAATAGTGTAAAAAGGCAGTGAGGAGCACTTGTAATTGGTTAGGACGTTTGGGAGAGGGAAAAAGGGTCCTTGCAAGAGGAGGGAAGAAGAGGATGGTATGGGAGAGGCTGTGAGCAGAAACGTGCTACATGCAGTAGCTCTCACACACAGACAGGCATACTCTGCCCCAAAACATCTCAAATTAGATTACAAATGAGGGGCTAAAAGGAAGAAGTTACAAAAAAGAAGAACAGAAGAAAATGAAATGAAATGGTCTTGGAGGTTAGCTGCTGTGTAACTCTCTTGTCCCAAAGGTGATTTCAATTTTGGTCTTCACATGGCTTTTTAGGAAATACTGCTCTCAGTAATAATGGCTTATTTTGGCTTGTTGATTTCTTAGAGGTATTTTTGCAATAAAGTGGGTCATGTAGAAAAATTTGGAGAGATGTGTGGCTTTATGGAGGAGTGCCAAGAAGAAATCATGGTTCTCAAGGACATCCTGCTATTGCTCAAGGACACCATGCACAGGTGACTGCAAAGAGGTTTGAAGTGGAAGCAGCATTTGGAAAGAGGCTGTGCCATTTACAGCTATATATCAACCACTCGAAGCACAATGCAGCTTTTTGACAACATGACAATACTTGCCTCAGTTGTCCTTACATTTCTTAAGCCGCTGCATCACTTCCAGCGTAACGGTCTCAAGGACTGAGAAGTTAAAATAAAACCTAACTCCATCTTATTGCCAGCATCCCAACGCTTCCTTGTCCATGCTAGCAGATGACACTGCTGTCTCGGAGGTGTCTGGACCAGGGAAGGCGAGTACATACAGGTAGTGTCTACTTTCCAATTCCTTTTTTTCACATTAACCATAGAATATTGTACAAGTGGGTGAGCAGAAAAAAACATGAGGTGAGAGCAAATGGCAGTAGTAATTTCCAGCTGAACTCCTGCCCTGGCCAGTCCATGCCTAGGTATACCAAAGTGCTGATAATTTAGTATGTAATCAAGGTAGTTTTGGTAAAACACAGTAGCAACAACCCCTTCCCCCACTTCTCAACAGCCACTGGCATTGAACAGATTGCTAAATGCATTCTTCTGCATGGCAAAGGGACTGACTAAAGCACAGCATAGCTTAGATCCCATTCCTTCCAGCACTACCTACTTTGGTATAATGTGCCATGACTGTAAGTTGGGGATGTTAAACATGGAATACTGGCTGCTCCATCTACAAGGGCACACAGAAAGCAGAGGCCTTGTGTCTCCTGTCCTTTAGATATGTAGGGCTGCATTTGAATTACTGAAGACACCCCACTCACTTCAGAAGGAACTAAATCCATCAGGCCTTTGTGGACAACTAGTGGATTTGACACTCTCTTTCCAATTAAGCTCTTTTGCTTGATTTGCTTTATTTCCCATATACAGCAGAAATGAGACTGTGTACAAATACTACTGCTTTAGGTTAGTCTTTTGTTTTTAGAGTCTTCCCTGGCTCCCTTCACATTATTTTGGTGGCATAGTTTTTTATGCCATGTAAGAAGTTGTCCTGGTTTGTGCTACACAGGACTAATTTATCTTCTAATACTTGGGCAAACCGCACTTTTGGAAGACTCTAGTGTCTGAATTTGTGAAAATATTTACTTTACGGCGAGCTATAATGTGTGGGTTTCAAGGCCTCAGTGTTTTTGAGCTAGCCAGGTGCAGGGATGAGGAGTGGTGAGACCCGGGCACTTGACCCAAGTTAGCCAATGAGGTTATTTCATACCATCAATGTCACATTCACTATAAATTAGAAAGTATGCTGCGAAGTTCGCTCTCTCCCTTGACGGCTGCCGTCCTGAGAACTTCATGCCCTGGTGCTGGAGCCCTGAGGCCTTCCCTTCCTCCTGAAGCTGTAGCGCTCGCAGTGTCCCACATTTGCTTCCACTGCTGGGAGTGCACAGCTTCCTACTGATATAATTGGCTGAGTATAATCTTTGCATATTCTGTACTGGCATTGGGATCAATATTGGTTCTTTAGTGCTGTTAATGTTAATTATCTAATCTTATTCTATTAAATCTGTTTATACTTCACCTCCTGGGTTTCCTTGTTTTTCCCGATTTCCCCTTCCCGGGTGGGGAGGGGTCATTGGGTGATAGAATGATTGTCTAAACGACAACAAATTGTTATGGGTCTCTCAAACCATAACAGAAGTACTCAGTTTCCAGTTAAGGATGGATTAACTCTAGACAGCAGAATCAGTGCCAAGCTAGAGTAATGCAGACAGCTTGACCCATTCATTTAAAAAGCAAGTGATCTGAGCACGATAGCTTTGTGAGAGAAAGCATGTGCACGGCAGGGGTGAGAAAGAGCTTGTAGACTTGAGGGCAATCCTACTAGACAAATGCATCAGTAGATTCTAATTTTCAGCTATCTGAGGCACAATCAGCCACCTTATATGACTCGTTAGTGTGGAACTGCTGAGAAAGTCTTAGGCTGGGTCTTATACTTTAAGGGACATACATTTTTATATCTATTCAGGACAGAGCTTTAAAGTGCTGTCTGTGACTTTCAGGGTAGTAGGTTAAACAGTACTAGGATCTGTGAGTCAAACTGGGTTTCCTTTTCATAGTTGTTACTGATGATGAAGAATATGCAGGTAATATGATCATGGGGTTCAGTCGGTTCATCCCATGTCTATCCCCATCAGCACTCTTGCTTATTTTCAACAACAAGGGCCTACACAAGATATGAATTGGGCCCTATTATGGTTTGAGAGACCCATAACATTTTGTTGTCATTTAGATAATCATTCTATCACCCGATGACCCCTCCCCACCCGGGAAGGGGAAATCGGGAAAAACAAGAAAACCTGAGAGCTGAAGTATAAACAGATTTAATAGAATAAGATTAGATAATTAACATTAACAGCACTAAAGAACTGATATTGATCCCGACAACAATACAGAATATGCACAGATTATACTCAGCCAATTCTATCAGTAGGAAGCTGTGCACTCAAAGCAGTGGACAGCTAATGTGGGACACTGCGAGCGCTATGGCTTCAGGAGGAAGGGAAGGCCTCAGGGCTCTGGCACCAGGGCACGAAGTTCTCAGGATGGCAGCCATCAAGGGAGAGAGCGAACTTCGCAGCAAACTTTCTAATTTATAATGAGTGTGACGTTGATGGTATGAAATAACCCCATTGGCTAACTTGGGTCAAGTGCCCGGGTCTCACCACTCCTCATCCCTGCACCTGGCTAGCTCGAAAACACTGAGACCTTGAGAGCCACACACCATAGCTGGCTGTAAAGTAAATATTTTCACAAATTCAGACACTGGAGTCTTCTAAAAGTGCAGTTTTCCCAAGCATTAGAAGAGAAATTAGTTCTGTGTCTCTCAAACCAGGACAGGCCCCAAGTGTAGGGTTATTGGCATTCTTCTCCCCTTCCTCTCAGTCAGCATACTACTCTGTTAATAGCTACACTTTCACAAGACAGATGTCACCAGAAGCAGTCTAAGGTTTTTCAAGGTCATTCTTGAAGGATAAGCTTTCTGTGGTGGAGTAACAAGGGGAAGGAAGGCCACAGGCACCACACAAGATTGTGGTGGTCTCAGTGGGATCCCTGTGCAGTTAGAAATGAGACGCAGGATCCACCACTTAAGTTAGGCTGTGGCTCTGAATTGCTCCTTCTCTTTCACCGAGCATCCAAACTATCTGTGGAGAACAAACATCTAACTTCCATGCTTTTGAGATAGTGTCTGAGCTCCTGCCCCACCATGGGTTTGCTTTGAAAAAAAAAAAACAAACCACCCAAAAGTAAAGGGGCTTTACTATGTATAAGTAGGGTGTAACCAGTATGAGTAGAAGACTAGATTCATACCTCAAATAAGTAGTTCCTAAGTACCATGGTCTCCATGGCCTTGAGCTTCATTTATTAACTGGTGTTAGATAGTGACCTTTCACCACAGTTTTACCTCTTGTTTGTTTGCATACAACTATCCACACAACTAAAAATGTACCTCTTCCTTTCTCTCTCCCAAAATTGTTACACCTTAAAATATGACTTACTGTAAAATGGAGGGGAGGGGGGGAAGTAGAATTAATCCACTGACTTCTTGAGTTAGATTAGGAATATGCCCAAGCCATACAGTTTTATTTAGTGTTACTAATTAGCAGTGCACTGACATCTGTGCTCACTGGCTTTCAGATTCGTGCATTGAGGAGGAACTTTTTTCTTTAAAGAAACTTAATTTCAAACTTCCTATTTAACTGGGAGAATGTTTGCAGCCTGCAGCATTCATTTCTGTACCACTTCTCGCTGCTAGTCCTAGTGGGATGGTGGAAAACTCACCTATTTGCTCCATTATTTCACTGTCTCTAGATCCCTTTGCACACCCCCACACCGCAGTGCCACTTAGCAAGCATTATATGTGCATTTTAGTGAAAGGATTTCCTATTTTGAATCCAACAGACCCCCAGCATCGGGGGAAGAAAAGCAGTGGCAAATACTACAGGTTCTCTGCAGGGAACCCTTGGTCACACTTTTGACACGAGCTTTCTAGGGGTCTGCACTCCATCTATAAAATTGTAAGCTGGATGCTATTGAAGAAGAATACTTTCTAGTCCAGAGAAAGCTTTTCCTCAGAGGGTGTTTCTAGGTAGGGAGAGAGGAAAATCTGGAAAGATCTGCTCCCAGAATCCACATCTGTCTGCAGCTGGTGTTCCTGCCTTGAACGAGATGCAGACAGCCTTATATGCTTCTAATTAACAGGCAGTTTTATTTTTTCAAAGCCTTTCGTGGTAGTACCCAGCCCCTGCCAGATATGACACACATTGAAACTGCAATACAAAAGTGTTTCCTTCTCTGACTTAAGGAACAGATAATGAGTTTGAAGAGCTTTGACCCAGTGCTGCTGAGAACCTGAATGATTTGTTAGATTCCTAGAGAGGGAAACAGAGCCAAGCCCTTCATTTAAATCACATGACATTTCAGAAGCCAAAGAAATGAGAATTCAAGTTCCACATCTTGTTCCTCCCTCCTATTCAACCATCAGTCACTGAACATTCCTGCCTCGAAACAGTCTTCACATTTGGAAACAGAAAATAAAACATTCTGCTGGCTATACCCACACATGCCTCCTCTTTATTAATGCTCAATGGAAGTAAAGAGATGAGACCAAACCCCTGCGGAGTAGAAACCTTAGAAAAATCCCACCTGAGAGTTACTTGCTCCACTCAAGATGAAAAACAAGCAATACTGCCACTCTGCTCTTTTTCGGTCTCTTTGAAAATTTCAACTTGAAGTATGCCCTTATGTGCATAGCTTTAAGTTCACAGCATGGTCCTACTCCAAGGCTTTTGGGGTGCCTTACTTCCACTTGATATTCTGCCCCTGTTTGCATTTCTGATGTCTGGTTGCACAAAGTCTACCAAAGGGAGTGCAATTTGATGCCCCTGCAATGCTTTCCTTGTAAGGTTATGGATTAAACACCACTGTCCTTGTTACAAGCCCTTTTCTCTGGTTCACAAGGTTACAGAAATTCCAGTACATCACTCATGCTGTTAATTAGTCCAGCATACAGCAAGTGCTTGTAATTAGAAGTCTTTTTCCGAGTGCTTTCTAGAAAAACCTTGTTGTAAATTCCCCTGGAAGTACAAAGCAAAGTGGCTTTTGTGGGACCACACAATTCCACGTAGCCTATTGCCAGACCTTCATACAACCAGATCACTTAACCACAAAAATACAATCCGTCTCAAGCATTGATCACATTTCAATCAAGTTCACCAGCACACGTGATACAGAGCTTATGCTAGGTGTAAAAGGACCAACAAGGCCTGCTCCACCTTGCAATTGCCTAGTTGGTTTATAATTACTTTTAAAACAAATGTGACCAGTAGAGTGAGTTTATATTAGTTCAGTACTGTGCATCTCATGCCTGTGGCAGTTTTCATCTGGCCCTACAAACCTTATGGCTGGATGTGTTGTACTGGTGAACCACAGAGGGCTGAAAACTGATAAAGCAAGCCTGATAAATCCTGCTATGATTATTTGAGGAAGTTTTCAGAACAGCTGTCTGATTTTCCCCCCTTCCACCTCATTCTCCTCATGCCCATGCTCTTTTAGCAGGGAATATATTACATCTCAGTTGCTTGAACCTATTTAATTTAAAACAAGCTCTGAACTGGCTACAACAAAAACATGTGTTCCTTTATAGTATTGACTACAGCCCAGAAAGGAAGAACAGGAGAGACCAGGATTGCCTTTGCTGGATACCTTGGAGGGTTCTGAGATCAACAGAGAGGTAAGGAAGAGAGCAGGACGTGGCTATGCCTTGAACTGCCATACAGTGGCAACTGTAGGGGGCAGGGATCCCAAAAGAAAATTTTCGTGTATATGTATGTGTGTGCAAACATGGGGAAAAATGCAATAAATATCTAAAGAACAAATTCATGCAAAGCAAGAAGTGTAAGTTATTGGGCAACAAGAAATGGCTATTATCTTGGAAAGGATCTTATAACCTTCTCATATACGATTATTTTTGCTCACATGGGAAGCTGCCCCATGCCTGTCTGTATGCCTTTGTTAGCTACCGAGAAAATCCCGACTGTACCCCTGCCCTTGCCTTTACCTATACCTTCTTTCCCCTCATGCCTAAAGATTTAAAAAAACTAAGGACAATATTCACCTTCATAGTACATAAAATACGTTGATCCAGCAACATCAGGAAGTTAACTGTAGTTTTGATTTTTAAGCCAGGGGTGCAAAACAAAACGCCCACTATGCACTTTAATATATTACCACACTAACGGCATATAAATAAAAGCACAAACCTGATTATCTCATGCTCTAAGATACATATTAAATTCAGTGATTCATCAGACAAATATTGTAGACCTTTCTTCCTATCATAGCCAGGAATAGCAGCATAGAGCTTTAATCAACAACAAACTGTTAAACCTTCTTGCAAGCCTAACTGAATCATCCAAAGCATCCCTGAAAATGTCTGAAGATTTATATCAAATAGTCTCAAACAATCACACATATCTGGCAACTTGTAAAGCTAGGTTACTTCCTACCTGTGTTGAGGATATATTTTTAAGATACAGATTCTGTTTGAACTCAGCGTTTCCTAAGGGCATCTTAAATTACAACTCAGCAGTGACTGCAAAGCTTAACTTTCATGTTTGCACAACATATCTGTTTTTTTCAGTGAAATAAATACACATTCTACCCTTATTTCTTAAAATAACAGTGCTGGAGTATATTGTACAGATAACCATTCTTGGATTCGCTGTACATACAAGCATCCCGCTGACCTTCATTGGAGTGAAAGTTTTTTTAAATTTAGTCAAGGTCTTGGGCCACAGTGATAAAGCAATGGTGTATCTTGCTAGACATGAGTTAAGTGCCTCAGTCTGAACTTGTTTGGAAATCTGCCTTGCCTTAAGACCAGCTAGACATGAACTAAACATCCAGATGCAATGATAATTGTTCCCCTTCCTGTGCGCTCTGGAAGTGTGTCCCCCTTGGCTGTGTTGGCCCGTTGCACCAACTGAAGCAAAGCAAAGCTCTTCTCATGTTTTCAGTGCCACCTCTTCTCCCACTCCCACAGCTGCACTGATTCTGTGCAAGCAGCCTTATATCCTCCTTATCCCTCAGAAAAGCCACCAAGGTGGCTCACCAATGCTAAGATTTTCCTCATCATTAAGTTTTTGCTCAGCATAACAGTCTTCGATGGTGATCTCATTGTCAAAAACGTTCATGTAGTTAGATTTCAGACGCAAGCAATAAAGTTAATACTCATGAGATGAGCAGTGTCACCAGAAGAAAATAGGTAACATTCTGTGCTGAACTGTGGGGTATAACCAGGCGCAGATGAGATGGGAAGATACAAAAAGCCCAGCCTAGACATCCAGAAGCACAGTTGGCACAGCTCTGGCACAGGCACACAGAAAGAAAGAGGACGAAGCATTTGGCTGAAATGCTGCGCCAGGCAGAAAGCACAATGAAGACCACTGCTCTCACATACACAATTAGCTGATACAGAATTATGTGTTTCGAATAAAGATGATGTGAAATGGAGAATTCAACCACCTCACGGCTGAAAGCCAAACCTACCTTTTTTATTCTATGAAAATCGTGCCATTTGAGACCAGGGGAGGCTGCCTCTTGGAGGCATCCTGAAAGCCTCATGCACAGGAAGGAACTGCCTTGATGTATTACTGACAGTGGCAGTGCTAATGCCTTCTAGACGGTGAGCCTCTTCCTCACTGGAGGGCTGTTGTGGAAGGAGTGTGCTCCTTGGTCTGGAGTGCAGGTCCTCTTCTGGGATGTATCTCAGGTCCTCCCCTGAGACCGCCTTGCTGGGGACACCCTGGCCCTCAGCTCTCAACCCCGTGCCAGGCCCTCTGTGCCTCTCTGTAACCTGCCCATTTGCTCTACTTGGGACCTGTGGAAGAGTCGGCAGGGCCTTCCCTAGACACCTTGAACATGCCAGAGAAATGCCTAAACTGTGGCTTTAAGGTGATAGGCAGGATATGACCTATAGCTCCATGGCAGCTGATCAAAAGTCACAACAGAGAGTCATGGTGCACTGGAGAGTTATGATATCAAATAATACAAGGCAAGACAAAGAAGGATTTAACTGACTGGATGACTAGAGATTTCCAATATAAGCAAAAGCTATGGCAGGTCAGGTTTGGGGAAGCTTCTCCCAAACACCCCAGAGGAGAACCCATGAGTGTACCTGAACACCGATGGTCAAGGTCCCTGGCTTGCAGAGTGCCTGAGGTAGAGGAGCTACAGGTGGGAACCCTGGTGCAAATCTGTAGGAGGGCCATCTGATCTCTCTGTAGAAATGGATCTTTTAGTTACTGAGCTTCAGCAGCCCTGGGGCACTGCTTGTGTCTTAGGCTGGTGGCTCCTGGGCTGGGATATAGGGAAGATATCAGCAACTCCAGGCATGCCTGGGGTTAGAGAAGCGACGTGCAGGAAGGAAGCAAGACAGCTATTGCAAGAGCTATTTGCTCCAGTTCAATAAAAGGGCCTTCCACATCCCAGCTCTCCATGTCTCAGGAGATGGCTGTGTTGGGCAGCCTGGACTCTGCCTTTCTGTTCTGTCCCTCTGCTGTTTCTTCCTCTCACTAGGGTCTTTCAAAAGAGCAACTAGTTCTCCAAATTGCTCAATCTTCTCACCTTCACCATGAGATGAGAGACCATGGAAGGGGGACTTCTTCTGAAACACCATGCAGCAGCTCTCGCCCAGCTCATCACCAGGTGGTGTGTGGCTGAGTAAGCCACAGGAACCAGGGCCCGAGGAAATCAAAGGGTGCTAAGGTTTTCATGTCCACAAATGAAGACACAAGCTTGATCAGAGACTGATTTTCTTGTAGCACACTCAGCATGTTGCTGCTGTTCTCTCAGAGGGACTTTGGAAAGCGAGAACACAAAAGGTCTGTTATATACAGAGCTGACTCCTCCGGTCTCAGATGCTGCATTGCTTTCAGATGCATTTATTTGGAGCAATGGTGCAATCCAGTGGCCAGTTTGGATAGTAACACAGTAATACTGTACAAGCTCTAATCCACTGCAAAACTAGGATGCACCTAAAGGGATCTGCAATACTAGTGAGCCTGCAGAGAAATAGTGACGTCTATCAATGAGTTATCTTAAGAGATGCACAGAAGATCCATGTTTCTCGATAAGAGAGGCTCAGGACTCAGCTGTTGAAATCAATAAATGGGGCGGCTCTTCTTTAGGGGCAGTAGAGCCCATCCTCACAAAACTGTACAACCCTCACTAACATTTTTCTGAGTATTATCTCCCTGTGGTGCTACGTGCAGATGCTATGCATGCTGACACCAAGCCCAGCACCACACCGCTCTGGAGTGGAAAGCATGTCCCAGAAGACAACCTGCACCCCAGACCAGGGAGCACATTACTTCCACAACAGTCCTTCAGCAAGGAAGGGGCCACCGTCTAGAAGGCATTAGCGTTGCCACTGTCAGTAATAAATTAACATTTTAAATATGTGGGTTTTCTAAGGGCCAGCATCTGGAGGCAGGAATGTGGATTTATTTCATCTTTTGCTACAGACTAGGTATTTTGGCCTGGAGAGCACATGGAGACAGGCAAAGAAGTGGACCTGCAGGATCTTTTCATCCCAAAAGAAATGGTGCAGGCTTGATATTACTGCTCACCAGAGGAATCAGAGAGATGAGACCACAGAAATCCTGCAGAAACAGACTGTAGCAAATCTTAGTCTGAAGATGGACTTGTACCCAGCCAGTTGTGAGGAAGGATCTCCCCTCCGAGAATTGCCTTTGGATTCCTACACTGTCAGCTTATGGCAGTGACTTGAGCAAACCTTGCACTGCATAGCCCTCCTGAAAAGCATCCGCTGAAAGGGGAAGCATTTATGCTCAGTGGACTCCTTAGTCTGTGTAGTTTTTACATATGCTTTAGTCTGGGGAAGAGAGAGGAGGTGGTGTTGCTGAAGGAGGCTGTTTACCACTTTTGACCATATGAGATGAGAAATTGTCTTCTGTAAGCCAGGCTTCAACAGGAGTACTTCCAAGGAAACACTCCACTCTGGGTGCATCTCCATGCCATCTTCACATCCCTCATCAAGAGGCTCCCTGACCACGCAAAAGGAGCTCAGGAAACAGATTCTGAACCCCAGATTATTGTGGTATCTTTCTTTGTAGCTTGTAGAGTCAACAAGATTGGTCAGAAAGGCCAAAGACTGGATCATTGAGGGAAAAGAGAAATTCCAGTGGAAAGTCCAAACAGCATAGCCATTTTGAGTCAATCCCGTTTGCAGTTACGTCTCCCTTCTTAAACATTGTTATGGTTTGAGAAACCCATAAGAATTTGTTGTCATTTAGACAATCATTCTATCACCTGATGACCCCTCCCCACCTGGGAAAGAGAAATCAGGATAAACAAGGAAACCTGGGAACTGAAATATAAACAGATTTAATGAACAGATTTAATAAAATAAGATTAGATAATTAACATTAATAGCACTAAAGAACTGATATTGATCCCAACGCCAATATAGAATATGCACAGATTATACTCAGCCAATCCTATCAGTAGGAAGCTGTGCACTCCCAGCAGTGGAAGCAAATGTGGGACACTGCGAGCGCTACGGCTTCAGGAGGAAGGGAAGGCCTCAGGGCTCCAGCACCAGGGCACGAAGTTCTCAGGATGGCAGCCATCAAGGGAGAGAGCGAACTTTGCAGCAAACTTTCTAATTTATAATGAGTGTGACGTTGATGGTATGAAATAATCCTGTTGGCCAGCTTGGGTCAAGTGCCCGGGTCTCGCTCCTCCTCATCCCTGCACCTGGCTAGCTTGAAAACACTGAGACCTTGAGAGCCACACACCATAGCTGGCTGTAAAGTAAATATTTTCACAAATTCAGACACTGGAGTCTTCTAAAAGTGCAGTTTTCCCAAGCATTAGAAGAGAAATGAGTCCTGTGTCTCTCAAACCAGGACACGCCCCAAGTGTAGGGCTATTGGCATTCTTCTCCCCTTCCTCTCAGTCAGCATACTACTCTGTTAATAGCTACACTTTCACAAGACAGATGTCACCAGAAGCAGTCTAAGGTTTTTCAAGGTCATTCTTGAAGGATAAGCTTTCTGCGGTGGAGTAACAAGGGGAAGGAAGGCCACAGGCACCACACAAGATTGTGGTGGTCTCAGTGGGATCCCTGTGCAGTTAGAAATGAGACGCAGGATCTACCGCTTAAGTTAGGCTGTGGCTCTGAATTGCTCCTTCTCTTTCACCGAGCATCCAAACTATCTGTGGAGAACAAACATCTCAAACCAGGACAAACATGCAGCCTGGCCACTGGCACACCGCTGAGGGAGCATCTCCTTACATGAAGCCAGTGGTCAGCTTTTGTCACAGAGTGTCCCAGTGAGCTAGCTGGCAGGGTTACTGCACAAAAGAAGAAATAAGAACAGTATAGTCATCTGTATTAGAAAAGACAGGGAGGCAATCCCAGAACGTGCCCAGAGCAGAAAAGCAGGACTTCAGGCTTGATTTAAAGCTTCCTCTGGGAAAGAAACAAGTAAAAAAACCCCATCCAACACACACAAATCCCTGAACTCTACTTAACCAGTAAGAGGAAAATATATGACAGTTTCAAGAGTAAGGAAAAAAATATCATATCTTCCTATATATGAGACCATTCAGCAGTGACTTGGCGCTATATTTGAATGCTCCTACAACCTGAACCAATACTGATACATCCGCTGTGAGCACTTAAAATGAAGCATTTAAACTGCAGCATTACCAGCCAAGAACTCCTGCCCACATACAACATTTAAGGAATAACTTTTGGACGACACAAAAGGTAGAATATCAAATTAGTTCTTCAGCATGAGCAAATTAAGTGATTCTTGCTGACAGAATGTTGTTGCTGACACTTCAATCTGCACAGTAACCACGAGTGGTCCTTCCACACTGTACATGCCAACTGGAGGCATCAACGCGCAGTTTCTTCCCCTGCTAAGTGTGGCATCAGTTTTCCTCTGTTTCCTCATCATTTGCTAATTCCAGACTGATGAGGCCAGATCCTGAGCTGTACTGGATGCTTGCAGTCTCCGATTGCAGAAGGCTCCCTGATGCCCCGTGGACAGAGTTTAGTGGAAGTATCTGGATGGATCCATACACCATGGATGCATCTGTAGTACCTTCCAGGGCTTGACCCATATACAAGGCCAATTTCAAAATGTTAGAGCTGTTTGTCAATAACCAGTAACTACTTGTTTACAGGAAGTAGAAGAAAAAGAGGAGGCGGGGGACTAGCGCTGCCCCAGATGTGTTTTGCTCTATCTGAATCTGACAAAGTAAAACTTAAAATGCCACCTTGAGTCTCGCCATCCAAATGCTGTTTTGTGCATGAACCTTGTGTTTGACCCAAGGAACGGAGAAGGGAATTTAGAAAATACCTAATATCCCAAGCCTGTTTTTTCCTCAGCAACATTCATCATATCCCAGAGAGTGCAGCTGACCGCCTTCCCCCTCCCTGTGCACAGCAGCAGCTGGGGAGTCGCAGGAATGTTTGTGCAACAAAGCCCTTTCTTCCTCCTCTCAGTCAATGTGCCCTGGAAATCTGGAGTTTTCTTCAGAAAGCTTTTATCCACTTGAGTACCGCCTGGTTTGCTAGCAGTACAATGTACTCGACTTCCACCACTCCTCACTCCTGGAGTGGATGACACAAAAAGCAGTTAAAAATAATTTTAAAAGCCGATTTTGCAAAAGATTGGGAACATTTGTATGACAAATCAGGATTTAAATTGAATGAGTAAAATTGAAAATGTTTTCCACCCTTACCCTGACAAATTCCTCCCCTCATAAGCCTTAAAAATTTTTCAGAGCTCTGTACAATTTTTTCTTCAGAATAATTTCTGTTCATCCTCTTCCTCCAGGCAGGCTTGAACAAGGTTTAAGAATAGGGACACTACACAGCTGCTGGCGCAGATGTGGGGTGAGATCTTAGCTGCATTTGAAGTCAGTTGAGTTTTGCCATTAAATGGTTTGCATTTTTGTCTGCTCCAGCATCCACATGCTGTTCTGCTTTTGATTTTGGGGGTGCAACATTTCCATTTGTATTTTTACCTCTCTATCTTACTATGTAAAGAGATTGCCTGTGGATACCCCAAGAGGTTACCACCTTCTCCAGCTTCCTGTAGCGTTTTACCATCCCAGATGATTGCGTAGCCATGAGGTTTAAGAATGAAGTGGCTTAATAATGCACAGCAAATGGAGTCTTTTATGAGAGACAGACATTGTTGTAGAGAACTGGAGAGCACAAGTACCATACCTGTGTTTTAACATAAGCCTGAGGGTATGATCCAAACACTTATAAACTAGCAACCTTTACATCTGTGTCTGGGAAAAAATGTCCAAGTGATCATGAAGAACAGAACATTATGATCTCAATTTTCCACAAAACTACTGCAAGTGGGAAGATAAATTTTCCTCTTTGGAAACCAAGCCTAAAGTTTTTTGATTGGAAGAGATGGATGAAGCATGAAGCAAAGGTCCTGGGGTTACTGAGTATTTTCAAGACAGAACATGAGGTATTTCAGAAGGCCCTAAACTATTTAGGGTAATGGGCAATAAGAAGCTCAATGCTGATAAGCACAAAGTAACATGGATTGAAGGAAAAAAACATGAAGTGCTCCAATCTTGGAGAGTATCGACATAACATCAGCCAGAGAAACAGAGCATAGCGTCATTGTAAATGTGGCAGTAAAGATTGCTGTTGAGGAGGAAAGCCAAACAAGGCATGAAGATAGATCATAAATAAGAATTAATTACCATGTATAGACTTAAGTCAGTGGTACAGCTACATTAAAAGAATATGATGGCAACAAAGTTAAATACACAAAAGTTAAGGTTGCATCTCTAATTTACATTCAATCATTCTCCAATGCACTGCCTCCTCTCCTCTTGTTATCCATACTTTATCATTAAATCTGTAAGCAACAGACAATTCACTCGACAATTTAAAATGTAAGAAAGGCAGATAAGAACATTATCACCATGTTCTGAAAAGGTATAGAGCTATTAAGTGACTTAAATCCATGCAAAAAGCCCATGGAGGATATGGAATTAAGCCATCCCAGTCTTCGAGTTCCAGCTCGGCAATCTGATTGCAAGACTAATCTTCATTGTAAAGACAACAGTGCCCTAAGAACTCCCTTTAAATCCTGATTTCCAAACCCAGAGGGCTAGAGGGAGTGTGTTTTAAAATCTAGCTAAAGCTCTGCCTAAGACTATCTATTTTCTTTTGCAATTAAAAAAACCAAAACAAACAAAAAAACCCCCCAAACCTAACCCCTCCTAAAATAATTAGGAAATAAGTATGTTCAGGAAGAGTCAGCAATCTTAAGGTGAAAATGCTGACGCAGACTGTCAGTAATAGAATTATAAACTTAGCCCCCGCTACCTCATTTTACAAAGGCAGCTAACTAACAATAAACTTCTGGCAGGTTTATTAGCCCAGCAGTTCCACGGCTGTTCACACACCCAGTTTTCCCTTCCCTCTCCTCTGGCTTCGGCTGAGCATCCTGGCAGTTCCTCTCTTAGGTAGGAAATCCTGCTATAGGCGGGCGAGCAGCCAACTCGCTAATGCAATTATGCACTACAAGACCTGAGGGGTGCACCATTTGTGAAAGAACAGGCTATTTTCATTATTCAATTACTAACCAAGTTACCTGCCTGAATAATATTAAAATGCCAGTGTAATTATGATATTATGATAGTAGGTCAAAGCTAAAGCCTTTCTGCAGATCTCCCCAAAATGTGGCTTCTGAGGGCGGTACAGAAGAGTAAGCAACAGCTTTAAGCCAAGTAGTGGATTTCTGAGAGACAACACATTAGCCTTCTGAGTCTGATGAAACCAGTTGAGTTTAACCATTGTTTTTGATGGACCAATGAGGCCAAGACAGGGCACCTGGGAGAGTTTGTGTCCACTTGTTTGTGGTATCCTGGGACCACACAAAATACTTGAACCACTTTCTGGCACATCTCTCAATAGTTCCAGGAGTTCAATCATTTGGTATAATCTCCATCCCTCAGAGATCCCTAATCTGTCAGTAACATCAGAAAACAGGCAGGGGCCCGAGATCCTTCAGGCCATAAGGAATGACCAGGAGCCACCTTGGATGCCTTGAGCAGCTATTCCCTGGCAGCTCTTCTCCACATCGCCCTCCTGGGATGCTGATCCACAGCAGCCCAACAAACATCAGGTGGTCTGTGGTTTTCCAAAGCCTGCTGCCAGTTAAGATGAATAATCTGCCTTGAGAAGCTCTAACCTGAGTTGGATTTTAGAGGATGCAACAGCACAGCTGATTTCTTGGCACCTTTCACCCACATCATCTTGAGATGCTGGTCTGCTCTTCCAGCCCCAAGCACCATCTCCTCCCTTTGCAGAGGAAGAAGAGTCTAGGAACTTGCAAACTACTGAGCACAGCAATCTGCTGCTGTTGCTACCACGCCACATGAAGAGAAAGGGATGTTAGAAGGCCTTTCGAGGCAAAATATATTTATTCCCCATGTAGAAGTGTATTATTTTCCGTTGTGGAAACATGCAAACAAGACTTCAATTGTAAACCAAATGCTTTATTCTCCTGGAGAGCATGTGCAAGGATTTATGTATTATTAAAATGGCTGCATATGTTATTTGCAGCACTGCCAGCTCGATTGATATCTGGGTTTCTGCTCCCCCCATCAAAATTCTGGTACTTTGAGAAAAGTTCGGGAACAACAGTCACACCTCTGCAGACCAGAGTTCAAAATTAACACTAAGGATTTCCTGACATCTTTATTTCCAAGATGTTCTTACAGGATAGTATCCAAATAAAGGAACAATAAATATATCTCTAACCAGAACTGGAGAGATATCAGATATTTTCATATACTCGCATGTCTGTATAGTGGCCCTAGAAGGTGGCCCATAGCTCTTCTGTCACCACAGCTTAGTGGTTCAGATGGTATCAGCAAGCACACTTGTTTTAGTCAAAAGCACTATCAAAACCAGCTTACCAGGAGCTAATTGAACAATAGAAAGCAAATTTCCCCATTTATACCAAAAAAAGGCCGCTATTGGGGCAGCATTATTTGAAGCCAATTATTCTGCCACTTCCAGTTGTGCTCCAGGGAGCTGCATTACTTCTCCACAGAGCTCAGCAGCTGTTGATGAGGTTAGTTTGCCGGTTCCTTTTGCTTGAGTAACATTGACCCTCCTGTGCCAGATGACAGGAGCTTTAAGTGCTATCTCTCGCTCTATCTCCCTCGCAGGGTTTTGGAACCAGTCCCAACCAGGGAAAGGGCAGAGAGCTTTTGAGTTTTGGATTAGGATATAAAATGGTTTATCATAACAAAGGAAGGGTGGAGAGGAAGAATTGGCATACTGAGAATGCCCCCTTAGGGACAAAGCTTGAATATCACTGGTGCACTGGGACACTGCCATGTAGCAGCATTTGAAGCTGAAAGCCATCACTTCGTAAATATATTTTGACAAGAACCTGCACTCTTTGATACCCATTTTTCCTTTGTAATGACTCCATGATTTGTTTCTAAAAAGACCACATCCCTGACCTGTCTGCATTGGGATTGCTAGTAGAAGGGTCACAAATTAGGGTAGTCTCACATCTATGCAGCATTTAAAGTCACTGAACACTGGCACAGTGGGCTTTGACTGCCTGCACACACCCGGCTCAGCATCATTCTCATGCTCTGTCCTCCCAGGGCTATGTCCGACTCCATGCCCCTCGGCACCTTGCACATTCACAAATAAAGCACATTCACACCCATGATCTGGCAGATAGAAACCAGACCGGCACAAAGCAGAGAGGTAGAGCACAGCTCCACCTACATCTTTCTCGCCTCCATAGTGCCACCAGTCATGCCACTTCTTGGGGAACGAGTTGATGAGAAGCTTCATCTCTGAGGACAACAGAGATGGTGACTTTCACAGGAATTAGCTAGACCACCACACCCAGTTATTCAATTTACAGTTGTATCTGCCTGCATATTTTAATAGAAACTTAAAGGAGAGACAAAATGCCACCCTATCACCATTGCAGTAGGGAACTTAACTCTGACTTCAGATTTTCAGGCTCTTCATAGCAAGCCTGCTGAGTTTATAATGTTTTCTTTAATTAAAAAATAGCCCTGAAACTGCAGCTGGAACCATTAGAGTCAGAATGCGTTTGCTCCTTCTTTAGTCATTACCCCAGCAGAAGAGCTTTAGCACAGCAGACAAAACACTTGTGGATACCACATTCGCTAGCAAAGAGGCAAGTTTAGTTCAGCAAGCTCTAAACCACAGCAGCAGCAGAGCTCAGCCTGTTCCATTACAGCATCATCAGGTTAACTTACTTTAATTGAAGCCAATTGAGATCCTCTTCATCCTAAAGAGGATAAACATAAGCCTTTTCCTTCAACTCAGCAGCACTCACAGAACATCCTAACAAGAAGTAATGAATCCCAAGAGGCCTGAACCCACCTTCCTTAAATACCCATTCAACCCTGTCACAGCTGGTAATCACAGTTTTGGGGGCAGGATGGGGTGGGGCTGGGCTGGGCTTTGGTTTTGGTTTTAGTTTTCTTCTCTCATTCTCCAGTGTGGTCCTGGGGAACAGGGCTTGGTCTGCATCTGCTAAAGAAAGCCTACCTTAGATCTTTCTGCTGCTAGAGCTTTGCCTCTAAAGAATCCACTTTAAGTGTAAGAGTTAGAAATTGGAAGTTAGCAGTTAGATTGGAAGTGCTGGGCTGCAATGCTACAATGCTCTGGGATAGCTGGTTCCCCACGCAGCACATGTGTCAAAGTTCAAGCTTTTACAATAGGCACCAGGCTGCCTGTCTTGGCCAAGAGGAAATGCTGAAGACAAGACTATTTCCTAAATCCTGCTCCTCTTTGAGGTTTTTTGAGGTGGCTGTTAGGAATACTCCTCTTATGCGGTCACCATCTTGAACACAATCTTTAAATAGTCACCTAAAACAGCTAGAGGAGGATTTTCATCCACTAGCTCCATGCGTGCAAGGTGGGAGAGGTTAGTTCATTGACAGCATACCAGGGGAATCAAGGTCTCCTGTCATAGGGGAGGGCACTAACCGTGCAAAAGCTCAGGTGGGAAGGGTCCTAGCAGCCCCTTTCTCTTCTCGGTTGAAACTGTGCTTAAACGTTCCCCAATAATTAAGTAAGCTTATGACTCTTATTACATTTAATGTTCCCTAAAGGAAGAAGGTGTGCAGAGGCCTTGATCCACATTTTTTAAATTTTCTTGTAGAGGTTTGAATCTATGTTCTCTTCCCCTGCGCTGTGTCCTTAGAACAAGGCTGTGGATACTGTTCTTCTCCAATCTAAATAATAATTCAAGAAACAGAACAGCATTTGTCAGAAGGAATGAGGGTGGAGACTGAGGGTGCCAGCATGGGGGCTTGTACCACTTTAGGACACTTGGAAGTCACTGATCCTGTCATATATTGGATCCAAATTCAGTGAGACCTCCTCGCTCTCTTGTGGTTTGCACAGGGCCAAATGTGGCCATAAATGTGCCTCAAGACTGCAGGCTCATCATGCCCCCTGCTAGGAGAGGGTGGGCAAACACCCATTGGTAGTACCAACCAGTTGGTAGGAACCTGATAAACCTCAGATGTGAGCGAGCTGCCAACATACTCAGCCCCATCAGGACTGAAGTACTGGTGCACAACTGTGGGATTGTACAGGCATCACCATGGCCAGGAAGCGGCCAAATGGGTGACCTGATAATCTGCAACTTCTAGTTGCACATCCAGAAAGCTAGTTAGGTGCCTACATCCTGAGCCATTTCATTTCTTGGACCTCAAAGATCCCCCCAGGCATCAGAGGTGCTCTCATTGAGGGTACGTTCTGCTGCACCTGCGTTTCTGCCAGTCGGTGTTAAGTCCCTCTGCATGGACTCTGCCCCCATCGGATGGTCCCATCCAGGTGTGTTCCCTGGCTGTTAGGTTTGAGACTGTTGGGACATAGAAGCAATTCTTAATCTCTGTGTAAAAGAAACTTTTAAGTATGACCTAACGTAAGTGCCTACTTTCAGGGGAGGCTGCACAGCTGAACATGCCAAACACAAAGCAGCACAACAGACACCAAACCCCTGCCTCATTTATGGGGCTCCTTCCTAAGCTGGCTTCTGAGGTTCTCAAATCCCTGTGTTATGGGGAGCCTGTGCATCTATCCAGAAGCTGTAATCTCCAACAGCGAAGCAGGGCGATAGCAGAAGATTGAGCTAACACTTTCCAAAAGATCAGGTAGTGAAGCCAAAGGAAATGAAGTATCAGAAGTGACGCCTTGAACCTAGAAACATTATCAAAGCCTGGGGAAGTGTTTCGCGAATGTTGCGGTCAGCAGGGCAAGTGCAGGGCGAAGCTGGAGAGTCCTTGAGCATCTGAGCTAAGAGCTGGGCGCTGCCAGACCGAACTGACAAGCAGTCACTGCTAGGCAGCTGAGGAAGAGCTTCCTTCAGAGGAAATGCCTAGAATGGAGTGACGTGAAGTAGCGCTTTCTTCACTGTAAAACCATCTGATCAAAAATCTGTCACGCATCTTCTACTTCACCTTAGTATCATGTGCATCAATCCTCTGTAAAACCACTGACACATCTCTTACAACACCGTGTTACTGCGAGGCAGAATCAGAGAGCTTGGCGTGCTCAGGATGAGAAGAGCTGCATGGTTCACACTCCTCAAATATCAACACATAATGACAGTATATGCATTACTGTATTTCTTTAAGAATGTAAATATATAATGAGGATTTCCACTGAGAGGCCATATTTTTATTTATTTAGGAAACAAGTAAGTTGAATTCTGCTGGAATCTCTCCATACAATGGATGCTCCAGGAGTTGACAGTGCACAGATTTCTTGGAAGTGCCATATTCAGAGCAAATTAACACTACCTCAAAAGCCATTTTCAAGACAGCTCTCTCACAGACACAAGGTATTGGCTGTAAAACAGAACATCAGACATGAGGCATCGCGTGACATCAGGTAGCACATTTCTGTTTATTTGCCTTTCTTCAAGAACTCTACCTCACCATTAGGCAAAGGAGTACATACAAGATGTACAAGAGAAAGATTAAAAGAGACTTCTTTATCACTGTGTTCTGTGGCATGAAGGCCCACAGCCTCTGGGTTTTTTTGTTTTCTTAAAAGGACATGTTTTTACTCTGGCTGAGGTGTTACAGTTCAGAGAACAACCTGCCGTCTACAGGATATCTCGAGAAAATTAAAACTGAACACAGGTATTTGCTAGGCTGTTTTACTGAACGAACACTGCCAGCTGCACTAATAGCATTTTACCAGACACTCAGCTTGTGAACCCCTAAGTTTATAAAGACAATAGGAAATCCGACTGCAGAGTGATGGGGACAGGGGGAAGTGGTTGGAGTTTCTTCCCCCTTGCAGCAGATCCCTGCCTGCTGTAAACTTGTGTTTGTGTACTTCAGTACAGCTGTGATGACCTACAACAGAGGTTCTGCCCAATGTAGCTTGCCCATAGTCTGACTCAATGCGTTAGTAACTTTTGTATATAATATTAAAACCCAAGGTTGGTGTACCAATGTCCTTCACATGATGCTCTGTCTGTTCACGTCCACGTTGTATGCTGATGAATTGGAACAGCCTCGGCCAAAATCAATAAAAATGCCTTCAGAATCAGAGTCGATCGACTCCAAAATCTGATCCACTATGTTCTCAGGGCTGGAAGAGGGAACTGGAATCAAGGAAGGGTCCCTGTCCAGCTCAAAAGACCTATGTGGGTCATCCATTGGGTGGAAGAGTCCTTTCTGTTGCTCGACTGTGCTGAGTTTGCTGGAGCACTGCACTGACCCAGTGCTGGGCCTCTCCTGGTCTCCTGAGAGTGAGCTTTTTGTGGCTGTCATGGAGCTCTTGGAACCATTGTCCATGATGGTGGTGAGGTTGGAGTACCCCTGTAGCTCCAGGCAGGAAGTCATTTCTGAAACAGAGTGCCTTCGGATGCCTGTTCCATTGGCAGCCATGCCCTCGGTTTCATACTCGGCCACTGGCGTCAGCAGTGGATTGTTGTAGCTTTTCGATCGCACCACGGGATTCTTGGCAAGGATGTCACCTGATTTTGAACGCCTGAAGAACCGCTTCTCTGTAAATAGAGAAAGATTCAGAGTAGTATCTACAAAGGCTCCTATTTTTGTTGTACTAACTGTACAAGTGTTCAAAAGAAAAGTCAAGGCCTGAATATTCATAAGCTTTTCTTGAATGACAATAACTTTTTTAAAACCATTTTGCTGGTTTTATAGATTCCTAGGATTCAGATTTCCTACATTTCTTTAGCATATTGAAGACTCCAAACATATCTTTACAAATAATAGCTGACATTCCCTTATATTCATATAACTTCAGCAGGTGGAGTAAGACAGTAAATATTGTGGGAGACCTGATATACAATTGCAAATGCTTTCTTTAGACAAGAACAGAAAGCACAATTCTGTCATTGTTCAGGCTATAAAGGTGATCACTAATTTCTAGTAGTTGAAATCGTAACTTTTCCACCCACCCTTGGAAAATCAGGTCTCTTCAAATTTGGGGCACGAGGATTAAGACAGGCAGCCTTACTAATAATTCTGGAAAAACTTAGATGCAAAGCATCGTTCAGTGACCACACAAGGAGAGAACACCAAGAGTGTTTGCAAACATTAACTGGTGGGCAGTGCCCATAGCGACCTTTTTGGGCAACAAACCTGCACTCGATCTGGCAGTGATTGTATGAATGCTGCTGTTAGCCAAGTGGGCTCTTCCCAAAGGATGAACAGCAGGTGGCAGCACGTCAGCACAGAGATCCACCAACAGTGGTTTAGGGCTGGAGTTCTCTCTGGCAGCTAGACCAAAATGATCATCATGAAAACTTTTTGCAGACTTCACTGTTCAGACTCACTTGTGCCAAAAAAAAAAAAAAAAAAAAAAAAAAGTGGTGCGAATAGCAGGTCTCACTTTTGAAGCTTTATGCCTGCTACTCTCACTTCACGATCCCCATGAGAGGGGCATAGCTGGAGAAGGGAACCAAATTACACTCTGGAAGTCAACTACAGCCACTGCATATAAATTGTTGGCTTTAAATTAGGATACTGGTATATGTTCCCCTCCAAACCATGCAATTTTCTTTACAAATACAAGTCTCTTCTAAAATTATACTTATGTATAATTATGTGCTTACCTGGACGCAAATTCCAATCATATGCTGTACTACTAAAAAAGCCAGTTTCTGTACTTAAGATTGTATTTTGCAGTTGTTTCTGCCTCAGCAGTGAAATCAACTGAACCAAGTTCACTTTTGGACCTTTTCTTTGTTATGAGTTTGACCTGGCAAACAGAAAAGATTCCCTGTGGCTGCCCTGCCACAGGAACTCCGGCTTTTTGGTCATACCAAGGCTTGGCTAGAGTGGAAGGCTGGGTGTGCTGGCCAGATGAGGAAGAAAAGGGCTCAGAGGCCTCACCAGTCCCAAGGAAAATCTGTCAAAGCTTTAAATCATACTACCAAGATAGCTGGACAGACTAGATGCATTAGTTTAAAAAGCAGCAGAAACTTAGGCACAGTGAACCTTGGATCCAGGTTCACTGCCAATAGTAAGACCTATTCAGGGGTACTGCCACAAACCGCTGCAAGGGGAAGTGCTCAGTCCACCAAAACCTTCCTGTCTTCTGCAGTTATACAATACAACATTTATTTTCTAACAACCCACTTCACTGGAGTTTTATTCTCTTTGGGTGCATTTTTTCTGTCCTGACATACAGAAGCTTGTATTCAGAAAACGTCAGTTTGGGGCTCCATTTAAATGCTTGTGGTCTTTTAATGGCAAGCAACGAATACAAAGTAGTAATCCTGAACCATTTTCCATAAATAACCAGCCTCCACTTATTCACATAAAACCGATTTGTTTCTTAAACGCCTACTGCGTTTACTACCATTTTTCCATTTAGCTTTCAGGGAAAATCAACTACCTTATTGACCATTTCTGACAAGCAAACAGATTAAATTGATTGCATACAAAACACACAATTGAACTTTTCTTCCCCTCTATTTTCTTTGATGAAGTGGGCCATCACATTATTTACATTAAAATACTCAGGTACTACCACATTTCCTTTTTTATTTATGCTGGTAGTATTCCCCTTGCATTTTCAACAGACTGAATTATTATGTGGGATATTCAAAAGACCTTCATATTGGCCAAATCCTGCCTTCACAGAAGTCACTGAATGCGTCAGAATTCAAAGAATCATAGAAAATAAGCTGGAAGGGATTCAAGGTCACTCACTCAGCCTTTGTCACCAGACATTTACCCACCTTGCTCCTTTTAGATGCCTAAATATGTGACACGCATAGAGCGCCTCTAGCAGTGAAGATTTAACAGCTTCCAGAGGCATTTTATGTACCATTAGAGATTTTTCTTTCCATGTAATCTGAATTTCCCCTGCTATGGGTGGTCCACTCTTTTTCTTATCTCCAGTGGAATGGAGAACAGCTTATTACCTTCCAGTCCGCAGAAAGCTTTTACGTGTGTGAAAGCTTATCGCTTAGTCTTCTCTAAGACAAATTCCTACTCTCTTCCCTGATTTAAATAGACTTGTATGAACTTTGTGCACTAACAAACAGACACGATGCAGCACTCTAGAAATGGCTTCTTGCTTCTCCCTCTCATCGTCCATAAAGCATCCTCCGTTAAAGCTCTCTCATTAAAAGGTACAATGGAAATGCTAAACACACTCTAGATGCACAGATTTATTAACGAGCACTATTATGATCTGTTTTCATCTTCTGCCACTAGCAAGTTTCACTGTGACTTTGTCCATTGCAAAGAGCACGTCCTTAGAAAGGAGCCTGACTGCATTGCATCAATACTGGCAGTCTCCTCTCATGTGGGCCCTGGCCCTGTGTGGACCAAGGTTTTAGTGAAGCCCTCTGTGCTGTGTCAAATCCAGTCTCTGTTATTCTTACCCAAGATACAGGAAGAGTGCGTGAAGGGTCCATCACTGGAATACAGACCGTATGTGCCCAAGTAAGGAGAAACGACTTTCTGGATCAGGGATTCCAGTTTCAAATAATCTTCAGTCACGCCTTTCGACTCGTGAACCCCCTGAAAGAGAGAAAATACCCAAGATGAACACTGTCCCCTCCAACCACAAGCTTTCCTTGCTCACCAAGGCAAGCAAAGAGGCAGCAAGCATTTTCACTAAGTTATATAGCAAAGGTGCACTGTGATGCGATGCTGGTTTGTTACTACAGTTGATTCCTCTTACTGTAAAGCCAAGAGATGTGAGTTGAACCAGAGGGACTCACTATGCAGGCACTGCACAAATGCTCAGAAAGAGGCTCAGAAAGTAGCTACTTCCAGGACATTTAAATCCAGAAAGGGACATCCTGCTTAGTGCAAAGGCAGTCAGGGAGGATGGAGGATGTAGTCTGTGAAGATGAATTATTAACATCCCTGGACTTTTTGTTACTGCAATCTTATACTGGCCTCCTGAATAAACTACTGCCAAGTGCTGCACCAGCAGCTAGTACCACAGGGTGTCACTGCCATCTAAGCAATACCAACAGGGTTAAGAAATAGGTGAAACTAAGAAATATTTCTTCCAGGATATTTTCAAAAGAAATATTTATAGTGAAGAGATTTGTATCTCTTCCTCACCCCCTCCCTGGCACTTGCCATCTTCCAGGCAAAAGTCACATTATAACTAGCACAGTAAGATTCACCCACAGGCAAAATCTTTTGCCGTTAGCTGTTAACTCTGCACTTCCACCCATTAATGGGCTTATAAGGCTGCAGAGGTGACAGGAAAACCCTGTGGAGCTGTAGTCTCCCTTCCACTTACAGCCGCAGCATGCGTGCTCCTGCGTTGTCTGAGCAGAGCCCTGTATATGTATGTATAGCATTCCTCTTGCAACTCGAGGTAAATTCACATTTTAGTGTGTTGCTATATGGCCATATGTTTGACATATCTTATTGCAGAATTAAGATGCTAAATGTCATACTCAGCAAGTTTGCTTGAATTTAGCAGAATTACAGATTGCGTAATATGACCCTGAACTACTGTAAAAAGAAATATGCAGGGATGAAAGCCTCCGGAGAGCAATATGCAGATCAAATGAGTAAAACTGCAACGCTTCCTTCAGCATGTGAAAGCATCTTGACGTTCAGGATGTATTTGCTGCTCAGTATGATTCACCAACCACTGTCTACGGGGTGACTATCAGCCTGCGACTTGTTTGTGAATGGCTTACTTCACCTCTTGGCTGCCGCACTGCCTGAATGCTGCCTGGCGTTACTTGATAAAAGTTTATGAATGGAAAATGAATAGTGGCCAACAGAGAATGGATAGAATTTGGATTTCAATTCAGCGGGTTTTATCTAATGAATACACAATCTTTGGAGATGTGCTGTGTCCTGTAAAACTTTGGGGGAGTCACAAATACAAATATGAACATAAGGGCATATGCAGTGAATCTGAAAGCTTGCAAACACCAAAGTAACAGCAGAAAGAGCGCATAGCTATTCAACCAATTTAAACCAGACAAAAATAACATAGGAATAATTCAGAAGACTTACTGAAGGTGCATGTGTTATTTCCAAATCATCATATCAGAGAAAACGTTTCAAATAACAAGAGGAAGTGTCTCAATTTTTATCATGTTGAGATCTGCTCCAGGGTCTTCCCTCCTGTCTTGCTGGAATTTAGCCAAGATCTTTTCAGCCCTCAGAAGGGCAACATGCCTGCTACCTTACTACATATTCACAATCGCAAAGGCCAGTGCGTTAGGCCATCTGCTCCAGGCTCCCACACCAACTATCTCCAGAACTGGTCTTCTAAACATATATATAATACTAGTAGCAAAAGCCATTGCTTAGCATTGCTCATGCCCAGACTTTGTGGTAAGGCTTTATTTACTTTTCTGCCACTTAAGTATTTTTGATACTTATGAAAGAGGGTAGTTAAACATCAACCGTGGAGAATGAAACCCACTGATTCACTAGTACCATGCTGCCCACCAAATAACTCACCACTAGCAGAACTGCGACACTGTATGAAGTGATAAAAGTGTCCTTGTCCAGTGGCATCTTACCACCGTCTGATTTCCTATTGGCCTTACACGCCTGAAAAGTTCTTTTGGTTAGGAATTATCTGTTCTGCTATACACTCCTTCTTCCCTGAGGAACACCTCAAAAGCCTGAACAGTATTCTGCATTGACTGTTGCTCTGGCGGGGATACGAGGAGGCTTCCAGCAGCTCTTTTGGGTTAGGGTAGGCTTCTGGGGTGAGCTGAGGGGATGGAGACTTGACCCCCAAGCTCCAGCTGCTGCGGCACCCCTCCATCACAGGGTCGGGGAGCAGCAGTTGTGCTGGGCACAGATTTGCCTCGTCCCCACCACCGCTGCCCTGCAGCTGCTGTGCCTGGAGAGCCCGTTGGCTCACTACTCCCAAGAAACACCCTCTTTTCTCAAAATCCCAACTCCCTAACTAATAGCATCACCACCTTCTTCAGTCTTGCCCTCAACCTTCACTCCTGCTCTCCCAAGAGCAGTGCTAATCTCCAACCCCCTTTTCACTTCAGCCTCTATTAGTTCCCACCTTTGAAGTGAAGAGGACACAAAATACCACCTTTACAGTGTAAAACCACCCAGTATTAACACAGCCTGCAGTTAGTCTTATTCCTTAGCTCTGCGATCATCCATGAGATGCTTTGCAAAACATACTGAAAAGTCATAAAACATCTGGCGTCCGTTGGAGCCACGGTGACTTCTCTCCTGCTCCGCACCTTGGCACAAACATGCCGTATCCACCTGCAACATCCTTCCTGCGTTGGTCATTGTTCCAGGCCTTCCTGCAGGTGTTGGACGGGGCAGTTCCCTTAAACCATTTTCTTGGTGTGGAGCTTCTGTGCGAGCAGGAGCGTAACAGGCTGCAGACTATGTCCTGAACTTGTAAAAGAGCATTTTTCCTGTATTTCTTTCTGCTGTGTTATTCACCGACAAAGATCCTCTGGACCTCTATTTTATCAAATACAAGTACATCCCAATATTCAGCAAGGATTATCTCAGCTTTCCAAACCCAAACTTTCCATATGACCTTAATGACTCCATCACTTATTTACGACTTAACCCCAGCCTGAATAGCCCAGAGGAGTGTCTGCAGGCTCAGAGCAAGCTGGGGCCATCTCCGCCTGGCTGCAGCCCCTGCCCAGGGGCAGAGCGGCACTGCGCTGCAGTCACTGTGTGCCACTCACAAAACCAAATGTCCCCTGACTCAGAGCCAGCT
The DNA here is from genome assembly GCF_965231255.1 of Vanellus vanellus. Lineage (NCBI taxonomy): Eukaryota > Metazoa > Chordata > Aves > Charadriiformes > Charadriidae > Vanellus > Vanellus vanellus. The sequence continues at coordinate 78,581,069 of NC_138905.1, read as the reverse complement.
GGTCCTTGCTGCAGCTGTGTTGACATGACATGGCTGGGAAGTGTCCTGACCCCGGGGTCGGGCTGTAAGCTGTCAAAGGTTGGGTCACGGGGTGTAAGGCAGTCCCTGATCCTCTTCATGAGCTTTCAAGATCATGGTGCAGGAAGGAGGTAGCTGCAGGCTCATACATCAGCTCACAGCAGGTTAGCTGAGATATATTAAAGGTAGTAATAGGGGCAGGGGTGCCCCACAACCCTATCGAGAAAGCGGGACTTTCCAATTCTGCAATTCTTCCGATTTCACTTCTTTAGCTGGTGCTGCACTTGGGACAGCTGAAGGGCAGCCAGAAGGGGGGGTTGCTGTGGCAGCTGCATCTCCGAGCCAGCCAGGAGCAGGATGCGGGGAACAGCCAGCCCACAGTCACAGGAGCTGCAGCAGCTGGCAGACACCGTGGCCCTGGGGGGGCCGCAGAGTCCCAGCTCTTACGGCCTCACCGATCCTAGTATCCAGCACAGCTGGTTCAGAAGGGTGAAACGGTGACTGACCTGCCAATTCTTGCTACCACAGCAGCACGCAAACCTTACTTCAGAGGGTACGGTAATTTGGCACCGTGTGGGGCTGAGGAGGGCAAGAAGCTTCAAGGGGAAGGATGGACACCTCCTAAAGCAGATCAGTTTTAGCAGGCCCGGGGAAGCTTCTGTTTTGCTTTGGCTGCCAGTCCCAAGGGTACATTTAAACTCTTCTCTCCACCAGAGGTTTCCACCCCATCCATTGTGCCACATGCAAAATCACCTGTGTGCAACACTACATTCGGTGGGAAGGCACTTCTGGTGGAAGTTCAGGATGGAGCAAAGTATGGTTATAAACGCTTCTTATATCTGTACGCAAATGTAGGTACATACACATGTATAGACATCTATCCATCTCTCTACATGCATATATATACTTACGTATATATAGATATACTTATATATATACATATATACTTAAAGATATATGAAGTCCTTTTTAGACCCTTTCTGAAATTTGTAAGTGCTTATAAAGGCAAAATTGGCTTTAGAGTAAAGCCAACTTGGGATTGTTACCAATGCCACAACAGTTTCTGAAAAACTTATGGCAGGACTTAAAAGTCACCAACAAAATAACAAAAAAAAAGTATTTTCCTGTTATTTTGGCAGCTCACGGTTCTTCTTGTACTTACTGCTTGATGCTTTAATAGTTTGGTATGTCACTATATAGCAATAAAGCAAAAGTCGTATCTAGCAGGCTGGGCTGCTTAGCTTGCAGGAAACTATATCGTAATTTGGAGGAAAAAAGAAAACTTGGAGCATTATCAGTAAAACAGAGACTCTACCCTTATCTTTAATGCAATATTTTCTCTGCAGACATGCAAAAACTTACTTTAAAAGATAACCGTGACCTTTCATGAACCCAATTTCATTTTAGCAGGAGAGCTTGATGCCTCTCTGCAAGTATGAGATGTATCTATTAAATTCCTTTCAAAGGCCTTGCCTGACCTATTTATTTTTCAATTGCAGGCCAAAATAGCTCAGTATCAAACAGCTGGAAGTACCTTAGTACTTCTGGAAAAGTGTAGCTGATGGATCAAATCCTCACCTTGGTCACACTGTTTTGAAATGCAACAAGAATCACCTCATTATCTTTGGAAGGATTAAAATGTAATATTATGACAAGAGTTTGCCATACTCTTAAGGCATAGATAATGGGGATTTGAGTCCTCAATATGTGAACACCATTGCAAATGGAAAAGATCTATACTCAGCATCAAAAACAGAGACATGAATTTCTGCATGTAACACAGTATCCCAAGTCCCTTACTTCATTAACGTGTAATTAAATAATTTAGAAACAGAGAATCGTATATTGTAGTTCAAAAGCATTAAAAGGACCCTATGCACTACTATTTTTGATGTGTAAATCTGTAAGCACTCCCAGAAGGGACTACCTAAAGACTACAGGTTACTGAAGTAGCTACTTTATGAAGTTACTGCCCAGTCTGCTCAACCGCAGCACCAGCGGCGTGCTTGCCTCCTGTTGCTGCACTGGAGTATGTTGCTGGAACAAAACATTCCTTGTGTTTGGGAACAAAACCCCATGAGTCAAAACCATAAGTCATTCCAGTGAGAATGGACGCACTGAACCCCTCAGGTTTCCATCCCTGTTAATTCCGTAAGTTAACCACAAACTCCTACTGAGTTTTTAAAGGGCACAAGAGCTGCTTCTGAAAGCACAGAGGAAAAAATAAATTTGTCTTTTGGCACTGCAAATAAACAGATACATTCAGAAGAATAACTGGGGGGTTTGTAACCCCATGTAATGCCACAGCTCCTTTTCCAATATGTAGGACTTCTCTAAGCCTCAAAGTGGTCCTAAAGTGGAAGCCGCTCCAAGCAGCCATTTAAGGACTTGAAGAGTCATCCTCAAGCACAATCTTAAAACCTGCCTGAGGCTAAGGTTTATTACTTTAGCTTTTTGCATGCCATACAACAAAGATGGATTGCTTTGAAGATTTTTTTAATTATGTTTTAACAAAAAATACCATTAAGGCATTATCAAAATTGTATCTAAGCACAGTCTACATGACTTGCAAAGCTGCCAGAAACCTGAACTCTATTTTAGTAACATTTGCCACAAGTTTTCTTAAAAAAAAAAAAAAAAAAAAAAAAGTCCTTGCTTTATTTTACCACAGCAATGAAATAACCGCAACCACAACTCTTTATTTCTATATCCTATTATATTAATTTCTAACACCCTGCTCTTCTCTTCATAGGCAGTGAACAGTGACAGTGGCACACAGGCGGGTGGACCTGCCATCGATCCAACTTGGTGTAAGATGCAAACCTGCCTGCAGCCTCTGTCCCTGTGCAACTAGGTGGTCATTGCTGCATAACCCCTGAGGCTCTGGCTCCATCTTTTTATTCATCACCATAACCAAAATCCTTTAATTTCTGGTAAAAAAGACACCTAGAACATAACCAGATAGTATCAGCACTTCCAAATGAATGCTCTGAAATGACCATAAAGCCCGCTGCGTCAAACCCAGCTCACCGGGGAGGCGTTCAGGCTGTGAGTTGCAAAGGAGCCCAGAAATTAATCATCTGCCTCCCACCACTTTTCACCTGGTGTTGGCTGCTTCACTTCCTCAGGCTCTGGTAAAAAACCCAGACATGAAGCAAAACCCAAAGACAATCACAGCCATGAAAAACTATTTAGGTTGCTGATAGTCTGGTATGTCTCATTAGACAGCCTGGCTAAATTAGGACACAGAGTTTTAGGCTTCCCACACTCCTGTGTGCAGATGTAGGACATCTTATGGAAAAGACCTGGCTCATGAAACCCTGGCATGTGGCAGAAAGGGAGTTGGTTTTCTGTGTCGTTTGCTGCTTATGCCTCTCGCTTCTCACCCCAGAAACTGAATGTGGAGCTGCCTGTCTCCTTTTTACATGTGTTAGGGAGCAAAGAGGTAGCAAAACCTCACTGTTTCAGTGGCAAAAACTGGTGGCAAATCCCCACTGTTAATAGCCTGCCAAGGAAGACCAATAACGAACTATAGTCCAAAGAGAAGAGACTGCTCCTGGGCCACGGAGCAGCTTGCATTATTTTCTGTGCCAACGCTCTGTGAATTACAGTCTGCTCACAAGTGCTTGCTAGCACAGCACCAAGTAGAACAAAGATGAAAGTTTCTTCTCAAGTACTCCTGGTGAGCAGAGCAGCCACCAGCATAAGAATGGTATATTCACCACTTCATCCACTTGGGAATTGGTGGGTTACATTGACTGAAAATTTATTTACCCTAAAAATCCTGTAATGCATCACCCTCTTAATGGCAGGCAAGGCACCAGCCCAGAGAACTGAGCACATAAATCACAACAGTTGGAGACAAATGAGCTACAGCTGAACCTGTCATGTCCTCTGGCTCTCAGGCACACCTTAAGGGGATGTCTCATGCATGCCAAAAGGCTAGAAACAAACCTAGCCGCTGGCTGTTCTTTTTGCTACCTGCTTCTCCTGGGCTGCTTTTCATTGATGCTTAGCTCGTGTTATCATCCTCTTAGCTGGATCTCCATGTGGCTATCACTCTCTCATGCCTGGCTCTTTTCATTTTAACCCTTTGCTTTGTCCCCTTGTCATCTGCTGTTTCATAATACCCCACATCCATCCTGACCTCCTCTTTCAGGCCCTGGGCAAGCCCCCTGTCATCTGCTGAGCTCCTCTGCTGTATGAGCCTCCCCGTATTCATCTTTACCACAGGTTGCTTCAGTGCTGGCTGGACAACTGCAAGTTGCCCCAGGTAACTCATCACTCATCTGTATGAAAATAATCATAAACCACTATTAAAGAGCAAACTGCTTTTAACTGACCAGCAGTAACTCAGTGTTTTGCTGAGTACTTATAAAAGGTCATGGGTCCTTTACTGTTTCCAGTTCTGACTAATAGCACCCACCATTAGTAACATCCAGAAATGGTGGTCTCACTCAGTTGCTTTTCACTTCCTTCTTTAGCACAGAGTATCACAGGACCATTTACCTAAGAAATTACACATGAAAAAGATATCTCCAGTGTCTAACTGCACCCTAACAACTTGACATAATGGTGGTAACTACTTCACCCCCACCTGCAACTGTAGATGTGCTAAAGTATACACTGGTCATTGATTAAATGATGTAGTACTTAACTTCAGCTTTAATGTTTCAGCTGATCAGCATGTTTACATGAGTAAGAAGTGATGTAGAAGACTGCCTCCTCTTTCAATTGAAAAATAAAATAGAATAAAAAATAAAATAAAATAATATAAAATAAAATGTAAAATTTGTCTTCCTCCAGGTCAAGGTGGACAAAGCAGGCCTTCTGCAGCCAAGGCCGGTACCCTGCCAGGAGCGGGTATGGCATGGAGGGAGGCACAGCATGTCTTGGTACTTGACATGGGAGCAGCTCTACCACAGGGGACACCAAGCAGGAACAGCCGTAAGCCAGATCTCGGGTTACCAACTTCTGGAGTCAAGAAAGAAAGGAGTAGAAGCCAGACTTCTAGATGATTTAATTAAGTAATTTCAGCAATCATTACTTTTGGTGACTTGATGACCCAGAAGACCAAAGTCCTCTGCCCATGGAACAGAAAGCACCCATATACGCTTCAGCTCATGGCCAAATAACACAGCCTGAGCCTCAACCTGCTGGGGTGTCCTTAACAGCTGGCCTCCACCCTGGTCTACCAACAAAAAGCCATGACCTACTGCTGAAGCAGTCCTGATCTTGTGCTACATGAAATGAGACGTGCTGCAGGAAGCGTTTACAGGGTCAAGCCCAAACACAAAGTGAGGTCCTGGCCTCATGCACTGCCCTATTTTAACCACACAGGAAAACAGCTAAGAAATGTAACCATTTTCTGCTTAAAAGCAGCAGATTCCTTGGAGGAAAGAAAAATGCATTAAGAAATGCATTTCTTTCTTTAACTGGCAACGAGTCAGATCAATATGACTGAAAGAAACAGACATGCATTGGCAATAATCTGACAAATACCGGGTAACAATAGTTGCCCAACTACTCCCAGGGAAAACTGAAATTAGAAGTCACAAGACATACCACAAGGCAGACACAGAACAGTATCTGCAGTGAAAACACACATTACTCAGCCAACACTGCTAGTGGTGAATTGATAAGGGTGTGCAGACTGCAGTGCACACCCTGGTGACCACAAAGCCAACAAGACCTGCTTCTTATTTTAGCCAAAGAGATAGCAGAAGCCTTGCTTGTAAGAGATTTGGAAATCAGCACCCTTACAGGCCATGCCTACTTGTTATTCCACTTTGGCGCCCGTAACACCTTTCATTGCATCACATCTAACCTTCTACAACTTGAGCAACACAGAGCAACCTGGACTCTGAGCAGGCATGAAATCACTGCAAGGAGGAACTGGGAACAGATGGGCCAGCAGCCCTTGCCATGTGCACCACTGGCAGCACAGCACATACTCCCAGGTATGATATGGGTCACATTCTGGATTGAGGTCTGCATCCCTCCATCTTCCTTTGAATAGATACAGGCACATCCTTAGTATCATCTCATATCTAATAATCTAATCTTTACTGATCTTGCAATGCTCACACACAAACCTATGGCAGCGAAGTTATGGTACAGTTTACTTGGTTGAGAAGAGTATTCAGGAGTGGTTCCCAGGTGTGTAAAATATTTGTTTTCTCTGCAGCACTGTGCCCTTTCATTGACCAAGCCCACTCAGCCTCATGCCTTGGAGGAGACCATAGTGGCTCTTGGAGCAGCAACTGTTGCCCAGATAGCTGAAGCTGTCCCTCCTGTGCACAGCCGCTCAGAGCTGCTGCTCCTACTGCAACACGGAGCATCATCATGGGAGTCTCTCACCCACACTTACTCTATCTGCAGCTGACGTGCACAACACTCTACTGAAAAATCCAAAGATCTGGCTTGTATACCCCCTGCAGGAACTCCCTGAGCTCCAACACAAAATCAGGAAGCCCAAGCAGGTGGCTCAACTCAACTGAACTGCCTCAACTGCCCACCTTGTTCCCTGGGAGTCAGCCCTGCAGAGTGAAAATATAATTCTGGATTAATTAATTATATATAATATATATATATATTTACATAATAATCCAGTGTTATACAAATGAAATTACATTTGTGGAGCCGCATCTGGCCTCCATTTACACATGGAGTAAATGCAAATTCATGAGTAAACTCATGGAGGTATCAGACGTGATAACCGATTCCTCTCAGCCTTTGCAGTAGAATCAGCCGTGCAGTGTCAGACCAAAAGTTAACTAAATTCAACATTTTCTTGCTAATAGTGATAGCAGGAGACGTGCACAGGCAAAAAAAGGAAATAGGGCACACTCAGTGTAGGATTTCTTGCAAAGTACATTGGTCCTTCTGGCAAACAATGATGTAAAAACTTGCTGCATGGGACTTTGTAGTAGCCCTTAAGCATAAACAATCTGTGCTAGAAATTATTTAACCAACAAGATGAAGATGGTCAATAATTGATAGCATAACTATTTTCCAGAAATAAAGAACCAGCCTACCTACCGAGTCCTCTGAAAAGGGGAGAGGATGGATTTCTTTGGTATCTTCCCTAAGTGCTTTCCTTGTGTAGTTGCAGCTTTCCTATTTCAGAGGCGAGCAAGTACAATGCTGAACTCTTCTGCTGTCTGACAGAGAAGGACCAGACTGTTGGCAACAATTACTCAGCTTAACTCTGAATGTTAATTGCAGTTAAATGGAACTATGCTCACTGACATCAGCTGGGGGTCCAGCCCAAGCCAGCAAGGGTGGAAACAAGGTGAAAACAGGTAAGATATGGAGAGTGTGACAAATTTTTCCACTTATGATGATGACATCCTGAAGTTCACTGAATCATAGAATGGTGAGGTTGCAGGGGACCTCTGGAGGTCATCTGGTCCAAACCCCCTGCTCAAGAAGGGCCACCCAGAGACAGTTGCCCAGGACCACGTTCAGATAGCTTTTGAACATCTCCAAGGATGGAGACTCCACAACCTCCCTGGGCAACCTGCGCCTGTGTTCAGTCACCCTCACAAGGAAAAAAAAAAGTGTTTCCTGATGTTCAGAGGGAACCTCCTACATTCCAGGTTGTGCCCACTGCCTTTGGTCCAGGCACTGGGCATCACTGAAAAGACCCTGGCTCCATCCTCTTTGCACACCCCTCCCTCCCCCCCCTTCAGATTTTTATATACATTGATAGGATCCCCCCCAAGCCCCTGGGCTAAACAGTCCCAGCTCTCTCAGCCTTGCCTTATAGAAGAGATGCCCCAGCCCCTTCACCACATTCATGGACACAGCACTCCAGGTATGGCCTCACCAGCACTGAAAAAAGGGGAACAATCACCTCCCTTGACCTGCTGGCAATACTTGGTCTAATGCAGCCCAGGCTACCCTTGGCCACCTTTGCTGCAAAGGCACACTGCTAGCACAGTTCAACTTGGTGTCCACCAGGACACACCGGGCCTTTTCTGCCAAGCTGCTTTTCAGTTGGAAAGCATATGCTGGTGTCTGCACTTGTTCCCCCCCAGGTGCAAGGCTTCGAACTTCATGCACTTGTTGAACTTCATGTGGTTCCTTTCAGCCCATTTCTCCAGCCCATCGAGTTCCCTCTGGATGGCAGCATGACCCTCTGGTGTATCAGCCACTCCTCCCAGTTTCGTGTCATCAGCAAACTTGCTAAGGGTCTACTCTGCCCTGTCATTCAGATCATTAAGGAAAGGCTGGACATAGTTATTGATCCCTGGGCTATGTCTCTATTTACTGGCCTCCAAATAGACTTTGAACTGCCATCACTGCCTCCAAGAAACCACCACCACATTTCATCAACCACAACAGCAGGGACACTCCAAAATGAAATCAACTCCAGGGAATGCCAGGCTTAGAGAAAAAAAAGACAACCAAAATGTAACAGCAAGTAGAAAAAGGGTCACAAAACCTGTGTGTCACCAGCTAAACTTCCTTATGCAACTTAAAAATCAAAACAAAGGTCCTGGTTCCTCAACAATATTCATGGAGCATCCATGTTAACAGCTCTACATTTTCCTACTGGTTTGTGCCTCAATTTTTGCTTGGAGCACAAACATCAAACAAAAGGCAAGTCCAATAAAGAGGTCATAGACAGACCTAAGATTTCAAAAAAAGCAAGCCTCACAGAACATCCAGTTGTGAAGAAGCCAAGAAAAACAATTTTAGGGCATGCTGTTGAAAATAGGGTGAGTGGCTAGCTTGTTTGCAAAGATGGAGGACTTGCATAAACAAGCATATACCCCACCACCCTCCCTCCTTCCTTCAGCACAAATTCATACTGAGAGGCCACTTCGGCCTGAGCCTGTGGACCCACTCTTCTTCCAAACCCTTCCTATCTCTCTGACTCAGCAATCTACAACTGGAACAAGGGACCCCAAAAATTCTCACAGCCTGGAGCTGCAAGGCACTGGGGCGCATCTTTCTCCAGACACAAACACACAGGCAGGCAAGCCTGGAAATAGCCAGGGCACAACAGCAGGCATGCGTCGTTGCCCAAGCCTTGCACTTTCACCACATGCTCAGGCCCAGGCGACTGATCATTTTCGTCAACGTCCCAGGTCAGATGTGTGCTTCCAATTCCACTGCCAGCTGGACAGAGGAAGGAGATGAGCAAGAAACACATCCAGAGAAGACACCCATGGCTTGGCTGGAGCCTGCAAGCTGCCATGGAAGCACTACATCTGCTTGGAGGTGTGCAGGGGGGACAGGTATTTTAAGGATAAACACTCAGCTTTACACAGGCTTTGAGAAAGGTTTGAAGCTAATCAAACCAATTATAAACATCATTATTTTTCATAAAACAAACAATACTAGGAGCCCTATTCTCCACCCCTTCTGACAGAACGAGGCTGCCCTGCCAGCAAAACCCCAAAACAACATCTTCTCAAGGGGGAATTATTTCCCTTCCACCTTCCTCTTCCAACCTCTTCCCCTTCATGGACGCAGCCGGAAGGGGCATCTTTAGGGACCATTGGGACAGCAGCCATCCCCTGTGTGTCCTCCAACAGTTCTGCTTGAGAGAGAGGCCACAGCCCCTCATAGCAGAAACAGTGTGAACAGCCATTCTCCAAAGCCTGCGCCCATTACCAACCAAAACCAAGGATGGCTGGCAATCATCTAGTTTCATCACCAAAACACAAAGCAATGCACAAGTGGTAGGCTGTCTTGCCATTTACTTTCAAAAAACACAACAGAGGGAGGTTTCAAAATCCTGGCTTGGAACAGGACAGCAACAGAACTACATGGTTTTGTAAAGGTGAAATGACAAACACTAGAAAACTAGACAAACACAAGTCAAAACAAAGTAAGAATTAACAGGCTGTGCAAATGGTGTTTCCTTCAATGGGAGATCTGTCTGCGCCGTGGGATCTGTCTGCTCTGGGGGATCTGCTTGCGCCGGGGCATCTGCCTTTGCTCTACACGGCTTGTCCTGTCCATGCAGACCAGCGAGAAGCCTCCTCCTCCATCTCCACCCGAGGAGTGGCTGGCCATCCTTGCCAATCTATCCATGTTTCACCAAGACACATGAGGAAACAGATGACGGACCCGCTGAGGCTGAGAGCTCAGCGGCAGCAGCCTCTCTCCTCTCCCACTCGCGCTCCTCCTGCCAGTCCCTCGTGGGGAGGTGGAACTGGCCTTGCATGGGACAGCTGTTCCTCTGCCTTTGCCTATGCGGCGAGGTTACCGAGGCCACGCAGAGATGCAGACACCGCGCCGGCGACGCCACAGGACACGTGGAAGGCGCGGAAGCGCCGCCCCAGCTCCCGCGGCCGCGGCCCCGCAGAGCCGCCTCTCGCGCCTCCACCCGCCGCCGCCGTGGCGCCAGAAGCACGGGCAACCGCCAGCACGCGCCCACCCATGATGCACCAGGGAGCAAAGGCGCCTCGCAAACGCCGCAGCCAATGGGCTTCCACATGCAAATGAGCACAGTGACACCGGACACGGCCATGGCCGCAGCCCGCAGCACGGCACTCCGAGGTCGCCCGCTGGGCCCTTCTCCTGGGCTGCTCCGTGCAGAGCCCTCTGCTTCCACGGGCCCTGGACAGGCTCCCAAGAGCACACACCTCCCACCATAACCCCCTCCTCCCCCCGATGCCTCCTGAACCCTCGGGCCAGTTCCAGCCACGTCTGGCTGGGGAAGGGAAGTCCCACAGACAAAGTCTATGCAGAGGTGCCAGGGAACGGAGGCGCCAGGGAGAACCTCTGTTGAAGGCCCCTGGTGTGGGGCAAGGGTGAAGCTCGAACTCACCTCTACAAACCACAAAATCCACCTGAAAAAACACACACACAAAGTACCCACAAGCCCTCTCAAAGGCAGTCCTGTGCCACTGGTCACAAGACAAGGGAAGGAATGGGCAGGTGGCAGCCCTTCTCTGCGTCACACACAAGTCACCCCCACCTCAGCGCCACCGACTACAGCAGCTTCACACACAAGTGCATAAAACAAACGTGGCGAAAGATGTGGTAAAGCAGCATCACCTTCCTCTTCTGTATGACATCACACTGAGGTTTATCACACACATTTCCCTCCGCTGCCATCCCCCATCAAATCCCTCGGGCTGTTTCGGAGACACTTCTGGCTCTTGCTGTAAGCCTTGGGAAGAGCCCTCGCGAGTGACCGGGGGATCACGACCACCAGCCTGGCTGCCCACGCACAACCAGGGACTCTTCTGCAGCCTCCGCAGGGGAGCTGCCAGTGCACTGCTCCCAACAGCTCAACCACCACGTCCCCTTCCTGAAACAGCCACAGGCAAGGAGGCGGCAACACCAAAATCCTTAGCCCCGGCTGCCCTCCAGTACTCAGGCATTACACAAGGATTTGGTGCTTTCACTCAAAACTGACCATGACCAACAATGATTGAGTCTTACCATCAAAAGGTGAAGTAGTAAACAAGTGCCAGACCTGCAAAATAGCAACAACAACATGCTGCAGTTTTAAAAGTCTGGCTTTTCATACAGTATCGACAGACAACCACACATCACGGCAAGTCAGGCCGGGGGAAGGTTCTCCAAAGATACCAGAGCAAACCCACTGGTGAACCCAAGTGCCCAGGGAAGAGAAGTTCAGGAAGCTCCTGCCTTCACTGAGTGCCTGAAGCAGATGACCTGCATGTAGGGGAGACTCTGGTCCAGAGCCATAGGACAGTCCCACCCAGCCCACCCCAACAGCCCACCCCTGATCACCAGTGGGACCCAGCACAGGAGCGCTCCCCTCTTCCCTCCTGCCCCTGCAAGCACAGGCCATGACCAAGAACATGAAGCACAGCTAACATGCTACCGGTCCCTACTTGGCCTGTCATCCTTCTCTTCTGCCCACCACCCTCAACTTATCACTCATTGTTTTCACTGTTTTCAATCCCAAAACATCACTTATACTGAGATCAGTTGACCAAAGCGTTCTCGGTAAATACTGTGAGGTTTCCCACGTAATTTTACAAATGTTAATTGAATTTTACTTCTCAAAAATCTTTGCAGAAAGCATACATGTCAAAACATCAGTTCGTCCTTCCAACACAACAACTCAGTGATTAAGCTTTCCCTCAAAGTCAAGTATCCACGTATTGGTCAAAGAAGCAAATGCGCAGAACAACCGCCAGCAGTAATGTATGCTTGCTGTGCTGCAGTAATATTTCACCTGTGTCTAGAAGAATTGTCTCCAAAAGACTGAATAATTTGGACCGATCCTCTGTTAAATCTGCTCCCAAGCACGGTACCAGCCTGCCCCAAAGAAATAGGGAGCAGTTGCCTCAAGGAGCAACACAAAAAGTCACTGTACACAATAACCCTGGCTCCATCCTCTTTGCACCCTTTCCTCTTCAGGTATTTATAAACATTGATAAGATCCCTTTGAGCCTCTTCTTCTCCAGGCTGAACAGTCCCAGCTCACTCAGCCTTCCCTCACATGAGAGATACTCCTGTCCCTTTATCATCTTCATAGTCTTTTGTTGGACTCCCTCCAGTATGTCCATGTCTCTCTTGTACTGAGGAGCCCAGAACTGGACCCAGCACTCCAGATGCGGCCTCACGAGTGCTGACTAGAAGAGAAAGATCACCTCCATTGACGTGCTGACAAAACTTTGTCTGATACAGCCCAGGATACCATTAGCCTTCTTTGCATCAAGGACACATTGCTGGCTCATGTTCTTCTACTAGCTTCAACAGGGCTTAGCATTTCTGGAGCACTCTCAATCCAAGAGCTTCAAGTCCCATAAAAATGTTGAGTTAAACTCTGGGAGCTCACTGAGAGACACTACAAGATCAATTGACCCGTTTTGAAGAGACATCTGGGTAAAAATAAATGCCCTCCATCAAACTAACTGGGAGCAGAAAGAGGTCAAGAACTGGGAGTTTAATCTTCCTGCTCCTGCTTCTTGTCGGTGTTTGCCATAATAGAAAATTTCAGGTACCTCCTCCTGGATTTCCCTGATTATTCATGCCATTTTCATCCCAAGCAGACAACTCACACATTTTTTAGCCTTTAGGAAACAGACTCAAAACAGGATCAAAACTGCTTCAAGCAGCGACTAATTTTGCTTTGTCCAAGCCTGTGTTGACTAAGCTGAGCCTGATCCACTTAAACTGCGTGTGCCCTCTTCCCTGTTGGGGTTTCTCTGCAGCAGCCCAGAGGGAGAATGAGAAAATGTGCCTGGGCTCGGGGGAAATGGAGTCCACGCCTTTGCAGACTGGAACAAGCTAGAAGAAAGCAGTTTCCCCTCTCAGAGGGCTATCTCAGCCCGGTGGAGGGGGCTAAGAATTCATAATGGACTAATTTTCAGCAAACCTCTAAGACTATACTATGTGTGTTCGCAAACAGGCATCTCATGGAGGGAGGAAATGTGAAAAGTAGGACTTTTACATCCAATTCTCAACTGCTTTAAGTCAGAATAACCCCTGTTAGGTTAATAATTTTATACTGGTTTACAAGTTAGGAAGGCCGTGCCCTATGCATTACATGTCCATTCCTAGGCAGTAGTATCCTTTTTGCATGTGTTGGACAGATGCAGCTGCACAATTCATGGCTGTATTGTTATAAGCCCTCGGTAGTGTTGCCTCACATTATTTTTTTCTGTCTTCATTTTATCCTAAGCCACCAGCACATTGGTAAAGCCTAGAATATTTGAAGGGTTAAATCATGTCTTGTCTCATCTCTGCCTCTTGCTTTTCTCATAGCAACAGCATTCATGGGAGGGAGAGGCAGAGAGGCTTGCCACTGCCGTATTGACAGAAGTCAGCACTTCAGATCCCTGTGACTGCCTCAGAAATAAAGATCTTGTCATATTCACTTTAATCTCCAGCAAGTGCCAAGTTATGTCAATGTCAGCATGAGAAGCTGCTCTGTCTCTCTTCCTTTCATTGGTGGCACTGAGACAGAGACAAAAGATAAGGAAGACAAAACACCCAGACACGGTTTGCGTTCAGCTGGTGAGAGCTTTTCAAATGGCTCGGCTGCTGAAAGATTGCAATAGGCTTTTTCTTTCCAGAAAGGATCAAGCACTAAGAACAGGCTAGTCTCTCCCTGACCCACAAAAATCCAATGTATTATTTTCCTTTAAACTGTTATTAAACACTTTATATGAGACTGCAGAGACAAAGCAGATGAAGACTGAAGATAAGCAAAAGATATGATTAGAAGTAAGGAAGTTACTTTGAGGCTTTAAATACAGCGCTTAGGATCCTGCAGAAACAGCTACTTTGCTAGTAAAGATCCACCAAAAATAATGGTATGCATTTCTGCCTTTCATAGTTTTAGGGCTAGAGGTTGTCTGATTCCTGGCTAAGTGACTCCCCTGGGCACAGATGAGAGCTGCAATCATCTCAGTCAAATAAGCTAATGTGACTTTGAAACCCACCAAATGAATCGATGCAGAGGTGAGTGTCTCTGAAGAGCTGTTTATGGAATAAATTTGAGTTGAAGTTAGTTTATCTGCATTTACAAATGCTTTGGCACTTCCATGTTACACTCACAGGCAAACACACGTGCACGGAAGCACATTTGCAGCCCCATGCAGAGATCACCCTGTGAGTTACCAAATAATTAGATGTGATGTTTAATGTCCAAGAGAATACAGCTTCTCATTTCTTTTTAGGCTCCCTCCTGAAGTTCTTGCTGATCTATACACATTAAACTCATCTAACCTTGCTGGGGAATTGATGACTTTTAACTCTGCACATTCAAGTCTTATACCTGGTCTTGTCTCTAACTGTTTTCTCATTTAACATTTATTACAAGAAATTCCATCTTGGATTTATTTTCAGGTGGGTACTCAAACAGGAAAAAAGGATGGCAGAGCCCTCCCTCAGTGCATCCAGGCTCTTTTGAAGAGACATCCAAGAAACACTTTTGCAGAGCTGCAAACATTAACTTGACTGCTGTTACTTACTTGTGAGGATTTCTGATACTGCCTTTCACAGCCACACTTGCCTTTTAAATCATTAATGAACATTTCATCCCTCAGCATCCTCCATGCTGCTTCATCCTTTCACATGACAATCTCCTCCACAAATTTTCTTCATTTCTGAAATACACTTGACTAAACTAAGCAGACATGTCAGCTGTGCCTTCTGGATTATTTAAATTTTTGCCATTTCTGGTAGTGACACGATTTTCACTACCATCAACTCATCCCTGTGAGCCAGAAAGCAGCAGACCACCTTCAGATCACCTGTCTATCCTGGCTTAAGAAGGTGTGCGGTTCAGACACCACTCAGGCAGCTGTCTGCGTAGGCAACCAGTCACTCAGGAGAGCTGCTTCCCCTCAGCCTGCTGCTTGTGCAGGCAGGGAGCAACGCACCAGGACAACTGGGAACTGAGCAGCGCACTCCTGAGTGAGCACTTCGTAGTTATTCTTGTGCACAAGGAGGTTGAGCTTCTATCAGTCCCAGAACACAGATGTTTGGGAAGCCAGCTGCCTGGCAGCCTGGGCCTGAGGGAGCTCTCCTGGCTTGCAGCAACATCTTTGCTGAAAGCAACATGTTTCTACAGAACAATTCAATTTCAATAAAAAAATCTTTGCCAATTCAAAATATGTGGGAAGTAACTCACTGGATCTAGAGTGGAAAACCTTTTGCAGCAACCCAACACGTAGAGGATAAAAAGGACACAAAATCTGAATTTACAGCCAGAGAGCACTGAGCAGTGTACTCCCCAAATGCAAACAATACATGGATTAGGGACCTGATTGCAGAAGTGGCTCTAAAGGGCTGACCTTCCCTCCTTTGTCCCCATCACCTGTCAGGGACACGCACACTGGCAACTCCGTGCTCTGGCAAAATTCAGCAGGATTCAGCAATTCTTGCAACAACTGTGGTAGATCTACATGTAATGGAAACCTGCGTGGTTGAAACCAACAGATGTCCTGACCTACCTCTTGTAGATACGACGCTACTACTGAAACAAAAGTCTTTTTTTTTTTTTTTTTTTTTCTTCAAAGCTGGCTGATGCTTTAATTTAATTCACATAATATCACCCAGACGCATCCATGGAGCAAGCCTTCTCCTTGCTTCTGTTTTAAATGTTAACAACACTGCTATATATGACCCCATTCCAGAGCTTTTCAGACAAAACTACTGCCCAATTTCTCCTCTACTATACACAGGTTTTAGCAGAGCTGCATTAGGCAGTATAAAGCTAAACATTTGTCCTCATGTGATTCAGACATTTTGAGAAACAATGGAAATACCCCAATGCTTCTTCCAAGATTTTGTTCTCTTCAACTAAACACAGAAACCACAAAAAAAGCTTGTGAATGATACAGGACAAATGAGGGATTTTTTTTTTTTTTTTCTTGGAGCCCAATAGGCAACCTACAACCAGAGGACAAGGACATTACTCTCTACAGGACATTTGGACCACTAGGCAACATTATCAGTTATAAAATCACTTCTAGGATGATTGTTTCCTTGTACTCCCCATTTGTTTGTCCAGATACATCTACTGTCTCTTGCATTAGGCTGTGCGATCTTTAGTGCAGAGACCATATTTTCATTGTATTTATACAGTGCCCAGTGCATGAAGGCTCTCGTCTGTGCACACTAGCCAAAAAAGAGGCTTGGAGATACACGGTGGACAGTAATAGAAGCAGCTGGCAGCTCTTAGCTGCTCAAGGAGAATAAATTTAATTGGTTTTATGTGAGAGCTACTCTGAGTGCAACAGCTGTATTTTGCAAAATACCCTTCTGACAGATTTCAGCCAGGCTAAATGATGGCTTTTCCTCTTGCCAGCATCTGCTTGATTGCAGCACGCTTGCTTTTTGCTTTGCATTTGGATCAGAGAGCACTAAAGCGCAATCCTCTGCCTAATGACTTCAAACCAGAGGCCTCTGGATCCATTCTGAAGAGAACATGAGTCGGGAACATGAGTTCCTTCCCCTCTCACACCTCTGGCTTGCCCCCCTGCAGCTCCCAACCTCTTTCTGATGGATGGTCTCTTCCCAGCAACACCAGGCCGCCATGGCCAGCCGGTTCACTCACAGCAAAGCCATAACGTACCAGGGACGCTCAGTGCAACTGCCCACGTGCCTGACTCGCAGGCATGACCTGTCACATTGTTGTCACCTTGCGCTGCAGAAGTTTTACTGCAATCACCTGGTAGCTCACTGGTAACAGAAGAAGACTCCCAACAGATAATGGTTTAAATCAAATAATGTAATCTGAATCCTCTAACATCACATGATTAACTGTTTACCTTTTAATTGCCTGTAGTAATTGGGTAGTGGCAAGTTAATGAATTTCACAGTACGTGTCACATATCACTGGGCCATATACACATAGTTGTTTCTTTGGCAGCCACAACAGAGCTACAGGCAAGACTGTGAAATTACTGATAGTAGACAATTAACCCTGTCCACTCACCGTGGGAGAAAGGATGCCTCCGAGAGACTCATTCAATCACTCCCCTATCTTTTGCAGATTGCAATGCACAGTCTTTTTGTTTTCGGAAGAATTACACCACAAAGCAGTTACCCTCTGCACAAGTCCCTGTGCCACCAGCCTGGTACACATGGTCCCCAAGGAGTACTGGCTCTGGCACTAGCAACCACAGGCTGGGAGAGGAAAGGCTTGGGGATGGGGCTTGGGTGGTATTGCAGAGCAGGAGCTTCCATACCCTCCACAACTCTTTCCATTCTCAGTGCACCTTCTGGGGAGAAGGCGGAGGCTAGGACATTATATATAATTTGTTTTGATCACCGTGTCGACTTCAATGGAAACACGTC
The DNA here is from genome assembly GCF_965231255.1 of Vanellus vanellus. Classification (NCBI taxonomy): domain Eukaryota; kingdom Metazoa; phylum Chordata; class Aves; order Charadriiformes; family Charadriidae; genus Vanellus; species Vanellus vanellus. The sequence continues at coordinate 78,563,297 of NC_138905.1, read as the reverse complement.
TTCCCATAATGATAAAGTTCTATAGCATAGATGGAGAAACAGGCAAACACCAAAACCCCAGGAGAAATCACTCCTGACAGAGAGCAAACAGCTGACAGAGTTGCTTCCAAACAATTCATACAGGAGACGTTTGGTTTCACTCCTCTGTAATTATAGGGGACTTTTCCACAAAGTGGCCATTAACATCAGTGTGGGCAAACTGCTCTGTGCCTGCTGACAGGGGAAACCCCCTTTCTAAGGCAAGGAGCACTGGCCATGCCCTGGTCCGTCCCCAAACCAGTCAGGCAGCTGGCTGCTTGCCAGCGACCACAGCCAGCTCCAGCTCCTGCTGCCTACACGGCAAATGGAACTTCACAGCATCTGCGTTTCCACTAGCTGCTGCTTGGGTCCCTGTAACTTGCTCAGGTCACTGCTGCCTCCAGGAGGACTGAGCAGTTTGGGCATTGCTGAGAGATGCTCGTCAGTCATGACCACCTAACAGACCCACGGCACAGGCAGCTCCCCTGGTTGTGTGCCCTGGCACTCTGCAACTGGCTGCTACTGGGTCTTGACCCAGTTTACGGGCATAATCGAAGTCAGGAGGGGGAAACTGAGATCAGGAAAAGAGCTGCCTGCAAGGATGAGCTTTCAGCTGTCCTCCATGTGACTAACACGCTGCCAGCTACTTCCCTCTCTGCATTCCTCCCTTCTGCCCTGTGGGAAAATAAGATGGGGTCGGGAGAGGAAAAGAGTCAGAAGGCAACACATGGGAAGGTAAAAGGTGATGAAGCAGCCAGTAAGATGATGGGAGAAGAAGCTCTGTTACCAGCAAGCACCAGTGTTCAAAATCCTGTGAGCACCGTGCAGCGCCGTGTCTGCTGCAGGAAAGGCTCAAGGAGCACAACAGGCATATGGGCTGCCTCTGAAATCTGCTGGTGGAAAGCTTCTCTGCTAGCCCTGTGCCCAGCTGGAAAGCTTTAGGCAGTGAGAAGGCAGGGGCGTGGTGGTACCTGCACAGGGGATTATCTAGCCCCGCACCCAACTGCAGCTCAGTACAGATCGGACTGGAAACTGATGTTGACTCGTCTCTGAAAACCATGGGGAAGCCCATGTACGCAACACTACAAAACAACCCTGCACAGTCTTTCTGTTGGAAATTACTTTTGCCATTTTTCTCGTGTGCAGGGCCAGATGAATCCCAGCAGGACAGAACAGTAGGTGCTGCACCAGCCAACCCCACCACAGCACTGGCTGACCTTGCTACCTGTATGGACACAACTCAGTCATGGAGAGCAAACAGTCCTCCCCTTTGGTGCCAGGTGCCACCACTGCCATAGCTGGTAGATACCACCCACAGGTGGCACCTGGCATGGCTTCCAGGTCTGTGGGAGGCCATAACAGCCATGAAATAACTGCCACCTCTTGGGGACTTCCACCCGTACAGCCTGGGGCAATTCAACAGCTGCAATTCCCCGGTGGCTTTGTCTACCTGGAGACATCTAGGAAAATGAAGTAATATTCACTAAATTAAGAACAGAAAGCTGTTTAGATAAATTGTGCTTAGGCATCTGATGTAGAATTGAAGTGTCATTAATTTAACTTGCCTCCCTTCCTACCCTTTTAATTCTAAGAATGAGTGTCCATACAGAGTTTTAATGAGGTTTAATTAATCTTCTTTAAAAGGTAGCTTAGATTAACTTTCTTATGTTCCCCCTGTAGACAACCCACGAATTACAGTATTAAAGCACCCTGCCTCAAAGGATTCTTGCATCGTGGGAACATTTCCTGCTCGGAGTTTTTCAATAGTCAAAATTTCTATGGTATCTTTTATGCCAGTTTTAGTCTACTGGCCCAAATGGGTCCACAAAAGACATTTGTATGAACTAATGCAATTAGTTAAAACCACCTCCCTCTTACTTGATAAAATTATAGGGTCTGCAGGGACATTCTAATTCAAGTTAAGAATGATTTTACTGATTTAACTCCATTTTGTTAAGGATTAAGGACTTGCCTAGCAATGAACTTGTACTGGTTTTAATAGGCCAGTTTCATTAATGGAGGCAAACTCCAGGAGACAGATATGTATTTCAATAAGGACAACCTCGTTTAGTTGAGGTTAAGCATGTATCTAACTGACTTGAGCTAAACCAACTCACACTTAGGTTGCACAAATAAATCATTATGGGCTAACGTAGTCTCAGGTGCTGTAGGCAGCAGCTATGCTGTAACTCTAACCCCAAGGCAAGTGTTGAGCAATTTGAAGGAGGACAAGCACTTCACACCTACCACAGTGCAAGACAGCAAACAGGCAGTAACTGCAGAGGACCTGATGGACCACAACAGCATAACGCAGGGCAGTATAGACAACTGCTGTGGCGTTTGGCCAGCTCCGTCTGAAGCCATACCTCTGATTAACTAACTGGCATCCTTCACAGAAGTGACATTTTACTTAATGCAAGGTACTCTTAAAATGCACTATAAGCGTACACTCAAAGGTAGTTTGCAAGATGCAAATTGTCTTCTAAAACAATAGTGTTTAATTGGTATGTACAAGGTTATGGTCATGTTCCCTTGAACACTGGCTTTCTGTTAAGAGGAGGGACAAGATGCACGTTTGAATTACTGTGCCATGGTGTTCACGAGACAGGTTCATATATAACAAAGCAAAACAACTACAACATTTTATGTTGCTTTCCTGGTTTTCTCCTGTTTAAGGTTGCACAAGTGGGAACGTGTAGTGTTGTCAAATATGTTAAGAGCTAGTTTTGGAGAGTATTCGATTTCAAAATGAAATCTGTTCTGCTAATATGGCAATGGATTTCCAGTGGCCTTTGTTAGAAAGAGGGTCCACGTGAGTGCAAATCTTTCAAGGTCCCTGGTGCAGAAATGCTGGCTGTGTTGGAGTTACTACTAAAAAAACCCCACTGTCAGTCAGGCTTATGGAATGGTTAATAGCAACCACGCTCACTCACCCTATCTGTGTCCCTAGAGAAAACATACTTGTGGTGAGCTGTGAAGTAAGTGCCAGGTGGAAACAGAGCTAAAAACATTATAGAGGGAAAATGCTTCTCATGTGGTCAACTATAATCCTACACCTTATAAATGGAAAATGGATAGCCGCTGACTGTCACTTACTCGCGTCCTTACCACTTACACCAAGGTCCCCAGCTATGGCAGGGAAATTGCTCGACTGACATGCAAGCAAGCGAAGGTGGTACTTTGGTTAGTACAGATAGTGTATTTAGCAATCCCGCCTGGCACCATCGGCTGACCAAAGTGTCAGCACCACTGTAATATACTTTTAGACCTCTCTCGTTCCCCTGTGTTGCACTCAGGCTACTGCTGCTGTCACTTTTTTGAACTCTCCAGTCAGTTCCCAGCTTCTTGTTTCATGCTCATTAACACAGCACATCCCAACCCGCTTGAGGCAATACCCCAAGATGTAGATGAAATAGTTCTAGCATTTTTGCTGCTTCCATGCAGAAATGATTCCCAGCATCAGAAAACTAGAGCAATAATAAAAAACATATGAAGAAATTAAAAATCAAATATGACAAGTACTCCTCACTACCAAAAAGGTCAAGATTTTCTTTCAAAAGGATCTTTTTCCTACAACAAATGAATGCTATGCCTTATTAAAAATCATGGCAATACAAATTAATTCCATGATAACAAACCTGTGTCCATTTAATTACTGCAAACTGCACTTGCTGATAGAGACAGAATAAGACAGAGGATATTGCTTAGAAGCGAGCTTTGTTTCTACATAATACTCTTGAAGGTCACATTCTCAGTTTTGTGTATGTCAACACAAAGAAATGGAAGACTCTTCCCTTTGTGTCAGGCAGCGTCCCAGCTGTAAGATCTCTTACCTGACTTTTTATGTGCCTGTGGGGCTGAAACAAACGACAAAGACAAGCCACCCTTCCACCAGGAAGAAAGACAACACATTTATGCACAACCCAGGGGACGCACAGGCTTTTGATATGGTGATTTATATTTAAATAGGGTCTACAATACCTTATTTATTGGTTTCTGCTTTTTGAGTCTTATAAACCAGGAACTCAGAAAAAGGTAAAGAGAAATTAAAAGCATGTTGAAACCTCACGCCCACACCACTTTGTCCGACCTATGCTTCGGGCGTAAGAGATTTAGTATGACAAACTCTCAAAAGCAACCACCAAATTCTAAACCCTATGGCCATAAAGAATTGACCCCAGTTGACATCCATTGTAGTGTTACAGAAAATTTGTTGTTCCACAGGCAGGACCCTACAGTTTTCCGATAGTAAAGGGTATTTTGTTTTTAACCACTACACTGTCTTTGGTTTGCTGTGTGGCTGCTGAGATGGAAAAACAGCGCTCTGCATTCTGCTTTCAGCTCTTGCAATGTGTTTTTCCACCCCTTTCAAGTGCAAGGACCTGAACCTGCATTTAGGAACTTTCCAGAGATAACAAATAGGTCCCACCGGGCAGTTTTAGGTATTTATTTTGTCTTCCTTTACAGAGAAAGACAACAGGCAAGGGAGTTCAAATGAAGCTCAGAGAAGCCAAAAAGGAAACCACAGGTTTTATTTTTCTCTTCAGAGCTTATGTTTAGTGAGGCCTCATCCCTCAGCACGAAAGATATTGTGCTGTGCCTTTCTGCAGTTTTGAAATACCTCGGGTCACCCAGAGAGATTCTGTGGACTCAAGTAACACTGATGTTAACTGAAAGATGCAGATAAACACTGTAATTCTTTTTTTCCAACTTTCTCAGACCTCAGGAGAGATACCTGGAGATAAGATGTTCCTGTTTCAGTGGCAAAGGTCTTCTTTGACAACACGCTTTGGGAAATAATTCAGATTGTTTCTCCTCTGCTGATAGTTTTACTCTCTTTGGTTCACAGAACATAAAGGAGAAAATTCTTCTCTGCTTATCCCTCTCCCTCCAGCTTCCTAATTTCATCCAAAGAGAAAGGTTATCAAGGCAAGACTGACAACTCAGTGTAGGTATGTGAGCTCCTGTGCATCGTTCTGTGCTCAAAAGCAGTTTTAGTTCTTTTACTTCCCTCAGTCGTGACTCTGCTCTTGAAGGCCCTGCAACTCAAACAGTAGCATCCTGGAGGCACTTCAGCTTATGTTGCCTGTAAGCAGCCACAAAGGATTAACGTTTCAGTTCGTGCTTTGTAACTGGGTCAAGGCTGTGCTCCAACCGAAAGTTTGAGTGGTATAAGGCCCTTCTTCCAAGCAGTGATAAAAATCCCACTGACTTCCAACAGCACAGGAATATCACTCTGTCCCCCAGTTCTGCTTTCCCAGTAGATTGCTGGTTTGTAATTAGACCAGGTAATAGCACCGGTGAGAAGTGGCTTTACTGGACTGGAGAACCCAAATCTAATAATTAAATCGAGGACTAATTTCTGATCCTTTAAATGGGGGTTATCTTACAACAAACCTTCAGATATAGAATCTGCTATTACAATACTTGTAACAGCTTTATTCCAGAAATGGAGGTTCTTCTTTCCTTCAAACAGGGACTGCATAAAGAAGATATAAGATTTTCCTCTCCCTGCCTTTTTTTTTTTAGGTCTTTGATGTTTTCAACACAAAGAATTGAGGTATTTGGCTCTCTGGGCAAATTGTGAGGTATGTGTCAGGTTGGTGACCCCTTCTATCCCAGTGTATATCCTCTATCACGTCACTGTATGCCAAAGGATCGGTGCAGGTGCTGTACCACATGCTCGGGTATTAAATGCATGACTGGTAGGCACACATACAGCAAATAGTTTACTGTGAATAGGAAAAAAGATTTGATGCAAAGAAGAAAAAATAATCACCCAAACAATGAAGTAAGGGGTGCAACTTCATTTCAGGCCCTTTTAATTCAGGAGGTCTTTGGCAGGGACTAATTTATTCTTCTTGCCAGAGCGTGGACAGCTGAGCAAGCAAGGAATGTGTGCAACTTGCAACAGGTCAGTAACTTCACAGAGGTCAACAAAATAGCTTCATTGGCTTCAGCATGTGAGCAAACTCACACTCAGGTAAAACACAGGCTTACTGAGCTTTGCTGAATCAGCACCTACCTCCTGAATAAAGTCCAAGGTTTGCTGTACCTTCCATTCCCTCTTGAAAAAGCTTCCCTTCCCCTCAGTAAAGACAGTGTCTTCTGACAAACTGATATAGGCTCTTCCCCTACGCTATGTCAAGCTAATACACAAGCAATACTAGCTGCACCCTGCATTAGTTACCAAATCTTTAATCCAGTCTAACAGGACAGACTGGTGTACGTCAGCATGGGCCTTTGTCAGCCCATGGCCTTCAGCTGACATTACAGCTGCTGTCTTGAAGAACATGACCCACTCGTTAATTGCGTAACACAGATGCAAAAGGCTGTCAAGGACAGGAACGGGGAAACTTAGCACCAGGTTCAACACTTGGTCCAGCGCTGACATCACTAGCCTAATCTAGCCATGGGAGTCTATTCCAGCATCACCAAGTTTGTTATGGAAGAGAGATCCACAGTAGACAGAAATAGGGATTAGACAATGTCCACTCTAAGACATCATCTCTCAGTCTGGGAAATCCGTATGCATGAGCCCACCATGTGCTCTTTGGACAGCTTAATTATTATCACTCTTCCAGCCCTATTCACATGATGAGTTAATTTAAGTCAAGGAAATTCCATTATTATGCCATAAATGTATAAAATTTGCTTTTGTTTAATGTGACATTTGAGTTTGGGAAAAAGCCTTTGCTCTGAAATCCAATTATTGACTAACACTGCTAAGCATGTACATAAAACAGCTCATTCCCAGATCCTTTTCTGACCTTTTCCTGTAATTTCCATTAGATTTTAAACCACAAGTTTGGCAGAGCTATTGTGAAAGGACCCTACCACACAACCGTAGGTAACGTATGCAGAAATAAATGCTCAGGGGCAAACTCCCTCTCACTTCGTTACTGATTTCCATCAACAGCTTTGCAATGAGAACGGATTTGGCCTTTTACTCTAAACAGGCATCCGCCTTGTTAACACCTCTGGTTGTTGAAGAAAACAGATTTGAAAAGAAACTGTTTCTTGTAGCACTAATCCTGGCAAATGACTCCACATAACCTCCTATGAACTTTCTAAATCAGGATGTTATTCAGTTCCAGCTCACCACTGAATTCATTCGAAGCCGGATCTTGCCCATAGCCAACACAGACTCTCTAAAGAAGAAACCACAAAAAAACCTAGCAGATCTATTAGCAACGGCGCTGCTGAAGCCTGGTGTAGAACAGACAGTTTACCTCGCATCTAAGAAGGAATGAGGCCTGATAGAAAACCTTCCTGTGATTAAGGTTTTCATGATGGTACTCTCTCATGTGTAGTCTCTGGTGTCCATTAACACAGCTGGATTCGCAGTTCAATTACATGAATTCTTTGATGTCTCATTATGCAGTTAAGCCCATGCTCCAGTTTTTCCCTGAGGCTCCTCTCTTCTCTCCAGACACTAATTTCCACAAAACTCCTAGGAATCTTAGTATCTCCGATATTGCTGTCATTGTGCCATAATCAGCCAGCAGTTTCAAGAAGCATTTGGCAAGTTGGAGGTTAGGGAGAAGGGAGACAAGGGGCAAGCAGGCAGTCCTATCACACAAGTATCTTTTTCTGAGAAAACTAGGTTAAACATACCATTATACACTCCAACAAATGTCCACTATGATAGCAGGGGTGAAATACCATTTCTTGAACAGCAGAATCTTACTCCTTGCTCCATTTTCATCACTGGCCTTTAGATTATCCTACTCTTTAAAACAACTTCAGACAGAACTAATTCATACATTGATGAAGAGCGAAGAATCATTTTGAGTGTGAGAAACTATATTCTTTCATTTACTGTAAATCCATTTGTTTATTAAAAAAAATCACCAGCCAGGAAAATCTCAATTTCCGCACTCCCTAAGAATCCACTCCTGGCTTTCTCCCTCCCATCTGCCTTATCCCTCTTCTCAACACAAGCTCATGTTTTTCTTTAATTAAGCAAAAAAAAATTTAAACTTGCCTTTTGTATGGAATTCCCCTTTTTGTTTCTCCTCACTACTACTAAAAAAAATAATCTAACATTGAAGGCAAATACCAGCATCTATCTGGTCTTAATGTTTTTGTATCAACAGCTTTGATAGAATTTTGTTCCAGGAACCAAATATGACCACGATTTAACTACAAATTGCATATTCATTTTGTTGCCTACTCTAGATGTGAAGCTTCATATCCGGAATTGCTAATGCAGCATCATGCAGTATTTCATGGAAGTCGTGTTATTACCACATACACTGGTCTGCTTGCAAAACTTAGTATTTCAAGGCCCACAGTTTCAAAACGAGCCTTTACTCTCAGACCCTCGGGATCTTAAGGCATGAAATCTGAACCTCTAGAGTCTCTATGTTTACATATTAGGACAAAATTTAATTGCACAGAAGCTCTGGCATTCTGGGTAAGAAGTTTTCAATGAATGAGCAAAACCACAGACTGCTTAAAAAGACTTCAGCAATACAGTACAGAAAGGCAGATAAAGAAAACAGCCTGAGAAAAGTAACCAATTTACCTGGAGTATTAACAGCATCTGAATAATAGAAGGTGGAACTCTGGCTCTGGAACGTGATAATGCATCTTCCAATTTAATGTTGAGGGTAATTATATTCCTAAAGTGCAGAAGGGCCAGCTGCCGAACCGAGGGCTCCTTCCCCTTAGAAAGAGAAACAAAGCAAGATGGATTATGAGCAGTGTGAAAATGAGTTTCAAAATCTTCTGTCAAAATTCTTTCCTCCACTTCTGAGGGATTACAAGAATGGTAAACCTGAATGAAAAGCAGAGGAAACATAACAAAGGACACAGAGCAGCCTACAAATCTGCACAGTGAAATTGATTTGGCAGTAATGAATGCTGCAGACAATGACTGAGTCTGACTATGTATGAAGATGATGAGGTTGGGGTGGGGTGTGGGGGATCGTACTTAAGACAGACTATATATGAATATTTTGTACTTTAACTGTAATGAAATGTATCATATGTTTAAAGAAAAAAAAAACAAAGCAAGGTTGAAAAAGGGTGGAATTTACATTATTTCTGAAGATTTTGAGTACTGGCTGGATACTCTCTTCAAATACAGTGGGAATCCTGACTCAGCCCACCTCCTTTTCTCTACAGTTTAGGATACATCACTATAAGGTAGAAGCAGAGCTGAAGTTTCATGTTACATTTTCAAAAGCATCTTTTTGCAGTTCAGCCATCACTTCTCATTGAAAAAAAACTCATCTGAAGAATACAATGCTAGCTCTGCCTGCAGAGATTAACACCACTTGCCTTATACGTGATGAGTTGTAAAACAGTTCCCATTGCCAGCACCAGGGCTCTTTCCTTGGGTATATATAGCTGTACACATATATGTATTCTTGCCTGCAGTTTTGAGTACTGCTAGCCAAATATTGACCCTCTTGGAATGGCTCATATTCAGCTGGTATTGACTTATTTTAGTTTAGAATAAAAAAGCCTGACCCCACCCCACCCATTCCTTTTCACTTTGTTAAATTAATTGTACTGAAGTAAAGAAGGCCAAATCTGCTTCAGTTGCTAATGAATAGAATTTACGAGAGCACATAAGCACCAGCTGGGCTTTTGGAAGTATCCTTAGAACATCAGGCACCTACATCTAGTTGAAATTACATGGAACGTGGGGTTCTTACCCCCTCAGGGCTCCTTTGAAAATTCAAGCAATTATTTTCATCTGAAAGGTGAGAAGACTTGTGTTGCTAAATTATTTTCAAAGGCCTCAGGAAGACAACAGTGAAAAGGGGTACTTGGTGCGATTTTTAAAAACATCTGAGTGAGTTCTAATCTAGTCAAGTCAGCATAGAAAACCAGGTTGAGAGACTATCTATATCTCTAGGTTCCCAGATGCCTTGGATTTAAATTATGTGGCACTTAGAAATAGGTTTTTAACACCATATTATATCTATGGTTTTAAAGTTTCTACAGGTAAGACACAAGTCAATGGGTGAAGTGTAGCCCTGTAAGTTTTTACAGCTCTTCTCCTGAATCAAATTCTGTGTAAAGTTGCAGCTTTTCCACCGAATTCAGATTTCATGCCTGTAATTAACTGCAGATACAAATGGTAATATCGATAACATTTGGACAATCATTTTAGGCATGAAGTCCACTTGGAAAAATGGGAGAAAGTTTCCAAAGTTTCCCCAAGTATGTTTAGGCACCCAATGCCCACTAAAATCTGTAGGCATCTAAGAGCAACTCCAGAAGGTCACTTACACCTATCTGGTACAGATTTTCAACTCTGTGGCCACCACAAAGTTAGAAGAGTGAGCCTCATCCAAATCAGATCAAGTACCTATTTTGGATTTAAAATTACTGGAATCAAATACTGAGCCAATATAAACTGGTGTAATGTCACTGACTATTGCTGTTCATTTATAGTAGCATAGAACTTGACATTGGAAATACAGTTCCTTTTCAAAAGTGGAGATACTTCAGAGATGAATTCACATCGCAGAGAAGGAAATGTATATACTTAAGTCAAAACAGCTCTGCTTATTTCAATGTGTGCGTATTTCAGTTTATTATTCATAACCTTTTTTGACTTTTAGTGTCAGTTGACAGAACAACTAACCATCCTCCCTGTATTCCACTCCTGTTTTCAAAGTTCCCCTTCATCTTTTTCACCCAAGCACTTTAAACCGCTGTTTGCATAAGTAACTTATTTGCATGAAATGACTATACAGAACAGCTGCACTGGGAGGTTGGCCCAAGGAGAGGGAGTTAAGGATTGCATCAATCTGTTGATGAACCAGTAAAGTTGCTTTTTCCAGTTTTTCAAGATTCTATTGGAACAAGAGTAATTTTTCACCTGCACAGGATAGAAAATAGCCTGAAGCATGGGCAGGACATCACTGAAGAAAAAATCCCAAGTTTCAGCTAATGTATCCAGTAGTTTCTGCCCTGCAAAAACACAAAACAAACTAGTGAACCATTTAGGTTGTAATCAGCTAGCTGCAAAGACTAAAACACTCAGGAAACAATGTGGACCTGCAACGCTACTATTAGCAGTATGGAATTAGTATTCCTTTCACTGTATTGGATCATTCAGTATTTGTGCCTTTTCAGATGACATATCTAATGTTCTTAGTAAACTCAGACTTTGAGGTTAAAGCTTACTCAGAAAAACCCCCTCAAGAATAAAGAGTAATAGCTCAGGTTACCTCCTCCTCTTGCAGCAATACCTAGTGGACAAGACTGCGGAGGAGAGCAGTAGGAGGAGGGCAGAGCAGGTTAAATGTGGAAACATTCCCACCATGCTCCCCTCTGCCCTCTAAGCTGTAAGCCAGCAAACTGTGCTCTGTGGAGATCTTCCACAAAGCATCTCCTCAAATTGATCCCTTAGCTTCCCTGTATCTTCACTTACGTAGAAAATCTCACCCAAGCTCTATGGAAGAAGAGAATGGTGTTGCAGCTCTACTTTTTAATGTAACTTTCAAAGGATGCAGTCAAAACCTACTATGACGTGAGTTCCTCATAGCAGGGCCACCTTCCTTTCTATTCCCTCCCCCGCTGCAGCCTCCCGGTGGAGATTGGAGAAGCTCTGGCCAGGTCCTACGCAAAGTTGGACACAGAGTTCCTCACAGAACATTTCATAAAACACAGAGATAAAAGCAGGAGCCAAGATCGATGGGAGAGGAAGTCTGGTTCAATAGCTGGACGCTGGCTTCAAATCCCTGTTCTGCAAAATGGCATGTGTGACCTTGGGCAAGCTCTTTAGTATCCCTGTGCCCCTAACCCAACTGTGAAAGAAAAGCAATGCCACTGCTCCTCCACCAGCAAGTATTATGGAGCTAAATACATCAATCATTATGAGGCATTCAGACAAGACAATACAATTTATCAGGAAGCAAATTCAACAGAAATCAATCAATATTACTACTGGTGTCAGAATCAGAGACTATTCTTAATTTTGGTATCACAGCATTATTTAGGGACTCAGCCTGGGAACTTTTCACCCAGAATTACACACACATCACAAAGAAACTGCATGAAAGCATCTACACTCCAAGTTAGCAAGTGCCAGTCTTTACTATGGGATACCTGATCTCACTGCATTTTTAAACACATGACAAATAGCACCAGCTCTGGCCCATCTGCAACTCCTGAATTATTCCTGGGTTGATGACTTTAAGTGCTTTCAGTGTCAAGTGTGGATCACCATGCTACACTGCAGCTGCTGGCTGGTGAACCACGACAGTGTCTTTTTTTCTGCTCCACCATGCAGTTCTCTCTGTCCTACACACTCGTGCACAAGACTGAAAAGGGTGTTCTCAGTTTCAATTTTTTAAAAATTTGTCTTGCATTAGCTCTAGTGAAACACAGCAGGGAACCAGGTCCAAAATTCCTAGCAGCTGTAGCAGTAATAATAATAATAATAATAATAATAATAATAATAATAAATACCATAGTGTTATAACTTCCATATACTAATGTCTGAAACACTGAAGTGTTTCAAAGCTATAAATCCAATCATGAAGGAGAAGCCCAACCACTCTATTCCTTGAGGGCAGAGTTTTAAAAAGAGTTAAATACATTAGTTGCCCACAAGTTGAGGGTAAGTGGAAACTAAGCCCTTACAAATCTGGCTCCAGATGTGGGTGCTGAACACTGGTCCTTTTCAAATCTTGCTGCTAGAATTGCACAAAGTCAAATCACCCTGTTGAGATAAACATGCCTTTACTGTTGCACGCTTCTTTCATTTTGTGGGCAGTTTGTTTTGTGAAGTGATGGATTTCTGTACAGCAGCTCAGAAAGGCTGCAGAGTTACCTGCCTTTAGCCAGGCAGGCCTTTTACAGGGGGCTGTGGAAGAATTCCTATGGTTTATTGATGATGAGCATCTTTCACATGGATGAATGTGACTTCCATGTCCTTTCAAGAATATGTTTTACTGTCAGGCAGAGATCCCTACATTTACCAGAAGCGTTTGCCAGATTCCAGGAAGCTGGGTTACTCTAAATGCTCATTTTAATGAAGCACAATATAGTCAATTTTATATGACATAAAAATGCACGTAGTACTTTTCAGTGCTTCTAAAAGTTAATTGAAACTCCTGAAAGAAATATAAGAATAAAAAAGCATTGTTTTAAAACAAAAGCTAAATTTTTCAAAACCTCCCGCAGGACAAAAACCCTCCAAACTATGCTCTGAAGTGATCTTTTTCCTCTGGAAAACTTCAACACCAACTGCATAGGAAAACTCAAACCATGGGATGCAGGACAACCTAAGATTTGAGGGCAGGACTGCTGCTGCTGCAGACCCAGGAAGGGAGACCTGCAGAGAATGGGAGCTCCCAGGACTTCCGTGCTCCCAACTTTGTCTTGGGTGTTTTGGGAGCCATGGGGTCACTGACTACAGGATGGACTCTGGGGTGCTGCTGCCTCTGCTGCCAAGAAACCCAAACTCCAGCCTTGGAAATTCACATCCATCAGCAGCTCCCCAGGCAAGCTGTAAGAAAGCTTGTAGGAAGCCTGTCAGAAAGACCTCTGCCTCTGAATGAGATTCCTAAATTACAGCTACCCTCCTGAAACTCGCCAGTTTTAGTGAGTTGACATTTCTGAGGATGGATGTGCAAAAAAAGTGACATTTACTCCTCACCTTACCAGCATTTCTGGGGCAACCAAAAAATGATACACCAAATTCAAAACCAAAACGAACTTCAGAGCTTGCTGAAATTTTGTATTTCCTAAACATGCTCCTACACTTCCAAGCCATTTAGTGTTCTCACACGTCAATTTTTCATCTCAGCTTTGATATTGAACATCAGCAATAGTATTTTTGATTTTCAAGCTAGTAAAACCAGAAGAAAAGGTCTCTGTATCTAATTTGCTGATTTGATACTTAAAAGCCAACTTCCTTTGTGGTTTACAAAGCATCTATGAAGGTCTCAAGATCCTTACAGTTCCCCTTGTGTTCTCTGAGCTGTTACTTTATATAACTGAGGAATTCTGTGTTCACCTTAGAGGAGTTTGGGTGCTTTTTGGGGGGTATTTTTTTAATGTGAAATTTGTTCTCTTTTTGCAGTGTTCAAGGCTATTATCTTTTCATCAGAAAAGCTGGGTCTCATTGTACTACCTTAATCTGATCAACTGTACTGTCAGTAACGAAAGGTCACATTTAGGATTTATAGATAGCTGAAAGTAATGGAAACTATTGTCTCCAGGCTTCTGCTTAAGCAGTATATTTAGACTAAGTGATATGACTGCAGCATCGGAAAAGGAAAGACACGTTTGTTTAAAATTCAGACTGTTTACATGGGCAATAATCCTTGAAGATATTCCGAAATCATTTCACTCTCTGATGACGTATAGAATCATAGAATCATTTAGGTTGGTAAAGACCTTTAAGATCATTGAGTCCAACAGAAAACCTAAGACTAAACCACGTCCCTCAGCTCTACATCTACACATCTTTTAAATACTTCCAGGAATGATGACTCAACCACTTCCCTGGGCAGCCTGTTCCAGTGCTTGATAACCCTCTCAGTGTATAAATTTTTCCTAATATCCAATCTAAACCTCCCCTGGTGCAACTTGTATGCCTACATCTAGGACAAAACAGCATATTTAACAGCACATCTAAGTGCCACACAATAGCGTAGGACACGAAATGAGGGCGACTGTAAAATGACATATCTGGTGGAGGTTATCCCTGATGTTTACTTCCAGAAGGTGACACCTCCAGAAGACAAATGGTGCCTTGACTGTAAAAAAAGAGACAGTGTCTGACCTTGTTTATGTAAGCATGAATACAGAATAACTCTTAAAACAACCTACAGCATTATTTTGGACTTAGCCAGACACTTCAACTAACTGGGATCTTAGTGCTTGTTTTTTTGTTTAAGATATGTTACTCTATTTTTCCCCTTTTCCTTAACATTGAGCAGGCTATAATTGAAGGAGAAGGAAGTGTCCATGCTGGAGGTAAACCTTCCTTTATTCCCTTGCTGCTGCTCTAGGCAATCATCTCTCCTTCATGAAAGCCAATGGGAACACCAAAGCGCAACACAACAACAGACTGCAGGAATTAATTGATACAAACTAATCCATAGTGCCGCAAAGATAGTGGAAAGCATCACATTGCCTCCAGAATGCATTTGCTAAAAATCCTGTGACAGATATAGATAGCCATGCTAAAATCAAAGTTACCTTCATAAAACCGGATCTTGTCCCTTAGGATCACCATGCCTTTTGTGAGCAGCTGATTCTGTAAATAAAATATAGACTGCCTTTACTCAATTCTGTACTTCCCTACAGCCATCATATTTCACATTTTGTTCATTCTTCACTTTTGACAGTAAAGGGGGTCTTTTATTTTAATGATCAATCATCAAAGGACTCCTCCTGTGTCCATCTTGCTTAAATCACTTGGGACACTTGTCAAATGATGATATAGTCACCTACTGCTTTCAGGATACAGCATGTATTGTGTGTGGTACAAAGTGCTTCTCAAACTTCAAATGGCTGGCCCACAAAGCATGTACTCTGTCTTAGAGAAGCAGAAAGAATACTGCTTCAATAGACAGTGTGTACTTACTGCTAACTGTCTTTCCTATCAACTATACTACAATGGACCTAAATGGTTTACTCAGGAACTTAAATTTTAAGTTAAAAGAGAATGTCTGAAGTCTACTGAAAGACAGCAATGTCATACAAGAACATAGCGCCTGCACAAACCTATTCCACAGCTTGGGCTGTCACTATCTATATATATAAAAATCCAAATCTCATTAATCCATAAATGACAGAACACAGAGAAGTCAGTGGATATCTCTGAATGGTTTCAAGGGGCTCCAGATCAGCTTTTAGAGTGGGTGAAATGATTTTGCTCAGTAACATAATGAAATCTGATTTAAATGAAAGAACACACATGCCTACCTGTAGATATTCAGTGAAAAAGGATCCCAGTTCTGTTTTCAATAATTGCCTGTATTAAAAAGAATAAGAAAAGGATCTGTGTAATCAGCAAATCGTATTAGCTGTGCACTGCATGGAAAAGAAGAAGTCATTAATAGCAAAATATTTTCATATGAGCACAGAGCCTGTCAATAATGCCTAACTACAAATAGAGCAAACAGGGTCAACAAGACCAAGACTCCCAGCCAGCATTTCTGTGTGTTGAAAAATACCTGCTGTGCTTTTAGATGGCTCAGTTGCACAAATACATATGAAAGGAAATTGAGATTCAACGAAAAGAGGATGTTTTCCATCCTACATCTAACCCTTTTAAAAATGCTTATGTTGTTCTCCTGCTGTGCCAGGGCTTCACTGGCACCTGGCATTGCAGACGTGGGAGAACTCCTGGTGCTCTCTGCCCATCCATACATCTGAGCCAAAAAACCAAGCACGTGCTTGGCTGACGTGTTCAGAGCCAAATTATCTCTGTCCTGTGTAATGTAAAAAAAAAAAAAAAAACAACCCAAAAATGCAAGCCATAACAAAATTTTTAGAGAGAAGTCTGAAGCAGGATGATATTCTACAGGGTTTTTTTCAGGCATGAAACTTGGCCAGTTTTCATTTAAAGGGTCACAATCTTCTAGTCAGGAGACCAAGGACAGCCAAAGTTTCATACAGTTTCAGTGATTTAACAGTTTAGCTTGGCCTTTCCTGGTTTCTCTACACTAAATCCTACAACACAATCTCAGAGAGCAAACCAAACACACATGCAAAAAAATTCCCACAACCAACAACCAACCCTCAAATTCAGAAACTGAATTCAACCCGATCCACAAACCCAAAATTTGTATCCAGATAAAACTCACTACATTTCCAAAGAGCTGTATGTCATTTAAGTCTCACATGTTGGATGCTAGTTGTACTTCTTTGCACTCAGGTTGCTATTTAGATGCACATATGAGAGCTTGGACCTTATAAAAATGTAGTCTGAGATGAACGTTAGCAAATCTGGCCTGAAAGCCATGAGCTCTTTTGACAACCTGTCCCTGTGTGACCACCTCACGTCCCATGAAAAAATGAGGTCAAATTCTACTTAAAATCTAAACACCCACTTCAGTTAGGGCAGTTGCGTATATTATACATTCAGTAGCATGTTACCATCTATCACGTTGGGTTATGCCTTTAACAAATAACTAATTAATCAAATTATCTAGTAAACAAATACACATCTGGTTTAAAATTCCAGCATAACACTATGCTCCATGAAAAAGCCTGCAAGAGTTGGATCCGATGTTTTTAACACCACATGCTTCAGCACAGCCTCTTGAGATCTTCTGGAAGATCAGGGAAAGGAGGAGCAGGTCAACCTTTAGGAGGCCGAAATACAATATCTTATTTATTTATCCTTAAGCACATGTCCACACTGATCTCATAGCACCCTGTGGAAACACTCTAAGCATAAATGAAATAGAAAACAAACAAAAGGAAGGGGGTTTTCAGATGCTCGTAAGCATCAAAATCCTTTTCAGCTAGAAATCTGATTAACTCAGACAAACTATCTGCAGACAAAAATTTTCAAAGCCAGCTCAGGCTTTAGCCATAGGTCTCTCATTGCCATGAATGGCCATTGTATGGCCATGCTGTTGCAACATATGGGAGAGGACAACCTTTGCAGTGCTCTGAGACTCCATCCTCAATGGTATCAGCTGACAAGCTCTTCGTGGGGGTTAACACCCCCTCCCCAAGGACTGTTAAAGACTTAAAGCCTTAAGAGTATGTCAAAGAGTACAAAGATGCTATAGCCAAATCATGCCACGCTTACTCCAAGTGGGTATATACTGTCCAAGTGATGTGATTTTTTTCTGGATCTCAAGCAATGCACCAACAGTTTTTCTTAGTTTGAACATGGATAGGTAAACCATTTTAGGTTAAAATAACAAGAAAATTGCAAAGAAATTATTCCCAGGTATCTCTTTCTGCCACTGTTTAAAAAAAAAATACTGATACTTTATGCTGACTGGTTTTGCTTAATTTTCTACCCTCTCCTCAAGCTAGCAGGTCTTTAAAGTCTAGTCCTGAATTCCCCATAGTCTTGAACGGATGATTTGCAAATACTTTCTCTTTTCATATATTAGGTTCTACTAATAATTCCTGGCATTTAGGGCAGGAAATACAAAATCCAATAACTAGCCCTCTGATAAAACAAAATCTCACCACATTTCCATTTTTTCAGCTGTGAGTGAACTAAACAACCAGCTTGTAGTTAATTATATGCACTGGACTGCATCACACCAAGCAGCACTATGGCTACATTAGCATCTCTGTTTACAGAGTGAAAGAAGAACTGACGGCACAATTAATGCATCTTGCTCTTTGAATCCCTAATAATACAGATACTTCATGCTGCTTAATTAATTTCTCATGAAATAGTGAGGCCCTCAGGCCACATCAGAACACTGACGTTTGATGTCCTTTGTAGTCATATTAATTTAAAAGAGATCCACAACAAAACTGGATCCAAGATATTGCTTGCAATTTTTTTTCATCCTTGCTTAATTTCCTGTAACAAAAATCAGTGAGGTTGTCACCTGTCAGATCCTGGATAATTCAGATTACTGAATACCCTTATCTAGATATGTGGACATCACGGTGGAATCCAGGTAAAAATCTGATCAAACCTCAAACAGATCCCTGATCAGACAGGGGACTTTGTTTCAAGTGCATCTGATTTTGAAGCTAGTCCTTTTGCACTCTTATGAAGCTTGGATATCATTGATATCAGGTCTTCATTGACTATTTAATGACTTCATAAATTGAGATGATAATATAAATTCACATAAAATATGGTTGTAATAGCTCCTGACTTTTTTGTGTCTTCCTGCTGCCACTTCTTTGGTTCATTCTGAAATTAAATCTTGCACCATTGCTCAGAATGGAAAGTCTAACACTCTAACACTGTATTATATCTGAATTTAACTTTATTAGTTAAATAAAGTTAAATGAAGCAAATGGAAACAAGTGATTTTACTGGGTTTAAACTCTTGCTACAAAGGAGGAAATGCCACTAAAATGTGCTTTGTTTGCATTAAACCAGTATCCTGAAACTCAGAAAAGAGGCAGCTATAAATATGTATTAACTTTAATATAGGATATCCTGCTTCCACTGTGTTTCCCTTTCCTTCTTTTTCTTCCTTGATTTACAAGTGATGTAAATAAACACTGAAATGACATATGGTGCATGAAATGAAAAAGGAAAAAACACTGTATGATTACTAATATCACACACATGCACTAAGAAAAACACTAAACAGTCAGTATATGCAAATAGATTTTTATTACTGACTTTTGAATCAATCCCCTATTAAATCACCTAGTAAGGACTCAGAAGTAGTAATGTACAGGCCATACACTGGTGATACTCCCAGTTACTGGAGTACCTTCTAACCATCTTACTGTACATCATTAGCTTTAGCAGAGTTATTCAGGAGTTACAGCAATATGAAAGAGACTGAAATCACATACTGGTTTTATTGGCAACAGGCCTTCTGAGTGCTGTGTAACTCTGTATTTAAGGCCACTTTCTAATGCCAGAGGAATGCAAGAATGGTGTCAAAAGGCATTGGTGTAAATGAGTGGCAGCTTTTATGAGTCAAACCTAGAAGAAAAGTAAATGGTACTGTATAAATTCGTACCCACTGATGTTTTCTTAAATAATCAGTGCATACATAATCAGGGTTCAAAGCCTCAAGATGTGTATTCATAAAAGGAAGTTATATTTATTTGTTTGCACGTATGTGACATACAGTAGTTGAATATACGTGACATTCCTGAGTCAAAACGCTGGTGTGCAAATATTGTGGGCATAACCTAACCTCTCAAATATTTACACTTGGTCTGTGAGTTAACTTGGATATTCAAGGTTTAATTACAAAAAGTATCCCAGAATCTGCTCTAATTAAAGTGGTAAATAAAATAACTTCTTTTACTGTCCTGTAACTCTTGAAAAAAGCCATTTACCTGAATGTTTCCACACTCAAATGCTGCCCAGTGGAAATAATGGCTATTTGTTTCTTTTTATTTATGTACTTGTGGGGAAAATGCATCTAAAACAATTGTAAGGCAAATATACACTTGTTCCACTTCTGAGTTCATTTATGAATCAGATATTTTTGCATTCAATAATAACATTAACTCAAAGAAAGTTATTTTGAATTAAATAACAACAGTAGTAACAATATATCTTTCAGCTGTTGGGTCCTCTTTGACAACTTGCAGTTTTCTCATCTCCGCTTGTTTCTATGAATGAAGCAAGCGGGACACACATGAGAATCTTCACAAAAACAGAGTTGTCACCGAGAGGATGGACAGCTTTTGGCAATAAATTAGAAGGCTGTTCAGGCCAAGTTGGAGGCAAGAGGGAACAACCTCAGAGCAGCAGTAGACAAGAACCAGTCTCAAAAGCCACGCTGCATCTTGCCAAATGCTCGCTCATCCCATGAGAGTTAAATTGCTGATGCCTCAATTACAACGGCAGCTTTCTAGCTACGTCTACATTTCACAATGTTTTGTCCATCAGCTCAGGTATGAGTCACCATGTGGTGTTCTCCCCAAAGCAGAGCAAAAGTAAGCGATCAGCTCAGATAACAACAAAGCAGCGTTATCCTTACCCTAACAAAAAGAAATGGGCCTATCATGCCACAGCAAAGCCCCTCAGAAAATGGGAAAAAAAAATAAAATCAGTCTATTTGTAGTCAGCTTGCCTGTTCGGCTGCCTTGGATGTTGCAATAATTCAACACAACTATATTAGCAAGCATCATCATGTTGCAGGGTTTATACCCAGGTAAATGAAAGCAAAACCTAGGCACAGTTCACCAAATAATATCCATCCATCCATCTATCTATCTTTTTTCTTTCTTTCTTTCTTCTAGTTGTTGGTTCATAGAAGATTATATTTGTCTCTGTCACATCAGCAGATAATCTGTCCTGTTCTGTCCCTCACCAGCAGAGAAACATCCTGAGGCAAATGCATTTGGCCAGGAAATCTTAGCTCAGAACTACCATTTTTTGTCATTCAGATAAAGCTGAAGAATCCCAACTGCACTTACAGTAATAATGATCAACCATTATTCCAATAACTAACTCAAAATGATTGATGGATCATGCTAACTGACAGCCATCCTAGGAAAGCTATTCTTTGTATGTCATTTTCTCCCCAGAGAAGTAAGAAATAACTGGAGAATAAGTTTCTTTTAATTTCAAAAAGAAAGAGAGAGGGGGAAAATAGAGTATACAGGCCAAATACCATTCACCTGGACTTCTCTGAAGATATTCCCACAATTAATGGACCCAGATTTGTCCAGCTATCCCAGACATGGAACCTGACAGGGACAGATAATCCCAGAATATCTGGATATTCTGTGGATTTTGTCAGACTCCAGTGCCCAGATAGGAATAAGCAATAAGGGAAAGGGAATCACCAAGGGTTTTATCTGAAGATAGCCAGGAAATGTAACAAGCTGTCTGTCTTTTCTAAGTGCAGTTTCTTTTCCACTGTTTATTCTTCAAAGCATTGGGACAAGTTTCTAAACGGAAATCCGCTACCTTGCCCTTGTCAGTGAGAGAGGGTTTAGTAAGTAATAAGTGCAAGAAAGAATAGTAAAAAGTAAAGTGCTGTAAACCCAGATATCAGCTTATCTCTTGGTAAACTTTTCTTTGTAACTATAACTTAAATGTATCATCACGGTATGAGAAAGACATAGAAACCTTAAAATGGCATTACTCAGGTCAGTGTGCTGACAAGACAGCTTTGTAACATCTACAGCATATTCAGCCTGCGTGGAAGGAGAAGCTAGATGTAAGGGACCACCAGGCAGGACATCTTTCCTTGCCATGTTCCACTGAGCACTTGGAGGCTTTGCATCCTCCATGCATGCAAGGGAAGTACCTCAGTACTAGGTCTGGCACCTACGGAAACCACGGCAGCATTGCAGTTGTATAGGGCTGCACTACAGGGGTCCAGGTTTTCCGTTCCTTAGTTTCAATCCAGTACATCAAGACAGACTCTGAAATAATCCATCCTCCTCGTGGCTGAATACCTCTTGTGCAGAAGGAGAAACCCAGCTCTCACTACCCAGCGAGGTGTTGACACACATCAGCAACAGCTATCGACTGAGCCCAAACTGACTGTACTGGTTGAAACTACCACTGGGAAAAAAACAAAAACCAACCCACTGTAATATTGCTGTAGAAGCTTTCAAGTGCAAGTGCTAGCAAACTGTACTGTGCACGCTGGCTAATAACACCCTACGTAGAGTCCAGTCTCTTACCTGACTCCTTCATTGAGGTTGTAAAGTTCATGGTCCGGGAGACCCTTACGCTGGAACACCGCTATTACTCCATTGTGGATACTGAAAGAGAACATTAGGAGTCATTAGCACCTGATCACATTTTAGAAGACTATCACTTCCACAATAAGCTTAACATCTCTGCCTAGACACTGCAGGACCTTTTTAAAAGTCATAGATGACTTCTGGTACCCCATGCCTCAAACGGAATTATGCTTTAGAAAATAGATGACATCTTTGAAAATCAGTTCTTTTTGATTTGTTCCAAATCGGTAACTTCAACAGTTGCACATCTGAAATCAGTAATTTCAAAAAACTTAGGCTTATATATTTTAGGTACTTTAAGTATATTAAGTATAACTTTTAATATATTCACCACAGAGAAAATTAACAGCTTCACTGTGAGATCAGCGATGATATTCCCCACGTTGTTGGAATATGTTTGTCTGAGCTATGGTTACTCGATTTCTTTATCAACAAATCAGCATTTATCCAGGCTGGACACTATACCTGAAGTTCAACCCACAAATATAGCATTCCTGAATGGAATCTCAAGAATGGTTAGTTCTTTAAAAAAAATTAAAAGAAACACTAGCCAATTATGAATTTTAAGTCAATTTAACCGATCTCTCATTCATGGTCAAAAATGAAACAATAGAAAAGGGGCAATTGCTTACAAAGACTGTTTCCTATTGACACTTACTCACTTCTCAAAGATTTATGCTCTTGCGCCAGCTAAAGGAAAACCAAGGCTGCGCTGAAAAAATGACAGGTCTAGAGTTTCTAAGGCGAACCATGAGGGAGGTACAGGCCAACCATCTGTTCCCTTTTTCATTTTCAATGCCATTTGTAACTGTTCTGCAAGCAGATGTTGCTTAGACGTGGTGACTTTCTGCTGCAATCAGACGCAACTAAAGACAGGATCGAGACCACAAAATTCTCTAGCTCAGCAGAAAGTCACATACCCAACGCTGTCCATCCCTGGGGTGTACAGCCACCAGCCCCATAAATTCTAGGACGCTGAATGGCAAAACCCTGCCAGGTAAGACAGGAACCCAGCAATCCACATGCTTAGCAGCGATGCTTACCAGTCCCATGAACTTAACAAGACTGCACCTCAAAGGGTTACTGAAATGAGTATGTGCTTCAAGATGAAGCTCTGAAACGCTCCTGAAATACACCTGACACAATTAGAGTGGTGACACATCAGCCTAAAGCACTGAGCTTAGGTCTGAGGACAAAGGTAAAGAAATGCCAGTGAAAGGTGAGACCAAACCTGTTTCAGCATTACTAGAAGGGAGTAGACGTCTCCTTCCCCAACCCAGTGCCACCTTTTGTAGCCTCACAGCTTTGACTTCAAAAGGAAAGAAAACTCACTCAGTCTCTCTGTCTGTCAGCTCATCCTCACTCCTCCACTCTTGGAACCGCTTGGCAACATCTACCACATTTAACTATGGAGTAGAAGTCTCCAAAACCTTAAGGTCTTTTAGGTTTCAGCTGGGGTAAAAGTATCTTTTAATGACTGAGAACACACTGCAGGGTGAGCTCAGTCTTTATTCAACGTTCATACAGATGCTTTAGTTTCCCAATGCTTACACGCAAGAAAGCAGCCTTTATCAGCTCCACTTCTCACATTATTGCTGCTTGGTTTCTAATACAACTGCTTTTACTGAAACAACCATTCCCACCGCTGGCAGTGACTGCAAGTCATTTCATTTCTGAACTGCCTGTTACCCCACACATAAAGAGGATGACAGTGACCACTAAAGGGTGTTTTAAAATATATTTATGAAAATAATAACAAAAGCAATGAGTGTGATTATCAATAGCAGTATTACATGCCACCATTGTCACTGTTTTTCTTCTCCTTCCCTCACAATCCTACTGACTGCAAAGGGACAATACAGATTTTTCAATGTTGCACCTGAGAAAGCGAGATGACATCTTAAGATGTATTACAAAAACACAGGGCAGAAGTCTTCCTGTTCTGCACCATCTCCCTGGGTGTCACTCATTCTGTATGCTGTGTCCCAGCCTGTACTCAGCAGGAGCAAGGAACAGTAAAAACCAGCCTCAGTGATGCTCAGGAGGCATATTTATACGCCACCAACTTGAATCTCACCTCTAGATCTAGTGAAGAGATCTTCCAAGAATGAGAAGCTACAGCAAACACATCCCTCCTGGGGATCTTGTTTTACCAGTGATGCTGCAACGTCATTTTTCAGAGCTTTGCAGCTGACCTCCCCCTGTTCACACTGCACTGGAGTCTGGTGCAATGGAGCAGCAACCGGCTTTAGAGCTCTGGAAAGCAAAACCAGGACCAGATTTGCCCATCTTGGAGGTACCAGAATTTGGGGTTGCCCTGCCCCAAGAGCTAAAGGTGGTATCTGTTCATAAGGTCTCCAGAGGGAGGAAGCCTGATTCCTACTGGTGGACAAGTTTGGTCAGCTCAGGGCCAGATTCAGCCACAGGTGGCTGCTCCCACCGCAAGGGATGTCATTGCAGGCACTATGCCAGGTGGCAGTGGAGGGCACGTGGGGACCTCAGGTTACCCACATTAAACCTTCCCAGGTCCACGGAATGGGCTGGAAAGTAAACGCGATGCTATTCACTGAGAGATTCGAAACGCAGGCACACAGCAATGCTGAACAGCAAAGAGATGCACTGTTAGAAAAGCTAAATCACGTTCATCTGTAGAAAAAGGAAATTAAAAGTGGCAGTTGAAGAATATGACCCACTGTGGAGAGATGCACAAGCAGATCAAAATAGGAACCATCATTCTCTACTGTCTTTTCCTCCTTTGATGATGTTTCCAAGGCGTTAAGCACTCCCCCTGCCACGGTGGTCCCTCTTTACCCCCTACACCCATGTGCGCAGAACTACACTCATGATCTAACCCAGCTTATTTTGGCTGGCTCAAACAGACACACTCAATTTACAATTATTTGAAAATTGGCAGCTAAATGTCTCTGGTATACAGTGAAGCGACTTGGGTATTTTAATATTATGAGTAATATGTGAAGTACGATTAATGTAGTGAATAAAACAAGCAGTCTTTACACGCTCTTCTGATTCGGAAATGAACTTTGCAATGTTCCCTGCCAGCCTTCTGCAGAAAAGAATGACTAAATATCTCTCGTAGAAGCACACGTGCTCTCCCTCCTTCTCTTTGGCACTGCTATCTAAACAAGGGGGAGGTTTCCTCTCTCCAGCTTAACAGGTCCATTATTATTCCTCAAAGAAATAAGAGAGACCAAACATTTTAAGAACTAAGGGAGACAGGTTATGAGTATTTAAGTTATTGCCCATGTAGTAGAACCGCACCTATATAAAACATCCTAGTGGTGATCTTTTAATCTGTCTGGGATCTCCCTTGTAGGAGGGACAACTGCCTTGTCTAGAAAACAAGTCTTGGCCCTGCTACGTTGACCAGCAGCCTTTCCTTCCCACCCCAAACAGCAGCGCTTGCCTGCGGGGTGCAGGCATGCAGTCCCAGGAGGGCCATGGAGATCTGGCCCTCCACACTTGCTCAAGAGGCAACAAAGAGGAGTTGGAATAATCGGGATGCTATTGGGGGCATAAGCTGTCAGGATAATAAAAAGCTAGCTTAAATCTTCTTAGTTACGTTAAGCTAATGAAAAAAACAAACCCAACCCTTGCTTAAATCAAAGTGACACTATAGTTTCTATAATGAATGATTGTTTAAAAGCGTTTACTCAGAATGGTACAACCTTTTGGTGTAAAGAAAAACTGAGCTGCTGCTTACACACAGAAGTCCTGCAAGATGCTTGAGGTGGGTGGATCACCTTTATTTGTGCCTGCGACCAGCCTCCACCGAGTCTTAAGTCAATAATGTATGTAATTAAACTTATATTTTAATAGTTAACCTGAATTGGAAATGCTTTGTAAACTCCCTTCTGTAGCTCTTTTACAACATGAAAGTTAATAATGGGTGCACTCATGCACTAATATTACTCTGAACACCTTTCCTGTAGTTGCTGTGTGTGTAAATGTGTGCTCAAGCTGCACAAGAACAAAACAGCACAGAGAAGACAAAAAAGAGCCCACAAGACCCACCAAAAAAGGTCAGCTCCTGAACTCCCGATGCTCAGTACTGATTAAGGTTCCGGTCTCCAATCAAGACCAGAGCCCATACTGCATGTCCAGAGCTATAACTGCTTCTGATTTGCTGCACTGTACCAACAGACACATTTTCCTACTCCTGCAGCACTGCACTTTCTCCTGCTTAAGGTAATGTGCAATTTCTAACTCTCCCCCATCAGTATCTTCTCCCAGAAGAAGGGGGACCTAGAAGCTCTGTGCACCTGAGCAGTTCACCTTTGAAACAAGCTACAGCCACCCTCACACTGCGAGAACACGCAAATTTCCGAGTTACGGGATTATGGCATGTCTTGAAAGCACAACACCAATTCATTAGCCAGCTCCTCAACTGGTGTAAATGAGGATAAATTGCTGTGGCAGTATTATTTAACCTGAACCCAAGCACTAAGATACATTGTGCAGGCACCTTTCCATAAAAACATATGCTACCGGTCACTCTTCGTCTGAAGACTGTAGCTAGAAGGCGACATTTTGAGAGATCAGCAGTGGGGCAGAAAGAAGCCTGGGAGGAAACTTCCCACGGCTCATTGGGGGTGGCCAGGAAGAGAGAAGCATGGCTAGAGAAGGCTGGCTGTAGGAGGGGAAATCAGGATTGGAAAATTGCAGAGACCAGGCTTTTCGGGGGGGTTTGCCTTTAGAATGAAGACAAAATGTCAGATAGCCCCAGCAACATATTGTACTTCTCTATCCCTCAGTGGCCACTGATTGCCAAAAGAAAACTACCTACAACCAAGAAGGCACTCACAGCAACAAAAATCAACCCAGCAGGCTAAGAAACTTCACCTCTTTGGAGAGACTACTCATTCCAGATTTGCCCAATCCTCCATAGGAGGCACCAGCTTCAGGACTCGCTATTCAGCTGCCCAAAACATGGGGAACAGCAGCTCTAGCACACACAGCGCAGACCTTCCCCACTGTTTGCGTCAGCACGAAGGGATCTGGAAGGTGTAAATCCCCAGAGCACAACGCTGGATGCTCGCTGACGGCACTCCCAACCAGCCTAACAGCGTGAGTGCCAAGACAGGGAGGGTGGGGTTTATTATTCTGATTTTTGCATAAAAGAAAGCCACTGCCTATGTAGCTCAATACCACCAAAACATACACTTCCCTTGAGTTACTAGTTGTGCACCCAGACATCACTGCCTTCTGTGGGTGAGAGGCTGGCTCCCCCCAGCACTGAAGTACCATCCACCCCATTTCTTTCATTGATGTTTTTAAGAACCCAAGAAGGAAAAACTTGTGATTAAGACACTGGTTTCTGTCAGGTCAGAATCAGTTTGTCCACAGAGTTAAGGAACAATAGCAAAGTTTGGCTTGCAAGTCTGTGTCTGAATCCTGATGTCCTGTTTGCTTCAACCATGGCCATGGCCCTCACAGCTCGGCTTTTCTGGCATAGCAGGTGGAGCGACTCACGTTTTCATTTGCGCACAGCACGCAGGTAATGCTGGTTCTCTAAAGCAGTTGCTACCTTCGCATGCAAACAGCGTGGGTGAATATATCATGCCGTTTTTTATTTAGTGTTTGCAAATTCTCCCCTTTCCAAAGCTCCAGGTGAAGTCCATGAGCAAAAACAATGCTGTGTGAATAATCACAGCCTGCAACTACCGGCATTTTCATTTTCAAAAGAGACTAAGTGACTTAGAGCTTATTTCCTCTGGACAGTTACAGGAATAGCTAATTAACACTAATTAACCTGATATACATGCATCAAAACCTCCTTGAAGACACCCTTGCTCCAGACTAAAACCTCATTTTTCTGAATTAGCTTAATTCAACTGGGAAGAGCCTATTTTCAGGACAGCTTCAGTCCAGCTGCAACTCCACAGGCTTTCCCTGAGATCTTGACCCTTTCAAAATAAGCTTGCAGCTGGTAGTTCACTTATGTTTCTGAAATTTCTACCCAAGGTAAAGCAATCTGTAAAGAGGGGTAGGCTGCAATTACGCACTGGATCATACAAGTGAAAATACACTGGTCTGCAAAACTCCATCTTCAAAGAGTTTGAGAGGCATCAGTTCACAAACTTCAGCAATTATAAACACTACCATTACGTATGAAGAAGTTGAGACAGACAGGTGAAGGGACTTCCCTGAGGTGTTACCAAGAGTTAGTATCTCTACAGACTGTAGGGCTATGGAGATTTTGGCTTCCAATTATACCTGCATTCAAGCAAGTATAAATATGTCTAGAGGGTTGTGGGGAGCAGCAATTTGCTACCACCACTACCACCACTTTCTATTACTGTAGTGAAGGCTGGCACATGCTCCATGGAGCAGTGGTGGCATGACCAGATGGGAAGTCCCCTTCACGCCCCATCTCTCCTCCCCATCCCACAGTTTGGCTCTGTCTGCCCCCCGTGCACACACACAGCCAAAAGCTCCAAAGAGGGTTCCAATTAAAGGGTCAGGAAAAAAAAAGCTGACCCTCAAGGCAGTGGAAACATTTTAAAATATTTCTAAATAAACACTAAATATTGGAAGAAAGAAAATTTCTGAATAGATGCAGTAGATAAATATGCTGGTCTGGAATGTTTCCTCCATTAGAGAAGCCTCACCATGATCTGAAAAAACACTCATTTTTAATTAGAAGATGACATATGGTTCCCATGACTGTAAAAATTACTTTACAGCAAGTTATTGTGCTTATTACAACCCTGTAAAAATTACCCCAAACCATAAAACTCTTTCTGATTCCATGCGTCTCCTTGGATTTACTGCTTATCTCACTAATGTCACAGGCATCTCATCTGTGTTTTCTTCGCCTTTTCTATCTCATACTCTTTCACATTTTGGTGAATTTTCCCCATTTTCTTGCACCAAAGAGGATCTAAGTGCGTTTGACTAGAGGCTTTCCCACAGCACAACTCAGACAGTATCAGCTCCTGATTAGGCAGTCTGTGCTAGCTCAGTCAGAATGAAAACCTCGCAACAGATTTTATTTGCCCTGAGAGCCACCCCCCGCCCCCTCCGGCTTGCAAGCTCGAGACTAAAAACCCTGGGTTTCTCAGTCCAATTGGTTTAGTCAGCATTCAGCTCTCATCTTTTGCCTGAAGCAGAAAAGGGGGGAGAAAAGGAATTGAAGACAATGCTAGTGAAAAAATCTAAGCTATTTTAATCCAATGCAAATTCTGTGAGCTGTAACGAAACTGTATTGTTCCACTATGTTGCTGTTGGTTGCTAGTTAACGTGCACTGCCAGTATGTTGCTGCACAGATCTTTTGGGGTGCATAGGAAAGCAAGCTCAGAAAAAGCCATGATATAAAAGTCTAATTTGAATAGTAGCAGGCAGCAGCTTGGCACCAATTTCCCTTTGATCTAACAGTGTTGAGAAGTTTTACAGCATTTTAGTTTGGAGGTGAAGGGAAGTTATCGGGGAGGAAGAGACCTTCCTTGCTAGCACCGAGTGCTACGTGCCCCCTGCACACCAAACCCTGCGATTAAAGTCCTGCAGTTTGCCCTCCCTCGGTGTCAGAAAGCAGCAGGCTTCCTCCGATATAAACAGTCTGAGGGCTGAATGGTCTGAACAGAGCGGAGGGGACATCACTGGGCAACCAGACTGCAGCCACACACAAGCCACATCCTCCTCAGGCAAAGCCCACTGTGACAGAGCTGCTGCTACCTTGCAGAAGACCCCACAAGCAAAACTCCAGCTTGGCAGCGTTTCAGCGTGGTCCCCGGCTGGGCCGAGGCAGCATCCTTGCTCCACCTCAAAGGGCTGACTTTCAGCATGGGATCGGGATCAGCAGTCTTGTGTGGGGCAGGGCCTGGCCACAGGGTTGGGGTTGTGCTTTACCTCTCCCACATCAGTTTTGATGAACTTGGTTCAAAGCCTCTTTCAAAAGCAGATACACACATGCCACACCCAGGCACAGCTGGTAATGTTAGGCAAGAAACCAGCAGACATTTAAATATAGAACAGCCAGGCTTGGTGAGAGGGAAGAGCTCTGCTGGTGCATCTCGACTTCCTTGATCAGCAAACTCTTAGCTTGATATTGCACAGAATGAAACAGCACAGGCAATTCTTTCATTTGGAAGAACAAATATTCCCATAAACCAAAGTATGGCATGCTAGTCCCCTGTTGGGGTGGTTTAATTTTGCTTGGAAAAAATAAAAAACCTTGTACAGCCCAAGATTTTCAAAACCCACCTGAGATTTCTGGTGAGTCAAAGTTTAGATGCCCAGTTTGTGACACCAATGTTACGGTCTCTCCACGAGAGCTGAGCACCAGCTCCCTCAAGACCAGACCCTGTTTTGCATACCAAGATGGGCATGCGCTGGTGATAGGCAGAACCTACTGTGGACAACTTCTTAACACAACTAATCCAACATCATTTAAACCCTGGCCTTCCTGAGGAAAAGCTCCAGTTTTACAGCCCGTAAAATATCTGAGTTTCTTAAAAACCAAGAGAGGATACAAGTTGTTTTGCACCTGAAAGAAGAATTACCCTCACTCTGTCTCCCGCTCAGGAGAAAGCCTTGCACTATTAAATAAGAAATAAAGGGCCTTCCCTTTGCCCGTGCAGTGTGACTGGCTCGTAATCTGGAGTATTTGCCATAGCTTTAGGCAGCCATTATTGCAGGCACGCGATGCCCAGTTGACTTGCCACCACAGGTAGCACCAGCCTGCCACCCCACAACAGCAGCTCTGCCAGTGCTCCCAAGGCATTTCAGAGGCACATGCCACCAAACGGCAGGGACGGCCCGGCGATCCCTGCACAGGGAAAAGGCAACCCGCAGCAAGAAAGCGCAGTTAGGCCTGAGTTCACACAAAGTGGTGACAGGATGACTTGCGGACACCTCTTCCAGGAACGAGCGATGGGACAGCTGTCTAAGTGTTTGGATGAAACACACAGAAGTCTAGCTCGCTGACAGGCAACCACTTCTGGCCAGAGCTATACCTGCCCTGTCCACATTAAAAATAACAAACTCTTGCTCATCTCACTTAGGAAAACCCTCTGGTTTGAGCATCAGCTGCCCTTAAGCCTGGAGCCGTCCCCCTCCTGTGAAGCCCCATGCCTGACCTGCTCTCCATTCACGCCTGCCTCCACAGCTCCCTCCCTGAAAGCAAGACCTGGAAATACTAATCCCTGCCAACTAAAGCTGTCAGCACACCATCACAAAAAGGCTTTGGGGACTGTATTCTGTCATCTTGATTCACACCAAGGAGTATCTTACTCCCTGCTGCTCCCCAGGGGGCTGCTGGCCAAGTGAAGCCCCAACTGGCACGAGCCAAGGTGGCCCAATCTAGCCTTTAATTACCACCACCATACAGACCTCGGGGGCAACTCCAGGTAATATAAAGAGCATGATATTTGAACAGAAACTTGGTTTCTTTTGTGACCAGTACAGTTTCAGTGCTTGGTGCGCTTGCTAGCATTAAATAACTAATTCATAATGCAGGCATGAAACCATATATCGAGTGGCGAGAGGGACAAAACGTGGTATTTCATAATTCTTTGGTTTTGCTCCAAACTGAAATACCTTTAGCAAATGTGTCTATAGTTCACCGGTATTTTTCTTTCTACAGCTGTACCGCCATACAATTATAAAACATTACAAATGACGCTTTCCAAGCTGTGACCCAGGAGATGACATTTCATTTTCAAAAAGGACATAAGAATATAATTCCTAATGACTTAAGAGACTTAGACTCATCTTTAAGAGTGTCACCAAAACGGTCATTAAGATGCTTTCTGAATATCTGTGCTAAGTGATACATTCTCAATGAAATGTTTGCATGGTGGTTTGTTTTTTTTCAAACAGTAATAAAATTCAGATTTGTAAACACAATAAAGAAAACAATCAGGGCTTATTTTTCCCTGTCCAAAGTGCATGTGCTTGCGTGCGCACATACACACATGCACAGAGATATTTGTATTAATATAAGTAAATTGAGTAGACTTTGTCATATCTGTATCAACGACCAGCAAGATATATATAGTTATGCAGATAAAAAGAATGTATTTTAATAGCTGTGTATGTATAAATATTTTTAAACTAAACCAAATCAACCTCGACTGAGAATATCTAGATAGACATAAAGACATATTTGCAGCTGGCCCCTGTGAAATAAGTCCTTGTCTGTCACAAGGAAGAGCAGGCTGAGCAATCTGTGGAAAAGGCTCTTTGCTATCATCCTTCAGGGAAAGGTTAACACCAACAGGAAAAAAAGCTACTCCCGTCTTTTACTTGAACACTAACTCCGGTATGTGTAACGCGCTAACACAGAAGCCCCACGTACTGTAACCTCTCCGAGCTGGCAGCAAGGCAACCTAGCCTGCACGCTGACAGAGCAGCGACCCACACATTAATCACGGCCACGGGAGCGTGGAGAGACTGCGGGGGAGCCGGCACATCGTGTGAGACCTTACCTGTTCCAGGTAGCGTTGGAGCAGGCCCGTCGCTGCTGGGTCCCCCGCTCATCCAAGGCTGCCTGCTCTCTCTTGCCCAGATCACTGAGGCTGGGCGAACTCATGAACTTCAACCTGCGAAGAGTCCTCATGGTCAAATGTGTGTTTGCGCGTGGCAGCTACAGATACACCATCCTGTTTACACACACACACACGCAGCTGGAGCAGCGGCAGCAGCAGCAGCAGCAATGCGAGCAGTTCCCTCCGTTTGCTGTTCAAAAAAGAAACTTAAAAAAAAAAGAAGAGAGAACCAGTCTCTACGGAGCACACCTCTGCCAGCAAGAAAACAAACCTTTAATCAGATCAACTCTGACGTCATCAACTGTGGTTAATAATTTCTCCAGTCCTTTCAAAAAATAAAAGTCAAACTTCTGGCTGCTGCTGCAGCACTTTGAAGGGGCCCCTTCAACCGCAGTTGCGTGGACAGTGAGGGCTTCCCCTCCCCCTGTCCCTGGGCACCACGACCCGGGAATCTCACTCAGTGCCGCGGAGGCGTGCTCCACCTGTCGTGGGAACTGCTTGGCTCCTCCAGAGGCTTGGGGGGGTCTGCGAGCATTTCTCAACCTGTCCCTCTCTCTCTCTGCACTTATAAATGGAAATGAAACTGGAGGGCAACAGACAGAAAAAAAAAAAAAAACCCACCCCAACAAAACCCAAGCAACCAATACTGACGTACTGAGACTTTATTGGAAAGTTTCATAACTGCCTGTGCCCTGCCACGTTACGACACTGTACACACACGCTCTCGCTCCCTCACTCATACATATACATACGCACACTCCCGTATGCATTCCCTCTCTCCCGTACGCACACAGCACAGCCTCACGGCTTGCCTGGGAGGCTGCTTCGGCTGAAAGTGTCACATAAGCCACAAGACAGAAAGTATTCGCAAGCGAGACAACTGCAGAATGAAAAATGCTGGTTTGGGTTTTAGTATTTTGAGGAATTTTTGGTGGCGCATAGAACAGTCAGACACTTTGTCTTTCTCTGCCTTTTTTTTTTTTTTTTTTTTTTAAATCGAGATAACAGCTGCACAACTTGGGGCATACTTAGTTTCTACAAAAGCCCCAGGTGTCTTATCTTCAAAGGAAAAATCTTTCTCTCTCTGACTGCAGCACTGGAGCTGAAGGATGTGCTGCTACAAGACTCCAGCCTGTGCTTAGCTCACTGTCACTCACTCATGGTTCTGTTTTAAATTCAGGAGTGCCTGGCTCATCTGCTGGGAAGTAATGTAACAAAACAGCGATTAGCTTTCTCAGAAAAGAAACTGCAATAGACTGAGACAGAGCGTAATAACTGCTCTTCTGTGGCTATGGCATTGGTCTCCAAACAGTCTGGTAAAAGCCATGAGGGCTCCTTTCAGAGTAACCTTCCACTCACTAGAAGGGGGCTGCACTACAGACAAACTTATCCTTTCTTTTTTTTCCTCACCTTCTACATATTCTTTTCAGCTGTGATAACCTATTGTCTAGATTTGGGCTATAATTGGATTTGTTTGTGTCCAAATAATATTGCAAAGCCTATGTTATAGGGGAACTGAATTTCTCACAGTGAGATATGTGCAACATTTACTGACATATTTTAGTAAAAACTGATTGCTCTCACTACTCACCCAAACTCAGTTACATTTATTGCTTATAAATATTTACTTCCAAAATTTATATTTGGTATTACCTCCGTGGGAAGCAACTGCAGAACTACCTAGGGAAATAAACCCATTTTTACCTCATACTAGTTTTAGCAGCAGTAGTTTTATCCAGCTGCTTGGATTAGCGCTATATTGATTGTCCTTCCTACACCAAAACCCTCAAGTATACAAATGAGCATCACAGTAGATGGCATATAACATTTCACTTTGGAAGGGACCTGCAGCTCCCCACCTAACCTATGTACAAAGACATAGCTATCCCTGGTCTCTTCCAGATGTTTAAATCCATCAAACAAATGAACAACAATCCATTATGTACACAGCAGCAAAAGGAAAACAAACACAACAATATATGGCTGTATTCTAAGGAATGAGATGGCTTCTACAGCATACAAATCAGTGACTAAAACCAGATACAGCAGAACACCGCTTTGTTCAAATCGGATGAAGGGCACTCCATTTCTGTGGATAACACCGCCTGGGAGAGCAGGGGAGCACAACTTGGTCTGAGCTTCTGTTGAGGGCTCAGATAAACGCGTGTCTACCCTGTTAAGTGAAACTAGTTAGATAAACCTGTGGCAATATAATTCCATCCAATTTCATTTTCCACCTAGCTCAGTTGCTTTTCTGCTTCTCACTTGCTGTGAATTTGATAGGCCTTGCAAAATGTTATTATACTGGATTAAACCTTTAGAATGTTTAACTCTTTGATCTCTCAGCACCACCAGATACTTCAAAAACTGTACCCTGATGATGCCAGTATGTCAGCAGCTACATTATAACATTTCATCTGCTTTTTTTCTTAAAATCCTCAACTTACTAAATTGACTGAACCCAAGGAGCTGCTGTGTCAACCTTGGATACGCCAGACAACACTGCAAAAAGCAGTACTTGGCTTCCTCATAAAACACTGAATCCCAAGAGAAGTTAAAAAAAAGACCTCTTTCCCTCTGTATGTTGAAATATTACACCTATAGGAGTCAGACTATTTTTATGCCACCCCATCAATCTCAGTAACCAGTACTAGATTCAGAGTCGACACACGCACAAAGCACATGGGAGAAGCAGCATTCCAGTCTCCTGAAAAATTTCAGATTGAGGTAACAGAGGGCAGGCTTTCCCTACGCTTCTTCCTACAATTCCACCTGATCAAATGTTGATTCATGATAAAATTAATCCTTTTCAACAAGGGTTACCTCCACCCATAATTACCAAGTAATACTTTACATTTACATTGTGATGTGCATCCACAGACATCCTTGACTTCACAGCATTCATTAATTCAGCCCTTAGCAGCTCTTGGGTAAAAGATACAATCTGCATTTCAGCATGAACAGTGACGAGAAAGGTGATGTGACTTGCCAAAGCCACCCCGTAAGCAGGTGGCAGAGATGTCAACAGACCCCAGAACGTCTACCTCCTGTTCCAGCACGCTACTGAGGGGATGCTGCAGGGACTGGGTAGCCGGGGACTCCTTGGGCCTGGGTGGCTGGTGGGCGATGCAGAAGACAGAGCTCCTCGCCAGGGCTTGCGGTGCGGCCGTTCCTCTGTAGCCACTTGTGAAGAGAGTTGTCGCAATACAGCACTGCTTCAAGATCCAGAGGCTAAGCAGCAGAGATTGCTCGCTATTGGTCATGCAGAGGGATAAGAGCACTGACCGGACTAATTGGGAGGGAGGGGATGATGGGGGATTGGCGGGGGCCCTCCCGTAGGCTCAATAACAAGCACTACAAGCTTCTTAAATAGAACAACTGCACTCAGCACATTTACAGAGCCAAGACTGTAAAGTACTGTTACGTTAATTCATTTAATCCCAGCATGCCATACACAGTGCTAATACCACTGTTTCACTCACAAGAAACCTGCAGCTCAAAGGTTAAGTGATTTAATTAAAGCCACACACCCACCTCAGTGTGGAAGGCACATCCAGCCCTAGCTCCTGCTCCCTCCCTTCCCCTCCAACATCTCTCCTCATAAAAACAGGCCTGTCTCTACTAGAAACCGTTCTTTCATCTGTGGGGCCCACATCCTGCGGGTGACTGCACGGCAAGTCCCGGAGCCGCCACGGTGCCAGAGACATAGGGGAATTCTGCTCACCTGGACTTGCTTGCTATCTTGAGGCCTAAAACAAGGTACAGGTACATGAATATAGGCTGACAGCCCAAGAGGTTTTATGCTGTTATTACAAGATAGCATTAGCGTAAAGATCCAGGACCTCATAGCAACTCAGCTTTTAAAATAATCACCAGGGGTAACTCTGTAGTTACCTACTGGTATGCCTGTAATGCCTGCAACGTTCTTGCTGGGAGCTGTGGTTTAAAGACCACATTGCTGCCCCTACCAAACATTAAAAAAAATCCAGGCAGGCCCCCCCAAGCGTACACTTGGTTTCAAATGAATGAGATCTGCTAAAAAAAAAAAAAAAGAAAAAAAACCACCTAAATTTTATTTATAATTTTATTTATGTAATGCTATGTTAATTTTTACAGTACAATCGTATTGTTCTCTTACAAGTGTTTTTTTTTTTGACTGTGATGAGAGGGGAAAGGAAGCAAAAAGTAATGTTGATGAATGGGAACGTTAAGAAATTCACAATATATGAAATTCATAATAAAGCTGCCAATGCTGTGACTGCTACAGGTCAACATGTCTTTGGCTACACCGTTCTGCTACTGCAATGACAGGTTAACACTGCAGCGATATTGGTGTCAGTGGGAGGACATAATCAGAATTTGCTATGTCAGCTTTAGTCACCAGAGCTTGTCCATGTATGAAACAACTCAACAAATAGAAATTTTAATTGAAAAAAAAAATCACTTTATCTCCCTTCCTCTTTTGGAGAGGAGAGCAGAAATCCCTAGGGAAATGATGAATGGTGTACGCTCTGCAAGCGAAGAACAAAGAGGTAAAGTATATCTATGGCAGAAAGGAGTTAAAAACCTCCCTAGACCAATGCACTTTAGTTTTTCATAAACCACACCACAAAACTTAGGGCATGCCTCAACACATGCCAAAGCTCAGGAATTAGTCTTCTGAAAAACCACACTTCTTAAAGGCACAGCATGTCCTGCTGCGCCAGTAGAGGAGGGGCAAGGCAGGAGGGAAGGAGATGTGAGCACCAGGAAAAAAATAAAAGGAGCAGAGGGGGAAATGAAGTTGCAAACCTTATGACTCATCAATTCCTTTGCTACAATATCCACAGAAAGCTCCTTTATCATCAGAAAACAAAGAATAAAGAGAATAAAGAAAGAATGAAACAAAACAGGCACTATTTACACCCTTCCCCCTCCATCCCATTGACTCTCCGCAACCTCTGGAGATAAAGGCATTCTCAAGGAGAGTTTCTGTCTGTTGTTTGTTGAGGCTGGTCACAGGACAGCCTTGGTTTTGCTAGCCCTTTGCTTTATTTCTGCTCTCACCACAGCCAAGCTCTGATTTATAGGAGGGCACCTGGGCTTACTGGGCCATCTCCCCAGCATCTGAAACACCTCCTGTGTACTCCTGTGCTTCTGCATCCTGTGACCAAGAGTGCCCACATGACCACAGTTGCCTCCCTTTAGACAGACCTGGGCTTTCTGCTCCTGCAACTGCATGTAGGACTCACACATGGGGTTTCTTTGTCTTTTATGCTGTGAAAAAGGAGAAATACTCAGGACAGTATCTCATCGAATGGTTTAGGTTGGAAGGGACCTTGAAGATCATCTAGTTCCAACCCCCCTGCCATAGGCAGGACACTTCCCACTAGACCAGGTTGCTCAAAGCCCCATCCAGCCTGGCCTTAAACACCTCCAGGGATGGAGCTTCCACAAATTCCCTGGGCAGCCTGTTCCAGTGTCTCACCACCCTCACAGTGAAAATTTTCTTCCTAGTATCTAATCTAAATCTACCCTCTTCCAGTTTAAAGCCATTACCCCTCATCCTGTATCCTTCCTAAGCAAGCCAAAGGTCACCCCTAAGAAGAGTCCTTTGACTGCCACTAGAAAGGGATGCTCTACCTCCCTCGCTGTTTTTGCAGTTACACCTGCAAGCACAGTCCAACCTACAAAGCTTCAGAGCTGACCCGCAGACAGCCACGGCTGCTGCAGTTCCACTGCCTGCCCTGGAGATACACTGGCTTGCACCAAACAAGGTCACTCATCATCACTGCAACCTGCAGAGGATCAGGGCCAATTTCCTGGACCTTCCCTTCCCAGTTTTGCTTGGTGTGATGCAGAACAGTGTGGATGTGCCTAGTAGACTTTCTTAGCAGAAAGAGAGACCTGCATTTGAGCAAAGGGCCATCTGGACTGCAACAATCACCCATGTCTTTGGTGGGTGATTCCATTCCAATCACCATGCAAAACTTCTTTGCACAGTTTTCTGCTGGATAACATTTCTTATCTGTTCACCGACTGTTTGAGCCTCTTAGTCTCCTCACCTTGCTTCCTTCCCGCTTCTCCATCACCCTTTGCTCTTGTGCTCCCTCTTCCTTTTTTATCTTTCTTCATTAGCTAATTCTTCCTCAGGAAAAGTTTTTAAGTACAAAGGAAAGGGAAAAGAAAAAGGAGACCAAAATGCTGGTACTAACACAGCGTTTGTTTGCAAACCACTCTTCGGCTGGCTGTAAGGGATTCAAGTCTTCATCTTGCCTGGTTGGACTGTGAGCTCTTCTTTACCCTTTTCACTCGGTGTTTGTACTCCAGCTAGCAAAACAGGGCCCTGAGCTCAGAGTAAGCCCCCAGTCACCAGCCTGATCTAACACAGGTCATGAATCTAGCAATACCTGTAAGGAAACCTTTGCTCAAAATATGCATGAAATCCCATCCCCTTTGCCAGCAGCAGTTTTTGGTTTACTGAGCGTCAACGATATAAGCAGTTCTTAAAATACAGCAGATAGATAGCTAAATCTTTTATCCTGGTCCTTCAGGACATGGGAATTAGAAGAGAATTAAGATAGGACTAGGCCTGTTACACCCACATCCAAAATATCAAGCCTTCCATCAAATGGCAATTCCCCAAGCTTGCAGTATCATTCCTCATTATCTCTTTATAGGTTCTGGGAATTAAAGATAGCGCAGTGATCTGACCGAGCCTGATGGTTATGTTGGAGGAGGCAAGATCAATGCTCTGGATCACAGGACCTGCAGCATTACCGCCTTTTCTATTCACATGACCTCCAGGGAAGGAGGAGGTGGGTTTTTGAGCATCAGATGTGCCCATTCCAGGTTTCACTGTTGCCCACGCGCCTAATTCACAACCCAGTGTAACCAGCATATACTCCAAGGCAAGCCCACAACTTCTCTGTTAAATGGAAGTCAAACCTATAACTGTGATTTAGAAAGCAAGGTCTCAAGAGTTCTGATCAATAAGCAAATCAAACGTTTAAAATACTTTGTGCTCTTATTACAAGATCATGAGATAGTGGAAAATTAATCTTACAAAGTAACTGAGCTCATCGCGCTCATGACTTTTTTCCTTCCTGAGCTCTATGTGAATTCTTTCCTAAATTGCCGATCTTGCATAATTTTAATTGGATCCCAGAACACCATGACCTTGATACAGCAGCTACAGTATCTCAGTGCTGTCTTCTACAGTTATATATGGTACAGCGCCTTCCAAATCTGTGAACCCTGGGAGATCAGAATTGTATGCTGCACAGTGCTATTTTTCTTATATCCAAACATTTCTGATTCAAGGTCTTCCAAGGTGGCTCTGATTACCTTGGAAGGTCACCAAGATAAAGAATCCACTTCAGTAACTAGCTGAGTTTCTAATAAACTGCACTGGTGGCCAGCTGTTAGTTACGAGTGATATCTGGCTTTACTCTTAAAGCCAGGATATCGCTTGTGTGATATTCTCTGTCCATAAGAATGTGAGCATGGCTGGAAACATGAAGCATGCCTTGAGATTACTGCCACCTCCTGTGCATAAGTCAGTGAGGTCAGTTCAGTACTGAGCAATGCAAGAGACAGCGTTTGGGGGATCTTTGACTCTGGTGGTACTACACTGCTGTTACTCAAACGGTACTATAGCTCTCTGGAACAAATCTTGTAGTCCTGTAAAAGTCACAAAAGCCTGGCCTTCAATACAAATGGAATTATTTCAGAAAATTTAAGATTCTCCCTTAGCATCAAAAGGATATTTTTCTGAATGGAAATATCACCACAGAGATTTTAAAGATAATCCAAAATTGCAACATTTAGCTGGGTAGTTGGACTCTGTTGCACTCAGTATGGTGGAACTTTCATTAGGGACTTAAAAATGGTGACCTTTTGCCATCTTTTCATATGCATATGCTAAGACAGTCCCTGCAGACTGTAATACCAGGCAGTGGAAACAGCAAGGGTAAAAAAGGCCTTCATCACACAAATTATTTTACACTTGTACCTTTAAATCTTCATTTCACCAGGTTAGTAGTTCCAGCAGTATGACCTCCCAGTATGTATCACGTCAGTGTTTTCCCAGGATGCTCGGGAAATAACTTATCTCAAAGGACAGAGTTCTGGAATATTTTAGACTCCACAACAGGGTTTGGAAAAACTCCTTTCACCCTCACTCCAGCTCATTAGCCAGTCTCAGTCTTCAATCAGACATGAACATAACATCACCATTTGAGTTATCACCAGGAAGGAATGCCTCGTTATTGAGGAGGTAAGGCAAATTCCATTACATTTCCTTCCAGAAGACTTTTTTTTTCCCCCCACAAGGTAGCAACAACTACATAACTAGTTAAAGTACTCATCCCTCCCTAAAGTCAGCATAAACACCAGCCTCCTCAAGCTACTGAGGGATGCAGTGGAAGAACAGAGGTGTCATTCAGAAGTTTGTGCATCTTCAGCAGCTTTGTGGTATCTTTCCTGGTGAGTCCTCCTGCTCCAGCTTTCTTGTTCACCAGGCTTCTTTAGTCATTTCAAATAATCTCTTCTCCAAACTCAAGCTATATTAACTTTTCATTGCAAAACATTTCAAGTTCTCTAAGTGTATGGAAAACTAAAATTCTTTTTTTTTT
The DNA here is from genome assembly GCF_965231255.1 of Vanellus vanellus. Taxonomy (NCBI): domain Eukaryota; kingdom Metazoa; phylum Chordata; class Aves; order Charadriiformes; family Charadriidae; genus Vanellus; species Vanellus vanellus. The sequence continues at coordinate 78,521,841 of NC_138905.1, read as the reverse complement.
TTATCCTCCCTCAGAAAACTGCTAGGACCACAAAGGTTTTAGGCTTCATGGCATATGGAGCTGTGAGCCATCCAGGGTCCTTCAGACTTGCTGCTCTAGGGCAGCAGTTTGAAAGCTCACATAGACTGAGCTCCCCCACTCCAAAGCAGAAAGGTTGAAGGACTTCTCTCAAGCAAGGCTCCCAAATGCTTTGATGGACCACTGTGATCTGATGGTACTGAAAACCCTGGGTCATGTTTCTAGGATGCATGGCTCCTTCATACAAAAAGCTGTAGGCCGTGTAGTCCCAGGCTTGCAGCGAGCAGGTTGAATTGCTTCTTGCAGAGTGTACTTGATTTTAGGAACGTCATTGGCAAAAATAAACTGAAAACCTCTCATGAGTGGGAAAGCCTGGACTGTAGTCAGTTCCACGCTCAAATCGCTGTTTCCAGTCCTTTAAGATACTTTGATGCTTATAAATAGGTTGGTACCAAACTTTCATGGTGAGACACAGTGATCACTGAGGGGAAGATGACAGGAGAACGGACAAAGCTCATGAAGACAGATGGCCTCATGAAGAAACTGCAGCCGTTGCTCACCCTAACTCTCTGAAAACTGAGAAACCTATTTGTGTATGCCTGCTGCTTTCATAGTTTTACTTTTTTTTTTTTTTTTTTTTTTCTAATTTCAAGCCCATCTGAGCCACATGCCAGGTTTCAGCCTGATGATACCTGAAGGGACGCAGACCTGACAAGGACACTAGGGAGGGCGGCCGGGCCCGTGTGTCCCCCTCAGCAGCGCGGGTGCTGCTGCAGCCGAGCACCCTCACCCACTGGGTGCGTGGGCAGGAAGCCCTGAAAACAGCCATATAAAACACACCAAAAAAAAAACAATAAAAGAGGCACCATAACATCTGTGAAGGCATGCTCCCAGGCATGTTGCTTTTAACTGGATTTTAACTTTTTAACCAAGCCCCTCATGACTTGTTACAGCCTTCTTCAGGCAGGATGCACATTATCGTTGCCCGACCTGAGTAAATGCTGCCAAGGAAGTGGCTTCATTACTGCTCACCAGGCACAATCAATCCCCCCATCGCCCCCCTGGGCCATGCCCCTCACCCTGACAGCCGGGGCCCGTCGGGGAGTGCTGCCACCACCCCCTGCCAGCTGGGCAGCTGCACCAGCCCTGGGGGGGAAAAGGCAAGACAAAATGGCAGACAGGCCGGTCCACTGGAGCCCTGTGCCTGAAACAGCTTAACCCCCGCAAACATTTATAAGTCGACTGCTGTTCCATCATGTTTGGGATTTTTTTTAATAAAAGAAGTCAGTCTTTTGGTTTTCCAGATGGCATGAAAGGGGCAGCAGCAGCAGGGCCAACACGGCACACAGGGCCTTGTCCCCTGCTCCCTCAGGCAGCTCCCAGGAGCTGCAGCGTGTCACCCCCTGTTTAGAGGGGGACAAAAATCTGAGGCCAGGTCCTGAAGAGTCCCTGTACACCTCCTTGGTGGGAAATGCTTCCCTAGGACCCTCTCGTGTCTCAGGCAAGCAAATAAAACCTTCTTGCCTTGCATTTTTGCCCTGTTCTCCACAGTCCAGCATCGAAGGAGGGGCAAAATAGCATTACGTTTTGAAGCGCTGCTTTTCTCCCACTCTTTTGAGCCACAGCCACCACAAGTGGTGGCAGTGAGGTAGGTCTGAGTGGCAAGGTGTACCAGCGGCTCCAAACCAGCCAGCCGGCATGTTGGCACAGCTGCAGGGGCTACCCCCACCCCACTCCGGGCACGGACCTGAAAAGCAGCTTTAGCACTGCGAGTCTTCCAGTTTTGCCATTCATTTGCTTTTCACATAGTAAAGCTTTACTCCCTGCTGTGATATTTTGGTGCTTGCAAATTGTAGGGCACCAGTAGAAAGATAGAGGGAAGCAACCTTTCTTTTTTTTTTTTTTTTTCCCTTTTCTATTCCCCTCCCTCTCAAGACTCAGAAAGGTCAGATTTGGAATTCATTTTGTCCTGTGTAATGTTTTGGCTTGGTTTGTATTTATTCCAAGTGAGTTCACCCATTTCTACTGCAGAAATAAAAGGTCATGAAACCAGTGAATTCTCTCTCTCCTAAAAGGGGTGAATCCCTTCTAGGGAATGAATCACCATGAAATGTACCGAAAGAAAAGAAAATGCAAAAATATATTCTGTGGGACTGTAATCACAGCTGGGTGCAATTATAAAATGCACAAGGGCACTTTGGATGTCATTGGCTTGTATCAATTTTTAAGCTTTCTGTTTAATTTGATGGATGAACACAGGGGAAAAAAACTAAAAATTTTTACCTTTTTGCTAAAAAAAAAAAAAAAAGTTGTCTTCCTTTCTGCAATATTTGGCCATGCAGGGGCAGGATCCAGCACAGAGATTTGGCCAGACTGGGAGAAGGGAGGAGGATGGGGAAAGGAGGAGTTGAATCACTTTATACATAAAATGAAACCAATCCTGGCCCTCAGCTACTACGATGCATGTTATCAAGAAGATAGGTGTTTGTATATGTGTGTGTGTCATTTTGTTAGTTTTATTAGTAATCTGTTTTAGAGATTGGCTCCAACAGAAAGTTTTAGATCCAGATTTGAACACCGAGGAAGGAGAGTATCCAGAATTGAACTTTTGACTCTAACTGGCATAAAGATAAATGGCTTTCTGAATCCAGGTTTTTGGTTCATTGACTCCATTTCTGTTTCCTTGGTTTGTTTAGTACAAGAATTTAGCGTGTCAGATGAAACGTAAACACATCTAAACTTATTCTGCTGGAATAAAATAGAAATTTTCACTGTTCATTTACTGTAGTGCATTGCTTCCTACCTATGCTTTCAACAGAAAATATTCTTGGTTCAAATGTTTTGAAGCATTTTTTTTAAAAGGCAAAAGGCTTTTCAACTCTCTTGTTGGTACTTAGTAGTGTTAAAAAAAAAAAAAAAGTATAGGAGCCTTAATTTTTAAAGACTGAATCCTTAATACTGTGTAAAAATTTTTCCCTGTAAGAGGACAAAACCAAAGGTAACATAGTATCTCATAATTTTGGATAAGTCCTATTTAAGAGATTTAATGAAAATGTGATCAGGACCCACTTGCATTTATCTACATACTTTTCTTACTTCTTTATCAAGAAATGCTATCTAGTCTCCAACATCAGGTGCTGAAAACAGTCCCATTTCAGTCCATAAGCAGAACACAAGTCCTAAAGAAATAAAAAATAATCAATTTTCAAGCCCACGTCACGTTTTTTGTGCCTGGTATATGATTTTTTAAGGCCTTATTTTGGTAATCCTCATTATTTAACTTTTGGAAGTTTATTGAAACCTTAGTGAGGTGACTTGTCCTTCTTTCCTCAGCTCTATGAAAGCTGTTTGGATTGCATTTGCATGGAGTTGGGAAAAAAAGAGGAATGAAAGATAGTATTTTCACCTTCCTTTACTTATAGGAAAATTAAATGTAATAAATGTAAGACTTCAGCTGTTACAGAGTTGATAGTTATTTCACATAAAGCTAGATAAGCAGATCAACAGACAGAATATTTATGCTTTTATCTACACTTTACTACTGTCTGTATTTGACTGAGATGGTAAATAAGTAAGAGGAAGAAAACTGGGAATAACATTTGAAATTCCTTCCTTTTGATTAAATTCTCCATAATTGCTGTGAAGAGAGAGGAGACACTCATGACTGCAGTGACAGCAGCGTAGTGACCTGGGAGGTCAGAACTGGAAGGAGCAATAAAGACATTCTTGTGATAAAGTTCAGTCACTGTAGGCTGGACTTTCCATTTCCTAGCTACTAGGAAATGAGGTAAGGGACATCGGGAGTGGGATATGTACATCTCACAAATAAGAGATGTACAGGAAAATCCAGACCTCGTTCTGTGGTTGCTGGAGGATCTAGGGTGCACTTCATCACAACCTATAAAAGATATCTAAGCCTGGTCAGCAAAGTCATGCTGGGGACGTGCCTGTTCTCTCCACCAACTATAAAGAGAACATAAGGCAAGTAATTCAGATATGGATATGGTATTCCAAGCTGTAAATACCTAAAATTAGATGAGATGAATGTCATCCCCAGTCTCCTACTCCCTGGTTGACCGTGATACAAGTGTAAATAAACTGGCATCCAACTAATGAATGTTTCATTTCCTCAAGTACATGCTCTGACCCTAGATGAAGAGACCTTTAGGAGATGTCTTTGGCTTACAAACTCAGTTGATATTTCAAGTAGGGAGATATTAAATTAGGAGTATTTCTGGGTGAGTCTGCTTCTGACCACAGGCGTCGCAGGACTGAGAGAAAAGGGCAAAGCTTGCAGCCTTCATGGGACAGCCTCCACAGATAGGCAAATGGGATTTGCTGGTTAAGAGCATCTTCTGGCTAGGGAATCAGATGAAATTTTAGGGAAGAGTTGAGCAGAGAGTAACACGCACTCCAGCAGTGGACAAGGAAAATTAAACAATAAAGAAAGATACTGTCAGGTTCTCCTCTTTGTGTTGGAGGAGGAGAAAAAAGGGAGCAAAGAAAGAGTTACAATTTTTCCAGGAACTTCTCATAATACTAGTTATCAAAAGATTGAGTGCTTATCAGCGGTGACACAGTAAACATTGCTAACCTCCTTTATTATCTCAACACTCGCCTAGTGACTTCTGTCTCCATGTGAGCACAGCAAACACATTACTTCGCTGTTTCTGAGTTGGCCCCTGCCATGTCAAGGCATCTGTATGTGCTGGATTTGAAACCTGTGACATTTCTATGGAATAATATGCAATTCTACACATGCAGAAAGTAAAACCTATGTACAACCATTTGCAAAGGCCATGGCCTGCAGATATAAACTAATGGGGGCCTGAAACCTTCCATACATGTTTTCTATGGTCCCTGTTACAGTAGGACCAGACTCCAAAGACCTTTAAATTATATCATACCACAACGAAAAGCAAATAATAAATGTAACTGTGAAAATAGGCACACTGTTGGAATATAAAATTTGAATACAATGCTGCACTTTAAACTGTAAACATGACTTTAAGTCTATTATATTGCCAGCAAGTGAGAAGTTACGGCTTTTGCAATGAAAAAACCCCAAGTGGTTATAAAATGCTGGGTTGTGAGAGGCAGGCAGCATTTTTTTCGTAAGGCATTGGTATTTTTAGTCAGCAAACACTCTATCAGGGTGGTGGGAAGTCACTCAAGCTATAATGTCTAATAATGCCTCCTCGTGTGGTGGGAACTCTGACCTGACCGTCCATCATAGTAAGGTTACTGATTACATAGTAATCTGTAAACAGTTTACAGTAGGATAGCTTGCAAATGCTCTGCTAGAAACAGAAGGCATGCACATGTCTCTGTTTATTGTGCGGGGCAGTTATTTACAATATCAAGAATAAAAAGTTTAACAGCAAACAAAACATAGATGGAGTCTTCACAGTGGACTTTTCAAAATATTTCAGTGAAGCATTAGAGCAGCTTTTACTTCTGCTGGCAATGGCTAAAACCACCCAGCAGCCGTGTTTGGAGTTGCTGCTGGCAGAATTAATGTTTGGTAACAGATCAGTTGGTAGACTGCTAACTTAGTTACAGCAGACGTGGCTATTTGTTTTTGAGAAGGTTATAAACTTCAGGAGCAGAAATTTTCAGGGTATGCTTGAAATAACATGGGCAGCAGTAGCAGGGATTTCCTGGCTGAGTTATACCCAGATTCTTCCCTCAACTTTTCCAGAGGAATTGCTTATAAGGAGAAAAGCGATGCCCATACCCATACTCTTCATGTCCTGGGACTACCAAGTTCCCATTGTACAATATCCCCTCTCTGCTACTGATACCACTAACTCACTTCTCAGGGAATCCAGAGAGGCAGTAGCTAACAACACCCTGGAAATCCTTAGGGAAAAAGGTGCAGTGCAAGTGAAAATTATTTCTCTCCCTTTTAAACATCTGTGCCCAGTTTAAAGACCAAGCTAAATTCTGCTGTAGGTTACAGCCTTGCACTGGATTATGGCCCTGAGATGAGACCAAGTAACCCCTTTAGCAAAATCCAGCTACTACTGCAATGAAGTAGCATGGAATAGGCATTCCCATAATTTACCGCTTGATAGAAATTGGGAAGAAAGCATGCATTACCACCAAGTAAATCAAACCAGAAATTTTCAAGAGCAAACCATTTAGAAAAGGCCTCTTTGCTTAAAAAACACAGAAAAAAAAAAAAGTTGAAGCCACGGCAGAGGTTAGATTCTGCAGCTCAGTGATAATGTAAGTAAATCTTTAAGGGAAAATAAGCCTCTTAATATGTTCAGAAAGAAAATTCTTTTGGAGGAGGAAACAGGCAATTTTTTTCTGAGAAGATTTCCAAGTTGCTTTGAAAAAAATAAGAGCTACTACATGCGATGATAATGTTAAAAGAAAAACAGAACATCAAAGACAGATTAAGCACATTTACTTTCCTTTCACATAAATGCACATACACACCCCCATACACACTCTCCATTAATGACTAGCGTTTACTGAAAGTGATTTCAAGAGATCTGTAAAATTTCCTCCTTCCTAAAAACCCTGAATCTCAAACACGGATCCAATTCTAGCAACGAATACGAAGGAACTCTAGAGGGTTGTGCCAAGCATCTCTGCAGGAATAGCTGCAGCTGTGTAAGATATTACTACCTCTCAGCTGTTTGGTGCGGCTCCTTGTCACACCCATGTATACATCAATCATATATAGGTCATTTGAGAATTCCTCATATGCTTCAGTGCACAGTCAGCTGGGGCGGCTTAATCTGTTCCTGCAACGGTTGCCTGACTATGATCTTGGTGAACAGTATCTGAACCCTCTCATGCAGCTCGAGGTCACCATGGTGGGTAACACACGAGCTTTTGCACCACCCATTCTGGCTCTCTACTTCAGGGTTCTTTTTCCCCCCCAAGGACAAAGTTATTTAGAGGCTCCTCAGCAGAAATTCAAGCAATTTTCTATAGTGCTTGCTCACAACCCTGATTCAGCTGTAAATAGATTCACAGCTGAAAGTTCATGCATACCATTTTTTAAGCTGCGCTAAAGCTAGAGGGATGTAGACTGACATGAGCTGATGTTAAAAATCCCAAAGTACTGCATTGCTGTTCAGATATTTTTCAACAGCAGAAAATAAAAGGCGATCTGTGGGACACCTTGGAAGAGAGATGTTAACGCTAGTCAGTGCAAGGGAAGGACCTCTCCAGGTGTCTGAAATTGGAACTATTTTCCAGTTGCAAATAATGTAGCAGAAACGTGTGCTTACCTGCTAAAAGGAGAAGAAAACAGGACTGAATAGCAAATAGGGAAGACTGCAGCAGGTTTCCAAGAGTCGCATGAAAATTCTTGTCAGGCGATACAATTTGGTTGAAAAAAAAAGTCAGCCCCTTGCAAAAAAGGCAGCTCTGCAACAAAAGATGCACAAAAAGTTGTATTGCACATACTGCTATTCTAGGAATTGTTTCTCAAGACTGCACAAATAAGCTCATACACAACACATGCAGAAGTGAAACAAGTGCTGTTCCCTCTCATCACTGAGAGAAATAAACATTTCCTGCTGCCCTTTTCCATTTTGTTTTCATTGGAGGGAGCGACTCGTTGACACCAACACTAAGAGCTACACCTGTCACTAAAGAGGATAAGAGAGTTTCCATGACCACACACAGTGCAAGTAGTTCTGCATTCCAGCACGAAAAACATGAGAGAAAAAGGTTCCAAATATGCTGGATGATCTGCAGCAATCACTTTTGGAGAGCAGCTGTCCTAGAAGGCCAAGAAATGTCTCAAATGCATCATTTAGAAATACTGGAAATTCTTTCTTTAGGGCTTCAAATTATGATCATAATATCACTGCTTGTCCTGAACTGGTCTTGAAGTGCCTCTCAGATGACAATTAACACAATAAACAACCCCAGAGTGGGTATCTTGGTGCAGCAGAGAATTCATAATTATTTGACTTACAATACAAACATCTTAATAATTTAAAGTTTGGGGTTTTTTTAATCACTGGTCAATAAATATAAAACACTATTAGGAAAAAAAATAATATATACACACACATACATCGAGACACAGCAGTATTCACACACATCCGCATCCACATTCCGAGTACGGTTTTTCATCTCTTGCACTTGGCATAGTCATCAGTACCAGCTCTAACACACTGCTAAATCTAACTAGGAATATATATATCTCCTTTTTGACTCAGTTTATCCTGGGTACAAACCACTCTTGCTTTTGTTTTGTGGCTTTTCATACCCATTTTGCAAATATGTAAATAACTGCATGTGTTTAAAAATATGTATTTTAAGGTTAATCTTTCCTGTGTTTGACAGAACTAAACAATCCCCTTATACTCCCACCTTTTGTCTGCTCTACGGGTGTGAGCTTCATTCCGTTACCACTTATTTTAGTCAAAATAAGAGGTGTTAGTTTAAATAAGAGTGTTGTGCAAAGTCAGCCCATTTTGACTGCAATGCGTTAAGGAGCGCACACGCAAGCAGCCCAGCAGACAGCCTGCAGAACGGCAGAAACTGTCCCCAGCTTGTAAGACACAGAGCCACGAACTGGTATTTTGAGTACCTGGGGGCAAGGTAGGGAAAGCAGCCTTCCTAGCAACACTCGTGCATCCGGGAAGTGACACATGAACAAATTTGAAGTGAGGGATGTACAGCAAAACCACAAGATATAAGCATAGTACACTGGATACGAACATGCTACACCACCAAAAACTCCTGTGGACACAGCTAGACGTTATACTAGTCTACAAAAAACTGCTCTAAGCAAAGGAAGCTGTATCAGGGTAGAGCTTTCTTGATATAGTTGGCTTTATATTAGGAGTGTACGCCAACACTGCTAGAGCGAACAGAACATTGAGGTCTTCCAAAAGCTATGACCAACTGATCTCAGCTGGAAGTAGATACTATCAAAGTAGATATCTAAAGTAATAGCTCTTGTAATGAATTTTGCCTTTTTTCCCTTCCTCGCTTAAAAGGCAAACTCAAGAAGATTCTTAATCTTCTAATTTAAAGTATATAAGAAATACCACCAATTTTAGATGGAGATTATGGAGTGAAAGTGTAGTAATAGCTATTTGGTTCTCAAAAAATTAGATGCTTATCGGTATGAAAATAGTGTTTTGCTTGGAGATCCTGTTTTGACATTTCCACACTAGCAGATTTAAAAGAAAAATCATCCATTTTGCCTATAACCTGTGATAATTTGATTAGCTGGGATAATAAACCAACATCACAGTGCCATTCTTCAGGATTTGAGGGGGTTATTTCAGAATAAAACTCCATTGCCTTTTTTATTTAAATCGGCCTAACTTTGATGATCAAAGCTCAGCTATTCCATCAATGCATGCATGCAGTATGACTATTTTTTTTTTTTAACTTGTGAATTACACTTATCTTGCTTTTATCTAATATCCTGTATATCTTAAACTATTTATAGGTTCAGGGGAAAGAGAAAAAGAGAATGTCTGGAAAAAAACAACCCATGATGCTGTTGTACAGAAGTTCCAGGAGACTGTAATTAAGCATATTCCTCACACCAGCTGAGCAATCAGTATGTTATTTTCGCAGGTAAAGCAAATCAAGAATTCATATAGCCTTTTGTTATCAAGTATTGATAACATATCTTAAGCCAGGCATTTCCCAGACACAGAATTTCAGAACTGCTTTACAGTTTTCTCAGGCGCATACTACTTACCCATCCCTCCACCTTGCTATAGGGAAAGCAGCAATACAAGTCTCTGAGGGGAAACACAGTGAAGGACCCAAAATACTTTTGCAGAAATAACTGTCACGTTGCGACTTTAGAGACCTCCTGACCAGTATGGAAAGAAACACCATTCCAGAGGTTTACGGACCCCAAAGCTGCCACAAATCCAGATTCAGCTCAAAGTGCCATGAGCCACAGGGCAGTGTAATTTCCAGGTATATTCTGCATGTGTGAGACAGAGGACAAAAAGAGGTGTAGCATGGCTGGTGCTGCCGCTTGAAAAAACAGCTATTTTGGAATTTGCTGAAAGCCAAAATGCTACTTCTGGCAGAGAGGCTAGTTGTCCAAATACTAGTGAGTATTCAAAAATACAGGGTAAAACACAGGATCATGCATCACAGGTGGATTATAACTAACACATTAATATAACTGCCCTCCTTTTCTAAGTGACTGTATTTTAACTTATTTGTGAGTGTGGGTGAGATTAATTTTTTGTACAGCATGAATTTTGCTCAGCAAAGGGACTGCCAGTTCTTCCTCAGCACCGACAACAAGAGCTGTTGTACATCAGTATTTCAGTGGAGCCGACACAGTTGCCCACTTATACCTACTGCTCAGCCTGCTACAGCCAGAGAAATCAGTCACACAGACTCTAATTTTGGGTATTACTGCATATGTCTTTCAATTCAGCTGTGAGTGGCCGGCAAATAAGCTCTATGATTTCAGTGACTGCAGTCTACAAAGGTGCAAGCCAAGAATCAACACACTGGCTGGAAATGGTGATTGCAATTAAACTACAATCAGCCTGGCGGGCTGATGTGATTGAAATCTGTTCTGTGAAAACCCACAGCAGCACTATTAAGGACCTTCTTCTGCTGGAAGATTTTAATTTGGGGCTGCAGTGACCAGGAGGAATATTGGTGGCTGGACGTTCCAAAGGCTTGGTCACTACTTTCAGAGTTTCACAAGCTCAGCTCAATCAATCAGAAGTGTGGAAAAAAATGCATGGGAAGAATGAAGTGAAAAGACTTTGATGTAAAACGTACCATCTGTACTCTTGGCTTTATTCCTTGAGTTACATACGTGTAGATTTTCCTTTGGGCTAGCTAAGTCTTATTTCAGTCTATGAAGCAAGCGGCGTTTTGTGCTTTTGGCCTTCCCCTCCCCAGCCATTTAACATGCCAGTCTACAACTGGTCTCAACCAGCAACACCACGGGGTTCAGCCTGCGTTATTGCTGGCTTCCCAAGCACCTTGGTTCACTCTTCTTTCAGACTTGTGAAGTATTTGCAGGTTAAATATTCTTTTCTTTCTTTTTTGCCAGAGATAAAAAGATGGCAGTATGTCTTCTGGGCTTTACTTCCCTGATCTTTCTCCTTTAAAAAAATACTTCACTTCAATGGAATTAAAACTCATACTATAAATTCAAATTATAACTAAAGGATGAATTCTGATGAATTCTGGCTACAGAAATTGATAGGAAAGCCCCTGTTGACTTTCCCTGAGGCAACATTGTACATCTGATAAATAATATGATTGTTTTTAATGCTGACTTCTCATAGCTGATTTTTTTTTTGCTGACAGTCTGTTTCTGTTGCATGTATTGCTGAGTTTCTTTTCTGCTGTAATAGTGACACTTAATCTGCTTCTGTATCTCTGAGGACGTCAACTTGTGAATATAGAAACCTAAAGGCGATAATTTCTCCTGAAAAGCCTTGGTGTCACTCTTCTAAGTAGGATGAAAAAGTCCTAGAAAGCTCTGCATTAAAATCTGGCAAATTTTACTCCACGGAGACAAAGAAAAAGCTAGAACGTACCAAAAAAAAAAATTATTAAATTTTAAGGGGCTCACTACAGGATCAATGGAGTTTAAAAGCACCCTTTTATCTCAGATTATGACTTTCTCCACACCCCAAACTCCTACTTAAAACCTCTTTCCATACTCAAAACTCCAATAATTCATATTTAAAACCTCTCTCATTCCTTATTTCCCACAGACTGAATCTTAAACATAAGGACTAATTAATGGCATGGACAAGTGGCGCACAGATTACTGCAAGCATGCTTGCACAGACGTAGGTGGTGACACTCCAGTTCATAGAGAGCACCTTGTGAGCTGGATTTTGCAGCACCCCAAGTTTAATTTGTATTCAGCTAAGTGAAAACATCTCACAAGCAAAGCTTGCAAAGGCAACTGCATCCTTGCCAGCATTTTCACACTGCAAGCAAGCTGTGAATTTAATCGTGGAGGTAGAACAGTAACACATTTTTCAAGGGATTACTACCATTTAACAAAACAGACCAAAAAAAAAATCCCTTTAAATCTTTCTGCACTGCCCTGGCTCTGCTTTAATGAAAATTATAGAAAAATATTCAACAATTTCATCAGGAAAAGACTGGAAAATCCTATTCATAACAGGCATTATTTCAAGCTAAATTCATATTTGACATATTAGTGTCTTGGTTTTACAGGCTGACCTGGTCTCCCATGAAAGTCAACATCCCCCAGCAACTTCAATAAAATATTAAAGCTTTGGGTTACTAAGAGAAAAGAGTTCTTGGATGGGCAAAGGCAGCATAACTAAACACTGAAAGTTCCCTTTGAACTTTCCACGGACTTTCTCAGGACAAAACAGCAAGCTCTCTCCTTTACTTCCATTAAAGCACTCGAACGCATTAATTTTTGAAGCGGCATTTGAAGGGTTTTACTGCGAAAGGATGCAGTGAGTGTAAATGAGGGCATTTTGGAAGAATTTCACTTGAGCACCGCTTGGGTCTCCCTTGCTGGCTCAGCCACTTTCGGCAATCTCACAGACGGGGACTGTCAACTGCTTTACACCTGTATTTGAAAACTGAACAAATCCAGGCAGTTTTGTTTTGTTTTGTTTTTTCCCCAGCAGCCTGGCACTATCTCTGCAACCTCTGCAGAAACATTTCTCAAAAAAAAAAAAAAAAAAAAAAAAAAAGGGGGACACACACACACACTCCTGCCTTTGCTTTTGACTAAAATGCCAATATTTCTTATTGGCCTCCTTCCTCATTCCCAGGAACTGCGGGAGCTGGAAAACCAAAAAAAAAGGAACATTTCCATTTGTCTTCCTATTGACAAGCAATTCCTTCTCTGCGGGGAGGTCCTGCCCATAGCCATCCTCTCCCCGACCCCTCTCCGAGCCCAGTGCTCAGCCTCTCTCTGCAGAGGTGCCAGACCACATTTAAGGTAGCTGCTTCTTAAGCCTACGTGAAAAACATCCACCGTGAAAAGTAGCTTCCTATTAAGAATAGCAGCAATCCTCTATGGAGACATTAAGAGACTGAAGGACCCTGGGCAACTGAGACTCATAACCAGCTTAGAGAAACAAATCACATCCTTCTCAGCTGATCCATTGCCCCTGGCACGGCCAGCGATAAGTAAGCTTTGGAAGAAGCAAAAGGAGAGGGAGAGAGAGGCATCTGACAGCAGAGCAGAGCCAAAAGGGGCTTCCAACACAGCAAGAATTTGAAATCTACATGGAAAAAAGGAATAATGAGGTCTTGACCCACAACCCCCCATTGACATCTTTATCTGTCTCTTTTCACAAATCTGTAGACTTTGCCGGACATGCTCTAAAGCCTATCAACGTTAATGTGGACATCTCCACTCAAACCACCACGCTTCTGGCTCAGCACCTTTCAGGCATACACCAGAGCAGAAGCCACTTGGATTTCTCTATTTTTAGAGCAGAGCTGGGGTTACTGACAGCCACAGTAGGGATAACAAAGCCTAACGATGCCAGCATTGGCACCAGATTAGAAACATATGCAGGACCTGTAGCGGAGTTTTACAAGAGATGCTCATGAGGCCCTGGCTTCAAAAGAAAATTTTGGTTGGGTGGCATGGATTGGGCAAAAGGAACACGAAACATCGTAATTCCCCATTTCCAGAACCGCTATGACTGTGGCAGGAAAAAAAAAAGGAGAAAAAAAATAATTAGAAAAATAGAGAACCCTGTCCTTGCATGGGTAGTATTCTACAGTCATGCATCCTGAAAGGAGAAGTAATTGCCACTTGCATTTAATAATGGGAGGGGAAAGAAAAAAAAAAAGGGAAAGAAAAAAAGGGTAAGTAGTCAGTTCACTCTAATGTCATTACAGAAGTGTTTGAAGTCTGGAAAGAGAAATTTAATATCGACACTACCACCCCTTCTGCCCCTTCCCCCGGCTCTACCAAAGCAAAATTGGTAGAGATGTGTTATACTCTGTTTCTGTGCAAAATGCACTGGTGTCAGCTCCACTGCCAAGGAAGGTGAGGTTCCGGTGAAGCTGCCAGATGCAATACTGAGATACTTTCTGCTCTACCAGCCTTGCAGATTTTGAAGAAAGGTAGCAAGTAGCTGGAGGCAGCGACTTCTTATATCTCCGACGTTTCTACTACACTCTCAGCTTCTGACTACATGTGAGACGGCAGCTGCTTAGTCAAAAGCTTTCCCAGGAAACCCAGTAACAGAAGAATCCAGCGCCACAGCCTACATCTGCTGCCATTCTCAAAGCAGGTACTGCTGCCTGAACCCCTTGAGAATAAAAGGAGAAAAGGATATAAAACAAGTTTTTCACTCATCTCTAGTGAAGATGGTATGCTTGGATAGCAGAGGATAAAGTACTGTTGGGAGAAGACAGACCAGGTCTCTAATCTCTGAGTTGCCAAAGTTTGGGGAGAAGTGAATGTTGGTCTTGGACTTAAACAGAAATTGACAAGTTCAGTTCATGGCTCCATTGATCCTCCATCTCTGAAACCAGCCAGAGGCTCAATAAACTGTGCAGCAAGGTCAGGACTCGGTGTGTTGGAAGCAGTACATAGGGAAGGGTTTTGTGGGAAACAAACTGATTTCAAAAATTAAGAGGTAAATAGAAGTAGCAGCAATTACAGGACAGTCAAAACAACCACCTGGATTCAACTAGCTATCGTTTTGTGGTCCTGCCATCAATAATTTTAAGTCCTACAGCGCAAACATCAGGGACCTTTAACGTCACCCCGTCACCACCTCTCTGAACAGCTATGAGAGACACATTGAGTCTCTAAAAAATATTCAATCTTTCAATAGTGACTAAAGTGCAGAGCTATTCCTGGGGATTAACAACTGCCTGAATGGTCCTTCAGGCTGTGGAAGGGACACCTGCCTGTGACTAATCTCTGGAAAATCTCTGATCATTAGTAATACCAAGGGAGGAAAAACAAAAATAGCGTTGTGCTGGACTTTTTTATATTGGGTACACAAGGTATTTTTCGATCGATGTCAACAGAGATTGGATCAGGACCCAGGTTGTTATAAAACACCTCCTCCTCCTCCAAAGAGCCTCCAGGAGAGGAAGGGTGGACTCCACGCACACCTTGTGCTGGGGGAACCCCTCAGACATCTCCCGAGTGCCTAAGACCTCAAGATATCTCAAGCTATCCATAAAAGCACACTACACCCTTGGTGGTTTTGTTTAGTTTCTAGTACTTGTTACCTTGAAGTCCGTATTTGCCTGTTTGCCATGTTTCCACAGCAGTAGATGCAAAAATACATACTCTTCACAAATAAAAGGAGGGCAGCTTCCACATGCCCCTGGAGTTGGGACTGTCAGAACCTGTGCAGCCCTTGGTAACAGATGGAGGCCCTGAGCTAATGAAGCATTTAAGCACACCCTTAACTAATTTTAAGCACAGAAGTAGTCCCACTTAGCTCTAACTGGCAATTCCCCTTTGTTGCTACATAACCTTTTAATGTTCCAAAACTGATTGTGCTGCATTCAGAGGTAGGGGATTTAATCCAGAAAAAAGTATGTGTACTGAAGTTCTGTTTAGCTCCCAAATTCTGGGAAAACCTTTGGTGGACAGAAGGGATAAATGAGAGAGGAGACAGAGAGGATACCTAGGGGTTTTGGAGCAGCTAGAGGCTCTGCCTCAGGGTAGTTTATTCTAACCAGGCTATTTACCAGTATTAATCTTCAGCGCCTTGTGTTCGCTATGCAAGTCATTTGGCTGTCTGTGCTGGGTGGAGAGACAGCAACCTGTCAATGGCAGAGCAGCTGCGCAAGTCGCAGCGGACAGATGGCGAGGCCGCAGCTCGATTCTTTCCTCCCTAGATTTCCCTCCTATAATTTTCTTCGCACATTGCACCCCCCAGCCCCCCTGATTTTTTCAGTGCAGGGAGGGAGAGCTACTTGGACCTCAACGTGCTCGAAGAGCAAATTAAATTCCCCTTATAATTACTTCCTGAGCCTCTGTACTAGCAATCTGTCCTCACCCCAGACAGATGGCAACTGCTGCTGCACAGCTGGTCTGGCACCAGCAAAGTCGGTGGATGAATGGCAGGCAGGTGGGATGCTGGTTTGGCTCCCCAGCCGCAAAGAAATCAAGGAAGAAAACTCAGCCTATCGGCTGAGGAGAGCGTGATTTGGAAGCGTTCCTGCAGGATGGCTGGTGGTTTAGTCAGAGAAAAACCTAGTATATCCTCGTCCAGTAAGACTTAGGCCATGCCAGTTGACGCTGGGCATTTATCAGAGGACTGAAGGAGGCTGTAGACTCCTCACTGCTGCAGCTCTAGGAATCTCCTCACTCCAAGGAGTTCTTACCAGACCTCTTCTTTTTCATTAATTTAGAATGTGTATACATATATATGTGTGTATATATATGCATTTTAAGTTTCTATTTCCATGTACTTATGTAAAGTCTAACACAATGGTTCTGCTAATAAGTTGCTTGAGTACAATCATGATCAAGTAACTGCAACAGCAGCAATATTGCTTAGGGTCTCCCTTTGGTCATTCTACAGCCACAATACGATGGCACTTCGTCAACCATCATGGCACTGCTTTGTCCCAGTCTGTCACTGCTGTAAACATACAAACATGAAAGCCTCACGACCATCTTGAGGACTAAACTGGTATCTGCTGAATGGAAAAGAAACATTCTTACTACAAAAAGAAGAAAACAAAGGAACTCTTATTCATCAATAAAAACTGAAAATGTCTTCCTCATTCTCCTCCACTTGGTAAAAGCAACGAGTCATCCTGAACTACCCAACTTGTTCCCAACTTGGCTAAAGTTCTACACAACTTTAAACTTTTTAAAATAAGATCATTTTCAGTCTGGGTGGTGGTGTCTCTCTTCTCCTTTTTAATTTGCCAGGTTCTCCTGAAAGACTTTACTTGTCATGTCTTCATTCCTACCAAAATTTCCATGACTGCTGAGATTTTTTACACATGAACGGATGGATGGGTTTGTTTCCATCAAAGGAAGAGTTACCTCCTGCTGAGAGACCACAGGCAGCCTGCTACCTGTATGGGGTTCTGTGAGCTTTGGGAGCATGTACCGAGACACGTGGACAAAAAACCCACTCATAAATGAAAGCCCCAAGTGTTAGCCTCTCACCAGGCAGAGGAGAGAAAAAGAGCTGCTAGAAAAACAACACTGGGCAATTTAAAGGTGCACATCTTGGAAACTAATGTGTTAACCAGGCTCAGAGGAACACGCCAAAACACAATTGCTGCACTAGTATTAAATGGATTTATTTAAACCACTGTGCAAACAGATCCCTTTGCAGATGCAAGCGGGAGGGTTAAAGCAGTCCCCAGGTCCAGCCATCCCTCCTGCCTGGGGGAGACGGAAGATCAGCCACACCAGCACTAAGACAGCCATCCTCATTTAAGCATCTCCCATTTGAGGTTCAACCTGAGCTTTCTGATTTTTGCAGGAAGTAGGTTAGGGAGTGCTCACACAGCCCATTCTGTTAAGCAGACACATGTAAGACTAACTGCCGCCAGAGGGGCAGTACCAAACAGCTGGGGCAAAGGGGGCCTCTCCATATTTTAACTGGAAACAGCCATTTACAAAGTGGATGGCAGCGTAGCATCTTTGCTGTGCCTTATCTGAGTCACCCAGTAAAACCCTCAATGCAATTTTCTGCCGATGCAAGGAAAATGTAAACCTACAAACTTTTTAAACACTATTTACACAACCCTTTTGTAAGCAGGTAACAACCCTATGCAAGTAGAAGTCGTCATTTAAAACCTGAACAAAACTGCTTCTTCAACAAAAGATTATAGAGTTGGAGGATTTTCAAGCTTCCATGAAAACAAAGGAAACACAGGAGCTCCAGTATCATAAGTAGCTGAAGGGCAACACTGTTTCTATTTCTGATCCAGCAGCACAACCCAACCAGAAGATCTTGCTTCACGTGAAACCAAACTTTGGGAAATCTTACGAAAACTCCGCATTCCAGTAGCAAAAGCTAGGCAATAGCCAAATAGAAGGAATAATGTGGGTAGCAAGGCATACTGTAGAGCTTCTCAAATCTGTGCTGGTGGACAATACCAGCTGGGAATTGCTTTGATGATGAATTTATCTGGAGTCTTGTTTGCCACTGTTCTGCATTATACAGACACAATCATGTGCATAGCACTTACAATGAAGAGAGAGAGGAGAGGCTTTTGCCAGGGCCACAGTATTTACACTGGAGCATCAGTTATTCCACTTATGCAACAAAAAAGAAAAATATCCAAAAACAAACAAACAAACAAGCAAGCTAATCAGAAGAGAGAACCTGAAGCTTTGGTAGCACTTACCTTCGCTGATTAAGAAACAGGCATGTACAATGGGGAGGAACCACAAGCTGAGGCACGTGGCCGGCTGGGTAACTCTGAACCTATCCTCAGCCATCATCTCTAACCTTTAACAAACGCTATCGCTCAATCTCTGCTGAATTAGCGGTAAGAGAGCACCGCTCCTCCACTCGTTCACAGCAGGTCGGAGAACAATGCTGGAAAGCTGCCAAGGGTTCAGATGCAAAGAGAATGAAGAGGGGGAAACCCCCAAGAACCAAACCCCAAACCTGAAAGCTGCTGGAGAGACTGCACAAGCCTAAGCACCATTTCTCAGACTTTTTATTCGGGGAAAACTCCCTCTGAGCTTCAAGGACGATCACACCTCAATAAAAATTAACTGCAAGCTGGACAATTTTTCCTCCAAGCTTAATCGAGCAGGCTCCACCGACAAAGTAGCATAAAAATAGTTGTATTTAAGGATTTTGAATTATATTTGTTGGTTTGTTTTTTTTTTTTGCATTATTCTCAAGCTATGGAGCCTCAGTCATAGACTCACAGACCAAAATCTGACTGAGGTAGGTGCTGTGGGAAGGCAGCACAAAAAAGATAATTAAGCATAAGCAAAACCAGAAGCATATGTTCTCTCAGGATATGTCCTCAGCACAATCATTCATGGGTAACTAAAGAGTAGCGAAAGCATTTCCACATAATCTCATAGCAGCTAGTCAGACAACTCAAAAAATTCCTCCCTATTTCCCTGCATTTTCAAACGATGAGGGAGAAAAAGGCTTTTACAAGATGCCACAAAAGGCTGGCGGACTCCATTTGTTTCACACAGAGTTGGTATCTGACTCTGAATACTGAAGACCTCACCGAGATGATTACAACACAGCAGTCCCCAAGGAAAGATGGTCTGGGTCGTTGCTGTTCCATTCCCCATGCAGTCAACCCAGCTTTTTGTACTCCTCAGCGCTCTATTTAAAGGTAATTAAAAATTACTTCCCTGCCTCGAAATTAATTCTGAAGCCTCAGAAGAAGTTGAAAGCCTATTATTAATATTATATGACTGCTATAAAATCCTGTTTTTTTTCCTTCCTTTTATTTACCTTATATATACACCAGGAATGCCTTGGTTTTGTTGAAATATTCGTGGGATGATGTTTGGTAGCTCTCATCTGTTAATTAGAGGGCAGGAAAAGAAAGATACTCTAAAAAGTTAGTTTCTGATATGAAAGTGATGCTCAAGGAAATGAAAAGAATACACGAACAAAAATAACCCTCAAAATGAAAACCAAAATCAAAGACAAGGGAATGCTCCCTTCCCCACAGCCCCCCAAAGGGCATTTTCTTCCCCAATGAAGCAGTCTGCAGGCAGGCCTTCAACAGCTGAAATACTCTGCTGCCTTTCTAAGATTGTGGGATTCGGCCAGAAGGCTACAGGTTTTGCTAAAGAAAGAAATACAAGATCCCCTTCTGCCTTGCCTGACTATGGTCAAGAAGACTTACAGGCTGTGCTGGATCTGACTTTCTATTACAAAAAAAAAAATTAAAAATCAAACAAATAAAGAAGGGCATAAGTCCATTTGGTTCCCTTTTGCAGTAATTTTAATGTCTTGAAAACTTGGGTCAATCCCCCCTCATACATATTTTTACCAAATTTGACTTCCACCTTGGGAAAAAGTTGAGAAAAAGGAGGCGGCCAGAGGCTGGAAGAGCACGCCGAATTGCCTGGAAAATGAGAGATTAACACAGATGCCTTTGTGTTAACAGAAAACATACAATGAAATGCGACAACGGAGAGCGCTGCCAGGGAGCCACGAGAGCACAGCAAATAAGATGCTGCAGCAGTCAGCCAGCAAATGCACCGGAGATGGGGATTTTTGATTGAGGAAAAAGCTCTGCTTGTTTCTATTTGAATATAAATGCCCTCCGCGGAACCAGAATACTCACCAGGCTTGGTATCCCCCATAAGGCCGTGGCTCTTCCCCCAAGAAGGCATTAGCCAGACCGGCTCTTTAAAATAAACAGCTGAAATATCGCCCTAAGGGCCAAATACAAAGGGGGTTTGGTGGCTGAACCAGAATTAGCTGAAATGAAGACCAGATTTCTGTCTTCGGCAAGGGTGGTGGCTTGAGTTTTTAAACTGCTTTAGCTTCAGGGTGACTTCACATGGCCCAGGTTTTCCTGGGCAGGAGGAGAGAAAACTGGAAGGTCGTTTCCTTTCTGTCCTTGTTCCCAACTTCCACTGTCCCTCACTGCACGACCTTGCTGGGACAAGGCACAAGGTCACAGCTGTGCTGTGCCAAACATCCGTCTTCCACTTAGGTACCAGGGAGCTGCGCTGCCTTTCACTTATGTGTACCGAGGTACAGCAGGTCTGGCGAATTTCTATCCTCCCTTGAAATTATTCCATGCATAGAGGCTGCAATAAATATTTCCCTTGTATTTCTTTAGGATTGCAGTATTTGCTTTTCCACTTAGTAAAAACTAAAAGCCCCCAATATGACCTAGTATCCTAATTCACACGGTCTTAATCTTTTAGGCTCTTGCACAGGTCCACTGAGTAAAGTCTGCAACAGATAAACATAACCCCTGAGAGTAATAGGTTTACTTGTAGTAATTTACAGTTCTTAAATAGAAGAAACTGAAAAGTAATTGGAGGGGGTGGGCAAGAGGGAGGAATGAGAAATAGGACAGCACACAAGATTTGGCTGTCAGCGCTGCAGGCATCAGCTACAGCATGAGATAGTACGTTTGCATGGAAAAGCCCCAAGGAAGAGGGCACATGGTGCTGCTTATAGACTGCGTTCGTACCTAAAAACTCAATGCAAAATGAATCGATACCTTTAGCTACCCTAAATGCACGGGCATTACTCGACTTCTCTGCACTTGTTCACATAAACCCTGCACTTAAGATTCTTACTCGAGTGCTATCCCAGTATTCGCCCAACTCCGTAACATGGCAGCATAAGCCCTGGCTCATCACACCCCACTCAGCAGCTACGAAGCGAGCCACAAACAGCGGGATTTTTTTGCGACAGCACCGGACTCACCATTCCCAGACACCTCGTGCCACCACCCAAAGCACCACAACATATTTGACGACTTCTCAGTAAGCAAAACACATAATAAATTAAGAACTAAACCGAGTGTTGGTCTGAGCGGGACATGCATCACTAGCATGCTAAAGGTTTTGTACTGTTTCCAAGGTAGGAAGATAGGGGCTTTGCTCCAGAGTCAGCAAAATAACAAGGTGTTTTTAAAACATAAGCAAAGTGAGTCTCTCAAATTGCCCGTGACTTTGGGCACTTTGACCAAGGGCACCACCATCTTTCAGCTTTATTCCAGCACACCATGCTGTGTTCCTTGCAGGTCAGAACTGTCTTCCACTAAATCCACTGTTATTTCCTGTTCTTTAATCTATCATCTTAATAAATCCGCTCCATTACTGTCTCATTTGTAGAGGCAGGCAGCAGACTGTGCAACACCACAGATGCAGGAATTTTATTTTAAAAAAAGGCAGTGGGGGAAACCTAAGCAAATGGCTTTTTATTTGCTTCTATCTGGGATCTCGGAATGCGTGCGTGGAGCTGCTGGGGCCAGCCAAAGCAGTAGCAATGGTTGCCTAAGCTCCCCCTGCCCCTCCAGGAAGAGTTCTCCTCATCACTGTAGCCATCCCAAACCGCAACATGCCTCAAGACTTTTTATGGGATCATACAGCGGTAGAGAGTTGGGTCATATTCAAAGATCAAACCACAGGGGATCCTGCCCCATGTTATGTAAATATTGCTTAGTAGGACTTGCAGACAGAAAACCATTCTGAGCTCTTCCGGACTCTGCCAGATATAACTCACAAGGCTTTGGAAAGCTCAGGTTGAAAGAGTAGGAATTCCAATAGATGTGTCAGCTGTTTCATTGCTCTTCAAGACTATGTAGCAGTCCTCGCATTCCGTATGAGAGCATGAAGCAAGGAGCCTTAAAGGGCACATCCTAGCAGCGTAAAGCCGTGTCCGTCCTTCCTAACACCGGCTGGTGATGGGATCACTGCACAGATGCCGTCCAGGGTCTGTCTGGACATGCCTTCTCCCGGATCAAAAGAATGGCAAGCCCCATGCACTTTTTCCACCAGCTGTGTCAGTGCGAGAAAGGCATCATCTAGATACACGATGTATCTTTCTGGAAGCCATATTCCATTTACTTCCCCCAAAAAGGTTACACAGAGCACCAAGGAGGACACGTTGCAAAACCTGCGGAGTGGTGGCTGCTGTTTTAAGAGCAGCAGGTCTCCCTTCGTGCTCGGTCTGTTAAATGTCATGCTTCTGCATGTGCGTCTATGTATGTCTGTGTAGGTATGAGTGCCTGTATGGAAAACCGACGGAAAAACAAGGAATACTTAGAGAAGTGTCTAGTTCAGTTAACTGCCCTCTGACATCCCCAAGCTCTGCCTCTGAACCTCTCCTGCCTACAAAATCCCACTCCAGGCTGTAGTCTCCAAAGGGTGCCAAGTGCTCCGCAAGTAGTAGTTTGCACTCAGCAGCGCAATGATTTGTAATTTCAATGTGCTTTTATCGTTCTTCTTGCCATCTCAGATTTTAGGGCCAGCAAGGAACCTCTCTAATTCGGCCATTTCTGAGGGAAGCAGAACATCCTTCTTCACCGGCTTACGCGATAATAGAATATCTTAATTTCAGTAGTGATTTTCTTCTCCTGTTGTTTAACACTGAACAGAGGAGCTGTTGAAAGAAGCAAGCAAACAAGACAGACAACAGGAAAGGCACATTTCACCTGAGCATTCATCAGCCCGTTTGTTTGAATGAGAGGAAAAGCAAGGCAAAGAAGAGAGGAAGGAGCATCACATTTTTGCCTAAGCACAGGGATGAAAGGTAAGGTTTATAAACTTAAATTCTTTACAGCTTCCAACAAGCACAAGGCTTGGTTTTGCACTAGGGGTGTTCAGTTTTAAGTTGTTTTCCCTAAGCTGGAGATTTACTTTCTAGGATATCTAAAAGCTGCTAAAGTGGAAACTGAGAGTCTGGAGAGGTCTCAGAATGGATCGGTTAAGAGGAATCTCCCTCATTTAGTCATAAAAAGAAAGCGTTAATGCGCAGGGCAGGGACTGCACTTTGTTTTCGCACTCTGCCTAGCGCATGGTGGTCTTAGTTTCCTAACCCAAGGGTTTAAAAGCAGAAAAAACCCCAAATCACCAATAAACAATAGATACTAAGGCAGATAAATGAGGGACTGGAACTATTTGTTAAATAAGCATGACAAAGGGTACCAGAATTAACATCTACAGGACCTTCCATATGCTACAAAATAATTACGAGGGCCGGGATTAAAATGTGAATGATCAAGAAACATTCATGAGAATTCGAGAAAGACCTTGATGTATTCAGGGGGAAATAATAGCTCTGCAATTCAGTTGCATCTCTCATTAAACATTGTTAAAAACTCCATGAAAAAGAAATGAAGTTAATTGAATTTAAATCAGCTAATAAATATTCTTTTGGATACTCTTTTCCCAGCAAAAGAGTAAAAAGGAACAATGCCAGTAGTGTATTATCAATGTTAAAAACTGGACCCCTAGAACAGCAAAAGAAAGAGGAATTTACAATAAATGAGTATGCTAAGCATAAACCTTGCATCTTGCTCCTGGCTAGGACCATTCTTTAAATTAAATCTTCTGGTAAACTTTAAGAAATCCTTGATGACTGTAACAAGGTATACACAGTGCTGCAGAGGGGAAAAATTTATCTTCTAACCTGCATTAATATTTTCTATCCTGTCTGTATAACCGCAGACAATTCTGGTAGTCATACAAACACATACTTACTCCTGAGTGTATCTCCAGGAAATTGTTTAATAATGACAAATGAACAAAAGTCATGCAGAATAAAATGGAAAATCAACTCATGCTGGAATTATACATTACAGAATTAATTTGGGAAGCATGCTGTAATGCCAGATTTGATCCATGCAAGCAAATCTCACAAGTCTGGGCCAACATCTGGCTTCTTATCTGAACTTTCCAAGCTGCCTCTCGGTTATACAAAACTGGCTTGGATATTTTATGAGAACAAGCTCTCTCAAATTTTCCAATACTTTCTATCTTCAGGGATGCCAGAACTACCACAAGAATGTCTTTTTCCTGGCACTTTGAATTGGACTGATTCAGACCTTACTGATAGGATACGCTACAGGATAACTTATACCAGGAACGATGCTTTATTTTGGAGTAGAGGTTTTGTTATGCCAAGCCAACCCAATCATCTGTTAAGTCTGATAACCTGCTGACCGTGGTCTTTGCCTAGTCCTCCAAAGCAAAAATTAAAACAAATTTAAAAAAAAAACAAAAACAAAACAACAAGAAAGCCCCACCACAAAACCCAGCAAAACAACCAAACAAAACCATGACCACAAAGTCATGGTAACCACCAGTGGAGCAGTCTGGACTGAATCAAGACTCTCTGCATGTAATCCTTAATGCCTGTACTTTAAAAAGTAATTAATCCTATAAACCCAAGTCATGTCTATGAACCAATGCAGACAACAGTGGGTGTTCCTCTTACAGGGACAATTAAATATGAAATTAACTTACTCATTGGAATCAGTGAAAAATCGCCAAATTCAACCAGTTTGCTGGCATTTCTCTAGATCAGGATATAAGTAGTTAATCAAAAGAAAAGAAGTGGCCTTCCATTCTTCCTGAAGAGAATTTTAACAGAATATTTTACAGAACAAAAAATTAATACAGTGGTGAAAAGAAAAACAGCGGTACTGGCTTACAGGGGGGCTGGATGAGCACACGCAAGCTGGGTTAATGCACTTTCTGGAAGAATTCTTCTCTCATTTTTCTGATTTCCTTTGCAGTCAAGACAACAAAATTTCATAGTTTTTCTTCCAACTTTCTACTTCAAATGGACAGCGCAGGAAGTAAAAACCTGGTACCAAGTCACCAGATGAGGAAATTTTGGGACTCAAGTTACACTTAATTAAAGGAGAGTCATCCTTAAGCCAGTGTTGCAAGTGTTTGTCAATGTTTTCACTGCACACCCTCCAATAAACGGTCCATGCCTAAGCCAGTCAAACTGTCTCCAGTTTTTAAAGCAGCCACTATGAATCAGAATAAAAATATTCCTTCCTATCTAGCAACAACATACTGTCTTGGAGCACTTATAACTCCACCTGTTCTGCAGTAGGAGCATGCCTAATTTATATAAACTCTGGTTTATTCTGGGATACAACAAGAAATCCACCAGAAGAAAGATTACATGTTAAGACATCAAACCACCTGGGAGAGGCACGTTATTTTATCATCATACATCATACTATTCAGTGGTCTCTTTAATCAGACTTTTTATGAACTGACCCACCTCGTATCTGAAGAGAGGAAGCAGACAATAATCACTAGGATACAATAATGCCATAAAACTAAGTTCAAAATTGCAACCCCTTTATATTCTTGGAACGGCATTCTAAAAATACCTTAATCCCAAAGAAATTGATTAAACCCAAACAATAAGCAAACATGAGACCTTGGACCGAAGAATTGCTGGAGGTGATCCAAAGCAGCAGTCTCTCCCCTGACTGCGGTGAGTTTTGGATCGCGGCCCTCGGCCCTTCTAAGCTGTTTGTGCATCGCCTAGGACTTCAGCAGAGCTGCGCACCCCTTTGAAGTTCTCTTCACATTTCGATAAGTACGCAATGTTGTGTCTATTACAGGAGTCAGCAAAGGAAGAGGTAACTGCTGTCCAAGAATATCTTTTTTCTTTTTTTTTTTTGGCTGATAACGGCTGGAACTTAAAACAGGAAAACACCCCGAGCCTGTTGCATTCTAGCTTTTTCTGAAGAGGAGAATTCAACATGGATCCAGGGACACAAAATAAGAGTCAATGTAAACTGAGCAATATTTCTAGCCTGGCCTGCTGTGCTCACTGCAGGAAAGAGTCTTCCATCACATCCCTCATCCTATCCTCCCTCACTGCATGACCAGAAAGGCAGATAAGATGCTACAGCATTTGTTTTACAGAATAATGCAGAATAACGGCGTGCATTTTGTCTGCCAGCAAGGTAAGTGTTCGTATTTTCCTGGATCACAGGCTCCTATGAGATAAAGCTATTAATTCGTCCAGCTCATTTCCCTCCCTATCAGCATCTAATCCAAGCTAGCAGAGCATGACCGTCCCTTCCAGCAGACCACACAGAGGACTTGAGAAGTTGACTCCAAGCAGAGGAGTTGGCCTGCTAACTAAAGAGCCTTGTTTCCAAACGCTCCGTCCTAATCCGCAGGCGCAGTTCAGGCAGGGAATATGTGACCCTGAGCTGCCAGCCCTGCAGGACATTTTCCAGGGCTCTACATGAGCTTTACAAAACCCCAACCAACAATGCTACTGGCGTTTTTCATGGAAGATTATTCAGCTTCATTTCATCAAGAAGCTTTTCTTGATGTTCACGTCACCTTCTCTTTTGCAGCCCGTTAAGTCTAGTTGCACCCTGTTGCAAAGGCAAAGAGATTACCTCTTGAGTACTCACACTTGGATTGTTGGTACCTCTGGTTCTTAGATAATCTATCTACATTAAGCATTTTTAATCATTCCTCAGAAATCAGTCCCTTTGCTTTCCTAATCAGCTCTTTCCCTTCCCCCTCAAACTTTCAAAGGGCAGGCGTCCTGTATTTAAGCCAGGGAGGTGGACGCATCCACACTGCCTGTGTAAAGCCTGTTATTCTTCCATGCATAACCTGGATATCACGGACAACTGAGCTGCCTTGTGTTACTGCGTCACTGCAGCAGCCATGCCTGACCACGGGCCCTTGATTTGCTTCAGCCCTGTGACTTTGCCTGTGCTCTTTCACACCCAATACACACGTTAACCTATCATTCGCTTTATTTGTTAACCTATCATTCGTTTTATTTTCCTGTTTCCATCCCTCAGTCTCCTCAGATCGTTCTGCACCGTTGGACTGTCTGCAGAGGCAGAATTCATTGCCAATAACTGCAGACACCCAAGCTTTACACACTGAGCTCTTCTGATGCCTTTCATGTTCTGTCCTCGGTTGTCATCATCCTGGCTCCAACATCACACCGCCACTGAGCATAAATACGTTTTATTCTTATACAGGAGATGCATCACCAAGTTCCCCCAAAAGAGCTGCTGCTTTGTCTGCTCGCACAAGCGACATAAAGGGTACCTCCATGGCGATACCCAATACCTTTCAGATCACAACTGCGCCCCGAACCACTCGTCAGCCTCCCAAGCAGATTGAATTTCAGCCTGAGCGACACAAAGGAGTATATTGTGGCTAGCTGATGGGCAGGAAGGGATTTGGGGTTTACAGTTCCTGTGAGTCTTCCAGCAGTCACAGGGTAATGTGACAGAAAGTAAACATCTTTCAAGTGAAAATAGCTCGGAATAAAAATTGACGTCCCCTTTTTTTTCTTTTTTCCTGCACCTGTCTTTGTTTCAGACCCATAATCATTACAAGAAACAATCTTCAACTCAATTGTCCGAGCAAGGGAATGCCCGACATCATTATGGGGCATTTTCCGAGTTAGCTGTCAGGTTTCGTTTAGCATTCCGCACTGGTCCTACAGTTTGGCTCGCCTGGAAATTTTAAATGCAAATGTATTTGCGGGGTGGCATGAGAGAACAATATCAGAATTTTACCTCACACCACAGCTCCTCGCTCAGCTCCATTCGACTCCCTTTTCCTCCCTCCCATATACACAGATTTTGCAGCTACTAAACAAAAGGCTTAAAACAAGAAAATCTTTTCCTATTATTCTTTCCTACTGAAAGATTTTCCCCGGTCCTTCTGCTTAAAGAGACCTAAACCACAGTTTAAATAATGCTTTAAAATCGCCTACGACTCCAACTTGAGACGCAGAGCAGGCAAGCAATTTCTTTAGTAGCAGGGAATAACAGCAGTTAATTCAAATTATCCCCATACAGCATTTTCCATCTTCCAAGGGCTGGAGATGCACTAGCTAATTAATCAGTTTTCTCCACACCCCAAACTTGCCAGTCTTATTCTAAGAAACCAGGGGGAAAGCAAACGCCACCGAGAGGACGTGCTTCCGGACAAGCATTTTTCATTTTCTTCTCTTCTTTGTGCTCAGAGTCAATGAGTCCCGAGCCACAGATGTAGGCAGATAATTACCAGGTCTCATAATTCAACAATTCCTTGAGAGGCTGTGGCCAGGGCTATCCAAGAGGCAAATTCTTCATTGACCTTAATATGACAGCATTTATCTATCAGTGATGTTGAAACACTTCAAACACTGTTAAATGACCAAAACCAGACCTAACCATTTTCTTTCTGATGCAAGGATGTTCTGGCTCATGCGTGGGACCAACCACTTGTGTAAATCTAGGCACGACCTGAACACAGCTCAGCAGTTTGCGCTGAGCTACATGAGATCAGAATACATTCTAGAAATTGTAGTGCCACTCCTGTGCAGCAAAAAAGCTCTGATTTTTCCCTTTCAAGAACCGCATTTTGGGTTGCATTTGTGGCTTATTACCAAACACACACGCAAGAGTGACACTTCAAAGGAAATTAAAGAAGTAGGCCAGAAGGTCAGCGGGTACAAGTGGTCAGAGCCTTCGGCACTGGACCAATCTACCTTGTTGCAGTTAATATCCATTACAATATTTAACTCAATTGTTGAAATGGGAAATACTATTTTTAGCCATTACCTATTATTTTTGTTCAAAGATTAAGTGCCACTTACAGTTCTATTACTGATCTTGCATTTTATCATGTGTATTTATGGAACTGCTCATTAATCCCACTGGCTTTTACATTAAAAATCCCCAAACAATTGAAGTAATTTTACTGGTTTTCTTTATTGTGGCTACTTTTTACAACTATAATTCTATCTATCATAAAAATTAAAAGGAAGTGCCTACAGAATGGACATGGGGGAGGTATGACTGTAACCCAAGGACCAGATTTTCTGAAGTGCTCGGGGCTTGATTTTCTTTAAGTGTTGAAGACTCAGAACTTGGCTTACAGAGATACATTTCCCTCAAGGTCCCCCAAAGAACTCCGGATACAAAAGTCTGAGAACTGAAAAGAAAACTGCAAAAATCTAGCAATTTACTTTGGAGCCTAAACACAATGCTAGGAGTGATCAAAATCTGGCTCTGTTTTGGGTGATGAGTACTTTTGGAAATTCCTCTTACACTGTCTGCTTTGCAGTGTCTTTTTTACTGTGTATCCACTGGGGATGTGTCTTAATTCCATATTCCTTCCAGAGTCTTCCCCTAATTGGATTATTAACGAGAAAAAGAAAGATGAAGCATTAAGTCATTCAATCAATGGTGTATATTATAAATATGAAATCCCTGTCAATACATGTTTCACAGTAAGTCACATATTAACAGACTATCATAGAGAAATTAGGGTTATATGCAGTATTCCTCTGACTCCCAGAACTAAGTTTCAGACATGCTATGCTTGGACTAGGAGAAAAGTTGTGAACAAAGCACAGTTTTGCTGCGCAGCACCACAGCTCCACATCCAATTATGTACTAGATGCCAAGCGTGTCCATTATTCTATAGCTGGCCTATATCGAACTATTTATTTTACTCAAATTGTAAGAAAGCTGCCTAATCATCACTTCATAATCTTATTTTTCCTAAAAGCTAACAGGTGTGTGTGACAGAAGAAATGGAAAGCATTTATTTTAAATGAAGCATCAAAATTTAGCTTAGACCTATCTTTCCGTTATTAATCAACATGCTGGTAAATGCAAAAACTGATTGTTTCCTGTAATTTGAAACAAAATGCTTAAAAGTATGCTGGCTGGAAAAGATGAACATTAGGAAAGCTAAATCATTTCCTCGATCTTTTTTCTAAGGCTGTCTCTCTTGTTGCTTTTACAATATTAAAACACTGGCATATCTCCAACTTAATGTATTCTTGAAGAAAATGAAGACACCGGACCTTCACCAACCGTCACTTACAAGCTGCCAAAATTAACAGCGACTGCGCGCATATACACACATACAAAAATTGAAACGGACAAGCCCATCCTCTGCAAAAGCTATCAGAGATCACACACTTCGGGGTGGCAACATGCAAAATCATTCTGGAAAAAAAAAATAATAAAATCTTACTCATGCACATAGATCTTACTTGCGTGAATAAGGCTTTACAGCAGTCAACCCACAGGAATCACATTTAGAGTCAACTCCCCTTACCTGAGATAGCTATTTCGGACTATAAAAAAAGGATGTGAGCGTCTGCACAAACACGAATTTAATAATCGCGTTGTGTCCAAAAAATACTGCGAGCCCGAAGTCTGGAATTAACAGAAATCGCCGGGGCTACACTTTACCGCACTTCACAGCAATAAACAAAGCCGGGAGCCCCCCCTCGCACCACGGACACGGTTCCCCTGCAGCCCACCTCCCCCCCCCCCCTCCCCTCCCCCTGACAAGCCCCCGCCGCCCCCCGGCCCCCCACCCCCGGGGTGCCAAGAGGGGTCCCCGCAGCCGTCCCCCGGGCCCTCGGCACCGCACCCCCCCGCAGGCGCCGTGCCCGCCCGTGGAGGCGGGGGGAGGACATGGACACACACAGGGACAAGACCCCCTTTTCCCTTCCCCCAGACTGGGCATGGACCCGGCGGCGGCAGCGCCTGGTCGTGTCCCCCCCCCAGACCGCGCCACCGGGGGGTGCGCGCCTCCCGCCGCCCCCCCACTCACCGTGCACGACCCCGGCCGGCGCCGCCAGGGGAAGGAGCCAGAGGCCCAGGAAAGGAGGGGGGGGGGGGAGAGGGGGGGTGTCCGGCGGCCCCGCAGCGGAGAGGGGCCGGGGCCGGGGCCGGTGCTGCCGCCCGGGGCAGCGGCGCGATGCACAATGCGCGGCCGCGGGAGCCGCCGGCGGGGCGGGGGCGGGGGCGGGGGCCGGGGCGGGGCGGGGCGGGGCGAACGGCGGGGCTGGGGGGCGGTTGCGCCTCTCAGCCGGGAGGGAGAGAAGGAAGAAAGGAAAAAGACCTCCGAAACCCCAAATCCCCCCAACCCCACCCCGGCCGCAGAGCCCGGCGTGTTCATGGGGAACTCCCTCCCTCCCCGCCCGCCGCTGTTCGGCGGGCAGGGACCGCCCCCCCCGGTCCCCGCCTCCCGGGTCCTGGTGCCAGCGCCGGCCGGTTTGGGATAGCTTAGCCCCGGGCTTGTTCGTGCAGCCTCCGAGATGTTCTGCGGAAGGAGCGCCGAGGTGATGCTGAGCCGCCTGCCCCGCTCCGGCGAGCTGCTGGAGGGGAAGACAAGGGAACGGGACACGGGCGCCAAATCAAAGCGTTCAGTTCAAGGGGCGGATTGAGGCAGGAGTTGGATGGAGACAGGAGTACGAAGGAGCCCGTCCACGGGCGTCGAGCGAAGGTGTCGTTTCTCAAGGAGAGCCGACGCTGCTCCAGGCACACCGATGCCTGGCGGAGCTGGAAGCCCACTGGGAAGCATCCTGCCGTGTGCCATCGGCACAAGGACTCGCGTGTGCAGAGGCCCCCAGCGAGGGTTTCGCTGGAGCAGGAAATCCCATTTGCTTTATGGCTGTGTATCAATCAAAAGTTGTGGTTTTGCCTGGTCTGTAGTTGGTAGTTTTGATCCGAGTTATGGGATTTAAAGTGCAGCCTGCAGGGATTTAAACCCAAGGAAGTTTCCTACAAATCAATTCCACCGCGAGTTTCAGCCACATCAAATCGTAGTTCGTTTGGGGTAGCTGGCAGGCGCGCTGCTTTGGTTTCCTACCTGCTTCGGCTGTCTTGCCTGAGGGAGTAACGGTGCCAAGAAGCAGACTCAAATGATGGCTGCGTTTGGGTGCTAATGCCACAACATCACGTCACAGTACCCTAGGCTTCAAAATACATGGTCTTCCCATCTCAGAAGGGACTACTCATGCTTCACTTTCTTCCCGTTTCAGTGGCAGCTGGGCATCGGTGACTTGCTGTATTGATTTGATCCAGTTTGTGTTCAGACTATGACTTTGAATGGTAATACTAATAGAGGAATCTAATA
Source organism: Vanellus vanellus (assembly GCF_965231255.1). NCBI lineage: Eukaryota > Metazoa > Chordata > Aves > Charadriiformes > Charadriidae > Vanellus > Vanellus vanellus. The sequence continues at coordinate 78,489,533 of NC_138905.1, read as the reverse complement.
GAGGAGAAATAAGGATCATACAAAGGAGTCCTCCTTTGCAGCGTTCAGGGCAAATTGTTACGCTTTAAAAGCAATTAATAAAGTACACCATTGCTTATTTTCTGACTGCAAAGACAAGAGCAGCAGTGCATAAGTTGTCATTGGGTATTTATACCTGCAGAATCTGTGGTGTTTTCCGCAATTAAACAGTGAAACAATCAGGTTCATGACTAAGTATTCCAAGAGTCATGTAACCTATAAAACTATACTCCTGCATAGAAGAAAACCATGATTTCTCATCAGCTTAACTGACCCAGAAATCTGGGGAAGACAACTTTGTCCTTCTAAATGTTTGGTGGAGGAATGAAAGGAATGTCCCCGATTGCCCTTGTCCCTGAATGCAAAGAAGAGTTAATCTGAGGATGAGGGAGCAGTTTCTTCTCCAGATCTGGCATTTTTTCAAACAGTAGGTCTCTAGGACAAACTAAAACCTTTGGAAGAGAAATTTTCATCACTGTCTGTTTTCTTTTAAGTTGTCTCGATTTTAGAAAATCTAAACCACATGATTAAAACACAATTAATTAATATGCAAAGGAACCTGAGTTGGGTCTTTGATCCATAAGTGTTACAGAATCACTATTAAACGGTGCTTTTTTGGTAGGAACTGGTATCTGTATTTCTCATCAGAAGCCTCAAATACATTCATTTGTTTATTTAACAAAGCAAAAATGTACAGCTTACATTCTCTCTGGAAGTTTTCCGTAAGCTTTGCTTTGAAAACTACATACTCCCTAGCAAGCATAAAAATGAGAGAATTGGCACTTACAATTGATTTTAAAGATGAATACCCACAGCTGAATGAGCAACCTCTCTGCAGCCCTGCACAGCCCAGCTGACTTCAATCAAAACTAGCGTGGGCACAAACCCCCTTCTGTTCGGAACCTCTTATGGGGTCAGAGCTTCATTTTGCAGTATTAATTTGTGATTACTCTGGGCAGGTGAAATACCACCCCGATATGGCATCTTGGTGTGAGAAATATTCAGTTATGCTTGGTTTTCACAACAGGAAAAAATACCAAAGGATTCAAATTAATCTCAGTGCCAGATGGAGTAACATCAGTCAGAATATACTCAAATCTTTTGCTAACAGCCAAATGTATCCAGTTGCTTTGGAAAAAAAAAAACCACATCACTACCAACATCTTCCTACTAAGGTCTAATCTGTATACTTGCACTTTTTACTAGTCTAAGTACAAGAGATGATGGGCAGAGTTTAGTACAGCATAGCTACACTGGTAATAGGGCTTCGAGCAACCTGGTCTAGTGGAAGGTGTCCCATCCCAAGGCAGGAGGTTTGGACTAGATGATCTTTAAGGTCCCTTCCAACCTAAACCATTCTATGATTCTGTGGAGACAGCAACAGTTCAGAGAAAGTGTCAAGTGCTTTTATTGCCCCCTATCAGTTCAATACAGATGTAAGTGCATCAAGAAGCAGACTAGGAGTGTTATAACTGTAGTCAGCCTGGGTGCCCAGAGCAGCAAACCAGTCTGGTGTAGAGTTGTCTGTACGTAGGAACGGATTGTTAATTTTTTCCCTGCCTTAAACGACATAGTCAGAGAGAAAGTAAGCCCTCTTCAGTATCTGTACAAAACTAGAAATGGTCAAGCAAAGCATGCCCAGGAAGGCAGCAGAAGCCGAATCAACAGGCGGCTCAGCCCCATTCTCCGTGTTTCAGTTCCTCCCTTCCCAGGGCCAGTTTTAGATTCCTGTCCAAAAACGTGCTTCCAGCGAAACAGAAGGTGCGTGGAGCCAGCCGGCTGGGGTGGTGATGCAGGATGATCCCGTCACCGCTCTCCACCTCCTCGCAAAGACGGCTTTGCTAGCAGGTCACGCACGAGAGCTGGCAGGGCACACTCACCCTGCAAAAGCCCAACCTGCTGCCCTGCACACGCAAGCACACTCTTGGTCGGCTGTCGAGGGAGGCAGAAGTTTGCACGGAGCAGGAGGTTTTTCTACCTGAGGCAGATTGCCTAGCAGAGGGTCTGTGCCAAGCAGCAAGGTAAATATGCCTCGCAGGAGAGGCCAGGTCTTGGGGGCTATCCTACTGGCACAACATCGTCTAACTTCCACCTCGCTTCGTTTTGCCTGCACTAGGTGACCAAAGGGAGCAGCAGCATCACACACAAATAGCCTGAGGCGCGCATAGAGACAGCAGCAGCTTTTAAGTTAGATCACCACGTTTATGAGCTCCTTTTCCCTCCTGTGGGTGATGTCACTGAGGAGACTTGATTAGACGGCAAAAATCAACTGGAATATTTGCAAGGAGCAGGGCCACCACTGTCAGTGATGTTAATCACTGGGGCAGCCCCAGTGGCAGCAGTAAAGGCTGAGGCGAGCAGCGAGAGCATCTGTATAAGCCACGCTGCCAAGCTCCGAGACAGCTCCGCAAGAAACACGGTCATCCATGTGTGGTTGGAGACTCTGGTGTTCATATTCTCAGGTTGCCAAAGAGACAGGAGATTGATAAAGTTAATTTTAAGCAAACATTTCCTCGTGCCTAGTATGCTGAGGTGGCACGGTTTTTTAGATGTATCAGCTATGGCAGCAGGAAGAATATGTAGGGCTTTGGGAAATGTAGGGCGTTAGCTGTTAGCATTTTTTTCTTGGTGCCCTCAGCAGTTCACAATTATCAAAACAGGGGCAAACCTCTTGCCTCCTGAAGTAAAAACTGCACAACAAAGTTGTGGATGGAAGGAAATTCGCACTTAGAACAAGCACAGGAAACCACAGAGCTGCAGAAAGGATGAGTTAATGGAAAAAAAGGTTGATGTCCTGATACTGGGTAAAGGCTGTGGAAAACTACCAGCTCACACTGTCAAAGAGTATGACTGCCAGAGAGTGTCCTCAGTTAAGCCGTAGCATGCCCACTCCAGGCAACTTCATTCCACAGATATTACTGGAGGCAAAAATTTCCCTCCATCTGCAAGAACAATACCACGCCAACCAGTCATTTTTCTAAACAATGAAGTAAGAGCACAGAGAAAGCTCAGTTTTCACCAGCTGGTTAAAATTAATACGAGGCCGGATTTACTTTATTGCACACAGTTATGGGTTTTGTGTGCACGCTTGTTTTACATGTCCCTGCTGTTGCGTCTCCTCAAATTACACAAGGGGTGGTTGTCAGAGGAGCTGAGGATGGGAAGCCCAGGGGAAGTGAAGATGAACCATAATCACAACATTTTAAATAAGGCTTGTAGTACAAAGGGACAGTTGCGGACAGTGGAAAAGGAAACCTACCTAGGTAGCCAGGGTGCAAGTAGATGATTAAATAACTTTCTCAGCTATGGGACAGCTGTGATAAAGACCTCTAACTTCTGATTCTTAATGGAGCCATAGGACTTTGGCTTGGATGTTTGTCTCAGCCTTCTTCCCACACCCCTTCTCTCTCCGCAAAGTAATTACCATCTACTTAACTTAGCATGGGAAGCCTTTTCTTTATTGTTTCTTGGCTAGTGAAATTGTTCACTGTAGATGTCTTTTTTGTCTGAAAAGGAAAGATGTCTGATTAAGGATGGCCTCAGGCAACTGTATCTTACTTTTTTTTTTATGAGCTTGTTCATTTTTGCTATAAGCCTTACATAAAGCAAGTGTTTAGGAATAGAGTGGAATCTGGTTTACAACATAAGGGATAATAATTTGTTTTTCTATAGTGTCTTTTATCCAAGAATACCAAATGCTTCACTAACATTAATTAGCTCTCTCAAAGCATCCAGTTGAGACACTGATAGCTCTTTTGCAAAATAGCTGCAGTGGGTAAAATGCCAAAATACATGTAAGCATACTTAGACCAAAATAGATGTAAAAGCAGGTATGAGTTGCTGAAGGCCATGTAGCAAATCAGAGATATACCACTGATATGTGTCTTAGACATCCTATATCCTGACTTATATTGCTTCTCAGTGCTCCAGAAACTTTTCAGCCTCAAGATATCTCCAAGTGTTCTGGTAAGTTAAACGTAAGTACAGCCGTAGATGGCAGCCACCAAGGATTCAGCACAAACAAACAGGTTTGAACATTAGAACAATTTTTTTTTATTTATTTTGGAGTTGTTTTGGCCAACACTGGGAGATGTATGAAATAAACCAGAGGTTTCAACTTGACAGTCAGTAGTGAAGGAAAAGGAACTGAAGTTCAGCTGACTTCTCAAAAACCAGCATCCTTGATGATGCAATTCAGTGCAATGTCAGCCCTGAGCTCAATTACTGGTAGCAGTACTGCAGTTCCCTGCAGAGATGCCAGCTGGGATCTCTGCTCTTTTTGCACTTACCATTGCTTAAACACACACTTGGGTGAAGTCTAGCAGGAGCCCACAGTCCCAAACCCACCACCCCAGATGTGAGATCACTATGAACCACAGAGGGGGGAGAAAGAGAGTATCCTTCCTCCTATTTTTATCGTCTTGTAAACTGATCAGGACTGGGTAATATTTGAATTAAGCTTTCACTAGGAAAAGAGTCTCAAATCCACACTGAACTTTTTGATCCAAATCAGTGAGGCTGCTCTGAGAATACATGATGCACCCAAGGACTGAAAACACTTGTGCCAGGATGCCAGAGACCCAAGTTCCTGCTTTGATTCAACTGTTGAATTAGCAGGCGGGTGTCCCACAGCTTTTGTAGGAGCAAAACTACATCTGTGTCTTTGGCTGCTTGAGGGAGGACCTGTCTCTGTCTTGTCTTTGGAACTATTCAATTTGTTGTGTACTGTTTGCTATGAACCGGGGCAAAGAAACAGGGTCTTTCCTGTGGGACATCAGGGAACCGCACAGTGATGGGAGTACCTCCATCCTGAGTACATGAGATTCGCCTGCAAAAGGAAATCTAGCAAAGAAGCCATTGCCGCCCTCCCGCCCTATTCCTACCCCTATTGGCGAGGGCTGCAGAGAGGGACACTCTCCCTTACTGCGTAACAGGGCTACAGGCACCACCACCATCCCTCCATTTCTCAAATGCTCCACATAAGTCTAGACTGCCCCTGCCTCTCGCTGGTCGGTGGGTACTGGGACTCTCCCAGCCATGCAGAGTATCTGATGACCTCCTCAAAGCCAAAAAGCTCTAACAACAACAATAACAAAAGATAGTATTTTGAATCTCGAAAAGTGTTGCAAGAAGTAAAAACTGTTGCTGCACTGTGCTGCCGCAGGTACTGCAGGGAACAGTGCAGGTGGTTTCTTGCTGTCATGCTCTTGCCCTTCTGAATCAGTAACCTGCTCTGGTCCAGGCAACTAGGTTATAGAACTTCTCTGTCCACCCTTTCTAAGATTTTAGGTGATGAATAAATTGGGAACACTGTTTATTTCACCACTGGATCCAATTCAACTATTCTGTGGTTCTCCCCCTCTACTTTGCTCTCATGAGAACCCACCTGGAGTATTGTGTTCAGCTCTGAAGCCCCCAACATAAGAAGAACATGGACCTGTTGGAGCAATTCCAGAGGAGGGCCATGAAGATGATCAGAGGGCTGGAGCACCTCTCCTATGAAGCCAGGCTGAAAGAGTTGGGGTTATTCAGCCTGGAGAAGAGAAGGCTCTGGGGAGACCTTACAGAAGCTTTCCAGTATCTGAAGGGGGCCTACAAGAAAGCTGGAGAGGGACTTTTTACAAGAGCATGTAGTGATAGGACAAGGGGGAATGGCTTCAAACTGGAAGAGGGTAAATTTAGATTAGATATTAGGAAGAAATTTTTCACTCTGAGGGTCATGAGACACTGGAACAGGCTGCCCAGGGAAGTTGTGCAATGCCCCATCCCTGGAAGTGTTCAAGGCCAGGTTGGATGGGGCTTTTAGCAACTTGGTCCAGTGGGAGGTATCCCTGCCCATGGCAGGGGGGTTGGAACTGGATGATCTTAAAGTCCCTTCCAACCTAAATCATTCTATGATTCCATGACTGTGATGCCATGTAGCACCTTTGCCTTGCTACTAAGCAGTTGCCACACTCCATGCCAATGCTGGCTGTATTTTCCTGATTGCAAAAGTGATTTTTACACCTCATAATATCATTAAAAGTTTGTTAAGTGCTAAGGGTCTTTGTCAAATAAGGGATGGTACATAATTATCATGATTAAAATTCACAGAATAATAATACACTCAGAAGCAAGTATGAAATGACACAGAGACTTTAAGGAAAAATGTTTGGCTAAAGAACCCACATGTATCATTTACAGTCATTTCAAGTTCTTACAAAAATATTTTCATTTTAATTTTCTTCACTTTATATTTTCTGATACGTTTTTTTAAACAATTTGTTTATTACACTGCTCAGGCTCTTCCTTAAGAGAGTCTGTTTTTTTTTTTTTTAAGTACTGTTTTTAATACCCTGAAGATCAAACTCACAGTAGTCCTATGTAACAGATTTTAAATATTAATAGCAGCACACTGGTAATGCTGTGGGGAATAAGAATATCTTCTTTAAAATCTATATACCAGAATTACTTTAATAAATAACATTATGAATCCAATGCTAGACTAAAAGTAATAAAATGATAATTCCTACATATTTACTCCCTTATACCCACTGTTGTAACAGTTCTTTCAAAAACATTACCATAAAAAAGATCTGAAATTTCTGTGACTCCAACAGCATATCCCATTTGTCTTTGCACAGCCACTGCTGTTTCCAAATTTAAAAAAAAAAAAAAAGTTTGATGTCTCTTAATGTATCCAGATACATTGCTTGCATAATGACTGGCTGCCCAGGACTGTTTAGATCTGCTCCACCTCCTTTATTCTTTGGCTAAAGCTTGTTTGCAGCAGCACCTGTAGCTGACCTTCCTCCAACAGCAAATACAAATTAACTCAAATCTTACACATTTGTGGGTGTATTTGGCTTGTGTGGCAAGGTTTTAGTACTGGGGGCGGGGGAGAGCTACAGGGGCGGCTTCTGTGAGAAGCTGCTAGAAGTTTCCCCCGTGTCTGACAGAGCCAATGCCAGCCAGCTCCAAGATGGATCCACCGCTGGCCAAAGCTGAGCCCGTCAGCGACAGTGGTAGTGTACCACCGATAACATATTTAAGAAAGGGGGGGGGCAGAAACCCTGCGCAACAGCAGCCAGAAGAGAGGAGTGAGAATGTGTGAGAGGAACAACTCTGCAGACACCAAGGTCAGTGAGGAAGGAGGGGGAGGAGGTGCTCCAGACACCGGAGCAGAGATTCCCCTGAAGCCCATGGTGAAGCCCATGGTGAAGCCCATGGTGAGGCAGGCTGTCCCCCTGCATCCCATGGACGTTAACGGTGGAGTAAATATCCACCTGAAACCTGTGGTGGATGCCCAAAGGAGGCTGTCATCCCATTGGAAGCCTGCACTGGAGCAAATTCCCAGTAGGAACTGTGGAGAGAGGAGCCCACACTGGAGCAGGTTTGCTGGCAGAACTTGTGACCCCATGGGGGGTCTAAGCTGGAGCAGTCTGTTCCTGAAGGGCTGCACCCTGTAGAAGGGAGCAGTTCATGAAGAACTGCAGCCTGTGGGGAGGACTTATGTTAGAGAAGTTCATGGAGGACTGTCTCCTGTGGGAGGGACCCCACACTGGAACAGGGGAAGAGTGTGAGGAGTCCTTCTCCTGTGGAGGAAGAAGTGGCAGAGACAGCATGTGATGAACTGAACACAACCCCCATTCCCCACCCCCCTGCCCCACTGGGGGCTGGGGAACAGAGAAAATCAGGAATAAAGTTAAACCTGGGAAGAAGCAAGGGGTGGGGGTAAGGCGTTTTTAAGATTTGGGTTTATTTCCCATTATCCTCCTCTGGTAGCACTTTGGTGGGCACCTGGCATCCAGCCAAGGTCAACCCACTAGCGGGGGTTAGTAGTTTGTTGGGTTTAAGCTACTGGCCTCTACTGGTAGCCAGTAAGCATAAGGCAGTGAGACACCTTTACAGACAGCTTTAGCCAGTTCACTTTGGGGACAGGAGCGATAAAGGTAGACTGAGAAAATTCTAGCTGTTCCTGAGCGTTATCTCTTTTAGGGAATAGCTGAAGACTTTGGGAGTTGTACAGAACAGAATGTCAGTAGGTAGTTTACTACTCAGTTAAGATCCAAGGTCTGCAGGTTTTATATTTTCAAAAGTTCAAGCGGCATATCTATGTGCATGGGTACACACATGGGTATGTAGTGTTCCTGCTTAAAGGACAGCTTTTCTATCATGAGCAACTCAGATCAGTGCTCAAAACATCACAACATTTCCAAAGAACAGTTCTGTGGAAGAGAAATATCCTTGATCATGGAGGAATGTATAGTCATTAAGGAGCTCTTCTTGTTGGTACCTTGAAGGGAGACAGTTCAAGGAAATTTAAAAGAGAAAAACATTTATCAATACAGAAAGACGAACAACCTACGCAAATAACTGGAAGAAAGACTCGTGTGCCACCGGAATGGTAAACACTGCCTATGTAATTCAATTCCTTTGGAGAAGGCCTTTGCTCCATTATGGTCATTATCAAGCAGCCAAAATTTGCATGGGTACAAGTATAATAACCCCTTTTCTTTCATCTAAACCGGGGTTTCAATCTCCTTTTAACTGTGCAATTGTAAAACCTTCCAAGTGACTCTACAGCCTCCTACGTGCCAAATGTAAGCCCACTTGCCAGCAGGATGGCTTTTTTGTTTGTACCTTTGGGTGGACGCCTTAAAATCAGAGACAGTCAGAAGCCCACCAAAAAAAAAAAAAAAAGAAAAGTGAAAGGCACTGATTTAAAAGGCTGCCCCTTGGGAGCAGCTGGAAGTCTGCTGCATAGAATATGCAGAAAAACAGTGTAGAAAAGCATAGTAAGAGCAACAGTCATAGATGAGCAAGGTGGGTGGAAGCAGTGGTAGGGCATTTTCTGGCTCCTAGCTGTTCCAACAGTGGAAATCCTCTGTGTACTCCTCAGGAATATGTTGTCCCTGCCACCTGCCATTCACGCAAGAGCAAGGAGTGTTCTAAAGAATGGTTAGAGCTTCCCCACCTCCCCCACCCCCCACTAGAGATGTTATCTATGCCACGTGCTGCAGTTTCTGCTCTAATAAATACCTTTGTTTAATGAATAATATGTAAGGGAAGATTCCATGATGTAAAAGACTGGTTAGACCAGCTACAAACCCACTGAAGAGTTTCAGAGTGATATTTTATAACGTTTCTCAAGTTCAGCTGCACACTGATGACGATGCTTTTTTTTTTTTTTCCCCTGTGGGAGGTACCTATTTTCCTTTTACTGTGCTTTTTCACATGGACAGTATGGACTTAATATACACCAGCATGTTTGTGAATACTGGGCAGAAAAGAGCTTCCTTCTTTTCCCCAAGAAATTTTCCTCTGTCTTTGCCTAAGCTTAAGGTTGGTGATAAGTCTAAACCCAGAGAGGGGGATGGAGGGTCTGGAGCACAAGGGGCAAATCTCGTCGTAGCTCTGCTGACTCCTAAAGAAGCAGGGGAGGATGTGCTTCTGCCTTGCTCAGGGCAGGTTCAGTCCATACAGAGCTGTGTAGGAGGAAAGGGAGAACAGAGCTACTGAACCAGCCTTTGGAGAGGCTTAACGCGCACTCCTGCCTCACAGGGTTTGATTTGCTGACAAGTGTCTGAGAGCAGCAATATGGCTAATGCATCCGCCTGGCCTACCTGGGGCAGCACAGCAGAAACACACCTGATCCACCAGAGTCAGAGAAAAGAAATGCTCCTTTTTTCTCTTCAGAGCGTATTCCAGCAGCCTCAGCCCAGAGTGAGACCATCAACGTGTGTTGTACAGTCAGTGCAAGACTGTCACGGGGTGACAGATGAACAGAGAGGGGCAGGGGGAAAAAAAAAAACAAAACACACACAGGGCAGTGTTATTCTTTCTGTCACACGCTTCATCTGACCTCTAGTCCAGGCCCCCACCAGCACCCTCTACTCCCCAGGACAGAGGAAAGCCTAACCTACTGCAAATCATTGCAAAAATTGAAGATACATTTTGGGGAGGCAGTTTTTCAGTGTTAGAGATGTACAATACCCTGATGAAGGAGAGAACTGAAGTGTCCACTGCTCTGCAAAGGTGAAGTCCCTCCACCCAGGCAGAGGCAGCCCAACTACAGATCTACAGAGACCAGGCACAGAGGATGGAAAAGCACCTTATCTTCATGGTGATCTGATGATTCAGTCTCAGGATTTTCTGTTAAGTCTGGTAACATGAGAACAAAGTGTCATTTACTACTGCGATGATTCAATTCAAATCAGGTCAGATTGACAACTCTTTTTATAAAAACCACCAGACTGTGAGATGGGATCCCAGACTAGCCCAAGCTTTGATACGAATCTGTCAAGACCTTTCCTTTCACAGGGAGCTCCTCAAAGACAATCTAGAAAGCATTCAAATTTAGAAAAAGACAGTCTTTATTAGACCAAAAACCTGACTTGTTGACTTTTTAAATCAGAAGATGCCAAGTGGCTAGGTAAGACAGAGGAGTACTTTAAAAGATTTAGAAACTAATCTCCCCCTGCCCATTGTAGCCTAGAAAGGCAGGCCATTGCTCTCAATCTGTATTTTGGAGTTTTTTGGTGGGTTGCAACTATCTACAGAGTCCCCTCAGTTCCCTAAGAAGTTTTCTCTTACATCAGCACAGAGCTCAAAGCGTGCTCGCTGCTTCTCTCAGTGGTCTTTCGCTTCCTCGCTGTGCTACAAATTGCTGCCTTGCTAAAGCCTTGCTGCTGCTTCCTCTCATCCACCCTGTAATCCGGATGTCTCTCCCTTGGGCAGATTCAATTTCTCCCTAGGAGAGGGAGCATCCCTTCTCCTTCCAGAGGCCTCTTCACCCAGCTACTCTCTTCTTACAGGAAGATAATCTACAAAGTGAGAACAAGCAAAATTGATACTGTCTGTCACGGACAGCCATCACTGTTAGTCAGCAGATGGCAATTAATATTCGTTACTCTCTGAACTGTGCTAGGTGATCTGGTGACACGACGACTTCCTGGGCTTTGCTTGTGGTAGTGACGCAGGTGCCTCGGCGCAAGGTCCTGCTCACAGGACCGGCACCCAGAACCTTGCTTTTCAGCCTCATTAGTACACACAGGCAGGCTAGAGGGACGCGTGCCCTGAGGGATCAGCCAGGGCACACTGCAGGGCAGTAACAACTGATAGGCTGCAGATGAAGATAAAAAGAGAAGACGTCAGCAGATCCTCCCACAAGCTAGACTTCGTAAATCTGAAGAGGAACTTTCAGCATGCAGAACTTGGAAAGAGGACATTTCTAAAGAAAGCCACTTGCTCTGACAGTATTTTGGGGGTGGTGGGTGTGAGATTCACAGTGTTGAGACACTGAATTTGTCAAAAGATTGGGAAGATGCTTTAGCCAAGAAGCCCCAACAAATATCTGTTGGGAACAGACTCCTTGTCAGATCTGATTGAAGCTATCAAAGGAGTCAACTTTAAAATGGTATTGCCATATCTGCTGCCAGTAAGCGTTCTGTATTTAAAAGCCAAGGAACAAAAAACTTACTCTATTAGATCTTATTTTCTGTCACGTTGGGCATCAGGGAAGGCTGCAGAATCAAACACCAGCACAATCCTCATTTTTTTCAGGAGGTTGCATAAATGTATGGTCAGTTATAGTGTGTGTGTGTGTGTGTTACACATGCCAAAATAATTGTCAACAAAAGCCTAATGGCTGAAGCAGTAAAGAACAGGCTCTTCCTTGTTCTGCCAACAGTTCAAGATTTTAGTGCTTCAGAGCTCTTTTTTTTTTTTCCAAAAAGCACTCTTTTTTAACCTATGCTGTACTTGTGCATGAGGAAATAATTCCCACCCAGGCAGCCACATCTTTCCCAACTCTTAACTACACTATAAAGACCTCTGGAGAACCACCATGATAACTGCAAAGCGGGTAAAAGCTGTTCCACATACACACACGCTGTGTTGTCTCATGTTGAAACTGAGACTGACCAGAGTTGTCAGGAATTCTCCGGTCTGTTGTCCCCAGAAGAGCATCCCCGTCCATCAGTAAACCCTGTTTGTTAACAGTTCTTGTTGCCCAAGGGAAGAGGTTCTTGCTCAGCCCCTGCAGTGCGACTTCTGCAAAGTGCCCTTGAAAGAACAGCAAGGCACAAGAACCTGTCAGCATGCGTGCTTGGACTGTCCCCCTAATGCTTGGGTGTCTTTCTAAGCTGAGTGGTCTCCTTCTGCAATTCATGGGAAGAGAGCATTATATCCATGCTGTAAGCCAGGCATGGTCAGTAAAGTCTGGAGAGAACCACCCGGAGCAGCCAAGCTAAAGGTGCCCAGTCCTCTAGGACAGTGTTTGGTGACAAACAGCCATTGCAAGGTAAAGGCTGGGGATTCTTGCGGGGAAAAGGCTTCACACCATAGTACCGCCTCCGCGTGCAATCCGTTCTCAAAATTTATTTCTCCTGCACTAGCACGTTATTAATGCAGGCAATAAACTCCCAGTCCTGCCAAAGTGCTGTGACCTTCCTCCTGCCTCTGTGCCCATTTTGCCTCCTGTGGGTGTGCAGCTTTCCAACAGGAGTTTATGGTAGTACTTTTAAGGATGCATGTAACTGTCCACAGGCTTGGAGCAAAAAGATCCCCATGCGTAAATGAAAACCATCCACGCCAGGAATCAGGCACACCCAAAACTCAGAGGGACTGAAACCAGGGGCTTTTGTGAGTTCCACCCATCTTGCTCCTCTAGCATTTTTGCCCAACAACACTAGCTGAGTTGAGAAAGCTTTGGAAAAAAAACCAAAACAACCCAACACCTCAGCAGTGCACAACATCACTGCAGAGAATTATTTCTCGCTCAGCAAAAAAAGAAAAGGAACGCGAGTAAAACAATGCGAACGATTTATATCATTCCACTTCAACAGCTTTTCAAGGGGCGGTGTGTGGGCATGCCACAATTATTCATTTTTAAGCTGTATCTCACTACTGTTGTGAAGTGGCTTCTGTGAACTGGCTGGCTGAGGCACTGTGGGGCTGAACCCACTGGCCCCCGCCACCCTTCCCAGCCCTGCCTCGCAGACAGCCTCTCCGAGGGTAAACTCAGAACATCTCCTCATCTGTATCCTGTGTGTCATTTTCACAACAAAAGTAATTGCTATAGATCAACAATGGCATTACAGCTGAAACAATGAGCCGTGGGTATTTTGCGCATAGAAGTGCCGGCTTCAGCTCTCACAACATCCAAATTCAGCTTTTTATATCAGGTGACCATAAGACATGGGGATACAAGGTGAAGCTTGTACTTTGAGAACTTCCTCAACCTACTGCACACCTACGATGGGGATAACACTGTGGAAGAACAAAAGACCATGGCCTTGGAAAGATCTTTTTCTTAATCTTGCCGTATATTTGATAAACCGCACAGGTATGATTAAGCACACACATGTGCAAGTGCTTGGACCCAGAAGGCTCAGTTCTCACCGAAACCAACAGTGGAGAATATACACACCTTTTTGAGCCCCTTTTCACTTCTGGAACAGTGTTTAATAGCCCCAGTGTGAACAAAAGTTTTCTCTTTTCCTGAACCGCTTGGGCAATAGGTCACAACATGTGTTATGTGAAGGGTGGCGAAGATTCAATTTTCCTACGTACAATGTCGGCTGTCACTCATTGGTGTCTCTGCTCAATAATCTGGACTTTCTGTAAGCACCCTCTAATGAGCCCCTCTGCTAACGCGGGGCAGTTTTCAAGCATACATGAAAGAACTGATCAGAATCTTATATTTTCACTTGAGCTTTAACTGAAGTTTTGCTTAATTAGAACATGCTTTCATTTTTTAATTTATTTTTTTTCCAAGTGTCAAAGCTGGTTGCTTCAAAGGATCATTTCAATCACCCCTGCAGGAAGAGAGAAAATTGCTCAGAAAGATTAAAGAGAGCACGAGAGAGGGAGGTGCAGACAGATAGACAGAGTGCAGAACAAAATATCTAACGAAAGCCTGATCCTACTCCCACTACAGTGAATCTGCAAAGAAAGTAGAGAGATCAAATATAATTTTTGCATCTAAGACACATTCATGACAATATACCAGAATAGTAAATGCGACTTTTGTGACATTCATGAGAGATATTTTAGATGAAGCTCCTCTCCTTCAACAAGGAAGATCATAGCAATTCTGTGCTCCAGGTATCCTATTACTGATGAGTATTCCAGCTCAGAAGAGCTCCAGAAAAGCCAATTTTAATTCTGCATTCTCAATTCCTTTCTTCTTTGCCCCAGCAAGTTAACTTAAATGGGATAGGCCTTAAATCACAATACCTTTTTTCCCCAAATACACACCACATCATGTGTTAAAGCTTTACGATAGAAAAGTATTATTTGACATATTTCTGTAATACTTTCATGCTCTGCAGTCGCTTCAGGGTATTTCTGTTGCAGGTCATACTGACAAACAGAGAAATGTGTAAATGTAGAAGAATGAAGCCTAGCTGCATCGTTATGCACATATCAAAAACATCAATCTTGCTTCAGCCTAGGCTACAGTGAAGTATCTGTATTTTAACAACCGAAGCTGAGGACCTGATGCTTCAAACAGTCTGTAAACACAGAACCGCTGACTTCAGTGGAATTCCGCATGGAAAGAAGAATATCTTTACACAGCGCTGCACCACGCCATGCAGATGTATCCAGAAGGGAAAATTCACACTAGCTTCTTCAGGCATTTAGCTTAAGCTCCTTTCATATTCGGAGTAATGTTTATGCTGCCTATGTAGCTGCGGGGGGGTGAGGGGTAAAGGAAGATTCAAAGCACTGAGGTTTAATGCCAAAAGCAGCTGATTTGATTAGCCCTTCTCAAAAACATTCAACTAAAGTTCTGTGAAGGACCAGGATCTTGTAAGACACTAAATAGACACAGACATCTCCTAGCTCTTGGAAGAAGAACCTACCCACTTTTAAAAATGTTCTTAGAGAAACATATCTGCATTGTATCGCACAGAGACACAAGTAAATTTAAGAACCATGGATGTTTCTAGCCTAGGTCTAGTATTATCCAAATCCCCAGACTCCTGTGTGAAAGGAAAAGACAAATTCAATGGCAAAAATGAAAAAGTTCAAAAATCATTCTCACTTTTCCCTTTCCCAGTTGCAAGGCAGCAGAGTATTTGCTGGTATCCATATTTCAAAAAAGTGAAAAAAAGGAGGTATAAGGATAAGAGAGATGACTTGAGGACTGGAAAGCCTGCCTGCATTCCATCACACAAGATAAAGTCTGAGGAGACATGATCATGATCTCTTAACAAGCTCTATACAGAAAAGATGCGTGATATCAGATGAGTAATTAAGCTAGTAGAAAATAGTACTATAAGACACCTCGATTGGAAGTTCAAACAATTCGGAGCCAGACTAAAGACACCTATCTTTTTTTGAGGTATCACACCATTAAAATTGTGACACCAGTTAGGGAACCATTGCACTGCCATCACCTCCCAAGTCCCTGCTCTGTAGTGACATAAACACACTCCAACCCCAAACACGATTGAGATGTAATTTGTTTGGTTTACAATTAACTCCTTGGATGTTTTATAGGTGTAAACAAACATACACACAGAGTCACAAAGGCACATACACAGAAACGTCACATGAATCTCACAAGACTGCTTTTCTTCACTCTTTAGCCAAGGAATATAAGAAATACACAGTTGAGGCAAAGTAATAAGCCTAGTGAACACCCTTGCCTCAACTTCCTTGCTCTCTCATGTGTTCTTTAGTTTGGACCCACGTGCTCTGGATAGCCAGGGCCTCCTACCCAAAGCTTGTCTTGTGACTGTTCTTCCATTTGACCTGAGTATTCCTGGTCCTTCAGCAAGGTCACAGGCAAAAGTCTCAACTCAGGGAATCTGTATTTCATTCGATTTCTTGCCAATTAACACCAACTTCTGATCATGAAATCAGGTAATTTATCTGAGGGGAAAAAGGAGTGCAAACACTTAAGACCTTTTCTTCCCCCTGCCCTAGACTCAGTTTAAACCAAACGCTTCTCTCTCTTCCGTCCTTGTCCCAGCTTCCCCAGTTTTTGCAGTGAGTCACTCTCTGTCCATCTCAATTCCTCTGGTGAGGAGTTGGGCAGCTCTGGAGGTTGGGGTTGTATACCGATCACTTTCTTCCTGCTACACTTGACTTCTCTTCCTCTGCTCCAGCACAGGCCATCCACAGTCCCCTCAGGGGCATCCTTTCCCTGGTGTGGACCACCAACCCCCTCAGGGGCACCCGTGTTCTTATAAAGACATGATAAACTCCACTGTCAACTTCATCACAATCTTAATATATTTTCTTTATAAACTCCACCCTTTGTTCCTGGAGATCAGATTGTAAGGGCTGTGTTTTGCTGCCACACATGCGCCTGCCCTCCCCTCACCTCTGGGAAACAAGTTACTGCGATTAACATCACCACAGCATGAATTCGCTACCTATCTCAAACTCCTCCTCCCCTTTCCCCTGCAGACCAGTTTATTTGGGTTCACATTATACCAATCTCAATTTACGCTTATTAAAAATTAAAATTATTATTATTAAAAATTAAAATTATTAAAATTCCACCCCTTGCCCCATGAACCAGTTCCCGGGGGTGGGCACTGTAGAAATCTGAATATGAATCGATTACACACTCCAACCCTTGCTCTTGTCAGCTGGATCATGAAGGTTAACATTACCATAGCCAGAATATCTAGTGCAAACTTTCTATCTTGTCCTCACAAAACATCAAGCAAGAACATCATACCCATTTAAGCTATTCGCTGCACCTTAGCATAAAAATAAACTTAGTTCAAAGATTAACATAACTACTGAGATATTAGTAAGTTCATAAGTCCAACAGGGCTTCATCCAAGCCTCAAATGGATGGTGATCACTCTTCACTTGATAAGTGTGAGTTTTTCCCCTTTTGGAGAGTAAAATGATGCACTGAGGGATGCGGCTCTCCTGGAGCTTGCTCTGTGTCCTGTAACATTAACTGAGCTCTCACCTTGCTCCAGCACTTGCAATCCCTTAACCCTCACCTTCACCCCCCCCCCCCCCCCGCCTTTATTTCTTCAGGAACCTACACGGGTCCCTGAATGTTAAAAAAAAACCCACAAAAATACCAAAATTGCAAAATATTTGCTTGCATTTACAATCCCAAGCAAAGGAGAGGTTGAACAGGGAGGAGCTATGGTGTTCCATTTTATTTCTCGTTATCCCCTATGAAACTGAATGTGCTGGAACCACACTTGCTGTATATAGTTTAGGCTCTGTCTCATTTGACACGCGTTCAGAGAGACGTGTGCACATTTCGTTAACATTTGAGCTAAACCAAATGGGATGTTGCAGTCAAAGCTTTGTAAAAGGCTACCCAGGCAATGCAATTAGATTTAATTAGGCTTACAGCAGAAAAAAGCTACATAGGCACCACAAACACACATGCAGAAATAGAACCGGGGGGGGGGGAAGCAGGAAACACAGAAACCATGTCAAAAATGAACGGGAAGAATCGGGAGGGAAGGGGGCGACCAGGGCAGACCTGGAGCCTTGCCGAGTTGAACACTACAGGGAGGATCAGTCTCATTCAGAAATATTCGTAGGGCAAATGAGAACCTAACATTACCCAGAAGCTCTCCGGGGAATTTTAGGCACAGGATGAAGACAGATTCCTGGCTGGGATTCATAACACATGTCTCATCTTCATATCTTTTTAGCCTCAGATAGAATTGCATTGAATGTACAGGATCGTTTTGCTAGGTTTTTTCCTAGTCTGAGGATGGCATGATTTTCATAAACTGCAAAAAAATTGCATAGGAGAAGCAGCTGTAGATTTTCTAAGTGGTAGCTGTGAACTTGAAAAAAAAAAAAAAAAAGGAGGCCTTTTTGATCTATTCTCTTGCTGTAAAACTTAGGCTATTTTTCTTGGCCACAAGACCTGAAACCATCTGCAGCCAGAGTGGAAATTCTAATGATATTCCAGTGAAATAATCATTGTGTGCTCCATAGTTACCTGCATTTGTTTCTGCTAAGGAAGGAGGCAAGTAATCAGTGGGGGCAATGGGCTCTGTAAATCATTTTCTAAAAACATCTAAATGGTTGAAAACACAAGTGCACCAGAAGAGAAGCCAATAAAGGTGTTTGTCCTAAAAAAACCCTATAGCTAACAAGGCAGAAACACTTTGCTGCATTTCTTTACTAGGCATGCACATATGGCAAGTGACATTCCTAAATCTTTGCTACACTTTCTAGTTCTTTACGTGTGCCAGCTTTTTGCTTTTTCCTGTATTCACAGGAACTCTCTCTGAGGCAGCCCTCTTTCCAACATGCCTCTTTTAGAAAGTTCTGCAGATGAAAGCAACATGATATATTTTTAGAATACCTACATCCCTTCATGCAGGGCTCTTCCAAACTCTCCTAAATCAATGCATTCTTCATCTGAGCTGTTTGTCGTTAGATCAAGCAAAAATCTCAAGAGAGGCAAGTTTATGAGATCCATGAAATGTAGATATGAGTCTAGATTATAACAGCAACAAAAACACTTGCTGACACAAAACTTTCAAGAATTACAAAGGAAAGGATTGTTTTCTACAAAATGAAGAAAGTCTTCTGTTCCCTGTTTAGGATGAAATCCTATACGAAATATAGAGTTCATATAATGAGCTCTCCCAAAAGGAAGGACATACACTTTACACAACCTTGCATTCTGGAAACCACCATAAATAAATAATGAGTTACCTTAGTTGCCTCATTAACTCTTTTTCCATTTCCTAGTCTCCTATTCAAGGATTTAGGAACAACACATCAGAGCAATTGCCTTTAAATCTACAAATAATATTATTAATATCAGTGGGACTTAGTGGTATAATTTAATATTATTCCTAACCTTGTCTCTCCTTTCTTGGCTGTACCCTCCCACTATTTTCATCGCATCAAATACAGATTTTGCAGCCATGGGTTGAATCAGATCAGTCTGCAGAAACAAGAAAAGGAACTTCTTGTCTTTGAGTTGAGCGAGGTGATCTCCTGCCAGTGAGACTGCAGGCCACCATATTCAATGCAGAGAGGCGAATGGGGACAGGACTGCCCTGATCAGCAGATCATAAATCAGAAGGGGTATGATGTGAAATCACAGCCCCGGATATCCAAGGAAGGAACAGGAATGGTTATGTGGCCCATCTACCACATCTCTTTCATCCCCATGAAAGCAGCAATGTAAATCCCAGGTACAAATACCAATATCATGAACCCAACGGCTGGCAACGTAAGCTGAAGTTATTTGGTGAGTAGTTTTGAACCACAGAGCCAGCGGTCTAAAACTGAAATCAGTTTGTCAAACATTTGGAAGCCAAGAGAAAAAGCAAACCCAGGAAGGAGTACTTCGGCATGGAATGCATTACTATGGTCATCAATCTCTTTTCAATTATAAACTCCTTAAGACATTTAATATGTCTTGTCCTATTTACAACAGAGCAGTGATCATGCTATTAGCTTTGACCAATAACTAAATGATGAGCATGAAATTAAGGCAATGAGTAAACTAGACTGGAATAACAATTGTAATCACAAAGAATTAAAAAAAGGAAATAATCACAGATAAATTGTCAGGGCATAACTCAGAGACAGGTATGAATCTGGCATGTAAAATGTCAACATGTTTTAAAAGCGAGGAGCCATAACACACTCTATGAAGTGTGTTATGATGAAATGGTGAGAAATGATGAAAAAGATGAAGCAGATTCTATTGCACAGTAATATTTAACTGCTGAGGAATAGTGACAATCTTGCAGTATGCCAAAGATACTAAAGTTGTAGGAACTGGAGACCTTGATTCAGCAGGGGCCATGGTGAGCCTTTATGCTTAAACTTAACAATATACATATTTGGAAGGGGTTTTTTGTTAAACTGCAGTCAGTGACTAAAACCCGTATTCAGCAGCCTGGCACTCTGAGCTACAGCACACTGAGCAAATACACTAATAAAGACCATAACTTATAATAAAAAATATTAAATACCCTTTTTTTTTGGGGTCACAGAAGTAAAGGCTACAGCAAGGCCATACTATTGATGATAAATTCATTCATCTACAAATTAAAATATAGAATTATGCATCCAGTGCATTTCAGAAGAGATGCACTTAGAGTGAATTGCTACATCTGTTTTAGGTGACTTGCATGCAATATATGCAGTTGTATATTTTTCTTTTATTAAAAAATCTTTCTAGAAATTACTTTTTCTTTTCAGATTGATTTTTCCAACAGTTCATTTTTGCCATATCAGGACAGTCTCGAAATTCCTATACAAGCACAGAGGCACCTAACAATAGACACCTATATGTACCTGATAAATTCCACACGATTAACTAGTCTGTGACTTGCATTGATTCACTTTGCATTGATCATTGTTGATTTGCTCTGGAAGATATTCAGCTGCCCAAAGTTAGAGCGCTGAAGAAGGCAAAGAGACTTTATCCACTTTTCTTCCAAAAAATGTGAGCAAAAAGCAAGTCTGGTGACAGGCATTCATGAGTAATTCAATTTTACTGCCTTGGCTGAAATTCAGATGATTTTTGAATGGGTGGTCTGCCTGCATCCCACAGAATGATGATACTACATCATAAGGGAAGTATTCACAGGACATAGTAAGGAATGAATAGTATAGCAGTATAGCTGTGATTGCATCAACTACATCATATTATCACTGACAGGTCTTTCCTGTGTCTGTACCCACGAAAAGGAGCTGGCTCTGAATACCAGCACTGCTAGAACTCCCATGGCACTACGAAAAGTCTGTAGACTATACACAAAATGTTCCGAGGGTAAACCTGATGCATTTCATTTTGAGAGACCTGAGACACCCCAAATTCTCATTTTTTAACCTCAAACATTTTCCAGTTCCTGGGTGCTCTGTGAAGATGATCAGGCTGTGGATAAAAGTTTTAGAGTTAGCTGGTGGGAAAGAGTCCTCTGTTGAAGCTGTGAATGTTACTTGTCCTGTGTAAAGGAACAGTGGGCTAAAAATCATTTAGGCCATCTCTGTTCACAAGCAAAGACCAAAGATATTAGAACTGAAGGTTTGGCTATAGGCCCAGTAAGCCCCCTAAGACAAAAGCCAAATGAAATGCAACACTTGGATGATGAGTGGACTATAAGTGATGAGCAAGACGCCTGATGCAACTCAGTGGCAAAAGTGAGGAATGGAGAACGTCAGGAGGTTAAGAAGATTTCAGTTATAGACCTACTAAGTGAAAGTAGCTCTCTGCCTAGAGGAGAGGAAAATCTGGATGTTGCTGATGCCAAATTTAGAGTCCTGCAACCCAGCACGAGTGTCAAAGCAGTGGTTCTGCCTCACCCTTTTGCTCATTTCAGCACAGCATTACCCTTACCTCCTTTAACACTCCCTTTACTCATATTTACAGCAAGTAACCAAACATTCCCAGCATTGGGCTGGATGGAGCATTCTGCCTTTCTGAGAATGTCTCTGACAGTCATCGGCACTTTGTTCCAAAAATGTCTGGAACAAGCATTTGGCTAAACATCAGATTTGATGTCTGTCATCATTAAGACAGTGTGGTGGCTGCTGTTTTAACTGCTTTTCTTGACTCCCATGGTTTCACATGATGTCTACAGCTGACCTCTATCAGACACGCGGTCCTGTTACTTGCAAAACACAGATGGATTCACTTCATCCTCTAAAGTGTAAACAGTTATTTGGAAGGTAAAAACGAATAGCAGTGGCAGGAGAAAACAGCTATGTTTGTATGACTTGGTACAAAAATGTCATTTGTAGCCATAACATTTGTTCTGACAGAACATATGGAGAATTAAGATACTATCTGTGCATTGCACCAACATTAATAACAAATTTGGTACCCTATAATTACATAGTGAAATATTGAACCAGAGTGTGTTCTGAGTCATCCATATAAGAGTTAGTCAGCAATACTCAGCAGAACTGGCTGGAGCAGAAATAGGTGTGGGAAGGGAACAAGATGAAGCTATAACAGTGAGAACACCTGACAAATCCATCACTCAAGTGTTCATCCCTTCTTTTTTCTAACGTGAGAGGAAACGTGGGATGCTCTGAAGTCTCATATGGCCATGAGTTAACATTTACTGAAGCTGTTGGAGCTCACAGTCAAGCCTCACCATGACATGCCAACTCTGCATAAACATCAGGAGTATTGCGTGGACTGATTCTTCAGAGACTTTCCCTATAGAAAGGCAGGAATGAGTTGCAGAAAGGGAATGCAGGCTGCTTAGACCACAGTACTATCAACTGGAGAGTTTATAGGAGATAAGTAGGATCTGTATACCCAGTTTGCATTTGCTACATTGCCCGTGAGGTGCATGGCACCTAACCACCATTAATGCCTTTGACCATTTTTTTCTAGATAAATTATTTGAAAACTTGCCACAGTTGCTGTTGAAATACTTTCCCTGAAGGAAAGTCAATTGTAGAGTAAGTTTTCTAAGCTGTTCTGTTAGTATGCTTATACAAATTTTTTGCCAACACTTTATTAGAGGCAACAGCTGCAGATCAAGTTTGAGAGCATCACTAACACAACACTGGCTCAAGTCTCATCCAGCAATCTGGACAAGTGAAGCTAACATTCTAGTTCCAATGATTTCATGTTTTAGTCAAGAGCCAGCCCTAGCTCCCACACCCCAAGGAGACCAAACAGGTTGATATACAACACCTAATTCCTCAAGTACAGCTGTAAGTGTCCCAGAGCTCTCTCCTCTGAAGAGATGGCTGCTGTGATCAAGTTGCTTCTTCTCCTGACCTCACCTGTGGGAACTGCTCTACAGTCTGGGACTATCACATGTCACCTGGGATCAAGACCTGATCCAAGATACCACTGGTTCGGTGGTATGAGCTGTTTTTCCTGTGTCACTCGCTCCTTATTCTGCTAGTCCACCTCTCCCAGGACTATCACCAGCTGCAGATCCACAGAGACAAGGCAGGTCCCAGGTCAAGTCAGGAAGTCCATGGGTTGAAGTCCAGATCAGGCATGGTTGTAATAATAGCTGGAAACTAGCACTTCTCCAACATAGTTCAGGTAGGAAGAAATGCCTCAGGCCTGAGCTTAAATAAAGCCCATGGCTATGGGTTGAGGCCCCAGATGAGGCTGGTCAGGGTCATTAAGGTCTATTACTGCCCTCAGGACCCTAACAGAAATTCCCTCGAGTGCAGTAAAACCATAAAAGCTTTTCAGACCTTCCTATGTTCCTCCAACCAGAGCCCTGCTCACTCTTGGGTACAGGGAGAGGACATAATTTCTCTTTTAGGATTTTGCTGAGGAGTACTCATGCTTCTGTCTATCCTACCATCCATAGATCTGTGCACAGCTGTATTCATAGGTTTTAAAAATTATTGGTACTGCTTAGCAATGGAGTAGTAACTATCACAGAGAGAAGGTGAAATAGAAAACATTCCCTGTGTGCTGACATGTAATTCCAAACTAACTGGCTCTAACATACCTTTCCTTTTCCCCTGAAGTGCTGCAAACTGGTTGCTGCTGGACACAGAGTATAGGAACAGCTGGACCACGCTTATGATACCCAGAGGACACATACTCCACTTCTTGCACAACTCTTCATTGGATGAGGAGCATCAGTCCCCTTTCCTTGTGGGTTGGTACTCTTGTTTCAGATCTAGACCTACTTCTGTTACCAGGTCTACTCAGAGAGTAGAGCAACATTCAAAATATGAATGAAGCGTTTGCATTTAGAGCATGAATCACCGTGTCCCCTGTCACTACCGCCTTCCTAATGCAGCATGACAACCCATGTCCTTGGTACACCCCTGTGGGAATGCCTCGATGATCCCCTTCATCTGCTCTAACTCCAGGCTGGCCCTGGACACAGTAGTTCCCCTCTCCTGTGAATCTCTTTGTACCTAAAAAAGCTCACTTTTGGCCAGAAATCCCTCTTCACCACAAAACTGCTGGTACTGTCACCAGTGGGAAAACAGGACTGCAGGTGAAGGACCATGCAGTGCCGCAGCGTGGATTCACATCCCCCTCACCTGAATGTTCCACCGACCTCTAATTTACCTTCCCGATCACTGTGAAAGGGGAAGAAGAGCTTAACTCTAGTGCTGAGATTTACCAGGGGGGGCTTATTTCTCCCCACGCTCATCTGCTTAACCCAAGACCTGTGCCCTGTGGCTGTACTGAAGAGATGGGCTGTAGCCTCCTCGTTCTGCTCTGCCCCCTGTCATGCCTCCACAGAGGACAGTACAAAATTATGCCTGGAAGGCAGTGGTGGTGGTGGGGAGGAACTAATGCCATTAATTAATTACAATTAATGTGCAAATTATTGGCTAAAGACATTTAAAGAGTGTTTTATCTCTTCTTCATCTCAATTTTCTGCTTTTTCTGTAACAGGAGAGGAGAAAACGTGCAGTTTTTCATGATTGTCCCCTTCCTTTAAAAACCTATTTTCTGCACCTTTTAAGTTTCTCTCCCGTTATTTCTTTCCTTTGCTTAGCAGTGTGCTAAGATTGGGAAGGGATGTATGGAGAGCCAAAAAAGATATGAAAGAGGGAATACTAGACTGACGACAAAAGAACATTTTGTATGAAAATGTTTGCAAACTTTGTTGGACACAAAATTATTTCCTTTCAAATCCTGTAGACTGAAATTGACTTTAAAAATAGCCATTTTTTTAAATTTTGAATTTTTCTACTGATTTTGTTATCAGCGTTTCCAGGGACAGTTTTGTGTAATAACAATTTTTCAGATGACAAAATCTTGCAAGAGGCAGCCTAGCCTGAAGCAGAACAGTTCCAGGACCACAACCCAGCAAGGCAGATAACATCTTCATTGTGCTCAGGTTCCCAGCTGTCACTTTTAATAAACATATTTCAGACTAAGTCTTACAGGGTGTGAAATACAGGAATAATAAAGGAGGAGAAATCATCACTTGGGTACTTTTAAATATAATCAATGCACATGAAATATTGCATTGTGACAAGCAGAGAAGGGATGAAATGAAGGCAGTTATAATTTTTTTTAATAAACTGGTATTAGGGTACCTGAAAGCACTATGAGTTACATTATCATGCAGAGTTAAACCATGAATCCCAAATATATATTTCTTCTCCTTGCATCAAAGTATGCTCAAAGAGTCTCCAACACATGAAGCTCATTTAAAAGGGCCAGAGCCTCAAGCAGCATAAATAGAGTTGCCTCCTTGCAATTAATGGATCTGTATCAGATTTTACCACAGAATACACAACCTTGATTTTTTTCTGAGCTAGTAAAACAGGAAATGGCATTTAAAATGAGAATAAGTCCAAACAAATAAAAATATGCCTCTGTCTCTTGTTCTGATGTGTTAAGATGCGCTCATAAAATTGGATTTCGTTTTTTAAACCACAGTGTTTCCTTTGGTTTTGATACTGGAAATGTTAAGATATCCGTGGCCTGAATCCCCACTGTCACTCCAGGGATTCTGGCAGTAGTGGAGCTGCCTGGAAGTGAAGACTGAACTGCAGCTTGTTTTCCAGCTGCCAACAGAGAGAAGCAAGAATAGGGAATCTGGTGTCTCTGTGTTTTTTCTCCTTCCTGCCTGGATACCAGAGAGCCTGTACCGCATGCAAGTTTCCTCTGATACCCCCAAAAATTGTGTTATAGACAGAAACAATATTGCCATAATTGTCAAGAAAGGAAATTGAGTACCCCCGCGTCTGACGCAAAAATAACGAGAAAAGGCTATATAGAAGTGGAAGAAAACTGAATAGCTGTTGAGGAGGCCCTACAGCAGAGAAAGTGAAAAGGTTTTTTTTACTGTTGTGTTAAACTTTGATGCATATGCATTTGCAACAGCAGCAGGCAGAGGCCCTCACGACTGAATAAGCTGAAATGTGTCTGCAGCAGTACCGTATTTCTGCCTGATGAAGAGTTACGTTATGGTTCGGGAGAGCCAAGCCTTCTGAAGGACACAAAATAAAGTTCCTGTGGTTTTTGCTCCCTAAAGGTTCCTCAGGATATTTATCAAAAATGCAGATGTGAACCAAAGCATTGCGGCCACTATCACTTTGCACTGAATCTCTACCTGTACCTAAACTTTGCTGCTACAGATGCATCAGATGACATTAATTAAAGTCATATTACTGATAAATATATGTCATAGTCCTGCTGCTTTTCAGCAGAGGGTAAGGGACTGCACACACAGCTCTGCACAGACACACTTTGCCTTTATGTGTAGCACAACTGACTTATCCCAGTTGACGTAGGACTGCCAATGTGTCTGAGCGCTACAGTCAGTTGAGACAATCCTGCCTTCTACATGCTTCAGTGTATTTTAAAATGAAAGGTGTTAAATGGTCTAAGATATAGCATAAATTTGTCCCTAAATAATTATGGGTTCCTGAGCAGGGAGTCTTCCAGGGACAAAGGAATGAAAACTGGACTCTGCTGAGCTTTGCAAACGAACAAGAAGCCATCTAAAGAGTAGGCAAGTCCAAGCTAATCTGCTGAGGAACTGCAGAGTAAGCTTGCCTGACGCTGGCATTGCTATTGGAAGGGCAACTGTTTGAACATTTGAAATTCTATGTAAGTAGAAGGAGAAGCCTGAGACCTTTTAATATGGATTGTTGCCATTCACATGGAATTGCGTAAAATGCTTTGGAATGAAAGCTAATTGAAGCTAATAGGAGCAGCAGAGCTAGTAAACAAAAGTATTCAACTTCTTACCAAAAGGATTGCCCATTTTTTTGTCTCATTGGAGTTCTAATTCAAACTTTTGTTTAATTCCAATTGCTATTTTTTAAACCATATTTCAGGCAACAGTTTAAATCATTGGAATTTTGAGTGTATTGTTTGTGTAGGCGAAAGCCATGAGAAGTACCAAATGAATTCCTACTGGTAATGAAAGCAGCTCAAACGCTAAGCAGCCAAAGACACTTGGCTGTGACAAAAATGGATGCATATCATTAGACAAGTCTGGATTAGATCTGTTTTCCGCAGCTGAAGGTATGCAGTCAAGGACTCCCCTCTTCTTTTTCCCACAGCAGCTCAGTACCGATTCAATAGATTTGATTTGTGTGGTGTGGCATTTTCCAAGTTTGGCTGCAACTTCCTAGCTACTGGCCTGGGTCCCAAAGATTTTGAGGGAAGGTCTCTCATTCAAGATCTAGGTCTACTCATCGTCAGCCGTCAGGTGTGATTCTAGTGCGTTCAATCAGTATACTCAAGTCTGACATCCCTAATTTTGTTCCGTGGTCCTGACCTCGTGGTTCTGTCCTAAACAACATGTTTTTCCTATCTCATACCTTGAGGAGCTATGATCTATCTCCCTTACCTTAGTTTCTGACATCTAGGCTTCTCAGCTGGTTCTCCTTCTGGGGACAGTTAGCAAAACTGTAGATGTGCAAGCCTGTCCTTTCAGGAAAAGTGAAAGGATTACTGCAAGTAAGAAAAGGGAAAGAGGGTATATACCTGAAAAAGATATGGTTCAGTGGTGAGGTATGCTGAGTTTTTTTCCCAGATTTTGTACTGTCTATATATGATCAAAACAAGCACAGCCACCCTTAAATGCAAAAGAAGGGCACTGAAGTAAGGAAGCCAGTCTTTGGTCCAGACTGGAATGTTTCAGCAAACTGCAAAAAAGCAAATGAGTGAGAAAGCCAATGAAGAGGAAGTATGGTTTTACTCCTAGGAACATTAAACATAGTTGAAAAGGGATGTCAGAAAGATCAGGTCGCAGAGCTCTAATCATTTACTAAACAAACTCAGCAAACACATTGCTGAAGGTACCACTCCACTGAAATGCCTAATAGGGTTGTAATGGGAATAAAGATGATTTCCAGGGAAAGATGGAGAACCTATTCATGGGTTCAGAAATGCTTCCTGTCCAGTAGTGGAAATACTAAAACACAGGCTTAGGAAATGAGCGTCATTATGGACTATAAAAGACCCACAGGAATGTTAAATTCTTTTCCTTAAGTCTCACACAATGGTCCGTATTGTATGTATACTTTCAAATGTGGTCAATCTTATTAATCCTGTTCTCACTCAATACCCAACTGAAAGGAACAGAAAGTTGAGCATAAATGTGTAGGACAGTTTGGCTCTTGCCATGGCTTCTTTGGTCACTTTATAAGATGGGTTAGAGGGTTCAGGAATAATTGAGATCCCAGATAATGATCAGGTGGGGTTCTCCTCCCAGTTCTAGGAAGAGCATCACCTCACTCTGACACAGGACAAGTCTTTGACATCAGTCTGTGCCTCTGCCTGGATTCTCCTTGTCTGGAAGCAGCATTGAATAAAACCAGGATTGTCTGTATTTTCCTTGGGATAACACACCTGCACATGCTATTACAATGTAAACATAAGAGAAGCAAGTGCTAGTGCTGAAGACAAAAATATGAGCTATTGTCATTACAATTTTACACAGCTACATTCTGCAATAGCCTAAACCCATCTTCGATCTCATAATGTGTAAGGTTCAAGCTCATGCCAGCTGCAATAGCCTAAACCCATCTTTGATCTCATAATGTGTAAGATTCAACCTCGTGGCAGCCTACCCAGTTGTGAAAGCCCTGCCCCTGTCAACAGGGGTATCATAGCTGTCTCTAGGATGTAACACGGAAACAACATAGCCATTAGGGAAAAGCCTTACAGCTTTCTGGCATTAGGTCTTGGACATTTTGAAATCCCTTCCAGTGTCAGAAATAACCCCGCAGCTGCTAGGTGTGATAACTAATGCTGCTGAACAAAAAATAAGGGACTGCAGAGTAGTACCGGAGAACTACGAGACAACACTGCTTGCTGCAGAGGAAAAGAAATAGGCATGACAGTCACAGGATGCCATCGTTGAGCAAGTAAAATCCTACCTGAGAGCAACCAAAAGGAACTGTTCGCTATCAGACAGCAACAAAGAGAGCAAAAATAAAACAATCCCATAACATTTTCTCCAAGAGGTGTAATTTGACTCACCACCACCAGACTTTAAACTAAAATGAACTTAAATTGATCAATTTTCTACAAAAATCTGGTGTCACTGAGATGAGTTTCTTCATCGGTTCCAAGTGCTTATGTTGTTTTCTTAAGTCCATGAACAGGCTCTCTTGTTCTCTCTAAAGTATGCCAGCATCCTATCCAGCTTTGATTTTTCACATCTAAGGGAACACAGGGCACAAACTGCCATGCTATGTGGCAATTGTTATGCTATGGAGGAAACCAAGGCAGCATCTCACATCGGTTGCTACCCCAAGGTGAATGCCATCATGGACACTTGTGATCGTGGTTCGGAGCCTCTCCTAAGATCCACTCTTAGATATTACTGCACTGCCCACATCAACCCTTGCCCTTGGCTGGGGATCAGCTTCCCTTGGCACAGCATATGCTGCTGACACTGCCTGTGGGACCTCCAGCACTGCCAGACTCTGGTGTTTCAACTACTTCCCAGCCCTGGCCCCAACAAGCCCACCTATCCTCATGTAGCCAGCCACCTGGCCTCATGGCCATACCAAGCCCGAGACCTCAGGTTTGAGTCCTGATGATTATTACACCAGGAGGTGGATGCATCTCCTTAGCATGTGACAAGAGCCCAACACACCAGCTGGGTTACTCCGAGGTCCCTCCTGGGCCATGTCCACCCACAACTCCAAAAAAGAACAGGCTACTTTGCCCTACAGCAGTGTCAGGGCAAAAGCGCTGTGAGTCTGTCAGGGTACAAACCTCAGCAGAGCTGCCTAGTGTGCTGCTGCTGCATACGGAACCAGTGCCAATGTCTGGAGGAAGAGCAGAGAATGTGACAGCATTATATGAAAACCAGAAAAGGAAATGCTCTGAACACTTCACCCAGCATAACCAAACATATGATTACTTATCTCAAGGTTAGGGCAGACAAAGTGGTAAGCATTGAACACAACCTGATGCAGGTATCGATGGTTTCCTTTAATATAGCACAGCCCTCTGCTTTACATAGACCAGCCTGCACAAAGACCCAGGAGCTCCAGTTCCTCTTTCTCTGTCCCACTGAGGTGGAACAAGAAGGTCTCCTTTCAGATGAGCCCTTGGGCCATGTGGCTTGGTCCAGAACGGTGGTCTGTCCTAAGCTCATGGACACCAAGGAACCTATTGCTGAGGGGGAATGTGTCTTCTCTCCCCTTATACCCAGTTCCAGCGTGAAGCATTGCATTACTCTGGGCCATTTCATTTTGACATTTATGCCTGTGCTTTTGAATCTTCTGTCTTCCTTCTTCTCCCTCCTACTGCCGCAAGTTTATTTTTCAAGGTGTGCAGAGCTGAAGGCTCTTTTGCCTGTCTTTTGCATTTGGGCTGCCTTTGGCAGTGACACAAACATACAGCTGTCTTCCTAATGGTCAGGAGGCAAGTGCATGAGGAGCTGTACCCAAAGGAGAAGCAGACTAGCAGGACCCCCTCACTTTCCAAGCCCATCAACTGCTGGAGTGAGAGGCAGGCACTGGAACAGCTTGGTGTTGGACGGCTGCCATTCTGGGTCACCATGCCAGGGCCATTCTCACCAAGCTGTGACTATCTTTTCCCATTAAAGGTCAAAACCAACCCATTGCTCAAGCCCTTTTCCAAATTTCCCTCATTCTGAAGTGACGCAATGAAGTGGCCTGTCATGACTTACTGGCTGGGGAAGACCTCTCATTTCCGAAGCCTAGTTTTTACATGTTGTTAATTCAGACCAGGTGACACATTATGAAGAGACTCAACTTCAATACAAATTGGCCCAGTGTCATTCATTTCAGGGTATTTTTATTCACTGAACATTGGAAGTAAATGTATATTTGTGCTATTCAGACTGGAAATACATACTAAAGAGATGAAAAATAAGTGATCTGGGCTCTGATGGGAAAAGTTTGAGCCTCTATCTCTATTAATAGAAAGAAAAAATATTCTTTTTGATTATAAAGAACATTCACTTTTGGTAACAGAGCAATCCGCAATAAAACCTCATCTTGTGTTTGCAAACATCTGAACAACTCTCCTTAAAATGCAGAAAGTGCATGCAGTCCCACTCTTTTCTATGCACTCCCACATGTGTCTTGTGATCTGGACAAACAATTTTACACCACTGTTCAGTCATTCTCAGTTTGAAAAGAATCAAACAGTGTTTGCAGACTTATTCGTCCTGTAAATTTAAGTCCCTTTTCCTTTAATTCTAATGCTGTTAACTCTTCCTCAGGGGAAGATCTGTGCTTGCATAGCATTGAAGTCAGGTGCATGTTGTACATAAATTCCAGGACACAATGTCTAGCTTGCAGGTACTAAACAAGCATGCTCTCAGAATACAGTAACTAACTATAAGCTAAGAATAATACAACTTACTATGCATGTAATATGCATAGAAAAATATGACTAGCTGTAAACTGACTATCCTGTATCTACTCCATAATAATATATACAGTAAGTTGTTAAAATGGCCTTGAGGCAGCAATGGGTGTTGAGAGCTGTTCCTGGGTGATGTCTCTGTCCCCATCTGGAGATAGAGGTTTTTCCATCTTCCCTCTTCCTCCTTCTTTGTCAAAGCTGCTCTGCCTGCTTCATGGTGTGAGTTCTCTCTCACCACACTCCCTTGTAGCAGTTCTGGAAGAGCAGGCAGTGAAGTCACTGGTAGCACTGGTCCCCCAACACCAGGGGGATCCTCCTGAACTCTGCCCCATGGAAGCATCCTCAGGGCCAATTGCTGTCCTTGACTGGGAGCAGGGACTGAATGCTGCCCTCCTCGGGACCCTTCTCCTGGGCCGTGTCACTTCCCAGTAAGGCTGCTCCTGTACCAGAAAAGTGCTCTCGGCCTCCCTGTAAGGGTCATGGCCTCTTGCTCAGGGTACATCTCCTACTATCTGGAAGGTCGTGACCAAAAGATGTTAATGGGTACAGGACCTAGGACTGACCCCGAAGGGTCTGACAGCAGCCTGGTGTGGAGGGCTGTGTAGGCCATGCCACACCCTTACCCCCACAGTGGGCTTTTGGAAGGCCCAAATCCAAAATCTATTTTGTTTTCTTAGTATAAAACAGACACCTCAAGAAACCAGACTCCTTTAGTATTTGCTTCTGACTAATTTAAAAGTCTTTTTCTGGCCAATAAAAGTGACATTTTTTTCATACAGAATATAGGCTTCACTACTCCTACTTCAATCGATGACAGCATCTTTTCAAAGGAATTTACCTAATCATAGCTCTTTTAACTAAATCAACAATGCAGTTGGATAATGCAGAGCTAGTTAAATCAGAGCATCTTAAACCAGTACTGCTGAAATCAGGTAGTTTTGAGATACCTCCAATTTACTAGTCAAAAACAGTGAGAAAACTACAGAAAGGAAATCCACAATAAAAAAGTCTGTGCTTTGAAAGAACTAATAATAAAAATGCCAAATTCTTTAGGAGAGGTCAATGAGTTGCACTGTGGCAAACAGCTTCATGCAGCATTAGACATGGGGTCTCTCAAGACTGGAGACAGAAAAAGAAATAATGTCTCCAACAAAAAGCCCCATGCCTTTTTTTCAGGACTATGACTGCAACTCAGTAGAGCTTTGGATGACACCTGGTCAAAACTACTGAACACCTTTGGCAGTGATGCAACCTCTCATCACAATTTGCTTATCCCACTATCACATGCAGAGTTTTGGGTGTTTCCTTCCATTTACAGTTCATTACCACTAAAATTTCATATTTGCACTGCTCAATATTTCATACTCCCAGTTGAGTTATTTGTGGTGGACTGAGGGCTTCCAAATACCAACTCATGTTTTTCCTCTGCACTACCCTTTCACAGGCAGGGCTGTAAACTCATTTGAGACCTTCTTTTGCCT
The DNA here is from genome assembly GCF_965231255.1 of Vanellus vanellus. Classification (NCBI taxonomy): domain Eukaryota; kingdom Metazoa; phylum Chordata; class Aves; order Charadriiformes; family Charadriidae; genus Vanellus; species Vanellus vanellus. The sequence goes on along the minus strand of NC_138905.1, from coordinate 78,456,800 downwards.
CTATGTTAATAATTATTCATCTAAAAATGTAATTGGAGAGCCTGGTGTACCACTGATCCATGGTTTCTTCTAGTCAATAAAGTGTGATGATATTCCCTGGCCTTTTCATATTGCAGTTAGCATCAAAAGTACCATCATAAAGCTAACCTTGCAGAGGATGCAAGAAAGTAATGAAACTATAATTTCCTGCTGCCTTGTAGCCTCTGAGCAATTCAGTATGAACTGGGGAGAAGGGGAAAGAAAACACCCATCAAACTACTTTGCTGTAAATATATGTTAAAATAAGACTTTTTTGTTGGGCCTTAAATTTTTGACGTTTGCATGAAAACATGTCCCACATGACACGGAAATTATCTTGGATGCTTGCACAGTTCAAAATTTATGAAAAACAGGGTTGTTCAAAATGATGTGAACACTGTCAGTATCAAAGCTAAAGGTTCTAAACTTTCATTCGTGCATAGCAGATGGAATGAACAAGGACTAAGAAAAGGTTCGGTTTGGCTGTGTCCAGCCATGCCAGTTACAATTCTGAAGAATGGCAGAGTATCACATAAATAAAATTTGCTAATTATGCTAGATTGGGAAGAACTGGAAAAACACCGAAGTTAAGGAAATAACAGGCAAGGAATCCGAGAGTCTTGTAAAGGACAGGACGGACTTGCCAATAGATATGATCATTACCTACAATCATTTGAAGCACATAACCATCAAGAGTAAAATCCCAGCACCTTGAAGTCAACAGAAACATTCCTACTAATGAAAGTGAAGCCACAAATTGAGCCTGAACATGAAGATTAATTTCTCATTAGGCCAAGAGGTCTAACAAGGTAAGGAAAAGAGAATTCACTCAGAAATGATGAGATGGTATCAGGCAAAACTTCCTGCTAGTGATATATATGAGACTGCAATATGCTCTGTGAAGGGAAATACTAAAATCTTAAAATGGACTGGGCTAAGTGCTGGAAAATACACTGTCTTGGTAAATCTTTCCATAGCAACAGATTGGCTTAGGAGGTTGAATTATTCCTTCATATTTCTAAACTTGTTTGACAAATGTAAAAGAGAAAAGTTTCTAGGATTTGCTCCTAAGTTTATATACAGGCTCCAAAATAAGTGGCGTAATTTTCATAGATTATTTCAGTCCGTGTATATACATAGTACCCAGCACACTAAAAAGCAGGCACTGACTTAGGTTTGTACACTGAATCACAACAAAGTTTTACTCTGGCCTTCAAATTTCAGATTTTGACTCATCCAGGTTTTCAAAAAATGCTGCTGCTAACCCAAACAGATTTTGATGCTTCATTTTGTTGTTCCCAGCTCCAGCCAGCTGAAATGGTCATTGCTGTGTACAGAAAAATGTTGCATGCTACATGTTGAGGATACAAGGATCACATGGAAAACTAGGGACAGATTAGTACTGCTGGAATAAAATATTTCACAACAGTTTTCTGAAGTAGTCAGGATGGCTGCAAAAAGCCTGCACAGGGGAAAAAAAAATCTGTTCTGAAATGGAAACTAGTTACCAGCATTTAGATGAAAACAATACACATAGGAAAACAAAAAAAAAGAATGAAAAAGAAAAAAATTGGAAAAGATTTGGACAGCATGTCTGTCCGCATTCCACAGAGGATGGTTTATGAGCCATCTCTATCGCCTGCCTGTGCACTACTCCGAGACATAATTTCACACGTTTTTAAGGTCCATGGCTCAGGACTTGGGGATGTTAGCCATATGGAGAGTTTTGCCACGTGGCTTATGGAATGAAGGAGGCCCGTTGCCCCATTGAACACATCACATCTGTATTTCCATCCTTCTTCCTACTTCCCCTCTCTACTAGATACATCGGGACACCCCTACCCCCCAAAAAAAGTAAAGCAGAATCTGATTGTTCTTTGGGAAGTTATGTTTTCTCAAGCTAGACAGACGGATCTCATTACATGCTGTTTTCCACATTTCAAGTACTTGCAGCCAAAATGTCCATTAATCAAATTAGGAGAAACAAAAATGCTGTCCTGCAAGTGCTAATTATAGTCCTCAGCCTCCTGAGGTCTACAAAATCTCTCTTTTGCCGAGTCTGACTAGAATAATATTTTCTGTACTTCTTGCTTGATGCAGGACTGCATGTTGTAAAAAAGTAATGTATTTTTAATCTAAGAAGAAAACTCCCTGCTCAGAAAAGAAAGAAATTCCAAGTCTCGTCAAGGGGTGGTTTACCACTGACAGCACTGGGCATCTGAACAGCTGTTTAATTCCTCTGCTATAGTAATTCTGAAAAAATAGAAGTAGAACTGCATTTTCCTACAGGCCTACTGCAGATCGATTAACTTTTGCTGCTTGGAGCCAGGATCACAGAATTAAGAGAAGGCACTGAAGCAATGTAAAAAACTCATACCCGCAAACCTGCAAATTTAGTTATGTCATGTCTGGTATTACAGGTGAGCTGACGTATTTTCTGCTAATTACATTATATATTCATAAATAAGAGCTTGAAATGGTTTGTTTTTAAAATCAGTGACAAACTGATTACTAACACTTTCTAAGTATTTAACACGCTTAGAAAATCTGCCTTTGAATTTGCAAACTTTTACAATGTCTTGAGTGTGGATCACACCCATGAGACAGTTCCTTCAGCCCTAGGACTTACATGTACTTGAAAATTTGAAGTGTTTAGAAAATTTTTCATGTTGTCTCACATCTTGTTTAACTGAAATCCAGAACTACTGACAATTTTAGAGATTAATTCACCTCAGCAGGCTCAGGATGCTACACGTCCAAAAAGCCCCTGCCTTCCTATATTGCATGGAAACAGAAAATGCGAACCCAATACCTGGAGATAAGTGGGTTTGAACACAACAGGCTGGAAGGTTATGAGCCGTGTAACCCAGCAAATAGGAGCTCACATGAGGAATAGTTTTCTTGATGCCACAACACTGATAGCAGACTTTGACTTCTGTCAAATTTTCTTCCTGCTACATGCTGAGAAGAAAGCTTTCTATTCCTCTGCTTATATAAAGGTATTCATTGTAGTGGAACTGAAAGGCAGATCTAAACAACTACAGTAAAAACTGAAGCAAATCACGGGGCCCCACAGTTTATGAGATCTGGAAAGGCACCAAGCTTTTGTAAACAAATACAATTTATTAGTCTTGCATTAGCAAACAACACATCATAGTTAGCATTGCAAAATACTCTGTAGTTGTAACTTACTGTTTTCACTTCCCTAAAACTGTCTTCAAAGGATCAATTTTACATAAAAAGTTTCTTAAGTTTAAGGAATATTTTATCTCTTATATTTGAACTTGTATTTTAGCAAATTATACCTTCAAACAATTCTATTTCAAACTTTTAAGTGCTTGCCAAAGCATGCTAAGCTAGCAAGTAACCGAGAGAATGAACCCTTGGATGCGTTAAACATTAAAAAGAGATGATTTTTGCAGTTGGCATTAACTGTAAAGCACTTGCACCAAATTAGAAAAAAGGCAGAAGGACCTTCCCACCCCACACCCCTCAACCAAAGCCCATAGCCGAATATCGCTTAGAGAGAAAAACTCTAACTATGTGAAGCATATGAAAGGAGTTGTCCAAAAATAGTTGAAAGTGGCAGAGGTGGCAAAGATGTGTGTTCCTTCAGCCCATTCTGATGATGCATGGGGGATACACACCAGCTGAAACAACACAACAGCATGCAAACAAGCAAGATGCCAAAAGTCCAAATGTAGTCACAAGAAGCTACAGACTTGCACAGCACAACACAAAAGAAGAAAATTAAACGTCCACAAGTAAAACCAAGCTAAAATGATGAGACTGCACGTTCCCAGTATACCTACAGCAGCTTAAATTGTAAGCAGACTACCTGGAAAAGAGGCTGAGATTTCACTCAATGCTTACAACACCGACGTTAGTGAGGACAGCTGAAATAAGTGAATTCTATAACTTAGTGGCACTAAAACTGGTACAAATGAGTCATAGAACGGATGCACAAGGGAAACCAAAACACGTACCCACAACAGGCAATGCACTGTCACATCCTTGCAAGAGTTGCAAAAAGATTATCAGGATGTTTTTGCGTAAAGAAGATAGCTTCCAAATACATTTCAGCTGGGATAAAATGTTTCAGATGGTTAAACAGCTGCTGCTGAAATTAACAATTACATGCAATGAAGTAAGTAATGGGAGTAATAAAACCAACAGAATAATTAGAAATCTTTCCTAAAGTGCCATGGCCCACGTTAACAGCATGTTAGATATTAAGGAGTCAGGCAGCTTCACCTTTCCAAAGATCAAGCAATTCTGTGCCCTAAAAAGAGCTCCTTGCCAAAAGTCAAAGGAGTATTGTGTAACTTGACCCAGAATATTGTCAGGAGTTCACGCCAGAGTTACTGGAGAAAAAATACAGTTATATTATACAGTTATATTATACATCAGATTTTGACACCACTCAGTAGATACAGCTGGTTGAGAGTGTTGTTTAGAGATCAAATTGCCAGCAGAAGACTATCAGAATTGCCAGGAAGATATGTTAATAGGCCTCACAGGGATCAGCATCATTGTTTATCACATTCTTGTCTAAAAACATGGGACAAAAAGGAGCAGAAGATACAGAAGGTCATGATCATAGTACCATTTCTCCCACAAAAGTGCCTGCGGAACTACCCAAAAGCTGAAGAAAGAAGAGGTGCTCTCATAATTAGCTCATAATTAGTTTAAATAAACACAACCCCTAGTAACAGCAACAAATTGGTAGCAAGACTATTTCATCAGAAGCTAAAGGAGACTCAAGTGGGAGGTAACATCTCTCACATAGAAGAGCAGCTTATACATCTTGATCACTGCTGTCAAAACAGCCAGTCAAAATAGCAAAGGGGTACCTGTAAAAAAGTTGTACACCCAAGGTCCGATTAGTATGTCCAAACAGATGATTTGAGGAAAAGAAAAGCTATTTTAAATTGCCACAGTGATTTTATAAAAGCCATCTCCCATCAAATGCCCTTGATGCATACTCTTCAGCTGTCAATGCTCCACCTAAGAGCATTACCACTTTCTTACCAGTACCTACACGCAGCGCAGAAATAAAGCAGTTGCACAGGCATAAGATAAGTTTTATGTGATGCCCTTAAACAAGCCAGTTCTATGCCATTTTCATAGCAGGAGTCAGAATGAATCATTTATAATGCAGATTTCCATGAGTTCATGTCCAGAATGGCATGCTACTAGGTCAAAATGCCTATTTGTCTTTCAAGAATACTTGAACTGTTTGAAAAAAAAATGAGCAAACAAGACAAAGACCGTATAAAAGAGCTGTGAGAGACAGACCACTCATAACTCTTGACATACTGGAGTGTTTCTAGAGTTGAAGAATTTATCTTGATAAGCAAATCATGATTCAAGATCCCGGAGACAAAGCCAAATGTGGGAAGTGCAGGCCAACTCTTTTTCCAGGAGACCTTTACACAAAGCAGAAATCGTCTTTTCCACTGAAAACTGTCCAAGCGATTTCATTACTCTACTTTTCTTCTCAGATGTCTAGGAACCAGGAGCTGTACTGTCCATGACTACTACAGTGCTCACTCATTATGGACAAAGCAATGACATATCCTACCTGATGTAATTGCCAACCAGTACAGTTTTGCAAGACAGACAGATGGACAGCTTTTTGGTAGTATTTTCTAGGAAGTAGGAACTAAGTCACGTCCTCTCACCCCTGAGGTGTTGTCAGTCACAAGGCTACAACAAAACTGAACTGGCAGTTTTAATGACCTCATTTTTGAAAGCTGTAGGCTGATCTCTTCTAGGAAGAAGACCAATATTGCAGATTGTTTGATGAAAACGAACAAATATACTTCGTTGCCTGTAGGAGAATTACTAAACTAGCATCGGTGGCTTGCTCATCAGGGAAGAGTAGCAAAGAGGTCTGTGCTGTGCACAGTACACTAACGAACAAGCAAATCTCTCCAAAATCTTACTTTTCAGTTATGTACACAGGCTGAAACAGAAATATTATAATCCATGAAATATATATGCAGTTTAATCTGATCACTTATTGCAATCCATGAAATATACATTCAGTTGAATCTAACCACTAGAAAGCAATGAACAGAAAATGAAGAATGAAGATACAAGGATCAAATATACTGAAGAACTACAGAGCTGCAAATGCCTGCCGTGACTGTGGCATAGGCGGCTACCCATAACTGTCACTATAGATCAAGCATATAGATGCAGTTCCAATTTCAGCCTTCCATCATACAAAGAAGCAATGCCCAGAGATGAAGTCAGAGCAAAATTCTTTCTGACTCATAACTACCTAGAGCACTGGACCAGGGTACTGGATATGTCCATAATCATTTCAGCCCTGCTACTGATGTGTTGGAGCCTGGAAAGTTGCCCATCTCTAACCCGTGGAGTTATATTGGTTTCAAGCACAAGATGCTCTGAAATCTGCTGATGAAGACTCGCATGTTGTAATTCTGAGTTCTGACAGTACAAAAAAACCTATTGTAAAATGCTCTGTTCACACTTCTTTTGAATATCCACAAAAATAGAAGAAGATTTAAAGTCTATGAACTTCTTATTAAGAAGTATGCCATTTGCAAGTTTTGATTTTTTTTTAAACAAAACGCACACAGAATTCATTTTTCACAGAGCCCAGGTAAGCTTTCCCTGTACTGTAAGCTCTGTGCATTTCATTGTTTCCCAGCTTGTGGCTACATCTGGAACAGTTTCCACAAGACAAAAGAAGAGATCAGAAACTGCAATGCTTCGTGTTTTAACAGCGACACTAGCTTGGCTCCATTGCTCACATCCATTATTTTCTCCTCCTCCTTTTCCACACTTCTCTAGTGTGGAAACACCTTTTCATCTTTGCTGAAAGCTCACGTTGTTCACGGCTCAGAGACCAGTTTTCTCTTTGAATCACAGAGCACTGCTGCGGACACAGCTATTTCTTAGGGAATGTTACAAAAAGTGGACACATGCGTCTCTCTCAGATGGGGTAGTAATGATCTGCAGCACAGACAGTTTTTCCTTTTTGCAGAAACTTCAGCTGAGTGTTTCCGCTTTCTCCTTAGAACTACTGCCTCATGCCTTTTCTTGGTCTCCATGGCTTCTCTCCAGTGTGAACACTTTTCTCTCTGCTCCAGTGCCAGTCCAGTGCTGCTCCTCAAGGATGTGGCTAGGCAGTACATGCAGTGCCTTGCAGATACTGGGGACAACTTCACACTGACCAACCACTGGCTCTGGGAGAAGTCGAGTCGCAGCAATGCAGCATTCAGACGAGGCCACTGCCTCAGCATCTCCCCAGGCTCTCCCGCAGTTTTTGCCACCTGTACCCACAACGTTATTACAGAGGGTGAGGAAGGGGTAGGAAGAAGGCAGGACCAACAACTTTAGAAAATAATCAATAGCCTTCACTGGAATCTATGAACCCACCTTTTCTTAGCCAAGTCCCTCCTTTCTCCCAGAAATTTGACCCAGTTGTAATAAATGCAAAGCCATTTGTTGCTTCAGAAATCTCTGTTTACAATTTAAATAATTTGTATCAGATCAGTAAAATTATCTAGGAACACAGAGGAGAAAAAAGAATATTAGTGGAACTGTATGTGTAAGCGGTCAGGGATTTGAGTCACAGCTGCACAACTGATGTGACATAGTCGGCATGAGCAGTCTAGCCAAACGATCTGTTAACATAGCTCTTCTTATAAGAGCTATTAGAAAAAAAAAAAAAAAATTAGTCCAAAAAGATTCTAGGTACTTTCTCTTGCCTTTTTTTTTTTAATTTGACATTTCTGAAGAAAACACGAGGTCATATGTAAAATTCAATCACAATACTCTTTTGAAATGTAGAAAGAACAAATAGGAAAGAAAACAGACAATTGACAAACAAACCTGATGCCGTTATTCTTCTCTAAGTTCAGCAAAATCTTCTCAAATATTGTAAATTAACACTTATCTGTATTGTCTTTCCTTACAGTATCTCAACAGGCTTTCACAAACAGTAAACAATAGGATGTCTCAGCATCTTAATGAAATTCATAAGGAATCAATAAAAATCTTCACACATTCGGCAGAGCTAAATACATCCATTTCTTGGATGGAATACGGCACGCTTCAGCATGTAATATTACAGCCCATCTAGTGAAAAGGAAGAATACCATGTCCTATTGAAATTTAAAAGGTAAGGCATGTAGGAAGTTTACATTCACTCTTGCTATTATTATGTGTTTAGGTAGCTAATGTTAACATTCCTGTTATTAGTAATGACTACAAAATCTCAGTTCTAGTTTCACTCTGGAAGACTAACCCCTGGCACCAGAATGAAAATATCATTCAGGAATGACTCTGGTGGAATCTGTGTCACTGAGAATACATCCCGCAAGCACAGGTAATGTCCCAGGACCTCACCTGTCCATCCCAGCCTGCTTATGCATATTCTAGACTGTCGTTCAAGACGTGAGATCATATATGCTTCCCAGATCCTCCATCAGGAACCCCGGGTCTGATTAGGCTACCATATCTTTATTCCAACCCTCCTGTGATTGCTTTCATCACATGGTTTGACTTCTCCCCACTGCAAAAGTCAGACTTACCTTCATTCGACCATCATTAATGGGTCAAAGAGGAGTAGATATAATCTGCTAATCAGGCTGGGAAAAAACTGGGTCAGTTGACCTTAGGCTAAACTTCCCAACCATAAGCACACAAAAATGGAAGCTCCTTAGAGAGATACAATCTATTAATCTCCTTTCCATCTTTGGGACAAAATGTGCAATTTAGACCTCCAAGCTTGGTGTAAAATGGCAATGAATAGCCATGCCTCACTGCTCGCAGCATGGGGGCATTCTTTTTTCAGTGGAACAAAAAATGGGGAGTAAGGCATGGTGATGCTCTGTTCCCATCATGTTTGAAGATAAGGGATATGAGGAAAATACATGTGCATACACACACAAACATAGCTAATACTGGAAAAATAAGCTTTGGCTTTAGAAAGCTTCCTGACTTCACCTAGAAGTGCAGAGGCATCACAAAAGTCACGTACCTTCTTGTGGAACACATCTTATCTTGGGATGATATATAAGGTATATGACGAAGAGCACAGTGCACCGGGAATGTAGATAAAACACTCATTCATTCATTCTGTTGTGAACTTTGTAGCTCACAAAAAAATAGGATTGTATTCCTTGCCCTCTTCCTGATGCTACAATGTATGAGATGATGTCTGTTTACAGGTTAGAGGAAGCACAGCTCCAAATAGATTCCGAAGTAGCCACGCTGTGAAGTGCAGATCCATTTCATATGCTCACTCTGTTTAGTCATATGTTATTTTTATATTGAGTTAGAATGAAATCTGTCCTAAAAATCATTGATGTGCTGTTGCTGCTGCAAATGTGGTAGTATGCTGACAGCACCCTTCAAAACGTCCCTGAAAAGGAGCAAGATGTAGGAGGAAAGAGTAAATTAGAAGGCTACAAAAGGACAAGAAGGTGACAGGTGGTCCAAGAAAGTACTGAGAACGTTCATATGTGCCGCAGCATAATTTCTTTCACTGTAATGAAGACGAAACTTGTAGCATGTGATCTGCTCTGTCCTTCTGAGATGCAATCGCGGCCAATACTAAGATCCCCATTGACTTCAGGAGGATGAAGATTTTACCCCAAGCCAATTTACATGACATGTATTTTGAGCAAAGTGGAACCAAGAACAATAGAAAATTACATGTCCCTAGCATTAAGCACCTAGAAGGGATCCCCAGCCACCTTAGAAGGACCAAGGAATAACCATCTCGCTTTTACATCAATGCACGTTAGATGTGTCTTAATTAGAAATCATGGCAAGAAGAATACTCTGGGAAAAATAAATTCCACATGGCAACAAGAGACATAAACAAAACTTTTCAAATTAAAATCTTCTAAATGTTTTCTTCTTTCTGGTTTCAGAACCCCATAAATACAGTCTGCCAAACTTGTAGAAATCATTTTGTGCACTCATAAAAACTTGGTTGGCTTTTCTCTTGTGTATATATCCCTATTTAATTTAGCTTGGTGTAAACTTAGGATGGGAAAACACAAATTATTTGCATCATGAATATATAGAATATGGAAAGTAATCACAACAGCTTTTCTAAAAAAAGAAAACTGAAAGAGAAATATATGAGGAGAATAACATTGGATAGAATTTGTACAAATGAAAACTGAGAAGGTATTTGCTTCCCTAAAAATAGAAACTATTCTGATGAGAAGACCGAAATATTCTCAGTTTTATTCTGGCTTTTTGACTTGTTTTAATATCAAGAATGAAATATTGCACCCTCCAAATGGCACACGGTATTTAACATTGCACTACTTGTTACATTTTCTATATTTTCCTCATACAAAACAACCCAGAAGCAACTGAGAAAATAACATAAGGCAATACAGGCAGAAGTACTATCTTATCAAATTGAAATATGAGCTATCAGAGAAAGAAAATTTATATTTGCTAAGATTCAATAAAAATGGCAAGTCCTGTGAAATAATTTGAATGCCTATTGAAGTCTTTGTCTTTTTGTTATTATTCTCTTTTCTGTCTATTCCTTGCTTGATTCGGGTTTTCACATCTCATAAGTTGATGCTTAATGAGATGTAAGATATCCCAGATAGATAATAAAATGCGTATTAGATTATTCGGATTATAATAAATAATGTGTAGGAAAGTCCTTGGGAGAGATTTTTGAAGACAACACTTTTGCAATCTGTGCAGCATCTCCTGCATTTTGATCAGGCCAAAATTACACAAGTACCTTCTCCCTGCTGTTAGATGGGGCCAATTGGGGGATAATACCCCATTAGAAAAAAAAATTGCTTACGCCAGTCTTGTAACACTCTTTTCCTTGCCAACAGGAGACAGGGGCAACTACCACGGGGCTTTCCACTCCCCTCGTACCTGTTCCTGCCTGTCTGCAAGCCCTCACCCCTGGCACACACGGGGAAGCAAAAGCAGCACAGATGCCTGCACAGTGAAGGCTGCAGCAGAAGAGGAAGGCACTGGAGGTGGGTTACCTGCAAGAAGTTTATTCAGGCCATAAGAAAGCATGTCGGGATGCTAATAAGTTACTTAATGCGGATCCAAAGTGTGGCACGTAGCAGGTTTTGGGAAATAGAAGGTAACGTGTATACCTAGGTCTGGGGTGTTGCCAGACCAAAGAAATCTGGTAAGGCCTTCTGAAGTATTTCTTCTTATGGTTGATTAAAAAAGGATGTTTTCTGTGAAGTTATAATGAAAACCAGCCTTTTTGCAATACATCCTCCCCCCCCCCTCCCCCCCCGCTTTACTCTTAAAAAAAAATCATGGAGATATTACCATTGCTCTCTGATTGCAGATTGCAGTAACTCTTGTTTTAGAACTTTTTCATGGTAATTACATTTTCCTACTGAACAAAATTAAATTCATTATTCTTACTTTTCCAGAGGTAAGCTGAGGTATTTAATGCTAACATGAAACTTACAGTAAATGTGAAGTATAAATGACAGTACATGATCCACAGTAGTATAAAACAGGAAGCAAGACCAATTTTATAGCGGACTTCTGGACTTCCTCTCCTTCTTCATTTTTACTCACATCTCAGATGCTAGCCAGATAAATTTGCACCTCTCTTCAAAACTTTTCCTTCACTGTCTGTTAATAAAACATGGCTGTCTCTAATTTGTTAAACTGCTTTTGTTTAAAAAATCTATAGCTTGAATGTGATACAGGCTTATAAATTTGTTTTTCTTATTTTCTACCACAAAATTTTCACATAAGTAAGACAAGACGTCTCATGAGACATTTTATAGCCACTGTGAGGTTAGTAGTTTTTATTTAAAGAAAATAATAAAATATTTCACTATAAGCCATCATTTACGTAAAGACCTAGTCAACCATTTTATAATTTTTTGTCCTTGTTTAACTACAGCAAGCTGTTTGCTTTATGATCCCCCATAGCCTTGGGAATATTTACTACTGCAAGTTTCCTATTCCTTTTATGTTCCTGAAAGGAGCCTTCTGAAGTCTGGTCCAAGGAGTCAACCAGTGAATTCATTAATCCCGCCCCTGCTTGTAGGTTAAATAAACATTGCATTCAGGGGTGAAAAAGCAGGATGTCTTCATCGAGGCAATGTGAAGTTTGCATGTTATCCTGTCTGGGGACATTAAACAGCTCTGCTAATCTATAATACTAAAAGATACTGAGAAGACTTAAAAATTGGGTGGCATGAAAATGGTGAGGAAAGATTTAATGATTTATATCCTGTTTCGTGTACATTTAGAAAGAGAAAGAGGGAATAATGTGAAAACATACATTCATAAATAATTCTTTTGCCAAAGAAAATACAATTTTTTCTTGAGGATTTTTTCTTTTTCTCTGCTATTCAACTATTCTTCTATAAACACAAAACAGACCTTTGGGGAAAAGGGACGGGATTTTGTGGGGTCTTTTAAGGAGGGGGCAAATATTTCAATCTTTCTCTGGCATAAAACCAATAAAATGGTATGTCTTCCAAGCTATGAAGATATTCCCAAACAAGAATAATGCTGGCACTAGGTATCAGTTCATAAATAAAGACAGACTGTAATAACACCTCAAATTCAACTGTTCACACCCAAAGAGGAGAGAAAAATAACTAGTAGGAATTACTACATATTGCCAAGTCAAAGGACTGAAATCACAGGAGGCCTCATAAAGGTCATGAGTAAACAAAATACAATGGAGTAAAACAGGTTTCAGCTTAAGGTCATAGTTCTGAGCTTTTCAAGATTCATATTAGCAAGTTCTTCTCTACAACCATGCAAATTAGAAAATTTTATTTGTAAAGAAAAGTTCACGTTGCCATATTACCTGTGACACTACAAAAATGTCATCCTTGTAAGATGTCATGTATTATCTAGACAGGGGTAGGGCTTGCTATATACGTAGAATCTCTCATTAAGAACCTTATATATCACACATACCCTGGCAAGAAAACAGCTCTTTTACATAATTGGGAAGAATTTCTCTTGAATTCTTTTCCATGAATAAAAAATGCATGCTTTGATATTCACAACTCACAAAAAATTCTCCAACTCTAGCACCTGAAAATGGGTAAGGAATTAGAAGTAATTCAGTCCTTTCAAAAACATGTTTCCCTCAGCCACTGTTCAAAGGTGTCAAGAGTCAGACACAGCCTTTGTGTAGAAGGAAGACCAAGCAGGATGCAGACAACCCATTTAAGACACATGATGAGTGGAATTCATCAAGCCGATGCAATGGACACGTATAGCAGTTCAATATGTGTACTTGGTCTGATGCAATCTTTTAAGGAGGCAGAGCCTCAGCTGGTCTACAGCTGTAGTTCAGCTGAAGGTCCCTGGAAGGGACAGCAGCACCCTTCACAACCCTGCTCCTGCTTCTGAACTCAGCTACCAAAAAGTGTTGCTGAGGGGCCTTGAGTACTTTTTGCAAATGTAACTTGTTTCATGGTTTCACGGAGTTTTCAGAGTTAGAAGGGACCTCTAGAGATCATCTAGTCCAACTCCCCTGCTAAAGCAGGATTGCCTAGAGCACATTACTCAGGACTGCATCCAGGCGGGCCTTGAAAATCTCCAGAGAAGGGGACTCCACAACCTCCCTGGGCAGCCTGTGCCAGTGCTCTGTCACCCTCACTGTAAAGAAGTTTTTCCGTGTATTTGAACGGAACTTCCTGTGTTCTAACTTGTGCCCATTACCCCTCAGTCCTGTCACTGGGAACCATTGAAAAGAGCCTGGCTCCATCCTCCTTCAACCCACCCTTTAGATACTTGTATGCCATAATAAGGTCTCCCCTCAGCCTTCTCTTCTCCAGGCTAAAGAGTCCCAACTCTCTCAGCCTTTCCTCATAAGGGAGATGCTCCAAGCCCTTAATCATCCTAGTTGCCCTTCGCTGGACTCGCTCCAGCAGTTGCCTGTCCCTCTTGAACTGGGGAGCCCAGAACTGGACACAGTATTCCAGTTGTGGCCTCACCAGTGCAGAGTAGAGGGGGAGAATGACCTCCTTTGACCTACTGGCCACTTCTATAATTAATTCTCTCTGTGCACCCATCTGAACCCAGGACTAGTATTCACACAAGCAAATGAAACCGCTGCACCTGTGAGCAGTTGGTCATTTTGTACATGATGGCATATGACAAATTGCTTTTGAAAATGAATCCTTTGCAAAGTTTTGTTTTCAAAACTGTTATAAAGGCTGAACTAAAGGCTGGTGTTGAATTTTCATGGGTTTAAATTGATCATGTTCTGGTTGACCACAGAGATTGTCATGATGATTTTGGTTTTTATAACCCATCCCAGTTCTTGATCTTAATGCTTAGTAGGGAATTTGGAGTGACTGTAGACACCTGAGAACCTCAATTAGGAACAGAATAACATTTACTAAGTTTTTTCTCTCCTTTTTGCATAGAGGCTGCACATGTAGTATGACTGAAATGAGGCAGCCACGAGGCTATGCAAAACATTACACAGGCATAATTCATATTTCATGAGATCCTTCACCAAGAAGGGAATGGTTAAAGGGAAGAGTAAGTTATATTAAATATTTAAGAATCTGCTACATTCCATAAAAGCATTAGCAATGCAGTAAGCAGCTAGTAGATGCTTATCATTGCTCTTGTGCTCTTAAATTACTCTTTAACTATTCAGATTAGAATAAAAATAATGCAGACAGCAGAAAGCAAGCAGTGGGATCTAACAATGGAGAAGAATGAGGTCATATCTTCTGAGAAAGAAAATTATTGTTGAGCAAATAATTGCTATTCCTAGATAAAAAGCTAACCAAGTGTATTTTTTATTTAAATAATGAGTTCCTTGACAGATAATCAAGTCAAAGGATCCAACAGAGTCCAAATACTCCACCAAAAGTCATTAACACTTTTGCTTCTATTTCACTTGAGCTTTTTGCAGAATGGAGACATGACAGGTTCTGTTGTGTTTAAAAACATCCTTGTTTTAATGGGAACCTTTGCAGTATCAAATACCAAAAATAACAGTTTAGGTTTTAATATTGATTTAGTCATCTTTTCCTCAATTAATCAAACTTTGTACTAATTCAGCTTTTCCTAACTCGGGATGTGATTTAACCTCTTCATTAAATACTTCCAGTAATACCCTACAATGTTTGTTGCCTCTTGATTGTGCGTGTGTTATGTGCGTCACATATGTATGAGGAAAAGTATTAGCTACCTGAAAGTAAACATTTTAAAAATGAGCTGAGTATAGGGGAAAAAAAAAAATAAGATTGTTGCTTTTTCATGTTTTCCTGTCAAAAATTAGCCAATCCGGAGCTAAACAAATATACTTTTGACATTGACATAGCTTGTACGTATGAGGCACAAGGAATGAAGTAGCTGCAATGTTTATATGAAACAAGCTGCAAGAACCGTACACAGCTCTTCCTAGCTGCCTTGGGATAGTCACCCTGCCAGTGGTGCTCTGGTTTCCTTACGCTGTTTGTGTGAAACCAGAAATAACTGAAAGTTAGAGCAAATGTCTGAGAAAGCGTTAAACAAATCTCATAATCTTCTGAACTTCAGAAGTGAATGCAGGGATTTCCTAAATGCCAGCTTCCTCCAGAGTGTGAGAATCCTTCTTATTTCCCCAAAGGTCTTGTTTAGCTTCTTGCAAGAACAGATATACTAGGGTGTGGTAATTAGAATTAATAAAGCCAGCATAAAGATGGACCATGGCTTTCTACCATGGTCACAGAGGAGCGTAACATTCTAATAAATAAAGCTCAGAGAAATTAATTGCTTCTCCCCACTCCCCTCAGCTTCTTCCTTTTTCTCCTTCCTTTCGGGCAGCCACAATTTTGTGTGGTTTTCACCATTTTTCATCGCACTCTTTTAACAATATACTGCAACCATAGCTCCTAATCTCTTTTTTATGGCCAAATGCCTTGGTGGAAGGCAATAGGAGGAAAGGAATGAATTAGCTGGCACAGACAGGAATATTTTGGCAGCCTACAGTCAGCCATTTATGAACAAACAGAATAGAACAGAACTGAAAGGTCTTTGCTGATCAGCCCACCGAGGGACTGCAAAGGTGGACCATCATGGTCTCCTCAGATTCCCATGTCTCCACCTACCCATGTCCTGTCTCATACTTCATCGCGGGACAGCCTTTGAGCATAGTACCAGCATACTGTCTGGAGCACTGAGACTGAGCTTACAGACACTAATATTTATATATCCAGCAGAAAATTCTTTGATTTGAACACTTATATGCTAGTTGAGGTACAAATAACTCAGAAAACTAAAATAATCTTGCCTGGGATGTCAGCCAGAAAGACCAAGTGCAGACAGGCAATGGCAGGTGAGGACAAACAATAGGAAGGCAGAGAGATGAGAATGACGGATGAAGGTAAAATCTTCAAGACAGCAGAGTTCCTCAGACAAGCTTTTCATCTGAGAAGAAAACTTTCTATCCCATTCCCCAGTTTTCTCCTTACTTTCTTCTTCTCCCTTCTCTCTGTCCCTCCCTTTCTACTTAGGTTGCTATCACTTATCCACCCATCCATCTGACCCAAATCTCATCAACGCTAAATCACGTCACTTGTAATAGCTTTGTTTTAACTGTATTTCAGCTGCAGATAAAGCAATCCAGAGTTATGGGACCATAGCTGAGGTGACTTTGAGAACATTTATATACACATCATTTGCTTTGATTAACCCCTAATTCTAGACTCATATTTGTAGAAATAATATCTGCATCACAGTTATGTCAATATCATAGGGTTTGTACCACACTTATGCCAATATTTTATTTGGATTTCTAGAGCCACAAATTACAAATTATAATGACACAGGAAAAAAAATTATTAACTGTTTTCATGCACAAACTGTCATTTCTGTTGGAGCTGTGGAATCTGAGTTAATGTAAAGAAGAAGACTAGAAGAGAAGGGAATGGGCTATTATGCATTCATTATTGGGATACTGTACGGAATTGAAAGTAAGGATTTTAATATATTTTTTGTCTGTAGCAGAGATTTTACATTTTCTAAATAATTGAAATTGTTTTGACAGTTTAGAAACTGATAGCTTTAGAAAAAATATTCAGCAGTAGAGGTGTAATGTTTTACAATATGTAGGCTGAGAGTGAACAAAAAAAATTACACTTATAGTTGCTATTCTGCACTGTAAATTGCCTGACTTACAGTGCAATCATTCACAGCATGAAAAAGTTAGTCTTTATAGGACGAGGGTCCTCTTGCTGACAGGCAGAGCTGAAAATGAAGGAGTTTGTGTCCAAATGCAAGTATGATTATATGCTCATTATTTCAATATCGCATATGTGTTCCAGGTGACAAACACTGCTTGTGTTTTTCTCAACTCTCAGTAACAGGAAGATGAGATCTCCCAGGGAAAGAATTGGCAGTTTTGCATAACTCTTTGAAAATCCGTGCTCGGGAAAATTTTTTTCCACAGGGATGGCTTTTCTCTCTCATGCAAATAGGCATAACTCTTCTATTAACCCCTCAGCAGAACTAACAGAACAAGGCAAGACATGAGACAAAAAATGCAATCAACGAACAGTTAGGCTTATCTGGCATAATTTATGTAGAAAATTGAAATTTTTCCAGGTCTGCTTTAGAAAGAAAGATAAATTTTAAAAGATTTACCCTACAGTTGGAAAGGTGGGGCAAATACATCTCCTACTTAAGTTCTTGTGACAAAGGAAGTAGGATTGATCAGGGAGATAAGCAGATCATCCTAAAAATGATGGCAGGTTTGTCCATCTTTCTCAGTAGTTCAGTGATAGAAATTACTGATCTCTGGTGAATGATGGCCAAAAGGTTCTCGTGGATGAAAGTAGCTTTGTTTAAGAAATTTGGAAAATACTTGTTAACTCTGTAAGTACAATATTAAGTGGTGGATACTCAAGGAAAAGATACTCAAGGAGAAAATCCAGACAAGTCCTATTTAACCACTGTGCCACAGAAGGAGACAACATCATTCCCTTAGGATGGGTGACAATTTAGAAAAATTCAGATATCAGGAGGAGTGCGCTTCTCTAGAACATAAACTCTTCAAAGGAGAGGAAAAAAATAACTAAATCATCTTCACTCCTGCCAGTCTGCAGTTCGTTTTTGATGATTGCTGGAGGAGAGCTTTACTTGCAGCGTCAGCTAGTGGCTATGGAAGAAACTGATTAAAGCATGAGAATGCAGGGTTTGATTTTTCTGGGGTGAGTACTTGAAAGCTGATGCCATGGGCTTGCATGGGCAAGTGGCTTCTGATAAAACCCATCTGCTGGCTGTACTGGAACAACACAATCTTCCTTTGCTGTTTTTCATCCAGCCCCTCAGTCATTTCGTGCAGTTGCCTTTCCTGTCCTTTGACATTCTCTTTCTGATCTTGGGCAAGTCATGCAATCTCTTTGAACAAGATTTTCATTTTCATTCGCATCTTTTTATTTCTTTCCTTCTGTGGTAGTTTCCATAGACTCGTTCACATCTTCAGCTGAGGACCGAGCCAGTATTATTTTTGTTATTTGTGTTTATGAGAGCTATAAAGGAGACCAACTAAAGATGAAGGCTCCCTTTTGCAGCATTCTCTGTATGAAGACAAAACAAAGAAAAGCTGCTGTGCTCCAGTGAAATTTCAGGTTAAGCATTGTAGTAATTTGCGTGGCAAGGTTTTGGTAGCAGAGGGGGGGACCCTACAGGGGTGGCTTCTGTAAGCAGATGCCAGAAGCTTTCCCTGTGTCCAATAGAGCCAATGTCAGCCGGCTCCAAGATGGACTCACTGCTGGCCAAGGCCAAGCCCATCAGTGATGGTGGTAGCATGTCTGTGATAACATATTTAAAAAGGGGGAAAAAAAAACCCACAGTGCAATTGCAGCCAGCGAGAGGAGTGAGAATATGTGAGAGAAACAACTCTGCAGACACCAAGATCAGTGAAGAAGTAGGGGGAGAAGGTGCTCCAGGTGCAGGAGCAGAGATTCCCTTGCAGCCTGTGGTGAAGACCGTGGTGAGGCAGGCTGTCCCCCTGCAGCCCATGGAGGTTAATGGTGGAGCAGATATCCACCTGCAGTGCATGGAGGATCCCACGCTGGAGCAGGTGGATGCCTGAAGGAGGCTGTGACCCAATGGAAAGCCCATGATGGAGCAGGCTCCTGGCAGGACTTCCCATATTATCTCAGGATTATTGTCTTAAGGTTTCCCATATTATCTTACAGAAAAACCTAGAGTTAGGTCAGATAAAAGATTTAGGATTGAATAACAGAGGTACAGCAGGTAGTGATAAAGTGCTACTGACCAGGATCTAAAGATAATGACAGCATTACGCCTGCAGTTATGCTTCTGCAGTCAAAAATGACATGGCTTCTACATACAATATTAGAAGCTGACTGAAGAGCAAGCAAAATTATCACACTCTCAAAAAGCGCTTAAAAATGGAAAAGTCGTTTTCATAAAAGTAATTTCTGAAAAAAGCACTTTTCCATAAACTTTACAGTTGATTGAGCAATGGGATGAAGTTTCTGAGGCGATTTTCTCCACTTCTGCGGTGAAAAACCGTGAAATTTGGAGGTTGCTCTGTAACTACCACTAACGATGGCTACCCACACCCCGAGCACTCCTGGGTTTGACTGCTAAATCCTTATTCCTGGGTTTTGCTGCTGACTTTTGCCGGCTTTGGTCATCCCCAGGGCAGGTGGGCCACGGGGACCCCCTCTCTGTTGCGGCGGGAGGTGGTGCGGCGCCGCCGCCACCAGGGGGCAGCCGCAGACCTGCTACGCGCCGCCGGCCCCGCCCTTGCCCCGCCCCGGGGGGGGGGGGGGGGGGGAGCTGTCCCCCTCCCACCGCCCGTACGGTCCGTACGTACACACCCCCCCCACACACACACCGCCCGGGAAGCTGCGGTGTGACCCTGTGGTGTCCCCCGTGGGACTGGCGGGGTGGGAAGCAGAGCGCCGCGCCTCCGCAGGGCGGAGGCAGGGGATAAAGTGTTCGGTGAGCACCGTCACCGAGCAATAAAATGATGATTTTTAGTTACTTCAGCGATAATTTTTACGGAAAACCTAGAGAAGAGAAGAAATCCAGTGATCACGAAATGACAGAGTTTTCGATTCTGGGAGAAGCAAGGAGGGGGGTCAGCAGAACTGCTACCGTGGACTTCCGGAGGGCGGACTTTGGGCTTTTCAGGAGCCTGGTTGACAGAGTCCCCTGGGAGGCAGTCCTCCAGGGCAAAGGAGCCCTGGAAGCATGGATGTTTTTCAAGAAGGAAGTCTTAAAGGTGCAGGAGCCGGCTGTCCCCGTGTGCCGAAAGACGGGAAAAAAGACTGGCCTGGCTGAACTAGGGTGAGCTAGGGTTGCAATTTAGGGGAAAAAAAAAAAAAAAAAAAAAAAAAAAAGAGGATTTATGGCCTTTGGAAGGAAGGGCAGGCCACTCGAGAGGACTACAAAGAGGTAGTGAGGCTATGTCGGGAAAAAATCAGGAGGGCCAAAGCCCAGTTAGAACTAAACCTGGCTTCTGTTGTCAAGGACAACAAAAAGAGTTTCTTTTTCCAAAGAAATTAATCTCCTTTTCCGTTCTAAGTCATTTCAGAAATGTGACTTACAGCGCAGTCTGGGAAACTGCCTTGGCATAGCTGGAGCGCAAGGGCAGGAATGAGAGCTGAGCGTCCAGGGCCTCCTCTGGCCGTTTTACCACTAGAAAAAAAGGCACATGGAACTATAGCCATAAGGTGCAACCAAATAAGTCGACAGCTTAGTCTTAATCACAGAATCACAGAATGGAGGGGTTGGAAGGGACCTTTAGAGTCCATCTAGTCCAACCCCCCTGCCAAAGCAGGTTCATCCAGAGCAGGTTGCACAGGAACATGTCCAGGCAGGTTTTGAATACCTCCAGAGAAGGAGACTCCACATCCTCTCTGGGCAGCCTGTGCCAATGCTCTGATACCCTCAAAGTAAAGAAGTTTTTCCTTGTGTTGAGATGGAATTTCCTGTGTTCCTGATTGTGCCCGTTGCCCCTTGCCTGTTGCTGGGCACCACTGAAAAGAGTCTGACTCCATCTTCTTGACACCTGCCCTTTAGATATTTATAAGCATTGATGAGACCCCCTCTCAGCCTTCTCCAGGCTAAACAGACCCAGGTGTCCCAGCCTTTCCTCCTAGGAGAGGTGCTCCAGTCCCTTGATCATCTTTGTAGCCTTCCGCTGGACTCTCTCCAGTAGTTCCCTGTCCTTCTTGAACTGGGGGCCCCAAAACTGGACACAGTACTCTAGGTGTGGCCTCACCAGGGTAGAGTAGAGGGGGAGGATGATCATGGCCATGCTCTTTCTAATGCATCCCAGGAAGACCATCGGCCCTTTTGGCCACAAGGGCACATTTAAACATGTAAAGCACCAAAAGTTCTCCTACTGCAAGTGGACAGATGCAGCCTAATTGTAAGATAATCAGCTTGCCTTGGTGATAGGAGCTCTGTACAGTAAATTCTGGCAGATTTTTAGCCCGAGGATCTCCTAACCTGGAATAATTGGTGTGCTGTGGCTACTTGACTCCCATAGATGTTCCACTATTCCTGTTGTGAATCAAAGGACTATAGATATAGACTTTTGGCTATGGCATCCTTGTGGTTCAAGGAGCTTAAAAATTCAATCATGAATTGCTTGTTAAAAACCAAGAAAATGTCCTAGTTGTTTCTGTTTAAAGACAATACAGCCAGCCCAGAAAGAACTAAAGTAAATCCTTAAGCCTTTCTACCACCTGTAAATTCACAATGTACTGAAGAACAAAGGCACGTGATTATTTTTTTTTTTCCACCTGGCTCTGTCTAAGCCTTGTCTCCTTTTCGTCAGCCAACTGTTTGTAAGGAAATTTCACTGGGAAAATAATGCTGATCTAACTGCGCACCAAGGTATCTGCTGATAGTACTGTGTATGCACACAGGCAAAGGCATATTGTGGCCTCTGTTCTTCTCTTGTCCTCTTGCCTCTAGAACTAACACTAAAGCAGACCTCGGAGTACAGAGGGAATTAGATATGTAGATTTATTTGATTAACTGTGCCTAACACTGCACGCATAAGGATGTTCTGAAAGACAGTAACATAATTATATGCAAACATATTGCTATTTGACATTTCCTTCCACTGTAAGCAAATTATCCCAGCATCTTATTGTTAACAATGTATTATTTAGCAGAACCCACTTTGCTGCCGGAAGCCCAAACATAGCTGCTTTAGGGGCTACGTTAATATTAACAATGGTGCAGTTTTTACTTCTGAGAAGAAAAGCTATTCTGAAAGAACACTGAAGGTACAAAAGCAAGCACTCATATTGTAAGAAATATTAGAATTAAGCTTTCCTGGGCAACCTTGACTTGGTCCTTTTGTTCACATGTGTCCTAATACAGCTTTAGTTAAGTGATATAAAGGTATTTCCCCTAAATTTTCCTGAAATCCTAAATTGCTCAGAGTTCCCTTTTTTTCCCTGTCTTTTCACTGTAGGAAATTGCTCATATAAGAAAAACTATTTTCTAAAATGTAGTAAATTACATTGGCTCATCTTAATGCCCAAGCCCCTGGAGACTCTGATTTGCTTTAACTCACTGCAGTCTCACAAGGAGTTAATTTCAGCAATTCCACTTTCCTCTAAATGTCATGAGATACTGAGGAATGCAAAGCACCTGTAGGACATGAGAACTTAAACCAATTACGGATAGAATTTGAAAAACACTCTGAGAGCACCATTGGTCTAATTTCAGCCAAGGTCACAAGAGAATTCTGTGCTAAAAATAGTAATTTTACTATTCTAGAAAAAAAGCACTAACCTGAATTTTTAATTCTACAAAAAGTATTTAATTTTACAAAAATGTATTTAATTTTAAGAGCTCAGTGAGGTGTACAGCTGAGAAACAAGGCAAGTAGAAGTACAGCAGGAAAAACTCTGGAACCTGACTTCACAGATAGCAGCGCCAAAGACAGAAACATGAGTAAGATACTCAACTTCACTAATTTTATTAAATGGAAGATATAAGCATTCACATTAAATCACTCTCCCTTATTTTTGATTTATAAGGAGTGTGCTGTAAGGTACAACTTCCCTGGGTTTTGTTTTCATTTCTGTAGTCCTGTTCTCAAGCAGAGCTAGCTTTGTGAAAGTCTAAATATATTAGCGTACTGGGGCTGCCTGGGATGGGGTTAGTTTTCTTCCTAGCAGCCCATGGGGTGCTGTGTTTTAGACTGGTGACCAAACCAGTGATGATAACACATCAGTGTTTTAGCTATTGCTGAACACTGCTCGCACAGCGTCAAGTCCAGCCCCGTTTCTCACTCTGCCCCCAAAGCGAGGAGGCTGGGGGTGGGCAGGAATCTGGCAGGAGACACGGCTGGAACCGCTGACCCATACTGGCCGAAGTGATATTCCACACCATCTGACTTCACGTTCAGCAGTAATACTGGGGTAGTCTTTTCCAAAGTAGCCATTGCTCAGAGACTTGCTGAGCATTGGTTTGCTGGTGGGAGGTAGTGAGTGCTTGCCTTTGCAGCACCTTCCCCCTCTCCCTTTTTTTTCCCCTTCACTTATTAAACTTTTCTCTCGACCCATGAGTTTTTCTTACTTTTGCTCTTCTGATTCTCTCCCCCATCCTGCTGGGGTGGGGGGTTGAGCAAGCAGCTGGTGGGCGCTTAGCTGCTGGTCAGGGTCAACCCAGCATGATTAGACAAGATTATTAATTGTTTACTTTCCATCTGAACATGTGAATGATTTCATGATGGAAAAAGACTAAAAGTAGCAGCTTCTGCTAGCAGATACGCGTCTAGAATTCCCTTGCAGCAAAGCTGGCATTTCTATGTGGCCCTACTAAGGCTGAAGGTTTGAAAGGAGGAACTTTGACACTATAGGAATTTCTACAGAAGTAACTGATGACTTCTACTGTTTTTAATCCTGTATAGCTCTGCCGCTAGCAGGGGACGTAAGTCTAAAGGGACCCTTTTTCACTGAGGGTGAGGAAGAGCTTTAAAATGTACATAAAGCACATCCTGTTGAATCCTTTAGTTTCACGATCAAGTGGAAGATGTGTCATTTGAAAGCATTATCTCTTGAAAATATTATAAAATGTTGGTAATTAAATCAACTACTTAGTGAAAGTAACAATAACACCTTGGGTTACTTGACTGAACCATTGTTTCCTTCTTAATAAAAGTATCTGGCTGTGACATTATGTTTGGGTTTGGGGTTTTTTTTGTACTTTACATTTCTGCCCTTTCAGTGATTGCTTTGTATTTCTGAAGCGGTGGCTCCTGACTTTACTGAACAATTTAATTTTGTTTAATGGAGGAAGAGCAACCATGCTCAAGAGTCCTTCATGCTAAAAAATTCAAAAATCTAATTTTCCTTAACCCTAACCCCCCCCAAATGCAAATTTCAGAAAAATTGGTCACAACGTATTG
Source organism: Vanellus vanellus (assembly GCF_965231255.1). Taxonomy (NCBI): domain Eukaryota; kingdom Metazoa; phylum Chordata; class Aves; order Charadriiformes; family Charadriidae; genus Vanellus; species Vanellus vanellus. Next base: position 78,432,388 of record NC_138905.1, on the reverse strand, counting down.
GTACTGATACTTTCACTGGTACAGAACTATCTATAAAGAAGGAAATAGTTAAAACAGTAGTGATTTCTCACCAGCCAACATATACCCAGTGGCAGAAGTGCAGATCATGGTGACAATGAGTGATACAGTCCCAAGGCCATGCAGTGGAGTTTTAGCTATCCAGCAATTATTCCAATTGCTTTGATCTTATTCTCTTATCTCTTAGAATTAATATTCTAATTATCACAAAGGCAGAAATTACAGCAGAGAGGGCTTTCTATAAACTCACCCTAGCAGTATAAAGTAAGTTTCTAGTAGTATAAAGTAAGTTCACAGCAGTAAGTCTGTGCATCCTTCTTTGGTGTATAGTTGTCTTGTAAAAGTTTCCTTGCTATGTCCATTCGAATCACTGTCTAGAAGCTACCACCACCTAATACTCAGCCAGCCTTTCAGCAGAGGTGAAAAGCAACCATTTATTTCCAGAAAATTTATATATTTAAACAGTAAACTCTTGACAGGGAGTGATTCAGTCTGTATTTACAGTGTACTTGGTATAATGAGGCACAGGTTATGGTATGCTCCAGGATGCTACTGTAATGCAAATAACCAGGAGTCCTTTTATACTATGTTAGAACATATCTCAACATGACTTTTTTAAAAAATTGTGAGCATTTGGTCCTATGTAAACACTCCCTTATACTAAAACTGTATGGCATATACCTTACCCTGATAACATTGCACTTGGACACAATACTAGTAATCACTAATACAAGACATGGAATTTAGGAACTGCCATATAAGTAACCACTATGACATTAAGATGTTTTGTTGGCTCTTCAGGTTCAGCTGTTTCAGGTTTCAGCTCTTTTATAGAAACATATGTACCCATATTCTGCAGCCTTATTTACAGCAATGCCTGTAGAACAGCAGCAGGCAGAAGAAAGAAGCAGCATGCCTCTCCTCATTTTAGAAATCAGACATTTAAACCTGTCCACAGTACTATAGTCATGTTCTGTGGCATATATCAATACAAAACTAGATCTACTGAGGTCCAGTTGAGAGCCCAAGCTAAAAAAACCTGTCTTTGGGGTACATTTTCTTACCACAGGCACATTCTGGAGTTCCCATCAGCTATACTGACAGTAATGATGACAAATTTAACTACTAGTGCCGAAGATGATGTGAGATTTGGCCCGCAGTCAAGTTTGGGGCTGTTCCTCTTAGCACACATGCTTTGTTGGGATGTAGTAAACAAAACATACAAAGCTTCTCTGGAAAGAAAATTGTAGATGTCCTAGGAAAATTCAGTGTCCTACAGAGAACAGTTTCCAGTACGCAGGAAGAAGAAAGCAGGGATATCAATATTTCTGAAATACAGGGCATGAAAGAAATTACCAATATAGAGACAATATTAGTTGAAATTTTTTAAAATGTAAACTGATGGCATTTGAATTTAAGCTTTTCTGATTTAACATGGATTTGATACGGAGGCAATGTGAATTTTAGTTCTGAAATAACTATGTGTGATTTTCATCTGTTTCTGATACATGATTTTTCCTGATTTATTTCAGCATAACTTTTTACCATTTTTAACTATCCACAGCAGGAAAAGTGCGCACATGGGTTTACATCTGATGAGTTTTATTGCCTGTGAATGTGCTGGGTAACATTTGTCAAGATTATAAAGCCTTTATATCATTCAGTGTCTCACGGCAATGTTGGAAAGACAGCAGTGAACTGGAGGATTACTGAAGAACCGAAAACAACACACAGTGGTTACATTCCAGAGAATAACTGTTATTTAGGTACTATGAACAGTATTGTCCAAAGAAAGGTGAACTTATGAGTCATATCATATAATTTGTTGACTTTTTGATATTTTATTAAATACTACATGCAATCCAAAGGAACTGCACATCTTCCTTTGAGACCACAGAATAATTTACCTCCTACATTACTATATCTATACTGTGTTTATATAACACAATATTTGCCAGAAGATCCATACAATTATGCTTAGTATTAGGATCATTTGCATGAAAAATTTGTTTGGTTGATATGAAATCTGGAAACAATACCTCCAGGTATGCTTAAACTCTTAAATACGATTTCATGTTGAGTGTTTATTCTTGGGAGTAGCTATAACTTCATAGAAACATACAGTACACCTCCCACTAGTGAATGAAGTGAGTGACATTTCAAAAAATATTGTAGAGCTGGTAACTAATGCTTAGTTCTATTCCGCTAATTAGCTTGCATCTTAGAGAGTAGAATTAAGCAATTAATTTCCTCCACAATAGTGGTTAGTGCTTCCTTTTGACAGTGATGTATCACACAATCTATTTATTTCAGGAAGGGATAAGATAATAACATTCCACTGTCAAATATTTGTATTTATATTGTAAATTTAGGCAGTTAATGAGATGGGGAGTTGCGTTTATATAACTATTATAAGAAGATAGAAAAAGCCTTCCCACATTAATTTTTATCTGTGACTTTCTTTCCAATTAAAGCCTGATGCAGTAGAAGACACTGAAACCTTTGCTACTGACTACAGCCTAGAGAGCCTTTGGACAACAAAAATTGTTCCTCAGTTATACCTTGGGGGAAAGCATCTACAACTGTACCACATCCTTGAGAGCGATGAGGCTTAGTAAAATTCAGTGCTTTCAATGAAAGTGCTAAAAGCATAGCCAAATAATATTGCCTAATGACCCACAGTTTGCCAAGTTCACTTTAAGTTGACAGCAATTCATGTTTCTGATAGTATTAAGAGGAAAGTACGATTTTTCTCATTTCAAAGGGTGACAGCAAGAGGCTTGATAGCTGCAGCTGGGTGTATTAGGACAGTCAACACACAGTTGGGGAGGCTTACTGAAAGGCAAGGAAGACTTCACTACCACCTCGTACATTAGCTAGTCACCTACAGTATCACAGATTTTGAGGACAACACAAGCAAGAGGTGAAACAACCGTTAGTTGCCAGGTCAGGTACAACATATGTTTTTAAGGGACAAGCCAAGAAGAGCCAAGTCTTGTACCACCACTTTTATGATGTAACAGGCATAAGGAAAGGCTTGGTAGTGTTCAAGCACCTGAAGTGGTAGGAGGAAAAGGGGAGCAGGAAATAGCATCTTCGGCCAGAAGCTGATGGCAAATTTGTGGGAGAGGTGGTCACCTGGAAAGCCCAAAGAGGGAGGAGAAGCAACACTGTGAGTGGCGAAGCCAACAGATGGGTACTGCCTCATGGCAGACCAAAAGAGTTTAGAATGACTTGCCCATTGCCTTGCATTTAAGATGCTGTAGTTTTGTCAGATTCTTTAGTTTCAACATTTTCCTTAGACTTATTAGAAATTCCCAAAATCAAGTAGCTGCCTGTTAAAAGCTCCTTCATAAAACACTTGATTTTTCTTCTGCTAAACCGCTTTAAAACAAATGGACTGCATGTGCATTCACTATTTACTGTGACATCCACTAAAGCCAGATAAACTCTGAGAACACGAAGCATAACAGTTATAATTTACTGTGTGCAGGTAGTTTGATGTATAGGAAAAAAATGCAAGAGGCTGTTTTGCTTTCAGCCTGATGAAGCTTCGCTAGAAACAATTAGTTTCATGATTTGGAATAAATGTGTAAAGCCAGCAGCAAAACAACCTCAAACTCATTCAGTTGCTCTTTCAATTTATAGCAAAGGTAATTTAAAATCCTATGACATTATTCATTGGTCCTGTTCAAAGACAAACCATTTATGTTTGACTGTCTAGTGCATTTGCTAAGGTAATCCAATGCCTTGTGGCACCAATATGGATAGTTTTCACCCTTCAATGCATGTATATCTATCAAGTGTGCAGTAAGAAAATTTTAAATCAAGTAATCCTGTAGTAACTCTATGCTTGTTGATGTCATATACTAGCTATCAATCTCATCCTGCAAATACTTTGGTCGCAAAGCTGTTTTATTTCCTTCTAACATCCCAACAGAAGAAGAAAGGGAAAAGGATTGTTTTCAACAATCATATTATAATAGGTGATTAATAACCTAAGTACTATAAATCAAATAAGTGTAGAGGAAGACCACATTCGCTTGATGAATGTTTACTTTCCTTGAAAATACAAATGGCAGTGATTTTCCTATTATCAGCGGAAACTTTTACTACAGAAAGAAACATGTGGTAGGAAATTCATGCCTAACGTATAATGCTTTCATGGGCTGTTGTTTAGATGTTCCAAAATGCATCATGGCAAGCTATTAAAATCCTTTCTGTTCTGTGCTTTGGTATCCTTGATTTGTCTCTGTATTTAAGGGGGATGTTTTATAGCTCTGTCGTTCAGCTGCAGATGAGCTTTGCAGTTCAGGCAAGTGCTCAACCTCTTTATTACAGAGGAACAACACAAGATATTCTCAAAATTACAGAGTCTTCTGTTTCAGTAAAAAGTTAGTTTTATGAGAATTGAAAAGTGAACTGCTAAGTTATTTATGGATGAAGACTAAAATGTTTCTTCCATCAAAATAAAAAAAAATCTTTTCTGGAATTACCTTCCTATGAGTTTCTGCACAGCTAAAACTCAGTGATGTCTTAGGCAATGCCCATGTTGAAAGGCTTTTATGACTATGAGGTTTTTTTCTTATAGTCTTCTTAATGGAAAACTGCGTTCAGCTGGACTTAGAAGTAATGTATTATGTATTAAATATGTCTCAAGAACTTCCTCTTAAAAACAAACAAAACCAGGCTGCATTCAGCCTTGCTCACACTAGTGCTGCGAGAAGACTTCAGTAAGAAGACTTGAATTCAATCTAGGTTAAACTCCATTTAAATTGAAGTAAATATACCTTTTCAGTGAACTAATTCTTTCTCCTACTACCATCATCTGACTTAACTGCTATATGAATTGTTAGACAGTGTTCAGATTTGCACTTAATGAAGAGGAAAATCATAAAATTATGTTAATGGTGAACTTCTCTTCTGAATCCAGCATTTCCTTACCTCTCAAATCACCTATTCTGTTTTTCAAAACTGTCCTCATAGCACTATTTGAGTAGTAACTCAATTCTTATATCTGTGAAAGAATTGCAGAGTGCACATATCAGCCCTTCAATTACCTCCAGGGGTGGCTGTTTAATTTTAATACTTATAATTTTGATTTTCATGAAGTTTTATAGTAGCACAACACTGACCACTATAGATGAAGTCATTGAACAAGCAGGTTATCAGGCTTTCAAGGTGTGCCTTTCATTATTTGGAAACAATTGCCACATCTGTGAGATGAATTTGTGAGATAGCCTCTCTCATGAATACTTAGAATCCTTTTCTAGTTCTTATTTTTTTACTGAATTTTACAACAAATCTCTTTACTCCCTGTTACTTAGCTACTAAATCATTAATTTTTTTAAAAAATGTATTCTACAGGGTGCTATCTGTTTATTCTTTATTCCTCGTGCCTCAAACATTGTGTCATATAGATATCACACCCTTTGGATAATAAATTCTGATATATTTTCCATATAATAAAGGTGAATAGGAAGCACAGTTAATAAAATAATCTTTAAACAGCAGGTTATAGGTAAGAATGCTCTATATTTAAAACTGGCTTAACTGTAATATTGCTACACTGTAGGTCATATGATCAATTTTTCTGTCCTAAGCTGAAGTTGTGCAAGAAACTCTATTGTATTCCACTTTCCCTTAGAATAAAGTTCAACCATAAGACTTTAATCTCATCACTTCCTGCACTGCTGTAGACTTTTCTGAAAGTCTAACAGTCTTCTGGCTTGCATTGTATTCCCAGAAGAGTTACTTCTAAGAGGCATGACCTATTGGAACAGTGCATACACCTGTTTGCAACATCTTCCAGTAAAACTACACTTTACTTTGTTTTTAACTTTGACTTACTTCTTCACCTTGATTTTGCAAACCGTAATTTTTCTTTGTGGAAAAGCAGATTGAAGATGTGTTGTAGAACTGCAGCAGTGTGTCCTATGAAGCTGTGAAACATGGATAGCTTTCTTCCTTGAAGTAATTTTTATATATTTATATATAAATATATATATGTCAGAAAGGAAATGTACACAGGTCCATTTGTTTCTTGTGCTGTGGGTTCTCTATAAATAATGTCGTTTGTTAGTGAAATTATTGTTTTACTTCTTGTATGAGGTGTTTTGTGTTATGAGATACATCACAGGCAAGATCTAAGCTGACTGGGGCTCCCGCCAGTGCTATGGTCTAAAGATAGAGTAGCAGACAAGTATGCCTCAAGGGAATTAAAATCTAAATAAGAAGGAGAGATGATGGAAAATTAAGCACAGAGTAAGAAGAAAAGAGACTTCCATAGATACATAACTAACAAAGGCTAGTCCTTAATATCTCTCTGTAATATCTAGTATCTTCTCTGACATCTGAAATGTAACTGGGTATTCTGTCAGAGGCAGCAGTAACAAGACTCTTCTTGAAGCCACTACTGCCTTCATGAAACTTCAGGGAATGTAATATCTTTGGAGTCTACTCTCTATCAGATGTGTTGGAAATTGGCCAAGGAAATTCCTGAAGTGTCAGATGGAGTGAATATGGCTGTGTAAGCTTTATTTTCTTAGGAAAGAAAAGGTAAATGACTTACCCAGTGTTTCCCAGCAAGCAAGCAAACAAACAATAGCCCTGGGAGGTTTTGCCAGTGTCTTCTGTTGCCCAGCTCCATGCCCTTTCCCGCAGAGTCCTGTGGTATAAGGCCAAAGTCATAACCTGACCCTTCCTTTTCAAGTACTACTGTTGTTTGCTTTCTTTAGATTAGAACAACATACATCATTTAATTGTATTTAAAAAGATCTGGTAACCTCATTGTTTCTCCCCAAGCTGCCTTATGAATTTAATGTCACTTGCAACTTACTGAGAAACTTCTTTTTACTGTTGGTTGTCTGCCATTAATTAACTTAATTGATTCTGCTTCTTTCTCTCTCTCTTTCAATCTTTCATCCACTTGCATTCTCTTTCATCTCACTCACTTTATTTAATATGACTTTGAAGGAATGAAGATGATATAACAGCATTAGTGTGGATGGTCAGAAGAATATGGGAAAAGATCATCACAAAAGCAACAGAATATTGAATATGTTGCATCTCTGTTTGTTAGTTGACCTGTCAGTATACTGATATGCTAATCAACTGATGTGGCTTGATTTGGTGCGATTTTGAGCACTCCTAAGTAACAGCTGCTACCATGATTGCGTGGAACAGAACTGAACCCCAAAAGTCCAGGAAATGTGATATACACAATCCCAAAGGGTGAAGTTTGCTTCTCCATGGCTATTTTTATTGTAAATATTCACACCTGCACAGTATGGCTTTAAAAAAATTGTCAAATCAAAATCTTTCAAACCATTTAATGACAGCATTTTTCTATCTAGACTTGATTGAGATTCACAGATGGCAGGTGTGAAACAATAGAGGATCACTCTAATAACCTGGAATCATCAGTGGTTTCAGTGGGACAGAATTTGAGTGCAATTACAAATCCAGTCCTTAAAATCAACCTAACATAAACACAAGCCTTTCATGCATATCCCCTGTTGATATTTAACATCTGCAGTCTTTTTACAGAAAGCAGAGGGGGCTAAATGGATCATATGGAAAGTAAATTCTTACAACAACAAATAAGAAGAAAAGTTAATCAGTTGCAAGGAAGTAATTATTATCACCAGAGTAATTAATATCACCAGAGAACTCTGACCCTCCAAAGTATTTGCCAACTCTTTAAGACTGTTCTCATACATAACAAAGGGTAAAGTGCTGCCTTCAGAGACTCGGAGAATATGATATCCCCAGCTTGCAAATGTTTGTATCAAAGTTATTAGCTCTCATTCTTTGTGACATGGAGCCTGATTATATCTGAATCTCTTCTCATAATAAGAGAAGTTACTGACACTGTGTCAAAACCACTAATCTGTTCTGATTACATTTGGATATTCTTTCAGGTTGCCCTGTTTTTTCCCCTCTTTTTTTTGTATGATGCTTACACAGCATACTTGAGTATCTTTTCTTTCATCTGCTCATATGGGACTCATGAAATTATGTAAATAACAAAAGCAGCAAATTGTGCTCATGAGGACAATTTATCATCAGCACTCATAACTTGTTTCAGACGCTGTCTTTTAGCTTATTGCACTGTAAAAAGGAAGCTTTCCTTAGTTAATATTTGTGCAGCATTTTCAGGACAGAAAGGACCTTTTTTATAAGAGATCTGTGACCACTCAATACATCTTGATTGCCTTTTGATCATACTGTGGCATCCTGGAGCTTTGCACTGTGATCAGAGACAAAACTGTGAAGGAGGAAGAAGCCCCAGCTGCCTCTGTTAAAGAAAAAGTCCCAGTAAGCATTAGCAATGTGGAGTCCATGGTAGGTCCGTGAAAACTAAAACATTTCTGTCTTCCTGATGCTTCTGTCATCTTAATAGGAAAACAAGCATCATCATGCCAGGGGTTCACGAGCCCTCTTCTGTTAGTATTATGCTGGTAGTCTTTACCGGCAGTGGCATTGGGTGTCACCATTGGGAGCTGTGTAATGGCAGGTTCTACTTCTGACAGAGGCAGCATCTCCCTAAGCTTTAGGCGGACATCACTTCAGGTTCCTCATGTTGTGTAATTACTTCAGTTTGGTGATAGGTTTTAGAATAAAAGTCCTAGAGGCTGGAGCATTATCTTCAGGATTTAAAAAAGCCAGGTTATAGTCCTCAGATTGCCTGTGTGACTTTGGACAGAACACTGTGCTCATCTGTACCTGCAGTTCCTGTCTGTAAAGAGGGGTTGCAGCTTAGGGGGTATTACAAGGACTTCTGCTTCAGAGAAGCATGGAAGTTAGGTTCAGAACAGATAGTGGCATATAAACATCTAAAATAGAGGTGGTTTCCAGTGAATCCTTAGTGCTACCCAGGTTACCTCACTACAGATGTGGATAATGGCTTTGCTCCAACTGCTCTGTACAGCCCGTCTTCTCCATGTCTTTTCCTCCCAAATACTTGGAGGTGTGCCTTACTAAGAAGCAACCAAATCAGCTTGAGGTAGGAGCTGTTGAGAACAAAGAGGGAGTAAAAGATCAATGGGAGTAAAAGATCAATTTGGGGTTCAAAGTGTAAGGAACTTTGTCAGGACCTAATCAGGACTAGGTTGACCATATGAAGTGGATGGTTAGAGAATCCATGTACCTCTGATGAGTGGTGCAGGTATTGCAATCCTCAGTTCTCGCTTAGAAATACAAGCCTTTTAGGAGGTCTGAAACTTCACTGTTCCATAAACATGGATCAGACCGTGAGGAACCTATTGTTTATGTTGTTTTTGTTACTCAGTTTGCTGCAGCGGTTGCTGATTTGATGCATCATAACAGAGTCAATGTGAATAGTGGGAATGTTGCTGAGGAAAGAGGTGTTAGCACTCAGCAAAACTGATGGATGTATCTAAGGAAGATACTGCAGAGACAATCCTCACTCTTTCAGGAATTAGCTTTCCAAGCCAGATTTCAGACTACCTCGATAGTAAGACCTCTTGCAGAATGGCTCACTGTGTTGCAAAACACCTACTAAAATGGAGCTTTGGACATTTTACCTGAAGTTTCTGTGTGTTGTAATCCAGTCAGAGAGAAATACATCTTTTCATTTTTTTATTTGCTACCAGCTGAAAAAAATAAATGTAGTTTTCCTGTGCTCGGACATCTGGAATGTCCTTTTGTCCCCCACATACTTTGCTCTGCTCGCGTTCTTTCTGCACCCCCTCAGTGCTATTCTACTGTCTGATCTTTTGAAAACAGCAAGTGGCTAGGGATTAAACTCAAAGCCTGACATTGTGCTGAGTGAATCGATTAGCAGATAACACCAGCTGCCTTCAGTAACTGATGTACGTGAAATTTGTCGTGTGCTAACTCGAAAGGATCTGAGTGACAGTAATGAGTTATGTTGCTATACCTTCCTGAAGCCTGACAGTTGCTTTGCAAACACAGTAATTGGAGAGTTACGTATTGAACACTAATAGTGGGGGGGGAGGGGGGGGGGGGCTGGAGAAATTGTCAAGGTTCTTGGGGTTACTTATTTTTCTAAGAAACTGTGTTTTTCTTATTCCTGTCAATTTGCCTTATTGAAAGGAAAACCAAATCCCATCTATGACTCAACAGCAGACTGAATAAATTAAAAAGAAATGGCATTCTTATCACTGAATTGCAGTGACTGAAAGACTGCAGAAACATGCTATGAGTAGCACATAGTTCTCACATTATAGTGACCTCTTCTTGGGTGATGTGGGAAGCAAAAGGATTTAAGGAAAAGAATGGCCTTTGTTTACACTGATATCAGGTTAACAAAGCTTTTAAGCACATTAGTGTACTATGGGAACTATTGAGGAGAGCAATTTCCTAAGAGACACATACACATCTATAAATATGTATAAATATGTAAAAAATATATAAATATAAATAAGTGCACTGTTGGTACTCAACCTAAAATGTTTTTTTATCTCTACCAAAAGAAATAGAGTTGTGGAAGGCTTGTACTGAAGCCTATCTTTAGGCAGATAAAAGGAAATACTTCAATTTCAGAGCATAAAGTCATTTTAGGAAAGTGCTTGCCCTAAGAACATATCTGAGACATATTGTGAGGTGGAGTTTTTCTTTAAACAAACAATCAAAAGAATGAACTAAATAATTATAAGACAGAGGAGCTCTTGTAAACTACCAGAAAGCTATGTTAGAGCAATAACTTAATAGTGCTCTAGAGCTCAATCTGATTAGTTTTCTTCATTACACAGCTAGATAGGTGCTTCTGGATTTTCTGTTTGTTTCAGAAGGATTTCAAATTCAGTTTATCAGAGACAGGATTTTGAATTAAATCTAATTCTGAAATGAAAACCTGAGATGAACAGTCTCCAAGTGAAAACAACTCATAATCACAGGCTTACGTTCTTTCCTGATTTAACTGAACTGACATGAAATGGCATTAAAGTTAATGCTAAGCACAATCTTCATGGCCTTGTTCCCAGAGAATGAGGAGAACGCTGTTGTAAGAACACAAGACAACCCTAGACATTTCCCTCTCTTCCTTACCCAGGTAGTATTTCCTCAGAGTCAACAGATGTATGATTATGGACTCTCTGATTGCTTTGCTGGGCAGAGCTGGACAAATTCTTAGTATCTGTGACTATACGCTCTTCCTTTCCCTCTTCATTCAAGAACTCCCATCTCTTTCAGCCTTCGTGTCCCTAGAGGAGCTGGCCAGAGCAGTGAACAGCATCCCACACGAGATTCTCTGTGCTGTGTGTGTTGGTGTTAATAACTCCCTCTCTTTACTGAAGTAGCATCCATAGACACACATCCAGAGAGCATGTTGGCCTTTGTATCACTTCATTGTATCACCCTGCTCTCTGATGCTCTGCCTCCGTCCTATCCCTGTTCAGTGCTTTTTGAGAGCTCTTGCCCCTACTCTAGGCATCTCCTTAAAAGGATTTGGCTTCATAATACTCTGTGAACGCATCCTGTCAAGTACCAGATGTTGCAGAGTTGCTTGCATCAGAGCAGTAGAATGAGAGAAGGGGGAGAAGAGCTGTTGGCAGCTGAGGGTCAGCCTCTGCCAAACAGAGCACCTTGCCGGCTGGCCAGCTGTGCCTCCCTGGTTTGCCTTCTCTAGCCACATCCCCGGTCACTCATTTATGTTAGCCCCATTCCCACAGTGTGTTTAATCCCTCCTTCTTCATTTGCCAGTTCTGGCTCTTTGCACAGTGAATTGCAAACAGAAGAGTTTGTGCTCGCCAATGCTAGCTGGCTGCTGGCACATGGGGCTGTCCCACCAGGGTGCAAGGCTGTTCCTTGACTAAAAAGGCTACAAGGAAGAGCAGCTCCAAACAGTGCTGCAGTTGGGGTGGAGGGGACAAAACAGGCAGTAAGGATGAGAAGGTACAGGCAGTTCTGCCAGTGACTTTTGCACCTGAATTGAAGTGTGCATATACCAGGCAATTACAGATTGCTGTGGTGGGAGTGTACAATACCAAAGAGATGACACCATATAGTCAGCACTGGTGGCTACAGCTGTTGATGGTCTTAGCCACCCAGGTGGTCAGGGCTGAGAGCTTTTTGAGGAGATAAGCTGAAATTTAAGTGGGTGCCTCCTTTATTTCTCCTCCCTGCTCAAATTTGAGATCTTTTCCTTTTACAAGATGATTCCTAATCCTTGGCTTCTTTCTCTGACTACACAGTGAGATTCTTGGTGGTGGTGGTAGGGGGGTTACTTTCCCAGGCTGGGAAGGTGTCTCATCCTGCTGCTCAGCTGCTTGTTTCCCCACCCTCCCCATTTTCTTAGCTGTCGCTTCTTTTCTTAAAACAAAACCAGTCTTCTCCCATATCTCAGGGTTATGCTTTTTCAGTGACCACCTGTGAATTGTGGGGTCTCTGTTTTCAGCCTCTGCCCATATTTTCAAGACCTTTGCTGTTATTGCATATCTAAACTGTGTATCGTAAAGAGAAACACCAGGGATCAAGCTGTGGGTCACATAGTAAATTTCGAAAAGCAGTTGGTAACAAGCCTAGCAGGTCAGGACTAGGGCCTCGCATTGTGAGTGTCTGGCACTATTAGCATAAGACAGGCGACCTGTTACTAGCCCTGACAATACTGTACTTACTGGGCCACTGGGTACAAAAATGCTTACATAGTTATGCCATACTAGTGTGCTTGGGTTTAAAACAAGCTGATACTAAAATCTGGGTAGTGTAGTTCCCATTTCACAGGTGCAACAGCCTTCTGTTTTGGCTACGCTTCTGTGTAACCTTGGGTAAATCACTTTGTCCCTTGTTCCTTCATTATTGCAGTGCTTTTGTTGAATCCTGGCCCTGAATTAGGTTCTCTGTAGCAGATGTCAAGACAACTTGATGTCTTGATCCCTAGGCAATAGCCAAACAAAAAATCAGGAGTTAGGAATGAAATGCAGAAGGCATCTATAGGCATCTATTATCTGTGCTGAGAATCCTAACTCATTAATGTTGCCCTGGGGAGTTTTGTCTATTTTTCTGTTATTAAATGAACAGAGAGAGAGAGAGAGAAAGAGAGATACCCAGTAGCCTACTCTTACAAACACATAACTGGGATATGGTTGTTGCGAGCTGAAATCATTGCCCAGTCTGATTCAATACAGAGGTCTGATTCCCTCTCGTGTGACTAGGAGAACCGTGCCTGCTAGGGAACATTTCTCTCATTCACTTGTTGAGACTTTTACTGATACTGGTTTTATCTGTCTAAACCTGAGTCTCCATACTAGAGGTGGGTGCCTTCACCACCCATCATGGGGTAAATGGTTTGCCCTTTCTTTGAAAACATATATAGTTCGAATATGTATAGACTTGTATATATGCAAAAGCATGCTCAGTGAATTCTTCAGTAAAAAATAGTTACTCTGAAGATCTTGCTCTCCAGAAAGAAAGTATAAGAAAAAGGTGATTTAGCTGCTTGTTTTGGGTTAACTTCTATGCTCTGTGGAGAGTTTTGTATGTATGCAACTAGAAGAAATACAGGCATTTAGGCAGAAATTTTGAGGTTATTACAGGGATCCAAAAGATGAACTAGGCATCTGGAGGGCAAGTAGGTGCCTAACTAGTACTTCGTCTTGGCTTTCATCTTTGCCTTGTCCATAAAATGGCAATACAACTCTCAGGTTTGAGGGCTTTTAGTATTCCCTAGAGCTCAGTCAGGACCTTTCATTGCACCTCTGTTTTTCATTAGGTTGAGTTCTTCCCAGGACGGGAAAGAAACGGCTGCCAGAGGCAAGGCAGAGTATGTGCTTGAGAAAAATATGGTAGTTTGGCAGTTTTGAGACAAAGTAGTTGGAGACATCCACCTTCCTTGTTTTACAGCCTGTAGGCTTGAAAGCTGGATCTAAACATGGACTTTTACTGCCTGGCTGTAGAAGAATTATCAAGTCTGTGTTAAGGGATGAAGTTCTCTGTGTAGGGGCTCAGGAGAATTAAGCAGGTAAGTGCCCAGGATTCAGGGTGGGGATCATATTTTGTGAGATGCCCTGCAGAAAACTAATGGGCAACACCTTCGAGAGGAACATTTGTAAAACTCCTTATCTCCTCACAAATATGGGCACATATGAGTATCCACAGTTGAGTGTCAGCATAAGGGTAGGATTCATGGCATACTATTTTCTCCAGTGTCTCTCAGTCTTTTCCTTTGAGTGCTGATAAATGGTTTGGCTTTTCTTTGGAAGCACATACAGTTTGGGTGCAACTCCATCGCAATATGGGTAAAGCACTCCTCCAGGGAATGCGAGACCTGTATTCTTGCTCCTTCTGAGATCAAAAGGCTTGAAACTATTCTTCCATTTCCCATACCTTCACTGCCACGCTAAAAAAAAAGTTAGAATGATTGCAAGAAAACACTAGAGAAGAAGGACTTGTAGAATCTCCTGTGGCACCCTGTGGTGATAAAACACCTTTCATGTGAGCAGGCTACTGCCTGATCCCTTAAAGCCAAGCTCTGATTCCCCTTATGCTGGAGCTGATGGTACCACAACATCCAACCCTCCAAGGATGGCTTAGGCAATAACATTGGAACAGGGATAAAAACTCATTCTTTTGAGCTTAAAATATTTTGTCTAAAATTCACAGCCAGAAATATTAAAACAAGCTTCTGAGACACATTTTGAGCCTTGCTATTGTCTGTAGCCGAACTGTGTTTCACTGCTTTCACTCCAGTATGCTCTAATGACCCTTTGGCTGACCAGAGGTTTAAGTCTGCAGCTTTATACAATAAGTTTATGAAAATAGGTATCTGCCTGTTTGGTTGGGGTTTTTTTGTTGTTTTTGTTTTTGTTTTTTTTAATGAAGGGGCTTTATTCTGAGAGGCGGCATAGTTTATTGTCTGTTTCTGACAGAGGAAGAAAATTCCCCAAATACACTAAGATATTGCAAGGACTTTAGAGACTAAATGTCGTGTCTAAAATAGCACAGCAGCTTTAAGGAAAAGTTGGAATCTGAGGTATAGTACAGTGACTTAACTATAAACCCAGTTTTTCTTTGAGGACTAGAAGACTTGCCAGGGTCTCCAGAAACATTTCAGTGCTTTGATTGAGATCTTTCACAAAATTAATCACGCATGGGTAGCATTTGCAACATAGAGATACCAGAAGTTCCAGTTATCCCCTTAGATGCTCACTGGAGTCTTTTCCAGAATCTTTCAGCCTTGACTCTTCTGCTCTAAGAAATGAAGGATCCACCAACCCTCTGGTGTAAGGAGGGAAGAGTTAGACTTCCAGTCCTGTTGAGTGAAGTAGCTGTCAGTGTGAGCTCTGTAAATGTGTGTAGAGTACAACTGCTAATGCTAGAGACAGACTTTTCTCCACAGATATAGCTGACCGACTGTATGAAGTGCTGTCAATGGGTCTCAGATGGCAGCGACTGTAGCAATTACTCCACATTAGTAGCCACTTTTCTTTAGCCTTTGATAATAAGGACTTTATTTACAAACACAAATAGTAATTTCTAGAAAGAGACATGGTAGTGGTCAGACAGAAAGTTCTCAGTATCTCCCTCTACTTGCTTGTGCTAAAATCAGATGCAGAGCAGCCGCTCTAAGTCCAACCTCCCAACTCCGGTGTGAGTGAAGAGCTGGCTTTGATCTCTCATCAATAAACAAATACAAGAAAGGCTTTTTCAGTGGATGCAAGCACTACTGTTTCCAGGTAACCACGTCCTTTCCTCATTGATCACTATGGAAACCTGATTCCCTCCTTCTGTTTCCTCTAAATGAGAAAGCATGTTTCCCTGCTAGCAGAGAGGGGAACTCTTTGATTTCCTATTCCAGTCCTTGACTCCGCAATAGCAGAGGGTCACTTTCAATTCTAATACGAGGCGCTTAAATTTCAGCAATGTTGAAACAAACAGACACCCCAGGCAATCTTGCAGCTGCTTCAAAATAACCTGCTCAAAATTCATTGAAAAGAAATGAAAGCCTTTTTTCTTAGAGAATTGTAATATTATGCACAAACAAAGACATGGAACACAATTCAGCTCCCATGCCTTCCACCAGCCCTTCCTGGCTGATCAGGCGTTTCCACCTATGGGTTAATTACCATCATTCTTAGCTGATGCAAAGGAGTTTTGGAAGACTTTTGTCATGAACTTGAACTCATCTGAGGTCAAGACAAAAGTTCCTGAGAACATGGTTCCCATCTTAAAGAGTGTTTCCCAAACCTCCTCCTGTCTGCATTTGTTCAGGTCTTCTCATTAACAATTTGTGAGAGCTTACTAGCTGACATGGAGAAGTGGAATTCCAAAAGTATAGACATCCTTCGCCTTTCATTTTGGTCAAAGTGCCCATTAGATAGTACTGATTTCACTTATGCTTTCATCCACTTCAGATGTTCCCAGTTTAGAACAAAAGGAAAGGCAGCAGGAAGTCCCAGGCTCCCAAACACGATCAGGTGCTTAAGTTTTATTGGAATGCTTTTGACCACAAAAAGATGATTTTTTTTTTCTCGTTTCCAAAGGTTTCAAGGATTCTGTGTCATGATGTTATTTAAGTCCTGCAATATTCAGTGCTTTTGGTAACATAAAGATCTATGCTTTTCTGTCTTGGTAATCCCATCATGTGCATGCGGTTGTTAAAATATATGGTGGTATGTCCTATCAGTACCTCGGATGGGTAGATCAGCTTTTTCCCCTACTTTCTAAGCATGCATATTGAGATCTTAGCTTCCCACACATTTCAACTTGTATATTTATGTGTCTTTGCCCTGGGATCTTTGTGGGTCTGCAGCTACAAATGATGTTATCCATTCACCCTCAAATTATCATTATTGCTTTAAACTAAAGACATCTGGAGTTTCAGACAATCAAGTAAAACAAAACAGCCCTTTCTTGTTGTTCGCTTCCATGACAATCAGAGAATTAGTTTCCAGTCTAATAGATTATTTCCAACAAAATTACGTTGCTCTTTTCAATTGCTGCCACTGAGGTTGGCATGGGGGAAAACCATGGACAGACAGTATTTGCTCCTTTGCTTCATGTTGCTTTAATGTGATTTTTCATATTGAAATTCCTGATTTCAAGACAGGAAGTCTTCCAGTGAAAAACTTGCACTGAGAGCCAAGAGTTCCAATATTTTTGCATAAAATCATGAAAATTTGATAGCTTGCTCTGGCTGGTATTTTGGTGGGTTTTCTTTTTAAATTTTTGAGTGATCAAAAAAAAAGAATTATTTTCCCTGGTCTTCCTCTGTATATTTTTAAGACCACTTTTTAGCCCCCCTCCAAGCAGGCTACAGATGAAATTGGCAGAGGCCAGTCACTCACTATATGCATTATCGGTCCGATTCTACTTTTAGATACACCCAAGAAGAAGCAAATGTAGCATAAGTAAGAAGCCAGAGAGCTTTTCCTCAAAGTATATCGTCGAAGGCTTTCCCTCTGCAAGAGAAGTCAATCTTGCAGGTCTTGGGAGAGCTATCTATGTGAGTTTTGTCACAGACTTCAAAGGGCCAGGATTTCACTCCAGATGAAAACGTTGGAAAAGAGCCTTACTTTGGCTACTGCATCAAAGGACTGGAGTGATGTAAAACGAAAGCTAAAACCCCCTTTTCTGGTCCAGAGGATGATTCCCTCCAGCAGAGACACCACGTAAAACAACACACAGCCTCACTCCAGATGCCTGTGCATTGCTTTCCTTTGATGGATGCTCATCCCAGTTTACAAATAGCTCCAAGTCATAGAAAGGTCCACATTTTGAATTTAATTCAGCATGATATGAGCCTGCATTCCTTGTCTCTAAAGTATTGCCTCTTCTCAACACAAAGATACAATCCCCCAAATCATACAAGCTTATGAACAACACTATAGAAAAAAATATGCTTTCCCCTTGCATACATGCATACTGCATACAGTACAGGTCTAAGAAGATATGCTAGAATTATACTCTCAGATGCTGATTGTTTTGCATTATTCAAAGAGCTTCCGCTGAGGTAATCGAAGTTGCTATTCCATATATTATAATAATTAACATGTGAAAAAGTACTCATTATATCCTTCTGACTTCCAGTACCGTCCTTTTTGACAGGCAGCAAATTCCTCTTTGTGATAAAACTAACCATGAGCCAGCTGGAGAGGAGATTAAAAAATGGGTTTCTGATTCTCTTATCAAGGCCCACTTCTGTTTCACATCAGACTTAGTTGTGGTTTTTGGTTTTACGCTGCAGTAGCAAAACACGCAGGAACAGCAGCTCTGAAGGGTTCTTCAGGTTGCTGTCATCTCATAAGGAAGAGGGCCTGTTTACATATAGACCGTATAAACGTGGGCGGGGGCTTTTGCAAACAACACAGATGTAGGCTTGGAGAGTTCTCATTCTGTGTTCAGTCCTGGAGTGATGTTAGAAACCCTGCTAAATGCTACACGTTATATGTGTGGATATAGGAGTATGCATACGTGCACATATTTGTGTTCTGATATCTCACAGGTAAAATTTTGTGTTATATTGTGGGGAAAAAGAACTGCTATAGTTGGGTTTTTGAACTAGCGCCCTAGGAGAGGTAGCTTTTAGGATAAATGTCTGCTGGCAGCGTGTGCGTGCCATGTAGAGATGCTCATTCTGGACCCACCACGTAAGCTCCAGCACCAGCTCAACTATGCCCTTGCAGGATTCCTGTTAAACATCGATTATGAAAAAACATTGCATTAACACAGCTGGAGTGCTACAGGAGTGCAAAGGTGCTGCCTCTCAGTGTGCTCAGGTCTGCGGGCATCCTGGCGTATTTACAGCTACCTGGCCTCTCTGCCCAGTGCTGCACCAATTACACAATATCCCTTCTGCCCCTGTTTCCACAGTTGTAAAATAGATTTCACAACGCAACTGAGGATTTGGAAATGTTTTTGTTCGTGGCTGCTCCCCCACATATCTTTTCAAACCCCAACATTCTAGTTTTAGTGTTCCAGTGTTTTCTGGCAAAGGACAAAATAAAAACCATAGGAAGAAAATCAATAAATCCATTTGTTTTCCTCAAAGAAAACATAAACCAAAACGCTTCTTAGTAAAGATCCCTTGCACTCCAGTACATAATGCTGATTGCAAATATCTAAATTTAAAATAGAAAATAAGTTTGCAGAACCAAAATATATTTTTAACAAAGCCACACAAATGACTTGAGGATATTTTCAAAATCTATTTTTTTCATCAGTTCTTTGTGAAATAACTGACTGTTTTGGCCAGCTTTGGAAGTTGTGCTAGTGATTTTTTCATCAGAAAGATAATAATACAGACAATCACCTAGACAGTAAGGCTTAGCTTGTGAATGTTTGCAAAGCAGAGCTGAGAATCTCAGATGGAAGCACTATAGAAATAAAAAAAAAATCATAAAACCTACAGAAAACTTGTTCTGTAATAGAGGTAAAGTTTATCCTTACTGGTGTGAAATATTAAGCTTTTCTGAAAACCAACACACAAACAGAATCAAAGCAAGTAAACAAAATATTAAAGAACTACTGTAAAACAGTGTACTATATAAACCCAGAAGGGGTCACTCCAACACTTAGCTGTGCTGCCTTCATAGAAACTTAGTGGCACTGTATGCAATGTTTCGAAGTGCCTAACTCACTGGGATGCTCCTGAAAATGTTATCCATGAGCCACCTTGCCATTTTCATAAGTTTACCATTCGTTAAAAAACAGGCCAATGACTGACCCCATCTGTAACAACCAGTACCAGAAACTTCAAAGATTAATATCAGAGTAGGTCCTTCAGCTAACTGTGCCCCCCACTTATTTACCCTGATAGAGAAAGGCTGGTTTGTGCCCCAGCACACCTATTTTCAGCAGGGATTGCAAGGAAGTGACAGGCCTAAGAGGGTCTCAAGTCTTATGGCACGTAACCCCCAAAATTTCGTGAAAATTTCTGCCATTGCAAACAGAAGCTAAATTGTGATTTCTGAAGGCAAACGCATTATACAAGAGAAGAACTTTCGCTGTTTAGGTGCACGCAGTCAGTTTTCTCATCCTTTTTTAGCCTCTTGGTGCAATGTAATTTCCCTTTGTTCCAGCAGGCAGAGCTGTGGCTTCAAATATTTTCCAGAAAAGCAGCTGGTCTGTTCATTAGGGTTGAGCACGGTCTCCCCAATTGCATGACTTTGTGTTTTAGATTAGAGCTATGAAAAAACAAATCTAAACCAAAGCACAAGCATTCTGCTTGCACTGCCATAATTGGTAGGAAGCTAAAACTGGGATCCCATCAGCTGGACAAGACTTAATCTCACTGTGACAACTGTAAGACTAACCACAAACAAATATTTAGTTATACGGGCTGAAAAACTATGCTAAAAGCCTAGCTATCTCAATGAAAAGGATGCACTCTGAGGCAACATGAGGTGATGATTTTCTGTCATAAACAAAGAGATGGATCATCCACTCCTTTGAACTCCTGAAGCACCACCAGCAAAACAAAAACACTGCTTCCCCCCCCCCCCCCCCCCCCCCCCCCCCCCTCCGCCAGGAAGGGACAGAAAGGAAACTCTTCAAGATGGATGGTAATCCTGTGGAGTGATGTATGTTTTTTATACTTTTAGCTAAGACTCCAAACACAGAACAAAAAAGAATCTGGAAAACTTGCAGTTTTTAAAATCACAGATTGTTTAAGCAGTATTTAAACATTTCTTTCCCTCGATTGTCCATATATTTCCTAAGTCAGTCAGAACTGGCTGGTTTGGATGAAGCCTCACCACACCTGTTTGTGGATTATCATGGATAGTTTATAAGCCAAAAAAAAAAAGTTTCTTGACCTAGCCTTTTCTGAACCTGGACCAGGCCTGCAGTGACAATTACACAGATGTTTTCTGGCTGGAGAGAATTAGATCTCTGGTCTTACTTCAGCTTCTGATGAACAGCTGCCTGTACCAGAAAGAGAAACATCCCAAGTGCTGCTTCCCACGAGGAAGCTCACACTGAACATGAAGACTGAATCACAAGACATGATGTCTCCAGTCCAGCCCTGAGATGTGGTGCCAGACAAGTGAGGGAGGTGGTTTCTCTATACAGAAACCTCCCTGCAGGTTTCACACGCTGCCTGAGTGACATCTTTGGAGGCTGAAGCGATAAAATATCTTGGGATAATAAATTAACCTCCAAACACGAAGAGTACAATTATTAGCATTTTGCTACCCTTTCTGGATTTAATTGATAGCCTTATGACAACTTGTTTATTCCTTTTGAAAAATATCAGTCCCACCCAAGGCATAATACTTCTGTAGCAGAACTGTAATTATTGAGCTGTTTGAAATCGCTTACGAGGCACAGTTAGAGGCTGTGCAGGAAAATATGAATATTGAATATGAATAAAGAGAAAGAATGCCATTCGGAATGCCTCCAGTGCTATGGTAAAGAGAAACTGAATTAATGTATTCTGACATCAGTGAACAGTGGTGTTTTCCATGCAGGCAACATTAATTGCATTGCTTTCCATGGAATTAGTGTGGCAATTTGTTGGGCTGAGTTCTCAAATGATAGAAATTAGTGTAGTTCCATCAAAATCAATGAATCTATGTTTGTAGAGGATCAGAGCAGTAGTGTTTTTCTTCTTCCCCTACAGCCCGCTGATATTATATCATTTACTCTGCTATTTTTCATTATCGACATCCATTGATAACAGTTCTTAACATGTTTGGGCCATTCACACACAGCAGAGCTGCACATGCTAGCTTAGGCAACGCCAGAGATGATGCGTTAGCCTCAGTAGTATATCTTCTTTAATCCAATATTAGAATTGCCATGGAAACCTCTTAGCAACATAGAAGATGAAAATGGAACGAGAAAGGAAAGATGCAGTCAGCTCAAATGATAGTTCTAGGGGCAAAAAAACCCAAACCATATAAACTTACTAGCTTTGGGAAAACACAAGACAGAAAACTAAACTGCATCTGAGAAGTTCATCTTTCAGATTCCCGGGTGGATTATCTCCTCACGTCTTTCACATCCTTCTGCTTTTTTTGCTGGCAACCAAAATAGCCAAGTTGTTGTGATGCCTGCCCTGGACGTTGTATTACAGATTGCACTGGTGTCCTCCAGTCCTTGCAGAGGCTTGCTTTGCCTGCTGGGAAATGGCAGGTAATTCTGGTACTTTAGAAGTAGCTCATTGTTTCTCTGTGCCAGGCCATCCTTTTTAGTGTGATCTTTTAAGATGTGCTGTGGTTCAGATATCCAGCCTATCTTTTAATTTTGACAACAACCAGTTTTACTAGAAGCTCAGCTGCAGGTCTTGGGCCTTTTTTCTATTTTTAACTGAGGGCTTTTCCTTCTCAGAGTCCATATTATCCTATAGAATACACTGAACGTTGAGCAATATACATTTATTTGATCACTGACAAATGGTTCCTCTGTGGTTTGACAGATTTTGACGGCATGGGCAAGATTTAAAAGGGGATTAATGAAGATAGCTAGACTGACACATGTTGAATGTGCCTGAGGAAACATTTGTAACACAGTGTCCTGGTTTGGGTAAAATAGAACCAATTTTGTTCAGTAACTTCGCTTCTTAGCTGGGCCTCTTCTAACTACTGAAATTAACTGCATATTGTGCAGACAGTGTTCACTCTTTCAGAGTTTATAGCTTTCAATTGTTTATAGCTGATGCCCAGGCATGGTATGCAGAGAGGCTCTTGCTTATACTTATTGCTATAGCACCCCAGGCCAACCAACTTTGTTATTTACCCCGTTGGAGGGTCGGAAGCGGAAAAGCGTAGACGGGTCCCACCTGCGGGGATGAGCGGACAGGACAGGTGACGCAAAACTGACCAACAGAGTATTCCATTCCATCTGCCTCATGCTCAGTATAAAAGCTGAGGGATCAAAGGCTCAGCTCTCTCTTCAATGGCCGATGTCTGAGGAGGACTCTGCTCGTCTGCCTTTGATCCTGATCCTGAATGCAGATCCGGAATCCAGTTCCTGTCCATTACTAAGTCTAGCCTGGGACTGCCCCAGTGCCAGCTGGTGTCGTGATTGTCGTTTCGGGAGCTTGATACGGTTTTGTATATATTCCATTATTTCCTTTTTATTTTATTATTACTATTTCATTAAAGTAGTTTAGTTCTTTATAAACTCATAAGTCTCTTTTCCCTCCTCTGCCTTCCTCTTTGAAGAGGGGTAGAGGGGAGCATCTGTGGGTCCCATCTGGGGTCCCCCATGTCCCCAGTATCTGATTCAGCTTAAACCACGACCCGCAGGTGCAGATAAACCTCACCTCTGGTTGGTTAGACATGAATCAGCTCCAGTCTGGGAATGATGAAGCCATGGTAACACCCAGGATAATATATAGATTGAATATTGAATACATACATTCACTGGAGCACTACACTCAGACAACATGGGTATAACAGCATTCCCACCCAGCTCAGGACTTCTGTAAAGAAAATTGAATTTGTCCTTTTTGCAGCTTGGAGACGCCCTGAATTTAAGAGTCCCAGTGTTCAGTGTCTTCTGAGAAATCAGCTGCTGATTTTGATCCTTACTGTTAACTAACTCCATTCACCTGCATATTTACAGTTTAGTCTTGTGCGTTCCTACCTATTCACCAAGTGCACGTATAGTACATGCAGTACTGTTTCCCCTGTAAGTGATCTTTGACAAGCTTATGCAGCAGACACAAAAAGTAGGCTATGTAAATGACTCAGAAATAAGGATTTTTACAGGACTGACAGCTGACATAATCAATTGTTGTACAAATAGGTTCCACTCCTACTGTAATTCACAAGGGAGACTCATACAGTGATTACTGTTGCTTTCAGCAAGGCCAACCTCAACAGCTACATAAATGCCTAAGAAAAACCAAACTAGTCATTGTTTATAGATGTCTGATGTCTAAATGTCATGTTGGAAATCACAGCAAACTGCTTTCTTTACTGTAAATAAGGAAAATACATTTTATAGGTCTTTTATAGTATTAAAGACTTTTTGTTTGCTTGTTTTTCGTTTCCAGGAAATAAAATAGTTCCAGGGACTGAAAGCAGAAGGACAAATGTCTTTAATGATCAAACACAAATTATCCAATAATGTCAAATTAGGTTAAAAGGTAGTATTGCACTAGTCAGATGTAAAATAAGACATCCCACTAGATGGCTAAAAGCTTCAAAAGCAACAGTGTGTTGTGTGAATATTGAGGAAGTAGGAATTTTTAATTACCAACAGGCTCCTGATATTCTTCAGTTTATTAATGGATAGATAAAAGCAATTTTGTGCAGGTGCATTAAAAAGATAATGTTTGTGAAAATCAATAAAGCAACTTTTACTTAGTTATACCAGACTTATGACACTCAAAAGACTTACTGTCAGGTTAAACCTTTGGATATCTGCATAGAATTATCATAAAAACTGATGTCCATAGTCCACTCATACAGATAGGTAAAAAATGCTGTCCTTAAAAGTCATTGCAAATTCTACTTTAACGGGTTTGCAAATTATCAGTTTTATCTCTTACATTCAGGCATAGTACCAACACTGCATTATTTATGAGCATGTGAACTCCAGTTCTGCTTTGAGACAGTTGCTAATCCTACTTCCTTTAAAGCACTGCCTCTTATTCTTTATTCATTACAATTTGTGGAACTTCAATCATTAATAAATAAGACTATTCTTATACTTTTAATTCAGTTATTAGCGCATCAAAAAAGGTTCCAGTCTGCAATGAGTGAAGATCTGAAACACCTGTCAGAGGCAAACTGTAGATGGGGAAAACTGATCACCTATGAATGAGAATATACAACGTGGCTGCCTGCAGCAGCAGCAGGAGACTAGACACGATGGCCCAGAAAATCACTGTCAGCGTAACAGGCTTTGATTTCCTGACTCTTCAAATAAGGTGATGAGCACTTTACTTGTCGGTCTAGAAAGCAGCAAGATAGTAAACCTCTAATATCATATTTGCGCAAAACCCAGCTATTTTGCTGCAGTAGTTTAGAAGCTGAATTGTTCTTCTCTTCCAAAACCACTTGAAATAGCCCAATAGAAGAATAAACCCTCTAGAAATGTTGTTTTTGAAGAGCTATATTTGAATATTATTTTGCTGTGTTCCGGCCTGTGTGGTAAAATTAGACCAAATGAGATAGCAGCAGTTGGTTATATTGGCAATTACATGTTATACCTCTTCCATGTCATGTGTATACCATTTTCAACTTCAACAGAGACCTTTAAATTTTCAAGAAACAAGTTCCCTAAGCACAAGCAGAAGTAAGGTTGAAGAGGCCAGTTTACAGGGTAGAAAACGCATGGCTTGATGACGATGTAACCTCATTAGTTTCTCCTCTATTTATTTCACATACATAAAAAGGAGATGTTCCCATTAGTGCTCTCATTAAGCTCTTGATCCACCTGACCTTGTATACTACCTCCACAGGCTTCCTCCAAGGCACACCAGAGATTTCCTGCTAAATCCCAAACAACCTTTCTATCTGGCAGTTCAATGCCTCGTGGCATGGGGTTAGTTAATTGCAGCGAGGGTGGGGGAGGGGGGGATAGTCTGGCAACAGAAAACCTTGAGAAGGGGACGGCAGTTTAAAATGGTGAGATCTGGCTATTTGTTTTGCCTGCATCTGATCCTACCTTCAAATAGTCCAATGGGAGAAGAAATTGGCTTAATTTAATTAAATACAGCATATTAGCCTTAATTACTCTGCAGAGGATGGTTGTATGGATACTGTTTCCTGAAATCTAAACTTCGATGAAAAGCTAAAGGAAGAACTTGATTGAAGCTGACCATAAAATTATTTATATGTGGAATTAAAATTGCAGTTCTGCATTTGTTAGCTCATGATAGTAACTAGATTATGAGTCAGTGCAAATCAGCAATAACGGTGGTTATGTGTGGTAACTGGAACTCAGTATTGGACCAAAGTGAGAATCTGGTGGGTTTGTGTCAGTCAGCCTTAGCTCCTCAGATGTTGTTGATGTTGCCACTTCTAGTGGAGGCACAAGTATGATCCTCTTCAAGGCAGAGGGACAGTATCTAATCCTTTTAAATACATGCTCTTTAGAAGGAAAATAATAGTATTGGACGCATCTGTTTACAAAAGGTTTTAAGAAAGTGTACAGAAACAAGGACTTCAGGGATGAAATGTCAGAAAAGACACCCGGTATGGCAGAACAGCAGAAGGGAGGATTTCATTCAGCAGGGCTAGGACTCAAGCCCTACACTGTAGGAGGACACAGGAGAAAGCAGCTGAACATTCGGAGTCAGCCCAGCACGTTTCCTGCAAGTGGTAAATTGTATGAAATTTGAATAAAGTGCCCTAGAGGATCAATATGTAACAGCAGAGTTGGAAGCAAGGGCTGAAGAAATCCTAGAGGTAGTTACAGTCTCTCTTTTGCATATCTCTGCAATTGAATTTCATGAATGGGAAAGCATTTGAAGCACAGTTTGCTTTGCGTTGTTATTACTGACCAAAAATGAACTCATTTCCAAGGAAAGCACAGCATGGCAAAGAGGACCTGTTCAAACAAAAGCAAAAGGAATTTGAAGCATTCCTGAACTCCAAATGATTTTATTGTCACTGTATTTTATCATTATGTTCCCCCATCCGGTTGAAAGAACACTGCGTGGAAATGGGTTCCTGATCCAAAATCACAGCATTGTTTCTATCCTTTAATGTTTGCTTTCCATTTCGTCCTGCTGAAAACGTAGGAACATGACAGGAAAAATATACCTGAACCACACTTGCACACTGGGGAGGCTGTACTATAAGGCAAATTGTCTCGAGAAGACATCACTGGCAATTCTGTCAGCACCCCTCAACTTTATCAGGTGTAAAGCACAGCACGGACTGGCTCCGAAGGCTGCAGAGAAGGGCTTCTCCACTGCTGGGACAATCATTGTGTTGAAAGATCAGAGTAGCATAAACAATAAAAGACAGGGTAACCTGCAGGCTCAGGTACTCAATTCGCAGACCGATCTGATCTGTGGCTGAATTCCACTGATTTAATGCAGGAAACAGTAATTCTGGTCCCTGATGCTCCATTTGTAGCTGGAGAGTTTGGCAAAAGTCCACTCTAGGATTTTAAAATGGTACACCATCATGAATTCTATTTAAAAAGCAATGCAGTATAGCAGTCAACAAGGTGCCTCATTAGTTCTGCAGAGATGCTCAGCAGGGGATACTCTTTTCCGCTCTAAAATAGCAGGAATTAGAGCGTAACAGAAGAAAAGTGGCTTTCTCTTTAAACAAAACCCAAGCACTTTCTTTCCATCACTCACCCTTTGTCATTTCTTATCTCTCTGTTCTTCTTAGAGGCTCATGTCCTCTGATTGAAAGAAAGGAAATATTTTTTCACTGTTCTTCTTAGTTTTCTTTTAAAAATGTGATAGGAGGAATGAATACTTTGTTTAATCTTTAGCTTTAAAGTGACCAGATATCCAGAGAGAGACAACACAGCCCGGCTCTTACACCACAGTAAACTCAGCATAAAGTTCATGGATAAAAAGGGCATGATTATATACATTTGTAACTGCGGGAGCTGTCTGCTACAGGATCACACCACGCTATTCCACGGCACTTTGTTCACATGTCTGGATCTCCAATGTGCCAAAACAGTGTAAATTGAGCTATGTCACCTGGCATAGAAAAAGTTAACAAAAAGAAAAGCAAATAGGTGTCTTGTTTTTCTAGCAAGTACGAGCTGTTTTAGTATGTATTAAATAATTTCTTTTAGGTTCATAGCAGATTCCATCTCTTAAATTTGTCTTTTAGTAAACCCATCAGAGAAAAGCCTGACTGAGTGGTGATATCTTACGCTAAACGTTTTGTGCACCACTGTTATTCCAAGGGTAGCACAAAGGGCCAAGTGAGGGCATTCCCCTTCTGTGTTAAGCACTATTCAACAGGAAAAAATGTGTGGCCTTATTTCAAGGAGGAGGGTGTGGGTACTTAGCAATGTGTTTTATACACACTTTTGTTGTGAGTTTGGGAAAGTTTTTAGATTTCATACTTTCTTGAAAACATTTGCCCAAACTAGAAAGCAAAGAGCAAGAGTCTAACTTTTTTTAGTGTCTTAAAAAAATCCTCATGAATTTTGAATACTCCCAGTACATTAGAAGAAATACATCATTGCCATCTACTAATGCCCTTCTTCAGTTTAATATTGCAAAGCATAACCTTTCCTTATTTAACATTTAAATCATGCTTTGTAATCTTTGTCCCCAGTATAAGACCACCACGATGTTTCTCCCTGCAGTGTATTTACTGAGTTATTGATATGCATCCTAGTCTCACTCACTCACCTTCTGAGTTCCCGTTGCCTATAAATATTCTGAAGGAGTTCCTAGAGTGGTTTTCCAGAGCACATACATCAAACAGGGACAGTAAGGCTGCTGCTTACTATCAGCATCAAAATTAATATTTGTGAGTAAAGGAAACAAATGGATGGTTCAAAGCTCACCCCTTCCCCCAATATAGCATTTGCTGCTAAATTGGTCAACACAAACGCTGGGAGGCTAGCATTGGCTATCATAACAGAATACAACCAAAATCACTGAGGGAAATATTGTCACTTATCTGACAAGACAGAGAATAGGAGTGGGCAGAAAAGGGAAATCCAAACTAATGCCTAAGTCTCCAGCCTATATATTATCTCGTGGAGTGTGCCTCTTAATTACGCAGCTTCACCATAACATACAATCCTGGCTATATTTTATCTAATACTTGTGGTTTTCTTAGTCTCTAAAGAGAATACATTTTATATAAATAAAAAAGCATTGAGCATATCTATGTACACCTGAATAAAATACATACTTATGCATATTTCTACCCTTCTCCTGTAGTTGCCTCTCATGGCACACAACATGCCACAAACCTTTGCCACCCTTCTAGGCAGCGAGACTTTTGCTTTACAGCTAACAGAAAATTGCCAAAATCAGTGAATTAGCCTATGCTGAGCTCCATTCTGCTGCAACTATTGTGCTCTCTGTACCTGAGCTATCTCATTTAAAGTTACCTCAGATACATCTACACACTACTTACAGAGATTGCTGGGATGATGCATATATCATATCATCTGAGTAATACCTTACATTTTGAGTAGTCTAATTTTCTCCCATATAACCTCCTGTAAAGTGAATTGTCATTATTACGAAGAGTAATAGAGCCAGGTCAAATGTGGAATTACTGTATGCACTTACAACAGTCATTACAATAGCAACATATGGAAAAAAAAATGTCGGCAGCTATCAGCTGTGTCCATTCTATTCTTGTGAACATCAGAAAACATTTTGAGAAGGTAGTCTGCTGATCTGCTTGAATGCTGCATACACTTAAGGAACAAATAGATATGCCAAGCCTCACCATACATTTCCTTTTTTTGTGGAGCTTCTTTCATAAGAAATAAATTTCAGCACTTGGCTGAACTAAGTCTGAAAAGGGAATTCTTACTGAAGAGAACTGAAGGGTGGTTTTATGCTGCTGTTTTATACTGTAAAGTGGATCAAAAAGCTTTTACTGATAATCATGCACAAACAAATTGACTTTGAGATCAAAGTTTCTAGATGTTATTTTCAAAAAGGTCAGTAAGCAAAATCTAGGCATCTTAATCTTGCCAAAAAGATATTTTTGCAGCTTTTCAGAACAGCTTATACTTTGCACAGTGGAAGGTCCGTAGCAGGATGAAAGTCTGTACCTAGGGGTCTCCAGAAGGCTCCTTGTCCAGTGTGGTTTTTGTCTCTTCATGTAATCAGTAAAACCTGGTAGCTGCTACATGAGGTATGCAGGTTGGCCTGCCTCAAATCCAAATAAAACTTCTAATAGACCAACCCATAAAAAAGTGATAGGAGGATACGGGTGACTTAGCAACTCTGTAAATCCAAAGTGTTTCATAAATCCTACTAAAGAAAACCAACTTTCGGAAAGACAATTGCGGTCTGGCAGTAACCATCTCCTTTTGGAGTTGATCTCTACAGGGACCTGACTAAGTGACCATGTTAGAGTGCATTTACAGTTTCTCATACAGTTTGATTTCATAGCTATATGAAGACCATAATTCCCAGGCCTATTGTTGCCATTAGAACTCTATCTATAAATATCTATCTATAAATAGCAGGAAATTGAGATTACTTGGCACCTTCCAGTCCATGTATAGAACCGGTATGTGAGATAGGGCAGGGGCTGCTGAACTACATCACATCCATTAATTTGTCTTAATCCACCCGCTTTCTTGTACAAATTTTGAAAATATGTTAAACAGAAGCAGAAGGCATCCTATCAAACCAAATTTATCAATGTGCGTTAAATAACCAGCACGAATGAGTGCCTCATTCCTTTCTTATACTTCACTCACAGGGTATTTCTGGGGATTTTTTTGGTTCAGACTCAATGACACAGGGACAAATATCACCAAAATTACTTTTTCCGCCTTCTGGTCTGCACCTCTCTTAACAATACAGCTTGATTGCTTGCTCCTACCCTGTGCTGGCTCTAAAATGACGTCTGGGTCTCTGCCTTACTAGTGGACTCATTAAGAAAATCAAAGGAAACATCATATATGGGGTTTGAATCAGTCCCAGCCACAATGGGATACATGACTTTTAGAGTGGATTCGATATCTGGGAATCACCAGTGTGTGGTGTCACTTAAAATACACAAGTGTGCACACACACCTTTACAGAAATAATACACGCATGAAAAAGTGAAATCCAGATTCCATCAAAGTCAATTAGGAAACTAATTTTAATTGTGCTGGAGCCAGGATTTCAGCCTGTGAAGCTTATAATTGGAAACTTTAGCAGGATGATTTAAGACTGAAAAATTAATGCATTGATGAGAAATTTGAAGATGCTCATTAACTCCATAATTCTCCTGAACATTTATAAGCCTAAAGATATTTACCCTTCTCTAACTGCATCTCCAATAAAATAAGACTGAGATTTGAAAACCAACTGCATCCCCCTCTGCCAGTAACTCTTGTTGCCTTACCAGCAATGCATAGGCAGCAATGCAAATTCTGTTAAGTCATAACTCTCATTATCTTCTTACTCTTTAAGATATAATTGAGGGCTGTATCCAGCCTTACTACAGCTTAATTAACAACTCTGTTGATAGACAAGCTATCAAAGAGCATCTGTAGATCTGCAAAGGAAAAAAGATTGAAAAAGTAGCAGAAGCATACTTGCATGCTTGAGTTAAACACTTATCCTTTTAATTTGATATTGGAAAGTCCAATTTTAAGGGTACAATTTCCCTTACATGGAATTAAAGCAAGTCAAATGCTAGACTGATGCTTTGTGAACTAACTTGAGTGTATTTGTAAGGCTGAAGTCCTTTCCCTTCCTCTGTAGAAGAAACGAGATGCATTAGCCCATATTCCAGTACACGTTTATGTGTTCCTTTTCTTAACTGCCCTGAAATTGCTTTCCCAGCTACTTCCAGTGCTTGATCTGAAAGGGAACAGCAGCCTAATGGTCACTGAGTTGCCCCCTTTGCACAGAGTTTAGGCAGGTGAGCACTTGGGCTTTCTTTATGACATTCTTTGCTTTGGAGCAGGGATGCAGCTTTTTTAGCTAATCTCAAAGGTCACTTAATCTTTTCCTGCTCCCCGTTAGAAAAAGTAGCTTTGAACTCATGTAACACTGGAAAGACATACTTGCAGGGGAAGGTATTTCCTTCGCTTGTTCCTTTGCTAACCTTACAAAAAATAGAGGTTCTTCTTGAGTGATTTTGACTTCCCGTTCTCTAGCCACTCAACTTATCAGACGCATCAAACAACTGCTTCATTGGTGTTAGATTCCCACATGCAACTCATGGAGGGTTCTCTGTCACTCACAGGAAGGGACGTGGCATGAGGAATAATCACAAAGCCAAGAGAAGGTAGTCACAATACATGCTTCATGCAATGCTTTTTCTCCACAGGCTGTCTATCATGATATTTACCTGTTTGTATAAAGTTGTGTACATCTGCTGTAGTCTGGGCTCAAAATTTCAAGGGACAAAGGAATGTAAAGCTCTGCTATAAACAATAATTGTGTGCAACTGCCAGTCTGAACTCCATTTGAAAAGGTGAACTTGAAGCAGGAGTTCCTTATCCATGTTTCCAGTCCCCACAAGCTGTACAGGAGCTTTACATAGTTATTTCTCCTCTTAAGAAGCACTGCATAGGCAAGAACAGTTGCTGAACTGTTCCCACAGTTCTGCTCACATTTTGTCAAAATAGGAAGTAAGAATGAAGCAGAGGGTATTTTTCAATCGAGAATAGCACAGCTAACAATTAGAACTTCCCCTGAAGATGGGAAGGCTTTTGTGCAACAAGATGAAAAGGGAATCAAAGTCAAGAATATTTCTTAGTGAAAAAGATTGATATGACTATCCTGAGGCAAACCGTCATTGGTGTAATCAGAAGCAGCAGCCGTCAGAGGATAGGAACAGTGTCATAGATTGCCTGACAGAACATGACAACTTGGTTCATAAATAGCTGCTTCTGTGAAAACAGATCCTACAGCAGAGAGGCAAAAACATATTGCAAAGGGAATCAACTTTATGTTGTGCTAGCCTCATTCTAATTAACACGCTAGTCCTCGGGCAAAAGGAGCCCTCTTCTACAGCCCACACTCCAGATTTCTGATGTCTCATATCTTCTAAAACAAAAAAGAAAAGGTTCATTTTTTTCTGGATAAAACTGATCTATCAAACCAATATAGTCAAAACTACTTCATAAGGACACACAGACTCTGCCCTAGCAGCACCGACTAAGCAGGAACTTCAGTAGAGGCTATTTTTCATCTCTACTTACTGTTCTTTTAGAAGATTGGTATATCATGCAAGGATATTTCTAAGAAGTGCAAGACACCTCTGGGAACTAAGTCTATAAAAAAGGAAGTGAAGTAGGAATAAAAAATTACAGTGTATTAGAATGAATATGCACATGCAGTGTGAATGTATCAATTTTTAATGACACTTTTTATAACTGTCAGTGAAGTAGAAGCTTATGGATTTCTAATTCTGAGAGAGTGATAATAGAAAATGATGTCTTCTTCAAACAAGTTCACCCTTGTAGAGTGGGCATGTGACCCATCCAGCTAGACATTGCTAGTCCAGTGCACACAGTAATCACAGTACAGGAAAACACTGCATGTTCTTAAGCAGAGCTATGCAAAGAAGATCAGTAATTACTTAAAGAGAACCAATTAAATTTTGTGCATACCAGGCTATGTTGTCACAACTGAAGCATTGCACCTTCAGCTTTCTGTAGAGCTGTGGCCTCTGAAACGGCATGGATACCAGTCACATTCCTTTCCATTTAATCCTAATTTTTCCTTTGGTTTTATTGCAGGTTAAATGCAAGAAAATATTACCTAACATTCCTGCAGTGTTCCTGGAGAATAACGGACCCAAATGCTAACAGAGGTAAAAAAGAAAATATTTTGACATTTTATGCAGTGGAGATAACAATCAAAAGAATGGTTCCAGTATTTTGTTGCTCCAATAATTTCCTATGTTTATGCTGACAAATTTGTCCTTGGCGATGACAAATTTAGTGGTAAGTTTTAAGATTACTGTGTATGTAAGACTCTAGAGCCGGTGCTGCTTTTTCTTTGCCTTCCTGAGTTCATATGTACATCTTTACCCCTCAGTATTACAGACACATCTAATTTAATATGTCTCTGATACAGCTTAGATCTTTATTCTTACAGAAACGCAACAAGGGGTACCTAGAGGACCCAGCTCCTGCAGTGGGCCCAGGCTTTTTGGGGCAGCTCCTGCTGCCGCACTGCACGGGTACACCGGGAGAGGCGATGAAAGAAAAAGCCCCCGAGTGTGCGAGGAGCACAGGGAGAGGGCTGAGAGGGAGGGAAGGGGACACTGCTAACAGCTCCTACACACCGTCTGGGGAACGGGACAGAGGTAAGCGTGGCAAAAGAGACTTCTGAGCTGCAGAGGTGCGACGCGGCTGCCATCACCCCGCTCCGGGGGCCCCACAGGCCTCGCCTGGTGTGCCAGGGAGTGTGCCAGGGCCTGCAGGCACCAACTGTCCTGACACGCCCCTGGCCTGTCCCAAGGGGCGCTCTTAAAAAAAGCGAATTAGAACCATAGAATCATAGAATCGTTTGGGTTGGAAGAGACCTTAAGATCATCAAGTCCAACCATTAACTTAGCACTGCCAAGTTACTGCTAAACCACG
The DNA here is from genome assembly GCF_965231255.1 of Vanellus vanellus. Taxonomy (NCBI): domain Eukaryota; kingdom Metazoa; phylum Chordata; class Aves; order Charadriiformes; family Charadriidae; genus Vanellus; species Vanellus vanellus. The sequence continues at coordinate 78,398,272 of NC_138905.1, read as the reverse complement.
TGCCTCAGCACCACATCTACATGTCTTTTAAATGCTGACTGAGGGTGACTACTCACCCACTTCCCTGGACAGCCTGTTCCAATGTTTGATAACCCTTTCAGTGAAGAAATTTTTCCTTATATCCATTCTAAACCTCCCCTGGCACAACTTCAGGCCATTTCCTCTTGTCCTATCGCTTGTTACTTGTGAGAAGAGACCGACCCCCACCTCGCTACAACCTCCTTTCAGGTGGGTGTAGAGAGCGATACAGTCTCCCCTCACCCTCCTTTTCTCCAACCCCAGTTCCCTCAGCTGCTCCTCAAAAGACTTGTGCTCCAGACACCTCACCAGCTTTGTTGCCCTTCTCTGAATGCACTGCAGTACCTCAATGTCTTTCTTGAATTCTTCAGCACTGCACTTCATTTTTCTTCTGCTGTCCCAGCAGGTCAGCGAAAGGGTGGTTCGGCATGGCTGAAGCAGAGCAAAACAAAGGAATGGAGCCCAGCTAGTTGCTAAGCTGCCCTGGGCCTTGTCGACTCTGTCTGTCCACCCCGCTGTCGAGAGCCCCGAAGCACAGCTGAAGCGACTGCGCTCAACGATTTGCCGGGCAAACCTCCCCTGCAATTGCAAACTGAACTAACTCACCTGGAGTGAAGCTTTTAAGGTTTGAAAAAGTTTGACTAGTGGCTATCACTATAATATTTTACAGAAATTTGCGTTTTCCAGTGCAGGGCGCAAGCAAAGATGCCAAAATGTATCTGTTCAAGTGCCATCTGTGGGCTCAGATTTTTGATAAATATTTATACTAAAGATAAGTTGACAAGCTTAAGTGAAGGAACAGCTAGTTCATCTCTCTAATTTTACAGTCATGCAACAATTTCAGCTAAGGACTCTTCTTTCTTTATATTTTTTCTCTTTACCACCGCAAGTCCAGTGCTAGCAGATACATCTGCTTTCACATACCTTTTAAAGTTGTTGTGATAAGTTTACTTTAAACAGAATCTGTGCTAGTGTTGCTTGACATGGCAGAAGGACTGTTTGGGTGCGCAGTGTGCTGCATGTTAAAGGGTGTGCTGTACACTTGGCTGCATGGCATGGGTACACTTTCAGGATTTTCTTTTAAACTGAGATCAGTTGGAAATTTGTGGGCTAGGATTGCAGGACTGTTTCGTGGTTTAATTGCTTACTTCCACGTGCAGGTCACCTCATGGGAGAGTTATTGGGATCATTGCTGAGGCCTTTTGAAACAGTCTCATGAAAAGCAACTGAAAAATTAAGCATAGTTATGGATTGCTTCCAGCCTATCATGCAAAAAACCAAAATCAACATCAGAATACAGTGTTTCAGTCTCTGCTCCTCTCACCTTGAGAGGGTCATTTGCTTGTTATAGTAGGAGGGAGGGAATGTAGTAGGAGGGAGGCAGTAGTGGTGATCCTGGTTAAGAGAAGAGGATTTTGGTTTATTTAAAAGGTGATGTTGAATAAAAGAGCAACTTGCAGTGATTGCTGCAAGAGAAAATCATGATTTTCAATTTTAATACTATTCGAAATAGTCTAATTAAAATCTGAACTTTCTTTTGTTTTTCTTTCTGGGAAAAAAACCCTGGAAGCTTGGGACTAGCAATTACAAAGATGAATAACTGCATAATAAATACTAATCTGAGCCTTGGTAATTAGACCCTGCAGCATTTTGACTTTTAAATGAGAATCTGGTTCTGAATGGGTACACAAGAAAGGCAAACAGTGTATAACAGATGTAAAGAAGTAGCTTACAGTCATCTTTGTACAAGCCTGGTGTACGTGTGCTGTGCCTCAGTACAGAACTTACACTGCATTTTGCCACAGGGAACATGATAATATTTATTTGTACTCAGCTGTAATCTAAAGGCCCCTGTTATAACAGATAGGGCTTGGATGTGACAGTCTCGAACGTAGTCTAAATAAGCAAGGTGCGTAGGACCTAGCCACAACAGCAAAGGAGCTTAAAAGCTGGGCCTAAAAAGTCTTGTTCATCAGGTCATGCTGTATACCTTGCAATAAAATGCAGGGCAACTAACTGTTCAAAGTGAAGGTATATGTGTAGTCACTTGCCATTTCATCCAGTCAGTAACACTATATTTGTACTACAAATTAAACCAGAATCAGGCACAGAGTAAGATTCTTGTTAGATTATTTATTTTTTTTTTAACAAAACCTTAAATTCCTAGACTAGGAGCTGGATCATACTCTAATACTTAAAGAACAACATCCCCATCTGAGTTTCTTAAATTCCTAATCTGAGTATTCCAGGAATAAGTATAGGAATTTATGTAACTATAAAATGACTACTCTCTATTATACTACTTGTAATATGGATATGTAATGGACTATTCTCTGATGAATCTGTTGAAGAGTATTAGAAATAAACTTCCTTCAGCTGGTTGTTCACATAATAGCACCTCAGTTGATTAAACGAACCTCAGCAAATTACTGCCTGGAGGTTAAGAAAAATCCACAAACCCAAGTTTAAATTCTGCATGGAGGAGTTTATGTGCAGCATAGATAGCTCTATTTTCACAACCTTTATTGAAATGAATGACTTTGTCAAGGAAAAAAAAAAGAAATTTAATGAGGTATTTATTTTATAGACGTGTGATATGCATTTAAAGAAAAATTTTGAAGACAGAAAAATAATGAAACTCAATACAAAAAAAAAGAAAATCTAATCTGTTCTGAAGCAACTCGCAGGAACATAGTAAATTCAGTGTTTTAAAACTGCATGAGCCTTTACTTGTCAAACCTATGATGTTTTCCCCCCATTTAGCGTAGTGAAATTTTACATTGGATTTAAGTATAATAGAACTTATTTGGCTTAATTTTCCATCCAATATTTTGTCTTTCAGCTTATTTTAGTCTTGTTCTTTCAAGTTAGAGTAAAGATCCCTCTTCTGTGGATAGAAGTAAGCCCCAAATACTTCAGTATTCCCATCTTTCCTTTGACCTCTCTTATCCCATTTGCAAGCAAACCAGGTGTCACAGATAAATTGAGCGCAGTGACTGCTGTAGTACTGTTTCATTATTTTCTTGTACTTTTGCCATTGTATCCATGTGCTGAGACTTGATTTAGACTAGACTAGAATTATGTTCAGTGGGACAGTCTGTCGTGTCCTTGCACGCTCCCTTGAAGAACAAAGGTCCTACTTCCTACAAACTGCTGTAGAACAAATACCATTACACATGTAAAATCCTAGTTCATTTAAATCGAAATATATGAATAAGATTCAATGTATGGCTTGGTTGAGAATTAAATTTTTAAAATTCAAGAACGCTGAGGTATCACTCAACCTCTTCTCTAATCAGAGCTCTGTTCAGATACCAAGGTATTGGACAGGCTTTTGTTTGACTTATTTGGTTTGTATTTTGCAAGCTTTGTTTTGGTAAAGGGTTGTTGACTGATAGGAATCCTGAGTGTTTACTCATTTAAATGGCTTATATTCAGTTCTTCTAGACTGGAAAAAATAAGCTGATGCCAGCTCTGTCCTATTAAAAATTATAATTATTCTGAATCGTCATCTGATTTTTGTCACTCTGATTTCCATTCCTTATTTGGAAGGGAACTAGTTCAACCAGTTTTTTATCTTCTGTTACCTGCAGCAGGTAACAGCTTCCAAAAAGAGGAGTTCCTCCGGTTCTGACCTACTCCTTTACCTACGTTTCGTGCCCCTTGCCTTCCCATTGGCTGTATGCTCCCACTACTTATCTTCTTCAGACCGTGTCCTCTTTGAGCTTATTCAAATAGCTAACCAAACATAAAACTAACTCAGAAAAATAAAATGGATGTACTTTTGCTGCAGTAACAAGATGAAACGGCTAACAAAGGTGTTTGAGCGCACTGGTGCAAGGAAGGTGCTGGAGGAAGCAGCAAGCAGCAGTATTTTCTCCTTCCAGCACAAAAGAGCCAGTAGTTGAATTCAAGTTCCTTTGTAGGATCACAACTTGGCTAGCTTCTAAATTCTTTGACTTGGCTTGCTAAGTAGCAGGATAACAAAGCATTTAAATGGAGGAGGTTGCTGTGATTGCAACAGCCAGCGATGGGGTCAGGCTTACACAGACACCTATGAATTAATTCTGCTCAGCTCCCTTTCTGGCTGGTATGCTCTGCTTTTTGCTGAGTTAATTATCTGCTACCTTAGTGAGTTGAAGCCCCTCACGGAGAGATTCAGTGAATGCTGGTGCTGGCACTGGAAGCAAGAAAAGGGAAGGAGGTAGCTGTGGAGTGCTCCTTTTTCAGTGACAGCATGTTACAAACTCAGCCCTCTCTGTCCAGTTGAACTACACAGTTTCACTAGAATCAGGCTGCAACTTTGCCTCAGTCTCATGAACTGGTGGGATGATAACAACAAACTGAGAAAATACATCTTGATAGTCCAGGTGGAGGGAGAAAGAGAGGGGTGGGGAGATGGGAAGGACCTCTCACTTGCTTTATTCTGTTTCTGTGTAGCAGTATCCATTTCCATTGTTTCACACATTGATCTGATAATATGCTTAGCAGTGGCTGCTAACACAGATAGGAATGTAATAACTTGTTCTGTTCTCGCTGTCTTCCAAGTTGGTTCTAACAATAAGTGTGCTTCAATTTTGGTTACTTAATTCATTAGTTGGCAACCAACAGGGCAGAGCTAGTATCTCCTTTTTTTCCATTTAAAGCATAGAGCCTGAAGTTGACTTTGATGGATAATCCAACCCAAAGTTTAAGAACAGAAAATAAAATCCTGAGGACAGTCAAAATATTTATTAAAGCAATGGATATATTTAAACCAGAAAATTTAATAAGATAATTGGAATGCATTTATTTGCATTCATCTCAGAGTCTTTTCCTCCAGCTTTAGCACTACAAATTTTTTTTTTCCATGATATAGATATTTTGGTAACACAGGCATTTACATCTAGATCCCTTACCTATTCATTTAACTCCTCTTTTATCCTGCCATTTCTTCTTGGCCTTTTTACTATAATCAGGTAAGTATCCAGCACTCTTATGGTACATTATCTTTCAGGGGTATGACCTGGGCTGATCCAATAGGTTTGTTTGTCTTTGATACAACACTGAATTACTGTCAAAATAAGCTAACTTATTTGCATCCACTTAATGCTACATTATTAACTAGTAGTATAAAATAGGGTGGTAGCAACCTTATTGTTACTGGTAACTGGTATATTACGAGGTTTTAGTATTAGGATTACATAGTTTTATGGAGTAATGAGATGAAGTGGAATGAAACACATGATTCTTTGCTCTTTTCAGGTCAAAGAAATGGTAAGAGAAATCACCAGCAGGTGATTATTAGTGGTGGGGGTTTACCTGTAGCTAAACAAATATTTGAAAAAAGTCTCCCTGACTTTTTTTTTAAGCCTTCTCCTATTGTTTTCAGGAGAAGAATAGGATTTGGCAGCATTCCTCTGGAAATCAATCATTACAGCCTGGGTCTGAAGCCAAATGAAATAGATAAAAATTTCTTTGACTGCCCAAGGAGATAATTCCCTGTGTGTGTGTGTGTAGTCTTGGTGATAAAACCTGTTTCATTGCTAAGCTTTTTTTAAATGCTGCTGTCACACTAGGATTGGGGAGAAGCTTCAGAATTGTAATCATGAGCGAACAGACCTGTACCACAGTGGGGCTTTTCTGCCTTTCTGTCAGTACGGTCACACCTCCTGAAGCATAATTTAATTTTGGTATTTGTTTCATATGCTGTTTTTTTTCTCCATCTTTTTCACTGTTGATTTATTTTTCTTTTGTTATGCTTCTTTTATACTCAGTGATTTTTCTTTCTGGCCTTTTATTATGTTTAGACAGAATTGCTTGAAGGCTCATAGGAATCCTAGAAAACTCTACCTTCATGTGGAGAATATAAGATGTGCTATGAGGTAGGGGAAGTGCTTTGTTAAAACATCCTTTTCAAAAAATCACTATAGACTACTTCCAACAGCTTCTGTTTCACTTAAGAGAAGTGCTTTTCATTGAGAGTCTGGTCTGTTAAGTGACAGTAGCCTTTGAACATTTGAGAAAGCAATGGTTGTACATAGTAATTGTAATGAAATGATATGCTTTCCACTTTCTTTCCAAAGCAGTACAGCTACAGCTCTACAGCTAGAGTTTACCTAGACATAAAGTAACCCTTGTTTAAAGAGGTTCTCTGTTTCTTCCTGCTGTAAATATAGCTATTCTGCCAATCAGGGTCAGAAATAGAAACACCCTAATAAATCAATGCTTTCTCTTCCACTGCCCTGAACAATTTTACTCCAGGTCAGCTAGTTCTGGTGACAGCCCCATAAAGCTCTGTGGATACTGGAAGTTGCTGCTGGTGACTCTCAGGGTATTTGGTGCAAAATGCAGTGACCCTGAGAGTCACCAACAGAATGCACCCAATATATACTGGGTTGTATATTTATAAAAATCTATACCAAGTTGTAATAGCAAGGATAAGAAGGAGCTTTTCAGAATATTACAGGGAGAGAATCCAATCCAGATGATGAGCCCTTCCTCAGTTTAAAAGTAGAACTGTTCAAATAACCCACTTAATTTCAGTTGGAATCAGACACAGAAAATGGATAGTATGTTTAGCTTAAGAGAAGGTATGTATGGAAAGTTTTTGATGATTTATTTTAATTTGTATCTGGTAGTGGAAATCATATTTTTTCGATGATTGGAACTACAAAGTCCTTAAACACCTATTTTTTCTCTCATATTTCCGGGATAAAGACGCAGATTTTTGCATAAGAAGCTGATGCTTATAAGCTGATAAAGGTATCAGCTCTCATATCTTTAATTCCAAGAAATTCAGATGTGAAATCTCATCTCTGTCCAAAGACTGATAAAGCTATTTTGGTCCAGTGAGATATTCTTGGTATATGAAGGTATTAACATCTGTTATCTTGTCAAAATTAGGTTCACACAGAGCAGATTACTTCTGTGAAAGTGAGATGTCCAGATTCAAAATGAGACCTAGCATTTGTATCATGACCTAACATTAAAGTCACTATTTTCAACCTAGTATGAGGTGGAAATTATAGTTACAGAAATTGACTGAATGCCTATCTGGCTTCATAGCAAAACATTTGACTAATTGTTACAGGAGCTCTCCATGTGGGAATTTCAGACAGTCTAGGAGATTCCCTGCAGGCAGCTGCTGCGGTGTATAGGACAGTTCATCATAGGTACTATTTGCATGCCCTAATGTGTTGGTTACCAACACTGGGAGGACCAGGGGAGAGCTGTGTGTAAGAATTTGACAGAACAACAGTTCAGGGAGATTTGCCTAACCCAGATGATAATACCAGGAACCCTTGTTGCCATCCAGAGAGCAACCAACCATTCTGTTCAGGAGATTCTCCATGTGAGTGTTACTGTATGCAAAAGATCCCAGTAAACTAGGGACACTCTGTGTCTGTACACACTAGAGAAAAGTTATATCATGATATGAAGTTATACTAAGATTTGAGGGATTTGTCTCAGACCTTTTCAGTTTAATTTATGTACCACTGCAGATGTGATCCTGCACATGGCTCCTCTTGAAACCAAATAATGCAATAGTGGACATATTTCTGTGTAATACATATCACTGATTATAGATGGCATATTAATATGTATATCAGTGGAAGAACATTCATGAGTGAATTTTGTTAATCAGTTGCTCAGTGCATGCTAAACATTATTGCCGATGCACTATAACAAGATTTAATGTTAGACTGGTTCATCAATAAGATTTCTGTTAACCAACCAAGTCTGTAGCCAAGTATTTAATACAGCTTTTTTTCTTTACATTATTCCTGGATCACTGAAGGTCTTAGAACCAATTCCAGATCTCACAGCTCCCATAAAGCATGGCCAAAGTCTACTAGTAGGGAATGTAGTTAAGTCTTGTGTTTGTGCCCAGGTAGTATGCTGAATTCCTGAGTCTGTACCTGTGAGTGGCATTCACCACTGATACTTGTCTGTATGAGGTTCAAGACTTGGCCATAGTACAAAATTCTATATTCAAAAGTGATTAGCTCCAGTAACTAGCTGATGTTCCTTCCAACAAATAATCTTTTCAATGTCATGTCACCGGCTTGTATGGTGTAACAAAGGAAAGATGCTCAGGACCACACCACTGGCTTTCACAGAATCACAAGAGTCACGGAATGGCTGAGGTTGGAAGGGACATCTGGTCCAACCCCCCTGCTCAAGGAGGACCACCCAGACCCAGTTGCTCAGGGCTATGTCGAGATGGCTTTTGAATATCTCCAAAGAGGGAGACTCCACAACCTGTCTGGGCAACCTGATCCTGTGCTCTGTCACCCTCACAGTAAAAAAGTGTTTCCTGATGTTCAAACAGACCCTCCTCCTGTTTTAGTTTGTGTGCATTGTCTGTCACTGGGCACCAGTGGAAACAGTTGGCTCCATCTTCTTTACAACCCCGCTTCAAGTATTTATATACATCGATGAGATTCCCCCTGAGCCTTCTCCAGGCTAAACAGTCCCAGCTCTCTCTCTCTCCCCATGCCCTTCTTCATGCTCCAGCCCCATTATCATGAGTGGCCTTTTGCTGGACTCTCTCCAGTAGTTCCATAACCCACTTGTACTGGGGAGCCTAGAAGTAGACATAATACTTCAGGTGTGACCTGGGTTCTGCCTAGAGAACTGCTGGATCTTCTGGGGACAAGGTCCAGGATTATCAGGGTACTCCTGGGCAGGAATCTCCCAAAGGGCAGCCAAGAGAGGTTGCATTCTCTGGGTTGCGCTTAGGGAGCTCTTCTTCCAGGGCAAAAGCAACTTTTAACTACATAAGTAATTTTGGACAGAGAAAGTGAGGCATCAGTGTGTTTTCCTGAGAATTTTCTTGGCAGATGGGGCCTTTTTGGCTGATATCTTTAGTCCTGTTTTCTGGAAGAGGCTGGTGGCAGTGGAAAGCCTCTTCAGTGAAGGGCCTTAGATAGGGTCAAGGCAGGAATAGTAACACTGTCAGAAGCAGACTCATAGATAGGAAGTGACAAACGATCCCAGAGTATGTTTACAGGCATGGAAATATCTTGCCCAGTGTGCTTGCTCCAAGGTTTAAAAGTAGCTCAGTTGCTACAGTTCTAGGAGACATTAAATATATGGTATTTACTCATCAAGTCTCTTTGCCATCACTCAAGATTTGTAGCTGGAGGCACCGAGCAGTTTCACCACTAATTCTGCTGCTTCTCTAACACTTATGAGTATCAGGAGAAGCTCATGACTTCCTTTTTCTTACAAGCACTTACAGAGTCACAAAGGCTTATTCTGAAACATTTTGTGGGGGGTAATCAGCTGCTGTCTACTATAGTAACATTTTACTAGACCCAGCTATAGGAAGGCAGCGATCAAATACAGAATCTCTTAAGTCTCCTAAACCCTACTCTCACATTATGCATATCAAAATGAGCAGGTTTATCCATAATGACATTAATGTATTTATCTATATACTGACCTGTCTGAAGAATGATTGTCCCAATGTGTCTGGAAGGGCTGTTGTGGCTCTTTAATAATGTTTTAAAAAAAAAGGTGCCATCCATATTTCTGCATCTAATTACATACTCTGATTTTTGTTTTTTTTTCCTTAGAGTACCAATGAATAACTTTTTTTTCTGTTCTCAGTTTTGAAGATCTTGACTATAGTATATTGCTGTATGTTTCTAAAACACTTTACACACTGTATTACAAATGTGCTTTAAAAGTTGGTGGTATTACATCTTACAAGAAAACATATCAGTGATGTGCATGTTAATTCCTGTGCTGTCTGTGAAGATGCAGTAAAACCTTCAGGGTATATACTCCTTACAATATTAGACCAAGCAAATATTCTGACGACCAAACTCCAAGTGTAAAAGGATCCAGTAAGATAATTCTGCTTGTGAAAAAAGGTGGGTAAAGTCTAGCTGGTTATCTTTTCAGGCAGCAGCCTAATGGGCGTTGCAGGCAAGTTTTAAATCTAATTAACGCAACTGCTTAAAAATCATGCAATAGAAGACCATTTTGTTGAAAAATGGCAGCAGTTAAGGAACCTTAAATGTTATGACTCAGCAGTCTCAGATTCCACAATCAATCTTGTTTTATCACCAAAGTCAAGGTAGGATTCTAGATTATTTTGCTCTCGATTGCAAACGTAAGAGCTGATATACTGGGATAAGTCAAAGACCTGCCTACCTTCTATCTGACAGGAGTCAACAGGAGATGCCTTGGTTAACAGAGCAAACTCTTCAGCTTTCAACAGCCAGCAATTTAGGGACTTCCTGAAGTGCTTTCTTTTCTGTTTAATAGATACTGATCTACATCCTCAATATATCTGCACAATACTACCTGCCCTCTGCAACACTGTATGCAGGGAGTTTAAAAATTCTGTAGTATTTCTTGTGGCTATCTTTAAAATTGCTATCTGAAGATTTAACCTGGTGTTCCCAAGTTCCGAGAAACAAGGAATAACTACTCATTCATCACCCTTCACAATTTACAGATTACCTTTACCTAATATCCTCTTAGTCATTTCTTTTCCAGGCTGAGATATTTTAATCCACTTAGTCTTTCCTTCTCCAAAGCCCTTACTGCGCACCTCTGATCATCTCTGTCACCACTTCAGCAGCGTTTCCAGATTTGTCTGATATGGGCTAACCACACAGAGAAGCAGTGGCTGAGACCTGGGACCACAGTCGATAGATACAGTGATATAAAGAAACTTCCTATTTCACCCCTAACAACTCCTTTTTCTGTTGCTGAGAGCTGAGGTTGAGTCTGGGGAAAACTATTGTTTTTTAGGTTTACATGGGTTTATGTTTAGTATCCACAGTGACTAAAATCTTGGTCCTAGTCTATTGTCATGTGCGTGTACTTACGGTGGTATTTCCCACTGCTAATTTCTAATTTAATTAAATCTGCTATTTTTTTGCCTGGTTACTTAGTGGTGTGATATCTGTGTAGCTCTGTGTAGTCTGTTTGGTTCAGAGAATTCTGAGTAAGTCCAGTAACTTTAGGACCTCTTGTCACTAGAGTGTCCATCCTCTCTTCCAAATGTTGTATGAACATGCTGAACAGTGTGATCCTTGAGAAATCCTGAAAATAACCTCACTTTATTGTGAAAACTGACAATGTTTTTGTCTTTTAACCTGTTCCTCCAGATTTCTGGTTTGTGACGATTTTGGGGATGAAAAACTCTTTTGAACAAATTGAATACATACTTACTTGCTGTTGAACTAGTAGCCCCGTAATTTTGGTCAGCTGTCTAATAATGCTTTGTGGGCTGCTTAAAGTTTTTAAAGAAACAGTCTTTTGCTGATAAAATTGATTTCTTTCTGCAATACATTGTCTACCGTAATATGTCTTTTTAGGGTGAAAAACAAGAGAGGGGAAAATAGACAAATAGGAAATGCTCTACAGAGAAGAAAGATAAGACACAACTGTCAATTATCATGTACCTCCACACAAAGCAACACTTGAAATCATAAAGGCACAACCCACATGGATAAAGCCATCCCAGATGACTTCTTTATATGTATAGACAGTTAAGCTTTAAGTTGCCTGCCATACAGATACTATTCTTAAGGATACTATTGACTCTGCTGTTATTATGCTATTGATATTTATCTTTGTTTCTCGAGATTTGCATCATTTCTCTATTCTCTTGCCTGTTGCTCTGTTACATCTTCATATCAATGAATTCAGGGCTCCTAAAAGCAATGAAACAGTGGTGCAGCTGCACAATTCTGGTGGAACATAAGATCCAGTTTAAAGCAAAATCATCTGATACTATAGTCTGAGTTGAATAATTTTCTTTAAGGAAAAGACTCTTGAGACTTCAAATGTGTATTGAGGACCCTCAGCTTACTGTGCTATGGTATTCAGAACTGATATACCAAGAAAACAACAGACTCACTTTTGTCATGCAGAAGGCCATGCATCAGAAATAAGAGAATGGGTTTATTTGAGGTTGTCCTTGCACTCATGTGTGATACGAAGCTGTTTAATGTTCAGTAGTATTTTCTGTCAAGTCTTCTAGTCTGAAGAAGCCAAAACATTGTCATGTATCTAGTTTTGAAATGGTATGAATAGTTTTATACTCTAGGCATACAACTTTAACTTTAAACATCAAATAACTTAGCTACTTCAATCATTTTTATTTAAAGGGTCTTATGTACAATTCATTTCTATGGGAGTAGGATCACTTTTTATGTAAGCTCTTGTGTTTAGATAAAATATGCTTTGAAGTGAAGATCTGAATATATTTGCTGAACATTAGGGAACAACAAACTTCTCGTATTACTTCTCATTATTTCATGTAAATTATTTCTGCCAAAGATTACTTGGTAGCCAATGTTCTTCTCTATGTGAGATTTTGTACAAGACTGGGTCTTTTTTCCTTTTCACTTGGGACACTAAGCCAGAAACTTATCTCCTCGTTTTGCACATACTATAGCTACCAGCTGATTTAGATGACAACTCTGGTTAAGCTCTTCCCTGAATCTCTTGATCACTATTAAGAACCTTCCACAGATAACTTTTTTGTGTGGTCTGTTGTGGTGGTTCGGCCTCAGCCGGCAACAAAGAACCAGGCTGCTGCTCACTCAACCCCCCCAGCTGTGAGGAAAATCAGAAGAAAAAAGGCAAAACTCGTGGGTTGAGATAAAGGCAGTTTAACAGAACAGCAAAGGAACGAGAATAACAGTAACACCGACAGAGGAATGTACAAACGCGATTACAGTGCCGCGGCTCACTGACCTGACCCGCACTGCCCCAGCCCACCCCGAGCAGCGACTTCCTGCCCCCTCCCCCGGCCAGCTCCCCCCTATAGCCCAGGCATGGCTCACAAGGTGTGGAATACCTGTGTCCCCTGCCGCATCCCTGGGGAAATTAACCCCATCCCTGCTGGAACCAGGACATCTGTAAAATACCTGGCTGCTTTTTTTTTTTTTCCTGGATTTGTTTTATGCTCACAGAAAATGCATAGATGCGTGTCCATCTGACTAAAACCAGCCATTCAACATAAAGCTATGTTAATTTTTCTGTTTTTGTTTTTTTTTTTTTTTTTTCTTTCTGTTATTTGCAATGTCCTTGACCTTTCTTCCAGTTGAAGATGCCAATTTGTCTCAGATCTCGTGTATAAAGAGAGCTAGGATAATACAAAACGCACAGACAAAACTCTCTCCTTTTTGCCAAGGACTGTATAGAGTCTTCTACTGGAAAATCCTTCTTGCAATTTAAAACTCTCAGTTGCAACTTTTGAGCTAGGAACCCTCCAAAAGTTGCAAATATTCAACGGCTTGGACAGTCAAGACACTTTTATTTCAAATGTGCACATAGCAGTCTTGGATTGAGCATCTTTGCCTGAAAGTTTGGCTGTAAACCTTAATGTCAGTGGATAAAGACAAAGAAATCTGTCAGGTTTAATTATCTGCGCAATATAACACCATTGAGGGAAATATTCTCCTCTGGCTCCTAATCCTACTTATCTTTGGTACATGTTAAAGCAGAATGGCTGAGTTTCTTTCATAAGTTGCCTGAAGCTTATTATCATGGGAAGCCTGTCACCCATGATTAAATGCAAATCTGCTTTAGGAATAATTACTTTGAAAATGCGTGTAGGTAACAAGGTTGCATTATACATCATGTTTCTCATATTGACTGTAGGCACAGGATCCACTTTCAGATGCTTGACTGTTGTCATGTCTGCTGCTTCTGAAAAAAATATGTAGCAGCTTTTATTATTTTTTTAAAATAGAACAGCAAAGAGAACCATGTCATTGTAAGGAGTTAATTCTGTCAATACTTACATGTGTAATATTTCTTTTTGAAATAATTTTGATTATTTTTAGATTTTAAACCACTCTTTTTTTCCCCACAAATACAGATATTCTCATTAATTAGAATGCAATAATGCAAGCAGTTCTCTTTTGAAATAAGCTTTTCAAGAAACGCAATTGGAGAATGTAAAAGAAATGCAAACTTTTTGAAGTAGCGTTATCAGCACTGAATTGCTAGGTAAGGTACTCTGAAATAGAAAAAGGTAGAAGTGACTGAGTTAAAGTCAGCGCCCATTTCTTTTCATTAGCTGGACACACAACTTGGATAGAATTGTGATTTCACATTAAGCGGAAATGACTACACTGTTAAAATGCTTCTAAATATTCTAAATAATTTCCCCTGTAATGACCTGAGTTCTAAGCAACACTGAGGACTCAGCCCTTGAACACAAATTTTCTGAAGATTCAAAAATCATTTGATGATGTTTCAGAGGAGTGAGCTATTCACCAACCTTGTAAACATTTGTCAAGCTTCATCCCAAATACATTAGTGTCTGCTTTACCACACATAAGGGAGCAGGAAAACCAAATGTCAGAGAAAGTGGCACCTAAAGAAAGAAGGTTTACACTCTCACGTTTTTTACAGATTGGAATGGAAGATCATTCCCTTTAAATCCACACTGATATTATTTTCAGTGTGAATTTCCTCTAGAGTTCACCTGACCCTGCAGACCCTTTCAAAATACTAATTTGTTAAAGAACCAAGAAAAGCCGGTATTGTGCATGAGTTCCTCTAAAAATGTTGTCCGCCAGTTCAGACCTTGGACTCAGTGATCCTGGGCTGGAGTTCCTATTTTGCTCCAACAGTCTGGTGTTCGTGTCACCCTCTAGGAATGGTGGGAAGATTTTGCAACAACTATATATTAAGACTTGAATTAGAAAAGGGTGGTAGACAGTGGGAAATGTGTCTATTAAATACTACTAGAACAGCTTTAGGAAGGAACTTGACTGTTTTTAAGAGCAGAATGTTTGAGCCCCTGGAATGCACCCCCAAAGGAAAACCTCACATCACAGACATTTAAAATGAGATCTGCAACAGGCTTGACAGAGACCTTAAGTCAACAACAATCCTCCCTTGATTTTTCAGTGCACAAATAATGACTCCACTGCTTTATTTCTATTTCTGTCTCCCATAACTTAATGATTGGGGTCCTTTTGCCCCTGCTGCTCTAGTTTGCGTGTACTCTTTGGGTTTGGTTTTTTTTTTTTTGGTTCTGCTTGGAGCAGGGAGGATGGATGCAGTAGTTAACGGCAGGTATAATATTTCAGTCATGACAGAATCAGATGTCACTTTGGCATTTTTCTGACTCACTTGCTGCCTTTGTGTCAGCAGCCTTCATAAGCCCAAGGGGCAAGACTTGCTTCATTAGTGTAAAGGGAATTTCAGGTATGTAATTAGCAGGTGCTATGTTGGCCTGGTAACCATTGAATACTAAATTAAGAATCAGCAGAAAATTGAATTACTCAGATGTATAATGGTTACAAGGGTTGCTTTTCTCACCTGTCAATTGCAATCTGTTCCACTGGAAAAAACAAAGTTTGCTGGCAGATGAATGCAACCCTTGCTGTTAGTTCCTGTTAGATGACATTGCAGGAATTTGTTGAAAAGGGCATAAAGAATGAAGGATCTGCTCCTTGTTGGTTTTTCATGTCACCCCAGTACATGTATTAGTACCAATGTATTACTAAGAATGTACTAATTCCAGTTCTCAAGGACATGTTTATGCTTTCTATTTTAGCTATCTTATAACTTACATGCTCTGGTTATTTGGTGTGTAACAATTTTGGCGATAGGAACTGGGTCGTGCTGAGCCTGCCAAGACTATTTAGATCAACACTTCCGTATTTATTTAAATGTCCTTCATCGATGATGGCACTAGGTTTGTCAAATTTTTCTGCAACAAAGACCATATGTGAAAAAGGCAGCATTTTGTCCCACGTTGATTTCTGGGTGCTGCATGAAGAAAATAAGAGCTGTGGGCAAAGTATGCAGCCAGCATGTTGGACCTGGCTTGGACGTACTATGCTCTTTCACTTTACATTGAGGTTTGCTCCATTTTTCTATCGTTTTATTGCATCGTATCAATGCTCAGGCAAATAGAGATATCTGAAAATAGACTAGTCAAACAGTCGATGCTGCCTGTCACAAATAATTGTCAGCTAATGGGATTCTGATGTTGGGCTATTTGCTGCTGTGCACACAGTAGCAATGACTGCAGGTGATACAGAGTACAAGCCAAATGGTATTCATTTGCAATGAAAGAAGGCTTGACAAGTCTACTCCATCACTTGTGCTGGCAACAGGAAGCTCATCTCTGCTTTTTCAAGGACTGACTCTGTTTCCGTTGTCCTATTCTTGGGATTTAGTGCTTGTAACTGTCCATGTTTTCTTCCTCCAGGAGGGGAAGAGATCGGATTAAAATTAAACTCATAAAATAAACAGTCTTGGAATCTAAACTCGATTGTACTAACCCATAGTGTGAATGCTTTGATGTAATGTACTGTAGTTCTGGTAGTAATTTGTTGGGAAGGACTTGGAACAGGCTCAGATAGTAGATACCTATACCTAACATTGTTGAAAAGATTCTCAGGTACTCTTGTTCAACTGATTACACTTTGTTAAAATTCCATTCCATCTTTTTAAGTGACAAAGATATGTAAAATCCTAATAATGAGCTTAGTACAGACAACTCTGGGTATATAAATAGATTAATTCTGTGTATATAGATAGATGAATGTACATATCTGAAATTATTTTCTACAGTAAGTAATCTACATGAACATCTGCACAACAGCCAATAACCTTTCGACAAAGGACATGAACAGTAGTGAGACACTGTAAGATTTCTGTTGCACTGCCAACTGCCTGGGTTCAGAGTTGACAGTCTGCACTACTTATTTGGCCGTCAAAGTTTTTCTCTTCACTCCCTGAGGACTGCCAGTGTTGAAGTGTGCTTAGGAGTTTGTGCAAGTTCCATGCAGTTTGTGAAAGAGAAAATGCTGTTGTTTCTGGCTGCTTGAAGACAAAGCAAAGCAAAATGTCCCTTTTAAATTAGCTGTTTTACACGGGAAGTGAGGTTTTTCATAGGACTACTGTGCCTGGCAGCAAAGTTGGCTTTAGAGTTGAAGGAAAAGCACTTGTGATCTGCAGGATACAAATCCCTTGTGAGTTTGGAACTGGAGAAAAACTCGTTTCTATAATTCAAATGTAATTTATTATATTAAGCTACAGAAATACGGGCATAAATGTTGCCTCACAGTGATGTGAGGAAAAATCTCTCATGGCTCAAAGGCTCAATTTTGACTGGATGTGGACCCCAGCCTCGCTGTACAGATTCAAAGACCCTGCCTCTGAAAGGTGGGACCTGCTTTGCTTTAGTTTAGGGCTTCGGAGACACCTTATAGCAGCCTTCCAGTACTTAAAGGGGGCCTACAGGAAAGATGGGGACAAACTTTTTAGCAGGACCTCTTGCAGTGGGACAAGGAGTAATGGTTTTAAACTAAAAGAGGGTGGATTTAGACTTGATAGAAAGAAGAAATTTTTTACAATGAGGGTGGTGAAACGCTGAAACAGGTTGCCCAGAGAGATGTTAGATGCCCTGTCCCTGGAAGCATTCAAGGTCAGGTTGGACAGGGCTCTGAGCAACCTGATCTAGTTGAAGATGTCCCTGCTCATTGTGAGTGGGGTTGGACTAGATGTCTTTCAAAGGTCCCTTCCAATCCAAACTATTCTATGGTTCTATGATAGTAAATGGTATCATGTGCAGCCACTCTGGCCTTTATGTGTTGTCTGTATTTTAGATCCATGTGACAGATTATGTAAACTTAATTTCATTATAAAGAAAATCACAATATTTCACATCTTCATGGGACTTCTCGCACTGGAAATCCAAGTTGTGTGATGTTTGGGGAATTCTACCCTAGTAAAAGGCAAACTATAGTCAAGGAGAGCTGCAACTTCCTCGTGCAAGACAAGTTTGTGCCTCAAAAAAACGTTGTTTCCATTAAAGTCTATGAAATTGTCACCTACCACAGAATTATTGGAAAATCTGTGACAGTAGAGATACTGTCCAAAACAAAGCCCAGCTTGCTCAGGAAAAAAGAGGTACGAAGTTTGTGTTTTGCCATTCCTGTGAAACAATTTTATTGACAAGTTTCATGTAGATGCTGGGGAGAGGGTGGTTTCTATTTTTGGAAACTTGCATTCAGTGAAATATCCAACAACCCATACACCAAGCGTGAAAATAGAGAAACGTCCCAGTTTTAGTAAAACAATCTCCTTTTAAAAGCAGCTGGAGAGGCAGTAAATAAAAATGAGTTGCAATCAAACCCCTTCATATCCATTTTCACTGTAATGAAGCTTGATGGTTTCTTCTGAGCTGTAGTAGAGTAAAATTATAATTAATGCTCAACCAGCGTGTGAATTGAGTGCTACTTGTAATTACATCACCTTGGTAATGCAGTAGGTTATTGCACATGACTGATTTTGGATTTTAACTGGATTTTTCTATTGGATTCACTCCTTATCGAAAACTGTGTTGAGGAAAAGTCTGTATGGCAGCCTCAGGCATAATGTACACTTGAGAGTAGTCAGGTTCATATTCAGCTCTGATATTGCTTCAGTATGAGACTTAGAAGAGTCGTTTGGCCTCTCTATCATTTAACTTCCTGAAAAGTGAAATGAATAAACTATATGCTGGAGGGTCAGGAAGTAAATAAAGATTTTTTTCTTAAATTTGGCAGTGTCTAGTAGCCTGTGTCTTGCTACTGGGACCTGTTTTGCAAAGTAGTACTTAAGCGCCTAAAGAAGCATATAGGTGTTCAGAGAGATTTAGAAAATAACTAAATAGATTAGGCACTAAGACTTTTTCTGTCTCTATGTAAATTAGGTGTTTGACCTACTTCAGTACCTTAAAACTGTAATGGACTCCTACATAATTTTGCAGTTCTGGTGTCAAAACCACATTTTAAGAAACCCATAAAGCATATATGTAAACTAACTGGGAAAGTGGAACAAAAATCATCATTCTTCTAGTGGAAGTTGTTTTCATGGTTATCACTGACAAGCAGTCGCCTATAAAAAGTCACGGTGCGAACAGCGCAGGAACAGCAACTTGACTTGAATGTGAACATCTTTCTTGATAGGAAAATTTACATTTCTTCAAAGAAAGAAAAATTGTTACGGTGACTGGCTGCAGATTTCTAAGCTTCCATGAGATTGCTAGGAACAGAGATCATAAAGCTCCTTCCAACTGGTGGGCTGAATCACTTTCCTACAGCTAGCTCCAGAAAATGCCGGATTGTGAGCTGCCTGAGGTAGCACCAGGCATGCAATATGCAATATGGATCAATGTGCAGACATTTGTGGATGATATTCCATTTTGGAGATTGGAAGGTTATTTGTAGCGGTAAATAAGCGTAGCTTCTGCTTTTCATAAATTGAAAGGCGTGAAATTGAAATGAGGATGATATGTCTTTTTAGTTTCTCTCAAAAAAAAGTCAAAGTCAAAACTCAGGTGATCCTGCCTCCCTCTTAATAGCCTTAGTGATCTCTACCAAGGTGGGATAGATCCACAGTGTCAAAATCCCACTAGCTTTTGAAAACTTTGCTTTGATGCCACTCAGTTTCTGATTGCTCAAGTTGGAACACCTGAAAAGAGCACATCTTTGAAAAAGGTTGCCTGCAGAGTGGTTTTTTTACTAGAAAATTAAATCCTTTAAAGTTGGACATACTTCTATGACATCTTTTGAAAATTGTGATCTGTAGCTACTTCTGATATTTGCAATTCACAATCTCTAATTAATATTTTTTGCCACCACAAGTCATATAAAATTCAATGGTGATGTTTGATAGTGGAAGAAATTGAGGCTTCCATTTTCTGAAACAGCTTGCAAAGGCGTTTAATGAAGAAGTCACCCAAATTCATGATTTTCCTCAGGGTTTGCATGTAGAAGAGATTTGAAATTAGATTTAAAAAAATTATAGTTAAAATAGCTTCCTGTAAAAATTTTGGTGGAAAAACTGTCTTGAAATCCCAAACCAAACATCTCAAAAGACTGTGTATAGGGTTTCTCATGGAAACAAAAATGTTGTAGGATGCTGTTAATTTCAGTAGTTAGAGAGGCCTAGCTAAGAAGTGAAGTTACTGAACAAAATTGGTTCTGTTTTGCCTCAAACCAGGACACTAGGCAAAATAAAGGGAAGGTTTTTTTTCAGGTTATGGCTTACAGGAGAGACAAGAATAGGATTATAACCCCAACCACAAGGTAAGATTAGACAGTCACTTATTTTTTAGGATTCTGTATAGACCTCCAGTAATAATAAACCAACTACTGTAGGAAAGTACTTTTTTTATTAGAGATCAATCATCTGGAGTGTGTATGCACTGCAAGCATGTGAAACACTTCCTTTTCTAATATAGAAAAATATAGCCTCAACCAGCAGAATGAATGTTGCCTGTCTTTCAAACCTGCCTCAGTGCAGACTCTTCAGGGTTTCTCAAAGACATATGCAAATGGTTTTGCACAGACAATTGTTAAGTTGTCACTGTGTTTGACATGCTTGTTTTCTCTTCTATAGCTACTTTAATGAGATCAAGCCATACTATTCAGGGAGTGTTTTGCAGGATTCAGTCTACTGGCAATATTTTGGCTCGTTTGCAGAACTCAAAACTAGTTCTGAATGTTAGGAAGTTTATGTGTGCTCAGTATAAGAGATGTGATGGAGCCCAACTCTGCACGCTTCGGAAAATAACACATAAATGCACCACTTCATGCAGACTGTTGTATTATTGCCTTTTTAAAGGCAGGTTTTTCTTCCTGCACTAATGATGCACTAATGATGAATTGGTTTCTTTGTGATTTGACTATGTAAGATTGATGCTAAGCCATCAGTAAATCAGAAATTGTCTATAGCACACACTCGGAGAGATGAATTTTAAGGTGACTTTGGCTGAAGTCTGTTAAAGCAGAACAAGGAGGAAATTGTGACTTGTGTTGATGGTATTCATTTACACTCTAAAATACAGAATATTAGCCGAGATCCATTTTCAGCAGAAACATACTGATTCTTAAATTGTTATAATTTTTCTTTCAGCACTGGAAACAGCTCACATCACTGCTGTTCTCCCTGTGTTGCTACTCAGAGGGAATGAAGTGCGACTTAACCTATTAGAAATAATTTCAGCTGTTATGCTCCAGTACTTATCTGAATTCACTGAAATGCAATAATGTCTATCAGTCTTAAAAGTCAAATTATTTCCAAAACTGCTTCAATTTAAAGTAAACTGGTTTCGTTGGACATACAGCATTGAGTGTTTTAGGAATGCAGCAAATACTACAACTTGTATGACTAATTCCCAGATGTTCACATTTTTCTCTGAAAAATCTATAAAATGAAATAAAAAAGAATTAATTAAAGTTACACGACTTTCAAAGTTCAATCTTATGCTATGGTTTTTTAACAGCTGTAAACACTCACAATGTGTCCGTCTCCTCTGTTATAGCTGTGATACCGTGCCATCTTGTGAGTCTTGAGTGAATTTTAACAGGAAGTGAAAAAAAAATGGGGTGGGATTAAAACAGCAACCTGACTGGAGGTGAATGGCAAGCCTCCAGCTGACTGCAATAGAAATGGAAAGTTTAGAGGGTTTCTGCATAAAGCACAGAATTGAGTGATGCTGTTGAGATGACTGCTGGTGTTTCTTGGAAACCTGAGAGTTGTTGCATGTTTTTTCTCATCCCTCACCACTCCACTTTATTTTTCTTTCTTCAAAGGTTATCACCTTAGTCCCTTTACACATATTTCTGTTTCTTGGATAAAAGCTTCCACTTTGAACTTCCCCAACAATAGGGGCTTACTTCCATGGTCATTTTAGGTATGTGATACCCCAAGTAGCCAAAGCATTGGAAGGAATAAATGTTGCATTTCTATACAGCTGCAGTTCCCTTAACGAGTACTTGTCAGACCTAACAAACTGAGTTTTCTGAAACTACTTATTAATTTCCTTTACTCTTGGTAGGATTGCAGATATATGTTAAGTGTGAAAGGAAAGCAAGACAAACATCAATATATTTTAATTTTTTACTTTTAGTGCTGATCTTAGCTATTTTCTTATACCATAGTTCTATATGCAATTTCAGTCTTCCCTCAAATTAGTCTGAAGGAAACAAGTGTGGAGAATAAATACCTCATTCTGCTCTGTAACTATAGGCCTGATCACTTCCTACTCAAAACCTGTGATAGCTTTTATTTGAAATGACCTGTTGTCTACAAATACATGCTCAAACCTATGATAAAACTGAGGTTTTTTTGGATATTGCCATCATGTGATAGCACACATTGCAAGTTGCAAACATTGTGCTTTGGATGTTAAAATTTTATCTACACTGTAGGGAGTAGCATAACTGCATTATCATTTTTTGCATTATCAATAAGATGCTGCTGTAAATGCAAACTGCTGCATATTCTTTGGTAATCCAGGTCTTAAGGGAAAGTACATAGCTTATTTTGAGACTGATAACTATAACCAAAACGAGGAGCACATATCCTGAAATGTGTAAAGTATTGCTGTCATAATCAAAGAAAAATAGTTAGAGCCACAAATCCCCATTTCTTAAGCACCTTTTAAAAAGTGCCACTCCTCTAGATTTCTGAGGTGGGAGACAAATTTTTGGAAGATGTCTTCACAGTATGCTAGGGATTGGAAGGGACCTCAAAAGATCATCTAGTCCAATCCCCCTGTTGGAGCAGGAACACCTAGATGAGGTTGTGTCTTGTGCACATAAAGGGAGAGAGACTCAGTTATCATTCAAGCTCACGTATTTGAGAGTTCTACCTTCAAAGTCTGTATAAATAAGGGTTTTTTTATGATGGAGGTGATAGAAAGCGAGACTCTTTGGGCTATGTGCCACTGCTATTGTACCTTACAAAGAAACTTAATTACAAGATTACTTCACCAAAATAGGATTCAGAATAAGCCTTACTACTGTTACACAGGAAATATAATCCTGTGTATTATGTTTAATCTATAGTTAATATTAATTTTGCAAACTGAAAGAGGAGTTATAATTTGATATTAACCAATTAAGGTTTGAAATGAGATAAATTATTATAATTATATGAAAACCTACTTAAACATTTCCTGTACGCATCACAGTTTGTATTCTATAAATGCAGAAAAATCCTTCAGTCACTGAGACAAGTAGTGATTTCACATGCCATAAAATATTACTCAGATCTATGTATTTTGAACATGAATTTTGTTTGTTAAAATTAAGATTTCTCTTTAGTTGAGCTGACTTTGGGCTAGCCTGTGGTCTGTTTGCACACCGAAGATTACAAGCTGGAAGTATTTGGCCAAGGCTGCTAGTCTTTTATTGCCACTTTGTGCAGTACGGCAAGCTGTATTATGGCTCTGTTGGAAAGAATTTATTTCGTCATCATTGTAATAATTTTTCTTAATGTACTGCTGAATGGTTTCACAAAACTTTTATTGTCTGATTGCTCTGTTTTGCTTTATGGTAGCAAAATATTTGTTCCATAAATAGACTAAGACAGAGGTTAAATGTAAATTTACACAGGGATATCAACTTTTCTATGATGAAATTTATTAATCAACGCACATTAATCAGCATATTAATTATGACATGAAGGACATTATTTTGAGAAAAAAATTTCCCCATTGCCCTAAGCAGCTGATAGGTAGCAGTAAATTTTGCTTTTCCCTGAACCACATCTGTGGAAATTTTCTACAAAAGAAGATACAGTAAACAGCCTATTGTTCTATTTAAAATAGCTCATATAATGATAAATTGGTGTTTAAAAACTCCTCCTTCCTTTTTGAAAGAAAAACATCTTGAGGAGAAAAGTAATAGAAGTTAGTTATTACCTGGTTGTGATTCACATTCATATTAGCAGACCACTTTGAACTCTCTTGAGGTGAGTGGGTTTTGTCCAGATGTGAGCACTGGTGCTAGAAAATGGTGTAGGATGAGTTTGTGTGATGCTGCTCGTCACGTCAGGAACAGGGTTTCTAATTGCTTCACATCAGCTTCCCATCTTTGGGACATCAATCTGTGATCTTCAAAGCATGATCCCGGCCACGGTGCTAGGTTTCTTAGGTTCATTCTCCCCATTTTTGGGGGCTAGGGTGCCCCTCTGAGTACAGTAGAAATAATCTCTTCTTTATGAGACTTGATTGTCTTGCTGTGCTCTCTTTGGTATTCAAAGATCACACTCCTTATAGTAAAGGAGGAAAATACATGTGAGGATGCTCTCCCAGGTATTGATTCCTTCTGGAGACACAACACACTGCAGCTGCCTAGAGTAGTATGACAAAAAGCTTCAAATGATAACCTTCTCCCTTCTCAGATCAACAGCGAAAGTGTTAACTGTTGATATTTTATATTAGTGTTATTGGAAACCCTACTTCTGAACAGAAAAGAAATCTGTCTGACTCAGGACCTCAGGAATAAGCATGAAAACTGAAATAAGTATGGATTTCATTTGCAGTGATTTATCAATATTCCTTTGAGACAACTAGTGCAGCTGGTCGATGCCTGTCTTTTAAAATCCCACCACTGTGATGTTTTTTACTTGTTTCTGTAGTCCTTTTTGGTTCATGCAAAGTGAAATGGTACTGGGAATGTTTATTTCTTTTTGCTTGGTTTGTTTTGTTTCTGCCATTGTACTACCTGCAAAATGTGGAGACTAAGCTAGAAAATGAAGAGATATCCCATTGTATTTTCAGTGTTATCACTGACATTTCTTTTGCTAAACTTGATGTGGATAATCCCCCTAGCACAGAGAAATTAGTATTATTAGTGCAAGTGTTTTGAACTGAAGCCTGACACATTAATTACACTTGATAAATGGTCTGGTCTAAAGATAAAATTTTCAACAATGGTATCCAGCAACCCATGTACAAATAATGAAGACAGTAAGTTAAACCACGATTATAACCAAGGCTTCATGGTGCCCTTCAGCCTGGACTCTCAGTGTGTTCTGACAAGCACAGATGTGCAGCAAGAAAAACCCTCTGATTTGGAAATCAAATCTAAACTCTTGCTTTCTCTGTACTGTACGCAGTTAGTCTCCTAGCTATCTAACAGATATTGTTTACTATTTTAATAGCTGATTTGGTGTTTTCCTATCATCCCTTGATGTTAGTGTAGGTCTTGAATAGAAACGCAAAGGGATATATTGCAAGGAACAGTTATTTCTAATAAATACACTAATAATAATATTGTGGAAAACTATGTAACTGTACAATGCCCATAGGAGAAGGACACTATATCAGTGATAATATGCTATGTATTCTGTCATATACAATTTTTTTTGAGTAGAGACTTCAGTTTGAGTGTTTGGTGTTTTTTTTCCCTGGCTCAGAGTTTACACTTACTGTCTTGGCCTTTATCTTCAGAGAGATAAAAAAAGTAGATTTTTTTGCTTGCCTCCGGTACTTGCCATTGTTGTTACTGTAAAAAAATTATATGCTTAATACACTTACTGCTGTAAAATACAAAGTGTTGATAGGGCATATGTATCCTCTGCCAGTTAGGTAGGATAGTGTAAAGGGTCCAATGCAATTGACCCTGCCTGGATTGTTCAATTGCCATTGAACACGGCAAATACTTACTGTTATTCTGTCATTGAAATCACTGCTATGTGGCTGCAATGTATACTTTTTTCCTCGTGATGGCATAGAGTTAACAATATTTTTCTTTTATCACAAATATCTTGTTGCAGTGCTCTGGCACCATTATGTCCCAGGGATTCCCTGTATTGCGGGTTTTCTGGATCACTGGAAAGCACATCTCTTAAAAGGTCTTTACAAAACAATTTCTTAGTGAGAAGAGACTTGGGACCCATCCTCTAGCATGAATTTTCTGCTCATCTGCTAACGCAGTAAACTTGATTGATGAACCAAGAGAAAGTTTGTCATTACACGGCAATATCCGCAGGGGCAGCTCATAACTTGAACACTCCCCAGCTGCATGCACCTCAGTTGGGGGCCAAAGTGAGCACTCTTTCCAATGTGGGGAATGGCTTGGGCACTGTTTAGGCTGGGCCCATCACCCCGCCAGGGGCAGAGCGCTCTCGCAGAAGCTGGAAGGTGTTTCCAGGCTGAGCAATGCTGCCTGTGTGAGGGGTTAATCCTGCCTAGGGTTAAAGCCAGGATGGAAATGTTTTCTTTTTCATGGAAGAGCCCCCCAAACTTAAAAAATAAATAAAAGGTGAGGGAGAAGGGGAAGGAAGTACCAAGTCAGTGGAAATCTCTGGTGCAGAAAACTTCATAGAGTTTGATTTTTTTAATATCTTCTATTATAGATCGACTTACATCTCAAAAAATAAAAATAAACACCACATCACTTGAAATGGAAACCCAGGAACATCTCCACTTAAAAATGACAGAACGTTGCAGTCTTCCAATCTCTAATAAACAAAATACCCCAGAAAATATATCAAAAGCAGTATTTCTTGTGCATTCCTATTTCAGAATCAATGTATTAAAAAAACCCAACTGTATACTATTACCACGCTGAACCCAGTGCTGACCAGCTGTAGTCTGAGACAACTGCCTTCTAAGTAACTATAATGTTTTTATGGTGCTTGCAATCTCTTTGGTGCCAAAAGTTTGTGTAGTAGACTTCCTGTGAGCATGAAAATGGAGACAAATTTTTGGTAACATGCTGCACTATTAGCATCAAGGACCCATTTGTTCTTTCAGTAATGTGATTCTCAGTCTCTGGGATTCATCAGAGGGATTTATCTGTCTAATAAATACGTCCACTCTGTCTATACTTTTAATGTTTCCTGATTAAAATAAAGCTGTTTATCTCTCTTAGCTTCAGAGATTGTATGTAAACAGGGATTACTTACCCAGGACTCTCATCCCCATTGCCAGTTTGCAGCATGATCAGGCTTTCTTTGGCAATGACTACAGTGTGAGGCATGTGTCTGCCTAAACATGTGCAACTAGTTTAGTTAGTCTGAACACAGGAAGAAAATACAGAACACTGTGTATGTTAGTGTAATTTATTATTAATCACTATGTAACACAAAACCAGATCTTGTAAGGGGATGAAAGGTGGAATAAGATTTGACCACTCCAACACAATTTCTTTTTACTCTTCTTCCTCAAAAGGGTAATGAGAACACTTATACAATGTCATTTTTATTTCTAAATAAACTTTTGATAAAATTATATGGTGATAAAATAATTGCTCCTTTGGGAAACAGACTTCAACTGTGAGAGGGTATAAATTATCCCACAAAAAAAAAGAAATGCAGAATCAGCACAGAGTGACTTCTTGTGAGAAGAGAGGAGCAACCTGTGGATGCTATGCAAGGACGGTCAGAGATAAACTTGGACCTTGTGTAATTTCCCATTGAGTAGAATCAGGCTATATTTTACACATGATTAACAGGTTATATGCATCTGAAAATATGGATATTTTTGCTTAGCAAGCCTCAGACAAATTAAAGGAAGCAGAATGCTTTTAGAGCTATTAAACAAAAAGTTTGAGCCATAAACCAGTGATTTGTGTTCATATGGAGAAATATCACTGCATCATGTCTGCTTGTCTTCTTTCTGTAGCATCTGCTGCTGCTCTGTGTCAGAGATAAGACCTTAGAAAGGATGGTCTGACACAATGTGGACTGCCTCTAGTCATGCGTCGGTTCCATGTGTCAGGAATCAGGAAGTTTCGTGCTCTCTTCTTACCTGTGTCTTACCAACTTTACCATTTTTTACAATTTTTCTCTACCATGCAGAGAAACTTTGTATTTTCCTCCTGAAGTAATGTGCCAGGATCTTGTTTAGCGACTTTGCATCATCCTTGGATAGAGCAGTATACTAAAAGCCTGCCCATCTGAAGACACACAGATGACCTGAGCCTGTCTTCTGCTACTGTTATTAGTTTTGCATGCTATAGTGTTGTCTATGCCTAGATTTGTCACCATAAAAACCTATTGTGTTGGCTGCAATATGATTCTTGTACAAACAGCAGTGCTGTTCTAAGTGACTTTTTTGACTCGACACATACGGAGCTGTCCAAGATTAATTAATTCCGATTAATTCCAATCTACTGCAGATAGGCACTCCCAAGACTAGGTTTAGATTGGTTAGGAACATAGATTTTTATAATGGCAAGCCTTAAACTGCTATAGTTTGGAACAGATGTAAATGTAAGACAAAATTACTCTTAATGCAGCATGCAATTACTCATTCAATTGAATAAAGTTTCATAGCATCTTTTTGGGGATTGTCCTCATTATACAGATTGAAAAAACTGAGGCCAGTTTAATTTTTTTTTTTTCATTTCTACGTTTAATCCATTTTGATGAAACCATTGCTCTCCTTTTCATTAAAAAAAGGAAGCAAAAGCCAGCTGTTGTCTTTTCAGAAGAGTCACTGTGGGACAAGGTAATTGCATGCTCTGGCATTTCCTTGCAGGGTGCCAGTCAGAGGAGGCTTTCTCTGAGGCACCCAGCAGAGGAGGAGTTTGACCACCTCTCTATTCTTTAAGGCTGTGCTGCTGAATAGGGTGGCTTCATTAGCAATTATTGTAATAAGACTCTAGGGTGCTGAAGTTCTGGTTCAAAATTCAGATTTCTTTCCTTTCCCTACAGCATACAACGTGCTGTGGATTAATGACACATGGTACAGTTTGTGACATGAGAGTAGTCTACATCTACTGGTTCCCCTTGTAACTACAGGGTTCCAATATTCAGACACCTGAATGGTGCTAATCATCACTTTTAGCCTATAGGGAGAGTACCCTCATAATATGCTGTGATGCAATACTTGAAACAATTTTTTTCTTTCCATATCTTATCCATTTTCTGTTCCTTTATTTTATGTCTTGCCATCTCTATTCACATTTTCAAAGACTCTTTACAATTTTTCTGAGGTGTTATTTATAGGATTCGCAGATAGAGAAAGTCTTTTTGTGAGTCTTACAGATTTTCTTCCTTATTAATATATTTAAATACATTAATGCTGCCTTGTTTTCTCCCTCATCTTTCCCCAGCATGTCGCACTTCTGCATTTAATAATCTTTTTTCTTTTTTTTCCCCTTTTCTATGCCGAAGACACACTTACTTTCTCACCTCTTTTTCTCCCACTCTTTTATTCTCTCTCTTGCCCTTTTTTCTTTGCATGCTTTTTCCTTCTGATGCTTTTTGCTGTTAATGCTTTTTTCCCTGGGTACTCAACAGTTTGCTTTGCAGTCCCTTTGCTGATCTACTAGAATTTCCATCGTGTTTATTTTCTTGGCTTGTCAGCTCGGCGTGCAGACTGATCCTGTGCAAACCACCAGTTTGATCCTATGACGAGGTCCAGTGGAGTAGGCCAGGTAGCTGTAGTAAGGCAAGTGCAAATCAGAGCTTCACAGCAGCATAAGACACCTTTTGCTTGGAAAGAAACATAGAGAGCAGAGCTCTGCTTCTCTGTAGTTCTTCTGTCTGCTGTATTCTCTGTTCTGGAAATGGTCTCTCCTTCACTGTAAGCTGGGGGAAGGCACAAAAGAACTGCCTTAACCATCAGTGGGCAGGGAGCTCTGTTATTAGATAATCACTGAACTGGCTATGGAAAAGGGTTTAATTTATCACTTGTGTAGAAATAATGTTGCTTCGCTTGTCTCAGGTTGATATGTTCCCTTTCTCCTTCATGAATATTCTTCTTGTTTTATGTAAAGGCATCATGCTATTTTCATGCTGTTATTTTGTTTTATTGTAGAGCTATAATGGATGATTTTGAAACAGGATTCAATATTGCTATCAGATGTACACAAGGGCTAGAAGATATCACTAGGTTAAGTTCTTCTTCCTTTGCAAACCTGTTATTTTTGAAGGTGGTACTGATCTGTTCAGGTGCTGCACATCCTCAGGAAATGTGCATGCAAAAATGTTTTGAATGTCAATCTAAAAAATTCTTAGACTCTATGCAAATTTCTTGTTTAATCAGTTATCAATGAAGAAATAAATTTGCTTTCTAAACTTAAAAAGGCATCTCTTTCTCATTAGAGGCTGGACATTACATTTTGTAATTTGGAGACCAGAGTCAAGACTTCTTACCCATGCAGGAAACATTGAGGCATGAGGCTTTTGATCTGATATTTTCAACTGTGAAATGGAAATCACAAACTAGCTGCTTAGTTTGTTGTAGTATTTGAATAGATAAAAATATACAGTGTCTGACTGTAAACCCCCATGCTGGGATTGTTGGCTGGCAGCCTGTTCACAAATGTTCTGTACAAGTGCTTAAGTACTAAGCCCTTTTAAGTAAAAGTCATTTCTTTCAAAGATTAGATGAGGGATTGCAGAATACTCAGGTACTCAGCTTCACATATTGAACTCAACAAACTCAGTGGTTCTAGGGATGATCAAACTTGTTTATGTTTACATGTATAGAAAATTAATAATAATATGTAGTGATGTTATTCAGCCTTAATCTTATGTCATTTTCCTTGTATTTTCTTTACATAAACAGTTTCTCTGTATTTTCTCTAACACAGCTTCATGTCCTGTAGTTCTTGAAATTGTTTCCATCCTTCAAAGAGCTCTACAGCTTAATTCTATTGAGTTGTTGATTTTGTTGAATCAATTGTGCTCCAGAATTCACCTATTCTGGTCAGCACTGATAAGTTTTCTGACATTGATTTCTCTGGAGGAGGTGGGCTCTCACATCCTTGTTCAACAGCACAAAACTGAGCTGCAAGTGGGTTTCTATATATCCTTGTTTTCTTTCTAAAAACAGTAGATGTTTCTGTGTAATTTTTTCCTAAACATCATCTCCATCTACTTGGCTTTCTTAGTTTTTATAGATGGCTCTGGCAGTCCCCAAAATGTGGTTGTGGCTCAAGCAGACAGTCCCTGAGCTGGTAAAAACTTTGCTAGTAAGACTGAAAAGCTGAATTTACCTTTGCTTTGTTTTTTTCTTATTCCTACTAAAACCAATTAAGGCTGATCTCTGGACAATGTGCTTTGGAGATGTGTCTATCAGTGATGATAGAAACTTAGCCAGCCCGTATAATCTAATGTTACCTTTTGAGGCAAGGAGCTGTGCAAGAGAACATTTAGAGATTTTTTGTGGCATATACACAGGGTTTCACGTATGAATGTTAGGAACCTCCTCACAAATACTCTCTGCTCTGACATTACATTCATAATTCAGCAAGATACTTAAGTGCAGGTCTAGTTGTAAGCGTGCAGTATAATACATGTGCTTACAGCTACCCCATAACACATCTTCCTAGTGAAAGTCTGTATTATTATATGTGATATAAAGGACTAGTAAATGATTTGGTAAAGGCAATTTAGTGCTCAATAACAAAATACCTGATTTATTAGCACATTTTTTGCATAAATAAATATTTTTGGCACTAATTTGATATTTAGAGGTAGATGATATTTTAAAAACTTATTTTTAATAAGTCAAAAGAGACTTTTCATGGAAACTAGATTAATATCAAGAAAAAATTCTAGTCCTGACCAAAATGAGAACATCACTCTCCTGTCATAGCAAATAAGTAGATGTCTAGAGCGCTCAGCAGAGATATGAAGAATTCCAATCCAAACCCCTGATCTAAATTTCACATTTGGAAGGGATTGAGACCTGTGTGAGTATGTTAGTAACTTAAATGTAACTGTTTGTTCTCCTGGCTTTTTCCCATTCATTCTCTAGTGGTAGAAGTTCCCTGTCTTCATTTGTTATTCAGCAACACTCTTAGGTAAACTTCAGTTTCATGAGAAGAGAAAGCAACTTCCTGCTCAGCTGTGGTTAGAAGGCGAGGCACAAACATTTGCCTTTAAGCTCGATGGAGAAGTATTCACACCTCCTAAATGTATTCATCCAATATCATTACATTAGAAGCTGCTGCTTTCAGTATCTCAGTGTATACTTCTTGGAATTGCACCAGGAGAACTGGGAAAAGAAATCTGAATTAAAAGATGCAGTTCTCCCAGAGAAGAATATCGTCCATCCTTATGCCACAGCAGAATCCTAAATCTCCAGCAGATTTAACACTGAATGCCAGTAAGTCAGCAGAAACTAGTGGCAACTGATATCTGCCTGTAACACAGTCATTAGAGCATCCATCTACTGGGTTAACTATAACCTTTTAATTTACCTTTGTTACTTTTTTTGATGTTAAAACAAGTTGTTGGGTAATGTGCAGTGGGCTGTGCAATATATGCATATTTTGAAAGCAGGCACATGAGGAGAACAGGTGTCATTTTAGGTTGCTAGCACCAGTTTTTCCTTTTCTCATATAATTTCAAGTGAAATTTGACGGTGTTGCTTAGAAGGTGCAATCAATCTCCTTCTGCAATGAGGCATAAATCAAGTATAGTTTTATGCAGAGGACTCTGTATAAGAGCAAGTTCATGTGAAGTCAGGACTGTAAAATCAAGGAGTTCAGTAAATGTTTTTTCCAGGTACGATTCATTCCTAGCCTCCGCTTTCTTTTTGTTCTGTCAATCAGCAATCTAGAGAATCTGTGTATGGTATCGAGATTTGGGTTGCTTTTCTTGCATTTGTGTTCTGTGAGACAGTCTTGAGCTCTGGGCTGTGCAGAGAGCAACCCTAAAGCACTAGGAAAACTGTTGTCTAACTTCATGTGAGTGCAGTTTAATTGTCTTGCTTTCAGAAGCAATGTTCTCTGTCTGGTCCTGCAATACAATAGCTCCAGGATGCTCCATAAAACTAGTAGAAGATGACTTCAAAACAGATAAAAGAAAGTGTTTTCCACTGCTGACAAAAAGCTTCTGGAGCTTGATGGAATTTCAGGAAGTGGATATATCTGCAGTGTCTAAAAGGTATTAAATAAAGTCCTGGGTAACGGGGTCATAAATGTTTTGAAACGGACTAGGCATGGACGTGCCTTCTAACATCCCTAGTACAACCCTTCTGGGTACAGGGGAGTAGGGTGGAGTGGATTGCAGAAAACGGCCGCATGCGCCTTCTCTGTATAAAAAGCTTCTCCTTAAATAGCACCAGCACTGCTGGGGGCAGATTCCTGGTCTGAGGCATTCCCTTATTATCGTGAAACAGAGATCTGGAAATCCTATCCATAGTGAAAATGCATGATTTATTCTTCTCTTTTATGAAGACTATTCACAACCCTGGGCAAGAGCAACAACCGATTGAACTGTCCTTGAGTAAACAAAGATTTGCATTTGGTGCTTGGTAGCCGTGCTTACTGACCACAGGAAAAGTGAGAGCTAAGGTCATTCTCCTGCCTGGGTTTCAGTCTGAATGTAATGAATTTCCTGCCATGAGCTCGGGTACGCTTACCAGTGGATTTAAGGTTGAGCAGTTCTGCTCCCTGCTCTTATTTTTGATGAAAGAATAGCAGTATTCACACAGTTGTTCCACTTGTGTTGTTTATAGAGTGAGTAACTCGAGAGTCTGTCTCTTCTTTACGATGCTTTTCAACATGCTTAAGCTTTGCTTGGAGACAGAACGCTGGATGAGATGGACCGCTAATCTGATACAGTCTGACAATTCTAGTGTTTCTATCAGTATGTCAGAGATCCTACTGTACCATTCATTTATCAGCTGTACAAGAACGTAACCTAAATGACGTATGGAAATGTACTGGGCAGAAAATTTTATTAAATTCAACATATTCTCCTAAATCAACTTCTGCTGTCTAGTGATCCTTGCAGAATATGAAAACTACTTCTGACACTTTTTGGAACTGATTTTTCTGTTGTATTCTCTAGCAAATTTAAGCATTTATTTTATATGTCTTTTTCACCCCACCTATATTTCTCTCCAAAGCTTCGGGGTTGTTGTCCCCCCAGATCCTTTCCTCCAAACCTATCACCTCCAATTCTGCTCTGCTAACTGAGGAATCATAGCTCAGACCTGTGAAGGGACATTTTGGATCTTTGGATCCACAGACAGGGATAGTATTTTGCCATTGGTAAATTCAGTTCAAGAGAGGGCATCGTATTGCTAACAAACACTTTAGGATTAAGAGGAGCTCAACAGATGAGAAGAAATGCAGTTTGTAGCTTGTGACCCACCTGATCAGGGCAACATTCACCATGAGGAGAGTGAGAGTATACATACTTCTCATAAGAGAAAGATACAACTGAGTCATAGAAGGAGGCAAATTATTGAAGGCTGCTCAGGTACAGCATGGGGCATAGTGACCTACTCAAAATGGAACCATTTTAATCATTGCAAGGTAAAGTCATAGCAGATGTATTAGCTAATATTGAAGCCTAAAAGCTGAGGTGAAATCACTTGAATTGTCAGGCATTTTAAAAAAAAACAAACATACAACACACTATCAGGGTTTTTCTTTCATCCGGGTACTCTTCCTCCTGTTGTGTGGTTCCCATTTCTCTCCTGGAACAATTCTGATTTTTCTACTTAATAATTTCCACAAATTTCTTTCCCCTCGTTCAGTCATGCTCTTTACCTTTTTGTATCTATATGTACTGATCTTGCATCTCTGGCCTGTATGACATCAAAAGTTCAATAATAAGCAGGTTTTTATTTGTAATGAAAAACCAGTCTTTTGCAGTATGACAGAAGTGTTTTCATAATGACAATGAATGGCATCCTGTGGCGCTGACAGTCATCCTTGCTCCCTGCTCTGTTTCTCTTTTTTCGTCTATCTGCAGCTCCTAAGGCAGTTTGATGATCCTGATCTTTTAAAGTCTGTCCTGCTATTTAAAGGAGGGCTGACCGCACTGTGGCTCATGTGCCTTATGTGGTTCAAGCATAGCCCACTTACCAGCACTCAGAGCTGGAGGGATGCTGGGCTGCTGCTGCATAAGCCAGATGCTCGGCTGCAGGATGCTGAGCGCAGCATCATCTCTCCTCGGAATAACCCAACACAGAGGTGGTGAGACCCATGGGATCTACTGTCAGCTAGAAAGTGAACCCTTTCAGAGTATTCCCTTCCCTTGGTGTGGTGACAGTGTTTGTGTCCTATGCCTTGTGGCTCGTAGTTACACAAGGATTTTGGTGTGAAGCTTGTGGGGTCAGGCAGGTTGGCTACACCAAGGTCTTAAAGTCCTAAGCAAAATAACAGCAAAAGTCCTTGGAGTATGTTTTGCTGACAGCTAAAAAGGACAACTGGTTCTGTAAACGCATTCCTGAAAATATTTTATGGAGAATTTTTTCGTTCACTTAAAGACTTGTCCCGGTAGACCTTTTTCCATCATCTGTCTTTCGTGTGTGGACAGTTGATATACAGACAGTCATTACCGGAATAGTGTATCATTACTTTTAGTAAGGAAAAGGAAATACCACAGCCAGTGTACCTTTGTGCTTGTATAACTGTCTGTGTTACCAGCTTGCGTTGATGTAGCTGTTTCTATAAAAATCATCTTTGGAAGCAAAATTATTTGTACCAACGAAAATAATTTCATAAAATCCTAGGACTGGGAAATTGTATTACATAATGGTTTTGCATAGTCTAAATTTGAGTGTTCCACTTTAAACACTGAAAAAACGTAGTTTTCAGTAACTCATTTGCACTGTTTAGATGCAAAGAGAATTCTCGTTAAAAATAACCATTCATTTTGGTAGAAAAGAGACTCCAATGGAAAATTTTCATACTAATCATAATGTTTTATTGACTGTTTAAAGAAAGAAATGGTTATTGTTGTCTTCCATTTAATTTATCTGTGAATTATATGTATGGTTGAAAATTAGCTGATGCAGGAAAAAACGATGAGTATCATTCCCCTCATGGCATCAACTCTGGCAGTTGGCAGTGGGAGGAAGATGCCTCTTCATTGTCTGTTTTCCTTTGCTTGTTAGCTACCTTTCATAAATAAGAAATGAAGAACAGCCTTCCTTCTTTTGATGTAGGTTATAAGACAGTTCTGAAAGAATGTCGTTTTGTCTGTTTTCATTGCCCTACACTAATGGCAAAGTCACACTCAAACCCTCCAAAGTAAAACTAGGAGACAGAGACAAGTACTTAGGCCATGTGTTTGTTAGTTTTTCTTTTACTTAGATGGTAAACAAGTTCATAAATCCTTAACTATCCCTGCAGACTCTTGTTTGCAATGAAAAATAAAACCATCTCTGCCAATCTATCCTGCTTTCAAAAAAACTTTTACCCTATTTTTTTTCTAAGCCACAAAGATGCAAGTCTGTATAGTAGGAGTGAGATTTTCTGAGGCCGATATTGTACTTAAATCCTCATCCTCCACCAGAAATCATCATGAATTGGAAACGTATGGCCTGCCCTGTTATTTATGTGCACTAACACAACTGCCTTTGAGTTTTACTGATGTAAATTTTATCATTCAGGGATGTCTTCACAAAATATCAGCAACTGATTGGAAAGGTAGTTTACTATAGAGGGACTCTGACAATGCAGGAAACTAAGAATCTTGCCTTGAAATTGTGGCTCCATCATCTCAAAACATACCTATTTATATATATATATGCTTTTCATCACTGGATGCTTATGACATACTCTCACTTTTCATCTTTTACCATCCTGTGAAGTTTAAAGAAAAACACAGTCTATCTGACATAGAACCTGAATAACTGTAGCTGAAAGAGACGTTCTGTTGCTTGTTTTTCCATTATTGCTCTCAGGACTGGCATGCAGAAACTGCTTTTAGGACAGAGAAGCTGTCTTAAACAGCTCTCAGTGCTATGTATGTGCTATAGCCTGCTTGTCTGTCTTGTTCCATTGTGTTATGTCAATGACAGTATGTGTATCACAAAATGCCAAGTCATTTTATAGCCCTTGTCAGAGCTGTACATAAAATGAAAGCAGTGCAGAAGATAGGTGTTCATTCTGTCAAATGAACAAAGCCACCTAAAAGTTTTTATTGTATTTTAAAGTAGTTTAATTTGCTTTTCCCCACCTCATCGGAAAGTTTTGCTATTTAACTCTCATAAGGAAAAGAAATGGAAAGGCAGCTGCAGAGGATGGAAGGGTTTGCATAGCAGTAAACTGCTGATGTGATGAACATGAGCCATGAAGTCAATTAAATCCCCACCAGTAATCTAAGCTAGCCAGCCCTGTATGAGCATATAAAACTGTTTTCTGAACCAGTACCACCTTTACAGATGAGAGAGTGACTGCAGGCATAAATGCACCTCCATTTTACGCCATTTATTTCATTGCTGGAGTTAAGAATCCATCTGAAAACCTCTCTGCTCAGGGGATGAGTGCTGATTTTATTGAGTTCTCCAAAATATTTCTTTGGTTTGCTGTAGAGGGAATGTTTCTCTGCTGAAGTCAAGTCACAACCTAATCATTCACCTTTACCAAGTAAAGAAATTCATTGCAAGTAACAGCTGACTAAATCTACTAAAACATTAATGTTATCACCTAAAACTTTAATATTATCACTTGGCATAGTGCTGCACATCCTATCCTGTTGTTCTGCTGCAGAGACAGGGGGTTGTATGGCAAAACTGTTGTGGGCCAGGAGCATCTCCACTGAAATCATAGGCTGTCACATAAAGCATTAGCAGCGCCCTACGTGGGAAAAGGGTTGCCTTCAATGACTATTATGGGACAATAGTGAGCAGTGAAAGAAAGATGAGTTTGTAACTCTCTATACACAGCACAGATGATGAGGATCCATGCTGTTTTGGGGTCTTTATTTAAGAGGTGCTCTGACACAGCAGAAAGATGAGAGTTTTTCTCTAGGTATAACTTCAGAGAGTAACAAGCGCGACAGAATCACTGACACCACAAACATGTTCTTTGAAGAGAAGTGATTAAAACAAAAATAAAAACATAAAAAAATAGGGACTGTGATAACTTATGTCAATCATGAAAATGGATTTTTTACATAAGTCTTTCTCCTTAGTGGAAAAATGAAGGCAATGCCTTCTACTTCAAGTTTTAACTTCTCAATTTTAACACAGTATTTGTATCAGATTTTTATTTCCTTTTATAGAGCAAAACATTTTATTTCAGGGTCAATTAAAACATTTCTTCTTATTTTCAATGTTTTGCTCGATGTGTTTTACTTGAACTGAAAGAGGATTTCAGTAGAGAAGGGACAGCGTTTTTCACTGGTTTGTTACATGAGGTATGAGCTGATTTTGTGGTTTCCTCAATGGAGAAAAAATTTTTGTGTCAGCCCACAATACTCATTATTTTTAGTGAGTGATTCAGACATTGAATGAAATGCAGTTCTAGTTCAGACCATCTGTTTATATTACTAATATCTGTTTGAGTTTTACAGTATTTTAATTTTATTTCTTTCTCCATTACTCAGTGTTTCCCATTCAGACATCAGCTCTCCTCCATTTGTGCTCTCTCTCTCATTCTTTTATTATGCTGCTATGAAACTTTTTTTTCCCAAAAGCTTGAAAAAAATTGTCAACTGCTCTTGTCATCTTATACCTCTGAGACACATGACGTAGTTATTTTCCACACTCACATATTATACTTCTTTTGTTCCTTAGACTCATCAACCATGAGAATCTGGTAGCTCACTGTGACCACCAGATGATACTAAACCTGGGTTGTGTAATCAATATATTCTTCCCCAAGATGGTGTCCTTTCTTGAGCCTAGAAGCCACATTTCAGTTGCAGCGCTTCTTGAAAAATGAATATTTCATGAAATGAATATTCAAAACATCTGCTGTTTTTTGAAAGCTTCTGAGAATTATTTTCTTCGTCTTGAGTCCTTTCTGGGTTTTCCTTTCATTACAATGTGGAAAAGAAGGAAGGGGAAATAAAACATAGACAAAGCAAACTGAAATAAACAGCACAAAGTCTGTTTTCTTTAAAATTTAGGCTTTTGATGACTTTTTTTCCTAGCAAGAAAAGAACTAGGAAGGGAAAAGAATCCATGGAAAACTGTTTATTTTAAGATGATTTCTCTGGAGTGGGGTGAGTTTGGGGAAGGAAGAAACTATTCGAAACTCACCTATAAAAACTGCTAAATACTCTTATTTTTGCTGACGTGGGTCCATATGCAGGTGCTGACCTAGAGGGTGACAGCTCCTTATTTCAAGCCTTGAGGCATTCTCTCTGAATCCTCAGCCATGCTGGCTTTCTGCCAGGGGGGTATGGTGGCAGGGTTATTTTATTGTTTATGGTACCAACCAGGATTATAGAAGAAACATAGTTTCATTATTTATGGAATGCATCCAGAAATGGGGGGGAAATAGTCAACAGCGCAGTGTTACCACCCGCAGCTCCCTGCTGGTGTTGCTGATGGGGTGTAAAGCTGTTGCCCATCATTTTGCAAGCAAGATCTATTGTTGCCTACAAGAGAGAGGAAGAAAATTATAGTGACAAATGATAATGTTGTTGACTCCCTGGTAAGAAAGTGGAGGCTTTATTGCTCCACAATCAAACAAACAACTTCCTTTGTATCTAATGAATAGGTTCAGCTCCAAGTCAAACATAATTGCAGATAAACTCTGCTTAATACAAAAGCTCAAAGCAATTAAACTCCCCAGACTCCATCGGTTCTTTCTCAGTGGCATTTGTTACACAAATTGCCAGGAAAAAAAAAAATTACATGCAAAAAATTTTGTAATATATTGGATCAGAATGATTCATTCTGAAGTGGACGCTCTGAATAAAGTTAACAATGAAAACATTATTTCTGTGATTGCTTTGGGACTGTAGCCTTATTTCACACCAAAGTTCTAATGTAAGGTGCTGCTTTTTTTTTTTTTTCATTTATTTATTTGCTTGGGATAGGGGCGACTATCAGAGAATTCAAGCTTACAAGAGTTACATCTCTGACTTCAATGTGCACTAGGAGCAGACCCTGGAGATATTTCAGTAGAGCAAGGGAGGAAAAGGGCAGTTTAAAAATCTCAAAATTCTTGATTGAAAAGAGTGCATAAGCTACACAGGGAGAAATTGGAGACTATTTATGTTTTGGTTTATTTTTCTTTTTGAAAGAGACCAAAATGATTAGTGTATTCATACTGGCTATAATGAAAACAATTACATGTCCCTGCTCTGAGCAAAGGTATGTAGGTTTGAAGCCGAGTCTTCTGCAGGACCACTAAGAGCCTGGCATGAGACCTAATGTGTGTTTCTGTAAGATGATTTCTAACTTTGACCAGATATCTCATCTGAGACCTATAACCTTCTCCTGCTGTGTCCAGCAAATAATTTCCATGCACCAATATTTCCCAATTAAAAATATTAATCAGAAAGTAAATGACCACAGTTCATCTTTACACAGTGACTGTGAGGACATCACTACAAATGAAAGGATTCCTGTTCTGGTTTAAGAGCCTTTGAAATGCTTCCAGACAAGTGCTGGTGCTACTTACAGGAAACAGAAATTTCTGAAGGTAGGAATCTCATCTCTTAGGTAATCTAGAAGGCAATTATTTATTTGAGTGACAAAGACGTAAACACAGTCTAATTCACCGAGCTTTGCTAAATACCCTTCAGTTTGGGTTAGTGTAAATCAAAGATGTGTCTGATGAGCTATTTTTAAACTGTTTTTCTCAAATAAATTAATTTATAGGTCCCAATTCAGCAAGAATAAAAAGATGTATGTGCTTCTACCTTTCCCCTAAGGCTAATGCACAAACTTGTCCCTGACAATGTAGATCAGGCAATCATTCAAGAGTTGCTCATTTGTTCAGGGACCAGAATCTGGTATGCTTCCTTGGTAAGCACCACTGTCCTTGGAGTAGAAAGTTACGTTTACTTTTTCTCAGCCAGTGAACTATGACCTTTTTCCTGAAAAGTAGCTTCAAAAGACGGGGTGGAATAAAAGATATGAAGGTGACAGGTATGTTTCTTAACTTTCTCCAACTGAAAAGGGCATGTTAGTCAGATCTCCTTTATACTGGCCAACAAAATGGGCTACAGGATAAACATGAATGGTGAGCAAGAGTGAAAGGAGGAACAAAAGACCAAAAAGATCAAGACCAGCACCCATTACTACTGAACTAATTTGCTTTTTTAAAGAAATTGACACTGTGTTTTGAACAAAGCTCTGCTTAGTAGATGTGCTTCAAATACACTTTGGACATCCTTACATCCTTTAAGCTTATTTCTGGAAACAGTTGGTAAGAAGAGGCAGTAAGGACTCTGGTTTAGCCAAGGCACAGGCTAGACACAGCGATTCTCAGCTGTGTAAAAGTGGCAGCAGGGTCAGGGAAAGTGTGTTACGTTCATTGGTAGCTTAACTTGCACTTTAATGTCTAAGGGGATTACATTGGATAGTCCAGTTCTTGGACACAGATAAGTCAAAATCTATTTGTCCAAGTCTGTTTCAGCTCAATTATTGGTATAAGGCTTAAGTCAAGGAGACTCCTTGAGTCACCGAAGTATTTTGAAAGCATTATGGAGGATAGAAAATAATGATCAATCTGAAACTAGAGCTACAGTTGTGAAAAATCTGTTTTCATATCTGTTCTCCTTCAATGATGCAAAAGGGAAGATGAACTTATTTGGAAATTTTGGTGTGCCTATGCAGTACTTGGCAGAAAGGAATAAGATAATGAACAATAAAAGTCAAACATAGAGAGAAGTTAAGATATTATACAAAAGCCTCACTGAAGCTGGAAGTACATTACTGGTTTACAACAGTTACAGTCATGTAGGTCCTGGATAAGGACGAGAAAAGGTAATGGAAAACAACCGTAAATACTTGAGGGGGTGGTAGAATGAAGATAGGGATAACTCATTTCTGAGGGAGGCTAATGTTTTCCATACAAAGTAATCAATACAGATTGCCTTTTATATTTCTTATAAATCACATTGTGGTTTGGGGGTCTTTATATCTAGAGTGTTTTCAAAAGCTATGTGGAGGCATTGCTCTGTGGTTTGTACAATAATTAAAGAGGTGCTGCTTTTCTGCAGTGGAAGAGCTTGAAATAGTGGCAGCCTGTTGTTCCTACTGCTCACCTGGACTCTTCTGTCTACCCACCTGCCCTAGAGCAGCAGAGAATGTTGCCGTGCAGGACCATGGCTTCTTTGGGTCTTGTTCGTTGTTTTATTGATCCAATAAAAAGCTGCAGTAAAGAATTTCTTTTCTAAAAAGAGTAAACGTTACAGAACACCTCCATAGCAGGTTTTGCCTTTGATTTGCAGCTAACACTGCAGCTGCCTCAGGTTACAGTAGCAGCTGAACCTCTTTTCCTTTTTTTTCCTAGTAAAAACTTGGAAATATGTGTTTCAAGCTTTCTCATCTTTTGGTTTCATGATCTGGGAAGGTATATTTCTGTTGGTTTTGCTTTATGGAAAGTGTACTAGTTTTATATTTTCAGTGCTGCATCCATGCCCCTTGCCTTACTTATGAAACCTATGCTGCAATGGCCACTGGCAAATCTCATAACTTCAGTTATTCACTTTGGATGAATATTTAAAACAGCAAATAAAATATAACTCAAATTCCAGAAAAATTTTGGAAGATCCTACCTTCCTGCAGCACGCCATGGTGATTGAAGCTTTCTGCCTGCTCATGAAAATATTCCTCTCATGAGTCTCAATGGGGGATATTTCCCCTTGCCTGTGTGTTTGATGGCCCAGCCTCTTGCTTCCTTGTGTCTACTGCCTTAGCCAGGAGACACCAAGGGGAATATCTTACTTTGGCTTTTGTTTCTTTGGCATTCTTGCAACAGCAGAAGATTACTGATGTGTACTGTCCAATGCATTCAAATTTGATCTCTTTTGGAGTTCTGCTGCAGCCTTCAGTCAGCTCTTCCACTTGGTCTGAGAAAGACTCAGTAATGAACAACTGCATGTATATACCAACTTTTCCACTATTTCTAGCACCAAGAGACCTATACCAATGCAGTCGTTAAAGCGTACACTTTCCCCAGAGGCTACTTAGAGAAAATATTAAAGTTTCAACATTGTGGTTAGTAGAAGATTTGGGTCTATTATTTTACTGCTTTTCTCATCCATGACTGTAATGATTGTTTTTGCATCAATATGTTTTCAGTGTAAATGAACAATTATATTTCATGCCTCAGGCAGTTTAATTTCTCATTACCACATTAAATACTAAAGGCTGTTTTCCTGCCTCAGATCCACAACATCTGTCAGCACTTGCCTGAAAAAGTTTGTCTGCTTTGGAAGTCAGTGTGGTATCAGAATGAGTCACCATCAAGCTAAAATTTAGAATGTGATCCTAGCATTCCTGATAACACTTGCAAAATTGAAGAAGCTCTTGTGTTTTGGGTTTTTTTTTCCCCCCGAATGCCCTAAAGGTAGCATATATGAGGTTTATGAGAAAAATCTATAAAGAATTCCTACCTCAAGGAAAAAAAGACAACATTAAGAGGAGATAAATAACAGTATAAGTAATGATTAAGGATCATACCCTTACTCAGTATGAATCACTTCAGCTTTGTTGATATCAGTGAAACTTTGTTCATTTATCTCAACCAAGAATTTCAAGTGGTATATTAGAGTTAACTGCTGTCCTCCACTCCCTTCTGTAAGATGTGTGGACTCCTCAGGACAGAAAGTCAGTTTTCAAGGAGTTGAGCTCTCATTGTACAATGCATTAAATCTAATGTGTTTCTTTAATCACCTACTGTGTGAAGGTAGGATACAGAAAAGTGCATGTGTCCCTGAAAATATTATTCTAATAACCTGTGATAGTTATCTAATGATTCTAGTGTACAAAAGGAAAGTGGAGGATTTTATTTCTGAGTATCTGAATAGCAGACAAGAGAGCTCTGATTTCAAGTCACAAGAGGAGTTGAGCTGTGTTTGTACTGGCTAACAATTACAACTTTTCACTCTCTTCCTGGTGTGCTATATTTTTAGACTTCAATGTATTAATTGACTGGGTAAACAGTGTCACCTAGAGAGAAATAACACCTCCTAATTGTCCAATGATTTTTAAAACAGCCCTCCAGTGTACATATAGTGGAAACCCAAGGATCAATCCACCCTTCTTTCTGTGATATCTACCTGCTCTTCCCCTGTTTCATTTCTTTGCTAATGTATTGTCACTTCTATGTCAGTCCTTCCTCGGTTTGTGCTGTGTATCTGTTTCTTAAAAGCCTCCATTTCAAATGCTGTCAAGTTTCCTTACGCTCTCATATTTGCATGCCCAGCTTGTCACTGGAATGAATGAGAATGTCTGCAAAATAAGAGAGAAACAGAGAGAAACTCTCTTATACTTTTGTGGATATTATTTTCTTTCAAAAGAAGAAATTAGAAGAAATTTAGTTCATTTCTGGAACAGCAGATGCCAGCCATTTGTGTGACCATCAATCCCTCAATAGAGATCATTAACGAACGCTTCCCTAGGCTTTGCATATTGTTTGAGTAAGACAATGACTCTGTGGGCATGTGAGTCATTATTTCACAGATGTTAATGTGACAATTTTTCTTCTCTTAGATTTCTACAGTTACTATTCTATAAAATAAAACTTTAATCCAATGACTTACTGTTAATGAAAAAAATATTACGCTGTTGGTTAAGATAAGGCATATATGAATTGATCAGTTCTACATGTTTCTCAGCTCCATTTTAATGAAAGAGAAACTTATAACCTTTGCTTCTTGTAGGGATTTGCATACTTGAGCTCTTTGGGCTCTCCTCTGCCTCCAAAAATGGAAGAGTGGGCCCTTGGGGCCCTGTATAAAGAGCAGACCCTATCTAAGAGGCAGGTAGAAAGTTTCAGGAAAAGGAGAGAAAAAAACAGAAGTCATGAACTGTGAGCATCCTTGTTGATAAAAGCATGATTCAATGGCATGCTTTTCTTCTGTGGTTCTGCTGAATTGTAAAGGATGCCAGAATTTATATTTGATCATTATTAAAGAAGAAGAGGTTCTGACCTGTTCTTGGAAAAATAAGATAAAATAAGGTTAAAGTAAAGTTGAAAACTCTATCATGCCTACACTTAGTGAAAAATTATTTTGGAACGTAGTTTACCCTGAAAAACTACTAAATATGGTGAAAATGGGTAAGCTGTGGGTAGCTCTCCTCTATGCTTCTTCAGTTGCTAATATGAACACACCCTATTACTCTTTGAATTCCTCTGAAAAATGTGCTGAGAAAGTGCAGCGCCCCGTTTCCTCAATTTAGACATTCATTTCCCCGTAGGGTAAAGAATATCTTATTGCCACCTGTCTTCATATTGGAGATTGTATGCAAAGAAGTGATTACCGATAACTGATAACAACCAGCAAAGC
This sequence comes from Vanellus vanellus, assembly GCF_965231255.1. Classification (NCBI taxonomy): domain Eukaryota; kingdom Metazoa; phylum Chordata; class Aves; order Charadriiformes; family Charadriidae; genus Vanellus; species Vanellus vanellus. The sequence continues at coordinate 78,353,365 of NC_138905.1, read as the reverse complement.
CTATTGGCATGTAGCAAGGTATTGTGAGGTGCATTTGAACCTGCTGATCTTGACAGGCTTTTGAATGTGAGCGAACCAAAATATTTACCAAAACCTAGTTACGATTATCCTAGTTGCACAATAAACATGGTCTTCATGAAAACTGAAACCATTTGGGAATGACAATATAAATTTTAAAGCAAATACAACACTTTTTTTCTGCATTGAAAATGGTTTCCAAAAGAATAAAATACCTCGGGAGGTACTTCTTTGCCAAAACTAAGGTTCCCATCTAAGTTGAGGGAGAAAAAGGTAATTTGAGCTTAGTTGTTGCAAATTCAATTCAGGATTAGGGGACTGCCCTAGAGCTTAAAATTAACCATGTATGCTTGCCTGAACTAGGATTTTGGCAGAGCATACGAGTGTGTCTTGTTCAAATCAAGCTAGACAATCTTGATATGGAGAGAAGTGTAATTTTATAGTGCCATTGATCCTACTCTGCTAGCAACTGCATCTTTGCTATTGTTTTTATTTAGTCTGGGTTTATTACGGTATGCTTTTCTACATGAATTGTTTCTCTAAATCCCTCTAGCAGGGATTTTTAATGGCAGGAAAGAGGGTCTATGCCAGGACTAGTAACTAAATTGTGATTTCTTAAGCTGCTAGAAAGCAAAAGTAAACATGGGCTCCTCTGATGCAATTTTAAATCTCTTATTAAAATGAGAAACTTCCAGCTCCATTAGAAGACACTTATACAATGAGCACTACCAGATGGATATTTGCATGCCAGGACCTGTCTGGCAACTCGTCCATTCTAGTTAAATTCTCTCTATTCTCTCTAGTAAAAAACTCTAGTCAATTCTAGAGCAAAGCCGTTCCGTTGGCAGGAGCAGAGGTGTCTCCCTACCCCTCCAAGAGTGGTCTGTGCGCCTGGACGGTCTTTCTCAGGAAAGTCACTAACACCACGCCTAGACTAAGTAAATTAACTGTGGCTAATTTCACATAACTCCTTCCCTACCTAAAATAAATTAATCTAGGGACTGAGGAGCTATGTAGTTAGTGGCCTTCTCAATTCTGTGGCTTATGAAGGCTGCAGAGACTTAAGGAAGGAAACCCGTCCTTTGAAATTCTGAAGTAGCCGGTTATTCACTTCTGGACTGTAGCTAAGACTGCAAAAAACAACAGGGAGACTTGTGCTTTCTGGTTAGTATCAAAGATCAATACGTTTGAAAGTTTTAGGAGAATTGCTTGATCAAACAGACTGCAACATTTCTTGATACTATTTGACCAGGCAAGAAGGTCTTGTCATTTTTTGCCCCCTTCTTATTTCCTCTAGATATTCTCAGCAGTGAGCTATTTGTTAGTGTCCACAAAAATGTCAAACTTCAAGTTGAGAAAAAGAGACGTTTCTAGAAGCAAGACTGGAGCTTCATGTATGTAAATATTCCTACTATAAAACATATTTTTATTCATTCAGCCAGGACCATTGCTAAGGGAATTAGTATCCAGTGACAACAACCAGTAAACCTGGCATTTGAAATGCCAGGCACACATAATGAACTCACCTGAGAACAATCTTCATAGATAAATAGCCATAAAATGAATGGTTCTGGCTAGTAAATAAATACAAATGCATTATGTTCATGAGGAACAGATAAAGGCTTAAACTGTTTAAAAATGAGTCACCATGGACTATTAGCCTAGTTCTCCGTAGAAATAAATGTTCTCATGAAGTTTGCAGCCCATGTTTGCAGACTGATGTGGTTTGGATAAAGCAGATGAAAAAGAAAATTACTAGAAGCACAGGCAAACTGTAAACCTTTCTGAAACTTGCCCATCTCGCCACGGTAGCTGTTTTCCTTCAGTTACAGAAGTTGTGATATTTTTTCCCCTCCTGAAACAATCTGCCGCTCGGTCATGCAGTTTAATTAATTCCATTTCATATGGTTACAAGCAGGTGGCATTGGATGCAAGCAAAACACCTTCTTGCCGGGGCTATTCTCCTAGCCCTCGGGATTGCTAGAAAATTGTGGGTTCATATGTACACCACTGCAACTCCATTTTCACCTTCTAATATAGAGATGCCCTCACTTGCAAAGAGATGTCTGCTAAGGAGTAGTTTCAAAGGAGAGGCACCGTAACATCACGCTGCGTAATTTCCCATATAATTTCCATGGAGCTGCTTGGAGACAAGGGGAAAAGGTACGTGTCTGAAGTAGCTCTCATCCACTCTCTGGGTTTCTAGCGTGCCTCCTTCCCAACCTAAAAACCTTGTGAAGTGACCTTCTGAAGTAGAACAATCTCTCTTCTATTTTGCAAATATAAGGTGAGGAACCTCATGGTGTGTAAAACTTGGGATACTGAGAAGACCTCAGAACAACTGCTGAAAATCCTAACAGTTGTATGCTAGCATTAGTTTTGTTACATTTGTTGTATTGTGGCAGAGTGGGGATGTGCCATTGAAAGATTGCTGTGGTGGGTGGGTGGTACTCATGAAATAAAATCCTCCTCTGTCTGTAGCCCAAGTAGTAATTAGTTTTGGTGACTCTGTTACAGTGAGTAATGCTTCTGTATTGAGATGCATTGGTTATAGCCTCATTGTTCCCTATTAGATACAGCTGACTTACGACTTCACAAATAAATACAGATAAGGACTGGAAACACATATTTGCTGTCCAGCTGTTTGGGGGAATTTAGTATTGAATGGACCTTCTGGTGTACCGAGTACAGTTTACTTGTTCTCACAAGCATGACATACAATAATACATTTTCTGCTATAAAAATACATCTTAGATCTTCAGCCCAACACAGTTTTTCTCAGCATCTGTCGGGACAGTGTTGCAGATCCATACGTTTTTTCTCTTACAGATCTCTCCTAGCTTCTTGTCTAGAATTATTTATATTCATATTCTGTGCCAACATTGTCCAGTAGCTTAAATTGTTTTCTCCCTGCACAATATTTATATGAGGGCATTGGATAGTGAACTGTAGGCAGGGATGATATTGCTGTCCTTGTCTTCTGTATCTGGGGTGCAAAGAACGTGCTCCGCTGTGGTGGGTCTGCCCAGCCCCTGGTCATCTTAAGAATCTCTGTACCTTTTCCTGTTGGAGTTATCTTCCATCACACCAGATGATCAGGGTTATCCACAGGATTCAACACAAGTTTTTTTGAGTGCCTTTTATAATGGTACCTTGTACAAGACTTCCTTGGAAATTACTTGTCACGGGGTCCTTCTTCAAGGTATGTTGGGACCAAAAAGGCATAAAATTGTTCTAAGTAAGGAAAAACACTCTAACCAGTGCATGGTACTGTCATTCCTTTCTGTTTGTCATATGATTATAACACTAAAGCTTGAACACGAGTAACAGAAGCTGTATTTTTTACCCATATGACCTAAAGAATGGTTCCATGTAGATAAAAACATGAACAGTTTTGGATAGTCTGAGACTATTATAAACATAATTAATAACAGCTGTTAAATTTTTGCTGACTCATGCCTTGCACATGAAACCACTAATGACCCTACTTTGATTGTACAACATAACAGATCATATATAACCTACATTAATAATGAATATTTCCAAGCACTTATGTAATTTAATCAGAAGCTTATATTTCTTCTTTATGTGAGATTTAAAGCATGGAGGGATGGTTTGTATTTATAAATGCCAGGACAGCAACTGTTTTGTTCAGGAGCTGAAAATGGATCCTATATGCACTTTTCAGTTGCTTATGCCACTATTGTCATCTACACTGAATATCCTTATCCTGCTTTCCTGGCTGAATACAGTCTGAGTTTGCAAGGGCTGTTCAGGTTTCAAGTATGCAGCCAACTGAGCTGCTCTTATCCTTTCTACCCTCCCTCCTTGTAGTGTGGTTACAGTACATCTGGAAGCAACTGGGCACGAAAACAAGTATTTCTTTATAGATATGCTTTTAACTGCCCCTTCGCTGCTCCTCTTTTTTTTTTTTTCTTGCAAATTGCTCCTCTGCCCTCTAGTCTGCGTGAGATGGATGGTACTTTATATAACCTTCTTTGGTGTTTAGTTACACATTTTCGTCTTGGACTGCTTCAGACTGCCAGCATGACACATAGGGGCTCCAGGCTGCCGACCATCGCGTGGTCCGCTGGGCCATGAGCGTGCTGCCAATATACAGCTTGTTGGCCAGAGGGTTACTCGCATTCCCAGTAATACTCAGAATATTTTTCAAGGAAGCACAGGGTTGGCATCAGTAATAGAACCATATATCATAGTAGAAACATACATCATATGCCTGGGATGCCATGCCAGAGCAGAACGAGGACTGGAACAATTATACTGGGAGGTAAAGGATGCTAACCACAAGTATAGCAGAGTCCCTGCTTTCATTTTTCTTCCATGTGGAGGCTGACAAAGTACATGCCAGTGTCCCAAGAGCTGAAGTCACTGATCCCTCCCCATGACACTGTTCTCCTACAGCTGAGAGGGGACAGGGAAGAGGAGGCCCCAGGGAATGAAATTTCCCTTGGGAGAACAGAGGTGGTTCACCAGCAGGCTGTCCCACCAGGCATCCTGGGAAGAATCGTCCAGGATTCATTCACAGGTGGGTTCTCAGGCACCCATAAGAGTGGGAATGGAGGACTGTGAGTTTCAACACAGTACACCATCCACACAATATTGGTTATTGCTTTGACAGATACCTATGTCCAAAGTCAAGATGGCCAATGAACTCCACAGGTATTTCAAAATTCTCTGAGGTGTGCTGGGCTGCCTAAGGGTTTATGCAGCATTTCCCTTTCCTCCTTCCATCTTCCCTGCAGGACTTGTTGTTGGTTTGCAAATTTCTTCTTTCATTCCTGCCGTGGTGTCTTTTGTGGGTTGCCCACACTGGTGCAGATCACAGAACTGAGGTCAGCAATGGAAACTCTGTTTACAAATCTTATCCTGCCACCACTTTTTCAGGAAGAAGAAATGTCATATTTACTTTAGACTTTCAAAAAAGTTTTAATAAAATAAAGCTTTCGGCAGTGATCTTACTCTGATACGTTCCATTGCTTGTCTTGTGGACTGACACCTGCAGTTCCAAGACACAAAAAAAAAAAAAAGGAAGAATACAGAAATGATGCAGCAAGCCAGCTGTGGCCTTGCAATGCAGAAATGAAGTGGGAGAAAATAATTTCTTACTTTTCCTTCCTTCAAGGAAGAAAATTAATGAGCAGGGTGTCTTTACAAGCATTTAGGGATCTGAAAGGTGGCCATTCTACCCTGGGGCTTCAGCACACCTGAGTCACCAAGAGAGAGAAAAGAGCAGGAACGCATGACATTGCTGTGAAAATGCTGAAGAGTACTATTGAGCTCAAGTTGCTTCCCAGTGGGTGCAAGAGAAACAGGAGAAAAGTATGTAGGACAGGTTATTGCAACAAGTGGTAAAAAGCAGAGCAACCTGGGATGCTGTGCAGGTTCTGCATGGACCCCAGTAACAGATCCCATATTGAATCCGGCACCTATGAAGACACTTGCATGCAGTGAGTCACCTAAGAAGACAAAGTCCTTCCAGCAGCAAAAGCTCCTCTGCTAATATTTGGCCAAACATATGGAGTTGCTCAAGCCCTTGCTCCGCCACCCTCTACAGAGTACTTCTGGACATGCAAGCTGTCTGGGAGCTGAAACTATGAGTGTTTCTCAGGAGACAGACTGCTCAAAAGCTTGCAAGAGGGAAAATATCTCTTGTGCTCCGCCCCCCCCTACACTTTTATGATGCTTAGCCTCCCAAAGAGAAGATGGAAGGGGCAGATGTCCTGTATTCATCTGCATGTACTTTAAAATTGCATGCAGACCATGGGAATTGTTTGATTGTTTCTAATTTGCATTTTAATTTTATTTATTGCACTTTCTGTGACACTGCACAATTCTTTGGCTGGTTAATAAGGATAAGCAGCCAGCTCAGCTCACTACACATTCATTTTTCTTCCCTAAGCATAACTTTGAGTTTAACAGTTTTGTTTGATGTTTACTCTTCTCCTCATTGTGCCTATGTTTAGCATACATTGTTACTTGTAATGAAATAAATTACCACTACTATGCCAAAAAAGTTTTGTTAAAATATCAGAAAACTGTAAGCAGTCTACAAAAGTCAGTTAGATGGCACTCCAAGAACATAAACTAGCAGAAACTGAGGTTGCCAGTGAGATTTTATATGGTAAGGAAATCAGCCTGCACCAATGCCATCCATAAAATTATTTAGGCACAATAATCCTTATAAAGGTCAGTGGCTCCTTCATCACAGGATGATGAACTTAAAAACCCCCAAGTAATACCACAACCAATTTAAAGCTCCATAACATATTAGTACAATGTGTTCCACGATAAAGCAGAACCCATACAGGAAAAAAAAACACTTGCATTCAAGAGAAATCGCCCATCAAATCACCACAATTGTCCAGGATATGAGCACAGGAGACATTTTTAATTCTCATTTCCAGTATTGAACCTGGGTTTGTGTTGCTGATAGGAAGGACATTAAGATGGATGCTTTTATCATTTACACAAATTACCAAGGACATCCATAGGAGTCCAGAATTCAGCTCATTTGTCTATGTTTAGTATTTTTCTCAGACTTCATACATATCACACAGGGCACAGCAGCACATCTCCATAAATGTGATGTTTGTAATAATTACATTAGCTCTGAAAGGTAGCTCCAGCTTGTCTCCAGAATAAACGCTGAAATTGCTAAGAATCTAATTAAATTATCCTTAGGGCTCCATATCTTACATGGTCCTTAAGCAAAGTTGGAAAGGATGAGAAGTACTGCTCTAAAACGTGTTCATAACTATGTAGTTGGAGATGAATGCTTGCCGTGTGACCTCCCCACACCCCCAGCTTTATGAACTTTCCTAGTACTATCTCTGGGATACCCCAGGTCCAGCACAATCAAAGAGGCTTGTCCTCGATGCTTGTCAGCTTTGCGGGAAACAAACTGTGCATTTGTAAGCCATCAGTTGCTCAGAGCAGGCTGGGCACTTCATTCTCTCAAGGCCAGCAGCTGTTTTTATAGAGATTTCTACATTTCATATACCTGATCTGGCAGGTAAATATCTTTCGTAATGGCATCACAGGTCTGCAGCACCAGTAACCCATCATTTGGTATGTGAAAACGAGACAGACAGCTGTAGAGGTGTGAACTCCCTCCGTTCTCGGTTATGAGGCATAGGACAAACTGTATTTCCATGAAGGTCTGGTTCCTCCTGAGGTAGCTGGAGTCAGCTCATGTCTAACAATTTATTTGATCCCACCCATACTGTTATTCCAGAAGTGGTGAACACTGGCCAATATAAAAGGGTTGAAACTTTCTGCTAAATCTGTCTTTAGAATGTTTGAATAAGAGAAGAGACTATAGACTAGGCCAGGAGCACTGATATTGAGACCTATAAATCCTCTGCTTTCCAGATGGAAACGTTTGTCTATCTGGAAGCACTTCCTATTATTTGAGAAGAAAATAAAGAACATTCACAATATATGACTGCATCAGACCTACTTTTGAAAAAGGTGTTTATCTCCTGTATATCTGTGTTGCGTCTTAGCCCTGAGCTAGGGGAACACTCTGCACCCATACAGCAGCCAATTCCAATTCTTTTCTTTCTTCCAACTACGTGAAATGCAGGATGAAGGATTTGAGCAGGATAAGTTGCCAGCATCTGGATGATCAATCCAGCATCTGTTTGGGGGATTAGATGATTTATTTTGTTTGTACTTCATTTGTGTTATCCAATTTAAATACCACTTTATTTTTCCTGAATGTCATATGTTCCACCTAACCTCCATTTTGTTTAGGACGATAAATAACCAGATTACACTGGTCAGTTGTTTAAGAGATTAAATCAAATCAAATCAATCAATGAATCAAGAGTTTCAGTCCCTTGCTGAATTTCTTTCTTTCATGAAAGGAAGCTCTACTATGTTTTTCCAGAAGCATCTTCTTTCTTTTCAGAAGGTCTTTTCTCCCAGGTCTTCTCATATTGCAAGGCCTAGATTTTGGCTTTAGCTAGCAACATTTTTTTTCTCTACGTACCTTAAACATCTAAGTATTTTGAGCTGATGTTTTGCTTACCAAAATCTTTGACATATTTCTGACTCAACAAGTCAGAATATGGAGACTTTTTGATAAGTATCTTTGATAGTAGCCTAAGCTAGATATTTCTAAATACAGATGGTTTGTAAAACATGGGATATGCATTTCACAAGCTGTTCCTTTTCTTCTATTTTAACTTAAAGGTGAGATTAGGAAGCAAAGGAGATGTGTCTGGAATAAGAATTTACGACTAGTATTACTTTCATCATAGTCTAAGCATTCCCATAATGCAGTTGCCCATTCGTGTAATTTTTCTCTGCAAGAAGTGATTTTTTGGATTGTTTCTCTGATACCTTTGTGGCATTCTTCTTTGATCTTCTATCTGCAAATGCTGTTGTCACATAAGTAACTTTGTAATCTTATTTTGAATCTTACTAAAGAGTTGCCTTCCTTAACATCCTGGGACGGTGATTTCCAAATGGATTGTAGATAGCTTTCTAATGCATTTGTTGGAGAACGAGAATAATATGCATTTGTAAACTTGTAGTGGACTTCAGTATATAATACAGAAGAGTTTTTAGAGTACAAAAGGCAATAAAACCATGTGATTGAACAAGATGATCTCTGTATACAGGCTGTTAACCTTCACATACAGTGTTTTTCATCTTGCTGTCTCTCCAGGACTGTATCAGCAATCTTTATTCTGCTTTTAATCGTAATTCATTATTCTTGCAACATTCACTACGACGACAAATTTCAACTGGTGACAATTCTGTTTCTGGCAGCAAACCAGCCTCCCAAGTTGTATAATTTTTTCTGTTGCAAAGATTCTACTCCATTACATGTAGCTGTTTAGTCCTAATTACTCTGCCCTTAAATTGACTTCATCTTCTTCGGAAACATAGCTTGCTACTTTCTGAAGTACAAATGAATAATTCTAGCTACTGTGAGCATAGTTTTAATTCTTTCTTTAACTTTCTTTTTTCTTGAGTTTCCAGTAGCATTAAAGTTTTCTACTGCACTAGTCTTACGGGTTATGACTTTTATTTAATGAAGCCCTAAGCAGTTGGTTTTGCCCATAACTATGTATGCTGCAGTTTGCTATGTTAAAATTCGTATACAATTTCACATGAATTCCGGGCTTGGTTTAATCTCACCAAATAGAAAATGTTTATTATATTTTGCATCAGTATAACAGTGTTGGCAAACAATGGTGCTAGCTATCCTATCTCTTTGGGTTGATCAGAAGTATATTTATTATGTATATGGCAAAAAAGGCATAATGTAAATATATTATTTATTTGTGCCAGATATTTAAACTTATTTCAACTTCTCAAACAATTTTCTTTTCTTTTCTTAGCTAACGTTGGCACAGGTAGGGTAATCTCCAGCAGTCTGTTGACATATGCAATAATGAGTATATCTGTGTTACAAACCTTCTTCCTGGGCTTTATCGGGACCAAGAGTATAGAGTTTCCTCATAGCATTTTCATTTGGGGGAATAAACCTTGCCTTCATAACATTACTTGTCTGAGTCTGCAAGGCGCCAGTTGTCACTGTCACAAGTAAAACACACTCCTAAAGGCTGAACAGGCAAAAGTAAGCCAAGGGGCAAATAACATCTTCAGTAAGGTTTTGCATGACTCTCATTCACTGGGAATTTCAAGCACTGAAAAAGCTTACAGCTGAAATGTACTGCAGTGGGTTTCCACACTAGTGCCATGGGCTTCAACCTTCACGTGTTAAGGATCTCCTGCTTCAAGACCTTCCTTCTCAGGGTAATACTTGGCAAATGTATAACTGTCCCACTGGTTTTAGTAGGATGTTTTTCATCAATAAAGGTCTTTAGAAATTCATGATTTTTCTTCTCACAGTCATGGTTGTGTTATTCCAGACTTTTATAAGGGGTGCCCATCGCAGCAGGGAATATTCACACTGTATAAGCTACCAAAAAAACCAAACACACAGAGAACCTTAATAATGTAAATAGGTTCAGCAAATAGAGTTTGGTGGGATGAAAATCGTTCTTGAACCATGTCCATTCCCAACAGTAACTCCTTGCCTCATTGCCTGTCACAGGCGCTCCCAGTGGTAATAGGTTGGAACATTATCACTACAAATGATGCAAGTCTGAAGTTCATCTGGTGGGTTAACAGTGCAGGATGAAAATTTCTGGCCGTTCCTCAATGTGTTTCTCCAAGCACAGAGGATTTGAACTGTGATAAATGCTGGTAAAATTTAGACAGCTGTCAGGTATGTTGACAGTGGGAAATTGGGAAGGAGAGACTGTATATGTTATGTGCTAAAACTGAATTTGTTCACATGATGATTTGCTCTGTGTATAATTAAAACTGAGCTCAAACCAGCAGCTCTTGTTTGCTCAGCTCTCACCTCTTATTTAGCTTCAGCCTGGCAAAGAGGAGTTGGTGGTCCCCTCTCAACCTCCACTCCCTGTACCCAAAGCCCCTCTGGTTATGCCAAAATGATATGCCATTCACATTTGACTTGGCAGGGTTTCACATATCCTTCTTCTTCCTTACATTTTTATTAGCAGTGACATTGCTGCCAGGCCTTATGCACCTCTGGATGAGATTTATGCAAATTATCAGCTAGGCTATTTTGTACATTTGCTAATAATTTGCATACAACTGCACAATTTAGCTTAATATGTGCATGCTGAGCACTGGGGAAAGGCTTGTACGTGAGGGGCCAGATGTCTATTGCAGTCTACCCACAGTGACCTTTTCCAAGCTCTCACTTTCTTTTAAAACGGGGAGCAATAAAAATTGCCTTTCTCCTGAGGAAAGGATATGCAACTTGGCTGTACAGTAAGCACGGCAGAAACACAAAAGTGTTTTCAGCACCAGGCAAGAGAGGGGAATATGGGAATATGTGGTGATTTCTCCAATGCAGCTCATCTCCCTTTTGCTCTATAAGTCAGGCATGCATGTGCAAAGTCACACTTATACTCTCCTGCTCTTTCTCTCCCTCTTTCACCCTCACTTACTCCTCTGACCTCTCTGCCTACCTGTTTCTGCCTCTCAGATGCAGGAAGGTGCACAGTGAAATGTTGATACTTAACTTTAAGGTAACATAAGTAGCATCCTTTTGATGTGGTTGTCGATGAAGGAAAATATCTCCTTAGAAATAAAATTATATTGTACTGTTTGGGTCTAAAGGTGATGCGAAAGTCAGTGGAATAATGAATTATGTTTTAGGAAAAAACAGATTCCTGTTACGATATGCCAAAGACTGAATTTGATGGAATAGTAAGAATAAGAAAAACATTGTCAAAATTTAGGATTGTGATTATTTTTAAAAAATGCTGGTTTTAATCAGATGGGGAAAAATCTATTTATTTTATTGCAAGTTGCTGTCCTTATCCTAGAACTACTTTGATGTTGTTCACTTTGAGCAACCCAAGTAGATCCATACTGTGCCGTTTTGTTCAATGGTGATAGGGGTTATATAAACAAGTGAAAACTGACCATCTTTTGTTGCTTTGCTCTGCTCTTGCCTGTGCCAATGGTACAGCTGGTGGAAGTGTTTGCTAGAACCAAGTTATTTGTTTTTAATGAAAAAGGCCTTTTTTGCTTAGGTCTCCTTTTTATCATTATTTTTTTAATGTGTCTCTGAAGAACACTGGGGAAGTTCTTTGTGTTTACGTGTACACATGGGTACGCATTTAGAAAAATCACCTATAAACCAAATAAATGTAGAATCTTACCATCTAATTGGAGTTTCTAAACTCATCAAGAAAAGGAACACTGAGCTTTCCAAATGCTTGTAATAAACAAAATATAATTTTGTTGCCCCCTCAATTACCTAGGTCTTGGTTTTCAGCCTACAAATACTTGTAACTACCTTCAGAAAAGTGAACAGTTCTAAAAACTGCTTTTGCTAATGTGTTGTCACCATTTGCATAAGTAATTTGATGAGTTAAGTGGTTAAAGTGGTGAGAGTGGGAACATACGTTTTCCATTAAACATTTTGGGTATTTATGATTGTAGACATTTTTTCTTTCTTAAGCACAATAATACAGTCATCATCCCAAATAAGACCGACAAAAGTTAATAATGTTTAAAAAAAGATCTCCCATGAAAATATGAAATATAATTTGCTGTGGAAGATATGTCATTTGAAGTAAATCTACACAAATTATAATTCTTTGTGAAACTTGTTTGTCCATAATGGTGAAATGCTGTGTGGGTGTAAACATATCTGGTTTTGTTGGGATTTGTGTTTGCATTTTTATTCATACAGCTGTAAGGTTTTTTTCCCTAATAAAATACACGTGTATTTAATGCTGGCAAAATCTTCAGAGATAGGCATTATCCTGCTAAAAAATTATCCTAAAGGAAAAATTTTAGAATAGAAGGGGAATCTGTGTATTGTGGAATTCCCTTTGGAAAACCTAGTCTGTTTTATATTGACTTTGATTCAGAGGCTAAACTACATTTAAATATTTTATAGCAATACTGCCTTTAAATGGGTTATAAATAATTCACTCAATAGCTGAACAGATGTCTCTGTGGAGTGCAAACTCTCTATATCTTAATGAGTAGACTTAATAGAGTAAAACAAACTTCCAAGCTTATTGGAAAACAGATGACAGGAAATGTGACATGCTGCTCTGTATAGAAGAATCAGATAAACTAAATAAAAGCAACAGAGAGTGCCTAGCCTTTTTTTTATTATTATTTTTGAGCAGTCGCATTGCAAAATATCATGGCCTATAACACTTTGTTCCCACTTTTATGTTTAGAAGAAGCCCTGATTTTTTTTCCTGCAACAGTCTTCACACAGGAATGGGAACAACAAGGATTTGCTCTAAGTAAAACTTGAAAAATACAAAAACTCTATGCAAAACTCAAGCCAGTTCTGAAGATTTAACATAATAAAAAAATTTCCCGACTGACTTCATAATATCCTCCTGTTGAAGAGGAGACATGATGTGGCAGAGAAGCATCACTGTTCTTTGCTACTGCTTCTACCAGCCAATGCTTTGCAAATGCTTCTACCAGCCACCCAGTATTCGTCTGCACTGCTGTCAGTCAGCACTGCTCAGAAAATTGCGGAAGAAATTGAAAAAAAGACATCAATGGAACTTTGCACTGGAAAATACTTTCACCCTTTTTTTCCCCCCTTAGGTTTACTGGTTTGAAATGTTAAAAATCCTTATACTGTAAAAGTATATATCTGGAGATAATAATCCAGATTTTCAGATTCTAGAAATTAATTTATCTACAATGACTTACAAAACCTTAAGCAGAACCCAAATCCAAAAACAAGACAATCAATCCGGATTCTATATCCTCCCTTCCTGCACTTAACAGTCACAGGACATAAAATTACCAAAAAACCCACAAAAGAACCCAAAAGAAAAACAACTTTACAAAAGAGTCAGAGATTTGGCCTTTTACTACAAATGTACCAGCCAGAAAGAGACTGTGCATGCGATATGGTGGTGCTACTGACAATCAGAAATTATACAGAAGTACTCTTCAGTACTTGGCTGAGATTCAGAAATGGCATAACTCTAGCTATTCCTGGTTTCCAATTTTGTTGCTGTGCCATTTATCCCTATTCTAACTTTTGTGTTAAATCCCTTCTTTTCGGTCAAGACTGTAGATCTGCACATACTTGTATAAAATAAGATTTCTGCTTGATATTACAAGTCTTTTTCCCAATATTTATAAAATTCTTGAAGATATTTCTGGTAGAAAATGACAGTGTTATAAAAGCAAATATTAATTTGCATATTAATTTAACATTTCGGGGCATGTTAATTTACTATTTCTGTGAACTTTTCAAACATTTTTTCCCAGTTAGAACAAAATCAGATTTCAAAATGTAATTCCAAACAGGAATCTAGATTTTAAGCAAGACCTATTCCCTACCAGCCATCTGTGTGTTTTTGAGCAGCATCTCTGAGCAGACATCCAGTAAACCCCCAAAACTCAGACAGAGAACAATGGAATTTGGACAGGATGAAGGGAAACAACATACTTTAGTAAACTATGTTCAGAGCTTCTCACAGCTTTGGCAGCAGTGCTATTAATTCTTATCATCTCAGGCCTTTTTGAAAGACCCTTTCTGGAAGTGTGTGAGTAGGCAAAGCCCCGGGCTTTCACTTGTAAGATGAACAACTTTGAAACTTTCATACTGGTGAAAGAAATTTGACAATACCAAACCTTCAAAGCTGAAAGATGAAAAGGAGAACAAAAATATCCAGAATTTATTTTATAATATATAATTATTATATATTGTTATATATTAAATATAGTATATATATTATTAATATATAATAATAATAATAATTATTATTATTTAAAAGCTATTGGTTTTTTAATACTTGGGTGAGGGATATGGAAAATTTCTTTGATTGTTGCCTTTGTCACCACTAAGGTAACTTAAAACCCACCTTTGTTCTGTCTCCTTTTAAGATGAATCTCTGGGGAGAAGCAGCACGAAGTCTGTCTTAAGAACAGCAAATAAGAAAGGTGCAAGGTTGTAAAAAGTCATCCAATAAAAGCAGTGCTGGAGTGTCAAAGGCAAGCGCCTCCAAACTTCTGAGTAACTCAGACAGTACTTGACTGGAAAGCATGACGTGCGAGTAAGGGTACAGGAGAAACTATCTCTAAGCGGTAGCATTAGTGCCTGGCTGAGAAGCGTGTTGCTCATGAGGGGCATTCACGGCTAGCAGGAGCCTGAAACTTAGCAAGACCCCTCAGGTGCCTTCCTCGATCAGCCCTGCACCATCCAAGAGAAGCTGCCTCATCAGAAAAGGCTGCTTGTAATGATGATATACATTACAAGTTAGAGCTATTCACAAAGTGTATTTTCAGGGGAATAGTGAAATAAGAAATGCTTGCTGCTTTTTTTCCTTTTTAAAAACTATTTATTTTATTTTAAAATGCTATCCTTTGTTAAGTTAGGAGGAAATCTTAATTCAGCCAAGTGGAGCTTCAACACTATCCTATATGTCCAGACCTGCTCTATATACTGAGTATACTGATATTTTCTGCTGTGTAACCCTGCTCCTCTTGTATCAAACCAGAATCCTTAGTAAATGGCTATATTCACAGTACAGAAGTATTAAAATGTAATGGGAAGCATGTGGGAGCAAAGCCAACCACCTACACGGAGCAGCTAATGTTCTTTTATTATCAGGTCTCTGGCAGCCCGTGCCAGAAAGCTACATCTCATCCCCTAGATTAATTTTCACAATTGCTGCTTGCAATATGGGGAATTTTAAAATGTACGCACCTGATTTATTTCCCTGTTTTCTCTGTGTGCAACAGACGTAATATGAGGAAGCTGCACGCAAATACAAGCTCTGTAGGCTGTTTTCCAAGTTACACCTAGCTATCATGAACACCGAACCGGGTGTATCCCAAGCACAGTGTAGTGGAGTGTGGCAGAACATATTCCTGCCTAGGCTGCACCAGACTTGCAAGTCCCTTCTCTTAAGCAGCGTGTGATGTTCTTTGTAATGTGCACTCGCTCAGCTTGGCACTGTGCTGCAAAGGCTGCAGTTACCTTTCATGCTTGCACGACAATGGCTTCCACCATGTTTAGCACAGGCATTTGTGGCTGCCGGTGCCAGTCCGAGATTGCTGAGGAGAGGAATCACAGAATCATAGAATGGTTAGAGTTGGAAGGGACCTTAAAGATCACCTCCGCATCCTCATCTCTGTGCACAGAATCCAAACGCACGCTCTGAAACGTGCATCTCCAAGAGACACACTGGAATTCAGTCTGAGTAATTGCATTGTTGAATTTCTTAGGTAACTTCTGTTGTCACTTTTGGCATTTGACAACTTTTTCATTCTGAATGGATCTACTGTACGTTTCTATATATTAGCAACATTCTTGATTGTGTTAGTATATCATAAACGTCATTTTCATATTTCTGAAGCTTTTTCTTGTGCCTAGCAATGCAAAGTATCATTGACCTTCTGTCAATTAATTTTGAACCGATAATTTTGAAAAGTTAAAATAGTGAAAAAAGTAGGTCAAATTTCTTTTTTCACCTAAATTAATGATTTTTCTATTCTTTAAATAAGAGCATTGCTTTTAAAGTAGCATAAGCCAAAAGTTATCATTAGGTGAGAAATGTGAAATTATATTAGCCATGCCTGGATTATTGAAGGAGCAAGTAATAGTAACTCTGTTATCTCACTTCTACAAACAGCATAATTGGTGGAAAGATTTCTCAGCTTTTCCTCGTAAGGGTCTCTATGTTAGGCATTTTTCACTTTAACAGTGTCCCTTTTGTTTCTTTTGAATGTATTTCAAGAAATTACTTGTTGTCACTAGTTAGGCTGCGGGAAAAACGTCATTATTATTTGCGAGAAAATTAGTTCAGATTTTCATGAAAATCTAAGCAGTATACAACGAGGACTCCCTCTACCCTTTCCCCCACTCCAGTTGTTTCACCACACCTCCTCTGCGGTCAGGTCATTAGAGGAGGTCTGGAGTGGGTGATGAGGCTGCAGTGTCATCAACATGCTGAAAACTCAGCCCTGTTTTTCGCTGAAATAAGTGGCAATAGCATTACAGCTTTCTCATCACTGAGTTGACAAGCTGGCTGATGAAATAACATGCTGTGATTCTCAGACAACTGCCTTCAAATCAACCTCTGCGAGGCAAGGGACAGCCCTTTTAGCACAAGCATCCAGAACAGTGGTTTGGACTGGTGTCGGCAGCAATTACCGAGATGGTCTTTCTGCTCTTGTCAAATTATTTTGCAGCCTGTGGATCTTTGTGTCTGCCTTTGTCCCCAGTTCCCAGATAGCAGACAGGTCTTGTTACCATCTGGGGCAAACCTAGGAGTCAAGATTTTCTCTCTCCTGTGGTGTTTGTTGTCTGCACTGTAAATATCTTCAGCCAGTTTACCCTAGCGGGTGGGGAACGGCATTTAGCTTCCCATTTAAACATCAAAGTAAATTATTGAACTCATTTGGCAACAATACGGTTTCAACTGTTGAACGGACAGAATTCTATTTGCACATCTCTTTGTGAATGACACCACCGCAAGGAGTTTCTGTGAGGATGCCTTACAGTAAACAACAATACTCTGAGACATCCTGGATACAGGAGTGGTAGGGAGGATGATTTTGCAGTCGTCTTCCTATAACTTTGAAAATTGAGGAAGTCACAATTGAGAACTAATTGTTTGTCAACTTTGACTATCCGTGTTACGGACCAAATCCTGCTTGTCTTCCTGACATAGTCGATTTGAGGTTGATAGCGATATTTAACTGTGTCCAATAAGCAGGATTTAATACTTTGTCATATAGGGTGAGAATAGCTGGCAGAAATCTGTGAAATAATTGGTGCACAACTAAAATACATCAGATGATTATCCCAGCTGAGCTCTTCCCAAAATAATTGCCAAACTGATTTAAATGTGGCAGTATGAGTGCTATTGCAGACAATTCTTCATTAATTTTCTCTTTTTTATATTCCTCAATTTTAAGTCTAGAGTGTTTAGTATGAGATAGTCCTTTACAGAAACAGAGTAAGACAAGGTTCCTCTACCGTATATTTTACAGAGAAGTCTGGACAGTAGAAAAAAATGACCAAAAAGATAAACGTGTCCTTTTTAAAAAACAAAACAAAACACCACAAAACAAAACACCAACCACAGAAATTACTTCTCATCTGTATTTTCTGAGGTTTTTTTTATTTATTTTATTCTATTTTATTTTTAATGACAATCTTTTCTGGAAACCTCTAAGTGCTTTAGAATGAGAAGAAATTATTTTTAAACCATTTTCTAGAGAAGAAGAATTAGCCTGTCTATGTATTTGTGTGGGTAGAGATGAAAAATTAGTACCTTTACTGAAAAAAAAATTGAAATAATCTTTTCTTTCAAATAATGAAATAAAAAATCATTTTAGATGTTTCAGCCAAAACATTAGTTCTTCTTCCAATAGAAGTTAATACAGTATTTGCCTATGAGTGATTCTTTAAAATCTCTGGAAAATAGATACCTAAAATGTGTCTTCTATCCCCACACTTATGCAACAAAAACGGATTTTTTCCACTTTTTTTTTCCACAGTGCCAAGGGACTTTCCTTGAGATTTTCCGTAGAAAAGAGACTAAAAAAAGTCTGCAGCGTAATTCAATTGTAATATATAGGTCAGCTATATTTCATGTATTGTGGCCACTGAAAGGGAAAAAGAGAAGGGAGAAAGAACACAGCTTGTAACTGAGAACTGTACAGCAAACGGAGCAGCAGCCAGCTGTGTGAAGGGCATTGTGCATTGCAAAGAGTCCTCTGGGAACTGGTTTTGCACAGCTGCACTGATTCAATGGTTGCTTCGTGTTATCTTGTTTATTTACCTGTGTGAAAGATGAGGAGCATCACAGTAGCTTCCTACAGCTATACCTACTGCCACATGAGTACCACATATGTTCCTGTAACCATCCTTGTGCTGTGCTCTAGGGAAGAGTAAGAGCATGTACAGCACATGGTGATGGCACCATTGCCCATACATGAGACAGATATACAGGCAAACATCAACAAAACTGTGAGGCTGGCAAAATCAAAGTGAAATCCTAACCTGGGAGATGTGCCGAGTTTTCACCAAAACACTGCCAGATGTTGGGTGAAGGGGAGAAACCAAAGGGAAACTTTTTTCCAAGTTTTTCAGGTGAACTTCCCAATCTTTATTTTTGCCATTTTATGGGTTCTTACAAAAAAAAAAAAAAAAAAAAAGAAAAAAGAAAAAAGGCACAAATAAGTTGTAATATGAAACATTTGGTCTAGTCTCATCTTGTTAACTGAACAGAAAAAAATACATGCAGCTCTGTGTTAACCAGATTTGCACCCAGTTTCTCATTGTCTGATTTCTTGAATGAAAGAATTCAAATATGTTTAAAAAATGCCATATAGCTACACTCATCATAAATTCTTGTGATGTTTTTTTGACTTTGCAAGTCTTGATGCAGTATTTTCAATATAAATATGACCTGTCAATCGTAACAACTCATATCAGGAGTGAAATTCTAATTAACTATTTGATTATGTGAAAAGTGATGAAATCAGATCTGGAATTCATGAATAAGTGAACTGTGATGAAATTATGTTGGGCTGATGTATAGCAACTGTCATTTTAAATACAACCCTAAGACTTTTAGCGTAAAAAAGTTTCTTCTTGGAAGGAACAAAAACTGGGATTCAAAAGCCATCTAACTCTCTGCCGTTGACTTGCCAATGGTGAAATTGTTTTTCTAAATCTGCTTGGATTTAACTGATTCATCTAATCCTTCTGAACACAGTTTCTTTTAAATTTCTCCCTTAGTTGCATCAAGAACTGCTCAGGCATCTAAGCAACAAACTTCTGACCCTATTTTTATGGTCTTTTAGTCAGAAGTGCTCATTAGTTTGTTAAACATCTCTTATAAATGTATTAATTAGCTCAGCCTATAGGATGGTTTGATTCCTCTACTGCCTGAGTCTGGGTAACTGAACCAGATCTGCAGCTGGTGGGAACTGACGTACACGCTGCAATATTCAGTCAAACCTTCACTCAGGTTTTCTGAGGGGTTTGATGCATTTGATGGGTGATGCCATCTGTGATTCCTTGCATGAGCCCAAGCTCCAACTCCCTCCCCAGTCACAGTTTTTCCTAGGAAATCTATGTAAAAGCCCCCTTTTCAAAGAGACCCTTTTACTTCTGATAAGCACTTAGTGAAAGCAAGTTTCACAGTGGACTTTAAGGACTGTGTTAACAGCTCACAAATCACAAGTGAGAGGAAAACCTCTGTTATATGAATATCTGCCACTAAGCAGTATGAAATACTTTTAAATATAGGAATTCTATTTATGCTGAGTTAAAGGGGAACTAAGTTTTTATTAGCGCACTGTGAAAATACGAATGTGAGGTATGAGAACTGCATGCTGCGTATGTGAGGCAAAGCTACCAGCAGGGGCTGTGGGGTTTTTCATTGCCTCTCATTCTAGAGCTCTGTGTAAGTTTCCGGACATATTGTCAGTTCCATCAAGAATACACCAAAATTAGCGTCACGGTGATTTTTGTAATGTGGAGAAACTCCACCAGAAAATAGATGACAATTCCCTTCCTTTGTATGCAGTGATGCATTGGAAATCAGGGCCTGGCTCCATAACATTACATTTCCTAACTTTAGGATAAGGAAATATTTCTGCTTTTACTCAGGTCTCCTTAAAAAATCTAGAAAATATGTGGTGTATATGTGGGTTTTTGTTCCTTTGCTTTGACGGTCATGGAAGCAAGTTTATGTTCCAGTTCAGGATCCAAACTGGGATTTCTAATAGAAATATATTAATAAATATCTTAAAAATCTTTTCGCTGGGTACAAGTTCTCTGCTGTGCGTGCAATGTAAACATTTCAGAATTGCGCTAATGTGCTATAGCCAGAACTTGAACCTAAATAATCTCCTTTCATTTTCACAGCTGAATTTAGTGCAAATAGTAAAATTGTACAAATGATGAAAGGCAATTAAGGCTATTATCTTAATAACATGTACACACATGAATAGTTCCATCAAACACAAAGGAGCTAATTTACTGCATGAATGTCTTAGCTATTTAACATGCTTTCAGTGTTAATAACTTAAGATGGAGTATTTTAAATAAATGTTTTTAGGCTTTGCACGGTGTTTTTGACAGCACTCACAATGGCACAGTGCTGCTATTTCCCCTGACCTTGTTTGCAGTGAGCTCTTTGTGAGTAGATTAAGTACAGAAGCTTTTTGGAACTGCAAGGAACAACCACCTAAATTGCAAGGAGTGGGGAAAGCTGTACTGTCCACACAAAGAATGACTAAAAAAGACTGAAGACCTACAAAGCCAAGTGAATATGAATGAACTGCTAAAATAGCTGCCTTTTCACCTAGAACACGCTAAAAAAAGCGGATGTGAGTGCCATTTGGGGAGCATATGATCCCTTTTTTTCTAAATACTCACCTCCTGTCGGAGTATTTATCTTTCTTTGAAAGAAGAGAGGAAAGAAAACAATTAAGATGATTCCTGAGTGAGTGTTCATTGTGCATTGCAATTACACATTAAGCTAACAAGCCTCAAAGGATGTAAGAAAACACTTTAAAACAGCTGATTGTATATTTCAGTGTAAGAAAGAGAGAGCAACCTCAAAGTTTTATTGCTAATATTTTCAGTCCTGAAAACACACAAAAAAAATCAATTAAAGAGGGCTCCTAAATCACAAAGTGCAGTTGCTCATATTTTCCTGTATACTCAGATTCTTACTAGGAATCAATTTGTAACCTTCTGGTCCTAAGAAAATACTGTATTTCTCAGTAAGATTACCTATGGTCAAGGTTTATGTAAAAAACCTAGGAAGTATTGTTTTCCTTCTTATTTTTGCCTGACCGGCAGAGTAAAAATCTCAGAAAATAAGAATCTTTTCTCTTCATAGGCTATTTCTTTTTATTTCTATCTGCTTCCTTCATGCTGCCTGCTCAGTCTACCATGCGTAGGAGACAACCACGGTTCCTCCTGAATTATTTCTCACCACTTGCTTTCTTAAGGGGACCCAATTTTCAGCACATCATAGAGTGGATTGTCTTTAACATTTATGCTGATGAAATTGGGCAACGGCTGTTCCATAAATGCTACAGAGTCTGGATTTCTGTCCTTATGGGAATGCTTCTAATATACATACTACAGGGACATACATATCTTCCTGACTTCAACATGCCTGCTATAAGCCAGGAGACTCTGAGGCATAAGAAAAAAAGTCTAGTTCAGATGCTCTCTCTTCCTGCAAAAGTGCTCAAAGGAAAGGCTGTAAGGTGGATGCTTCAGAAAGGAGAAATGTTTTTGGAGGAAGAGGCATGGATCTCAGGATTTCCAACACTAGCGACTTTTTTTACACTGATCTTTTCCTGACTCAACTTGGTGATTTGCAAGCCATCTCCAGAGCAGACCACAGACACTACGACAAGATAGCTCCATAGTGTACTGAGTTGAGTTGACTTGTCTTGCAAAATAAAAAAATACCTTTTGCACAATGAAAGACACATAGAAAGGTAAAATGAAAGATGGGACTTTCTGCACAGCTTTCTTTTATTGATATTGCCATCTGAGTGAATGTTAAAAGTTTTTTTTATCAAAAAGACTACAATCTCAAGAGCTAGCAACAATTTATTCGTTGTGTTTTGAAGAGCAATGTTTTAAAAGTCTCTGTAGAAATGAAGTTAGAAATGAAATCATGTCTCTAATAAGGCAGAGCAAAGCTGCTGTAACTTCATAGGATCTTTTGGTGAGTCTTGCCCAAGTTTATACATTTGACGATTACTTCTTTTTCCATTGCTGTAAAAATTACATTGAAGTTCCTTCTAAGATTCAGACAGAGAGTCCAATAATACTATCAGCTATGCAGTAGCGATATAAGGAGTATGTTGAAAAATGGGGGTAAAACATCGCCCATCAAGAACAGAATTCCATAGGAAAAATTTTAGACCCTGGTGAAGCTGTAAGGAACTGAGTTTATTGTATCTTTCTGTATACTTACAGATAGGTAGAGATGAAGACTTAAATGTCTGTCTAGATAAAAACAGTAATTTTTTTTTTTTTACTAGCCAAATGAGAAAGTTCTTTTGCTCTGCAGGAAACCAGATACTAAAACAAAATCATCATTTTATGAGATGGAGCAGAAACCAGCTGGTATTTAGGAATTTTAAAATGAGATTTCTGATCAGAAAAGTTAAGATGGGAAAGGAATGCAACTCCCACTGTGTAAAAAAAATCTAGACCTTCTGTTTTCAAACTGTTCATCCCTACCAACTCTCTTTTCATGTCACACATGTCTCAAACTAACCACAGCAGATACAAAGGAAGCTATTGCCTTAACAACTGACTTAACTATTGACTTAACAACTTAACACTGCTGGGAGGGGTAAGAAAAACAAAAGGAATGTTATTAATTATTTGCGCTTTTTCTAGATGTAAAAGCAAATTGAATGGAACTGACATTTTACACTCAGTATTTTAGTCAAAGTCCATTCAGCATGGAAGGGAAATTTGTGCTGGCAGGGCGGGCACCATAGCTAGGGCAAAGTGCTTTTACCTGGGAAAATCGGTCCCTACTGTACTTCTCAAAGAGTTCAGCTTGCACAGGTGTTGATTTGAAGGTAGAATATTGATATTGAAATCCATGCCTGTTTCTATGTCCTACCAACCCATTCTTCTGCTTATTTCCACTGGCATGTGGGGGACAGTACAGCTAATGATGTGAGTTCAGCCTCATCAACAAAAGAGTTAACAAGATTTAATGACAGTCTGTATTACTGGTCATTACTGGTAATGGCATGAAAGCAAGAGGGAACAGGACTTGTGATTGCTTTTCAGGGCTGAAATCACTGAGGCACTGTAACATGATACTATGAAGTACCATTTTCACAGAGATACACTTCAGAGTACAACTGCTCTTTAATTCCCACAAACATAACTCAGAGCTAATTAAATTACTTTTTTTCTCTACTGTTCTTTTGTGCTATTAAATAATAATGAAAAAAAAAAGAATTTACTGGAGTTACTGAAAGCTCTGTTATCAGTAAGATTCATAGCCTCCTGAGAGACTCCAATGCGCTTTGACACCAATAGAGGGAAGTACAGGTGAAATGCAGCTGTTTCAAGGAAAATTATCAAACACAATTCAGGAAAGTTTTAGAAAACAGTGAAGGAAACCTGTTCTGCTCTGACACCAGTGAGATCAAAAAGTTTTGAACTAAGCTGTTTCCCTTGTAACTGAGAATGCTTCAGTTAATGAAACTAGTGCTGTCCTAAGCAGGGAATTGCAAGAGAGTAGAAAAAAGGAAGCTGGAGCTGTGATGCAGAAAGTGGCATTCATGTGAGAGCTCGTCATCTATGGACTTTTGTTACCATCTGTGTGTTGTTAGATACTATTATTAATAGGAATATTTAACATTTATTTATATACCACTGTCAAAATACTATCTTAAAGTTATTATCGTAGCATTCTGTAGGAAGCATAAAAAAATCTGATGAATATCTGTTATGAAAAATATTTAAAGTCCGAGCTTTTGTACCATGACTTGATGAATAACTGAGGTGTTTTACTGAATTCTGAACTGAATAGCAGAATGTCTGAAACTCTTCACTGGGTCATGAAGTGTTACTGAGATTATTTTAATTATCTGTTCTTTGGTAATTTTACTTTTTAATTTAATCTATGGATTTTACGTCACTGTGCATGACATGCAACCCTGTAGATATAACTTGTATCACTATATTTTATATTTTGTTGTATACAATGAATAGCATATTCTAGGTGCAATACTGAATATAAAAAGATACTAAGAAAACCTCCAAATGACAACTTTTCAATTACTCAGATTTTACTGCTTCAAAAACCCAACATCCCCTGAAACCCAATGATTTTATTGCAGGCGAAGTAACATGTTGCACTTTGTCGCTATACAGGCTTAGTGAGAAAGGGCATTCATAAGTTTGCTGCGGAACAGCAAAGAACATTGAGCACAGGCTGATAGCTATTCTAAAGTAAGTCTGCAGTAAAATCCTTAGTGCTTCTACTCTGCCAGTTTGTATAGAAGCGTTGCCGACATTAATTATCTTATGATAAAACTAAAAGCAGGTTACCCACAATCTCTTTCCACTGAAAAGTGTAGATTCATAACTGAGAGTCATATCATTGTATGCTATAAACTGTGTGGGGAAACAGAAATATAATTTAGCATTCAATTCTGCTGTAATTTTATGCCAAAAATGCCCCTGTCAGATGAATGCTTGTGAGACAGGCCTGTTAGTGGCAGCATATTTATTTTCTACATGAATTTCTCTACTTTCACTGTAGACACTCATTAGTTAAAGGTGATCTGAAACAGTTGAATGTCAATGCAAAATTTAAAGTTGATCAATGTCTCCTGTTTCATTTAAGAAAAAGAATCTGAATATGGCTCCCAGCTGAGTACAGAAAGAGTGACTTACCCTAGTTTCTACAGGAGTAAGAAATTAAAATGCCGTAAGACCAAATTCTCACACTTGCTTTCAATTTAAAAAGCCAGTACAAATACATTTGACAGATTCCTAAAACCTCTTTTCCTCCATTAGTACTTTTAGAAGTAGTATTCCCTTGATGAAGTGTGCACGGCTGGCCTACGAAGGGAAAGTAGGATTTTTCAGTACAGCTATAACAAAAAAAGTTATTGTTATGTGTGCATGAGTTAACAGCTTTGATTCAGATTAGGATGTCAAACAGGGCTTCGCACCATCTGCTTACTGATACTGCTTTGGAAGCTAAGGCTTGGTTAGGGTGAGACAATAACTGTAGTTCTCCAAAAATTAGAAATCCTAGAATAGAGAAAATGTGATAGTCTGTCCTTGGAAGACATTAAAAATATTCCTTAGTTAACGTACATGTCGTTTGCTCTACTTACTACTAAAATATCTTCATTTACGATCCTCAGGTCACTGCTCTCATAAACATACTAATAATCAGTGAAAACAAATGCGGCAGCTTGTTTTCACAGAACTAAGACAATAGGATGAGGCTATGGCAGCAGCAGCAGCACATAGCACATGAGTTGGTCAAAGATCAGGCAGTCACTGTGAACAGGTTTCCAGAGAATTGATACTGAGCTGTGTGTAACTTGGCAATAGCAGTTGAGAAATTCATAGCTAATGAAAGGATTATGGAGATATATAAAGCCTGAATCTTTCATTGTGATCATATCCATGTGTTGCAAGATTGTTTGCAATGTCTTATGCAGTAGTGCCCATCTACTGTCATGGAATAAAGATGTCCTGTTGTGTTCTAGGGGAGATCAGGATCTACCTGAAGGCCATTCTGAGGGGCTGGTTTGACATGCCAGTCTCACTAGGACATGGGAATACACATCCCCCACAGGAATAAATTCCTTAAGCCATGTTTGGGAATGAATCCCATCCTGTTGTCTTAGACTTATTCCCACATATGTCAAACTACTTTGATCTGTAACACACCACATAATATAATCGGCTCCATTGCTGGAACTCAATCTACTGATGGTAATCTTTCATTCCCCGGGATTCTGCTCATCTAGCCTACCATTTTATCTGCTGTTTGAGAACAGCTGTGATGGTACAGAAATTCAAAGCAGATCCTCCTGTCATATATATTGCTTTGAAATGCCATCATTTGGACCTTCTATCTCATGGAACCTTGACCAGAGCTTTATTCAGGTACTTGGTTTATTGATTTAGCATGTTTTGGTTTCTGAGATAATATTTCTTTTTTTAATTACATTTCAGGCTTCTTTTACTAGAAATCATGGGGGCGTGACTGAGTTACATTCTGGTAGTTTAAGGACTGTAAATACTGGGGGAATCTAGGCCAAAGAATGATGAGGATCTTTTGGCTGTAGTCTTGGATTGGGGAGGAGTAGCAGAAGGAGACCAGGGGAGTATGATAGACAGAAGTGGGAGCAGAATTTTGAACTGAGGTGAAGGAAATGCATTCTGGAAGAATTAAGAGAGAGAGTGCAAAGCCTACAGGTTCCTGGTGTGTTGCTGAGGAACAGGCACTGTTTTCCAGAGAGCTGGGAGGAATTTCAAAATAGAAATATTTGGGTAATAGGAGATCTGGGTTAGTAACAATGGGAGAAGGATCTATGGAAAAGCCCTTTATTCTTTCTTATAGCTACTAAGATCATAAAATGCAACACCTCTACTGGGATTAGTGCTTTCTAGTTCGGAGTTTAATAAAGTTCACTTGATAGAAGATTGAGGTGAGGACAACCTTACCTTAATCACTGGGAAGGTGATATAGCAAATAATCTTGGAAACTATTTCAAAACATATGAAGGAAGAGGAAGTGATGGGGAGTAGTCAGCATGGGTTTACAAAGGAGAAATCACACCTGACTGATCTGACAATGAGACGACCACCTTGGTGGATGAAGGGAGAGCTGTGCATCTTATTTATCTTGACTTTAGTAAGGCTTTCAGCTCTCTCCCCCTAAGACCCTCATAGACAAACTGATGAAATATGGACTAGATAAATGGATAGTGAAGTGCACTGAAAACTGGCTGAACTGCCTGCTGGGAGTGTTATGGTCAATGGCACAAAGTCCAGTCGAAGGCAAGTCACCAGTGGTCTGCCCCAGGGTTCAACACTGGGGCCAATACTGTTTAATATCTTTGTTAATTACCTGGATGATGGGACAGAGTTCACCCTCAGTAGGTTTGGAGTTGACTTTGACAGATGCACACTCAGATGTAACAAAACTGGAAGGAGTTGTTGGCACACCAGACAATTGTGCTGCTGTACAGAGGGACCTCAACAGGCTGGAGAAACAGGCTGACAGGAATCTCAAGAAGTTCAACAAAGGCAAAGTTCTGCATTTGGGGAGAAATAATCCTATGTGCATGTGAGGGGCCACCCAGCTGGAAAGCAGGTCTGCGGAGAAGGACCTGGGAGTCCTGATTGACAACAAGTTGAACAGGAGCTAGCAATGTGCCCTCATGGCAAAGAAAGCCAATCTCCTCATAGGCTGCTTTAGGCAGATCATTGCCAGCAGGTCAAGGGAGGTGATCTTTCTCCTCTGCTTAGCCCTGGTGTGACACGTCTGGAGTGCTGTATCCAGTTCTCAGTTCCCCAATACAAGAGAGACAAAGACATACTGGACGAAGTTCACCACATGGCCAAAAAAATGACTAAAGAACTAGAGCCGCTGTCATAGGAGAAGAAACTGAGAGCTGGGACTATTCAGCCTGGAGAGGAGAAGGCTCAGGTAGATCTTATCAATGTGCATAAGTATCTGAAGGGATGGAGTAGAAAAGATGGAGCCAGACTCTTCAGAGTGGAACCCAGTGACAGGATGAGAGGCAGTGGGCACACAGTGGGAAACACAGGAGGATCCGTCTGAATATAAGAAAAGTCCTTTTTACTCTGAGGATTCTCAAACCCTTGCAAAGGTTGCCCAGAGAGATTGTTCAGTCTCTATTCTTGGAGATACTCAAAACCCAGCTGGTCATGGTCCTGAGCAACCTGCTCCAGCTGATGCTGCTTTGAGCAGAGGGGTGGAGTAGATGGTGTCTAGAGGTGCCTTCCAACCTCAACTGTTCTGTGATTTTGATCCTTGTCATGTGAGTGGAGCTGGGAAATGCACTGGAGTCTCCTCTCTGTCTGCCAGCGACAAATCTTTATTACAGTTCTCATTTCTAAGTTCTCAGATCCAATTTATAAATTTGGAATGTCTTTAGCTGGCCCTGAAACACATAATTTTAAGCTACATGGCAGGAGTTTAATGTTCCTGGTAACACGTAGCTGTCAAATGCTTTTTACTTAATTCCAAAGCATAATGTGTTAAGACAATGCACCATTAGACAACAAAAACAACCTGACTGTTGGGATAATTAAAGATGCTAAAAATGCTCAAGAAGAAAATTAGTGAAGCATTCAGTGACATTGTAGATCAAACAAATGATTTTTTTTTTGTTTTTGATAAATTTATTTTCTTCTAGAAATAGTTTTTCTAAAACAATCCAATTGTAAACTTATTGTGCTTCCTGAGTTCTAAAATCTGTCTCGCAGAAGAAAATTATCTTTTACAGGACATGGGTATTTTAAAATATTTTTTTATTAATCTTGGAATAATATTTCCTCATTCTACTTGTTTATAGATTTCCATATTGGATATTTAGTACTTATTTGATGTAAAAACTTAAGGCTGGCTTTTGGATGTTTAGTTAATAAAGAAACTCATGCTAAACACCTGTGTCAACGCTATTGTCAACATGTCACTTTGTGCTTTTCAGCATTTCAGAGAGAAGGGCTGTGCTAATTAACGGCTGCTGTAGAGCACTCCCTTGTTTCTGAAGACAATAACCCCTTCAGCCCACCTGCTTAGCAGATCACAAGCGCGTGCCAACATGAAACCATAGGCAGTGTTAGAGTTGGAGTCTTTTCTCACTCTTTTTTGTTGTAGGTAGAAAGACAGCGAGAAGCAGGATAACTGGATAAGACTTGCTCTGGCAGCCAAGAAGATTACCCTGTTAATAGGACACTGGTTCCGTTCCTGCCTTGGACACTTAGGTGCTGCCTGGCATTGGGGTTGCCCCATTTCCCCGTAACTTGTAAAATTGGGATTTTAGCGCTGAGGTGAAGATCACAGCCATTACAATAAAAGTGTTAGTAAACCTTGTTTTACCTGAAAAAGAAGTGGTGGTTTGAAATACTTTCCTTTTTCTAAAGGATGTTCCAGAACAGAGGCGGCATCTGCATTTGATTGAAAGGATGTTCTGTTTTCATTTCTGAAAACCTAAAAATCAAATTTTGAAATGTTCCTTTGTTGTTGTTGTTTTTGGTTTGTTGTTTGTTGGGTTTGTTTTTTTTTTTAATATATCTCTATTTCTTTCTGCCATTTAATGCAGTAGAGTGAAAAGATAGCTCTTGGTTTGTATTTCTTTTTCCCCTTAGTTACTTTACACATTTCCAATGAGTTTCCCTCTCATTTGCCACAACTGTTTGAAATGTTTAGTTTTGTATTATGGGTGAACTCAATTGGTTATGAGGAACAATGAGGAGATTGATGATTAGGATTACGTGGGCAGTTGACAAAGACTTATCTGGAGATGCAGAGATTGCTAGTTTACCACACTGGAAGAAGGATGTAACTCTGGGCCTGAAGTAGTGTGAAAAGGGGCTAGGCACCCCAGTATAAAAAAAACATACAGATTTTGATGAAGAAGGAAATGTCTAAATGCCTCCTTTAAAACAAACAAACAAACAAATAAATCTTTTTCTGGTAAATGTAAGGTTTGTTAATACTAGTGACAGAAATGACACAAATGCAGCATTGTTCTTGATGACTTATTTTTACCACCAACTGCGTGTTCACCATCCTCCCTCCCTGTGTGCCTCCCAGCTCCACAGTCACACTGCTTTGCAGTACATGGTGGTTTGGCTTTCCTTTGCTCTTCCTGGTCCACTGCTCCAACCTGGCTGGCCAGTCTTCTCGTTGGCCCCCCTGTCTTGCCTGTCTCTCTTTCCTAGGCTCAGCCTGTCAAGCAGGAACTGAGACGAACAGTCAGTGTTTTGGACTGGTTTGCTGTCCAAGAGTAGGTTTTGAGCAGTGTTTCCACATTTTTATCCTGTCACTGGACAGATTGCATCACCTCACAAACCACTCATCCCTGTACCTTCTGTCAAAGGCTACCACCACCACTGCCAGCACAAGTGCAGCTTTGCCTTCTTCTCAAGTAGACTGATGAAAAGGAGCACCCTTGCTATATATGGCAGAGAGGGAAGAGGGATTTAAGCTGGATCATTTCATAGATCTGGTTAAGAGCACGAGCGCATGAACTGTCAGACTGATGTGGCACCAGCTGAGACAACCTCTGCAAGACAGTGGTGGGGGACGCTTAAGAGGCTGTAACTTGTTCTTAAGCTGGGTCTGCTGTTGCTAAATAGTGTCATGCAGCCACAAGCAGCACGCTTGTTCAGAAATATGCTGGAAAGCAAGGAAAGGAATAAAGAAGGGGAAAGAAGGAACCAATAAGGAAGCACTGGAGTGATCTGAAATGGGGCACGGTACAAAGAAATTTTCAAAAAAAGCACTGAATGCCTCAGAAAGCATTACTGATTTTAATACTACACATTTTAATGGTGTTATTAAATGAAACCAGGAAAGAGTGTGCTGAGGCTGCACCAGTGCACAGGGCAGGTGACTTCTATTCCATCTTTCTGTTTCCTAAGCCAGTTTGGCTAGTTTTCTAGTGTTCTGGCTCATTCCTCAAAAAGCACGTAGCTTTGTCATGATATTTCCTACACCATGGGCTGAATGTGAGCAGCCTTTGATTTGAAAATGTAAAAGCAATAGGATAGTATTAATCAGAAGCATAAATGTTTTTTTTTTTTTTCCTTTGCCATGATTTAATAAGTCTTAAAATTACTGTTCCCGTAGTGTGCAGTTTAATGATTTTTACTTGAAATTGTGAGTTTCCTTTCTTCCCCAGACGCATCTCCCATGTTTCTTCTTTTGGAATTGCCACTGAAATCTTTTGGAGAAAAACAGAGAGGAGGAACAAATAAAGGTGAGGCAACTTGAAATACAAACACATAGAAGCAACTTCTCTGAAAACTGTCTTCTCATTATTAAGGAGGAGGGCACTATTGCTTCAACATTAAAAACAATTCTCCCATGCCATTTGCCTTAAGAGAAATGAAGGTCAAATAATTATTTTAGTAGTTCTTTAATTTACTAAACCTACACCTAAAAATACTTTTGGCAGGATGCAGGGAAAATTGAATGCCTCGTGAACACTTTCTTTTTGGAGAAGAGGTAATGTGTGGAACTCTGATTTTTTTCTGGTTTTCTATTTCCCCTGTTTATTTTCCTCTGCTGAAACAGTTATTTTCAATCTTTTTTGATCTGTGAAATCCTAAAAAATGCAATAGTTGGCTCAGTAGGACAAATTTACTGCTAGGAATAAACCAATTCTATAGTTAACCTTTGCAGCTCCCTTAAAAACCTTTGTGGATTCTCAGATTGATCTATGGATTGTAATTTGAAAGTCATAGTGGCAAAGAGAATATTGGCTCTTTTGAAAGCCAGTATTTTAAATACAGTAGTTTCTTCAGAAGACAGATTCTTGCCCTCCTTAGTGTCTGCCTAGTCTTGTAGAATATTAACTTTAGGAGCCAAGATCTTAGTTGAAATCCTATAAGCATTTAATCTTCGTTTCAACATCTGAGCTCAGTTGCATAATCACTTATAACAAATTACCCCCCAAATACCTTGGATTACTCTCTAGGGCTCTAATACTCAAACCATGAACTCAGGAATTTCAACTTTTAGGAGTATTCCCCTGACAAACCTTATATAAATAGAGGGGGTTTAGAAGCTTTAACTGAAAATTCATCATAAAAAATAAATATACAATAGTCTAAACTCCATTTCACTGACTTCTTGCCAAAACATAAAACTGTTTTGGGATGGACTAAACCCAGTGTTTTAGGAAAGATCTGTAAGTATCATAAAGTATCAACTCAGAACTTTTATTCCTTGGTAAGGCTGGATGGGGAGTGCAGCTTCTGGAAGATGTTGCTTTGTGATAATTTGTTTGTTTATAACTTGGTTTTGTTCTGTATCAGATCTGCCTCATCTGCTATGAGAATCCAGGTAAATTAGAAGTTGAAACTGACACACAATCCCCCACTTGTGTCTCCAGCCTTTCAGATAAATATTTGGGACCTGTATTAGTATGTAGGCCTTTAGCACATACTAATATATGACAAATAAGGGGACTTTTCCTTTTCTGTTTTTTACTCTGTATTTGTTTCATCCAACAAATGGGTAGGTTTAAAAGACTAGCGATCCAGAATAGCTAAGCAATCACAGTGCAGTCAGTGGTGAAAGTGGGAACAACAGATGTGTGATCAGATGGGGTCCCTGCTTCTGTCAGGCCAGCACTGTACGTGGATCCTAAACAGAGATCCCCCTGTAGTCTCCTCCCTGCCATGGAACTGTTGAGTAGCATTTGCTGGCTAGGGTGTGATCAGATATCCCATTTCACATATAACTGTCCTGGCAATGAAACATTACTTCCCCTCAGATGCTTGTCACCACCCATCTGACAGAAATTATTGCCCCTGCACAGACAGCATAGCTACCAGAAATGTCCAGCAGACATCTGTTTCTGATGAATTCACTATAGGTGCAGAAGTAGTCCATGAAGATGACCTGGGCAATCCTGGCTGCCAGGTCAGTGGGCAGTGGGAAACAGCAGAAGATAGTAATATATTACATTATTAAACTTGGATGATGTTATATGGCCATGTCTATAGAGTGCTTCAGTAATGTAATAAAACAGGAGTAATTTCCAAAAGGACAAAACCTCAAAACAGTACGCGATTTGGTAGTCCAAAGGGTGGGATTCATCAATTTCCATTGTACTCATCAACAAAATTAAATCCTTTGCTATAATCACGGCCAAATTTTTTTTTTTACTCTCATCTGTGGCCTTTCAAGTGAAACAACCTTACTTTCCCTGCAGTCTGCCAACTCGCTCCCCATTTACTACATCTAACTATTAATAAATATTCTAATACTAGGTGCCCTAGTGTCTGAACTCTCCATTAACTTCTCCTCCCTCTGAGAATAATCTGTTCTCTAATCCTTTGTTTCCTATTACTTCATCAGTCATTTTTAAATCTATGAAAGAATCTAATAACCTTCCATCAGATTTTCTAGAACAGAAATGGAGGTTTTTTTTCTCATTAACAGTATAAGGATCAGCTTGGACTTTTCTCTGGTAAAATCTGTGCAAACAGGCACTGCATGGGTGATTTTCCTCTCTGCAGCAGGAGTTCCTAAGAAGATCCCCTGTTCTCACTGGCTTGGTACAGGATCATCCTAAAAATTCCCTTCAGCGCAGAAATAGCTTCCTAGTATCACGATCAGTGTCTTTAAAGACGAAGAAAAATCATGAGCCTCTATGAGGTGTGCTGGGTGTTATGCCCAAGAATCGAGGTAGGTTTGTGATAGCAGTGTCTGTGACCTGGCACTCTCCCATGTCTGTACAAGTGGCCACGAGCCTCGTCCATGAGCAATCCATAAACCAGAGGCAGCACAGCAACAACTCTGATCAGTTCAGCAAAATCATAGAATCACAGAATGGTTTAGGTTGGAAGGGACCTTAAAGATCATCTAGTTCCAATGCCCCTGCCATGGGCAGGGACACCTTCCACTAGACTGCATTGCTCAAAGCCCCATCCAGTCTGGCCTTGAACACTTCCAGGGATGGGGCCTCCACAACTTCCCTGGGTAACCCATTCCAGTGCCTCACCACTCTCATAGGGAAAATTTTTTCCCTAATATCTATTCTAAATCTACCCTTTTCCATTTTGAAGCCATTCCCCCTCATCCTATCACTACATGCCCTTGTAAAAACTCCCTCTTCAGCCTTCTTGTAGGCCCTCTTCAGATACTGGAAGGCTGCTATAAGGTTTCCCCGGAGTCTTCTCTTCCCTGGAGGCAGTGTAAATCTTGCCCATGAGGATTTGGATTTTGTACTAGCTTTTTTTTTTCTCACCCCATCTCTGAGGTGGCTACTGACTTGAAAGGTTACCTGGAAAAAAAAAATCTGAAAGATTTGCTGGGCTGAAGAGCTGCTTTTAGGATAATTGGCCAGCGTAGATACAGCAATTTGGTGGATGAATAAATAAGCTTTGCACAACACAACATTGTACATTGCCCCAGCAGAACTGATTTTGATGGGGAACAAGTAGTTGGGCAGAGGGACCTCCTTGGGGACAGGCTGAAGCCAGGCTGGACCACAGGCCTGCTGGTTGGGTCAGGATCAGCAGAGCCCACGTCCAGGCAAGAATGATCCGAGAGCTGTCCCTGGCTCAAGGCAGACAGTGAAGTTGGGTCCAGCAGTTGCTACAGCCAAAGGCCTGGTGCGGCCGTGCCACACTGCAGCCGGGGCAGCCCGGGTGGGCTCTCCAGGGACCTGCCTGAAAGGGGAAGCCTTTAGCTTGGTCTTGTGCGGGGCTGAGGCACATCTGAAAAACGTCCTGTCTGCTCAGTGGTATGTCCTTTCTTGTTACTATTTTCTGCCATAATGCTTACTTACTACTCTTTCTACATCTCCCAATGAATATCAGTTATGTAGATCAGAAAATAAAAAGGGTTTTCTAGTAGATGTTTATAGTAGACCAATATAACTGTTTCTACCTTGCACATTGCATTAGTATGACTACTTTTTTGCAAGGAAAGACCACACAGTTATTATCAAAATTGTTACACTGAGAGAGGCCTCGAAGCACTTGCTGTATGCCAGGAGAAACCAAAGGATGGTCCTGAGCCATCACACTGCTTCTGTCAAAACTGCCATCAGACCCACCCCTCCCTGCCGGTACACAGCTGTATTCACAACACAGATGGATTCACATAGCCTGTGTCTGGATTATTCAAACAGCCTCTCCCTAATGAAGATCTTTTCATTCTCTTGTTTTCCTTTTTAAGAGTACTTTCTTTGGTGCACCAGCCCTCTGGGGTTTGCAGGGCCCCACTGCCGCCGTGTGCACCTGTGCCCTGGAACAGGCTGGGTCTGCAATAGCGAATACCTGAGGTAAATGGCTGGAGTGGGGATGAAGATGCTCAGGTTTTGTCAACCTCAAATAGCTTTTTTCCACTACAAATGGGTTATTATGGAACAAAGAACGGTGTTTTCCTCCTTTAAAAGTCAGGGGCAGCAGAGGGAGAGGAGATCAGAAACCTCCTTTACCAAGGTGAGAGAATGGGTGGGGATTTTTGTTGGGTTTTGTGTGTTTTTTTTTATTTAAATCTTTTGACACGTTGTCATACTTCAAATACCAAAGCAAATGGTAGCAGAAGTCTCCATAGCAACAAAACCTTGGTCAGTGAAAGACTTTCCAAGAAGTGGTGATTATGTCCTTCAGGTAGCAGAGAAAAAGGCCTCATTATATTCAAGCTTTGAATACTTTAATTTGCACTTTGCTTTAAGGGAAAAAGAAAATTAGGAAGGAAAACAATGAATAGAATTGCCTTTGTTCTCCTCTGGGGTGGATGGTGGAGTATAATATTACGGGCAACAATAACCCTGTCACCATCCTTCCACCCCGGAAAAAGAGAGAAGGATAAACATTCCCTGATCCTTTTTTAAGGTAATAAAAGATGAATTACTCTTTAGTGATTGAGGTAACATTCTTTCTTCCTTCTCACCCTCTAACCCCAAATTAAGCCCTTCTGAAAGCAGCAAAATATTGAAAAATATTTTAACTGAGAAGTGGTTAAGCTTTCCTCCTGGCACAGATGCCAAAGGACAAGGGAGCCCTTTTCTGCCAAGCCTGGTGGGTGGACAGTGTCCCCCTGCCACCGCTGGCAGAAGGTCGAGGCCGGAATCTGAAGCACCTTGAGGCTTTGGGGAACTAGCTGGAAAGCTGAGGGTGTGGTAGTTTTTCAGTATAACAACGCCTTAGGCTGACTTTTCTGCAGTCCTTAAGCAGCTGAGCTGTCCTCCGAAGCAGCTGGACTTGGATGCCCTCAAAAAATGTGAAAAATGAGCCAATAACACACAACTCTGTTGTTGCCTGATGATGCTCTGAAGAGTGAGGAGGTATATTTGGTGTGTTTAAAACCCAGAGCAGCAAGAGGCTTGGTCACAAGTGGTTTGTAATCAGCCTTTTTAGGATCTGAGGTATCTTTACATATTGCCCTGCGGCACAATGAAAGGCTTCCCAGAGAAGACGGGATGACCTAGTAACAGTCACATTTAGCACCCGTCAACAGAAATTATCTTAAATTTCCTACTGGAAATATTCTTCATGAACTTTTGAGTTTTTGAGAGGAAAATGAATTTGTATTTTAAAACTTTACTTTTAGCCAGCTTGAGAAAAGAGGATTTGGGGCCTACCTACCAGCCACTAGGTAGCATGCCAAAAGCAAACAGCTTTAAGAAACCCTTAAGACCCCCAAAGCTAACTGAGCTGGCATTCTGTAACATTTTGACTTAAAACAGTAGGTTTTGATATTTGATGCAAGACTACAGCACTTCGTGGATTTCTTCCCCTTTCTTCAGCTTTATTAATCAAGTCCAGACTTACGTATGAATTCAAAACAAAGAAAAGTTTAATCTTTTAGAAGACTAGACAAATGCTTAGAAAGAACTTTGGCTTAATTGATTTTTCTTTTACTAAACATGTTTTGAAATTCTCCTCTTTTGTGATATGACTTGTCCCATTGCTTTTTATACTAGGCAGTCTCTGAATGGTACTTTCATCTTCCTATAATTCAAAATCAAGATCTTCCCAGTGGGACCACAGCAATAAATTGTTCAGCCTGAAAGCACAGTGCTTTTTCTTATAAGAAGTTTCAAAACTGGTGTCTTCTACCTCCACAGAACAATTCCCATTTTTCTCTTCAGATTTACAATTTGACTTTTGCATTGGTTTTGTTAAATACTATTGGTCTCACAGGGCTAATACAGCTAATACTGAGTGCAGTTCCCGGCTTATATGGCCTAATTTGTATGTATAATGTAATTTGGGTTATACATCTACAAAAAATGGTTGATGTTGTATAGTTGTTTTCACCCACGGAAGCTCACTGAGCTCAAACAGGTCAGCTAAAGCCTTGCATAAACCCACAGGACTTTTGTTGCTCTTCTGTATGGCGTATGTGATTATAGAAGTCTCTATAGAGAGAAAGTGGAGTGTCTGTGGGACAGGCTGCTACTAAAGGTTCCTCTCTTTATTGGTAAATATAATGCGATTTTAAGAGAAGTCAGAGAAGTCCTGTGAAGTCAGTACTTTGATGTAATTTTCACAGAGATACTTTTTATAGCATTTGTAGGAAAGTTACCAGAAATAGCACTGTTTGTATAGGGAGTCCGGGGAGCTATGCAAACCTTTTGATTTTACCCACAAATAGAAAAGCTGTATTCTCCTGTGGCTTGTAAAACCATGAGCAGGAAGAAGTCAAATGTAGTGCCATTATTAGGACTCTGACAATAGGTTAGGGGTTAATAATAATCATCATCATAATCTTCAGCATTTTTATTGACCTGTCTGCATAGAAAGTTGGATACATATTTTGATCTACTTTTACATATTTTAATGAATAAAGCATATATAGGTCATTGGCAGAACAAAACTGAAATCTCTAGGTGCACAGTAAATCCATAGCAAGAGGGCAGCTCACCAATGTAGTTTGACATGTTTCCTTAGCTGCACATCAGAGCTCTTTTGCCCTACATTTGCATAGCAGACCACAGCTGTCTCTACATCAGATATCTTAAAGAATAGATAGATAATTGAAAAATTTTGGGAAATTATTTGGCTTGACATTGTTGAGACGTCAAATAAACTTGGCACAGATGTTGTGGAGGCTGAAAATATGCAGAAGTGAGAATCTGCTGGTTGGAAAACTCCAAGGAAAAGAAAACAGCCTGGGAGATGACAAGATGGGTCTGTGCTTATTTGTCATCTGTCAGGGCCATAATCTTGGTTTATGTATAGAATCTGTTAATTAGAGCTGTAATGAACTGTTCAGTTCACTTTGTTCATGTACTAGCTTGCAGACTTAGGGACAAAAGCCAGTGCCTGAAGACCCAGGGGACCAATTAAGTACACAATGTTTCAAGTAATTAACATCCTAGTCAGATGTTTTCAGTGACAGTAAGTATATTATGCTGTCATTGCCCTGCCCTAGAGCATCCTCAGGCCAGGTTTTTTAAACACACTTATTCTGTAATCTATTTTATCTGTTAACCCACACAAATGTCAGGGATTCTTTAATAAATTTATAAAATAAATCTTTAGCAAAACTTGTTCTTCCCAAAGAAGTCATTGTCATGATGAGATGACCCAAGTTGTGATCCTTAAAATCAATTATTTTTGCATCAGTTTAAACTAAATAGACCTATTGGCAGAAGAGATTTTTGCAGAGGGGTGATGCCAGACTTTTGTACTGCTTATTGGATTATGTTGTCTGTGTAGATTAAAAGACCAGTTCGACATCTTGTTGCGTATTGACAATTGCATTCCCATGCAGTACAGCTGAACTCTTAGCTTTGGTAAAATGTGGCAGCCTAAAGCCCAGTGACAGTAAAAAACATGCATCTGCTTTTTAAACAAGCAGCAAGTTATCAAAGGAATTTCTAATCTGGAAAAACAGATCAGATCTATCTTTAAGAAAGTGTGCAAAAGTAAAAAAAGGTAAAATAATTCAGAGCCAGGAACAAGATATCATTTCTTGTGAGTTAGTTCCTTTAAGCACCATGAGACGATATTAAGAAAGCATTGTTTCATGACTTGTTAATTGAGGTCAGTTTATCATTCTGTTTGCTTAATCTTCTGAATTAACTATTCAGACTAATAGGCTGAGACCTCTGCGTCTTCCCTTCCCTTTTTAGTCAGCGGTAGACTTTCTCATTTCAGAAAGCCTTCTGTGAAAGATTGTGGGTAATTTTCATGATTTTGCAGTCTTGGAAGGGATATGTGTGCCTATTTGTTACCTTGGGTCCCCAGACTGAGTGTACCCCTGCTTGCTCCTGGTACTTTTACTGCTTTTATTAACTAGAGGATTCAGAATGTGTCACCTTTGTTTTGTCCAGGTGTAATCAAAATTTACAACCAGCCCTTACTGGTTGTAGCTAGCAACCTGTAGCTTGTGCCTGAGAGTGCAGAAGTTCAGTTTTAGACATTCACCTGCACCCATTCACATACAATCATCAGCCGCCTGTCAGCATTCACAATTTAAGTTAGTTTTTGTCTACCACAAGGGCCAAGTCCTGAGGCATTATGGTACTACAGCATACAGAACTTGGCACCAATCTCTCCTATATGGGACTTGTATCACCATAAATCAGCTTTGCATAGACTTATAATATGACTGGGGCTGCTGTAAAGTGTACTTGTCATAGCTCTTAGTAATAACTCCTATGTGTGCTTCACTAAGATTGTCAAGAATGCCCAGAACAGAGATGACTGCAAAGCAGCAGAGCCCACCGGAGGGCATAGTCTCTGGTGGGCTTGTGGTGGTGGAGTGTATTTTTGTGAAAGTTTTCTTCAAGTATTGCAGCATAGGCGTCTTTTTTAATGATGTCAAGTAGTATCAAGCATTTGCCTATTTCATTTCTACAGAGAACAAGTTCCCTAGGTTATCGGTACTGGGGCCTGTACTGTTCATCATTGTTGGTGACATGGAAAGTGGGGTCGAGTGCACCCTCAGCAAGTTTGCTGATGATACCAAGCTGTTTGGCGAGGTAGACATGCTGGAGGGGAGGAATGCCATCCAGAGGGACCTGGACAGGCTGGAGAGGTGGGCCCTAACCCAACCTCATGCAGTTCAGCAAGGCCAAATGCAAGGTCTTACATCTGGGTCAGGGCAATCCCAAACACAAATACAGGCTCGGCAGGGAATGGCTGGAGAGCAGCCCTGAGGAGAAGGACCTGGGTGTGCTGATTGACAAGAAGATAAACGTGAGCCAGCAGTGTGCGATCGCAGCCCAGAAGGCCAACCGTATCCTGGGCTGCATCAAAAGAAGCGTGGCCAGCAGGTCAAAGGAGGTGATTCTACCCCTCTACTCCACTCTTGTGAGACCCCACCTGGAGTACTGCATCCAGCTCTGGAGTCCCCAACATAAGAAGGACATGGACCTGCTGGAGCGTGTCCAGAGGAGAGCCATGAGGATGGTCCGAGGGCTGGAGAACCTCTCCTATGAGGAGAGTCTGAAAGAGTTGGGGCTGTTCAGCCTGGAGGAGTGAAGGCTCCAGAGAGATCTTATTGCAGCCTTCCAGTACTTAAAGGGGGCCTACAGGAGAGCTGGGAAAGGACTTTTTACTCGGGCATGTAGCGATAGGACGAGGGGGAATGGCTTGAAACTGGAAGAGGGCAGGTTCAGATTGAACATTAGGAAGAAGTTTTTCACGTTAAGGATGGTTAGGCACTGGCACAGGTTGCCCAGAGAGGTTGTTGAGACCCCATCCCTGGAGGTGTTCAAGGCCAGGCTGGACGTGGCCTTGGGCAACCTGGTCTAGTGGGAGGTGTCCCTGCCTATGGCAGGTTGGTTGAAACTCTATGATCTTCAAGGTCCTTTCCAACCTAAACCATTCTATGATTCTATGATTCTGTGATCTTTATTAATATTTGATCTCCGCATATATAATGCATATAGTTTTATTTTCTAACTTTCCTTCAGTATCAGCTAATAATGAACTTTAATTTGCCACAATTTAAATGCATTGGCTGAAGTGGTAATCCCTTCTATCCTCTTTTGTTAGATTCTCCCAGTTAGAAAAGTCTAACTGTATGCTCTACTCAATCATAAGTTTTATTAATCGGACATAATTTCACAACAAATAAGATTGCTGTGAAGTAGCAGTCCAATAAATGCTCCTCGCTATCTTCCTTTGTATTTGCTTCTTTAGAGCAATAAATAACCTTCAGAAATGAAGAACTGCTACACAAATGGAACAGTAGGGATTTGGCAGGGTTATCTCAAAAGTTTTAATTTCTTTTCCTTGCCGTTTTAGTGTGTTGGTGCAGACACGTTTATGCAAGCCACTGAGTATAAAATACACGCATGCATGTGCTTTTCTGAGATATACAGCTAATTTGCCTCATTGGAAATACTTTTGCAGTTAAGATAACAGAGTTTAAATTTCTCTTGAGGCGTTGAGGCCTGCCGCTCCTCTGTAGTTCATGAGGATAAGCTTGACAAATGACCTTGTTTGTATGCAAATTAGTTACTTTAAATACATTTTCTCTTTTATTTAGACTTACTGTACTGGGGACCTAATGGCCAATAGCCAGCAAACTCTTAAATACATTTTAAACTGTTTTGTTCTGCCACACCCAATAAATTAAACTAATCCTTATTACAATATATTGTATCATTAGCATCTCTTCCAATTTTAATTTACTATGGACAGAAGAAATTGCACTCGTGCCCTAGTTTTTCTGTTATTCGTTGAGGGAACTAATAATTTAAATGAAATTAAGCCTTCTTCAGGCTTAGGCAGACATAAATGGGCATGGGGACAGGGAAAGGGTATAGGGAACGCGGCTAGGGAGCCCCTCCAACAGCTGGCAAAGATGCATGGTTGAAATGCACGGTGTAAACAGATGTTTTGTGAAAGTCAGAATAAATTTTCCATTGACTTTAGGGTCAGGATTCCAACCTTTATTGTTCAAGGAACCAAGAAAATTAAGAGCTAATCCTGTAGAGTTATTTATGTGTAGTCATAAACAGCTCACTAAAAAATATCAGAACTCATGTGTGCTCAAAGACAAATACTATCACTGAAACAAAAGGCTAGAAGTGTCTTCCCGTTCTCTCAAATCCAGACAACCATATTTTATAATCTCATCTTTACCTAATAAATGAGTTTGTTAATTTTCTTTTCTCTTTTTCTGTTTTGGGTCCCACAGATCATAATGGGTCGTTATTCCTGAAGCTCTGTCCTCTGATTTGGCAGGTTGTATTTCTACCAACAGGATAGTATCCTCAGAATCAGCAATTCTGCTTTTATAAAGGCACCAAATATTCCTGGGGAAGTTTAAAATGCCCCAGAGATGTCTTTGCTATACCTCAATATTATTATCAGTATTGCCAGACAAGATAGCACTATCAGTCAGATCTTTCTTAGAGCCCTGCGATGAAAAATACTGAATGACAGCAAGGGAGACAATCTCTGTTTAAGAAACAGTTGAGTAATCTCTTGGTTTCTTGCATACCTGAAAGTGAGAGATCTGCTTGTATGATGATTTATAGACATGCGTTGAAATGAATTGTTTTATTTTGAAATGATAACTTGTAACTGTCATGTGAAATAAATGCTCAGAAGATGCTGAGAAACAATCCTGATTCAGGCTTTCGTCCCCCTTGACAGACTTCTCCTGTGGCCTGAATGTATTTCATCAGATTCTTCCTTGCTTTTGGCATGTTTGTATCACTTGGCATTTTTATGAGCCATATTTTATTTTCCTCTTAAAAATAGATTGTTCATCACTCTCTGATTTCTCCTGCTACTTTGCAATACTTTTACTGATAAATCTGTTCATTTTGCATGTGTTAGAGATGCAAAGATATTTACAGCAGCCACATTTTTAAATAGTCTTTCATTTAAATTGTTTATGAGCCTGAGGAAGGTCTCAGTCCTTTACCTTTATTTAACATATCTGTCCTGTAGTGCCTAAATGCCAAGCAGATGAGCCCTATTATGTTAGGTTCTGTACAAGGAGAAGCAACTGTTGTCCCTTGATCCTTCTGTAAGGCAAAGCAGGGAGAAGACTCAAGCCAGCAAGGTGGATCTGGTAAAGGAAATAGCAGTAGAAACAGAATAACAAATACATACACTAACAATTTTGAAGTGGGAAACGCCGAAGAAGTGAGAAACCTTCCCCGAAGTAGAAGATAATCTCAAGAGCACTAGATAAAGAATGGTTTTGCTTATCCCTATCCAGAGACCTTCAGATTCATAGTGGCTTGGCTACGATTCAGAACTATTTCTCACAGCTAAAACTATTATCAATAACTTCCAGGGTAACATGGTGCCTGTAAAGCCATGATTGGAAGGTGTGTTGTTTGACAAGGCATGTACTGTTTTAAAGCTTTCGGTGCCATTCCATCTTGAATGAAATAGCTCAATTCATTTTAAGTACTGATTCCTTACAGAGTAGTGTCATACCTTGAATAGTCACAAATTTCAGATGGAATTCTTGTTTGTTTTCTGGCTATAGACTCTGCCAGCCTGAGACTGCATACCAGTCAATGGTAAAACCAAGATAAGGTCAAAAGTGATAAGAAAAATAGAAGATGTTGTTCATCAGGGACAAATACAAAGTATTATACTTGGGCAGAAATAATGAACCACAGAAATTTAGTCTGGGAAACTTCTGGTACAGTAACAGTTGTGTAAAGGAGAATCTGTGGATTACAGCAGATCACAAACAGGAGTTACATCCATGAGATAAAGCTATTGACAAGAGGACAAATATGATCAGGTGTTGCAGAAAAAGTGTGGCCCACAAAATAGGTTCAATCCTTGCATATTGAACTTGCATTCAGTACTAGGCAAGTTTCATATAGAGAAGTGCTCAGTTTCAGCCATGAAACTTCAAGAAAGA
The DNA here is from genome assembly GCF_965231255.1 of Vanellus vanellus. Taxonomy (NCBI): domain Eukaryota; kingdom Metazoa; phylum Chordata; class Aves; order Charadriiformes; family Charadriidae; genus Vanellus; species Vanellus vanellus. The sequence goes on along the minus strand of NC_138905.1, from coordinate 78,309,698 downwards.
TGTAGTTTGACTGAGGACAGTCTAGTATAGAGCTATGTGATCAATCAGAGGTTGGAAAGGATGAATTACAGAGAGAGTGTGACGGAGATCAGGTTGCCTGAAGAACGAAGGACTGAAGAAGGGTATGACGGGGTCTAACATATATAAGAGGCTATTGTAAAGGAAAGAGAATAATAGTTTTCAGTGTTTGCAATAGAATAGGTAGGAAATAGTTGGCTTCAGTTGCAAAACAGACAATGTGGACTTGATATTACAGCATACTGGTACTGCAAGAAGGCTGTTCTCCACTTCTGAATGGGTGTAATACCTGAATAATCAGGACAGCTAGCAACTTCTCCTTGATGTCCTTTTCTTTTTCTTCAATGTCAGTAAATATTTTCAAAGTATAACACCTTATTTAGCCAGCAAGGCTATATAATAAAAAGAAATGGGATTTTCTTACCCAGAGTCTGAACTGACATTAGTTTCCCCACGGCACTTACTGCAGCCTACATCAGCCTGAGGGAAGCGGAGCCCTGAGACTATAATCAGTCAACAATGCACAGGCCATTGCACATGCATATACTACAGGGCAGCCACAACGTAAACAGCAGGTTGGGCTTTAAAGCTGCCTCAGGAAAGAAAGTAACAGATTCAAGGGCGAGCTCATCAAGGAGACGCACTCCCTCGTGCTTTCCACCCTGCAATCTGAACCACCAGGACTAGAGTCTTCATTAAGGGAACACCAAATGCTCTGTGATCGTTTCCCAGGTAATAACCAGTAATTTGTTTCACAGACTCACAGAGTAGCTGGGATTGGAAGGGACCTCTGAGACCATCTAGTCCATCCACCCTGCTCAAGCAGAGTCAGCCGGAGCAGGCTGCCTAGGACAGTATCTGATTTGACATTTTATGTAAATTAAAGTACATTTCAGAGTGTTTCCTTTAACTCAGAGAAAGAGCACCAGCTAGCTAGTGGGGGGGGACAGCACATTCTCAATTTTCATTGTAGTCACAGAAAGTAAAGGATCTTTGCCACATTAGGAGGAGACTTCTTGTTAGCAGGGGACCATATGAAGTAGCCCATTATTTTTGCTTGAGTGTATTTTCAATGGAACGTAGTGGGTAGTGAATTCCCTCTACTGCTATCTGTGTGTCCCCAGAGCAACTACTACAAGATAAATGGGAATATTCCAAAAAATACTCAGTCATTGAGTTAACAATACTGAACTTTGAAGCAGTCACAGTTTTGGTTTTATTAATGTGCTAGCTTGCAGAAAGAGGTGATTTTCACTGTTTTTCAAACATCTTCTTAGAATTGTTTCTTGAGCAGCAATGTTTTCTACACTTGTTTTGCAGTTAAGCAAAGTTAGACCACGGGTCCTCAAAACTCTTACGGCACTTTTGTCAAAGCTATGTCAGGAAGTGATGAGCAGTTCAGGAAGAAGTCTTCTGCTAACTGGAATATCATTTTTAGAGAGATAGAAATGCATTAGACTTACGACAGAGGAGAAAAAACACAGAATGACTGCAATGTGTACTAATCTAATATATGCAAAATCTGGAATGAAACTGTCCAACCGACATGAGTGGAAATATCACTGTTACATCATAAATATTTAACCTGTCACTCAAATAATAAGCAGGTACTCTCAACTTGTTATTTGGATCTATGTGTCTGCAGAGAGGAACCTGCTGTAAAGTTTTTTTGACTCTTTTTCAGATCTGTAATATTTCCACCTCCAGAAGAGCTCTCTTCTGATACTTGCTGGCACATTTGACTAATGTGTTAATGTGCAAATTTGTTCCTTTTTGAACCAAGTAGGGTTGTACTTTGCTAAGTCATTGTACCAGACTACCCAGCAGTTGTTCCCCATACTAATTCAGAACCATGTCTGCAAGCCCACCTAGCCAGCATTTTACCTGTACTGGAGCAGAAGGGTCAGCAAGCACTGGGAGATGGAGCTGGCTTCTCCTCTCTCTTACGAATCACCAGTGCAAAAAAAATACAACTATGAGTCTGCCCCTGTATCGCAATATGAGGCTGTGAAGAGTAATGCCAGATTGCTGTTGGTGGGTAAATTGGCAAAGTCAGTCAGTCACAGATAGAAGCGGAAACCGAATCTGATGAACGCATTGGGGCTGACTATGCATTTGATAGTAATAGAGACATCACCCAGGAGAAGACAATAAAGAGATTGCAAAGGTGGTTTGCACAATTTTAAACTTTTAACTGATTAAGATAAATGAGGAAAGAGGACAGCTTTTGCTTCTATGCTAATATGGCACATTGCTGCACTGAATTTTTGTTCAGAAAGTAGAACTAACTGCTATTACCAAAACGAAAAACAAAAAACATCTGGCATCTTAATTTGCCAGATGCTGTATTCTAAGGATCCAACACCATCCTGCTGATGATAGAATTTTGCAATAATAAACATTTTTAAATCTTGTTAGATGAGCAGTTTCAATTTTTTTTAGCATATCAAAGCCAGCAAATTATTAAATACCAAGATGCTCTAATTTATGCCATGTTTATATGCATCATCTTACTGAAGTCAGTTCTCATCTGTGGTGACACTAATTTCTGTATGTATTTAGTTTCTTTATCAGTGTTCTCTCTGCCTTGCTGTATCTTTTTTTTTTTCTCATTGGCCTTTTGATTCTCTTCTCTAATTTCATTCCTGCTGTTAGTCTTGACTTGCATCTTAGTAAAGCTGGTCAATTATCAGAAAAGCTTACCTGACATCATTTGGTCAACACAGTACAATTTAATCAAACAGATCTAAAAAGAATAATTTACTCAATATTTTACCTGTCTCTGATTGAATTTGAGCAAGTCAACAGGCTTAACATTCCTGTTTCTGACCTACACTCACAACAAGGTCTGAAAATGCTGAACAGTCCTGTGTTGGCAGCCTAGAAATAAATGCCCAAATGGCTGGAATGTCAATAGCCATGGATTCAGCTGGGAGTGGGGAACTGATGAGTATGGATAGCTAGGTAGCATGCAAGTAGGTGCCAGTGTCTATGAGGACGCTATCTTGGCCCGGTCTTTGTCAACAGAAACATCATGAGGCTTTTCCACAAAGCTGTTACAAACTCTCTTCCACACTTCTAGCCTTTCCCAAAAAGCTTACAGCCATCTTAACAGTAAAGCTACTGACCTTCTGTTTGCTGTTTGCAGCTAGGATGGTTTCACTGAAAAGCTGCAGTAGCAAGGAAAGGAGAAACAGGGGTAGGAAAGTTGTAAGCTGCTTGTTGAAGCAATGTGCATGCTCTTTAAGAAACACGTTATAAGCAGCTTTCTGAGAAGGAGATAAATCTATTTCCAAATCAATAAGAGAAACACTCATCAAAATACACTGTAATTATATGTATGAAATAGACACATTCGCTTAAGGGAGCCATCATAGTTGGCAAAGGAATGGCTTATGTATGGATAGGGAAAAAATAGGCATAAGAGGAGCTCAGAGAGGATGTAAATGTGATTCACAAGAGAAATACCCAAACCAGGAATAACTATATGGAAGTTTATCATCAGACCAGGACGAGCAGCATTATCACACACCTGGCTGTACTTTTAGCTCTGAACAACAGAGAAATCCTCAGAATCACAGGGTGTTATTTGAAAAGAGTTAAGGTGGATTACTGGCTGGGTTATTAGTACTGCTCAGAGTGGGCTCTGACATGTCATTTCATAACACATACCTGCTTTTGGAAGTATTCATCATTTGTGACAAATAGATCTGGGCTGGTGAAGGGCAGCCCACCATCTCCAATTCATATTTCTTCATTTGAAACACTGCTTTGTCTCCCCCTCACTTGATGGGAATCAAAGACCTGGAATACAGAAACCAGAGGTGAGAAGAAGGGGGAGAGCAAGCTGAAGGTAAGAATAGAGAATTTTGATCAGGATAAAATGCAGAGTAGACAGACTAAGGAAAGTGGTTGAAAAGAGACAGCCCATAGCAGCAGGCTGTGAGGGTGTGAGAGCCTTCCTCCTGAAGCTGGCACACCACCCAGCCCTCCTGCTGGCTGCAGACCTCTGCTGAGAAGGCAACGGGAAGGGTCGGAGCCATCACCTTCTGCGGCCGGGCTGCACGTAGGGCAATGGCTGCTGTTGCCACTGCTTGCTCTGCTGGCTCCAGCAACAGAGCGGTGCCACACGTATGAGAGATTTCAGCCTTACAAAACCACGTAGGCATCATTATGGTGACATTAGAGGAATCCTGTACACTGTATTTGTATTTTTAGGAAACAGGCGTGTGCATAGACATCTGGATTCTTGTGAACAACAGATCAGTGCCAGCAAACTCAGTCCTCTGTGCCTCCTTTCAGTCATTTCTGACTTAATGCTATCGAAGCTCTAACAGAAATGTCAAATCTGTTTCAAACTTAATGCAGATCCCCTCTGAAAAGCTTTGCCATCTTAACTCTGCTGCCTTATATGATCGTATAAGGAGACTCCCCTCAGCATTTTGGCCTCTTAAAAAATATTCCTCTCTGGATTCAGATGTGCTGGTGGAATTGGGAGCTCCCAGATACTAGTTTTCATCTCACTCTTTGAGGCTGCCATCCCACGAATCTGCTGGCAAAGCAGACTGTGACTGCTCACTAAAGCGCTTAAGGAACAGTCAGCTGGCTTGCCTAAGTCAACAAGTTCAGACCCCCCAAATAAAACTTTGGTGTGAAGGGAGACATTCTCTGGCAGTACAGTACCTCTGCAACTCAAGTGTTATCTTGGGATTAGATGATCCACCATCTTTTTGAGTAACCAATATATTTGGCTACTAACATGCAGAAGTAACATTTTATAATTACATTCCCCAAAATACGATACAAATCTAGACCTAGCATTGTAGAATATATGCAGGTCTCTTGTTTGTATGTATTTGAAGAGTTGTTATGGTAACTTTACTTTATCGAGTATTATCCAGAGTACCAGTGATATATTATTGTACTAGCAGATGGGGAGGGAACTAATAATGCTTTAAAAAAATTAAATAATTTACATGAGAGCTGTGAGACTACTTTAAAATGCCATTATGAAAATACATTCTAATGAAATTAGTTCAGTTTGGTATTTGAAAGTTTATTTGCTCCCATGAATATTCATACAAGCTGCATTTTTTTTAGCAATAACATTCATTAAAAAAATTGAAATTAATCATGCCAATATGCGTTTGCCCTGAAAGCGTTGCGAATTCTCAAATGACTGTGTTTGCATGAATTTTCACTTCTATAAAACTTACTCAAGTCTTTTTCCTTTTTCTTATGAGTGTGATTGGATGGTGGAAAGAACCAAATGAATACCCTGGGATTTAAGATGGTAGCAGCACTGTATAAACAGCAAATTATAAGTAAAGAATGCCAAAAGCAAGGCTGGCCTGAGACAGTTAATAAGCAAGCTATGGGCAAGAATATGATCACATAAAATCCTTTCTAAACAATGTCAGCCAGCATACTTTGTAGAAATGAAATCAAACTATTCCTACAGCCAAGTAGCAAACACAGAAAGAAGGGGCTTATATTAAATTCATATTTCAAGCACCTATAACTAAAAACTTAAACAGCACCCATTCCTCTTTTCCTAAAAGATTTTATCCCTGCCTTAGGACAATGAACCCTTTTGCTGTAACCTGTGTTATATGAGCAACAGATTGTCTTAGCATATTACTAACGGACATCAGGAAAATTGGTTTTAATAAACTTAAGACATTCATGACAAGCTTTTTATAATTCTGACAAAAATCCAGCATTGTATCCTAATATTTGATAAAGCCTTAATTCTTGCAAGCAGAATGCCCGAACCTAGTATCAATATTAGGTTGCTGCCTTGCTTTGTTCTCAGGGCAACAATTCATACACATGTTGTTGCTGCCCTAGGAACTACAATCAGAGCTGAACAAAACCACAATCACGAAAGGATGTGGGATGGAGCCTTTGAAAAGATAAAACAGGGCTCAGTGGCTTATTGTTTTCTTTCATAGTCATACTTTCCCCACTCCTCCTTTTCTAGAGTTCAAACATAACAAGAGTGGGTATTCCTCCAACCCTTTAAGATAAGTTATAGCCAAGATAAATAGCCAGATGATCACCTGCATCGTTGTTAGGTGACCCTCGGCAGCCTGTGTTATAAATGGTTTCCAGAAATGAATACCAAAATAGCTCATTCACCAGCAGGTGAAATTCTGGCATTATTGGGTTGAAAAGCATGAAATCAGGAGAAGAAGGAGGAGCAAAGAGGAAGGGCCATATGTGCTGATAAGGAAATGAGGGTCAACTGAAACTTCACCCACAGAAAAGCCATAGGGCAAAGCAACATGAATAATTTGAACCTTTATCTCAGAAGAACAGAGCTAAGAAACTTCTGAACAAGGCAAAAAAATATGTTTATTTCACAAGAAACTAATAGCTTAAGGAATATGTGTCATTCATTTGAATGCATGGGATTGCATGGTCAAAAGAAAAATAATAACTATTTATTTTCCATAAAAATAATTGCTTTATTATCACAAAATATATAAATAATCCTGGAGGAGAGAGTAGTTCTAGCACAAAGGCTTTACTTCCCTGGCCTCTTCCGTAGCCTCAGAGTTACACATACTCTTATGTTAAACTTAAAGAGGAGCTTATATTCTCTTTGCTTTAAGGTGAACGTCTCCCAGGGCTACTGCCTGAATTTGTGTCCTACCTGCTAGCTGTCAAATTGGTTGCCTTTTAAAAGAGTGATCCGCTTTCTGCAGCAGCTATACCCAGGGTGGACTCTTAACCCTCACCGGTAGAAAGATCTCATATCCGCCTGAGCCAGACGCTGACCTGTAGCCAGACAACTGAGGCACTAGATAGGTGTGGGAGCTGTGGAAGTACCTCAGATAGACACACTAAAAAAAGATAGGTCAGACAACAGTAAATTACCCCACAATCACTGATAACTTTTGTAGCAACTTCTTCATTTTTTACTGTCAGAATCAAACTCTGCTGAATTCTTCCATTTTTTGTATTTTTTTTCTGCCTGATGCTGTTGAAGAGCAGAAAGGAGCCATTCTCTCTAATTCTGTTTATGCGTATAGAAACCAGCATTTAAAACCCTAATGAAAATGGTGACTGTAAAAGATGGAAAATTACTAAATTTCTGGGATAAATTCCATAACTAATGGGTTTTACTGAGAACAAGCCTTATGAGGAGCATTTGAGGGAACCGGAGTTGTTAAGTCTGGAGAAAAGGAGGCTGAGGAGACCTTATCACTCTCTACAACTATCTGAAAGGAGGTTGTAGTGAGGTGGGGTTTTTTTCTCTTCTCTCAAGTAACAAGAGATAGTACAAGAGGACGTGGCCTCAAGTTACGCCAGGGGACGTGTAGATTGGATATTAGGAAAAAAATCTTCACTGAAAGAGTTATCAAACATTGGAACAGGCTGCCCAGGGAAGTAGTGGAATTGCCACCCCTGGAGGTATTTAGAAGACAGGTAAGTGTGGTGCTGAGGCACATGATTTTGTGGTCTTTTTGGCCATGTTAGGTTGATGGTTGGACTTGATGATCTTAAATGTCCCTTCCAGCCTAGACAATTCTACGATTGTATGATTACTGAGCACTCTGGTGGGGAAATATCAGTGGATTCAGCAAGGACGAGGAAAGAGCAGGTCTGTCAGTTTTAAACATCAGCACTGTTTAAGCCCTGGTATATGTTCTGTACTAATAGACTAGAAGGGCACAATCAGGTAAAAATATCAAGGTATTGACTTTCTAATTAATCAGTCAGGAACCTGAAATACCAGGAAACTCGAATGACTGTTTGCAGCTGGATCTGTTTTTATGTTCAAGGCACCTTAAGATCTTGAAATTGCTTTAATCAAAACTTTCTCCACTGGATAATATAAGTGAAAAATAATAAGAAAATCATGAGGGCAGGTGAGCTCGAAACCACCAACTTTGTTTAGAGTAGGAAAGTATCATACATTCCTGCCAGGCTTTTCAGTTAGGTGGAGATCTATTATAATGAAGAAACTGAGTCATATCCTCTGATACTGAACTGTAGGAAATAGGAAAGAGATATTTGAAATTACACTGACAAATCCCAAAAAACATTCCCCCAGAACATGCTGAAAAAGTAGAGCAAGTATGATAAGGCATAAAACCCTACTGAAGAAATGTCTCTCAATCACATCCATTAACTACCAAAGGGCATTATGAAATATGCCTTTTCCACTCCACTTAGTGCTCTGAATGTAAAAATAATTATGCAGTGGCACTGAGTGCTGAGCAGATAATGAAGAAGTTTGGACCCCCGCTCTCTTGACTGACTTTCATCTGAAAGTCAACTCTATATCTAAGGTTCACATAATGGTATGTCCATTTTAAGCACAGCTGGGGCCCAAAACCTCATGGACTTTGCACAAGGCCCTTTATTTTTCCAGATCCATTAATACAGTCCCCGCCCAACTACCAGAATTGTAGACTTTGTCTAATATAATTGGCACCAAAGACAAAGGAGAGACTCAGCTCAGCTGTTTTCTGTCAGTCTTCTCTTACACAACCAGACAAAAAAGAGAGAGCGCGGGTGATTTCCTATCAGGTTTGGTTTATTCAAAATGCCATATTCTGCCAGCTTTCATTTGTGTTTCTTAGCAAGCGGCGACCAGGAGTTTGGCCAGCAGAAACAGGAATAAAAATACATAGAGTAATATCAGCAACATGTTTCGATGCTGATCTGATATAATATCTTATATAGGCTAGTGGAACACATTTAGAAATTATCAGTGGGTTGGGTGATGCCTGGCTCTCCCAATGGAGGGAATGAAAAAGAACTGAGCACTCTGCACACTTTTTCTCATCTGGGGTGGCTGTGAAAGGGCTACTTAGCTAGGTCTTCACGTTTGTTATTTCCTGAAAGTTTACTCATAGAAATGGGGATGGATGAAGCACTGGCATAACCGAGCTGTCTGGTCCAGAGATAGGGAGATCGGCTGTCCTGGCTGGGACCAGCAGAAGTTAAGAGCCCTTTGAAGCATGGGAGAAGTAGGGAGTTTCCAAAGGACACAGTGTGGCTCCTAGTTTTCTTTTTCTGTAAAATCCTCTGCATCCAGTCAGATGTGAGGAAGCCCTCTCATCTTTAACCTGCTCAGGCTGATCACAGAAACTGGGCTTAGTTTAGAGATTTGACTCAGTTCATGATTCTTCTGAAAAACGTGCAAAAAATCTTGGTTTGGATGGCTCTGCTTTGCATTTTGGCATTCAAGCAGGCAGTATTTCAGTATGGCACTGCCACTCACATGCAACACAATGTAAAGTGACACCTTGCTTCACCAGCGAGCCAAATGATTTCGATATTCCCTTCCCACAAATCTGGAAAGACAGTAGCTTGGATGACTCCTTCTCTGGGAATAGTGTTATTCTATGTGGGAAGGGAGGGTGGAAACAGCATTTTAAGCCTGCAGAAGAAATTTCTAGAACAGTCTTGAGAGGATTCGCTGTACCCTTGGGAGGAGACACCTTGCGGCTGTAAAAAACTGTAAGTCACAATATGTGTCATATGGCCATGAAAGCCTTTTGTACCTTCCTGTGGGTAACCCAATGAAGTACCACTAGTGAGATTCTTCCTGTTAAGTTATTTAAATATAAGATCATTTTGCTGTTTTATACATAGAGTACCTTAATTTAATCCCAAATGGGTGGGTTATCATAGCTTATGTAGACCTACATTAGAAAGTCTCAGTATTTCTTCAGTTTTTCACCCCAACTTTCATTTCCTCAAGCAATCATTTAGCACCCACACCTGGATGCTGCAGTGATTTCTAATTGATCTATTGTAAGGCACTCAACACACATTCACATGAAAATTTCTTAATAGATTTATGGAAAAAACAAAAACAAAACAAAACTTGTACCCATGCCATGATACACAAAGGAATTAATGTGTTATTTTAAGTTAAAAAACCCCAACCCAACAACACTTCTTGCAAGGAACAGATAAAATTACTGAAGCTCTGAAAATTAATTTCCTGTTTAGCAGTGAAATGATTGAAAGACCAAAGTTGCTCTTGAGATTAGAAGGCTGTCTGCAGGTTCTGTCTGTGAACAGACTTTCATGCAAAACTCCCTACAGAGCCAGTTTTTTTGTTGCTTAGACAGTTTCCTACCAACAGAGATGTAGATTAATCACTAGAAATGTACAATAAATAATAGAATGACTGGTATAATTGCTTGAAAGCGGATGGCTAATCTTAAATGATCAGTGTTAGAAACCTCCAAGGCACAACATTTCTGTATCTGTATCTTTGTACGTAGAGCTTTGAAAATAGTTGTTTCAACACTTCCACAGTCATCGTCCACCATCTGCCAGCCATCTAGGGCATTCCCTAAAGGCTAGGAGGCATTAGTATGAATTTCTGCATCATTCTGTAGGAACAGATATACAAGTACAACAAGAAATAAGTTCAACAAAGTTCGAAAGGAGAGACATTTTGTTTTTCAGAAATCTCTCCATTTGAAAGTCTTCCTGTATTTATGGCTAATCCATCTGGGATTGCTCCAGGTCCCTTAGACACATCTGTCTGTCCTGCATCTCTGAAAATTACAATTTTCTGTTTGGTAGGCCCATGATTTATTATTTGTATTATTACAGAACATGGACCAGGCCTCATCAAGCACTGGGGACAGAAGACAACATCAGTCAATGGTTCTCTAGCAAAAGAGCTAGCAAGCCAAGCCAGACATACAGAAGACATGCGAAGGAATCTCGGTTTCAGCTCTTATTTATTCTCAGTTTGGGGATGGTAATTTTTGGCACTTATTGTATTCTTAACACCTCATTCTATACACCTGACTTAAATGCTGACTTCAGGAAGTACAAATTTTCCTGTATAATCATGGAGGGAAGACAGAAGTTTCTCCAGTGACAATGAAAAGCGGGATCCTAACTTGAGTGTTTGTTTTGCCCTAAGTAAGAAAGTCTCTCTCTCTGCTCTGAGTGTTCAGGAAGACTAAGCAGACCGAACTACATCATAGAAACAACTTCCTATCCCCTCTGGATCTTGGATCCCTAACTGTGAAGTAGAAATCGTACTCATTTTTCTCACAGAGTGATTGTGAGAATAGATTGGGAGGTGCCTATATACAGTCATGGTTGGACCACTGAAATACACCCAATAAGCTCTCTTTCTCTCTCTCACTGTATGTATATTTACTTTTCAGCATCTAAAATGAATTCTTTGTCATTGGACATAAAATATATTATGATATTAGAAACCATTCTGCTAAATTAAGACTTTTTGCTTTCTACAGAAAAAAATACTGAAGGATGAAATATTTTTTTCTTGCAAAGAGTTGGGGGTTTTAGAAACAAAAGGAAAATGTAGAAGAAGTAACATAACTCAATCATTTCAGGTTTCTGGATCGTATTTTTCCTCTGTGCAAAGCTGAGGACAACTACAAGAATGGATAAAGGAGTTCATCCATATAAGCCAGAAAGTGGAACTGACAATAAATGTGAAAGAAACAGATTATGTTCACCAGACTGTTGAAGACAAGAAAGTGAAGACAGGGGTATTGCTAAACAAGTACATCCAAAGTCAAGTGAGTACGTGGCTTTAACTACAAAGTCAGGCAGATAGCTCTTTAGAGATTAATCATGTGTCCCTCCATTTTCTCTCTTTGAAATACTTAACTAGTAAAGAGCATGCATCTTGTTACTTCTTTTCTAGTCTTGAAACCTGCTTTACCCTTGCACATTTTTACGCTTGTGTATAGCCTCATTATTTATAGTAAGCTGAGTCCCACGTGGTAGGGGGTTTTCACAATTTGAAGGACTTCTTTGCCTAAGGAATATCCCTTTCCTGTGGGCGTTAGCACATCAGTACAAGGCTGGCTAAATCCACTCTGTAATTCAGTGTTCTGCCATTGACTTCAAGGGGATGGATTGAGGCTTTGGTTTGGATATCTGTAAACACCCGAGATTGAACGAACATGGTCTTTGCTGATTCAGAACAGGCAGTAAGGTGTTGAAAACAGCAAAGAAAATAGTCAAATACATAGCAAATAGACATTTAGTACATCTGAATGTGCACAATCACTTATTTTGTAAAGGACCTGAGGTAGGTTCAGAGGAACAGTGAATACGTCTTTAAAGATCTGCTGGAAAGCTGCACTTAAAAGACATCTTACAGATGCTGTAAATATGACTTATTCCTAGGTGTTCTTGCTAAGATCTTAGGTCGGATCCTTTTCTGGTGATAACTGGTGTTCGATAACTTTGTTGCACTTACCCTGCTGAGGATCTGGATACTCGTGTGGAAAAACAAGCAACAATCTGAAATGACTTGGCATTGGTACTTTACAATTATTGGAGACAAGCGTTCAAGTTTCACAGACAGACAGCAGGTGAAATTCTGCTTAGTGCTTTGCATACAGTGGATGAGCCCAGCAAAGCGCACAATCTGCTCCTGTGCTGCAGGGGTTTGCAATGTACACCTTTCATTCATTTATATGAATAACATTATATACCGTGGTCACATCACATCTGTGAAAATCTTACAAGTTCTTTAGAATGTATGATGCATATTCTTTAGGAAAGGCATGGCAGAACTTTTAAAAAAACCCTTTATTATGCCACTAAAAACGTATAGTATTTTCAGGAAATGAGCATTTCAGTTTGTTATGAAGTGACTAAAAAATTATTAATTCATTTAAGAGATGAGGCCTATGCTAAAAAAAAATATGGGAGCAGTGATGATACAAACAATATCTTGACTTTTGGCCACACAATTTGTATTCAGTCCACATCTTCCTCAAAAGTGCCTCAATTCTCTTCTCTACCCTTCCCGAAAAGGAAGAGTATTCAAGCATTCCCCCTTTAAATGGCCTCCATAGAAATGGCTTATCTGCACAATGAATTGCTTAGTCTGAGTGACAAGTTTTAAAGGTTGGGCACAGCACCTTTCCATTCATTTGTATAGCACAATCCTTTTTATCAGCACCCTCCAGGCTCCCTCCACTCTCTGTGCAGGGGAGATAACAAATAGAGCAAATTTTTATAAAGAATATTTTCTATTTAACAAACCGTGGTATCTATCTGTTGTTAACCTTCTGAGCAATGAGAGACAGGATTACACTATAGGTGGTGAAATAGCCATTAAGCTGATAAAACAAACTTCACTAGGATGTTTCAAATTTTCTTTTGTCAGATGCCCAGGTGAGGCGATAGGGGGGGTTGTTTTGAACTTGGAGGTGGATTCTCTTATCTGCTGCCCACCGCTCCCTCTTCCAGCCGTAGGTAATATGAGATGTACGACGTAGGCTTGGGTGCTTCACAAAGCCGCCTCATAAAGACATTCTTTCTTAATGTTTTTTTGTGTGTTCCGAGAAAACTTTGGAATTAAATGTGTCAGTCTCTAATAATGACCTTCAACATCTCAAGGAAAAGTGAAGAAGCCCTGTGACTGGGGACCAAACTCACTGAGCCCAGTTTGTTTGTAGACAGATTCTGTGTAAGATAAGCTAAATATCATGTTGCAGAGGGATCCGACTACTGTTTTCATTTCCATTTCCATATACATATGCATATGCATTTACATGCATAAATAAAACAAATAGCCCACTCAGTCTATTTACGCACAGTACTTTCCAGTTGATCTGCTGTTTTCTCTACTGTTTTGAATGCCTGCAGGACTTGTTACTTGAACTCTGACAACTGTCTTCCTAGAGAAGACAGCTTTGCTCCTCATCCCCTCTGGGAGGCAGTTCTTAATTCAAATCAGATTCCAAAAAATAGTAGCAACTTGCTTGAAAAAAGAAAAGTAGCTATTAATCACTGGCAGGAAGAAAGGAGAATATCCTTTGAAGCCAATTTATCCTTTAAGTTACAGAGTAATGCACATTTTATTTAGCTGTAATGTGGTTTGGATCTTGAGTTTCTATCAGCGTGTCATAGCTGTATCACCTCCAGGCGTCAGGGACTGTGAATGGGGATTCAGCTCAATTTATAGTTCAGGCACCTGCTGATGTGAAGCTGTCATAAATCACAACATACGATGTCTGAAGCTCGTCAGTCTACAAAGTGCAATTTCTTCCTCCTTTCACACAGAAACATCAATTGACATTAGATTAGCAAGTATAGAGCTGAGTGAATAATTTATAATGAACAATTAGTCTAATTGTGTCTGCTTCCGTTATGAGCTGATTATGAAGCTCTGAGATTGGATGCCTGAAATGATTTGTGTATTTCTTCAAAACAAGTTTTCCATGTGAATGTCTTGTGAGTAATTCATTATGAACAGTTGAACTTCAGAAGTGATGATGGTTGCTAAGTTATGTAAGTCACTGGGATTGTTTGTGTTTCCCTAATTAGATTATTTGCAATTCCAGACAAAACACGGTGAATTTAAATTATTAGAACTGAAAATATCATGGCAGTGGAATAAAAGCTGGAAAATACCTGAACTTTTGAACTTAATATACTTGCAGTTAAAGCAGAACCATTAAAAAAACTGGAAAATTAATACAAAAGGACCATAGATATCCATATATTTGCCTTTGTTTTCCAATGAGGAGGTTACTTAATGAAAATCTTTTAATTCTGCCAGGTCTAAAAGAAGATCCTTTTACCATCTGCATTTAATTCCTGTGTTGTTCAGGGAGGGGGTTTCCATTAATTAGCTGTTCATGTGTGGAGTTTGCCAAGGTCAGCCCCAGACAGTGACATAAAATCCTGGCTGAAATGAAATTTATATATTTCCACTGATTCACCAGCACCATGATTTCATTCTTTGTTCTGAATACCTTCATTTTACAGGAGAATCAGATCAGGATCTAGGTTTGAAGTCGGTATGAGGAATATTAAGGTTTCTGAAAATGGAAAAAAAAAAGTAAAGTAAAGGCCAATGGCCAGTGACTAAAGGCCAATGGAAATTTTATTAGAGATCCCTGTGGATCCCCGGTGTCCTGCAATGCCACTGCTCAGGTGGGAGTGACTGAATCATGCCTGGATGATCACACAAGCCCGTTTGTGACAGGCATCTTTTATCTCACTGAATACATCAGAATTTTACATCTGAGCCTGCATGCTGCTTTATCACCTTTACCTTTGCCTTGCATGTTTTTTCTGCGTGGCTTTTTAAAAAGACACGTTGTTCCTCACTTTGTTACTTCAGCATTGGCCAGTGGGTTGCACTGTGCCAAATGTGCCCTCAGATCATTGATGAGAGACTTTTAGAAGAATGTTTCTTTTCTGCACTATCATCATATTGATAAAGGCTCTTTCTTAGCATTTGGGCATCCTCCCCCTATCTAAAGTGTCAAATCCATGACAGCGAGTCTTTTATTTGAACAGTTTTGAGGCAGCCACAAACCATCATGGTCAGCTCTTTACTTGTACTTGAGAGCAGATCACAATAAGGGAACTTTTCAGCTTACAGGCATGTTCTGAGCACCCAAGTAGATGTATTTTGACCTTAATTATCTGTGCTTTTTTTTTTTTCTTCAATTAGAAATTTAAACCAATCATACTTTCTTATGTCACAGGTGTTTTGTGAAGATCAATTAACATTTGTGAATCCCAACATACTGGTAATAAAGGGTATTAATATGCCCAGGAAGAAGTGAATTTCTGTCTTCAGACCAAAGTCTGAATTTCCTTTCAGTGAAAAAGGCTTGCACCAAACATTGCATCATGAAAATAAAATTAAAAATTGAACAGCTCACTTGAGTGAGAATTGAGCACTGCTCACTGTTGTACCAAATAAAGCAAACACATCCTTTAAAACATATTATCTGATCATGGGATTACAAGCAGTGTTGCAGTGCATGAACACCAAAGAAATTAATGGTTTTGCAACCCAAATCATGTTACTTTAGCGTATCCATGGTGTGTGTAAAGGGTGTTGCCCTCTCTCGCAAAAGGACTGTACCAGTATAATGAAAAGAAGGGAAGTGGACTGGTCAAGCAAAAGCAATGTTTTTATTTGGTAAATATTTTATGGGGCTAGGAAGAGGCATGTGAGCAAGGGATGCTGCCACTCAATATTTCACTTGGGAAAGAATGCAGCATTTAGCACTTTCAGACATGCCCTTCTTGCTTTGGTCACAGCACAGTAACAGTGGCATTTCCAAAAAAGCTGTGAAATGCTAAGATGGAAAGGAATGATAATTCACAGCTCCTCACGCATGAGGGTTTTGGAAAGAAACACAAAATTTCATGGCATCATCTGTTCCATCTAGCCAACACCTGACTGATATAACTTAGGTTTTCTTCCTCTCTATATAATTGCCTTTTTATGTGTGTTCTGAAACAGTTATTTGAGGGTTATTAGTCGTCAAGTATTTTTCCTATAGATTACTGCTCTGGTCACATCTATCTCCCCAGCTGGTGTTTAGAACTTTAAAGCAGAAATTTAGAAGATGGAATACTGTACCAGACAGAGCTAAAAATCACTAGCTCTCCATGTGGTATCCAGAAGGTCTCTGAAATGAACCCTGTTATGTGATTCATATTCTACATTTTAGTTGTTTTGCCTTTTGTGTAAAGTTTCCAACTCTACCATTGCTGACAGATAGCTAATATTCCAGGTTTGCCTTTACTGGTATGCCTTTCCAAGGTTGCCCAATTCCAAGATCATTGAAAATTTGGCACAGAAGGAATTTACAGAATCACAGAATTCTGTAAATGTGGGTCCACATTTGGGGGTTGGAAGGGACCTTCAGAGATCATCCAATCCCCCTGCCAAAGCAACGTCACCTACAGCAGGTTGCACAGGAAAGCATCCAGGCAGGCTTTGAATATCTCCAGAGAAGGAGACTCCACCACCTCTCTGGGCAGCCTGTGCCAGTGCTCTGCCACACTCAAAGTAATGAGGTTTTTCCTTATATTCAGATGGCATTTCCCATGTTCCAGTTTGTGCCCATTGGCCCTTGTCCTGTCACTGGGCACCGCTGAAAAGAGTCTGGCCCCATCCTCTTGACACCCACCCTTTAGATATTTATAAGCATTGATGAGATCCCCTCTCAGTCTTCTCTTCTCCAGGCTAAACAGACCCAGGTCTGTCAACCTTTCTTCGTAAGAGAGGTGATCCATTCCCTTGATCATCTTCATAGCCCTCTGCTGGACTCTCTCAAGTAGTTCCCTGTCTTTCTTGAACTGGGGAGCCCAGAACTGAACACAGTATTCCAGATGAGGCCTCACCAGGGCAGAGTAGAGGGGGAGGATAACCTCCCTTGACCTGCTGGCCACAGTCTTTTTAATGCACCCCAGGATACCATTGGCCTTCTTGGCCATGAGGGCATGTTGCTGGCTCATGGTCAACTTCTTGTCCATCAGGACTCCCAGGTCTCTCTCTGCAGAGCTGCTTTTCAGCAGGTCAACTCCTAACCTGTACCAGTGCCGTGGGGTTATTCCTCCCCAGGTGCAGGACCCTACGCTTGCCCGTGTTGAACTTCACTAGGTTCCTCTCCGCCTAGCTCTCCAGCCTGCCCAGGTCTCGCTTAATGGTGGCACAGCCTTCTGCTGTGTCAGCCACTCCTCCCGGTTTTGTGTCATCAGCAAACTTGGGGGGTACACTCTGTCCCCTCATCCAGGTCATTGATGAATATATTGAACAAGACTAGACCCAGTACTGACCCCTGGGGAACACCGCTAGTTACAGACCTCCAACTGGACTCTGCGCCGCTGATCCCAACCCTCTGAGCTTTGCCATTCAGCCAGTTCTCAATCCACCTCACTGTCCACTCATCTAACCCACTCTTCCTGAGCTTACCTATGAGGTTGTTATGTAAGACAGCGCCAAAGGCCTTGCTGAAGTCAAGGTAGACAATGTCCACTGCTCTCCCCTCACCTGCCCAGCCAGTCATGCCATCATAGGAGGTTATCAGATTGATCAAGCATGATTTCCCCTTAGTGAATCCATATTAACCACTCCCAATAATCTTCTTTTCTCTACATGCTTAGAGATGACATCCAGGATGAGCTGTTCCATCACCTTTCCAGGGATGGAGATGAGGCTGACCGGCCTGTAGTTTCCCAGGTCCTCCTTGCCTTTTTTGAAGACTGGCATGACATTTGCTTTCCTCCAGTCCTCAGGAACCTGTCCTGTTCTCCATGACCTTTCAAAATGATGCAAAGTGGTTTCATAGTAACATCTCCCAGCTCCCTCAGCACTTGTGGTTGAATCCCATCAGGGCCCATGGTTTTGTGGATGCCAAGTTTGCCTAAATGACCTCTAAACAGGTCCTCCTTGACCAAGGGAAAGTCTTCCTTTCTCCAGACTGTCTCTCTTCCCTCCAGGGTCTGGAATTCCTGAGGGCTGGCCTTAACAGTAAAGACTGAAGCAAAGAAGGCATTCAGTAACTCTGCCTTCTCTGTATCCTGTGTCACCAGGGCACCCACCACATTCAGCAGTGGACCCACATTTTCCCTAGTCTTCCTTTTACTACTGATGTGCTTGAAGAAGCCCTTCTTATTGTCCTTGACATCCCTTGCCAGGTTTAATTCCAAGTGGGCCTTAGCCTTCCTTGTTGCATCCCACTTCTTGTCAGTGTCCCAGACTACCGTTGATCATGGTCTCCACCAGAAAGAGAGCTTGTTTCAGAAAGACTGTGTCAACACAGACAGAGCAACTGCCCCGAACCGTGGCCGTTCAGGTCTCCGGCTGCAGGGAGTGTCAGAGCCTGCGGCTGCCTGGTGAGGGAGACCAGGATTCCACCTGTGTGAGGTGTGAGCAGGTGCAAGATCTGCTAGCATGGTTGTAAAGCTAAAGGAGGAGCTAGAGACACTGAGGACCATCAGAGAGTGTGAAAGGGAGATCGACTGGTGGAGCAACTCCCTGATGTGCCAAACAGAAAGGCCCCAAGGGGATACCCCCCAGAGGGTGATGGACCCCCTGCCCTCTCGGGCAGAGGTAGGGATCCAAAAAGATCATGAGGGGTGGAGGCGAGTTCCAGCTAGGTGTCATGGGCGACCCCCCTCTCTACCTGCTCAGCCTCCCCAGGTGCCCCTCCGTAATAGGTTTGAGGCCCTGGATCTTGAAGAAGACGTAGGTGAGGATGTGGTGCAAGCCCCGCCTGCAAGGTCATATAGGAAGAGGCGCTTGACTCCACGCCTCAAGACTGCCTCTGATAAAAAAGAACGAAGGGTAATTGTAGTAGGCAATTCCCTTCTGAGAGGGACAGAGGGCCCGATATGCAGAGCTGACCCTCACCACAGGGAAGTGTGTAGTCTACCCGGAGCCCGGATCAGGGACATCACCAGGGTACTTCCCACCCTGGTGCACCCGACAGACTACTATCCACTGCTGGTATTCCAGATGGATGGGCAGGAAGCTGCATCCCGCAGCCTGAGGGGAATGAAGCAAGATTTCAAGGCCTTGGGGCGGATGGTGAAGGACTCTGGGGCCCAAGTTATTTTCTCTTCTATCCTTCCATCTTCACGTGATGATGTGGGATGGAATGGAAAAATTAAGTCAATAAATGATTGGCTTCAGGACTGGTGCTACAGGCAGGGCTTTGGTTTCTTTGATAACAGCTGGTTTTATAAGACACCAGTCTGGACAGTGACACGTGGGAAAGGTTTATCTCATAGGGGCAAAAGGATGCTGGGGCAGGAGCTAGCAGGGCTCATTTGGAGGGCTTTAAACTAGATTCGAAGGGGGGTGGGGTTGTTACTGAGCTTGCATTGGTGGGGCAGCACTCCAGAATTGATAAAGGCCAGGAGGCCTCCCACACCCATAGAGTGAAATCGGTGTGCTCAGCTCGCTCCCTGAAATGCCTGTACACCAATGCACGCAGCATGGGGAATAAGCAGGAAGAGTTAGAAACTCTTGTTCGGTCAGGAGATTATGATCTGGTGGCAATTACAGAGACATGGTGGGACGGCTCACATGACTGGAATGTGGTCATGGGTGGCTATGTCCTTTTCAGGAAAGACAGGCCAGCCAGGCGAGGTGGTGGAGTTGCCCTTTACGTGAGAAAGCAACTACAATGTACCGAGTACTGTCCACGTGCAGTTGAGGAGCAAGTTGAGAGTCTGTGGGTGAGGATTAAGGGACAGGCTGGCAGGGGTGACACTGTTGTGGGTGTCTATTACAGGCCACCAGATCAGGGGGAGGAAGTTGATGAGGCCTTCTATGGGCAGCTGAGAGTGGCCTCACAGTCACAGGCCCTGGTTGTCGTGGGGGATTTTAACTTTCCGGATGTTTGCTGGAAGGACTACACAGCCAGCCAGCCTCAGTCTAGGAGGTTCCTCCAATGCATTGATGACAACTTTCTGATGCAAATGGTGGAGGAGCCGACTAGGAGAGGTGCACTGCTGGATCTCGTCCTCACTAACAAGGAGGGTCTGGTGCAAGGAGTAAAGGTTGAAGGCTGCCTTGGCTGCAGCGACCATGAGATGGTGGAGTTCATGATCTCGGCTGGTGGAAGCAGAATAGCAAGCAAAATTGCAACCCTGGACTTCAGCAGGGCAAACTTTGGCCTTTTCAAGCAATTACTAGGGGAAATCCCGTGGACAAAGCTGTTTGAAGGTAAAGGTGCCCAGGATAGCTGGTCAGCATTCAGGGACTGCTTCTACCAAGCTCAAGATCAGAGCATCCCGACACGTAGGAAGTCAAGGAAGGGAGCCAGGAGACCTGTGTGGCTAAACAGGGAACTGCTTGGCAAGCTCAAGTGGAAGAAGAGAGTTTATAGATCATGGAAGGAGGGGCTGACCGCTTGGGAGGAGTACAGGGCTGCTGTCAGGGGATGTAGAGAGGCAACTAGGAAAGCTAAGGCCTCCTTAGAGTTAAACCTGGCAAGAGGGGTCAAGGACAACAGGAAGAGCTTTTTCAAATACATGGCAGATAAAACTAACACCAGAGGCAATGTAGGCCCACTACTGAATGGGGTGGGTGCCCTGGTGACAGAAGATACAGAGAAGGCAGAACTATTGAATGCCTTCTTTGTCTCTGTCTACTCTGTCGGGGGCTGTCCTGAGGAGTCCTGTTCTGCTGAGACCCCAGATGAAGATGAAGTCAAGTCAATGGATGGGTTTGCCTTAGTTGATGAGGACTGGGTCAGAGACCAGTTAAGCAACCTGGACATCCATAAATCCATGGGTCCAGATGGGATGCACCCGCGGGTGCTGAAGGAGCTGTCTGAAGTCATTGCTGGACCACTCTCCACCATCTTTACCAAGTCTTGGGAAACGGGCGAGGTGCCTGAGGACTGGAGGAAAGCAAATGTCACTCCAGTCTTCAAAAAGGGCAAGAAGGAGGACCTGGGTAACTATAGACCGGTCAGCCTCACCTCCATCCCTGGGAAACTGATGGAGCAGCTTATCCTTGGTGCCCTCTCAAGGCATATCAAGGATAAGAGGGTTATTAGGGGCAGTCAGCATGGCTTTTCCAAGGGGAAGTCATGCTTGACCAACCTCATAGCCTTTTATGAGGAAATAACGAGATGGATGGATGATGGCAGAGCGGTGGATGTGGTCTACCTTGACTTCAGTAAAGCATTTGACACGGTCTCCCACAGCATCCTCATGGCTAAACTGAGGAAGTGTGGACTGGATGACCGGATAATTAGGTGGACTGCGAACTGGCTGAAGGAGAGATGCCAGAGAGTCGTAGTCAATGGGGCAGAGTCCAGTTGGAGGCCGGTAACCAGTGGAGTGCCTCAAGGGTCGGTACTGGGGCCCATATTATTCAATATATTCATTAATGATTTAGATGAGGGAATTGAGTGTACTATCAGCAAGTTTGCTGATGACACTAAGCTAGGAGGAGTGGCTGACACGCCAGAGGGCTGTGCTGCCATCCAGAGAGACTTGGACAGGCTGGAGGTTTGGGCAGGGAATAACTTAATGAAATACAACAAGGGAAAGTGTAGGGTCCTACATCTGGGCAGAAACAACCCCAGGTTCCAGTATAGGATGGGGAGCTACCTGTTAGAGAGCAGTGTAGAGGAAAGGGACCTGGGGGTCCTGGTGGACAGCAGGATGACCATGAGCCAGCACTGTGCCCTTGTGGCCAAGAAGGCCAATGGCATCCTGGGCTGTATTAGAAGGGGGGTGGTTAGCAGATTGAGAGAGGTCCTCCTTCCCCTCTACTCTGCCCTGGTGAGACCGCATCTGGAATATTGTGTCCAGTTCTGGGCCCCTCAGTTTAAGAAGGACAGAGAGCTGCTGGAGAGAGTCCAGCGTAGGGCAACTAAGATGATTAAGGGAGTGGAGCATCTCCCTTATGAGGAAAGACTGAGGGAGCTGGGTCTCTTTAGTTTGGAGAAGAGGAGACTGAGGGGTGATCTTATTAGCGTTTATAAATATATAAAGGGGGAATGTCATGAGGATGAAGCCAGGCTCTTCTCAGTAGCGACCAGTGATAGGACAAGGGGTAATGGATTCAAGCTGGAACACAAGAGGTTCCACTTAAATTTCAGAAGAAACTTCTTCTCAGTGAGGGTGACAGAGCACTGGAACAGGCTGCCCAGGGAGGTTGTGGAGTCTCCTTCTCTGGAGACATTCAAAACTCGCCTGGACGCCTTCCTGTGCAACCTCATCTAGGTGTTCCTGCTCCGACAGGGGGATTGGACTAGATGATCTTTTGAGGTCCCTTCCAATCCCTAGCATACTGTGATACTGTGATACTGTGATCCATGCATACTCTGACAACATTCTTATATTCCTCCCAAGTGGCCAGTCCCTTTTTCCACATTCTGTAAACTTCCTTCTTCCATTTGAGTTTTTCCAGAAGCTCCTTGCTCATCCATGTAGGTCTCCTGCCTCCTTTGCTTGATTTCTTACCCATAGGGATGCAACAATCTTGAGCTTGGAGGAAGTAGTGCTTGAATATTAACCAACTCTCTTGGACTCCCCTAACTTCTAGAGCCTTAACCCATGGAATTCCTCCAAGTAGGAATTTGAAGAGGCCAAAGTCAGCTCTCCTGAAGTCCAGGGTTGTAATTCTACTTTTTGCCCTGCTTCTTCCACACAGGATCCTGAACTCCACCATCTCATGGTCACTTCAGCCAAGGCTACCCCAAACCTTCACATCCCCAACTAGTCCTTCTTTCTTTGTCAGCACAAGGTCTAGCAGTGCATCTCTCCTCATTGGTTCCTCCACCACCTGTGTCAAAAAGTTATCAAGAATGCTCTGCAGAAACCTCCTGGACTGTGCGTGCCTGGCTGTGTTGCCTTTCCAGCAAATACCAGAGGGTGTTGAAGTCCCCCATGAGGACCAGGGCCTGTGATCATGAAGCTATTTCCAGCTGTCTGTAGAAGTCCTCATCGACTTCCTCTTCCTGATCTGGCGGTCTGTAGTAAACACTCACAACAGTGTCTCCCATATTAGCCTGCCCCTTAATTCTTACCCATAAGCTCTCAACACATTCTTCATACATCCTTAGGCAGATCTCAATACATTCCAGCTGCTGTCTTGTGTAAAAAGCAACTCCACCACCTCACCCCACTGGCCTGTCTTTCCTAAAAAATTCATAGCCATCCACGACAACATTCCAGTCATACAAGCTATCCCACCATGTCTCTGTAATTGCAATAAGATCACAGCACTGTGACCACACACTTCCTCTTTATTCCCCATGCTGCGTGTGTTGGTGTACAGGCAGTTCAGAGAGGTAATTGAGCATGCAGGTTTCCCTGTAGGGGTGCAAGAGGATCCACCACAGCCATACACACCCTTGAGGTGGTTGGCCTTCTGGTTCTCATCTTGGGAGTCAGATAAGGAGCATTTGTTGCTGCTTTGGTTGGCCTGGCTTATTCCCCAGTTGGATGCAATGGCCATTTTGGACCCCACCCCCCGAGTCCTTTAGTTTAAAGCCCACCTCATCAAGTTGGCCAGCCTTCTGCCAAAAATTCCCATGCCTCTTCTAGACAGGAAGTTTCCATCCTTCTCTAACAGGTTATATTCATCAAAGAATGTCCTATTGTCATAAAAGCCAAAGCCCTCATGACAACACCAGCCACGTAGCCAGGAATTCATAGGCATAATATTACAGATGAGTTGTGCTTAACACATACAAATATTTCTTTTTTTCCTCATAGAAGAAAAATAAAAAATCTAATTTATTTATTATTATTGCTGAAGTCAGTCATAGAGTTATCCAAATGAATGGTTGTAAAATAGATTTGCAGATCAGGAGCCCCAGGGAGTTTCTGTAAGATCTACAGGAGCACAGACTGATGGATTATACCCCAAATGAATCCACCATTCTACTATTGGAATTTGGCCCAAGCTGGAATAATCTTATACTCAGGGTGGAGATAACTATGCTATAGCCCCATGGGTGCAGCATATGCTCACGTGAAATGGGAATAGCACCTCCCAGAGCCATTCCAGCCAGCTCTCCCCCAAAATACCAGCCAGCTCTGGTATGACATCAGCTCTCCCCATGGAAGAAAGAACTCTCTCTGGGAGTTTCCATGGCCAAGATGGAATCCCAGCTAGTAAAGAGCATTCCCTGCAGCTTCGGTGCAGCTTCTGAAGGCAACCACTGTTCTCAGCATCCTCTGTGCATTCTTCTCTTCTTTGTTGCATATGAACTTAGTTGTGCCAGTATCCCATAAACCAGGAGGCGCTTGCAAGGTCCACTGACACTCTGCATTATTTCCATCTGTGCTGTGCACATTGTTGCTTGGATGAGGTTCACTTAGGGCTGGGAGTAGGCCTAAGGCTCTTCACCTAGTCAGGGTGCTCACATGAGGACTTTAATTGGCTTGGGCTTTCTCTGAATTTCACATATATGAACCCAGACAGACAGGTATTTCCCTGCCTCTTAAGTGACTGGACAAGAGCCATAGTGTGTCTCCATGTTTGCCCTAGATATCTCGGTTAAATGCCTTATGGTTGTGGGTATTTAATACATATGTGCTAGGAAAAAAGATTAATGAACTCTAGTAAAGGCATTAAAACTCCATCATACGTACATTTGTAAACAATTTTTCCTTCTTAAATTTATATGAGAGAAACCTCAGTCCACAATATTTTGTCATTTTAAACAGCAAACTTCTCTATTGTCATAGTGTAGAATAGGTGAAAAAGACATTGTTTACTAAACTGAACACTTCCACACATTCATACCCAACTGAAATGTTGACCTTTACAATGAGAAGTTCTGCATTTTGCTTGCAAGCTTTTCTTTTCTATTTTAATATTGAAAGTTGGAAAAAGCACAGATGTAAACCTGGGGCTAAATCTCTTGTCTGGTTATGAAGTAGTGTCACCCAGTCCAGGCACTAGCATCGCATCGACATGTAGGAGCTGAATGGCTGACTCGGGGGAGGGTCATTTGCTTCATTTAACTGTCCTTTCTTTCATTTTATGCATTCATTTCTGATACGTCTTTGTCATTTTAGCATGTAAGCCAGGCTGAGGCTACTTTCTACTATCAGTGGTTTGTCCACCTCTATGTCTTTCATAACATTTGTAAGTGGAAAATAATTTTTAAAATTATTCAAGTTGACAGGCAGTGCTTTCTGCTAATCAAAATCGCATTAAAGTTCATTCCTTTGCACCTTTGGGGCTGGTGGCGTTTCACATTGACTGGAGCTCTGCGGATAAAAAAGTTTAGACATAACGTCTAAAGGCAGCAGTGCTGGATTCTTCCAGGCAGGAGCTGGATTTCCCTGACTTTTGAATGCACCCTTGCAGTGTTTGCTCGGGTTATTTTTTTTCTTAGAAACATTGATTCAATTAGAAAGCTCAAATCCACAGTGATGATCTATCTGATCTCTGCTTGTAGCTTTGTCCCCAGGCCTCCTTCACAGGAGCAGATATTTTTTAAGTGTCCTGCATGTGCATACGATTTCTTGCTGGGTTTCATCAGTAGGTGTCGGGATGTGTGGTAAGCAGATTGTCAGCAGCGGCTTATTCATATACACCGATTCATATACAGCATTAATGAATAGGCAGTATAAGGGATCATCGCCGAGCCTCCATTTCCTGTACATTTCCTACCCGGCCCCTCTTGGAAGGAATTCTCCAACACCAAATGGATATTATTTTAACAGTATGTCATCCTTGAAAAGGCTCTTGGGTCTTGCTGAATGCTCATTTACATTGCTTTAATCAGTAGTACCTTAAAGACAAGGGCTTTAAGGGCACCAGTGGAAGGATAACATGACAGAAGATTCATGAGATTACTCAAGAGCTGTGCTGGAGCAATGTTCAGGGAGCAAGTGTCACAAGACTTGTGGCAGTTTCAAATCTCCCCCTCTGAGATTCGTGAAGGTATCAGCTTTGAAGGTTTTCCTTGACAATGATATTTTGAAGCTAATAGAGGTCGTATGACAGGAAACCAAGCGCAGGATTTGTATCTTAAACTTACTAATTAGGGTTACTTCCTTTTGCCAGGCAAGATTTTCTGGATGATAATCCTGTTGAATTTTTACTTCCACCACTTTGACCTGAGACTGTTTCTTCAGAAATTGAAGGTCTTTTCAGGTGTTTTTAGTTGGTTACTGAGAAGCTGAAATTCAATGTAGGCAAACATAAAGTGTTGAATAACATCAGCAATAGGCAGAAATGTGAGAGTTCAAGTTTTTCTTAGTGCAAATAGATATATGTACCTATGCCGAATGCACAGATATGAAATAGTTTTAAATCTGTTCCTTTATTCACCTTTCAAGGCCCCGAATTAGGATCTATGCTCAGGTCCCATGCTGTGTGGAGGTGCAAGTTCAGGTCCCAGAGCAGTACAGCTGAATTAACACGGTACTCTACTTAGACTGATTAGCCTTGCCTCAAAGATCAGGCACATACCGTAGGTAGCGCAAAAATCTCTCAGCTAGAAATGACCACCATGGTTCCGCAGGTGGAGGCAGCCAGATCTTGCCTTTCTTCAGGACTTTTTAACTGAGACATGGCGCGGCCTAAATGTGGCCAGACTGCCTTTGTGGCACATTGTGATACTTCATCATACAGATGCGTGGCCCTGCACTGTAACATGTGGAGGTGTTGATACACTATGGGGAAGTCCCTCTGCCTTCCTTGCTCCACATAGCTGTGCCTTAAGCAGGGCTTGTTAGCCTATGGGCAGCATTATGTTGCCATACAAAGGGGTTGAGTTAGCTCAGTTCATGTGTATTCAGGAATTTCTCCCCTGGAGAATGTCTGCAAGGTGTCTCAGGATGAGGTTATCACGGAATCACGGAATTTTCGGAGTTGGAAGGGACCTCTAGAGATCATCTAGTCCAATTCCCCTGCTAAAGCAGGATTGCCTGGAGCACATTACTCAGGACTGCATCCAGGCGGGTCTTGAAAATCTCCAGAGAAGGGGACTCTGCAGCCTCCGTGGGCAACCTGTTCTCTAGTGCCTATCTGCACTCTCCAACAGAGAGGTTTTCCTTGAGGTACCCAAGACCAGTTCCGCTGAAGCTGCTTGCTTACATCAGAGGAACCAACACAGACCATTCGTGTGGATCTTGACCCGGCCTTGCAGGTTCATGTTCTGACTTTGGGCATTAATTTCTTGTTCCTGGGTCAGCTCTGCATGTTAGCCACGAGATTTGATTCATATATTAGTTCATCACACCAGGCGTCACCCAAGATAGTTGAATTTCCTAAGAATTAAGCTGTGGTTTAACTCTACTCCTGATTAGGTCTACCAAGTCAAATTCCATATTGAACATAACCCTTAGATGCATATCTAAGAACTTTCTGTAGCACTCGTTAACTGCTGAATCTTACAATTTTACAAACCCAGCAGGTAATTCAAGCTGTCAGGAGCTCTCACAGAATCATTTAGGTTGGAAAAGACCTTTAAGATCATTGAGTCCAACCGTAAACCAAACACTGTAAAGTCCACCACTAAACCATGTCCCTAAGTGCTATATCTACATGTCTTTTAAATGCCTCCAGGGATCGTGACTCAACCACTTCCCTAGGCAGCCTGTTCCAATGATTGATAAACCTTTCGGTGAAGAAATTTTTCCTAATATCCAATCTAAACCTCCCCTGGCGCAACTTGAGGGTCTTTCCTCTTGTCGTACCACTTGTTACTTGGGAAAAGAGACGGGTACCCATCTCACTACAATCTTCTTTCAGGTAGTTGTAGAGAACAATAAGGTCTCCCCTCAGCCTCCTTTTCTCCAGGCTAAACAGCCCCAGTTCCTTCAGCTGCTCTTCATCACACTTGTTCTCCAGACCCTTCACCAGCTTCATTGCCTTTCTTTGGACACACTCCAGCACCTCTATGTCTTTCTTGCAGTGAGGGGCCCAAAACTGAACACAGTATTCGAGATGCAGCCTCACCAGTGCCAAGTACAGGGGGACAATCAATTCTGTAGTCCTGCTGGCCATGCCATTTCTGATACAAGCCAGGATGCCATTGTCCTTCTTGATCACCTGGGCACACTGCCAGCTCATATTCAGCCATATTTCAGTAGTCCACTGTAACAGTAGCTATTAGAGAGAAAGTCAGAAAGTGAATAATGATTTGAGAGCTAATTAAAACTTTTCAGCTCCCTTCATGAAGTATGCAGGAGAGTCTAACAGAGATTTAAATTAAAATTCATTGGCAAACATTTTAGTGGTGACCACCTATGACCCAGCTGACTGCGTCACTGATGTAATGGTGTCTCGGGGGATGTTATCCTCTGGGGTCACTCTGGCAATTGGGTTCTGCACCTTGTTCTGAACAGGTTTCCAGTGTGGTTCGGGTGGATGCAGACTCCCTTATTCAAAACTTGCACTGATACAGTTTGTAAGAAATATTGTCTTGTGAAATGGAGACAGCAGGTCAGCATCGCTGCCTGTTCCTCACCTCTGCCGAGGCAGCTGCTGTGCTGCCTGGCTTCCCCATGCTTTGGTAATATTCTCATCCCCACAACTGCACGCTGAGAGGTTGGCAAATAGGGGCAAGCTGGACCCAGCATAGTGGTACCCCCAGCAATTCCTAAAGCCAATCATACAAACTCATAGAAGGTAGTTTTAAAGAAATTCTTGCTTAAAAGTATATTTAAGTATTATATTTTTCAGAGAAATGGGCAGAACAAACATACTTTTTCTGAACAGAAAATCAGAAATGTGAATCAGAAATGTGTCAAATGCAGCCTGTTTGGGATTTTACATGGGTCTTCTCCCAGGAACACCTGAGTACTTCCCAGTCCCTCCAGAATTAAATCTTAAGAAAATCTTCAGGAATTAAGAAAGTGTAATTCCTTTTCTACAGATGGGAAACATGGTAGGTTAATTGTAAATTCCCTACAGCAAATAACCTCAAAATCATGCAGTAACAGGTGTTATTTTCACTAATATCTTTATTACAGCTTGTTTTTGAGCCCAGTATACAACAGAGGTACAAGGATAATAAGATAATGCGTGTGCAGATACAACATACATTTCTGCATGTAACTTTGCCTATGTGCTTCAAACCCAAGTGGAGAGTGAGGAGAAGAGACCATTCCTGCTGAGGTTGCTAACAAAAGTACCATGGGGTATCTGCTGGCATTTTCTGATGTCAGCGCGTGTTCAACAGGATCCACTGACATAATTTCATACTTCCAGGCGGTTTTGTCGGTTTGTGTTTAGGTTGAAGTTACAGAGCCAGAAATGAAGTCAGTGTTCCCATCTGACTGTAGTTTATTTCTTGGACAAAGTACATTTCTTTCACTTATTTCTGGAAAGATGAAACAACCAAGGATCATTTGGGATTTTTTTTTCAAGCTGCTTTTATAACTATCAGGGGCTTTCTTGATGGTAAGATATTGATCTGTGTGACATGAAGTGATAGCCTGCTGCAAAGAAACAGCATCATTCTTTCAATGCAAAAGCTAATTTAATATTGATCTTTCACTTATAAAATGCAAGGATAATTCTTTTAGTAAAAACACCTTGCATCAGGGCTCCTGTGGCTTTCCCAATTCAATCTGAATTCCTAAGCACTAAAGAAATCTCATTATTGAGAAATAAAATAGCAGCTCCCTCAGCAAAAAGGTCACGGAAGTGTGAAATAGCCTTTGTACTGTATTCAGCAGCAGTTCTTGAATATACGCATTACTCATCCATGAAGCTCATGATGTTTAAATGCCATCTACAACAGCGCTCCTTCTCTGACAGTCATTTTACTTTTTCCCCTTTTTGCCTTTAATAAAGCAAAGATTAAATGGTTTACAAGAGCTATGACTTTGAAAGTCACGTTTTCTCCACGTGTCACTTGCAATTACACAGGGAATATGTCTTCTATTAGAATACTTAACTCAGTGGGTTTGGATGTTTAGGTTTCAGCAAGCCCAGAAATGTTTAAACACGTCTCTGAACTCTGTGGTTTTCTGCCTAATACCATGCCATTCATCTTATTTTTCCATCCTTCCCACTTCCCTTTCAGCCCAACCCACTCATTTTTATTTTCTTTGGTTCTGTCATTTCTTTCCCTCAATTTCCCCTGATTTGCCTTTTGACCTGTCTCACTCACCTCATACTACAATTAGATCTTACTTTTTTCTGCACTCCAATAACATCCCACAGTTAGTTTGATCATTAAAATCAGAGGAGTTTAAAGATGCTGCTTTGATTTTGCTCTGAGTCTAATTTGGGTTGGGTTGGTTTTTAAATCAGGATTTGTAAAAGGGGTATGAATGGTATTAAACAAGATTTTTTCCAAGGGTTTTTAGGTTTTTTCCCTTCAGAAAAAAAAAAAAAAAAGGCAGTGTTACATAAGCAGTCTAGCATAAGGAGAATCAGAAAGTAAATGGATGGGGAATTCCTGACAACAGTAGAACAAAGGTATTTAATGGGAGGTTACTTCAAAGGAAATCTGGGAAAAAGAGAAAAACCATGGGGATCTATATACCTGAGGAGGCATACATCATGCATTTTATTCTTACATGCTTGCAGTTCTATACAAAAAGGATTTTGCAACTGAATTATGCACACAGGGGGACCCACTAGCTAGAGTTTATTCAGAGACTCCCAATGGGGAAGACGAAGGAGCATTTTGCTGAAATGGGTCAGTATTTGTGGACTATACAGAAATATCTGTTTAAAATATTGGAGAATATCTGTTGCACTGGAGGTAGGGCTCAGTAAGGGAGACAGCGTGAGTAAAACTGAAAGAAACTATATAAGTAATATATGATATGGGGTTCGCTGACAATAAATATGGTGAATGGAGGTCTGAAATTATGATCAAAAATTTCAATATTTTAGAGATGAGAGAGTTGTCTGAAAAGCTTCAAAACCTTCTGAAAACCTTCAGAACGTATCAGCCTTGTATTCCTATTCACACTAGCTAAGTGTGAGGCAAAAAAAAATCATTGAGAGATAACATGTAATCGATATGGAAAGTGTATACTGAACCTGTAATAGCACCCACAGGGTACAATACAGTTGCACCATTGTGCAGAGCGATACTGCAGACAAGCTGCATTTATTATAGGGAGAGAGCCCAAAGGTTCTTTCTTTGGCTTCTGGCTCCCAGAAGAAGTTTCCTTTAATTTTCTTTGTTGCCCTGACCTGCCTTTTAAGCCATGTACCCTTCACCTGGTAAAACCTGCCCCTTACAGACACGTCCACAGTAGTCGCTGATGCCTGTGCCAACCCAGCCATCGGAACAGGCTGGAGCAGCAGCTGCCTCTAACTAGTACACACAGATCGTCCTTCTGCTGTCTGTGTCTTGCTCTTTGATGCTATGGAAATACATTAATTTATGCTTTGCAGCTACATCCGAGATGATCATGGTTGTATTTTTAGACAAACAAAATGAAGGGGGGAGAGTATGGGCTCTTGGAGGATGCTGTAGTTCGGCAGTTGATAAGCGGAATTAGAAAACGCTTTTTGCTCTGAGCAGTTGCAAGCGTAAAAGCTATGGTGATATACATATAATGGGAGCCTTATTTAGATCCTGCATGCCAAATTCAGCTTCTGTTTCTGCCAGAGACGTCTGAGTACTTACTCCAGCTCTGTCCCTCCCCCAGCCATGTGAACACACACACACACAGAGACACATACTCCCTTTGTCTCTCTCTTCCAGGCTCCCACAGATCTTTGAAGGCGTGTGCTTCTCTATGGCGGACAGAGCCATCACACAGAACTGAAAGCAAAACTATTCTGCCACCTGCAAACAAGTTCAATGTGTTGCCTTAAAGTTTTTACCTTTAGCTGCTCACCGAAGTGTGCACAAGTGCTTACCCTTTATAAGGTGTATTTCTGCTAAGGATGCAGACGTATTCAGGGGAACATGTTGAGTCATTAGTGATTTGTTACAGGTTTCCCCCTCTGTAAAGGTATTTTTCTGGCAGAAGATGACGCCGTGACATCCCTCTCCACATACTCCTTCCTGAAAAGTCTGTACAGAGACTATGTCTTTGTGTTTGGGAAAAGTGTTGGCACATTTCAAAATCATGAATGAGGTCACAGCAATTTTCCCTGTGGGTCAGTGAGGCTGAACTGGGAAACGACATGCAGATGCCTTCTAGGAAGAGAAGAAAAAAGTGCCTTGAGGATGATGCTCGAATCCCGTGCCTCCAGACAGGGTTGAGGAAACAATTTGTTCTCTGGCCTGATATGGCAAAAAAAAATCATTTATGCCAAAAGGCTTTCCAGCTCTGGGTAAAATTTGTCTTTTGTTCTTTGCTTTGCTTTGCTGATTTATAATATCAGGCAAGGCTTTGTGTGATCTCCCATTAGTGGAGAGATGAAGCAGATGATCTCATAAAAATCTTTTTTTTAGCTCTATTTGGTTTCTGTTATGAATATTGTATTTAGGATTTTACAGCAAAAGTACTTATCTACACAGAGAAAAAAAGCTTTGCCTGTGTTCAGTTTTCTTATTTTTACATTGTAGTGAAATCACAGCTTTGGTCTTATGGCACAAAGAGGTAGTTTATTATATAGCCAGAATAAAGTTTCTGGATGATACTAGTCTTTTTCTCTAAAAAAGGTATACCCTTTTGCCCTTTATAGGACCTACTAGGGAATACACATGTCAAAGGCAATGCAAAACCTGACTTGTGCAGTTGTTGACATGATGTTCAAATCCCAGCTGACAAACTCCATTTCCTCATTCAGCAGCAATCTCTGACAGGATTCACAAGTCGGACAGTGACAAAAGGGGGAAAAAAATCCTGACAATTTCTCCCATAATTGCCACCTGCAATCCCAAAGAGCGGAGGAGGAATGAAGCCATAAATAGCAAGAAGGATTTGTCAGGCTGTGCGAGATCAGAGCATTGATTCAGCCTTGATTGGACTCCCTACCGCTGTCCTTTCGTTATTTATGTCAGGTTAACCTCTCACTTTCAGCAATGACATCTGTTCCCCATCTACTCATTTCAGGGAACATACTGCGGTTTCCATTTTGTCAGCTGGTTTTCCTTCTTCTGATTACTTTGGAGCAAAGCTGCTGGGGTGGTTTTTATTTAAATAATGCCTAATTCAAAATGAATGTGCTTGCCCTGAGATAGGACGTGTGATAAGACATGGTACATTCCATAAAACCTACCAACAACATTCAAGATGAAATTAAAACTATGAGGAGCTAACGGAGATGTTTACAGAAGGCAAAGGCGGAGGAAAGAACAGGCCGAGCACAGGGGTGGAAGCTCCCAGGCCTGCAGGCAGGTCTGTTTCATACGAGGAAAATGTAATTGTCAAATACCACGTAGTTGTGCACGATACGCAGGTGAAGTGTCACCAACAGGAGCTGTTACCTCAGGTGTGTGAGCAGGTGCGTACATCTACTTGTCGCTAGAAGTCTGCTTCTGTTCATCAGTTAGTCCAATAAAGTCCGACAGCTTTATTTCTGAATTTAGATTGGTTGTTTTCAGTTTGAATGGGGTCTATTTCCAAAGGAAATCTTTCTAAGACAGTTTGGTGATTTTTCTTCTCTCCTCTCCCATGTACGTTGATTGTTCAATGCTTCTTTTTTGCTTTTACGCAGCACCTCCTGCACAAAAAAAAAACCACATTTCTTGGGCGATACTGGCAGGGAAGGAACCTTACTGTGCTGCAAACTGTGCTCACAGAAAAATGTTATGTACCCTCTACTAGAGATGTTTCTTTGCTTACCTCTATGCTTATTTACTAAACAAACTGCTCTGCTGGGATAGCATAGAGGCATATCTCTGACTGAGATGCCTTCTTTTGCCTCTTTTGTCTGTATTCCTTTCTGTCTTCCTAAATTGTAATGACAGACTAGAGCTTCATGCAGAAGTTAGAAGCTTGATACAAGAGTCATTCTGTGAAAATCAGTGATTATGAATTATGCAGGAGTCTAGCTGATATCAAGTACTATGTTTCTTTAAAAATGCTCGAATCTCCCGTTTTAATCTTGTATTTTTACACAGGGTCACAGGTTTCAAGGAAAAAAAAAGAGAAAGAAATAGGTAGTATTTTAAACACTTTTTGACATACAGTGCTTGCAGTGCTGTAAATTTAATTCTGGTGTTGATTCTGGCTAAGGTCACCTTACCTCTTAGTCTGGTGTCCTCCAGGGCAGGTATTTCATTGCAGTTTGTACATGATTTATGTAGTCTACCTATTCAAATTCCTAGCTGCATAGGACAGCATGTCTCATCTGATGCCAAGTATATTGTTAGTACTTAAAGAACCATAATAATGATTCTACCTTGAAGGAGAAAAGAGCCATATGAGCAAGGCAAGAGACTTAATAACCAGGAAAATCTGATCTCTGAAAAAATATGAAGCTTCTTGCTTACCCAGAAAGACCCATAAAAAGCAAGAAAATCTAAAGTAGGTTATTGTATGATCTCCATATAGACTGCTTTCGCGATCTCCCCCTCTCCAGCCCCAATGTCTTCACTGGTGGAGTTTGACTTTGCCTCTGTATTTTATTCTAGGTTGTCTACAGTCAGAAACCTTTGCTGCTTATGGAGATAAGCATTACAAAAGCAGACTAAGAAACTTAGTGGAATTTCTCTAATTCTTGAGACAGGAAGATATTAAAAACAGTTACTGCTATCCCATTATATATGTTGGTAAATGAAGCAGGCCACATGATTAACTCCTAGACTGAAGGCTTTTAAAATAATCCCTACAATTTCATATGAAAACTTGTCTTCAAAGTATTCTGCAAACTTCAGTCCTTACAACTTCCTTCACAAAAGAGTTTTAACTCTTGTTCAAAGATAGGAGGACTATGTTCCAGAGGAGCAATTAACTGAAAGTCGAAGAAAACAGCCCTGTGGTCAGTCACTGGGGCACCTTTGCCAGCAGTTGATCTCCACACGGACAAGGGATTTAGGAATGCCCCACTATCCCCCATTTCTGGGATGCTGTATTATCCCGAATGTCTTGAATCTTCACCTTGGTCCCAGGTGCACCTTGGTTTCAATATTGTTTTTGTAGTGTTTTCCAAAATTAGAGAAAGCAAGACACAGTTCTTGCAGAGCTTTGATACTCCCCCCAGTTGAAAAAAAAAAAAAAATTGTTATTAATATGCATGAAGGGATCCTTCCCCTCGTGTATATTTCCAATTGAGGGACAGTCTGAGTTGAATGACTGTGTTTAATGGCTGCCACTGGATCTTCCTGAGGTGCTTTATTGTGTAATATTTCTCTAGTGTATTGATAAGGCATTAAACATCATTGAATACATGTTAGAAAAACATGTTCAGGCATAATTACGCAAAAAGACTTCTGTGGATCTTCATACAGATGGGAAGTGTGTGTGTGTTTGTATGTGCACACGCGTGTGTATGTCTGTTTTAACAGAACATAGTGAGAAGATACGCTCATACAAAATGTTAAATATCATTTTCTAGATTGCCAGAGCATGCTTTTTCCCCTAGCTTCTTCAATTTCTAGTACTCTCAGCTGCTCCTAATGATTTTCCCAATCACTTCTCAACACATTCCCAGCTGTGTTTGTGGGGCTGTCTTATACCATGATGTCTGGATTGCAAAACGTTCAACATATTCACAAGTAGACAGTGTCCCCGTGAAAAAGTCCAAAATGATGTCCAGGCATTTTTGTCCCATTTAGATCTCCAGTTACCTATTGAAATTAATGGATGATTAAGTATCAATGTAGAAAACTATTTTACCCAGGTACAACTGAAAGAAGCACAGATAAGCTCCAATCAAGAATGAAAACACTCTCCGTTTTCATGACATTCACTTGTTTTGACTGCAGGTCTTCAGACTTGTAGTGTAAGAAAAACCTGGACAATATTGGCACAAATCAGGGATAAATTAATCTCAAAACTATGGCACCCCATTATCGGCTGTTTTTAGGAATGCCTCACTATCCCCATTTCTGGGATGCTGTATTGTCCTGAATGTCTTGAATCTTCAGCTTGGTCCCAGGCGCCCCCCAGTTTCACTATTGTTTTTACACTCTTTTCCAAAATTAGAGAAAGCAAGATACACAGGTCTTGCAGAATTTTTATTTCCCCCTGCAAAGTTATAAAAAAATAAAAAAAACCAAACACCCTAATGCCATTAGATCAATGCTAGTACTACTGTAACCCAAATTAGCTTCAGCCCTCTATGGTACACCAATTAGCAAAGACAAAAGAGGAGCGATAGCTAGGTATGCCATTAATCTGCCAATCTTTACAATCTCTTTTATGTGGAATTCTACTTCAAAGCGCCTTTCTTGTTTGTTACAAGATCACTTACATAAGCAACTAGCAGACGTGACTAAAAATAAGTATTTTGTTATTGCTTCGTGTCTGTGTCCTCAGCTACTGAGAATCTCTTATTCCTATTGTCCCTGGCAGTTCTTCAGACTGATGCTATACAGCTGTCTTCTCTATGTACGCATTTAGCTTCTTATTTTTATTCATTTATTGTTTTCATTTTTTTCTCATCTCGTGCACCTCATTTTTTAAGTCATCTCCATCATCATTTTTAAGGGGTGAATGAGGATGTTGAGAGTAAGACTGGACAGGCAGGGGGACCAAAATTTTAGGTTTAAACCACTTCTTTTATTCTGGGCGGTGCTGGTTTTAAATGCAAATTAGGATTACTTTAGGGTAACTCAGAAGTAGCCACTCAATCGACAGGGTTTGTTCTCGTAGCCTGAGAACTTCATGCTGTAAAAACTATCACTCTGGCTAAGCTGCCTCCCACATTAGCAAGGGACTGGGATTCTAGCTTCCCACTCCTACATAGGGAACTTGCTTTTTCTTTCATTTGCACGGGTGCGTATAAGGATTAAGTCCCCCGATGTGAACAGTATTTTGCTGGAGTACTCTACTGTATGCACTGATGCTAGAAGAGAATAAGCCCCGGTAATTCTCCTGTTATACGGCCTCGTTTTGCTAAGGTATTAGCTGAATCTGGTATGAAACATCGCACTAAAATAAAGGCAAAGCATGTATTCCATTAAACCAGATGTTTAGACTGCTGCCAAGAGAGGACCTGAGAAAAAAACAAACTTTACAAATGTAGGTATGCCTATGAAGTATACACACATATTCAAGTGTCATCTTGTCTTTAAGTGTATTACCTTGATATATTTCTTTGTCCTTGAATCCTAACACTGAGATGCAAACCTAATAGAAAAAGCAATTGCTAACAGAATGAACTACTGGCAAGTACCGCCTGTCCCTGCCATCGATACTCAACCTTCATCTGGAACCTTTTAAAGTAGTCGGGTTATCTGGAAGTACTGCGCACCTTCAGTTAATTGTCTACGAGTGCCTCTTCTGTAAATGTGTGTCAGGCATTGTAAAGCACTCCCAAGGATTAGTCAAGTCAGAGGTGTGAAATTCAATATTCATTGGTGTACTTGCAGAAGGCCCCCACAAGAGCAGTTGGATCTACTTACAGCAACCTGTCATTTGTTGGCACCGGCAACATTTTGCAAGAATAAGCAAGCTTGAGAAAAAGCAGCCCTTTGTAGGAAGAAATTGCAATGGAATTGATGTTGTGAATAGCATTGCAGGACTCTGACACAATAAATCATTCAGCTTCTCTGAATGAAAAAAAATGAAATGTGGAAGTGTTTCCATCGGGAATTAACACTGGTTACAATTTCCAACTGCATGGCCAGCCTCCGCCTGTCACTCGCAGGACTGTATCTTTGCCTACTGCACTGTTTAAAAGCTCTTAGCTGAATGCTAACGACCATGACTTGAATTAACAGGCAGAACAAACGAGGTTAACTTCAATAGTTCTTCCTAATGCATTTTTAAAGCTGAGTTCAGGAAGAATGTCTAAATGACAAACAAAGGCCATGATGTCAAAAAACACACGACCAAACTCGTAATTCTCTTTTGTGAAGCCTAGTATCCCAAATGTAGTCCACGGTCCTCTTGGGTTAGGTGCTTTACAGGAAAGAAGAGACTGTCTCTGCCCTGAATAACAGGCAAGCTAAAAAGAAGAAGAAAAAGAAACAGAGGAGAGGGCGAAAGAAAAAAGATCAGGTGATTAATCCAATGTAGTTAGTAACAGAGACACAGCATAATTTCAGTCTTAATTTCCAGACCAGGCTTGCAGATTCATTTGCTTTCGTTATACCCCCAAATTGTTCCAGACAAAGGCTTTCAAATAACTCTGAAATATGTCAGAAAATTTACCAAGGGAGTGCCAGAGAGGCTGAGGTGTTAATCCATGTAATGTCTGAAAGCAAACCTAAAAGAAACTTCTACTTCTTGCTTTGTTTGCAAAATATTACTTTAGCGCTGTGCTTATGCCTAGGAACTCTGAAGAGTTTGGTGACCCTTTATGAACTTTCCAGACATATACTTTTCACCATCGCTATTGTCTTTGAGACTACACCTATATTAATAGAATGGACAAAGTTGAAAGTAAATGAAAATATCTAGTGTTGTAAAGGCTAGGACATTTAACAGATCTACATGAGAAAGAGATGAGAGTCCTCCTTTAAGTTAATTCAGCAATAAGTGATTGATATTTCCTTTTTAACTGATGATTTCCACCTCTGCTCCAAAGTGTGTGATGCTCTGGGACTCAGAAATCCTTTTCCTTATCCTGCCAGCCATCTGCGCTGTGACCTTGGTCAAATAGTTTCATTTGCCTTTTTATATATATATTTTAATGCTTTGACTTTGAAGGACAAAGGTACTATATGGAAGCAAGGTATTACTACTGCTAGCTAGTTCCGCTTCACTAGATCAGATACAAAGAAGAAGAGGAAAGTCAGAAAGAAATTCAGCAGGTATGTCTTTCTCTGTACCTGCTAAGAATAATTGATCAAAATTTCTTCTGTAATGTCCAGAGTAACTCAGTAACAAATCTAGGATGCATTTAAACATGAGTAGCAGCCAAACCATCAATTTGCAGTTGTTTATTGTGGGGTAACAGATTTCCTGACAAAGTAGAAAAATGGTCAATGTAAACTTTGAAAGTATATTAGGAGAAAAATGGGAAAATTATATCCCCTCCCCAGCAAGAGGTATGGCAATTTAATTATTATTTCTCAAAAAATGGCTTCAAATGTTGATACAATTTCACAAGAACATCAGCTATTTACATTCCAGGTCATTTCCAACTACTCTGATTCCATCTAGATCAATTCTGTAAGCTCATAAAAATATAAATATTGGATTTTAGCCTAATGCTAGAGAAGCATACGGGTCATTAACTGTAATTCAGGCCTTGCAGGCTGTTTGCTGACTCTCCTGAATAAAAGCAAAAGCATTTCTCCCTCTCAGGAAGACCTGGTCTATTTTGTTTTGCAAGTTTGGGAGGTGGGGGGCCGTCAGTCTTTTTTTAATGCTAACATGCATAGAGAAGACAGAAACCAAAAAAAAAATCACCCATAGAGATTTGGCCTTTTCTTACTTGGTACTCTTTATGAAAAAGAAATTGGCAATGGAGGTCAGAAACAATAAAGTCATTATTTATCATTTGTGCAGTAAACCTTAGGAGCCTGAATAAAGACCAGGTACACAATTGTGTGCTTGGGATTTGCCATGGACTCCCCTGACCCTGCTGGGAAGAATATGTTTGGTTCTGGTATTTTTCCTGATGTGACTTTCTTAAGGGTCTGTCAGTCAGGTTCCCCAGGACTCTAGGAAATTTGGTAGGTGTCTCTAAAACCTCTTCTGGTAATAAATAGTCCCATATATGACTTCTAAGGAGGAATGGCTGCACATTTTATGATATTACAATTTTTTTTCAGGGAGTGTTAGGAAATAAGAGCTATCCTGTAGCTCAGAAGTTGTGTTTTGTCATTTTTATGTCCTGAGCAATCTCGGTTCTTCAGCTGCCTTTTAAAATATCGGCAGCCCATGAGCCTGAGCCACCCTTCTGTTTTTAACAGGATTATGCTCCCAAGGCATGAATAACTTACAAAAATGACAAAAGTATTTCAAAATTGTTTAAGAGAAGGGCGTAATAAAACTGTCTCCCATTCTGAAAATATCTTCCCCCTGCCTCTGGGAAGGAAGCTGTCAACAGTGTTTAATGCTGCCACAGCATCGGTGCAGACAAAGTACCTCAAGGTACTCTGCTGTTGACAGTTTAGCGTGGTGCCTGATTTATTGCAACAGGTATTCTGATGGTCTGCAGGAGGCAGGCAGTGGACACCCTGTGAGCAGGATGTGGGTCTGAGACTCTGCCCTGCTGCCAGCTTAGCCCTGCACCTGTGATGTATGCATTTGTCAGACTTCTAACCTTCCTTTCCCTTTTAAGGTGTGGGGGAACTGATGTGCTACCGCTGAATAGGTTGGGGAAATATGGTAGCTACTTTTTTTTTTCTGACTTTCTGAGCCTCTCTAGATACACAGAATAAGAACAGACTGAATGGAAGAAAAAGACACAGCAGGTCTAGGTGCTCAGGTCCTCAACATTTCCTAACACCTGCAGGGGAAATTTCTCCCACAAATCAGTGCAGCCACTAGCTTAGAGGCTGCCATGAAACCATTAATCTGTGGCAGAAGCTTTCTCAGTATGTTTACACTTTGCACTGTTAAAAATTAATGCCGTACTCCAAATGATGACTGCGCACCACTCCCTGAGGGAATGAAGTGATGATTAGAATGACATACATGAAGTATCAATTTCCTGATTATTTTTAATTACACTTACGAGAAAAGCAAGCCAATGTCAGTGTAATCTGCTTTACCTTAGTGATTTATAATCTATCAACCAGGTAGGTCTGTACTGGAGTAATGTTGTCTTTCCAGTTTAATTTCTTTATTGACATTATTATTATTTATAAGGGCAATCACACAACCTTGTAAAATTTTGGGGGTCAGCCGAATGACCAATTTTGGTCAAACTGCTTTCCAAATTACAAAAGTCATAATAGAAGTGATCTGAAGCAGAGGCTTTGCTCACAATTATGTCTTAAGTAATGTGGTGACACAAATACTGTATTATACTTCATTAGCAGGCAATTAGTAATCCATGGTAGACATGGTGTGTCCTGTTGGATTTCTGCTGTGAAGTGTTTCCTTTCATTTAGTTTGACAGCTTCTGTGAAAACATAAAGGATTAAGTCTCCTCCAAATTCTGGTGCTGGCACCTTTAAAAAAACTAGATCTCAGGTTTCATGGCGCATGGAAATACCATCCTCTATAGGTTTCTCTTTCAATAGTTTTCTTTGCTCTTTTCAAGAACAAAACCAGATTTTTCATCTCTTGACTGAATGCCTTGATTTAGCCTTTTTAAATCAAAAGGTAGACCTATCTGCCAGTGTGTGTCCCAGGTAACAATATTATTTTCAGGGATTCTAGACCCCAAAATGAATAGCCTTACAGCTGAACATGAATTAAAAAAACATGCAGCAGGAGAGAGGATGCGAGGAAACGAGTAGCTGCTCCTGACTTTTTTGCACCAGCATAAGGTACAGATTAAATAAGATAAACATTTGTGCTTACATTTAAAATGCCTAAGGTTTACAGACATTGTGGTCATACGAGTGCTGTTAGTGCCAAGAGAGACAATTACACAGTGATCAATAGATAGTAACCAGGTTATATACACAAAACTATGGGATTCTAGGGATAAGAATGATTTTATCTCTCTTTATTAGCGGTATAAAAAACCACAAAGTCCCACAACTGTTTCATTCTTCCATGTCAGAGTGTGGGAATTAAACTGGTTGCAGCAGAACCACAGAGTGCTCTTCTCATTAACCCAGTGCACATCTAATTTCAGTGAGAATAAAGCTGTCCATGTTACTAGAAGGGTACAAAATGAGAAGTCAAGAGAAAATAATCTAGTAGCTCGCTTGGTCTATTTTCCTCTTCTTTAAATTCTGAAATTTCATATCTGTGGTGTGCTTAAAGAGAATATAGGTCGGTGCATATTTTGTATATTTATTAAAAAAAAGCTGAAACAGAAGAAACCTTGTGGGAGAGTTCATTCTGATATGAGAGCACATGTAAAATGTTTTTGATACAGGTGGGGCTAACAGTCTAATATTAAGTCGACTCTTTCCATTAACATATTGTTTCCAGTTGCTTAAAAACTTGGAACGTTTTGACTGTTTGTCCCAAAATTGTCAGCCTGGACTAAATTTATGTGCAGGGGAAGGAAAGGATGGGGACCCAGAACATTTCAGCCAAAACTATTGATCTCTTTCCCGAGGAAACTGTTGTTTCAGTTAAGGAATTGCGAGATTCCTTCCAGTCCTTCCAGGTTTCGGACTAAGCATGTACTATTTTTCTATGACAGATGGTTACAAGTAATGACACAGATGTGACTTTTTTCTTTGTGGAAGCACTGTCCTAGTCGGCCAAATCACAAATCTTTAAGCAACTGTACTTTATGCATGCTTGCAAAGGGACTTTGTTAATTTTAGGAGCTCCACTTCTAGAAATCTAAAGTTTATGGCTCCCGCACGCGCATTCAAGATCTCAGCGAGCTCTGCTCCGCATGCACCGTCCTCCCAGACCGACTGCAAGGGACCAGTGGCAGATGTCCAGACAGGCAACTCTAAACCAAGGAGAAGCCAAACACAAAAGCAGGAACCCTGGCACTTGCTAAGCACTCTGGAGGTATGGTCACTGTGCACGAAAATCTGTGTCAAACTTATGCAAACTGCCTTGCTAACATCCATTGTTTGTGTGATGACACTTACTGAGCAATATTGCTTGGGAAAGCTCTCATCGTTTGTAAGCACCTGATAAACATGGGCAGCGTCTGCACTTCTCATCTGTCTGTCAGCAGACAGCAGACTGAGCAGACACAGTCAGTGATTGTATCTCTGACAGATGTTGCACTGACACTCATGGACAGATAGCTATTTTTTTTTTTGCTTTAAAAAAGCAACAAACTACCTGTAACCTTTTGAGTAGAGCAGTGCTCAAATGTAGAATCAAACCTCTTGAGCAGAATGTTGGGTCACTGTCTGGGCAGCAAACGGGGTCTCAGGTGCAGGGGTCCCCACAGCAGATCTTCAGCTGGGCTTGGTGAGACCCCTGAACTGCAGAGTATGTACACCCAGTGGTCCCACTGTCCTTGGTGACCATCCCAGCACATGCATGGTTCACGACTATCCATCTTCTCAAAATATGTACAAAACATGTCCTAACTGCCTCACATGGGTATCAAATCCTGTCCTGTGCAGCCTTTTCTGTATCTTTACTCAGGACTATGTGCAAGTATTTTATCTGTGTACGTTGTGGTGAGCACAGCAGCAGGAACTGCCTGGGAGAAGACACTGCAGTAGGACAAATCCTTCACCCAGCACAGGAATCAATACCCACCCTGTACACTGCAGGGGCCACCCAGGGGAGTCTGCAAAGCTGCCCTAAGCTCACCTGGAAAGCTAAAACGTCTCTTTGCATTTTGGCTTCAGGGCCCTATGGGCTTTAACAGGTGTTAATAGCCTTAATAGCCTTGACCAGCTTCACCTGGGACCTCCACCCACACCCATGGGCCCAGAAGCCCTATTTAAGCTCTGGCCTGGGCATTCTGCTCTAGCTTGAGCTTTGTTGTAGGTAGGTTTGTCTTCACTACTGTCCTCTGGGGGGGTGGGTGGTGTGTCTCCTGGATGGACCCCTCATGTGGATTTGTCTCTAGTCTTGGTTTTGGACCCATCTCCTTTGCTCCTGGCTGGATTCCCTGGTCCTGGTTTACCCCCTTGTGGTGCCTGGAGTCATCAGTGGATGTGGTTATCAGCACCCAGCTCTGACTGCTGTCTTCAGCCTCTGTAAGACTGTGCCCATCAGTGAGGGTCCAGCCTGTGCTGGGGCTGCCCTTGGCTGCTGTTTTGCCTTCCCTTGGAGATCAGCTCACTAGTTCAGTGTCCTCATGCCTGCAAAGGTAAGCCTAAATGTGTGACTCCAAGTCTTGAGCTATGCATTAGCCATGTGGACCCCTAGAGATGCCTTGTAGTTTTAGTGCTTCACCATTTTTTTGATAACTTAAAGTGGCTGATAAGTGTTTGTGAGGCTTCATATGGTACAAAGACAGATGTGTCATGGAGTCTGTCAATTCTTAGTCTCTCTATCAGTGTGACTATGTTTGACTGTAATATGAAAATGAGGTGATGTTGTGTAGACTACCTTTAGACAAACCTCTTAATTAGAAAGGGACAAACCTCTCCTGCTGTATTCTTATGCTATTGACTCCAGGAAGCAGCACAGGTTGCAAGTTGGGGTGAGGCTTAGATCTGGGCTAGTGCATGGCAGTGTACCCGAGTGACTTCCTTCACCCCTCAACCTTGGCTGTCAGTGCAGGGGAGAAAGCAATGAGCGGGTGCTGAGGAGCACAGCTGGCACCTGGGGCAGAAGCTGTGGTTTAAGGCAGCGAACACACTGGAGAGCCAGCAAGAACTGAGACTGCCATGGGAGAAGGCAGGCCCAAGATCAAAGCCAGGGAGCAGGCTGCTGGGACTTGCTGAACATGGATCCTGCAGTGAAGAACTCCTATACTGG
Organism: Vanellus vanellus; assembly: GCF_965231255.1. Lineage (NCBI taxonomy): Eukaryota > Metazoa > Chordata > Aves > Charadriiformes > Charadriidae > Vanellus > Vanellus vanellus. Next base: position 78,264,986 of record NC_138905.1, on the reverse strand, counting down.
TAGGAAGGAGTCCGCACCAGTCTGAGAAAGGCAATGGGGAAGAATAGGGATTGCTCAATAAAGCATGGGCGGTCAGAACTTGGACTGTGTGAGAAGAAGTGGGTGCAGAAGAGCATGTATGTTTATAGGCAAAGAGGTGTAGGATGAATAGGATGTGAAGTTGGATAGGGCCAGGATTTGATTAATTGTTGTAGGAGCTCATGCAAGCTCTATTTTTTTGAAGGTGGCTGATACTGAAAAAGTACTGCCTATCTCAGGTTAGACTTCTAAATTTATCTGTTCCTCAGCTCTCTATATGAAGCCTGTAGTTAAAATTACTTTTGCAGTGGTTTTGTGAAGACAAATTAATATCTGCTGAGTCCTTGGAAGAGCTCATCAGGAAATCATTTAATCATCCAAATCCTGTGCAATAAATAAATCCTGGCCTGTTAATTCTGTGGGGGTGGTGTGTGAAACTTCTGGGTAGCTGCTCACCTGTTAAGCACCAGCCATCCACAATGCTTAGTCTTGGGGATCCCAAAGGTACCTGCTGGGTCACAAATAACCAGGCACAAAGGAACCACATTAAATTTATGTATGTAACTCTTGTTCTGGAGCTCTCCTCGAGGGCTTCTTCAAAGTATCCAATTCAAAAGGCTATGAGCCTGAATGAAGTTCCTAGATTCTGAATGTCTCAAAATTATGACCAAGTATAAATCCAGCTTCAACTGCTCCTTCTGATATGTATTCCCTGATCTGCTATTCCCTGAAAATCTAAACCTGAGGTATTCAGGTAGCATGCTAATCCAGTCAATACCTGGCCCAATTTTCTGGTTCAGTGAACCTGCTGCAGATTAGGGGGAAACGAAGACCTGAACATTTAGCTGTTCAGAGTACCCACGTGTTGCAGCACCCAGCTCTTCCATGCTGCTTCCTAGTGGAAATACCTGTGCCAGGTAGGTGCTCAGGCTTCTCAGTGGGCTCCTTGCCCCACAGCAAAGGGGGAAGTAGCTTAACCTAACTGGGAAATAAATGCTAAGGGAGATGACTCTTGCCTCAGTGACGTGCACTAGGCCTTTGCATCTTCTTGTAGTGCTGTAGTTATTTTCTGGAGCGATTCCTTGGCTGAAGCTCAGCTATGTGTTGCCAGCCTGTTGCTAGCATGTCAGCTGCATGGAGGGATGGAGGCTTATGGCATGAAACCATTATGGTTGAGATCTTCTGGGGCAGATGCCAAGGGCTGTTTCTGGGCCTGCCTGCCCTCCATCTTCAGGTTGTAAACACTACCAGAATTTGGACCGGTCCCTTTCAGAATTATAGGAAGTAGGTTGGGAGAAACATCAAAGTCTGTCCCCTCACTTTTTCTATTTGAACTACCAAGGACACCTGGGATGAGTTCTTTTGGCTATTGGGCAAGCCAGGAGGATGTGTGGCTTCTTGATGCCATCTTCATTTAAAACACTTGGTAAACCTACTGTATCCTCAGACACTGTAAGCAGCCTAGTAAGAGGGTTTTTATCAGGGGAAAATACTCAGAGTTTAGTGGATTTCACAGATGAAACAATACACACTGCACTTGCACAAGCAGGGCATTTACAGACAACAAAATGTCAGTTGCAGAAGTCTGGTCACTGTCTGGCATAATGTAAATAAACATTTAGCTGGAAACCTTAGTATGAACAGTGTTGGCTTTTTTGGCTCCTATTCACTTCTCCTCCCTGTATTTAGTGTCCTTTATTTGCAGCAGCTGTGTGCATGGGAATGGTGGATCAAGCACCTCGCTTATTTTCAAGTGCATGCAGCTCAGCTTCTATAAAAGCAAACACAGTGGGAATGCCTGGCAAACTGTCATTTGGATTTGCCTTGACATTTCAATTCTTTACTCTCCGCATAGTAATTTACCATTATGTTGGGATATATGGTTTAGCTTCAGTTTTACAAATCATCTAGCTCAAGTGTGGTATTCCAGAGAACTTTTTCAAAGCAATGAGTTGGCAACTTCTTGTACTGTATCTTCTCAGATGTACTTGCTATTTGGCTTTGGGGTTTTGGAAGTGGGAGTTCCATATGACAGGATTGTTCATGGTGAATAGAGATCTGCATCACCAAAGTCTTCAAAAATTAAAAGCAGTAAGAAGCCCCCTGAGTATCGATTTAACTAAAGTGGTAAACAAAAAATCTGAAAATAGACCATCTTATCCTCTGAGGACAAACGTTTGGCTGCTTTAGGGAAATATAAGGGCACCATGCTCTGGTATTTCATTTTCTTTTGAATGCCTTACATTCAGACACTCAGCAGGTGACAACCCTTTCTTGAACTCAGAGAGGGAAGGTGAGACATGCACTTTTAAAACAGTACCTAGGCAAATATGACGCTTACTAAGGACATGGAAGCTATGAACTCAAATGCAGCTGTAGTGAAGTTACACCTGCATATCTGAGAAGACCTCCTCACCAGCTTATTTACTGGGTAGGACTGGCTTGGGACAGCTGTTACTATTCAAATGGCTCTCTGGTGTCACACTTCTTGCCCTGTAGGCTGGGGTAGAGGCAAGAAAATGAGTAGCACCTTTTCTATAAGAAAGGAAGAGAGTGAGGCTGGTGACAAGCTCTTCAGGGCCTCAAACCTGTACAACTTCTTCCTGGCTGTGGTGCCAATACGTAGGTGGTTGCTATGTTTTGGGGGGCAAAAGAACATTTGATCACTGAGGCATTTTAGAAACCTCGCTTCTAAGTCTTGAGCAGAGGAGCCTACTGTGTCTCCTAGTAACATACAATGTACTGGGTGGCTCAGGGTGCACAGGAGGGATCTTTGGGTCTAGTCTGGGTGACCCGAAGCACCTCCCTGGAATCGGGGGCAGAGCTATGGGCACCCTGGTGGCTTCCCTAGAAGCAGTCAACCATCTCCTCTGGTGGTCTTTTGCTTCAAGTTTTCTGTTTGTCAGATTTCTTTGACCATTCGCTATTTTAGCCTATATTTCAGTGGCTTAAACTTCAGTGCATTCAACTGTTTTTGACTTCATATTAAAGCACCTGTTGCTGGGGAGTATGAATGAAACCAAATTGTGTAAAGCAGGAAGGTTAATTTGACTCTTGGCTAGTGGAAAGTGATCTTAATTTCTAGGTCCATTTGTTCCAGCTGGTAGTACACAGCATGTCATAATCTTTCAAAATACTTTTTAACTCACAGCTTTGCAATGCATATTAAAACTGGAGAAACCCCAGAAACTTGATATTATTTTTTCATAGAGAAATATACAATTTAAAAATTGTTCATAGTCTACTGTAGTTAAAAATTAATGTTCCTTAAAGTATGGTGTCCAAGGAAGCTTTGTTATGGGAAGTGACAAGGATGTTTTTAATCAGAATATTTTTCTGAGCTTACTGCCTTCTGATTAGGGTCTAAAGAACTTTCTTGCAAACTCTTCCTGTTCTGTCTAAATTGAAAATTTTGTGATTGTGACAATTGTGTCCAATTATCCTTGTGGGAAAGCAAGAACTTAAACAAAACTACATCAATGCACTTATGAAATATCTATGATTTATTAACTGATTGATTTCAAAATGTGGAAATAAAAACTTTCAGGACTTCTTGTTTTGTTTTATCCTGCTCTGGGATTCCGGATGCTTCTGAGTTTCCCCTCAAAGCTGAAGAGGGAATCCATGTGGATCTACTGCTGATGTACCACAAATGGTTCCTGTAAATGAGAGGGTGAACTCTTGGCTCTGAAGTCAGGGGATATTTCCCACTGGTCTGGATCACGCTAGAATTTAACTGCTAACCTTGCTTCAAATGAAAGAGGGTATTTGAGGACTACTCTCTTGTAAAATATTGGAACTTCAAGTTGTCTGGTTGTGTTGATAGGCTTGACTATCATAGTTAACAGCTTGATTTCTCCAAAACTGGAGGGTGTTCAGTGATTGCACTTGACAAAATTGGTATTGGCAATAATGTTTTGACATTTGGCTGTCTTGTTTTTCTGGATCAGTTCCTTGACCCTCTTCACAACGTGGCTGCTCAAGCTAAGGCAGGTGCTGTTTTGTGCCAAGGGGTACAAGTAAAATTCATGGAGTGGGAATAACTTCAGTAAGCATTGCCACTGAAAGCTCTTTCTTGAATTAAAAACAGCCTTCAGTTTCACATGAATCTAGAGAACCATCTGGGGCTTGGATCTCCATCTTATGTGGAATAATCACTCGCTCTCACCAGCAATTGGATTTTCTCCATTTTGTCAATTTTAAGATATAAGAGTCAAAGTCACTTATAGCATTTAATTCCTGTGCAATTTTCAGGCTGTCTACAGTATCTAATTATTATAGATCTTGTGTATTTGAATAATAATTTTTCATAATGACATCACTATATTCATAGAATTACTTTAAGGGGACAAAAGGGAATTTCTGTCTCATCCTATTTCTCCTGACTCTTGGCCTATTAATGATAGCAGGTGTTCCCTTTTAAGATGAATTGCTGTCCTGTCCTTTAAAAAAAAAAAATCCTGCCCCTTCTTGCAGGCACAACTGCTGAACTGCTGTAGTTTACAGCTGGTAAGCAGGTAAATTTGCCATGACTTCATTTTCCCCATAGCATAGTAACTTCTGACACTACAGCAGCTATTTCATGAGAAGATGAGGTCTCTCTGAAGCAGTGGGAGCAAACTACTGAGAGTCAAGTGGGAAGGACGGTGGTGAAGTAATCCCCAGCTGAGAGCCCTCTGATGCAAAGATCACAGCTATTTCATTTTCTAAACTGAACCCTATCTTCTTGGAAGATGTGGGTTGTCATTTTTGTGTTCCCTGATGGATTGTAATGAGGTGCCTGTGTGTGCAGCTGCAGTCAGATTAACGTGCTCTGAGGGGAGCCGGGATGGATGTTCATGATGAGTAAGGGAAAGCTTCACACGGAGGAGACATCTGTATCTGCCTCCTTCACACTGCTAACACAAAGGACATGACAGGCAGTCTTGAGTGATGTGAGGAGCAGTGGTTGCAGATTTTACCGTCAGTAGCTGTCTGTCTAAAGGTAACTGTCCCAAAGTAGGAATAAAAGCAGGTAGTGCCATGCTTCATCCACCTCATTCATAGCATGGTTTGAAACATTTAAACAAACACTGCAACTATGCCCAGGCCAAAATTGAGGCATAGGTGCACTCCCTCTTTGGCTGCCTGTTATTAGGGCAGAAGATGGCCATGTCTTCTCAGACAGCCACTGTCTGCCATAATGTTCCTGCAAGCGTTATCTTACTACATGCATCTCTGAAAACAGCCCTCACCCTGATAATGTAGTCATCTGCACTTCGGTATTTAATCATCATTGAAACTTTTCACTTATGTTTACGTAGCTAGCAGAAATAATCATTCTCTGTCCTGTTTAATTTGCAGTAATGGGCTCTTTGTTTCAAATTCTGGAGTGTCTTCTTTCATTGCAGCAAAGAAATGGTTAACTTGCTATTCCTTTTCTGAGGAGAGACCATCACTCTTGCTATCAATTGTTACTCCTTCTGGACTATACTCACTAGACTATTTTAGGTTATACTTTAACTTTAATATTACTTGTCTGTTTACTTCTTCTGCTCTTATCTTGTGTGTCCTGCTAAGCTGTTTAGTTTCCTGCCACTTCTGACATTTTGATGTTTTTACAGCAGTGCACATTGATGAGTGTCTCTGTCTACTGCAATGACAACACGAAGCTTCCATCCCTACTCACTAGTACATGCAGAAACTGCATCTGTCTTCTGTTACTAAATCCCTGGGTGTTTTGTGGGCAAATGTAGTGTCCATGGCCATAATTTGTCTGTACTAGCAGGTTTTGTATTTACTTACACTTAGTGCCCATTTTATTTATATCCCTGTACTGTGCTCAGCAAAGTGCTTTGCAGAAGCACATTAGGTGATAATGGCTGCCACCTGTCATGTAGAGAATTTTCTGTCTGCAGAACTCTGTTCTCTTTCTGAAAACTGTCTATGTGTCAGTACTCTTGTAAATTGTATAAAGGGTTAATTTTTTGCTTTTGATTAATTCAAACTGAATCCTGTGAACTCTGACTCCAGATCCAGAAGAACTATGAGTGTGTTGCACTTTCAGTTATTTGTAGTACTGTGCATGTTTTAGTATTCCCATCCGTGGAAATAAGCAGGTGATACATACTGAAGTATCAAATGCAGTTTTTCCTGAACCTTGACCAACTGTTCACACTCCCTTTAAGAGTTGCATCTGAAGACTATTTGCAGCACTTAAAACCTGTGAACTGTTTTAAAGCAGCTGCCATATTTGTCTGGTTAAAAAAAGCAGCTTCTAAAGTAACACTCCTTCTCTCCATATGTCTCTTCACTACGACGCCTGAATATTGTGCTCAGTTTTCATGTATTTCCTGGGAATCCTCTAAAGCAAAAATGGAAACAGCCTATTGAGAAGGAATAGTGTTCTTGGCTGTATTGAGATAGAGAAATGCAGACTATGTGCACATACCTGTGCACTCATCCTGAACAGCCTTAGGTATGTATCTGTCCTGCCTTCAGCAGTACCCTTGAAATCAAATAAGATTACTTCCTTGCAGATGTAGTTGCAAAACTGCAGCCATAGGCAAGAGATCCCTGCTATCGAGTCGTATATTTCCATGCATAAAGGTTTTGTTGTGTTTTTTTTTTTTTCCAACTGTCTTCTATAGATTCACATAGGCCTGAATTGTCACAGGTGGAGACTTCTCTTTCAGCTTTGTGTGCGTATAATATATATGCGCTATGGTAAGATCACAAGGGAAAGACATTACTTATACACATTACTCATTTCTGTTGTCTGCCTTTGTCTCGCAGAAGCTGTTCACCAAACACTGGTTGGTTTTGTCTTGCATGCATCAACACAAGCTACATGGCATCTTAACACTCGTTATCTTGTTATAGCATGCTAGAGGCTTATTAAGAAGTGACTGCCCTTTGGGTCAGAAGAGGAAGCAAACGCATGAACCCCTAAGGCTTTACTTCAACTAGTTGCCCTTTCTCCTTCTACAGAAAAACTGTAAGTGTATCTAGCGGCTCACTCTGACTCAGATGAATTGGCTATAAGCAATTCCCCTGCATGCATGGCCTTTTTTTTTTTTTTTTTTTACTAAAAAGAATTGAAGCACCTTGTACTCTTAATTAGGTCCCAGATATGGGCACAACTGACGACATTTGCATTTTGCTTCCTGACAATGCTGTGCTTCGGGCCAACCTACTTCATTTCCTTCTCTAGGGTTACAGAAGGAGGGTCTGTTGCAATAGTAAGGTTTTAAGTAAACAGATCTTGTGGTACAACCTTTCTCGTATCTATTGATTGTCTGTCTATATTCTCTTCTCCCTATGTTTTGTTTTACCTCTGCTCTTATTGAACGGCTGCTTTCTGTGCTGTTGCAGGCTCTAAATTACCCTGAAAGGAATGTGGTTCCTACTTCAGACAAAAGAGAAAGGCAACTTCAGAAAAAAAAAAAAATAAATCTAACAAAGTAGAAACGGGAAAGAGGATGGTTAAGTCTTTATGTCTGAATGCAGCAGGTAAAAGCCTCAGTGCTCAGCGGCACTAGGAGAAGGAAAAAGAATAATTTTGTTTGGCTTGTGATGTACTCACCTGCTTGCTTCCCTTCCCAAGGGAAAGGTCTAAGAATGGCACAACTAGCAAAGGAGGCAAAGCTCTCTTGCCTTTCTGGTTTTGGCAGCCCTAGTCCAAAGTATCCCTGGTGTGTATGAATACTGTACCATCATACCACAATTATCTCCTGATTGCCACCTTTCTCCCACAAGAAGACCTGTGATGCCAAAGAATTCCTGCCCTGCCACAGCAGTAAACGGTCCCATTCAAGGTCTGCTTTGTGCTTGTTTTAACAATTAGTTCCCTGTGGTAGTAAAGAAGCTTGAAAGCTGAGAAGACCCCATTACTTCACTGTCCTGCAGGGAAAAACAATCCCTTGAATCTTTACAATTGAAGGCCCTTTCCAGACAAGTATTCAATCTCTGAACATTAAGGGAAAGTCAGATTGACTAACTGTGATTACTATCACCAGTGGAAAGCAGAGGATGTCTGTACTGCTTTGTACCCTGTGGATATTGGTATTGAAAAAAAAAAAGAAAAACAACAAAACACCCTTTCCCACCAATCCCTTTAATGAAAGGAAGCAGAAAACATGTCTGACTCAACTAAATCTTTAAGGACATTAATATTTTATGGTTGGTTTAATAGTAAATGCATAAGATCTATTGCCACAGGGGTCTGACGGAAAGGAAATACTTGTGAAATATGATATGTATAAGAGGCAAAGAGAAAATTATTTCTGAAGCAGAAAGGGGCAGGGGGGGAGGAGGAGGAGGACTGGTGAGATAGTGCAAGAGACCATAGCTGTTTGTAGGCTCTTGTATTTTTACAGATCAGTGGTGAGGAACTTCTATTTGGAAGTTTGATCTTTGATTTATTATGTGAGTTTGAGTCTCTAAGTAAACAATGTCTTTCCCTGTCAAGGTCTCTTCAGGCCAGAAACTTGGACATGCAGCAGTGCAAATTAAGTGTAGGGTTAACCTTTTGGCATTGGTGCCCTGCTGAAAGTCAGGTGGAGATTTCACATTGGCTTTTTTTTTTGTATACGGGATAAGGTGAGGCTGGCTGAAGCTAATAGCCTACCCTACTATGAAACTGTGACTTGGAGAGATTTTGGCTCCTTTAGAGATTGTCTTGACCTACCAAGACAAGAATAACTTGTGCACCTCTGGAGTAAGAAACTTTGTCTCATGAACCTTGACACCTGCTAGGTGAGTAATGTCTGTTATGGATGCTGCCATCTGCAGACCTTTAGCTGAAAGAGTAAATAAAGCTCTCTTCCTTTTAAGTGGAGAATGGTGTGGTGTTTTCCAAGAGATCATATGAAAAAATAGTCATGACCAGAGCTATGGCTGGATATACAATTGTAGCTTTGGTGTTTTATTATTCTGCAACCTTAACTGTCATCACTAGAACCTCTTTTAATCTGGAGAGATAAAAAGATTTAGGCTTGAAATTTAACTTCTATTTGTGAAAAGTTATCTTTATGATGATTAAATGATGTTCCAAGATATGTGCCATCTACTGTATGGCAAGTGAAGCCCATGAAAGTTCAGTAAGCCTGAAGAGTTTCCTTTATGAAGGAGGATATAGGACTTAAATTACCTAGAATGACTCGCAGCCTTTTAGACCAGGATAGTCAATGGACTTGGCAGTAGCAATGGCAGGATCTGGGCTCTGTTTAAATCAGGAGAAATAATGAATTCAGTGATGTAAAGGGAAGAGCGTGATGTAGATATTCCCGTGACTTACATAGAGCTTTTGCAGAAATTAGGTGAGAATGTGGAAGAACTGTTGTTGCAATTTTGAAAATAAAGTGAATAACGTTCTTCAAAACTAAACAGAATTTTAGGAAGTGTTTTAAAAATGATCTCTCACTAAGGCAAAGTTGCTCTGTGCCCTGAGAACTAGTGGTTTCCAGTTCTGATGGTGAGCAATTGACAGTGTAAACTTGAAACAGCTTCCATTATAGGTATAATTGTTCAAGGGAAAGTCTGATCTGTATCCAGGTGGATCTTACACAGCTGCTGCCATCCTTATCCCCTTGGGATGTTGGCAACTCAATTAGGCTGACATAAAATGTGAAAGAAAGGGTTGTCTGAGGTGGAAAAGAAGTATCCATTGATTTCCAATTTAACCCTTGAGGAAAGAATTGGAAAGCTTTGTAGTGCCCAAGAAAAGCTGTTACTTGATCCCAAAATAAGTAAAGGATAAAAGTGGGGCAAAAGGCATATATCAGTGATAGGAAAATGAGTATAGGTTCAAAATACTACAGCAAAATGAGTTTTTATTGAAAGAATAGCTAGAAGGGAGATAACTCAGGGAAGAAAGAAGATTGATAATTTGCTGAATGTTTATTCCAAGATTGCATGCCTCTGTACAATGTTCCTTTTTTAGGATGTAAGGCAAATAATGGATGAGAGTGAGCACAACAAACCTTTACACTTGATACAGTTCTCCACCTCTGGAGTAGGCATAACCCTGTATTTAGGGAACAGCTGCTCACTCCTCAGTAGAGCTGGCTAAGTCACATTTATTCTCTTGTCAGTTTTGGTTTTGAACTGCACTTGGATAGCACTGTATATATTCTTTTGGGGAGAAAAGTTTCATAAGACCTTTTTCAGCTCTACTGTTCAGGAAACTTGTTTGAAGGTTAGTGCGTTACCTTTTTCCAAGAGTTCAGAACGTATCATCAATGTAGTCCTGTTATTTAAAGTATCAAAAAGCCCAACAGTAAGGTTCAGCTGTCCCATGAGTTATCTTAAAGTACAGACTGAATATTAACTTCAGTTGGTTCATCCCTAAAGCCTGTCATCACCTCTAAATACTAGCAATATTGCCACATTTTGTTGCCTAATCTCTTTAACTCCTTCCGTAAGGCAAGAAGTACAGGCGCAGCCCTATAGCAGGCATAGTAAAACCTCTTCCAACCTATCTGAACAGATAGTGTACCAGCTACTTAAATACATCTTGTTCTTGCTACAAACTCATGGAGCAACCTTTATAAACAAAGCAGTATATTTCAGGTGGATAGATATGATTAGTAGGAATACAGTAAATGTAGATGGCACACTGTCTTGTGGACACAGGAACAGAAATAACATCTTCACGTGTCCTGAGCACTTTCAGGAGATAGTAACAATTGCACCATATACCACTTGCTTAATCTGGATTTTCTGAAACTTTTGAATAAATTCTTACCTTATGCCTGGTTATTAAAGCTACCATGGGTTTTGATACAGGCAAGAATGCTGTGAGAATACAGCCATGAATGAATTGATGCTAGTCAAAAACTAAGACCAGCATGTAGGTAAGCAAAGATATCTTCCAGTGGACAGAAGTGTAGAATATAGCCCAGTAAGAGAAATTATACTGGGGTTTCACTGCTTATGTTTAAGTGTTAGAGCTATAAAGATAACACAGATAACACATTCATGGGGGAAATATACTCTTTACATTTGTACATATTAAGAACTTCTTAGGAGCATATTAGGAATGGTAATAAAGAAAAAAATTACATATATTTCTGCCATGCTGAGGTTAATTTTGTTTTTCCACACACTTATGCCTGAAACTTGTACAAATGCCAATCAAAGAGTAAATATAAAACACTTGGAGGCAGTCAAATCATGAAAACTTAAGTGTTTGCGTTTGCTTCTGCTTCTGTCTTTCATTTGAACACCTTGTTCTAAAGTGTAAGTCGGGATATTTGAACATGAGGAAAACTTTGCTTTGAGGGTGGCAGAGCACTGGAACAGGCTGCCCAGGGAGGATGTGGAATTTCCTTCTATGGAGATACTCAAAGCCTGCCTGGATGTGTTCCTGTCCACTCCCCCTCAAAGCGGTTTTACCTAGTACAGGTTGGATTAGATGATCTCCAGGGGTCCCTTCAGGATTCTGTGGGATTCTGTCTCAAAATACCTGGAGAAATAATACTTCAGACTGAATTTTTTTGAGCTTGTTTGCAAGTATGCTTTTTTTTTTTTCTTATGGAAGTGGAAAGCTGAAAAATGCCTCTTGGGTTGAACATAATGTTTACCTTTTGGTGTCTGGGCATGAGGGAAGTGTTTTGTTTCATGCATGAGTGTCCTTAACAAAAGGAAGTAAAATAGTGCTGCCATAGTCAGGAGGGTGTCCCACATTGTGGGAGGCTTAAGTTCATCTCTATTCTCTGCCTGACTGGGAGCAGTGGATTGAGCAGTGACATCCACTGGGCTGTAATACAGGTTGTGGTAGATCATTCCTTGGCCTCCACTGAGTGGAGTAGTCTGACATGCAAAAAGTCTCTGAATATTTATTGAGACAAAGGAAGAATGTATGTAGTGTTGGTTCCCAGCCTGTGGGCTATGTGGGCTTATGTCTGAGGGCTTCCATCCTATTCCTGTATTGAACAGAATTGTCTCTAGAATTGAGTCCTGTAGGAACACTGCTGCTGACTGGCTGCCAGCCAGATGTAGAACCATTCACTACCACCCTTTGAGCCCTGCTGTTTAGCCAGTTCTTAACCTAGCACACCATGTACTTGCTTATCTCGCAGACAGCTTGTCCAGAAGGATACTGTGAGGGACAGTGGTCAAAAGCCTTACTAAAATTCAGAGGATTGCCCACTAGGTGGGTGACCTTATTGTAGAAGCATATGAAATTAGACTTTCCCTTCATAAACCTCTGTTGGCTGTGCCTGATGACTGCATTGTTCTTTAAATCCCTTTCAGTAGCACCCAGTAGGATTTTTATCCATAACTTTTTTTTCTAGGTACTGTTAGTCTACCAGGTCTGTATTTTCCTGGGTCTTCCCTCATGCCCTTCTTGTAAATTGGAATAATGGTGCCTTCCAGTCAGCAGGGACCTCTGCAGACTCCCAAGACCTTTGGTAGATGATTGAAAGGGGTTCTGACATAATATCAACTAGCTCCTTCAGTACTCTGGGATGAATCCCATCATGCCCCATGGACTTCTGAACGTTCAATTGATACAATATAGGAGCATGCAAGAAGCTTGGTGCGTTGTAACTCGGAAGGTAAGGGGTACAGGGCTATGGCCTGTACTTTGGATGTATAGCTTCATAGGTGTATTAACTGAGCAGCTGGTGAATGTAAGCAAAGGTTATACTAAAGGCTATGCACTATGGGAACACTGGAACCACTGAGCTCTTAATTTCCACGTTTGCTACAAAGACTGACTTTCGTTCAGTCAATTGTGGCATGTTTCTCATGGCCTGAGAGCAGACTAGCTCCTTCTCAGCAGGGCTGACATCTTCATGCCACTGTTGCTGCCAGCAGGGGTCTTATCTGCAGCAATGTGCAGTCCCCTATGAGTGAGGAATCTTAGGGGTATCAGACCAGGCTGCTAATTAGACGTCTGTTGCATCTATCCTCCAGCTATCGGATACAACAGGCAACCTGGGGATTCAGGCTCTGTGAAATCACTTCTAGGCTGTGTATTAAAAAATGATCATAAATACTGAATAACTGTCCCTGGACTCTGGGAATTAAATATCTGCCTGGCAATTTAACAACAAACCCTCTCCTCTGAAAAACAGTTGTTCTCCTAACAGTGTGCTCAAGTCACCCAACACCATATGCCATTTAGTGTCGTGAAAAAGAATGTTTTGAACATTTTGATTTATGTAAAACCCTAAAGCAACAAAAGGAAAGAGAAACCTGTGGGAGACCTCTGGAAGAACAGTGTCTGGCATAGTCAGCTGGCAGTTTGGGATGAAGAGGGGTGGGTTGGCAGGAAAGGCATCATAGCACACTGCCTTTTCCCTTAGTCCCCCCACCCCAACAGTAGCCATGTGATGTGTGCCTCCCCATCAGAAGGTAGGGTTGTCTTCACTGCTTCACCATTAACATGGGAACTAGATCTGTGCGTAGACTCTTCTTACTTTACTTCCTTCTGCATCTTGAGATCTCCAGATGATGTAATGTGGACAGACACATCTTAGCCTGCAGAACATGAATGGTGTTATTTTCTCACCTGCCCCTGAGAGTTAAGGATTTCATCCCATCCAGTTTAGCATGTTATCTCTCTGTATTTTTATGAAATTGTCCTATTTGTTTAGGAGAACTATAATGTGCTAGATGTTTTCCTTTGAGCAGATATTTCTATTTACAATTTCTACATGTATATTCAGTAATGTATATAGAATATAATAGAATGTGAAAAAAAAAAATTACTGCGCATGTTTTAAAGTTTTAAAGGAAACATCTTCCTCTCTTTTTTTATCCAGTATAAACAGAATACCATGAGGATGATTCATGAGGTGGAGGATAGTTTTGGTGGGAAAGAGCAAAACTGAAAATAAGACAACATGGTGTTTTGCTCTCCTTTTTGGCAAGACTTATTGAAATTATATTCCCATATTTTTCATATCTGACTTATCTCTAAGACTTTCCTTTGCTGCAGCCAATTGCTCTGGAGTCTTTAGATTGTCTTAATCTTCTCAGTATTGTGGATTATTTCAATGTGGAAAGCAAGTGCGTTTTTAAATCGGATTTGTTGAGCAATGGCAAACAAACAACATTGGGGCTCAGTACTTGGATCTGCAGCTCCTGGGTCCTGCTTCTGTTAATCCTCCTGCAGTTTGCGGTGGAAATGCCTCACTGGGAAAAGAAACACTCCCCTCTTCTTCCAGGGGCAACATGCTTTGCTTCCCCTTCGTTCTCCTGAGAAAGCAGTGAGGTTGTCTGGAGTGAGTGTCCTAACTATGAAACTAGCGGATGCAGGAAGGAGCTGTCACCTCTGGTGCCTCAAGCTGTGTTTAAAAATGTGTGTTTGGTAGCTAGAATTGGATGGAAAAGGATAAGAGGAAAGAAAAGGGAAAGCACTAGCTCAGCTGCCCCTGGGCGCTTTAGTTATACTGCTGATCAACCTACAACACTTGTGTTGCTAAAGAGGGGCAGGGTGTCTAGAAGTGGGATTTATACTGTGCACTTCATCCATTAGCAGTCTCATTTATTCAGATACCACGACTGAACAACCCTTAGGAATATATATGCTGCAGAGAAATCTTCTTGCTTAAGGGGATGCTTGTAAATATAGGCTCTAATTTAACTTAATCACCTCCTGCTTTATTTTTCCTGGGAAACATCTTTCTGATTAAATAGCTAGAAATGACAGCTGGGGCAGTGTATTTAATTTGAAAGTGACTCTTAGAAGAAATGCTGGCTGTTTACGTATAGAAAGTGAGAATTTCAGTTTTATAGTTTTAACTTCTAATGAAAGCATCACAAATGACACTGCACAGAGACAAACTTGTGGTGTTTTTTCCCTTCCTATTGCACGCCATAAAAGAAAACTCTGAAGTTATATTTGAATTGTAGGTCTGGTCTGAATTTTCATTTTGTGCATGGTTCTATTCAGTACAAAAGTGTTTCTAAGAGAATGAGGATACTCATCTTAAGTCTGCAGGTTCATCTCCTGTTGCTATGCTTGCTTTAGACCAGAAAGGCCATGTCTCCTACGCTTTGCTATTTGCTTTTAATATGATAGCACTGCAAAATTTTAAACAGAGTCCTGAAAGGTCTCAGGGACAAGACGAGAGGGCAGGTGAAGGGTGGATTTTATATACTTTCCTATAAAAGAACCATGACAGAGAAAACAGTTTGCCCAAAGTCTAGCTGGGACCCTGTAAAGAGTTAGAAAACGAACCTTGATTGCCCGAATCCCAGTACAGTACCTCTATCAGACCATTATTATCAGCTACCATTTAAGGTATATTTCCTGCAAGTTTGTACAGTTTGTTTCCAGGGGAGGTAAAGGTCTACGTTATTCTTGACAAGTATTCTTAAGTTAATATAAAAAAACCATAAAATCCACCCTTTGGGTATGGAAGGGTGCATTTAATGGTTACTTCAAAACCATACTGAGCCTGAATCCCTGTGAAACTTGTTTGAGTAGGAACAGAAGTGATTTCTGGGCTGGTTCACCCCGTTCTGGACATGAATGCAATTTAATTCCTTGGAAAACAAAATAAAAGGGGAATCTTAAAGTAGTGGGTTTCTTCTACTTTTCCACTGAAGAGGAATAGTGTACAACTGCACTTCAAGTAAGAGCAGTTGTTCCTTATTAAAAGCTATGAAGATGCTTCATTCTGAAACTCATTATTCTTTTTAATGAAAAGATCTTTAAAAAGATGATGGCTGGTTGCAAGTGTCCTCCATAAAAATTAGATTTACCACCCCCTTTGTTCTTCCTGATCATCCTGAATTATGTGGTCTGAGATGGAAAACAAATTTGAGCATCCAACTTATCTGTGTATACTCAGTGAAAACTATCTAAATCAATTTGCATATTTTTCCAGGAACTGTTAAAGTTCTTGGTTACTAGTAAAAAAGGAATTAACCCCACTGTAGCAGAAAGATAAGCTACACTTAACAAGTCTAACCAAACAGGTCCCTTTCTACTAGCTATTTCAACTTTATCATCAAGCACCATCTTTAACACCTTAGTTCCTTTTGGATGTTGGTGACAACAGTTGGAGAGTTGATAGGCTTCTTAAAAGAAAAAGCAGGAATAATGAGTCTTGTATTGTTAGACCAAGACAAAGGCCAACAATGGTGTTTGAGTCTTGTTCTCCCTAGTACTGAAAGGCTCTAGGGTACAAGCTCTGATTTTGCATCATGAGTAAAATGACCAAAACTAGCTTTTTTTGATAGCGATATTAAAAGTTCATCTGGATTATTGTTTGGAGGACCCTTCTCTAGTCTGAATTCCTATGTAGCACAGGGGATAGAACTTTTTCTATGGATCCTTGACTCAATCAAGCCTAGTAAAACTATATTCATACTAGAGAATATCGCTCAGAGTATCAGATCCAGCATTAAGAATTTTGAGTGGCAGTAAACTTCCCGATTTAGCTGTTCTCCTAGCTAGCTAGTGGCTAAATCTAGCCAGCTTCTCATTAGAACAGAGGAGGCTTGGTCTGGAGAATACAATGATAGTTCATGTATGCAGATACATGTACAGCAGAGTAGCTGGGATGAGACTGATATGGTCTTGTTGCTGTGTTGGGAGGTGGAAGTGTAGCTCATGGTGATAAGTGGCAGGAACAAAATGATTCCCTAAGGATCAGGGGGAAAAAAAAAAAATAGGGGTCACATGCTGTCACAGTTTGCCACCTGGTTTGCTATTCATGGTAGGCTGATGTCTTGCAGGTAATGATGCAGAGCTGAGCTGTGATTGCACTCATGCTAGCTGAGAGCTCAAGTTTAAAACCAAAAAGAGAAAAGTAAATGGCTAGCTAAAGTGAGTACTCGCATATATATGCATGTGATGTGACAGGACTTCTCACTACCATGAGACCCCCTTTTAGTGGCTTGTGTCCATAGTTGGTATAATTAGAGATTGTAGCTACTGTAAATATTTGCAAATAGAAGCAATACTTTCATGAGAAGTATCCCTTATGAACTAAGACAGGTTTGGATTTAACTTGAAAATATTGTCTAGGGATACATATTCACTGATGCTGGATCTAGGTTCTCTACATAATATGGAAGTATGCATTTGGTATAGATCAGGGATGTTACAGTAACCTGAATGTTAACTGAATCCATATTTCTTGCAACACGTATGCTGGCTACAAATGATCAGGCAACATGGTACAGAAAAAGGTTTCAGGAGACAAAGATACAATCATTCAAAAATTTACAATCAGGTTGTCCTTGGCAACATGAGTTTTTGTTGGTTTGCTTTAGCTGGTCCTGGCACTTTAGATTCAGGAATAGGTGCTGAAAATGGATTTAACATCCTATGACCCAGGAGCCTGAATACCTAATAAAGAAACTTAGCTAAAAGCAGTACTTGGCTTATAAACCGTTTATAGTAAAGGAAAAGATCTTCCATGGTATATTTAGGTTACATAAAGCTATAAACATGCAGGAAGATGCATATAGAGCTAGTATGTTTTCCCTTGTATAAGGAAAAACCTTGGCTTGGAAGTATAATTCACAACTATATTTCTTGAGTATTGCTCCTATTTGATTCCTCACAGTTACAAATATTAAAGGCAGAGCTCAGTGATGAGGTAGACCCTTGCTGTGGGTTTTTAAAAATCATACCCAAAAGTGCAACTTCCACTGACCTAGAAATAAAAATGTATTCCTGATGAGGAAGGCAATTATAGCAAGTTATGATATAAATGTTCACTTGCCAAGCAAAGTTTCACTTGCGAGATTTGAGCTATGTAAATACTTCTCAGACATTTGCACTTGGAAGTGATTTTTTTTTTTTTTTTTTATTTTAACTCTGTTCCCCATGCAAGTATTTCTCAACAGCCTTTTCTTTCCTCCTTTTGTTCATGTCATTTACTTCAAATGCTTTGGCCTGCATGTAAGCTGCAGAGTGGTTAGCCTGAAAATAGACTACACATTTTTTCATCAGCTTTATCATCATTTTCAGTCTCGCCCTTTAACAATTCTAGCAGTGCTGGGATAAAATGAGGCTACCAGTTCTGTGATGCGGCTTGCAGGTGGGAGGAACCACTGAAACTAATGGGACCACCCACTGTAAGATTATTGAGGACCTCCATTTTCAGTTGGGAGCAGTCTCATTCATCTATGTTTTCATTTATGCCGACCCTTTGCTTAGGCTTTGAGAATCACAGTTTTTCTTTCATGTTTAGCATCAGGCAATTTCATAAAATCTTCACCTTACTTTGCTCCCCCCCTTTCCACTGCACTTATATACACATTCGTATTGCAGCCTAATGCATTGTCCTTATAGCATTGTCAAAAGGCTTTTGCATAATCCTATAACAGGATTTTAAAGCAATACTTTGAATCACTGTAGTGGCAGTTTAATGGCTTGAAAATGACAGGGGAAAGGATTTTTACTCATGGTAGCATGTAGAAAATGAAAGACTACACAAAACTGACATGACTATAGGAATTTCTGTTGAGGCACTAGAGTTATGAGGAAAGAAAATAAGTATGAATTGGAAGAATGGAGTACTTGCCATAGGTTGTGCAATGGGCTTAATCTATAGTTAGGGGACTTCGAGCTTGGAAACACTGTGAAACAATATTTGCAACTAGCAGATATTGACAAAATATTTCTTCATGTGAAGGGAACATCTGCATGTGAAAGCTGCATCTGCAGCCTTCTGTTCAGGAAGCCAGAGCAAGTCCTCTTCAAGAGGATGCATTGTCCAAAGAACAGGCAGTTATCCTGAAAAGGACTTCAAGGCAAACAGCAACAGGAAAAAAAGTGGCTTTGGTCTAGGTTTATCTTAGTTTGATACGTAGGATGAGTTATTGTAGTTTCCCATGGATTGCAGTGCAAAGCAACAGCTTCCCACAGGCAACCCATTGCAGTTCAGCTACTGTAAGCATGCAATGCAGCAGCAGTCTAGCCTGTCCCACAAACACCTATTCAATTGGCCAACTATAAAGCTACTCTTCTTGAGTAGAGCTGTAGAGCAGAAGTGTTATTAAACTCCTGTACTTCTATTTATTTCTTACAGCAAGGTACATCTTGCTAGTGAGTCTGTCTTTTTTTGTAAATGGCTTTTGTTTTGAATTCTGCTTTTTTTTTTTTTTAACTGGAGTTATTCTATCTTATGTGAAAGATGTTGCATGTGTCTTTGAACTTCATGAGGTTTCTGCTACTCCTCCAGCTTTTTAAGGTCTCTTTGCACAGCAGACTATCCCCCACTGCATCAATCATGCACCCAGTTACACTTCACCTCTGAACGTGCCAAGGGTGCCTTCCATCCCATTTTTCAGGACATCAATGAAAACACGGAACTGGACCAAACCCAGCATTGACCCTTGAGGAACACTAATGGTAACTGATTGGCTTCAAGTACAACTTTGAACTGTTGATTATTGACTTTGAACCTGCCCGTCTGCCAGGGTTAATGCATCTTGTAGTCCATCCGTACCATCCACTTTGGCTACAAAGTTGTTATGGGAGACAACACTGGAGACTTGATGAAGTCAAGACCACTTACATCATACTGCTTTTTCTTGGTTCAGAGCTAGTCATCATGGGTTGGTCAGGTGTGGTTTTCCCCTTACTAAATTCATGTTGCCTGTTCCAAATAACTGACTTACTAAGTGCCTGAAAATGGTTTCTAGGAAAATTTGTTCCAAAATCTTCCCAGGGAATGAAGTGAGACTGACTGGCCTGTAGTATCTTGGAGCCTCCTTCTTGTCTTATTTAGATAAAGGCATGGTATTTGTCTTCAGTCACTGTTGTCCCCCAAATGCCATGGCTCTTCAAAGATTGTTAGCCAGCTCTAGGCGCATTCCTTCTGGTCCTATTGATCTGGGTATGTCCAGTTGATTAAGTGGTCCTTACTTTGGCCCTTCTACAATGTGGGTAGCAGTTTTCACCACAAAATTCTGCTACTAGCCTTTGTTCTTTGCATTCCTCACTGGTTTCAGCTGCAGTTCAACTTGGTATTCTGTAGCTACGTCTTTGCTTGCCCAGGCAATGCTTTGCTATGCCTCCAAGGTAGCCTGTCTCAGCTTTCATCTTTGTATATCCTTTTGTACTTCAGTTACTCAGGAGCTTCCTATTAAGTCAAGCTGGCTTCCTGGCTTGTTTGCTCACTCTTCAGCACACTGGAATACACTACTTCTGTGACCTGACGAGGTTGTCCTTGAAGACCAGCCAGCGCTCCTGGGACCTTTTGCCTCCCAAGGTGATGCTTTACAGGGTCTCAGCCACCTGTATAAACCATTCTCCTGAAAGCCAGGGTCTTTGCTCTTTGCCGGCCTTGCTCCCTTAAGGTCTAAAACTGCGAGTCATAATCGCTGTGGTAAAGGCTACAACTGCCTGAACATCCCCAGCAAGTTCTTTAGTCATGAATAGAAGGTCCAGCAGAGCACCATCTCTAGATGCCTGGCCAGCATTTGCAGTATAAACTTTCCCAGATGCGTTCCATAAATCCCCTGGATTGCTTGCATCTCACTATATCGCCCTTTCAACAAATATTATGCAGTTGAAATTTCTCATGAGCTAAGGCCTATGGTATAAGGCCTCTTCTTGTTCAAAGGAGCTTTTGACTTGGGGTCTGTAGGTGACCTCCAGCGTGGCTACTCTTTTTGTCTTCCTCTCTAATTTTGGTCTGTAAGCTCCCAATCCCCTGCTACCAATCCTGTGGCAAAGCTTTATGCATTGAGAATTTATGCTGAGCACAACCCCTTTTCTTCCCAGCCTGTTCTTCCTGAAGAGCCTGTATCCACCCATTACAGGGCTCTGTGTGAGCTATCCCATCTGTTTTGTGTCATCCCTGTTACATCTTAGCTCTACAGGTTCATGCAGATCTGACTCATCCTGTTTCATGTGCTGCATAGTCATGTACAGGCAGTTCAGATGGCTCTCTGGTTGCATCACTTTTGCAGGAAGAGTGGGAGCTTCTCTTGTTATGCTGTTGGGTGGGTACCACCCCCGTTTCCTCAATTTCTTATTCTTCCTCTTTGGTTTCTGGTCTTCATTCACCAGTAAACCTAGCCTTCCTCACTAAGTTAGAAAACCTGTTGAAGATGTTCTTGTCCCACTTCATTAAGTAGATCTCATCTCTTCCCCAGCCAGCCTTGCTACCCATACAGTGCCTCTTGGTTTCGAAGTGAAAATCCTGGTGGTGTCCAAGGAGAGCAGCACCTGGCCCCCCAGTCCCTCTTGCCCTCAGAGCTGTGGAGTGCCGTAAAAAGGCATTCTGGTGTTCAAGATGTTGGGCGATGAAGAATGCACTGTGTCCCTTGGTAAGGTAGTTGAATGTCTAACTTTCCTTACTAACTTTCCTTACTAAAATTAAAGAAAAACTCTACCATATTAATACTCTGAATATATCTAGCTTCAGCTTCTTCCACTGGATCTCAGGAAAACTTTATCTGCTAAATTAGAGAAATACAGGGGAGACTGTAGTTAAAAGCTCAGATCTTCTGATGCAGTGAAACATTGGGTCTAGTTATCCTGAAAATACCAGAGTAAACTCAGTTACAATATGAAGGTAGGATACAAATCTGTCATGCTCCAGAACCACCTGTTTAGGCTTTTAAAATCGGGCATCTCTAACTGCCTCTTACATTTCCATGTTCATTATGTGCTGCCTTTCATGAAGCATACTTACAGTTTATGCTTAAAATGCTCCTTTGCTTTGTATGCTCAGGAGAAGCTCTTCTGTTTTCAGAATTCCTGATTGGATGGATCATAAAAATATCCATGAGCTGATGAGCTCTGACCCATTTCTTATTTAAAAATATAAGCACGTATCATACTCATCAACAGTAGTGTTTAAAATTGCATGTAATTTTTGACAACCCTTGGGTTGTTGAGTGATGTCATTGTGATGTACAGGCTCTCCCTTAGAGACATCACCTTCTGCTTGCTGTGCTCCATGGTGATATGCATGTTAGAGTTGCCTCTTCTATCTGAATGTTGTAAACCTGATATCCTTTTCTGCTGCCTATCTCTTCCTATCAGCAAGAAGGAGAAAGAAGCCTGCAACTCCCCCGCACATCCACCTCCACAAATTCACAACTGGGCTCAGAGCTGTGTGAAGACAAATTGACAGGCTGCAGTTCTGAATTTTAAAATCTTCATAAACCTCTCCTGTAATTCCTGTGTAAAAAGGGGTTGTATGCTAAATATAAACCTTTTCAGACAACCTAAGAAGAGAAACAGTCAGGGAGCTCATGGTTAGGAAAAGAAAAACCCTACAACCTGATACCGTGATGGCAGATTACCAAATACTTTCTATCAGTTCAACCTGCATTTAAGACTTAATCTGGTTTTGAGTTGGAGTCGTGCTTTAGGCTACTTGGAGACAGGTGACTTTAGAGGACATCTGACCACTTTTGGCAGGGTGAGGATGGAGAAAGACTTTATTTTGGACTGTGTTACGGAACTGGCATCCCAGGGAATCTGCTCTCAGCTGAAGTGATGCTCATTCAGATCTGCAGTTCATCTAAATGTACGTGGAGCTTGGAATAGGTTGATCAGTAGGCAGCCACTTTAAAACTCATTATTTGTTTCTCAGACACATCAGTGGTGACAACTGACTTGCAAACAGGTAATGTTACTTATAGTCCTTCTTGTAGGTGTAAAAATTTTCTTATGATTACTTTTGGTCTTAGCTAAGGTACTAATATTGCTCATTCCTAAATACGTAGCAACACATTTTCCCTTTCAGTTCATCAGCAATTCTTTAATTTTTAATGTTCTAGCTGATGCTTGTTGCCAAAGAGAAACCTTTTGACAGAATTTTAGAATTTGCATTAAAACAAAATAGGTTTTGAGTTGTTATTTTAGCAGCTTTTCTTGAAAGCTCTAATACATGCCAAAAAATCAAACTTGTAAAAGATGTACAGAAAAGTTGCTGTTGTTAAGTTAGAATTTTTTTTTTTAATGCAACTGAAAAAAAAAATCTAGATTTCTGTCATGGGTCTCAAATGGCAAAGACTTTTTCTGAAAACACAGTAAGTGCCATTTCCTTAGGGTTTCTACTGTAATGTGTTTCTAATCCACATAATAATGATACTATTTATGTTTAAGGAACTACTGCTAGTTTAAGACATTCTTTTCAGAAAGCAACTGGAATTATGATATGGGAGGTGAGAAATTTGTGAGCTGGGAAAAAAAAAAGCTGCTGAAAGGTTAGAGTTTATAAAAGAATACTCAGCATACCAAATGTGAGCCCCTAAAGCGCTTTAACTCCTAGAAGACCAGTATTATTTAGGTTGACAACAAAATGAATGCGCAGACAAATGCAATTTATACTTCCAGTCTTCACAGACCTATACCGTGGTGTCAGCCTGCTCCCCTTCAGCATGCTGAAAATGAGAATGGGCAAGCTGTGGGCAAGGGGAAAGGGGTACTTCTGCCATGTCGCCACATAGTGTTTCGTTGAAATCGGATCAATGCTTTCCCAGTCTTTGAAGGGAGTTGTCTTTGCAGATGACAATCATATCCTGCATGAACTGTGTAAACTGACACAATTATTCTAATAAACCTTTTTTGTTTTGGTTGATGGAAAAGGTGCACTTAATGCTTTAGGAGCTTGTTCCATCCTATGGTATATGGAAATATCCTTTGATTAATTAATGTCTAAATGGATTCTTTGCCTAATCTGCATAAAGCATATTTAGGGCAAAAGCATTATTTTTGATCCAGATTTCCTTGTGAAAGAGCAGATTGTTTTATTAAAGTACTTGGGTGCCTGGGGTGCAAATGTGATATGCTTTTTCTCTGAACTTCTCCCTAAATTGATGACTGCTAGGAACAATTGCAAGTAAGTTCTTATAACTCAAGTTTGAGCTACCTGGTTCTGAAGGTGAATAAGAGAAAAATCATTATTCTGACAGCTACGCTAGCAAGCCAGCTCACAGTATGGATTCATTATGCTTTCTGTACGTTAGAGTATGAAGTTAAGGTACAGCCATTGTGAAAGTGTCTTTAGGCTTTGGACTCCAGCCGATTCAAAACGCGGCATGCATTAATCATGTGGCCCCTGTGAGACTATAAAGGATCAGCTAAACATGAAATCTGCATCCCATATTGCCTCCTGTGAACCTGTGTATTTCCCCTATTAGTATGTTACGGTAGGGCATGAGCCAAGGTTGCAGTATGTTAGTTGTAGGAGGTAACTTTCTCAGAAGGTAGAGAGTAGGAGAACAGGGGAGTACAGTAGCGGAGCTAAGGAACCGAAAAACTCTGACTTGTCCTAAACATCTCAGAGGTTTGCAAGAAGAATGATGTTGAGCAAGTCCATAAAGTCAAATTCGACACCAACTTCTGAGTTGCAGTCACCGTTCAACATCGCAGCTGTGGGGCTCTCCTCTCGGACAGGCTTTACTTTCTGCGTCTGTATATGCAGTACTTGCCCTCAGAAGGAAACATGCTTAAACAATTTAAAGCATGTTGAAATATTGCAGTAACACCAGTGAAAACAAATTCCCTTCTCTGTGGCTTTCTGCCATATCAGCTGAGCAGATTGAATTGTGCCAGCTTAGAGGGTGTTGTTTCCTCCTGCTCGTCCTCTGAGTCAGTGGCAGACAGCCCTGGCCAGGACTGGCATGTGCGGCTGCAGCGGGGAGGGACGAGCTCCCCTAGGTCTTACTGGGCAGTCAAAGGAAGCAGGTTAGTAAGTCATCTATTTAATGCTGCAATAAGTTGATGACATGTAACTTAGCTCCATATGAAAAATTATTTTTGATTATTTAGAAGATACTTTCCCTTTCTGTGTGGGTGTTATCTTTTTTGCATGTGGATGAAATCATCTGGTAATATATCCTGAAAGAATTCTGTCTTGCACAACTCTAGCCATGTAGAAAACATTATTCTTGAATCAGGATGTTTTTGGGATTGAACACTTTCTTGTGCTTAATGATGGTCTGCTGTTTTCTTATCTATGGGTGATAATCCCATACTCCCTTTCCGCAGGTAGTGCGATCAAACACATTGAAGCCACAACTGACCAAAAATAGTGCAGAGTGCAGGCAACCAGGTTAAAAAGCGTTGACCAAAGAATGCATTGAGGTGGGGAATAGAAGTGTGTCCAGTGTTTTCCAGTTAGCTGTAGGACTGGAAGCTGGGCATGTCACTGCAGGCCTTGCAAATGAGCAGTTTGTCCGCCACCTGTGTAAGGACTCCCCTTAACCAGGGGTCAGACTGGGACAGGTGCTTTATGCTGAGAGGAAAAAATCTTCATTAAGGGTAAGAAAAAGACTGGAGAGGTATTCACCTGGTTTTAGTGCAATCTGCTTGATGGCCACTGGTTGTAAGTTTTTTGAAGGCAAGTGTCTTGTCCATGTTCTCTATAACAATGCAGTCGTTGCAAAACTGATTGTAAAAGATTTCTGTATGTGGCTGTAGTATACATAAGTGATTTCACTGCCGCTTATCTCCATGAATCTTTCCATAACTACCTGATACTATGCTGAGAGAGGATGTAAGAGTTATTGCTATGCATTGTTCATAGATTCAGAAGCCTGATTTAAGAACAATGATGACATTATATTAGTAGCTGCCCAAATAACATACTAATAACCATTACAGTTACTGCAGGAGGGGACTTCTTCACTACAGTGTAATGAAATGTAAAGCTGCAGTGAAGTATTTTAAAATTAGAATAGGTGACATTTTCTTGTGATACAATGGATGTTTTTTGAATAAATTTATAGTTGTTCCATATACAGTGACTTTTTCTGTTATCCTGCTGGATGTTGCTACTATTTTAAGTTTTAAAAAAAAGTTTAAGGGCGAATTAATAGTGCTGCTGCTGCCATCAATATATTTCTGGTTGCATGGGTCTTCCTCAGTGGTCACCTACGTCATGAGCTGTTCTGAATTTCTGTTGCTTTGCTAACTTTTACTGAGGTATCCATACAGCACAGAGGACAAGTCTTTCCAGTCTAGCATTTGATCTGTTGCTTTGTCTGTATTATAATTTGATTGAGATCCTAGTAACTGTCCTATGAGCGAGGACACAAAGATCCACATAGGCTTGTTCTAGATTATGGTGGACCAAATGCTTAGGAAAAAAGTGTACAAAACCAGCACCTGTAGAATGTTAATGAACATTTCGTACATGTACTGTTTTTCTGAAGTCAAACAGGACTAAAACCATATGCTAAAAGAGTTGCAGGCTTCTATCAAAGGAAAACAAGTTGGTCTAGATAATACTTGTTACTGTAACACATAGTTTTATCTAACATCTCACTAGTTAAACCTTAAGGTCAAGTTATCCTCACACAGAAAAAGGTGTCTTGCAGAGTTTAAAGAACTTACGATCCAGAAGGAAGAGCCCTTCAAAAGAGATACAAGGAGCCACATAGTCTAAACAACAGGTTTGTTGTGATCTTACTGATACCACAGTACTTTGCAGACAAGGAACTAAGGCATCTGAGGAGGAGGAAGTAACATATTTTGAGTATATATTTACACCCGCATTCTCTGGGTGTCAGGGTGCTTTTATAGAATTTAAGTAGATATGGAACTGGGTGGTGGAAGGCAGTTCAGTGTCACTTCGTGTGTATTTTGTGTAGGAAGTACATATTGTGTGGAACATCAGACCTAATTATCCATCAGAACAAAAGGTGGGTTTTTTCTGTTCATGAACTAAAGGCGGATAAATCTGCCTGAGTCTCTTCCAAACTGTCCTGAACCTAAACATAGCAATGTCAACTAGATTTAGGTGGAATAGGTGGCAATTAGGGCTGTTCAACATGATTGGTCTTGGTAAGGTGCTATGAAACACAGGGGATTTGGCGTACATTCTCCAAGCTAAAGTCTGTCCTCATCTCATCTTCCTGAGTGCCTAAATTTAGACTGAGATACATAGTTGGAAACAGAAATAAATATTAATGATTGTTTTTCACACGATTTGCATATGAAGGTCTCATAGATTTTGATGGTATTCAGTGCCACTCTACCATTAAACAGAGGCCATCTTTTAGGTATTTGAGTACAGAATTTGAACTATGTGTGTAATT
This sequence comes from Vanellus vanellus, assembly GCF_965231255.1. NCBI lineage: Eukaryota > Metazoa > Chordata > Aves > Charadriiformes > Charadriidae > Vanellus > Vanellus vanellus. The sequence goes on along the minus strand of NC_138905.1, from coordinate 78,238,004 downwards.
GGTCTAATTTTTTTTAGTGGTGAAGGAAGAGTCTTATGTGACATGAACAGTAGGTTTAGCAGGAGTACTTAGCAAATTTTGAATTCTTGACTACACAAAAGACAGTATTTTGAAGATTGCTAATATATGTGAAAGCTTTGAGAAATCAATACAAGCTGGTGAAGAACAGAGCTCTACTTCAGATTTGTGCCCTTATAGGCTTAGTGCAAAATAGACATCCTTCAGGAGCGAAGAAACTGCTGAGCCCATTTTCAGTGTTTAGCCCTCTTCCACTAAGAGCTACTGGAAATGAAAAGGGGCCTGGCTGCCTGTATCCACTGAGAAAGGAAGCTCAGAGGGATACAGGGAGCTGAAAATTTTTGCAGCTCTCCGGTACCACCAGTATAAAACAAATAATGGATAGCAGGGGAACTACGTGTCTGTGTAAAGGGGGGGAAGCAGATGGAAGATACACATTTGTGGGAAGTAACTGAATAGCAGTGTAGCATAGGCATGGAAAATGGTTAACAGAACAAATATATGAAAGATTAAATATAGAAAGGAGATGAGATTAATGTACTGGAAACTAGCTGCAGATGATGTGATCTGCTCTGGACACTCTGTTCCCTGCTCTTGTATCATACCCACAGTATCTAGGCACTTAACTGGCAGATGAGTCACTGTCTCTTTGTGCTGCAGCTTGTTTCTCCATTAAATAAAGGTAATTCTTTCCACTCTTGGAGTGATGCTGAAAAGGATTGATCTATAAAGTGCTTTGAAGATATACTAACACTCACGGAGCCTCTAAAGCCTAGCTTTTAATTGTGGAGCTGCAGGTAAATTTAATACATTTTTTACAGCAGCAAAAAATGCCTAGCTGCAGTAATTCTCGTCTATGATAAATTATTTTTTTATGTTCCTGATACCTCAGATGACGAAGAGGTTGGTTAAATTGGTTAAATCATAATACCATTGACTCCACTTACACTTACTCCACAGTGGGGCTCAAAAATTGCTGATTGGGAGTCAATGTGCTTTGTTTCCAGGATAGGGTTCTGTATGTTCCAAGGATAACCTATTTCTTTAGCTGATATGTGATGTTATACTTCAACCTTATCTTTGCTGTGAGTTGCAAACAGTGGAGAAAACTATTCAAAGTGAAATGTGGCTGCACGTCATGAATTCATAACATAGCTCTTCTCTTAACATGATGGAGTAATGGGAATAAAACTATACAATTGCATCCAGTATATTATTGCAGAGCTCACACACCAGTGTTAACTGTTACGAACATATGATTTCATGGTCAATGCCTTTGTGGCTTAGTGGTCATTACAACATGATCAAACCTGTTCTTTCCATGTCAGTCTACAAATCGTACATTGGTGTCTTAAGCTCTACTTTCCTTAGAAGTAACCATCAAAGCCATTTTGGTTAGCTTTAAGCAAAACAGCAACTGTTCTCATAATGATCCCGTAGCCACTATAATAAAAATTGTTTTCTAGGCGTGTTCAGCAAGAAAGGCAACCTACTAGCTGTAAACAAGGACTTCTGTACAACTTGAGCTCATTTAAATTCCAAATTGCTTTTAATCTGAAAGTTGATATTAACTGACCGCTTGCCGATGTAGTCATTCAGCATAAAATCAAAGCCTCAGGAGAGCTTGGTAATAGTTCCTTGAAGATATGCCATGAGAACTATTATATGTGAAGTACCTTGCTATTTGCAGCACACAAAGCTAAGTGGTGGTTACAGCTCTTAAGAAGTGCACTAATTAATAAAACCTTCAAGGTTGGTATTAATTAATGCTATTAATGATTAAATGTGTCAGTGGAAAAGTCTGATGAAATAGTTATGATCCCACCACTTAAAAGGAGATAAGCAGTCTTTGCTGTACTTGACGCTTAGTGGACCTCATCCTGTGTACTGGGCCTGATTTATACTAGCAGAGCACTGAAGAATGAGTTGAAATAAAAGTTGTTTTACAGCATGGCTTAGATCCTTTCTATTGTGTTATAATGCTGTGAATGGATCCAGGCAAGTAATTTTTCAGAAATCTAAATGGTATTACATCCTACTGGAAAGGAAGTTGCACAGCTGGAGTTTCTGTCAGAAAAGACTTCTCCACAGCATTTGGTCCATAGTTGTATCAAATTTCACGGTGATTAATCTCAGCTTTATTGGCATTTTGATACTCTCACTAGGGCAGAAGATGAGGGTGCCAGTGATAAATCTTCTAAATCCAGAGCAATTCTGATAACTATGACTTGTATTAACCTCACCCATACTTGTTTTTAGTATAGTCACCTTGTCCAGGTTAAAAGTTTATTCTGATAAAGCAAAAGATTGTTGTTGACAAAGCTGGAGACAAGATCAAAAAACGAAGTGAATCACTAAGGTTTTCTTAAACTATCTTTAAAGGATATCTATAGCTGGCCTTTTATGCCTGGTTTCCATTCAAAACGAATGCAATGTCAAAGTAACTGAATGGGATTGCATGGAGAAGCTCTTGCCTTTTTTAAAAAAGCTATTGCATTGTGTTTCTCTTTAGCTTTTAGAAGCTGGGCAAAAGCACAGTGACTGCAAATGAAGCTCTCTGAAGCTTATGACCTTTATAATATAAAGACACTCTCTCTTCCTAGTCTTGTGTCCCTTTATGCTTGGAAATCTCCAGAGTTGTATGTTTACCAGTTTCTCCTTTCCCAGATAGCATAGCATAAAACTCTTAATTCTTTCAATTGAAATTGAAGAGTTTTAATTCTTTCCTGATGTTGTTGCATATTGCAAACACTTATAAGAAAAATAGCGGCAATATGATGATGCTGATAGTGTCACTTCTAATATATTGCTGCCTTTTATCAGAGACCAAGTAACAGTAATTAAAAAAAAAAAAAATCACGTCAGGTTTAGGCACAGAGCACTTAGTTCAAATTGCTTTGTACCCTTGTCCCTCTTGCTGTTCACACCAGGAATTTCCTGGGTTGCCAGCACTGACAGGTCCTGCTCCTGATTGTTCCTCCTTCTTGGATGTAGAGGAAGCAGCCAGGGGGGTGATGGTCTGCTTGGGCCCCATGTGCTCCAAAGTGGGGCTGAAATCTGTGCACCAAACTCATGACTGTTAACATGGAGTTAGAAATGAGGTGAGGAATGGGGGCGGGGGTTAGTGTGAAACACCCTCTTCCTCCCCCTTGCCTGAAAATGGCCTCAATTAAGCTGGAATGACAGTCTCAGCAACATGAAGTTGCTAGAGTACCTCAGAGAAGATTTCTCTCTTCCAATTTCTCTGATTTCCCCTGTGCTGTTGTTTAGTTACTCGGTCCAAAAGTCAGTAACAGCCTTAAATCTCCCTGTTTGTTAGAGGAAGGTATTATGCAATAATTATATTTCATTTTGCTGGACCCTTCTGAAATGAGGGAGGGATAAGGAATTTCTTTTTAGGTGTCTACAGAGAAGCTGTAAAAAAAAAAAAAAAAAAGACCCCAAACCAAACACACAAAACAAACATTGACATGGCTCAGCTGTTAGGATATGACACTGCTAAAAACTTAAAGCAAGTTCAGATATCCAGACACTAGGGTGGATTACTAGGCAGCTGCTGCTAGAACTCCTTGATACTAATGTTCATGTAAAAATACCTTATTGTTGAAAGAATCTATCTTTCTAGACCTAGTGCTAAGCCTTCTAAGAGTCCTTAAAGATCTTACTAGATACTTATATCTTCAGTTTCCTTTAGATCCTTTAAAAGGTGGTCTGAGCAACAATTCTAAAGTGAGTTGTATTTGAAATTCCTTCTCGTTTTAGTATAGTGTTGTTAGTTTAGAGCCTTTCTGGTACTGTTGTGTGTGTTTTTTTTTTTTTTTTTAAGATTTCTTGTTAATTAGATTAAATCATAAACCCACCATAATTCCAGCATGGAAATTCCTTTTAAAGCAAAAAGTCTGGTCTTGAGCATTCAGGCTTTGAGTCAGATAAAGCTCCTTCCACTAATGTCAAGTGACAGTAGTTCAGACCTCCCTGGCCAAAAGCTTTTGATACCTCTTAACAGCGTGAGAATAAAGTTATGGTCAGCTGTATCTCTTGGAATAACTCAGCTAATTCTGCTGCTGTTGAAACTGTTTTTCCTGTTACTTGGACTAACTTGTTTGCATTTAGCCTGTGCGATGTTCCACAAACCCATTGCTATGGGAAATGGTGCTATTGCTCAGGTGTCTTTAAAAATGCTACTCCTTTCAACCTTGTAATTTCTAGTATTTTCACTTCCTACAGAAAATTTACCCTTTGGGGAATTTCACAAGCCATGAGAATCTACTTTTCTGTGACTATTGAGTCACTAAACTCTGTTTATAACAAGTTAACAAGCTCACCTCTGAGGAGACATTCAACATCCTGTTGTCATTTCGCTTTAGAAGTGTCCTATTTAGAGCAGAGACATCTGCTTTCATGGTAAATCTTTTGTGAAGTTAGGACTTCCTTTCTCTGTCTTCTCTTCCACAGAGATGCTTTCCTTCTACAGAGATGTCTCCATGTCTTCCAAAAGAACATAACCTTTGGATCACTGCATTCATTTAGCTCTGAAACTTGGTCTTGGCACTGGGTTATTTTGCCACTTATTTTGTTTACTCAAGATTAATGGAACTTGCACTTTCACTCTAATTCTACTGGGGTGGTAATGGAAAACCCATTAAGAGCCTTGATGTGGTCTGTAGTGTATGTTGCTCTCATCTATGACCTTTTTCATATACTCACCAATTTTTTTTCCTTTTGCTTCTTGTGTGTATGTACATGCACTAGCTCAAATATTAAATCAGATCTCAATTGCCACATTAGCAATTTAGGGAAGAAATAATCTAATCTTGGCCATTAATATAGAAAGTGAATCCTTGTATGTTACATAACAGACAAATTTTATACTAGTTAGGCTGTATCTGAAGATCACAGAATCACAGAATTATCAGAGTTGGAAGGGACCTCTAGAGATCATCTAGTCCAACTCCCCTGCTAAAGCAGGATTGCCCAGAGCACATTACTCAGGACTGCATCCAGGCGGGTCTTGAAAATCTCCAGAGAAGGGGACTCCACAACCTCCCTGGGCAGCCTGTGCCAGTGCTCTGTCACCCTCACCATAAAGAAGTTTTTCCGTGTATTTGAACGGAACTTCCTGTGTTCTAACTTGTGCCCATTGCCCCTCGTCCTGTTACTTGGAACCATTGAAAAGAGCCTGGCTCCATCCTCCTTCAACCCACCCTTTAGATACTTGTACGCCATATATGCAATACAAACATGGCACTTGGCTTTTTGCTATTTATCTTTTAACTGTGTCTGTTAAAATGATTCTTCAAATTGAGGCTTTTATGGAATTTAGCAGGAGATGTGCATCTGTGTAAGCCACATACAGACACTTGATTTGTGTATTGAGTAAGTTTACTTATGATTTTATTACCTAAATATACTGTGTCCTCCTTTATGTATACGTATGGGAACAGATCGGTTTGGTCCTGGTGTTGCATGCCACATGTAAATTACTTCGACAGCGGACTGGCTCACTTAAGCAGGACCATTCTTCAGAAATTAAATAACTTAAGTATAGTGATGCTCGGTGTTCCTTTGAATTATATTTTCTCATATCGCAGAATATGGACCAAAGCCGTTCAGATATTGATAGACAGTCTAGAACAATGGTCTTAATTTACTAAAAGGTAACTTTTTCAATCTAATCTTGTTTAAATGAATCATCTTTCATCTCTTCTCCATTGCTACTTGACAATTATACAGCAATCACCTTTATAATGAAAGCCATTTCAGTCCATATGTTAAAAATCACAGCAGGTGGACTCCTTCATTTCAAAGCCATTTAATTCCAGAGTTCAAGAAAGTGAATTGATACCATTAAAAAAAAATTCCCCTCTTCCTTCCTGCTAATGCAACGTCTTTCACCAGTTCATTAAATATTGCATAGCACACTACCTAATTTTTTACAAGATCTCAGTGTACACAGCTCCACTGAAACTTAGCAAGCAGAATTTTGAATTACATATTTTTTAAAAAGTAAAACCATAAGCAGTAAAAAACTACTGCTAGTAGAGTACCTACTGGGATCGCATTATAATTGCTTTCTACTTGGGTCTGGGTTTTCACTCTAAACTTGCACGGAGGTCTTAATGTACATGGGGACTGTGGCATTGTAGACTTACACAGTAGCTTTAGGAACAATCCCTATAACCTAAAGTAAGAATTTACACATTGAAAGAAATGCTCTCCAACCTCAGATCAAACATTGAATGGGCCACGAAGAATGAGAAACAACTTCTTTCTCCTAGAGATAGCGGCCAGGCGTTAGTGGAAGAACACAACTTCAACATTACATGGGGATGCCTGTTACCAGCAAGGGAAGGTAACAGAGCCACCTTCACACTGCTGCGTTCTCCAGCTGGCAGCATGTTAAAAATGCTTATCTCCAAGTGGAATACGGCCTGTAAAAATTGCAGTAGCTGTTATCTAACTGATATTTGCCAGTAATGAACTTTCACAGAAAAAGCAGGTAGGAAAACACCAGTGAATATCCAAGTATAATATTGCCCTCGCTAGAGTGAATTGTTGCTACATTTTAATTTATGACCAATTAAAGTTGATAAACATTCTAATACCTCTGTGATTACTTACAGTCTAACTGTTTCCTGAAAAAAAAAAAAAAAATCACAAGTTTCTTCCCATTTGACTGTGTCTGATAGCCGCTTCATACATGCGTTTGAGAGCAAGTTGAAGGGTTTTTTTAGCTGGGAAGAAACATCTCAGCACAATGCATTTAAAGATTTTTCTCACACTTCCATTGAACAGCAGCTTTTTCCCCCCTTTGCTTTAGTGCACTTGCATAGAGTAACCCTATTCACACTTCAGTTCTTGGGACATTTGCTTCTCTACCCCTTATTTATCTGGCCTAACACCATGCTTTCAGAAAGCTGGCCCTTCATATTCTCATCAAAACCAATTTTGCCATAATAGCTAACTCTTCTTACTAGTAACATTTAACTGGTTTCACCTGACTGGGAAGTCGAATGTGGAACAATGTGGTTAAAAAAAAAAAAAAAAGGGGCATGAGAAGTTCAGCAGTTAATTCATGAAGCTCTTGAATAATTCATTGCAGATAAGCCCTCTAAACTCCCATTTAAGTTGTTAATAATGAGTAGTTCATTCCCAAGACCTCTGTTACTTGCACCCAATATAAAGTACAAGCAGGAAAAGCTCAGTAAGGAGTCATGTTTCATCTGTAAAATAATTTTACCTATTGCAAAATAATTTTTTTCTTATATTCTCTCTTCACACATCTTAGAATGTACTAGCTCTTTAAGAATTGCTGCTGCTTTCACCAGCCCACATGGCTATGTAACTGAAAAAAGGCATTTAACTGAAGGATATTCACAATATTTAATTGGAAAAAGCAGTAGTATATTAAATGCCTTCCCCACGCTCTTGCCGTTTTCCTTCAATAAGCTCTCCTAAAATAGGATCAGCATAAACATTCTACTCTGGGAAACACATAATTTTTTCCTGCGGAGATCAGAACTAAGCACCTAATATATATATATTTTTTTTTTAAGTAAAATTCTTGTTCAGCTGGAGACTTCCTGTGCTAAAGGAATGAGGAGTACAATAAAGCCCTCAAATATGGAGAGCTGGAGGGGTTCAAGGAAATTAGTGGTCCCTCCTCCCTGGTACTGCTTCCAACTCCAAGTATGGAATAAATGGAAAACTATATTTGTACATTTCAGGAGTTCCTGATGGAGGGAAGTGGTCCTTCAACATCCTCAGTGGAGGTGATGGGAAATAGAACTGGGCAGAGGGTTCTAGCAAATAATCACCATTTTCAACAATTTTATTTTTTATTCATTCTGAAATATGCTACAAGATTTTAACTGTACTTTCCAGAATATCAGGGTGATATGTCCAGGGTAATAGTCACAGAAATGCTGGAGAAAGAAATGCTAGTGTTCATCCATATCTCTGCCCTGTAGCCTAGAGCTTATGTTTTGCTAAGCTGTATTAGACTCCTACTTAAAGAACTTGTATTATTGATTTCCCAGGATGGAGTGCCCTAGTAACCAGTACATCTTATCTTTAAAGTTAAATCTCTTGCTCATCTTGTAACTTGATAGTCACCGAATAATGGAGGGTGAACGGGAACTCAGGAGGTCTCTAGTCCAAACTCCTGTTCAAAATAAGGTCAGCTCAGACCTGTTTGGGGCTTTATCCTGTCAGATATTGAAAGTCTCCAAGAACAGAGACTACACAATCAAAATTTTCTATGAATAATTATATTTACTTGGGCAGGGACTGGAACTTGAGTCACTCATCCACAGGTAAGTGCCTTAATTGTTTGGCTAGGAAGTTATCCTAATGCTCTCTGGGTAATACTTACAGGTATTCACCATATAAAGGGAAATAGTTCTGAAAAGAGAGCATAAGTTAGAGCACTCCTTTGCAGGAGAGATGTAAATACAGACCTGGGTTCTAAAGTGAGTAGATAGTCATAAATAACAAGGGAGTGCCAGGTGGAGGGGTGCATCCTCCAGCACTTTTAGGGTATTTTTTAAAACAATCACTGCAGTTTCCTCCGCTCTTAAAAGCACTTGCATGTGTCAGCCTGAATGGAACACTACAGTGCATGAAAACACTTCTCCATTGTGGCCCAGGAAGAAATAAAATTAAAAGATTTCAGCACTGTGCTGCAAAATGAATCTCGGACAAATGTGAATTGTATTTGGCAGGGTGCAAATGAACAACAGTATGCAGAGGAAGTCAAGCTCTGGTATTTTGCGAAGGTAAGTTGCCTTCAGAGGCTCTCTGCCTACTCAAGGGCAGGAATGGAGGCACATAAGTAGTAAAAGTACACAGATGCAGAGAAGATGGATTTATTGCTAGTGAATTCATACTATAAATTGGGATAATGTGTAAATAATTGACTTGCACCCTTCATAAAGAAGGTCGTCCTATTTGGCAAACAGTCAACTATAACCATGAGCCCAGCTACTGGGACCTGGTGTACTGCTGCCACTTGCCTACTGCTTAAATCTGTGCCATCAGGACTATCCAAAACTCACGTGCTTGCATAGGACATTACTCTTGTTCATTGAAATGTGCTATACGATTAACTGAGGGTTTACAGTGTAAATGCAGCATGCTTACCAAGGAAAAAAAGAAGGTTATGTATATGAACTTTGTCACGCCATTCTTCAGCTTTGTTATCAGAGGTGGTTGGTTTGATTTGATTTCTGCTTTAAGTGGGTTTCTGTGAGAAGCAAATATTGTTTCCAGAATCATTTAACCTCCTGCAGGGCTATATTTCATAATCTCTTGCCCCTCACACATCCCTATGACATTTAAAAAGCTAAGGATTTCTCTTTAATAGTTAATAGCATTACAGTTTGGATTTTCTAATGATAAAATTATACTATTTGCTGTCAAACACCTTTGTGAGAAATCATTGCTCTCAGTTCACAACTGAAGGCTGTTGTGATCATTTGTGTTTGCATATGCCAACCACTATTCTTCACGTTCTCAAATATTTTTCTCAAAGTAAGCAAGATATAGGAATAGTTGAACCCAATCAGATGAAATTAATCTAGTTTAATATTACCCTTCTCTGATGTTGGAGAGAGTAAGGATGAGTTGAATCCTGCTTGCCAGTGGTTTACTGGTTTGGTCTGGTACAGATGATGAATTGTTCAGTCAGACTGAGTTTAGAGCCCAAAACTGTGATTTGTTTCTGACACAGATTGGCTCTAACAGGGTTTGTTGCTCTAGACAAGCCAACAGATGCTTTCTTCTCACCTGCTATAGGTGCCCATGCAATTTTGGAACACTTTACATGTAGTGGCCTATTTGGCCCATACAGTTGTTGTGCCTGAGGTGGCATTGGGTTGAAATATTAGCGCTGTTATGCAGCCGTTGGGTACGGGTCTAGCTGGTTCTGTAGGAAAGCTGAGAGCCAGAGTACCTGTGCGTGTGAAGGCTCAGCCTGCTATCAAATGACACCTGTGTAATTGCTTTGAATCGTCTTACCTGTAGTGTTCTGTGCTGAACTCGAGGGGGTAGTTCTGGGAGAAGACACTGTGCCTTGGCTAGGATGAGTGTCCTCCAGCAGATGCCTTTCCCTGCCCAAGGGAACGTCGCTTCTCTCATTTTTCAGCAGTGACGCAGAAGTTCCCCTAATGAGGAAGGGAGTCTGCTGTGTTTTACAAAGGTTATGGGGTAAAGGTTGTGTTCCCTACTCAGGGCCATGTATGCATCACTTATGGGCAGATATGATTCTATACATCTGCACTGTAGAGAACAGAGGCAGAGGTAAGGGAAGTTTTAAGGGAATTAACTAGACTCTACCAGACTACTTGGCTTTATTAAATACTTGGCTAGTGTCACCAGTACATTAAAGGTGACTTAATGTATTGTCTTTCCTTCTATATTTTACCCTTGTATGGTAGCCATTACAAATCATCACAAGACAATTTATGGCCACCTACAAGAAAACAAGTTCAACTGGAGTTTGCAATAAAATAGTATGGGCAGCGGCAAATGACAGATGAAGCAGAATGAATGGCTTGGTTATTCATAAGCTAAATGACCCCTGAAAGACAGTAGTTAAAGTTAAGTTAAGATATTCTAAAATAATGCGAGGCTTCAGGCAATGTAACTTATCATGAGAGGCAGGCAGAATGCGCTGGTTTATGTGCTGCTTGGGTGTGTTTTGGCATGGGATTGGGAGGCATCGTCCTGCAGAGACCTGTTCTCTGCTCTTTGAGGACAGAGTATTTTGTGATCTCATCTCAGAGGAGAAAATAAGTGAAGGATTTCTCCTCTCTACTGTCCAGCAGCTCACCTGTGCCATAAGTTAACTGTGGAGGAAGGAGGACCGAGTACCACTCGTATTTTGTTTGGTCCCTGCCTGTTTTTCTTATGTGTCTCCTTGGACCTCCCTGGTGCACCAGCTGCCCATTGTGCTCCAAATTAGCTCATCCACCTGAGAGCTTTGTGGAGAGCTGTTTGAAAGAAACAGCACTGTGCAGCCAAGCTGGGGCTAGTCCTTGTCAACCCTTTAATCCTTGAGCTGGATGCTTCACTGTTTTCAGAGCAGCCGAAAATACAGAAAAGAACACTCATTTAATGCTTCCTGAGAAATACTATGCTAATTATTGGAAATAGCTTCACTTGCAACAGCAGAAAACTGATATTTTAGTGTAACTTCAATGAAATGAGCAAGATGTGGCTAGTTCTTCTCTAGGTGGCTCGTGCATTTCCATCCTGATGTTCAGTCTTCAATATAAGTGTTTAATTGTGCACTGTGTTGCCTTCGTATTTGTTCTTTGTTTGGAAGAGCCGTCTGCGTTTCACTCACCAGGTTTAAAGCAGTACTATTTTTGTACGGTGTTTTGTAAAGTGCTGTACAAATGCCATGGAGAAAGATGTCCCAGTTTTAAGGAGCCTTTATAACTTTAAAGAGAACTACCTAATAATTTTTATGCTAAGTCATTGTTGTAAGCTTCCTTTATCAACAAGTCTCAAAAATAAATGCTATGTGCGCATACATCAAACTGAAGCTACTTTGTTTCCCCATGATCTTTGTCCTCACGTTTTTGGTTTACATAGGTCTCTGGCTGTTAAGGCTTAACAGAAAGGCTGAAAATTGTGAATCAAACGTAATCAGTTCAGATAGTTAATGGAGGTTGCTAAGAGAGTGTCTCCCAAGGAATGTGAACTTCTTATTCGCCTTTGGAAACTGCAGCTAAAACTGACAAAATGGCCAAAAATAAACATTAATTGTTCTAGGATTCATCTGCATGGAAAGTATTTCAGCTTTAAGCTTATGAGCGAATTCCAAAATAAATAATTGCATTCTTTTTATGTGGACACACTCTTTCAATAAAAAAACTGGTATGAAGCAGGGAATGGGGGTCAATGGGCTCACCTTATTTTTCACTTAAAGGTAATATGGGCATCTATATCAGAATACACATATTCAAAATTTAATCTGCTATTAAGGCAAAGTGGTCTGTAGGTCTCTATACCTGTAGCACTATTTAAAACTCTAGACAAAAACAAAGACATAAGGAAGGTGGAAATTTACACTCATTTTGCTATCCCACCTTGTTGGCATCTGTAAGAATTCTTTCTTTTTCTTCAGCAAGAAAGAGGCAAGGAAAGCAGTTTACGGGTATATCCAGGTCTCTTCTAAGAGGAAATCAAAGGACATATTTGAGCATGTTTTTAACATCTGATTGCATACTTACTAGCAGCATCCTACTCTCTCAAATCACTGAGATGGGCCTGGTTTTGTAAGTAAGAATATCTGAGGAATCTTCCTCTTCCCCACTAAACTCTTGGCAAAATGGCTCTACCTCATAAATAACGAATAGTCATTTGTCCAGCCTTCCTGAAAGCATTTTTTCCTGCATAAGTACTTTAGTAGTGTTTGTGAAAATGAGAAAATACAGCACAACTTGGGAATCAGTCTTTCATCTACACTTTCAAATAGAGAGTGAGATTGTGGTCTCAGTTATGCTGGTGTAAGTCAAGCGTAGGTAATGAAGTTTGCTTTCCTATGTATTAGTGTGAAGCTGGGATTTTTATTCTTCCTGCTCCATCAATACTGACATTTATAGGGAAATGGATTTCCTTTCTTCAGAAAGAACTTGCATTGATGTTAGGTATGTTTTCACCTTCCTACTCTTTTTCTACCTTATGTTGCACGTAAAATCAGTGTATTTTTTTATTTAAAGCAGTGGTGAAAAACAAGATGGTATAAAAAAGAAATCCTGCATAACTATTCATGAAACATCTCTGGGGTCTTGTAACTGAAAGAGGAAATCTTACTTTTCCAGTGAAATTACCTTAGCTGAAACTATGTTGATCATTGTTCTGTAAAATGACTTCAGAATTTATAAACGAGACCACTCAAGTAAAGAAGAAATACTCAGTCTTCACTGTTTGTCTCTGTTCATAAACATTTTAACTGTACTAACACATCCCATAAAATGCAATATTCATTGAAGTCAATACAGTTATGTGTGGATAAAATTTAAATACTGCTGTTGTCATTTTAATTGAAATTCATTGGCAAGAAGCTGAGTTTAATCGTAGTCGAATCGAAAAAGAAAATGTATTCTCTGTACTCGTAAATCACCCAAACTTCAGTTTATTCAAAACACTGAATTAGGCACTCAGCTAGGGCACTGGAGAAGAAGAAATTACATTGCTTTCATTAATAGCTTTTTTGAGTATGCAAATTAATAGTCAATTGTAAATGGCTTTGCAAAAAGCAGATTGGTTTAGACATTAAAAAAAAAAAAAGAAAAAACATGATTTAGGTAGTGAACAAGTCTATCTCCACTCCTGCCTCTCAAGCTTTCATATAAAACAAATTATTCTGACACCTAGTGAAGAAAATTTCAAATTGCCCAATCTAAAACTAGAAATGTAAATACTCTTTGGTCTCAAATGATTACTTATTGAAACTAATGGGTGTTACTAGCCCGTATCAATGTGGGAAAGAATTTCCTGGCATTGGTTATTGACATTTCAGTGCTGCCTGTTAGCAGAATGAACAAAAAGTCTTCAGCTTTAATTAAATTGTTAAACTCTTTTATGCTAGGGTTCAATCCAACAGTACTAGTTAGTCTGCATACTAGTGGAAAAACTCTTACAGAAATTTCACTGAGCTTTGGGTGTTAGCCTTATTGCTTGAGGCTATGCTTCAATCCTTTTCGTTGGTGTGCCTCATCATGTACGTAAATGCACATCCTGTAGAAAGTCTTGGTTCAGCTCAGCTGTTCAACTCACACCTAAATTCATCTGTGCACTTTAGGGCCTTTGCTGTAACATTTTTATCTTCGTTTAGTGAACTATCTCAATGAACGGTTTAGCCTGCAAAGAGGGAGAGGCTCCTTGGCTTGGCTGGTAGCTGGAGGCTCCCTGCTCTGTGCTGGGCCAGCGTGGGTGGCAGAAGAAAGTGTTGGAGCAGGCTGACTCGGTTCAGATTTTCTAGAGAGCGAAGAGATCATCTCTGTTCTCAGAGATTACATTCAGGCACACAAGAGACTGCATACTGCGGCCTGTTTCAGACTTCTGTATCTTAAGGTGGTAAAAATATCCAGAAACAATCAAATAGTGGAAAACTCATTAAGGCAGGGCTATGTATATAGTATATAAAAAAGCAGATAACCATGCTCCTTCCAAACTGTTAAATCCCACATTCTGCAGGATACTCCCTGTGTACCTCATGCAGTCCATGGAGATGGGGACCAGAATTCTTTACTTTGTTGCTTTCTCAAAGGCCACAAAATATGTCGGAGGACAAAACTGTAGTTAAACTGGCTTTTATAGAAGTGTATTCTATAGTAGTAGAAGCTATATTGGTTTAACCGACATAGGCTTGCGTTATTTGAGGAGAGGGTTTGCAAAATAATAAAGCTAATGAATCGCATGGATCCTATAGTTCAGCTGTGTGCTGTTCCTGAGGACAATACAGCAATCCAACACTTTCACAATTTCTTCGTTACTACCCGTATTTCATGCTTGCAGCACCTCAGCTTAAAAGGCCTGTGAAATTCCTAAAAGCGCTTCTTGTTAGGGTCTTGGCCAGACTCTTCATTAATTTCAGAGCAGTCCTTTCCAGAAATCGGTAAGAGGTGATATGACAGCCCATTTCAAAAGAGCTCTCTTATTAGTTGCAGCCCCCCACTTAGTGGCTACAGAGTGCCACCTGTTTACCAATAATTGGAGTAGACATTTACTGCATTTATTTCTTATGTAACTCTCCCTGAAATTTGCACCACGTTTCCAGAGTGATTGCATCCCCTGCCTTTCTGGTGTACACGAGAGCTAACGGCAGCACCCATAACTTCCCCGGTGGTTCCACACAAACCTTGCAAGGACAAGGCAACCGGGTTTTGGACCAGGCTTGTGTTCACCTGGAAGCTGCGTACAACTGAGGTTTCTGTAACCTTGTCTGCCCTTACCTGTGCTGTGAGAGGATGCGCGATTTGGTGCATGGTCTGGCTGCGTTTCACCATGCCGAGCTAGGAGGCGGCTTGAGCTGAAAATGAAACTTCATGGTGAGGACTTGTGGTAAACTCTTTCAGACCCTTCTACGCAGGTACTGGGCAGAGGGTGAGAATGTTCCTCCACAGGGATAAACACAACATTCACAGAGAGAGCAAAGCCCTTGCCTGTTACCACCCCTTATCCCCTCTGCCCGAGCTTTGGGAAGGCTCAGAGGAATCTCATTCCTCGACCAACCCCTCCTCCGCTGTGTCCTGCAGGATGCCTGGCAATAGGATCTGAGGAGGTGTCCGCAGGTCCAGGCAAAGCCAGCCCCCGCTGGAGCAGCTTGCTCCTGCAGCCTGCGGAGGAGAAGGAAATCATCATAAGAATGGAGCCAATCTCGTTTTTTTCAAACTGCATGTCTTAATTGAGATACATAGACTTTCCCTAGAAACTGCTATTAACAGTAAATATTTGGATTCCCATGTAATCGAGCAATATTTCATCCTTGTCTGCTAGGAAAAGCATAAGACCCCCACAGTAGTTTCTGTTTGGTATTTGTTGTCCTAGCTGGGAAAGCCTCCTTTAACAGCCCAGGTTGTGCAGGCTGGAGAGGTCCTTTAGATTTTCCCGAATATCTGTTTCAGCCTATTAACGTCTACAAAAAGTTTCTGCTTGTAAAACAAATGTCAAGTCCCAGTCAGGTCCCGTGCTGTCCTGAACACCCAGTGACTAGGCCAGCAAAAGAGCATTTCCTGACGTTGAGCCAACATAAGCTTTAATTCTAAATTTAATTCTTTCTAAAAACGCTGGAGAAAATGGCAAAATCAGTGCCACGGTTCCTCGAGGGTGTCCGGTCCTGCAGCCTGCCCTGCCGCGCAGCCCCGCACGTGTCCCTGCGGCGCTCTCTGAGCAAGCTCCACTCTGCCCAGAGGGGAACAGCGCTCTGGTCCACCACACATAAACACCTAACGGATACTTGAGACCAGGACAACAAAGATAAACTTAAAGCCTGCGTGCAGGAACACGCTCTCTCTCTTTTCCAAACAAGATCAAAGTGACCTGAAGTCAGGGTTTCTTGTCTCTCGGACAGCGAAGCCTGTAAAAATACTTGGGTATTTTTGGGCAGTACTTGAACAAATATATTCCAGTCCTGTACCGATGCCAGGGTACTACAGCAAGATAAATGTAAATCTTTCATATCAATTTGGCGTTGTACTGCGCTGAACAATAGTGCTGAAAATGCTTTGTTTGTCATCGTTTGATTAATGTACCCATTTCTTATACAGTAGATACTACAGGTATCTACTACTACAGGTACAGTTTGTACCACTTTAAAGCAAGGTTATAGATGCAAGACAACTTAGAGACAATTCTCTGTATTGCTACTCAAACAAGGTGATGTATTTAATCAATATTATCAGAGAGCTGATAAGAGGAGCAATCCCTTGATTAAATATTTACCTTTTGGGCCATGGTGTTATCTCTATTGTAAAAAACATCCTAAAGCAAAATGTGATGAAAGAGCTCAGAAAGCACTCTCAAAATCCAGGAACTAGTAACTATAATCTCAGATTAAACAGTAAAAAATATACACATAGCATTATAAGAAGCTTTTTGTAATGGAGTGCATTTTAAAAATGAATTACTCCTAAGATACAGGATGAATTCAAAGGATATGTTGAAAGTGGGCTTGTTCTATTTTATACTTATGTTTCCAAAACAAATAGTTAAACAACTGTTTTGCACTGCGATGTTTTCAAGATCACACCTCATCTCAATTCTTCAGTGCCTTTTTTTTTTTTTCCCCAGATCTTAACAGTGGCTTATGTTCCCTGCTTAGAACCACTGGTCATGCTGACTCCAAATGACACTGCACAGACTTCAGTGAGATTATACTGCCAGCAGACAGAATTTTCACACAGGATGGCTTTATAACAAACAATTGACCCTGTGATTTTAAAGCCTTGAACTTTAAACCTTTCTATAAAGTGTCTGCCCACTTAATGCAAAATTCTTCTCCAGATTTATTAGGATGCAAAGCCATGTACATAATCACCATTTTAATAGTGCTGTTATACATACATGAATATGGAAACAGGGTTCAGGATGCTCCTTTGTGTGAATTTTGTAGGACAACTTTCCATATAACAGATACATCTGAATCGTCACACATCCTTTCCAGAGTTAGAACTCCAGATATAAAAGAAAAGCTTGAAGTGACTTTAAAAGGGGACCAGTTAAAACACGTAGGCTTCAGGTCAAAATCCATGAATATGCCTAATGTCGCTCAAAACTCAGCTGGAGTTTGAGAAGTTTGTGAAACTGATGGGCAGATAGCTCTGTTGAAAATTCAGAGTACTGCAATTTCTTTGCGGGCACTGCACCACTAAGTGTAGCCAAATTATTGTCTTCCAAGTAATGTAAATAGTGCTAGAAGAAGAGTTAATTTTCTTCCTCTGTGTGTGGGGAAAACTGGACATTTAGAAACAATAGATGCTACAATCTTGTTAACATATTTTCCAAAACAAAAGGATGATAGTTGCTATTTCAGTGAAAACAAGATAGGTCAATATAAATTAATTCACGTCCAAAATCCAAATTCAGCTTCTTAAAGGCCAAAGCATCTTACACAAACATAAACATGTGATAGCTGCCTTACCTTCTTTCAAAATTTGTTTGTGATCCAAATTCTGTTGTAAGGGATAGGTAAAAGCCTGGTGAAACAAGTTTGAGGTGCACGAGCTTACATCTGATTCTATTTGATCTCCCCACATAGAAATCCTAGTAAGTCTCTTCTTGCTAAGAATTATTTTCTTAATGAAATTGTATCCAGTCCCAATTGGATGTGCTGAGAAACACTGCAAAAGGACATTTAGGAAGCTATGCGCTCCTTGTTGTCAATATTTGTTGTACGCTAGGCTGACCTTTTGGATGATAATCTTTGTATTTGCGGAGTGAAAAGAGATTGATTTTGTTGCTTTATTCTAATTACACTACAGTGTAGCAGTACCACACGCTTTCGAACAGTATTCAGGAACTGAAATGTCAATAACACAAACAACTTTCCATCTGCTCCCAATTTAATCTGAATGAGTTTGTGATTTTACAGAAGGAGGTTATTTCTGCCACTGGCAGGCGAAAGGTGGTAATCAGTTAATCAAAATGCATTGATTGCTCTAATTATTGCATCTTGAATAGGATTTTTATGAATCTTAGTCACCCACAATTTAGGTTTGGCATGTTTTGCTTTCGATCCAAGGCAAATCTATAGTATTGAAAAACTTTGACTTCATCGAGAATAACTTCTTTATTGAGATTTAGGGCCAGACCCACCAGTGAGTGCTGACAATGTTATACCAGCCCAGTTATATAAATTGGCTGGAAACAAACCAGTAAAATCAGTTTGATGAGCAACTTTGTACAGTTCCAAAGGTAGTGAGTGTACCAGACCGCTGGTCTCAGGCTGTATTCCTCACAGAATATCAGATATAAGACAAACCCCTCTTTTCTATATGGACTCCAAGCTTTATCTGCAGCTTTTGATTTCTCAAGAGAACAAATCATCATTTTGTTACTGTTAGGTAGTACTGCGGCAATAATTCAGCTAGGGGAGAGTGAGCAGAAATCCATTTGTGGATGGATGGACCCATCCTGAGCTACAGAGTTTAAAACCTGCACTTGTTCATTATGTTTTCATATGTGAGAGAAAAATAAGACTGCTTCATTTCTACATGTCCAAGTTAGATGCAAACTTAGGGTGTTAATAGTCAAAAAAAACCAACAACAAACAAACACCCCCGCACCAAAAATAAAAAAAAAAAAAACACACAGAAAAAAATACCCAACCCCAAAAAAACTTCAAATTCCAAGACTACTACTCACAGTGCTGAAGAAATGCAATGTAGAGATTTCTTCCAAGAAGGCTAAGTACAAAATCAGTCAGGCTTTGCCTCAGTGCAAATGTAAGCCCATGAGAAATTGATTTCAGGTTTAAGGTCTTAGAAATATTGAACCTACTGAATAAACAAATGAGTACTTGAAAAAAATAATTAGTAAATGGTCATGTATCACTGCTGTGAATTGAAACCTAAGGTTAGTGATTAAATAGCTGAATACCAATCACTTTCCAGCTATTGGTATTAAAGAAACACCATTTTATAGGAAAAGAGCACATTTGCATAGTGGTTTAATTATGTATATGAACGTATTTGCTTAGGGGTGTGCAAAAGACCAGTGGCCTTTGGATGAAACCTTTAGTGATGCTGGTACTGGAACGTGAATCTACCATAGTCTAACAAATATAAACCAGGTCTGTCGTGCCCCACCTGAAATATTTCTGAAGGCTCCTAAAAACAGATCAAAATGAGTACTGAAACAATTAGCAGAAATAGAGTAAGCTATGATATGATGTTCAAATGTTGAAGCAGACCAAATGCAAATGTGGAATAAATGATGAACTTGCAAAGCCTCATTTGTGTGAGGGTTAATGATGAGACAAGAGTGAAGCTAATATTACCACAGGAGTTCTAGCTACTGAGGGTAAACCTGTCAGGCATTTGCCCACAGAAAGCCGGGATAAATAACAGAGAGAACTCAAGGTAGTAAAGCAGCTGGAGAATTGCTCTACCAGTGCTTTCCTCCATGGTGTGGTGAATACGCCCATCCTGTGAAAAGGAAGAAAACCCGCTTTGAAAAAGCATACCTTGAGATTGCCCTGAAATCAGCCAGACTTCTGAGTTTTTAAGCCTACAACAAGAACTTCTACAAAGGACTGGAGTGATTTCCTTACGTTGACAACTTATGCTATCTGGCTCTAGTCTTAGTGCTTAGTACATCCTACTTTGCATGAATTCACGATGATTAAGGACAAGCCGGTTAAAAATGGATAGAGGGCAGAGGACTGGCTTTATTATGCATTGCACCATAAAGTTATCCTGGGAGGTAACATACCAACAGAACCCTCTTTTTCAAGTGATGGAGAGTACCAAGTACAAGTTTCCTTGTGGCTTCATTAGAAAGCCTTGGATAAAATCCACGTGCCTTTAATAAATTTCGAAAACTTGAGAGTTAAAACTACAAGTGGACCGTAAGTCTGGACCGTGTGTCCTTTGATCTGTCACAATTATGTGAGACCTGCCAGACAGGTGAATACTTGAACCTGTGAAAGAGGATGGAGGATCAGTGAAATGGAAATTAGCTATTTATTAAGAGTCAAAAAAGTAAATACTTGATAGGCTTTGGCATTTCAAACAAGCTTTGTGGTGTCTGCTGGATTCAAGGAAGAGTAAAATTACCTTTAAAATTTTAGACTTCTGCATGAAAATTTATAGAAAAAACATTCTGGAGTGGCAAAGTGACTATTTCAGACACTTGCAATAACAGCAACAATAATTCAAGGAGCTACAAATTAAATTCAATCTGAGGGCAGAGATCTAGGCATGATAAGCTGAAGATTTGGAAGTGAATTTTATTAAGAGTTCTTGAAACATCCAGTGGTGTAACCTTGAGGTAGTTGATGAAAATAATTTTAATTGTCTAACAGCTCAGTTGATTTGAGCTTCTTCCTGAAACTGGGCTTCTGATCTCAGAAAGGAACACATCACCTTGTTTTTTCTAGTTTAGCAAGAATGCTTTCAGGCGTGGACAGTCGAGAGCTGCAGAAGTCTCCCACATTGATCCCATGTGGTTTTATGGTACCAAAAATTCTATAGTCAAAAGAAAAGGTTATTTTTCAGCTGCTTCTCCCCAAGAGATTATGTATATCCTTGTAGCTACAACTGATTACTCAGAGAGCTACCTCAAAAACCAACAATAAAGCAGTAAGTTTTGTCTGTTCTGCACCCAAATGGAAACACAACTCTCTCCAGATTTTATGTTCTTGAGCTAGGAGGGCTGGTCTTCTCCTACTCTTGGTTTCAGCACAGGTTCTACCTTGGACAACGGAAAACCCTTAGTGAAAGACTTTTGAAATTTAGATTTGAATCAGTGTTTCCCAGAAACGCTTCTTCCTTCGTGCCTATCTTTACATTAATAAAGCTGGTAGTAGGTTATTGATATGGGTAGAGCAGTACTGGATAGAAAACAAAAGGCTGGTATTTGAAGTTGTGCATTAAAACCCATCCTCAGGCCTTTTCTGTATAAAAGCAGTGTTGTCACAAGATTTACTGTTCACAAATCCATGTTGCTATTTATTGCATACTTGGCTAATTAAAAGGAACAAGCTATATTCCTTGCTGCCTGCAAAGGTAAATCTTTCCATCTGCCTGATCCTACAAGCTTGCGCTAGCTCAAATATTGTCTGACAAACTCATGTTTGTAAAAAAAGCCCCCTCTCTCCAAACCTGCAGGAAGCCAGGATTATTTTAGGGCAAGCAGTGGAATCAGCAAAGGCTCTTTATTAGGCCTTTACTGAAGCTGTGGCACTGGGGGGGACCAAGCATCTTTCAACATCAACTCTCAAGGTGACAACCCTCAAGCAACTGTCGACTGCCCTGTCTTTCATTCCTCCTTTTATTAAATGGTGAGCTTTTGAGTAAGCAATCAAATACATTTTCATTCCCATGCCTATAACTTTTGAATGGTAGAGAGATTTTTGAAGAGCTGCAGTTCATCGATACTTATCGCCAACAGTTTGTACAATCCTACAGCTTAAGCCAGATCAAATTAGCGGTGGTAGTTTTGGGAAAAAAAAATAATATAAAAAGGTTGGTTGCTGATGCTTCACTGGCAGAGGCATTCACCCAACCTCCTTTATCACTTCATCAGTTTTGTCAGGAATATGCTATTGCCTACGGGACACGATAGAATTTAACATTTAGCTGCTGCTAGGAAAGAATCACGGTGACCAGATTTTCTTCTACCATATATATGAAACATAATATCACCGGCACTGGACAGCTGCACATTAACAGGCTCGCATTACAGCAAGGAAGATTCAGTTTAATAGTCAAAAAAGTGATATGTTGAAACACAAGATAGGGAGGTTTTGGTGACTCTGTTACTATGAGCCTTTGAAAGCAGCTTAAGAAATTTCTGTCAGAAATGACAGAAGAGTTGATCTTGCCCTGGGGAGAGACAGGTATATTAAAGGACCCTTCACCAAATGTCCCTCCCAGCCCTGAAGGTCTATGCTTCTCGGCTAAAGCAAAGTAGAAGTGATGTACGCTGGCCTTACCTATTGACCGTGGTGCCACGGAGACTCACTGCTGAGTAAATACACCTTGACTTCAGTGACAAACTGTAGTAGTAGATGTCCACATCTAACAGGACATACAAAATCAACCTCTGTTGTTTTTACTATGCAGAATCAAGTCAAAACTACGTTGTGTTTTTTTTTTTTTTTTTTTCTTCTGGTGACCCAGAGCCAGCAGTGTAACCCTGCTTCCTTCTGCTCCTGCTCCAGAAGCAGGTGGTGGAGCCCGCCCCTCTCTTAACCTGGTGTTGGACACCAGCCAGTGTCTCTCCCTCACCCCCCCTCTAGAGCAGCGTAACTCAGCCTAAATTCTCCTCTCTTTTTGTGTGTGATCTGCGGTAAAAATGAAGGGAGAGTTTTGCTCAGTAATTTTGTATTAGAAGGAAACTAATGTTTTCTGTTAGCTGCAGATACAGTTTTGATTTTTTTTTTATGTTGCTTTTTAGAGCCAGAACTCTCAAACATCTGTTCTTTTACTTTTGGAATTTATTAGCAAGCTATAAAAGTAAAGGAGGGGGAAGTCATCTCTAATACCTTTGGTGAGTGATGCACAGCTTAGCACAGGTTTTGAATTGAAATGTTAACGAGTTCTGGCCCTGACTTAGAGTGGTCTCAGAGATAGCGCGTATTTACCAGTTATCTATTACAGAGGTATTAAATGTAATGTTTGTAAAAGGATTCTTGAAAGGTGAATACAGAGCTGTGAAGTTGTCCTGTTTATGTGATGTCTGTAGGCTGATTTTGAAATAAGTGCCAATAAGGCACAAGGCGAATTGGTCCTCAAACTAGTTTTCCTGACAAAATTGGACAGAAGTAGGAGGAAAAAGCATCTTCTGCACCTTCCTTTGGCTACAGCTGTGCATATGGTTCCCATATTTTCCCAGTGCTTTTAAATCATTGTTATGATAGGGTCTATAAAGCTCCTCTCTGATATCTCTGTTGCTTAACAAGTTGACCTTGAAGCAAAGCATGATTATTGTCCTTGTTGCCTTCTCTTTAAATCTTTGCATCAGCCTCGTGGCTTTTTCATTTCTACCTTCCATTTATTAAGCTTTAAAGCTAATATACCGGGCTGAATTTACCAGCATACTCTTGTTGTTTTGTGCAGCCTCGGTGATGCAGGAGAGCTGTAAACTTACACCAGCCAGGCTAAGGCAGTTTTATAGCCTCTGAGTATTGCCAGAGAAAGGCAAAGCAGCTGGAGCGCATCAATGAATACATCCCATCATTTTACGTTCTCAACTGTTGATAGTCCTCCAAAGTGCACTGACAAATATTGGTTCAAATAATTTATAATTAGTTGATCTCCCTTCACCTATAAGCCTGCACTAGAGAATTCTGTCTTTCCTGAACAAAAGTTCTGTTCTGAAGGCCTAAAATTGCACTTGGGTTTTAATAAAACTGACCTGAGAGGATTTGTGTGGGGAGACGGCAACTACAGCAATTAATTATTTGGAAAGAGCAGTTCCTCCCTCCTGCATTTCCTCATCTAGCTGGTTCACAGTTCATTGTCTTTTTAACTTTTTTTTTTTTTTTTTTTTTTAAGTACTAACCATAAGTCGTTGTTATCTTCCTCCCCCTGCCCGCAAAACTAAATGAGAGCGCTCCTGGTTCAGCCTGTTTCTTTGCAGAAGCGTAATCGAGCGCCATACAACCAGCACTGCACTTAATGGTAGTTTCAGCAGAATAGTCAGGCATTCAAAGGGCTTGCTGAGAGGATTTGTTTCAAAGGAGAGCTGAACTCTCCTTCTATTCCCTCCAGATGCAGTTTCCAGCGCTCATTGTGTGACACCTCATTGGGATGCTCAGGCTTCAGCTGGTTAGCTTATCTAAGATAGCATGGCTTGTGTACGGATAAAGAGGAGCTACATCTCTGGGATGGTAAGCTCAATATCACAAGCACTAACTGACTCAAAAGGCGAGCTTGATCCTCAGTTCCCACCGTACCGATGGGTTTGGGAAGCGTCCTGCACCCCCTGATTCCTTGAGAGGTATTACTGGGACTTGTTCCTTGCTTCCCTGCAAGCGAGAGAGTCTGTAGCCTGGATGAGAACATGCCCAAACTTCCTTAGGAAAAAAAGTGGCCTTAAACTAATCTGTGAGCTTTGTTTAAGAGAGCTGTCTCCTAAATAGTTCACCGTGATGAAATCGGTGACTTCTGCAGCTTCTCTTTCCCCATTTCAATAGAGTTGCTGTAGCGATGATTTTTTTAATAACGTTCTATATGAGCTAGCCTCTCTTAAGCCCCATTTTCTTTACCTTTCACCTGCAGCACTTAATCTTTTGTAAATTACATTGGCTTTTAACAAAACATATTTTTTCCAACACAGTCTTTGAAATGTCCCTTTTATAGTTGGTATTAGAAATTAAATTACCTGGAAAGCAATATTTCCTCTACTTCAGAGGCAAACTGTGAGTTATGCTTACAAGCAGTAAAATATAAATGTATCTTAAAGAAAGTGAAACACCTAGCACTAACTTATCACTTCAGATAAAGACAAAAAGCTAGCTGTTAGGGAGCTGAACATTTTAGAATTTCAGACCTCTTCAAATGTTGCTATCTGATGTCCTTTGCCAAGTCAAGTGTTGAGTTAATATCTAAGAAGGAACAACAAATCATTACTATTCTGCTAGACAAAGACTGCAGAAAGCTAAGGATTATTGAATTTTTTTTGCTTGAGAAAAGGGTATTATAATCCAAGCTTTAAATTGGAAAGCAGACGGTAGATTTCTTTCTTTATAAACAAGCAAATGTCAGCCAAAATATTAAAGAATATTTCAGGGTTCTAGAGGTTTATTACAATAAGCTTAAAATTCCCAAATCTGTCAAGGTACTCATAATTGCAGAGACTTAGTTAAAGAAATCCAAAGTTTTACTGTGAGAAAAAGGTGATTTCTTTGTCAGAGATGTTTGATTCAGAGAGTTTAGAAAATCCAAGATGTTCAGAGTTCTGTACCTTTTACACATATTATGACTATGGAAATTTAATGCATCTCCTTTACGCAAACAAAAATCAAGAAGAAATTTACAGTTTTATCAATGTCTTAAAAATGTAAACAGACACTTTCTGGTTGTGCAGAAATATGCAAATAGATGAGACTAAGAGTTTATCAAAGATGATCTTGAATTCTGGTAGGATTTAGCTGTGCTTGTGAAGTTCGGTTTTCATATACAAGGTTTCATGTTTGATACACTACTGCAGTTAATATTCAGGTTTCCGAAATGCACTGGAACTCGCAGTAGGTTGTGTTTTGTTACTACACTGCAGAAAGGAAACATCTCATCTCATTGTTACATTTAAACTGAATTTCTACAAAACCTCAACAAATCAATCCACTCCATCTTACACATCTGCCTGAGAGAACAGGCAAGAGTATACCATTTCCCCCCTAGTTGATAGTCAATAGTCCTGCTGCTGTAATGTTGATAGGCTCAAAGGCTGCTAATGATTTCTGTCTCTGATCCTTTTTACCCTGTGAAAGAACTGGAGGGAGCTGCTTGACTTCACAGATGTGAATCCTCAAGCGAGTTCCATTTTTTTGCTGATTTCTAGTACTCATAGTTGCAAGCTATCTGAATGTGGGAGACTTGAAGGACAGTTCCTTGGATTTAAGCTTCCCTGTACAACTACCCAAAGTCAGCCCACAAACCCTGGGGGGGGGGGGGGGGGGGGGGAATCTATGCTGATCATGACGTTAAAAGGTGTTATAAACAAGTTCAGAAGTGCAGAACCCATTTAGAGTAATGATGGTGTCATGCATGCCTAAGTTCCTCAGTGACAAGCTACAGGTGGAAGAGCAGTCCCATCCTTCGGGTAGCTGTTGTGGCTCCCAAATTAAGAGGAGGGCTCCTTCAGGTTAAGATAATGGTAAGTCTAGTGGTTAACGCCAGGGACAGAGAGGAGTCAGACACCAGCCACCACCTTGTCCTGCAGACAGGTCTCCCAGGTGAAAGTTCTCCAGCAGCAGTGCTTGAGCCAAAAGCTGATTTCACTACAGCTCCTGACTCTAGCTGGGGCTGTCAGGTGACCTCGTCAAGCAATTGCTGAGCAAAGGTACACAGATAGCTTAGTAATAACTGGGGTAGATGGATCCCCCTTCACCTACTGTTTTCAACCCAAATGAGTGTGTCTGAGCAACTGAGGCACCTAGGCTTGACCACGTGCACCAAGAAGTACACAATTATCCCATTGAAAAGGATGGGTTTCCCTCCTCCACCTATCCAAATGAGGTCCTGGAAATCTTACGCCGTCCCAGAGGATCCCATTTTGGACTGACCAGCTCTGGTGATAATTGCCAGTCGTGTTTGTGACTACTGACAAGCCTGTAAAGCAGCTGTATTAAAAATGAATAGGCCCTTGCTAGTTCTATAGCTGAAATCAGTGCTGACGGCAACGCTGGAAGCTGCAGCAAGACCCACTGCTGCGCTTGTTACTCTCCAAGCCCTACTGATACCGCTTTCCACTGTGAGTGCAACCTGCATGCTTTGTAAAAGTCTGTTTTCATTGGGCTCAGTTGTAATAACCGAGAAAAATGAGATGATAAAAATCAACCCGAAACTCTTTTTTTCCTTTTTCTCCCCTCTGGGCAAAATGGGTTCCTCCTTCAGGGTTGCTCAGCCTGAAATTAAGCTTACAACTCTGCTTCCATGCAACCATTCCCACCACCTTCATATACACGTGTAATATCGGGTTAGGTCTCAGCAAAGCCACAGAACCTACCAAACAAATACCAACCTTTTACCAAGGTGAAATGGGCTAGCAACCCCCTGGCACCTTACCTTTGAGGATCTGTTTTAGCTGTTGAATTGCTTTCTAAGTAAAAACAGTAAGAATAAACACCAAATTCTTATCAGAAGATTGAGCCGGAACATAAAATCTTGGTAGTTCATAAAGATTTAATTAAACATGCTTATTTGTCTTCCACAATGCATTAACACAGTGAACCCCGAGTCCTCCAAAGTGGGAACTTCGAGGATTCCACATTTGCGTCTTTTTACATCACTGTTTGTCTGCAGATCAGCCTGCATCAGTAATGGTATGTGACTAGCTGAATAAAAATGATAAAATCTTGCCAGGTGAAATTTAACTCTTTTTTTTTTTTTTACTTCCAATGATCTTTAAAGGTTCTTATCAATTATATTTTTCTATTTTTGGAAAAAAAATTATGATGATAGTACAAGGAAGGAGGAATACTTCTTGGTTCTTTTTATCTTCTCCATGTATGCTGCTAGCCACATTTTCTGAAAGCATTGCCAGAAACAATATTGCCCCCATTTCTGTGCTGCTATAAGATACTCAGGCAGATTTTTTAGTACTGCTTGAATGTCCAGTTTGTCCAAAGATACAGGTCCTAGCCAAAAAGGCTGGGCCTTTCTCGGTAAGTGGTTTTGTTGCACATCTATTATGGTTAAGATATTCGTTGCCTTGGCTTCTGTCCCTAGCCCATCTCTGTAGATTTATAAAGTCCTTATAAAAGCAGACTTAAAACTATTTAATGTTTCTAGCTGTCTGAGTTTGTCCCTAATTACATTTTCTATTCCCTGCAGAAACAGAGAGATACTTTTTTGTATTGACTTTCCCATGTTGCTATTGTATTCCCAGTAGCTTTCACAGAAATAGTCTTCCCAGAGCAGTATTAAGTAGTAGTGATTATCTGATAGTGTAATGTTGTATTTTGGGAATATCAACTCCCACAGACTCATCAAAAGATGATGGGTCTCATTATTCTGGGGAATGCACGCAGTAAGGAATGGCAGGTATTGCGGAGATGAGGACACCAGCATCAGTTGTGTGACTGTACTGGCACATATATCCAAAGGACTTGAGGTGCAGACGTCTATTGTTTCTTTTAGGGGGATATCTGAAGGTTACAGAAAATATTGAAATTTCATTCAATTGTACTGTAATAGTTCAGCTATGATATCATAGTTAATACTAAAATTAAGTTATAATTAATAACTACAGTTATTCTATTATTGTTATAGTCACAGTTGTGTGATGTCCAAAAAGCTGCAACTTCTTCCATTGCCCCAGTACCCCATCTTGCAGTACGTGCAGTAATTCCTAAAAGTGCCATGAGAAGTCTGGATGAAAATTTAGTTGTTAATGCATGGCCAGCACCAGGTAGCAGAAAACTGCTAGACTACCTAGAAAGATCAATTTATTTCAATGGATTAATTAGTCTACTTTTCTATATAGGGAACAGAAGAGGGATTTAGATACCCAACTGTAGATACCTAATGCTATTTTAGGTGCACTAGGCTAGCTGCCTGGCCTCCAGCTGTGGCTCCGGAAAAGACTCGCGTCTCCCATAGCTCCTGCCTGCTATCTGCCAGCCCTTTACAGACTTCTCAGATACCCTGGGGCATCTAAAATGGCACAGGGCATCTCTATTTATACACCTGAATCACCCTCTAAGACTGCTGAGGAGTTAATTGTGCGAACTGGAATTAAAATCTGAAGTCCTAATTATACTGCATAGTCATTTAGCATTCAGAGTTGGGTTTCCTTTTGCTCTGTGTCAGGAGAGGAGAGGAAGGGTTGGCGTTCACCTCCTCCTCCTATTATTCAGTATGTTATATGCGCTCAGTGGTTGCCACCCTCCAACCTAGTTTCCAAAGGCACGGTATTCTTTAGGATGAAAACACAATGCAAAAATAGGAAATATTACATGCTGTGCTATGGAGTTTTTATGTTGGTAGCACAAAAGTTCCAGCACACGTGAAAGATGCTGTTGTTGCCGTTTTTACCTTGTTGCTGGCGAGGCCAAACTTCTGGTATCCTGGGAATTTCCAGATGAGGCTGCTGGTGGGATACGTAGAAAGGGGTTAATTTTTTTCCCCTCTCTCCTGCCTACCTTTTTTCTTCTTTCTTAAACTAGCAGGAATGAAAAGAGTAGGCAGTCTTTATTCAAAATACGGACTTCATGAGACGTTTCACAGGCAAATGATGACCGAATTACCACATTGCAAGATCTAATAGTTGGAACTGAAAAACAGTGTGTTTTTAAAAGGACAGAAAACTGTAAAAAATGCTTTAAAAAAAATCATATGCAATTAGATCCATTAGAAGGTTTTGGGTTGACTTTCGTCTTTTGAACAAAAGCTTGATATCCTTTGTATCAGGTGACTTATTTTCACAAAAAGAACCTGTGTTAATGTGTATAAACGAGCAACCTCCCCTGCTGTGATACTGCAGTCATGATGGCTGTTTGTGCGCAGGTAACATGAGGGGAAATTTGTACCAGATTCCCATCTCTCTGATCCTCAACAGCCTTTTCTCTCAAATCTCAAAAGTCTCCTGCTTATGCTCTGATTTTTTTATGGTTATTTGAAGATTTATCTTCAAATATAAGTCCTTTAAAAGACATATCCATTATTTTCACATTTGTAATCCAGATACCGGCCACAGATGCTACAATTTTGAAACAAAATAAAAAAAAGTTTAATTCAGGAAAATGTTAAAACAAGGCATTTCAGCAGTTTTGGTAAAAAGATGTATTTTCCATATCTTTTTGTTCAGATCTGCTCTTTTCTAAAAAGCCTTGACTTTGATGATTGGATCGTTTCTGCTGAAAAATGTTTTTTATAGAAGATTTCTTACCAGACTTGCTTGTATTACAGGAGTTTATTTTCCTATGAAATAAGATAATATGCAATGCAAAACACCTCTCGTCAATATTGAACATTTGATGCAAATAACATAAATGTCTGGTGTTAGACATAATAATTTGCTTGGAAAAATTAGATAGTTGTTTTGCATACCCAGTCATACATGAAATAAAAAAATAAGCCAATTTTACAAATTAAAAAACCCCAACATCAGAGCACATTACACATTAGAATTCCAGTTTAACTGTGGGATTCTATCCTGCTCTGAGGACAGAAATGACCATATGAATTG
This sequence comes from Vanellus vanellus, assembly GCF_965231255.1. NCBI lineage: Eukaryota > Metazoa > Chordata > Aves > Charadriiformes > Charadriidae > Vanellus > Vanellus vanellus. The sequence goes on along the minus strand of NC_138905.1, from coordinate 78,207,896 downwards.
AGCCAAAAATAAGAGTGAAACACCTGAATGAAGTTAAGCTGTGTCCAGTTTCACCCCAAGTTTACTGAGCAAGTAAACTTGCAATGAAATTTGGATTCGGTTCTGGACAAACAAAAAAGCTTCCATGGATTTCAGTGGCCCCCAGATCATTGCCTTCACCACAGGGGCTTTTTTGCAGGTTTTTTTGTACTGCTTTGGCAGGCGTGAGTATAGAAAGATAGGCCAAAAGATTAAAAACAACCATCTGGGTGCAAATAACAGGGACAGGAAACAGCAGAAATCATTATAGTCCTCTTTATAGACATAGACTTTCTGTGGCTTTTTCTACTTGATCAATCTGAAATGTACATATATATATATATATATAAGATCTGGACATAAAATCCACAATGAGACATTATCAAAGTGTGGTGGGTTGACCTTGGCTGGACACCAGGTGCCCACCAAGCTGTTCTATCACTGCCCTTCTCAGCAGACCCGGGGAGGAGAAGGGGGGGAGGGGGAAGAAAATAAGATGGAGAAAAAACTTGGTGAAGATAAAGGCAGTTTAATAAAGCAAAAGCAAAGGCTGGGCATGGAAGCAAAGGAGTACAAAAGATTTATTTTCTACTTCCCATCACCAGGTGACATCTAGCCACTTCCTGGGAAGCAGGGATTCAGTACATGTAGCTGTTGCTCCAGAAGACAATACATTGTAATAACAAATATCCCCCTCTCCTCCTCCTTTCTTTTAGCTTTTATTGCTGAGCAGATATCATATGGTATGAAATATCCCTTTGGTCATTTTGGGCCAGCTGTCCTGCCTATGGCCCTTCCCAAGATCTTGCCCACCCCTAGCCTACTGTTGGAGAGACAGCCTGGATGCTGGGCACGCACTGGTGAGCAGTAGCCAAAACCACTGGTGTGTTATCAACACCTTTCCAGCTGCCAATACAAAGCACAAGGCTATGAGGGCTGCTATGGGGAAAATTAACTTCATCTCAGCCACACCCAATACAAAAAACTAGAGCCAAAATAAACAGTGCTCATATCCTAATATATGCACATCTTTCACAGAAGTAGTATGTAGGCTTTTGATCAGTGACTGACTCGGTGTGTTTATTGCCATAGGAAAAGAAGCACGAATACTTCTTTACTCTCTCATGCGTATGTGTGTCAATATTTTAATACTTAATGTCTGAAGTCTGCACAGAGTTTATCCTTCCATGGATTAACAGACTCTGGTGGAGTTTTCTCGCAGTCCCCCATTGTGGTAAGCTCTGCATAAAAATATCTAAAATAAAAAATGTTTGCTGCACCAGCTTTAAAATATTTCAATCGCACAGAGAGGTTGTTGGAATAGAAAGGAGATATAAATATGGCGAGCTTTTTTTAAACGTGCCATCAGTCCATCTCTGCTCCCGTCAGAGCAGAGTCAGCGACTCCCATGCCAGCACGGACCAGGCAGTGCTACTAGTTGGAACTCATGAAAATATCAACTTAATAGTTAAAGAGCACAGTCTCAGCCTCAAGAAATACTGCCTGACATAATCCCCGTAGCACAAAGAAAGTGACCCTCGTGGGTGATGCGGCGTGCTTTATTTGCACTAGTTTTCTATACTGCCAAGTATCGGCGAAATGAAAAGGCAGGGGCTTCAACGGCACGCAAGGGCAAGGTCCTTTTCTAATCTCCCCATTTCACTCCTGGAGTCTGGATTCACTTGACTTGGAGATGTGTCTCTGCTGCCTCAGAGTACGCGTTGTGTCGGATGCCTGTTAGTGGCGGGTGTATGCAATAGGATTTAAATGTATTGAAGAGCAGTGCTCAAGCGGCGTGACGGCAGCCATGGAAGCTTCCTTGTTTCTTTGGAAACAGACCCGCAGGCTCACACAGACAGCACCGGGCACTAAATGCTGGGCCCTTCTTTGGGAATTGTTCCTTAGCAAAAGCGAAGAAGAAGAAGAAGAAGAGCTAGCCGCTCGCTTTGGCATGGGCTGACGTTCAGGGCGTGCATTAGTTTAATTATGGCGCTGCTTCCCTCAAGTGGGCCTGCTGCAAGGGACAATGCGAGTGGCACAGGTGGCTTCAGCACCCAGGCACATGTTCCAAACGCAGGAAAGCTATTTATTAGCACTTTTTTAAAAAAATTGAAGTACAATTTTGAGCCGTTTGGGTGTTCCAATGGAACACAGAAGGTATTTACCAGACAAAGCATAAGCAGTGCTGTCAGTGAAGGACAGCATTTGCGGTAGAGTGGCTCGGCGGTGTGGGCTTCAAAACACTGTCTGGTCTAAACCAGATCTGAAGTAAGGCCTCTCCCCGAGCTTAGCATCAGTCTCTTTGGCTATCACAGAGAGAAGGTCCCCTCGTGGCCCTGGAAAATTGTGGACTTGTGCATCATTACAAAATGCCTGCCCCTACGCTTTTGCCAGAAAAACTTATGTGGGGGTGGGTTGTTCCTGAATGTATGTCCCCTCTTTTGCATCGGTGTGATTAATCTGTTGCATTCTCCCTCTATACGGAGGATCTGATCCTGAACTGTAAGACAGTCTCCAACAGCGTTAATGCAAAAAAGCAAAGCATTTCAGTATGTGTCTCTAAGCATCTGATAACGTTATTGCAGCTGCAGCGAGGCTGGGGATGGAGGAGGTGTGGAGCATGTTGGTGGTGTACCGAAGCCTCTCAAGTCGTGTTAGAACTTGAGACAAAGGAGGACTGTGATCACGTCCTTGGTCTCCACCTGGAGAGTGGCTACTCTGTCTTTCGCCAGCTGTCCTGAAGGAGAGAGAGGAGGGAGCGCACGGTTGCAGGTGGAAAGAACCTTGAGATACAGAAATAGAGATGGGCCCGAATTAAAACCTTGGGTCCAAACGCGGGAAGCCAAGAAATAGAGTGAGATGCCGATATCTTGCACAAACTGGACCTGCCTCTACTTGTTACTCGCATTTTTTACTTTCACTAGGAAAATGGGAAGGTTCCCTTGGCTGAGCTGGCAGCCTCACAACAAGTAACTGCAAAGTGGTAACAGCAAAAGAACGATAGCAAAGAATAGCAGGCAAATTACTTTTCCTTCTTGTCTAGGGATGAAGAATGATTTTTTAATTCTATACAGAATATTGGTGTGTATGTGGGAGTGTGCTGGGGATGAAGGTGGCGGGGCGGAAGAAGAGAGGGAGGAGGTATAAATGAACTAAATTAATAATCTCCATGAATTTTCTAGTACCCCAATAAAACTGTTGATACACTTGACTTGAAGCCATTCCTTTTTTTTTCTTTTGAGCCACATCAAAGCATCTCTTTCTATTGGATTCCCTGCTTGCACAAAACATAAATTAGCACTTTCCAATTTCACTTTTATTAAGCAGCATATATTATTTCAGTATTGAAAGTTTTCACTCTATTTTGTAGAGGTTGTGCTTAGCAATTCATGCCTAGCAACTTAAAGACGCGGCTTTAATATTATTTCATTTTAGTTAAGGTAGTTGGGAATGTATAAAGGTTTTTAAAGTCAATAACTGTAATAAATATTTTAAGCGGTAACCAGTAGGACTGTTTAAGCATGTAAATGTAAGGGACTACATCAAGGTAGTCCCTTCAGGGAGGGAAGGTTCAACAAGGCCAAGTGTCGGGTCCTGCACTTGGGTCACAACAACCCCATGCAGCGCTACAGACTGGGGGCGGAGTGGCTCGAAAGCTGCCTGGCAGAAAAGGACCTGGGGGTGTTGGTGGACAACCGGCTGAGCATGAGCCAGCAGTGTGCCCAGGCAGCCAAGAAGGCCAACACCATCCTGGCCTGCATCAGGAATAGTGTGGTGAGCCGGACTAGGGAAGTAATCATCCCCCTGTACTCGGCACTGGTGAGGCCTCACCTCGAGTACTGTGTTCAGTTTTGGGCCCCTCACTACAAGAAGGACATTGAGGTGTTGGAGCGTGTCCAGAGAAGGGCTACAAAGCTGGTGAAGGGTCTGGAGGACAAACCTTATGAGGAACGACTGAGGGATCTGGGGTTGTTTAGCCTGGAGAAGAGGAGGCTGAGGGGAGACCTTATCGCCCTCTACAACTACCTGAAAGGAGGTTTTAGAGAGATGGGAGCTGACCTCTTCTCCCTGGCGACAAGTGATAGGACAAGAGGAAATGGGTTCAAGTTATGTCAGGGCAGGTTTAGATTAGATGTTAGGAAGCATTTTTTCACTGAAAGGGTTATTAAACATTGGAATAAGCTGCCCAGAGAGGTGGTGGATTCACCATCCCTGGAGGTGTTTAAGAAAAGGGTAGATGAGATGCTTAGGGACGTGGTTTAGGAGTGGTGGTGTTTTTATCAGGGTAGGTTAATGGTTGGACTTGATGATCTTAAAGGTCCCTTCCAACCTCACTGATTCTATGATTCTATGATTCTATGAAAAACAGAGGTTTTTTGCTAGGACTCACACAAGAAGCCCCTGACTTTGGTTCCAGAAACTTGATTTGATCACAGTTTTGAAAATCTAGTAGTGAATATCAATACTAGCTTTTGTTAGCTCCTAATTAGCTCAAATCTTTCACCTCATCCATCTTACTGAAGTCTACAACTTCATATTCTAATAACTTTTTCAGTCTCCCAGTCACCACACCCTACCATTGCCTTCTAGCTATGTCTAACAGCATTCTTCAGCATCTACCATCATTCTTCAGCATTTTGTATACTGGGCAGGAAGAAGTAGTATTCAAAATTCAAATGTATGTATAGGGAAGGATAGGGAAGAGATTCAGTGCCTGCTTACAATGCCATTGGTGTTTGGAATTAAGTCTTGCACTCAGATTGGCCATGCTTGATTTCTAAAGACCTGAGATGTTCATGAGACATGTCCATATTCAAATATGGTGAACACAGCTGTATTTACTAAAAGAGAGATGTCATGAAGCAATTTAGGTAGGGTTGCAGAAGTCTTTTCAGATGAATTTATGTTTTAAATACATGAAGGGAAGTCCAAACCTTGCTTTCTGTGTGTTTGCTGGTGTCTGAAGAAAGGCTGGGAGGATTGGATTTTGACCAAGGTGGTGAAATTCACAAGCAATCGAAGAAGGGCTTTTAAAATGGGTTTTTAACACTTTTGCTTGGGAGTGTAATTACCTCACACAAACTCCGCAACCACTTAAAACCACTAATCTAGCCTTAGGACTACATGGCAGATGTTGGTTACTGAAGCCATGTTGTCATTGCAGGCTACTCAGTCAAGTTGTGTCTTCTAATCCACCGCTGATCAGCACAGTTCTGAACAAAGTCTTTTATCTCAAGTGCTGAGGCATGATCCTGACCTGCTGATGATGATCTGTATTGCTATATGATTAATTCTTGGATTCCTCTGTGGTAGTCTTAAACTTACGGACCCATTTTCCTTGCTTTTCCTCCATCCAACACCAGAATGAAGGGATGGGCACAGAGTCTAAGGTTTTAAGGAAACTGTCACTTAGATAATATAATACATTTTTTTTCAGTCTTTTATTTGTTGATTTTGAATTATAAGTAGGTTAAAGATGGTGGTATCAGTATAAAATTACTTTTTTTGAAACACTTTATGGTTTAATTTATGGTTTAATCTTAAATATGGAATAAACATAGTTGCAGTTCTGGTGGGTATCTCTCTTTGGAGAACTATCAGTCCTCTGTGAGAGGTCCTAATCCAACAGGATTTATTTTGCTGCCAGCAAAGGGCTGTAATCCTAATTTTACATGGACAGTGGTGGACTCTAAAGTCCATACATCAGTGTCTTTTGTTTTGCCTGTTAAAAAAAGGGATATTTGTGCTTGTATTCTTCTATTTCCAACAATTTTAATAGATATGTTTTTGGTTTATACTAACCTTTTTAGAAAGTTGCCTGGTTCAGTTCTGACATGCTCTAGAAATTACAGAATTCTGACTTCATTTTCCTCATACTGCATCTCTATTAGAGAAATATTCTTTTCTAGACAGTTAACCTTTACTATCGCTTTTCTGACTGAATCATCAGCAATTATTTTGTCCCTGAGGAGTGTTTTCATGGCTTGCCAGAGATTTATGGGTAACCATCTTATGGCAACATAGTCACAGAAAGGCTTTATTTCTACTTTTTAAAACATAGTTCAGGTGTGCGTCACCTAGGAACAAGTTAATGAGCCTCCATGAGTTGGTATATGAGCTGGCCATTGTCTGCAGCGGTAAGTAGGGTGGTGTGAGCCATATGAAAATGAAGGAAGACTTTGCAGTCCAGCATTGTTCTGTGGATCCTTTTTGGTAATTAGGAAGAAGCTGTTTTCAAGTATGTTCTGCATGCAGCTGAAAATCTGGTGTAATTCTTCTTTTTGGCACCTGTGTCACTTTGACTTACTTCTTTCATGAAATTAAGCATCTATAAGACCTGCTGTGTGAGTCCCCAGGGAACAACTTCTCTGTGATGGCGGGGGGGTGTAGTCATAATCCTTTTTTCAGATGATGTTATAATTCTCATTCTGGTTGGAGGCCCAGCTAGATATAGGCTTATAAAATTTGTAGAATTATTGTCAAGACATATATTCCATAGCTAGGGGACAGTAATTCTGGATCATAAAGCCTCATAGAGCATTTAATCCAGCTGCATTAGACAAGAATGGGATTTGTTGGCATAAAGCTAGCAATCCCCTTTATTCCAGCCTCCAATTCAGGAAAATATGGGTTTTGCCTGATGAGCCCTGGCAAATCTTACTGTTGAGGTTTTAAGATGTTATCCAGCTTTTTCTGCAGTCTCACTGCCAGAGGTTACCAATGCAGCCTGTAAGGGAACCTGCACCTTCATCCATTCTCCAGTTTCTGGGCAGATTTTGATATTTTGTCTTAAGCCAGCGAGTATATACTGAGATATCAGGCTCTTAACAGGAGCAACAGGTTCATTTCTGCTGACTTTACCTTGCAAGCAACCTCCACCAAGAGGGCTAGGCAAGCAGCTAGGACCAGTGTTACCCTGAATGACTAACAGCGAGATTTGACAGAACTCATCTGTCCAAGCTGTGTGTGTCATGCGGCTTCTTTTTGTCTTTCTCATGCACACCTACAGCCTTTCCTGCCATGAAGAAATAGAAGAGAAAAAAGAATAGACACGAAAAACCAAGGTTAAGCGCTTAGCAAAAGTTTAAGTTCTATTTACAGACTTGACAACAATCTAGGAGACCTGTTTGAGCTGTGAAAGTTCATCTATCTCTAGTTGCGGTCCCTGTTAACAATTCAAATTGGAAAAAAAAAAAGAAAAAAAGGATAGTTTTTCTTTACAGAGAGCGAAATTTTGCCCCCTTATGAAATTCTGTTACAGTGAGCAGGTGATGTTAACACAGCTGGAAATTGGACGTAGCACGTATGCAGCCAACACACGCAGTAAGGACGAACACAGCACATCATCCGTTATTGGATCATGAGATATAACGTGGAACTGTTTCAAGTAATTTGCTTTTGTTGGTGTTACTGTAGTTTCTCTGAATGAAGAGACTTTGCAGTAAACAACTCTTTGGGTTTGTAACTTCTTCAAAAATGTATAGAATAACTTTCCTCTTCCACCCTTCCCAGAAGCAACTGCTACATATTTTGACACGCAGTTAGGAATGTGGGTCCCACTGATTTTCAGTGAGGCTCAGTCACTTGAATTTCCAAGTCAATTATGAAATAGGATTTGGGTCCCTGCTTCCTTAGCTGCTTATGGAAGTGTTTAACCTGAAACACTTCATTCTTTGGCACTATAATTATTCAATATCTGCTGAAGTATTTGTAATCCTGATGTAAATGTACATAATATTATTTGAATACATTTTTAAAGTGTCATGAAAGCATTGCTGAACAAATTTTAAGAGCCTGATCCAACGCTGAGTGACATTTCAGTCATTTTTGGAGGGTTTGGTCAGGACTCAATTGAATAATATTGTCTGGTTTTGCTAGTTGCAAGAAGTGTCATTTTGGAAAATTGATGGATATTGACAATTTGAAGCCTGTATGATAAAGCTTTTCTTTTTTTTTTTTTTTTTTGTGACATTAATATTTGTAACTACGAAATCCAAATTTGTTGTAAAACATATAGAACAACCTGGCAGTAAGTTAGATTGAATACAGCTTTACCTGCTTATCTCACAGCATAGTTCTTAGGCTGAGGTAATTAAAATTAATGTCAGAGTTCCTATATGGAAAAACACAGACACCATAAAGGAAAATAACCCACCTGATGTTAATGATGATGACAGACTAATGGCAAGGTAGGTTATATGACAGACATTTCAGAAGCACGGTTATATAACTTTTGTGCAGTTTCCCTTCTCTTCCAACCCATTTGTTGAACCATCTGTTTAAATTTAATAACTAACCCCCAATTAGGGCATAACCAAATGCACGCTGCCATAAATAAGGTTAAACAATGTAGCCACAAGTGTACAACCTCTTTGAGGTAACATCTTCCTTTTTTAACCCCATGCTTTCCTGACGCAGAGTGAGTTTTCTGTCCTTGCTGGGTACCATGAGCCCAACTTTGACACATACGAAAAATAATAGAAATTTCTGATACCCAGATTGTGAGGTGATATAACAATTAAGATAGCCAAAATCTTCAGATTACAATTGTTAATATTTTTTTCCCCCCAGAATTTGGGGTGGGGGGGATGTTTTTTACTTTAGAAATATTAGAATTTTTGTTGAATAACTGGCAAGATGGTCGCCATGCCTTGGTGGTGTTACCTAGTGTCAAGAAAAAAACAAAAACCACTAATTGAATTCAGAGACCTCTTTACTCAATATTTTCTTATTTGTCATGGAATGTTTTGAGGGAATAGTAAGAGTAAATGGCTGGGACTCCCCAGTGGTTTCAACAATAAAGTAAAGCCAGAAACGAAGAGAAATTAAACTCTTTTGCCCTCAACCTCCGAAAATTCCCTTTCTGGTTGCAAAGCACTTGTGTACCTTTTGTTGGTGTCACTTAATGTTGAACAGGTAAAGTATCAGCCTCTGTATATGGCATTGCTGTAACGCATCTTGGTCTCACGAGAACATGACAAATACTAGGTACCCGTGCAATGCGAGCTGACAGATCACCAATGTTTCCACCGCTTCCAGTCTGCATGGCTACTCGTAGCACATCTGCAGTGTGTTATCTAGAAGAACACAAAGTAAATTTGTTTCTAAAATACTGCAAAGGAACAACACAAAATAAAGAGACGGTTTTAAGCACTAGGAAAACAACTAGTTTTAATGTTTAATGCAACATATTTCATATAGTCTTGTTATAACTATTTACTTGACCTTTTTTCCATCTGCTTCATCATGTATTATTAAAAGCTCTTAGCAAGAGGCATACAGTATTGGCTGTATCTGCCCACTGTTTACATAAATAGCATGCCCGGGAATAATAAACTACAAGCTTTCTATAAAAGCATTGTAAATGGATATATAGCAGAAGCGAGAGTTAATATTAAGCAGCTCTTAAGAGCCTTACAGAAGCCATGCTTTGCGTGCAAGTTTAGTCTCAGTGCGGAAGGGAGCCTTTTACAAAACTCTCATGCAGTATCATCTCTCCAGGTTGTTATTTCTCAGACATGCTCAGCTACTTAAGGTAATATGTCCAGGCTAAGGGTCATTTGGGACTTTGAAATGTCTTAGGTAGGTCGCTTCATGCTACTATCCAGCAGCGTATAAAATAATTATGGCTAATCTTTTTTTGCCCCGCACCTGCCCTCCACCATTCAGCAGCTGCAAGCAGTATGAAACGTGTCTGGCCTGAGTGCCAGGAGTTCCCTTTTTTCCATCCTAAAAGAAGCGCTAAACATGTAGCTGACAGGAACTACTAAATGTTTGTAACTGAAGATGTTTAAATAGCTGTAAAGCATCCTGCCAAACATTTGCAAAAATGACCCTGATTCTGGAAGGACCTTTAAGCATGGAGTTAACAACATACATATTGAATTCAGTGCTTCAGTCCTTTTTATGGAGTCCTCCATTTATTTTTAAAAGAACTCTTTGTATTTTGATATGTTGTATCTGCTTTTCATTTTTGGCATGCCCCTAAAGCTGCTGTGTGAGGAGAGAAGGTATTAAAGCACATTGGCCCGGTAAAGGAATGCTCATTTAAGTAAGAGCTGGGAAAATTGTACTTTGTAGAAACAGGATTATAACGGTCGAGCAGCTTTGACCCAAATAGTGAGCGGTGCAGAGCACTATCAACCCTCCCCTGGGACTGTGCATGTTGGAAACCGGCCCTGTATCACAAAGTTGCAGAGTTCTGTGATAACATGCAAAAGCAGTTAAAGTACCTAATAAATTGAAAAGGGATTATGGACTTGCTGAGACCATCTAGAGATGACCATCCATAGGCTGGGCGGAGAATGGATTGAGAACAGCCCTGAGGAGAAGGACTTGGGGGTGTTGGTGGATGAGAAGCTCAACATGAGATGGCAATGCACACTTGCAGCCCAGAAAGCCAACCGCATCCTGGGTTGCATCAAAAGAAGTGTGGCCAGCAGGTCAAGGCAGGTGATTCTCCTCCTCTTCTCTGCTCTTGTGAGACCCCACCTGGAGTACTGTATCCAGCTCTGGAGTCCTTAGCACAAGAAGGACATGGACCTGTTGGAGCAGGTCCAGAGAAGGGCCACATATATGATGAGAGGGCTGGAGCACCTCTCCTGTGGTGCTCCTGTGAGCACCTCTCTCCAGGCTGAGAGAGCTGGGGTTGTTCAGCCTGGAGAAGAGAAGGCTCCAGGAGACCTTATAGTGGCCTTTCAGCATCTGAAGGGGGCCTACAGGAGAGCTGGAGGGGGACTTTTTACAAGAGCATGTAGTGATAGGACGAGGGGAAATGGCTTCAAACTGGAAGAGGGTAGATTTAGACTAGATATCAGAAAGAAATTTTTCCCTAGGAGGGTGGTGAGACACAGGGAAGCTGTGGATGCCCCATCCCTGGAAGTGTTCAAGGCCAGGCTGGATGGTGCTTTGAGCCAACCTAGTCTAGTGGGAGGTGTCCCTGCCCAGGGCAGGGGCGTTAGAACTAGATGATCTTCAAGATCCTTTCCAACTCTAAACATTCTATGATTCTGTGATTCTATGATAATTATGCGTTTGGAGACATCCCTTCAGTATTTTGATTTGGATATTTTACAGGTTAGCTGTGACAAAGCAGGTTTTAAGAAAGTACTCGCATCAAATCCATGACTGGTTTCCAAATTTTCCCCCTTAAAAATCTCAGGGGGGTTGGAACTGGGTGATCTTTAAGGTCCCTTCTAATTCTAACCATTTTGTCGTTCTATGAGGAAGAACTGATAATGGAGGTGGGAGGTGGATGGAGAGCTGAGTGCCGCTGCATTGGGAAGCTCTGCTTCAGAGGAGCATGGCAAAAAGAGCACCTGCATTGTCTGTTTGCAAAACATTTGTAGGGGTAACTCTTCTGGTGGCCACAAAGAGCTCGGAAACAATGAGATAAACACAGCCTGGCTTTTTGTGATGCCTTTCCCCCACACCACCTTGGTATTTAAAAAAACTCAATTTGTGGTAATCAATTCAGTCAAGAGTGTCAGTGGATCATGTATTTACACATCTGGCTACTTCAAAACCTACAAGGTGGATATTTATGAGGTTGGTTAAAGAGGGATGGACAAGATAGAGTACTTAATGTTAGATAAGTAAATCCAGTTGAGGTGCCCTGTGGTTATTACAGTATGACTTCAGGGGAGGGAAGCTTTGGCAGTGCTTTTCTGTTTGCCCTACCACGTATTTGAAACAGCACCTTAAAAAAAGTAGAGCTGGTATCAGCCCCTGCAAGGTGACACTTGCTGTAGCTTGTGACCCTGCTGGGTTTCCGCCTGCCTTCAGGGAAACCAGGCGACTGCAGGAAGCTGTGAGCACCAGCGCCCAGGCTCCCGGCAGCCGCAGCTCTCTCTGTGGAAGGGAGAATCAGCAACCTCCCACAGGGAATTTTCAGTTCAGTTTATCATAACAGAAGCTGAAAACGGCCTCAGCTCAGGCGCTGGTTGAGGAGCAGACCAAGCTGCCCGGCCTGAGGATAGACAGCACCTTCCAGCAGAGTGGGACAGCTGGCAAGGGGCAGCGGCGGTCCCTGCTCCGCTGTGCAGGACCTTGCTGTGCCTGGGAGCATCTCAGAGCCCAATATCCTTTCTGCAGGGATTTTAGGATGTCAGACAAATATGCCGGCCTGCTCGTTCATTCATTCATTCATTCATTCATCCTGAGCAGGGCAATTGAACGATCCATTAAACAAGGTTTAATGGGCAAGTGCTGTGGCCAAGTGCTGTGCTTTCCCAGCTGGGGCTAGTTGATAGCTGATGGGAAAAGAGCCTGAGGATGCACAACGGCGTGGTGTAGAAAGGTGCCCTGGGTGCGGGATAAAGGCAGCAATGGTCCCCACAGTGATGTCTACTGGAGAAGAACGAATTGTGCATTTAGAAACTGGCAGTAAAGAAAGAGACAAATTAAAAGAAACTAAATTAAATTGTCAGAATAATGACAGTGTACCAAAAAGAGAAACATCCACCATCTCTCTGTATGCACATATCCTGGAGAATTGCGTCTGTGAGAGGGAACTTACATTAATGCATTAGAGTGTAAAGGTCCAACTCAAATTTATGAGATCTTAAAAGGTGATCTACGAGATTAATCTGTCAGTTTTACATTTATTTACTGTGAATAGGAAAACAATGTGAAGGGGCTATAATACAATATAAATATCTGAGAAAGGAAAAATACAGGGGGAAAGTAATTGCACTCTAGGGAGCAAAGACAAAACACACAAGAATGGCTCAATGACTGCGATGTTACATTTAGTGCACTGACTGGGACCCAGCAGGTTTCATTCAGTCCTGGCCTCTGCTGCACGTTCGGCATGATCTGTGGTCACCTGCTTCACCCCAAACCTTTGAAGATAACACCTATTTGGCATTTGGCGGCCCTGAAATCAACTCCTAGCTGAACAGGAATTCAGTATCTCCTTTCTGTGTGTCTCACTTCTCATGAAACTGAAGATGATGCTAGGACAGACCCTCCATCTCTTTAAGTTTGAACCCTTTGGGGTGGAAGCTCTCCCGTGCAGTGTGTTCCTGGCAGGACTGAGCTCAGGGGGCTCTGCAGCCAGCCAGGGCTTCCTACCACTGTTTAAAGAATAAAAAAGTTTTGTCACTGTGCTGCAATCACACAGTTGGTTAACGTGCAACCAATACTAAAGACACTGTCAAGCCTTTTCCTTCCGTAACCTTAATATAGCTTTTCTTCTTACCACCCTCATGTGGCATCAGAATTGCCCCACTCAGCTTTTGCTTAGTCCTACCATTCAACTTACTGACACAATGAAAGGCAAATACAAGTCTTGTTAACATTTCACTGCTGTTGGTACCTTTAACATTTCGAAAAATCCTAGCTGCGTTTCAACAGTTAATTACTCTTGACTGGTGCTGTAAATTCCTTAATTGAATTTGCTACATGTGTGGGATTGATTCCTGTTATCTTTACACTTCAGTATCAAATAAACAGGGTTATAGGTGCTTTAGTCTTTTTGGTAACACGCATCTGTTGCTACAGACCAGACAAAGCATAGCTGCTTTGCGACAGAAAAACTTCCTTCGCAGACTAGCTGCAAAGTTTGCTGGTTCATGCATAAAGGAGCACGTTGTCCCCAGGCACAAGTTGAGCTGGCCACCAGTAACACAGTTTCAGCTTATACCAACTGAGCGGCTCTCTTAAAAATCGTGAATTTGAGAAGCGAGATCAGATGAAGCAAAATCATTCTTACGGCAATATTGCATGAAAGAAAGATGGAAGTGCCCGGCTCAGCCGACCTCCCTCAAGCACATTGTCTTGAAAATCCTAAACCACACCGAAGAAGCAGTTTTAAAAATAAAATAATGCTGATGCCAGGCTGAGTCCTTAAAAAATGTACTGCTTAGGGCAATTGTGAGGGAAGGAAGGTTTTAATAAAAAGGGGGGAGGGGGGGAACACAGGCTGTTGAATAAGCAATGAGATACGGCATTGTCGAGGAAAATGGGAAGAAAGAAAGGAGGACAAGGAATATATTTCACTTTATGTCATCTAACTCCCGTCCCTCTTCATTGTGGTATTATGTACCTAATCTGCTCAGTAGCTCCACTGCTCTCCGTGACCAGGTCACAGACAGCAACGTTCCTCCACCCCTGAAACACAGACTGCACCTACTCGGAGCTGTGGTACCCGTAGGTGCCCCTGGTGTTCTCAACAACTCCTGATGAAAAGTCGTTTGAATAGACTACAGAGAGAAATGCAGCTCTCTTATAAACGCCACGGCTTCTAGTCATTGAGGGTCCTCATCCACCCTGTCTACTCTACATATAATTGTATGTTAGCGCTGACAGATGTTTTGAAAGCAGACTCCAAGATTCAGAATACCTTCTGTAACTTCATGGGCTTCCTGAGAAAAGTGAATTTTGTCACCAGGAAGCATTTTCGAAAATCCGATACAACTAATTTACTAAATCTCATACGCTAATGCCTGAGTCCACATGCACTGAACACCCCAAAACTCCACTACGGATGGATGATCAGACTGAAAATAAGGGACAAAGCCAGAGTCTAACAGAGAGCTGAGATTTGCAGGAAAATCAATGTCTAACCAATGCCAAGATGCCATTCTTTTCTATAGCCAGCTCCTCTATATATGCCTTGCGTTGTCGAGGTTTCATACAAAGAGAATCCTATTCACATTCTTATGGGAATACCTTTGGGATAGCAGCAATTTTGGAGAAAGGCAATTAAAACATAACATCCCAACATCTATCTCTACCTGACTTCCTCATTTAGCAGTTACTCAAAAACGCGTATGTTGAAAACATCTAGATATGTTAGTGGCAGTAACTTATTTTTTGTGATGTTAACTTCTATATTGCCTTCTTAATATGGTGAGAAATATAAAAGAACTAATCATAGACTGTAGGTGCAGTATATTCACGGTAGCGATGTAAAACAGCAAAGATAAATGTAACAGTCTTAAAATTAGATCATGAAATATAATAATAGGTTTTCAGTATGTGATCATAAAATCAGAACAATACTATAATGTAAATGGAATTACTATATTTGAACAGTTACATGAGCTTGTGAGTGTATAAGTAAAGAATATTTTAAACATCCCTTCTTAGGAAGGATGAAGCTCACTATAATCAGCTTTCTTCGGGAGCCTCTTTCAGTATTAATTTTTTTTTTAATAACATGAAAAGTACTATAATAATAGTACTGAATAAAGAAAATCAACTAATGGTAAGAGTTCTGTTGCAACTAAAGGTGATCCAAAATCCTGAAATTATATCTTTCAAAAAATGCAAGCCTTTGAAAAACAAACAGATAAGCATCGTCCTGGGCTGATGAAAGAAAAGCCAAAAATAGGCCTTTTTCTTTAAGTGACAGAATTCCCAGAAATGTTGATTTCAGTTCATCGGCTGCTCACCATTCACCAGGGCATTTGTTTTTAAATATTTAAGGTTTTTCTTCCTTTTTTGCAAAATTAAAATTCTCTCATTGAAGCATTCAGGCTTGCACAAACAACATTTGTAGGTGGAGAGGAAAAGACGGATGATGCCTAACCAGCTCTAATTTGCTATACCCATTTACAGCTGTGTTTTACTAATAACTATAGATACAGAAAATAACATCATAATGGGACATAATTTATTACAGGATTATCTACCCATGGGATTCTTTTGGAGGATCAGGGCTTCTGTGAGTTGCATGTGATTTTAAGAGAAAGCAAGCTGTGAAGAGTAGTTCTTAATCAACTTCTTTTTTCTCACCCTTATTTAAGAAAGGCCAGAAAAACAAAATCTGTGGAATGTTGAAAAAACTACTGCAGCTGTTGTAAAGGCCATCCTACCTTTTACTCACAAAATCCAAATCCATTCTAACATAAAAGCAAAACATTATTCTCATTTTTTTCCTGCTAAAATGCTTCATTCTTTGTACAAATTTTGCAAAAGATTCAGACTTTGACTATTACCCTTGTTCTTGGTTAGGGCAACTGTTGGTTAGAATAAGAGTAGTTAATGCATTCCTAACTAATTACCTTCCTAACACATAACGGGTTTCTTTCAGGAGGCCATAAATGCTAAGATTTTAAGAACTTATCAGCAAAAAATACCAAGGTAGGTTTTCTTTAAGGAAAATCTCTGTGATTAGAAGCAACAGAAGTAATGAATTATTAAAGACAGTATCTGAAAATGAAAGTGGTGTTGAGTGCACAGCGGGGACACGAAAGGCCTTGTAATCTCATCACCTGAAAGCCACATCTTGGCATTGCCTCAGTATGTGGCTTCTTATCCAAGGATGGAGCAGATGTTCCGCACCGCACACGTATGTGTTTTGCTTGTTGGGAGCCTCGTGTGCTGTGCAGGCTACTCAGGTTGGTTTGCTTGCTTTGAAAAAATAGGTGGTTAGGAACCCCGCCAACCTAAGACATTACCTAAAGTAGCCTAACTTTTTAGTCTTAGAAAAATATATTCTGTCCAGGTACTAGCGGACGGATCCCAAACATTATTAGTTGCTTTGGAACAATGATATTCCAGGCTTAAAAACTCTATAAAGAGTAGCGTACAGCCTTGCTTTCTGGGCTCTAATTGAACAGTACCCGCAGCAAAACGTTTACATTGGTACAAGCGAAGAGCAGAAAATCACACGTAATAAATTGTAACCACCAGCAAAAAGACAACGTTGCTCTTTTCCAAAAGTTTCTCTCTCCCAAAATGAGCGCCTGTTTTCATTCTCCTTCATGCAGCAAAGGATAATATTTCCTATAAGAGGACAAGTCAGGAATGTCACCGTGGGTTGCTTGTTTTTTTTTTTTTCATTAAAATAATACAAATATACATTTATCCTAATCAAACACCTCTCATTTGAAAACCGGTGAGGAAATGAGAGATCCCACAGTCCTTTAGGCGCTTAACAAAGCAGCGTATGAAGGCATGGCTTTAGTACCATAAACGCAGCTAGCGACAGAGTTAGCTTGGGAGCAGACGCTGCAGCTGCAAGATAATTTTCCCCAGCTTGGCATGAGGGTGTTAAATTGTTATTGAAAGGCTGAAAAGGGTTGCTAAAGTACTGCAGGATGAGAGAACCGTATGAAATACAAGTATTTAATTAGTATTTAGCGTGATAGGAATAGCATGTTAAATGCCGTCTAGCCTACCCATGGCGTACCAAACTAGTATTTAAAATGATTTAATTGTCACCTGTCTACTGCACAGCAAGCGTCTCCCCTTTTTCCTTTGTTCATAAATACCTACAGCCTTTTGCAATGTCAACATATCGCTACAGCTAGGGTGGCTGCTTGGCCTACTTTGAAGACATTCAGCAGTAACCAGACTTATAGTATTTTTTATATATAAACACCTGTCAACCCTCAAAAGGGGGAGAAAAATTTCCAGTTTCTTACGAAACAGAAACTGGTTCGTCAAACCTGAGTGATAAATGTTCCTCTGCGAATCCGCACCTGATGGCTTGTGCCAATGTAACCTGATCTAACATCTCAGTTTCTCCTCTGCCCTTGACTTTTCCTGACGTGGTCAGGAGCTATGAATAGTAAACTGCTGAAGACATAGTTTGCTCCGTGCTGAGGTAAGGAGCCTTTTGCAGAACGACTTCGGCATTGAATCATTTACCTTGCAGCAAAATAACCTGACACAACAGGACACCGCTTAGACGGTAGCTTTTAACCAAAACAACAATGAGATCTGGGCGTTTTCAAATCCCTAAAGCAAAGTTCATCAGATCAGATACATGAACTTCAAGTCTGATTTATCATAAGCCATACCTGCTTTTTGCTACTTCTTCCCTTTAAAAAAAATCTTGTTTTGTAGGCAAATGGTTAGTTTCGGTAGCATAACGAGGTTTGTATTTGTAAAAGAAACCTTTTAGGCATTACTGTTCAGCCTGGTTCCTTATGATGTTTTGCTTGATGTGATTTTACTACGTTAGCGGTTCCCCTCGGCTAGCTCTGTGCATCACTCAGGAGAGAAAGGAGATTTTGCCCTACCCGTCTCTCTCAGAACTGAATACAAAGCTTATGAAAATCAAGGGTTGCCTTTTCTGCTCATTTCAATGGGCTGTGACTCTCCCTCTCAGTGCGTGTGTTTAATGAATGCCATTAGCGTTTATATGTACCAAGAGAAGGCTATGCCTTGCCAGCTTTCTGCAGTTCCAGTATATTAAGTGACAGAATAAGCAATATCCTTTTAATGGTGTTTTCCCTACATTCATTCTTCTGACCTAATACAGATTTTTCTGTCCGATTGATGTTTTATGGAGGAATATACTTAAACGGAGGATAAAATACCTAGTAGATAGAAAATTTGTCTTAAGAAGCATGAGCTTTAATTCCTAGTGGTAGGGTTGTCTGCTGAACAGCTTGATAAACAACTTCATCTCACCGGGCACCCATTCCCACGTCTGTAAAATGGAGACGTTTCATATGTTCCTCCTCTGCAGAGTGTTCAGAGATAAAGCTTTGCTTCCAGCTGCCAGATCTTGTTATCCATTTGATGTTGTATATCATCAGTATGGTTAAACAGTAACCATATTTACATTAGTCATATTCATTAGTCCTAAATCTTCCCACCTTTTTGTCTTTTCTCTCTCAGTACTTTGTATTTGCAGTCACAGTGATTTTGTTGAGGGGATGGGCGGTGATTCCCCAATAGCAACTGTCCACGTATAAGTTGAAAACTGCATTATCTTTGACTAATACCCTTAAGAAAGCCTTTTCTTAAATTCTATATTGTGTTGTCTATCCGTCTTAATTAAGGACCCCCTCAGGAAAGACAGACAAGTCTTCTGCTTGTGCTCTGCAGAACTGAAGACAGTTGGAGAGCTCAAAAAATGTGAAATGGCCATCAGCAAGGCAGTACAGCTCAGGAGCTTTTCCTTCACCAGTTTGTATCTCATTTATGTTCGCCGTATCAGTGAGCTGAAAAGACTGTATGACACATAACTTCCTGAAAAGTATGGCATTTCTTTATTTTCTCATGAACCCCAGTTAAAGCAAAAGACAAGAAGTCAAGAACTACAGCCGAGTGTTTGCTCCAGTCAGTAACTGGAAAAATACCTCTAGCTTGGTGTGCGCAAGAGCTACAAGTGGCTTCACCTTGTTGTCCTGATGATTAATGCTTTCTCTCTCTGCATGCAGCCCCTGAGATGGTTGGTGTCAGTGGAATAAGCCTTGTTACTTAACCCAATAAATCACTGTTATCTTTACAGAGGAACAGCAGTTTGTACAGTCCCCTCTCTGGCCAGTTCAGCACAGTGAGCAATTTTCCGCATGCCACGCTGTGTCGGATCAGTCCAGTATGATAACTGGAAGCAATAACTGCACTGTCACCAAACCCTGTGGATCACGTTTTCTTCTTCTAGCTCAGGAGCTCAAGTCTCTTATCACCAGCGAATCCACAAAAGCAAGACACTAGGGGTCACTGCCCAGAATCAAAAGTGAGCTACCAGTGTTGTAACAGAGTAAATAACACTCAACAAACTAATGAGCTGAATTTTAAATTTTTGTTCACTTTTCTGTTTTCAGAGCTTATATATTTGCATATTATTTCAATGAATAACTTCGCAGTTCATAAATCAAAATGACGCTCCCAAACTAGAGCTTATGTCAAATGATAACTGCAATTTAAGTAAAGTGTTCAATGTCATTTGACGGAAACTTTTTAAACATTTTTCATTTTCCTACACAAGTGACAAAAATTATTTTCCCCGTCTGGGTTTCAATATTTTTTGTCCTGCCTCCCCTATTTTCTAGTTAGAAAAGATAGACAGTTAAAGGAAAGGAGGAAGAAAGAAACAAATGTAAAATGTTACTTTTGATGGTTATTCTTGGCAAAATCACGTAATCGATTATTAATTTGTTGTATATGACTTTAAAAAAAAATTCATAGAAGACATTATGAAGCCCTAAACTAGATGAAGCTCTGAGGCCGTGAACAAAAGAACTGAATAAAATTTCCTCCAGCCCTGCTCGCTATCCACCAAGTTTCTGTGGCATGTTAGGCCGCAGCAAAATCCATGCCTCCACTCCCAAGGATCCCTGAGGAAACCATCTCCCATCTGACTTCCCTTTGTGACCTGCTCTTCTCGCTCCTCTCCTGGTGACTGCTCTTCCTGAGGGCATGGCTGTGCACAACTGGTTGCTCTCAGAGGCAAGGTGATCTCCCTTCCCTCCCTAGTAAGTCAGGCCACATGGATCAAGTAGATTCTTGAATACCACGGAAAGGAAAAACAATGCTTTGGGAAAACAAACCAGAAGATAAAGTCTAGGATGCCTCACATATGCGAAAAGGACAAAAGAAGATGATAGGAGGGAGGCAGAAATGAGAACGTGAGAGGCTACGTTCGTCTTTTCATTTAGCTTATTTAATTTGTCACTTTTTTTTTACGTGGTATTTTAGTTAAAAGCTTTTCTGAGTGATGTAGATGTGTTGCATTTTG
Organism: Vanellus vanellus; assembly: GCF_965231255.1. Lineage (NCBI taxonomy): Eukaryota > Metazoa > Chordata > Aves > Charadriiformes > Charadriidae > Vanellus > Vanellus vanellus. The sequence continues at coordinate 78,187,453 of NC_138905.1, read as the reverse complement.
TTATGACACATGACAGTTTATAACTGCTTCCTCTTCCTTGTAGATACACTTCTCTTCCATATTTCAGTGGTTTCAGTAGTTATTCAAAATAAAGTGGAAAGTCTTGAGACATATATTATAAGCAGAATGATGGATTTAATTTCAATGAAAAGCCGCTTTTGTCTTGTAAAGAGCAAAAATACATCTGTCTCATGCCTTTGAAATTCCCTGACAAGCCCAGGAAGTTTTTTTTCAAGATTTTCAACTCATTTAGTGCCTGACCTAAAACCATAAGAGTTGATGGGAGTCTTTGCGTTGACGTTAATGTGCTCTGAGTCAGGATCTTGGGCTCTGAGACTCCCTCTCAGTTGTCCCAACATTGTGCAGTGCTTAATTAAATGGAGACACTCCAATATGCAGTGAGCCACCTGCAAGATCCCAGGACAGCAATAAGGGTCTTAATATCAAAAAGGAATAATGGTTTCAGTACCAGCTTTCTCAAATTAACTCTTTAACGATTATTCCAGATATGGGAGGTATTTTGTCCCTCAAAGTGCAAGGTTCTGTTTCAGTCTAGTGCTCACACACACTATATATACGTAATTCTCAAGGCTTTGTATTTTTATCAAGGAGTTGTGCGTATTGAAAAGGGTTTAGGGAAGAAGAGGAAATGTTTCATTCAGTCTCTGTTATCTGATACGTGTTATACTGATTTTCCTTTGCTGTATAAAGTTCTTAAATCTAATACGAAAGAGAATAGTCTCACCAAAATTAGTAAAACTAATTGCAATGGGTAAATTTAAATGTCCTATACATTTTTGGACAATAAGGGTCTTACGGGCCTTGCCTTTCCTAAATATTCAGTCAGGCGTTCACTGAAATGGTATTCTAGAAACTCGCAACCAGGAAAGATGGTGTGAACCACTCAATTGCTAGGAAAAAGTAAATCCAGATGTCTCATTTTGAACTGGCCTCTATCCACTCAGGCAGCAAAAAGATTCATTAATAGAAACCTAAGCTGCCACAGAAACTTCCAGGGTGATGCTCTGGCACGTGCCGGGAACCGGAGAGCCTTGCCGTTCGGTGGGAGTCCAGCACACAGAAGCACGCAGGCGGGATGACTTGTTTTATGAGTACGCCGCCCTGTGAACCCATGAGTGGGACCATCTCACAAACAAAGTTAGATCTCCAGGATACAGCAATAGCTACTGAGTCTGTGAGATCTTCTTTACAAACTTCTATACTGCTCATTGTCATTACAGAAACTTCAACCCTACGCATCCGAAACACAATATATCCCCTTTCTGCTAGTTTCTCTTCCCTACCTCCACATACGTTATTTTTTCACGATAACAAATTCCATTGTTTCTACTGGAAAATGTGCTCAGGTAGCATAAATCATGGTCACTGCTTATACAAGATTGCTTTCCTATTTGCATATTAATAATGATGCTGAGAAATAAGGAGCCATTAAAGCCAACTCTAAATGAAAACATTTCAAATTTATAAGCAACACATTTTTCATTTCACTAATAGTATGCAGCATTTCCTAGTAAGCAGTGTTGGTAAATAAGAAATTTGCATTAACAGCCTTGTTGATAACTTACTCTGATTCCCCCCCACACCAGGAATGCTGAATCAATATAGTGAGTTAATTACCTCTTGACTGCAGACTAGGAACTTTGGACTAGTCAACATTTTCCCGATTTTGTTTTCAAGCAAATGTTTTCCAGTAATTGTCAGTGACAGAGCTTAAGAAGCAAGCATACTTCACTGCTAAGCTTCCCATAGAAGAAAAAAAATAAGTATTTGGTCCTTTTGATTTAAGTTCAGTCTGTCAAGGAGAAATGTAAGCTGGAAGCCACAAAATGTTATGCAGTAAAAAAAAAAAAAAAAGAGACCATTTATAACCGTGAAACGTAAGTGGATTGAATAGTGCTTAAAGTACAATTACACTCCGAGAAGTGACTTTGGGAAGCGTCATGGTCTGACTGAAGAGTTCTGCTATTCAGACTCATTCAGAGTCCTGTCCTGACTTAGACTGAAGCTACGTGTAATTTTTACATCACTTTAAATATATCTTTTTTTCCTAACATATAATTCAACAAATATACTCAGTGTTTTAACATGAACACATTTACACTGATAAAAATTGATTAGTACACCTAAGCAGCGTCACTTGAAGCCCTACTATTTTCCTGCTATGATATGTATCTTTGCATACATAAATAGTTGCAGATATATATATTATATATAGTTTATAAATTGTGATGACTGAAATGGCACAAAAGCCCTGATCAAATCTAATGTAAATAATATGGCTATGAGAGAGGGGTATAAATTTTGTCATCGTATCAGCAGAAATATTGAGTCTCATACCCATTCTCCCCAGTCACAGACAGGTCTTATGCATAGCTGAAGGCAACTGAGATGAGAGCGAAGGCACTGCAAGCAGTGTGGGCAAGAACCTGCAGATTTCATACGCTGTGAGTCAGCAGAGATATATCCAGCTCGCACTTGTCCTCAAGCAGAGGAGCTAAGTCATATGCACGTCAAAACTGAGTACATGGTACTTCCACTGAAATGGGTAGAGCTACTCGCACTTCTGTGGCTAGGCACATCCACGAGTATCTGCTAGAACTGGAATCTGAGTTTCAGCGAAATAAATTCATAGTATGGGTGAGTGGAGGGGTGTGCATGCGTGCGTGTACAGGTAGGGGAGAGGCATGTGGACAGTCATTCTGAGCATGCTTACTTTGAAAGGTATTTAAAAGTAATTAACTGCAGGCATTTCAACATATTTGTTCCTCATAAAGTGCTCAAACCCTGATGCACAACACGATCAACTGTTTTGTTATTACACGCTTTGTAGTTACCTAAAAAGAAATCAAAATCTAAGTATTTTGTAGACTGTGTAGCTCTCTTAGTGAGCGAGGGCTGTCCTAGATTTGCTTTCACCTGTCCACATAAGACTTGCTCCACATGTTCAACTTACGCAGGTCAGCAATGCCTTCTGCTGGGCTTGGTTAATGCGTGTGAGTTATTTGACTTATTTATCTAATAATAGACTAGCTGCCCCTTGTGGCATGAAAGAAAAATATCAAATGTGTCATTCCAATCCCCTAATGCATTTGTGACGCCTTAGGCTGTCTGGGACATCCGCATGGCAGATGTGACTCAGGACCTGCAGGAGACCTGCGCTCTTCTGGTGTGGCAGCTGGTGGCCAGGCAGGATACCTGAGGGCATTTCAAGGGCTCTGAAGACTTACGTATGCTCAAGTTGATTGAACCTTCTGTATCTGGATAATTTCAATGATAGATGGGATGAGAAGGACTAATCTCCATTCTCTCAACATCATCTTTAAAACGAGCTCTCCATGCTATCCCCCAAACTGCTTTGTGAATTGGCATTGCCGAATCTGTCCAAGGAGATGTACCTCAGTATGTCTTGAATTTAAATATCAACTTCTACTAAATCATTAACAAAAAAAAAGCCGATATCCCTGAATGCAAATAAAGATTGAGAGTAAAATCCTCATACTGCTGAACATATTAAAAACAATTATAAATCTCCCACTAACATGAGCAGAGTAAGTAAGTACAATTATCAGAATTTTTTTATATTGCTTAAACCCTATATGTCCAGGCCTTTCAATCTCATTTTTAACCAACAACCCAACACAGATGTGTTGGCTCAAGCTTAATTTGGATGTAACAGATTCATCTGAGGAGTAGCTAAGGCAACCAACTAATTGCACATGCCAAGAGGCTGAATTAAATTTTACTTCCCAGAGATTCTCAAGTGATTTCAGAAATCTTGAACTATAAGATAACTACAAAAATGTTTTGAAATAGTGGACATCTTTCATCATAGCCACTCAGTGCATTCATAAGTTGGCATTGTTATTTTCAACAACAAAGACAAAAACTGAGGATTGTTTCACTGCAATTTCTACCTAAAATGTTCCAAAGACTCTTTAAAGTCAGCAATGGAAAGTGTCTAAACGTGATCTCTCAAAATTCAAATAAATGAAGAGACATTCAGCCAAGATTATTGAACCCTACTGTACAAAAGTTGTTTTATTCTTTTGAGCAGGCAATTTAAATCTGGCATGTATATTGTGTGAAATATTCTCCAGCTCATCTCTAAGATGTCTGCAGGAGTCACATCCTGTCCAAAGCCTGGGAGGAGCAAATAGTGTGAGGAAATTATCCCTAAGAAGGTTCTAGCTGCCTTGAGGTCTTGTATTCTGTTTACCCCATTCTTTTTGCTTCAAGAAATGTGAAGAAATCATTTAGGTAGAAAAGCATCAGTCAGTTCCTACATCACCTTCATAATGACTTTGTTACACCACCTTTACTTCAGTATGAAATTGCGCATGGGAGAGCAGGAACGAGCATCTGGCTTTTTCCCACCCTCCAGACCTGTACTGCCATGAGATGTGAGAGGGCAGTAGGCTACCCGCGCTAACAGCTGGGGCACCTGGGGGTGCTAAGCAAGGTGCTCAGCTCTCTACGGAGTGGGGATGCTCTAGGCACCGACTCCTAGGGCACCTGGCGCTCTGCTCAGAGATATTCTTGACACAGCAGCCTTGCAAACTGCAAATGCTCCCAGCCACGCTCATGCCTCCCTCCCATCTGTTCCCATGGCTGCCAAACCTTGGATGCAACACAGCGCAAAGCACTTTTACTGCCTTTTGCTGCACCATTAACGCAGCAGGTTGCACCTAGAGGGTATGAGTCATCACACGAGGCATTTTGGCAGCAGCTCTTGAAGTCACAATCCTGCAGGCAATTTACTTCTAAACCAAGTACAGGTGATGCTACCTCTGAGACCTGGAAAGTCTCCTTTTTTGTTCACAGTGGTTGTGGCAAAGGTGTCTGTGCACATCATTATAGCTCTCCTTGGAAGGCTCCTTCAAGGGGACAATGCATGGAGCTTTCCTCAACCGTGTAGACAGAGGGAAGTTAAGGTTACCTAAATTGCCAGAGTGCTTCAGGCTTTCCAGTTTTAAGCTGGCAAGCCATGGCAGTCCATGGCCATCCTGTTCTTCCTTCCCCTCATTCTCGTTCCACCCTAGCTCTTCTTCCTCGAATCAGTTACTCACATCTCTGTGACATGCCCATATTTCATCCTTGTATATTGGCCTTACTAGAAACAAGGTCACCACAGATTGCCTAAGCTCTCTGCAGGTTTAAAGCAGTTTAGAAATGTGATCTTTTGAGACCGCTTTTGCCTCTTATCTGGACGCAGTCCCAGACTAATGCAGTGACATCTCCTATAGGACTGAGGTGATTTTTGCCCAAGTGCTTGAACTACACTGTGCAAATATGCCCATAGTCATGTTGGGATACAGTGTCAATGCAAGTACTGGCCCAATGGAACTACAAATCAAGCATGATATATCCATATGCTTCAGATAGGTATTCCGGCTTGTTAAACTTGCAGTTGCATCTCAGAGCAAGTTTATAGCAGCAAACAGTGAAGTCTTAGCAAATAAATCACTAATTGCTTACCCAGTTCTCCCACTCCACTTCTTCCCCCTTTCTAAATAAGAGGAAGGGTAGCAGTTGAATTTTCATCCTTTACCAAATGAAGAGCCACCTTGCAGCAAGTGGCATCTTCCTTTACAGTAACTCCATTAACCATGAGCAGGCTAAAGCCTTCCATTTATCTATCGGCATAACAAAGCATGGTTACACAAATTGTTGTACTGGTGACTTATCCAATTTATAAACAGGTACAACACTCACCACCTTTTCCTTGCTTCTGCTGTAGAGAATTACTACTACTGTTCTTCCAGATTGTATGTAGATTTAATTGTTTGGTAGCCCAGATAAGTGAAACAATCCGGGTTACAAAAACAAAGAAAAGTTGGCACAATTATGGGTTTATTTGGTTCTTTTCAAGATAAGCACCACAAAGTCCCTTCTCTGTTCTTACACCCATCCACACAGGTCTATTATATCTGCCTGGCAAACCTCCTACACACTCAGGTTGTGTGATCTTCTCCACGGACTTCTCTTCTCAGCTCTGCAGCACCCCCAGCTTGTCCCATGATCCTGCATAGATACAGTATATGATTCAGACCGTTCTGCCTCAGAAGTCCATGCAATGTAAGGCAATGGTAGCCAACAAGTCAAATTCCTCAGTGTTGGAGAAAGAAGTGCTGCATAGTCAGGTGACATCTTTTCAGAAGCAGCAGCCGAGAGAATTTAATTTTTCTCAATCTTAAATTTTTTCTACTTAGTGAATCCAAGCTAACGCTCTGCCTAGGTGGTTAGATATTTCATACCCAAAGACATCCAACATGACCAAATTTATCAGTTCAGTACTGATCTGTACAAAGCTATAGTGTTACAAATTAGAACGGGAAATTAAAATGCTGTCATTATACTGATGTAATTATAGTGGCTTAGTATGGCTGGAATAGACTGTGGTACAAGAGAGAGAACACATCTCCCTGTCCAGCCTGACCTCTGCCTCTCCTGAACCAGAGCTGCCTAGATCCTTGCCTGTTCAGAAATGCATATTCAGAAGACATACACCTTTGTAATCCCCTATATGGGCATCCTCATGCTGCTGGAAGATTCCTTTCCCCTTCCTCTTCCCTTTCCATTTTTTCCTTTTCCTTTTTATTTTCTTTTTTCTTTCTCTTTCCTCTTCCCCATTCTCTTTTTCTTTCTCTTTTTGTCACCTTCACGCTGTACTCATGCTTGTGACTGTGTGAATAGACTGTGTTGAGTCTATTATGTGTACATACCACATCATTATATATAATGACAGCGGTATAATTATAATGCTACAACAGAAAATAGTGGCTGTGTAGACAAGGCCATAATAGCAGCCTGAGAGCTGTGAGTTAACCCACTCACTCCTCCACCACCATGTCTGGGCCTTTTCCTGAGAGAAGAAGTTGTGTCTTGTCAGTCATGTTCACCCTTTCCCAAAGACAAACCATTAACATCTCCTATTAGCTAAATCAGACATTTAACTCAATTCAGGAATTTATCAGAAAAAAAAAAAAAATTTCGGCACTGCTCGAACAAGAATGAAACTACTTTGTTCATCTCCATCATGGGCCATGAGCCGTGATCTGGTTTTATTCCAGTTAAAACCTGTGTGTTTTCTAAAACCTTATCTGAACTACGTTGGCCTCTAGAAGTTTGTGCAGGTGTTACGCCGTATGCTTTCATACAGCTCTAGCCCCACTCTTAATTGGGTCTACATATAGATTACTGTCATTGAAGGGTTTAGCGGTTCGCCAACAGCAGCAGCCCCAGCCCCTCTGACTCTCTTTGGGAGTTAACAGCTCTTGTTAACAGCTGGCAGACTATTGCTGCAGTACTCTATTGTCTTATCTAACAGAGGATTTTATGGCTATATTTAGTTTAATTGAAGAATGTCCTAGAAAAGGACTAATGACAAGTTTCATTATCAATATACCAGTTCACATACGGAGAAAATTTTAAAAAGAATAAGGGAGTAAAAAAGTTAATTGGAACAAGAAATTACTTCTGGCAGTGAAAACCCTTTAGCATCTTGTTGATATGTAGCTTGTATCTAGTCACTGGCTGATATGATCCATGACTAGTTCTTTTTCTCCTAGTCATTTTGAAACTAATGGTCACAAACACGCTCACTTCCATTGGATAAGCATTTATTTACTTCAGTAATCCCAGCGAAATTACATTAATTCCCCATGGAGGCAACTTGTTTACAGCATATTACAAAATCTGACTTCTAGATAAAAAGGTTTTACTTTGCCTTGTACCTGTGAGAAGAAGGGTTCTCTTCAGAGGGAAAAAAAAAAAAAATAGCAGAAATAAAGCACATGCTTTTTACTGGTAGGAAGTAATTTTATGTTTTCATTACCAGATTTCAAAATGGGTTGTTTCACGGTATCATAGGATAATTCAAGTTGGAAAGGACTTTGGGAGGTCTTTGGCCAGCCTCCCGCTCAGGGTCAGCTCTGAGGTCTCGGGGCATGTCTTCACAGCACAAAGTGTCTGGCAGAGACGAATGTAACCTGTGGGCTTGAAGCTGAATTAATGTGGTACCTTGCTGAGGTTCATTAGCCGGGCTGAGAAGCAGTATTATGTTAATGCGACTATTATTGCTGACTGAGAACTAACTTAGGCACCTCAGCCCAGTGCAGCCATGGTTTATCTTGTTTTCTAATGCCAGCACCTGTGAAGAGGAGCTCCCAGGAGGTGCTGGTGGAGATGCTGCTCAGCACACCTGACTCTGCAGCGTCTCCTCACAGTAACAAATACCATAATACTATGGGTAAAAATGAATTACTGGACCTATGAAGCAATGTGCATTTGGCTGGGAAAGGCTGGTACTTGCTGATCTTCATAGGTTTGGACGCTTTTTATAGTTTCTGTGGATGGACACCTGCAAGCATCTTAGGCCTTCTTGATGCTCTGGAATTGTTGCTTTCGCCTTTTTTATTTGTTTTCCCTGAGATAAGGCTAATTGTCCTGCACTGCGTAGGCTTTCTGAACAACACACATTGCTTGATTCTGTAATAGCCAGGTTTTAGTTCATGAACCTCATATACCTTAGGAAAGCTGTGTTAGCTGTGGCAGAGTTTATGCTGCAGGACCAGTTATAACATCCTCCTGTTGTCAACTCATTTATGTACCTCATGAATACAGTTTCTGACCCAGCAGGTGTTGTGCTATTCTCGTTTCATATATGGAGGCAGTTTTTCCCCCTGCTGGTCTTACCTAGTGGGGAATGGATGAAAGCACAATGAAAACTGTTTGGACACTTGGTGATTTAAGAACCTGCTGGCTTGAGGCTCATGCTGTGAAAATGTCACATATCCTAATCCTTGAATCTCCGGCATCCACAGCAACGCAACACAGAAAAGGAAGTGCCACTGCTTGAAGCCTGCCTCAGGTGAGCGATGAATTGCCATTAGCAGTCTCATTGCTGGTGGAGCTATGATGCTTCCCTGTCCCAGCAGTCTTACCCAGCTTAATGCTTCGGTCCTTCTTAATGTCATTTCACAGGTACCAACTACCTTTTCTTTCGGATTGTCTGAACAATTAACATACCCAGTCTAGCACACAGAAGTCTGCTAATTTGCATATGTACTCAGCTGTGTTTTGCTTTAAAGGCTGTTACTTCCACCTCTGAATTTAGGAAGAGCTTTTGTGCCCAAAAGCTTGTCTAGTTTTTGTACTTCTGCTAGTGCTAGTGTTTTCATAGAGTGGAGTCCATTTAACATCACCCAAAACAAACTTTTCTTTGGCTCTGCAGTATTGTGTATTGCTTTGCCACCACACCCTAAGGAAAAAAAAACTAAACTGCTCTTCAAGTAGTGTTAGAGATATTTTCACTACCAAAATCTAGAAAACAGTTCTTTTAAGAATATTTGTCATTATTTACTGAACCAACTGTTCTGTCTTTACTGAAAAGGGCTATCTGAAGCCAAGAAATTGTTTCCAGTTTCAGTGTACCACTGCTGGGTCATGTTTTCACCTCCCCATTGAAGGCAGACATCACCACTAAGTCATACCATAAACGTACCTGCTAGCAAGTGCACATACAGTGTTCACCAAAACCTAACCATAAGCTTGAGCTTGTTCTCACACCACGATACCAAGTCTTCTCTTTGAAAACTTTTGAAAAAGTGCATTAGACAAGCATGGCCAGTGTCCCCCTAGGCCTAGCCCCTGGTGCACCATCTTGTGGGACAAGCAGCCATTTGCCAAGGGGGAGCTGGTCACATCCTCACTTCGCCTTTAAAGGGGTACTGGGCACCTGGGCAAATCAGAATGACCTACGGTGCGGAACAGGGACACAAGTGGTGAACAGGGACATGCGTGGCATGCTGCCCATGTCCCCAGTGGGACTTGGATTGGAGCTGTGGCTGGAGTGTGACCCTGGGCCTCAGGGGTGTCTCTGCTGCTGGCTGCTGCCACGGGGGCCTGAGCGAGGCCTGTGTGTGTACTTGAAGGTTGAGTCGTGGTTGATGCGTTGCAGTGACCCCATGCACAAGGGGTCCCGGGTTAAAATACAGTTTTGGTTGTAACAGCAGCACTGTTGTCTCCCAGTTCTAGTGAGGATCCGTGACAAATCAGCCTGTTCCCGTGGTGCTAGGGGATGGCAAGGCAACTGAAAAGCAGGTTATACTGTGCTTCACTGGTATGCAGTCAAAGTCCCTGTTTGTCTTCTCTAATATCACTGAAGATATTATTTTGGATAACTCCCAGGTGTATCTTTAATAGAATTAGTGGGTATGATCATGAGAGCTTTGATTGTCAGGGTACCGTGTTCGGTTTTGGGCCCCTCACTACAAGAAAGACATTGAGGTGCTGGAGCATGTCCAGAGAAGGGCAACGAAGCTGGTGAGGGGTCTGGAGAACAAGTCTTATGAGGAGCGGCTGAGGGCACTGGGGTTGTTTAGCCTGGAGAAAAGGAGGCTGAGCTTACTGCTCTCTACAACTATCTGAAAGGAGGTTGTAGCGAGGTGGGGGTCAGTTTCTTCTCCCAAGTAACAAGCAATAGGACAAAAGGAAATGCCCTCATGTTGCACCAGGGGAGGTTTAGGATGGATATTATGAAAAATTTCCTCACTGAAAGGGTTATCAAGTACAGGAACAGGCTGCCCAGGGAAGCAGTGGAGTCACCATCCCTGGAGGTACTTAAAAGACATGTAGACGTGGTGCTGAGGGACATGGCTTAGTGGTAACTAGGCAGTGTTAGGTGAATGGTTGGACTTGATGATCTTAAAAGTCTCTTCCAACCAAAACAATTCCATTATTCTATGGTATTCCCAGCTTTGCACTGGTTTTTAATGTACTTCAAAAGTTAATACTGCTTGGAAAAAAGCCAAGAACTTGTGTGAAAATAATAATATGCTTTGTGAATCTTACACTTTTCACTGCTTGTCAGTAAAACGTGTTGCTTAGTATCAAACAAAACTTCTAAGATTTAGCTTACACAAAGCTATGCTTTGTATATCATCTACTTACTGAAGGCTTCCTGGACCCCAGAAGAAGAGAAAAGAGCTGGGGTTGAGTGGCATCTCTGTGGAAGATATTTGGATCAGCTGCCTTTAAAAATCTTGATGTGATAATACCTCTGATAGTCAGAATGCTTGTCCAGCTACATAAATATGAATGTGAGCCTTACATTCAGGCATAAATAGCTGTCTGTCCCTGGAGTTTTCTTCTGTGTGTTGTCAGCTACACAATTAAATTATCCATGTATTTATTTTGTGATACTAAACCAAAGCAAGATAAGGGATGGTGAATATTAGAATGTGAACATTAATGATCCAAATTCACTCATCCTGAAGGATAATGGACTTTAGCTGAAGATTCACCAAGAATTAAATTATTCCAACAGACACAGGAAATGTTCTCTCTCTTTGTGGGGACCAAGTCCTAGCTGTGCATCACAGGAGTTGGCTGTGGAGTTGTTATCTCCCAGAAAGTACCCATAGGATAAGTCTTCTGGCAATTGAAGCCTAATTCCCTGTTACACCACGCTTGTGCTCACAAAGCAGGGAGTGTTGTGTGGGGGGTGGTAGGAAATGTGAAGGATGAGCTGTCAGAGAATTTAGTATAAGTGGGCTTCCTTCATGTCCCTGAATTTTGCCTGTCCACATTGCAGCTTTATAGAAGCTGCAGCATTATGCCAACCTTTGGCAATTGGCAGTGACCCTCAAGGGAACAGGAGCAAGCTGAGCATAATCAGAGCAAGTATAGCAGTTTATATTTTCTATTTCCAACCAAGCCCATACAGTGGGAGAGTGTACTATTGTGTTTCTGTATCTTCTGGGGAATTATACGGGTCTTCTGGGGAATCTGTGCTGGTGCAGCCATTCTTTGCCCCCTCTAATAGGTGGGGAACATAGTCTGCCTATAATTGTCCACATGAAATCCTGTCCTCAGGAGAGGACATTAGTATGCACACAAATGATAAGTCTTCTTAACAGACAGCAGGCTTTTCACATAGCTATCAGCAACACAATCTACTCTGCGTACATTTCAAATAACAAATGCAAACTATTAGATTAAACAATGCTAAGCAAAGGCAAAGGTGAATAATTTTAAAGTCATATGAATTGCTCTATAAATGTCTGTTATCCTCAGCGAGGCTTTTATGTCAATACAAAATGCCATACAGTGTAGCAGTGTTTGTTTGTTTCATTCTGCAAAGGCCAATTCTCAAGGCAAGACAAATGACAGATGAGCAGATCCTTGTAGCCAAATATTTGCCAAAAGGAAAATCAATCTTTTTTTCTTCTCTTCTCTTTTTTTTTTTTTTCTTCCTTGTCTGCAATAGTTCACTTCAAAGCTAAGCAGGAGCCTGAAGTAATGTCTCTTATTTCCTGTGCTCCTGTTCAGACAGTGCGATACCTGCAGCAATAGGTCAGGCCCTTAACTGATCTAGGAAGTCTTGTTGATTTATGCGGCCAATAACATGGTCGATAGTAATGAGTCCCCAGATACTACTTTTGTACCACTAGCAAAAGGTGAGTCATGGAAATCATCCTGTCCCCAACCTCCCCTCAGAGGGTGAGTTTCTTCCTTGGAAGAATCGCTTCTTATCCCTTCGATGTCTCCATCTGCTCTCTCACGTAAAGCAGCATCCAACTGCAGATGCCTCCATGCCAAGCGGAAGGCTGGAGACTGCATTTAGCTGGCTGCGTTGCAAAGGGGAAGATGATTCAGGAAGAGGGTTTTTTCCCCTCCTTTTAGTGCGGCCCAGTTCCCTAACCCATTTACAGAAAGCAAGACATGATTTTGTTGAGGCTGAGCTCTGCTGCACATGCAGTGGAAGTCTGGAAGGCTCTGGGAAAGACGCGGGTGACTGACTGAGAGCATGCTCAGCAGTGTCACCAGGGTCAGTGGAGTCCTGGCCTGAGCAGTGGCCAAGACAAGGAGACCCAGGAGACTAAGGCCTTCTCAAAAGCAAACTCACTAGATTTGACAAGCTCAAAGGGAAACGCGTGAGCATTTGCACTTTTACCGTCTGTATGGCACCTGACAAAAAAAAAAAAAGAGCCAAGTCCTCGAGATTAAAGCAACTGTTACAGTTACTAGAAAGCGGGGAAAAAACAAGCAAACAAAAAACTCTGTAGCTTTGTCTAATTTCTGTGATTCTTGGAAATGTATGCTTAGTTTCCCCTCTTAGAAAAGGTACCCAGTCCTATCTCACAGGTTAACCTTGAAGACATTTTTTTTATGACATCTAATGAATCTGTCATTCTAAATTTCTTTTGGAAAGAAGGACGAGGGCAGAGATGTGCTTGCCAAATGCAGATTAATTCAAGATATTAGCAGTACATCCAACCCATTTATAATGAAATGGCTTAATATTAATCCCATCATTAGTAGTGTAATTCTCTAAAAAAGTATGAGAGAGAAGACAGTTAAGAAGAGCAAAGTTTCAGGGTTTAGAAGTGAATCTTATAAGCAGTAATAGCCTTTTAAAGCTGTTGGAATTTAATTAGAAAGATGCTGATAATGTAAAATCACCTACAAAACCTGTGCCTCTCTGTATGAGCTGAACATGAGTAGCAAATATACTTGGGAGGAAATCACTTCTGTTGCCACCTCTTTGGAAATGTCTGGACCAATTGCATACCAATTTACCCATGTTTGAGTATTCATTAACCCTCAGCAAGATGCCTTTGCCTGAAATAGGTGCAAAGAGAAGAAACAGAGCATCCGCTCCGGTCCCTGTGTTCGATAAGCCCTGAATGTTATGAAGGCTCAACTAGAATGAACATTCTACATGCAGGTCTGGCTATTGTCTCTTATTATGCCAACCAAATATGCAATATTTTGAAAGTAAAAAAAATGGAAGCTTCACACAACGTATACTGAAAAATGTCCACAAATGTTTTCCGCAATGTAGCTCATATGAGAGGAAACGTATCTCACATAGTAAAGGAAATTCTCTTCAATACCATATGCTTCTAATCTGAATAAGTGAGTTAAAACCTTGCTAGCACAAAAACAAGCCGTATTTTTATTACTTTGTTGCATTCAGATTATGTAATGCCTTTTTTTAGAATGTCGATACCAGGGTAAGCGTTGTGGATTGGATTCGGGGTTTGCCACTTTGAAATTATTTTTATATTTCTCACGCCATGATTTGTAGAGAAGCCTCCCTCCCTCCCAGACCTCTGTCACACACTTCCATTCTTCGCCTCCACTCCTGTTCGAAAGGAAACATTTCTGAATTTGAGGCAGACTTCCCCTGCGTGTGTCTGGCAGGGTGTGAAGGGACTTTCGTAACAGCAAACAAAAGGGCTGCATAAACTATCACTACGGTAGGCAGGGATTGCTTCCTCCCACTGCTAAAGCACATATAGTTCCATGAGAAGAAAAGCAAAGCACGGCAGAAAAAGCAGCACCATGGAACAGATTAGGACAACGGTATAAGCTGTGCCTGACTGAAAACACAGCAGTAGTGTTGATAGATTTGCCTACCTGCAGACGTTAAAGTCCTGCTGAGTTTGGGTGTGTTTTTTTTACAAGCAATTTAATTGCTTTAACAGTGCTCTGTTCCATATTAAAATAATCTGTCTCAAGATCATTGGTAATTGCCCTTATCTGTTTTGGTTCAGTAATTATTTATTACTGCAGTAAGGGAGGAGGCTTGATTTTGTTCGACTTGGTATGCCCCGCTGAAAGACCCTGTCCCTACCCCAGGAAGTGTGTAAAAGCAATCTTCTTTCTTTCGCTCTGCTGTCACTTCACCCCAGCTCTGGCAGGATAAGAAAAGTGGGATATTGCTTTATGACTTGCAATTATTAAATTACCACAGCTTTGCAAATCTCTGCTTGCAACTGTATTCATGCTCTTTTTAATCCATCTGAACCGAGAAGTAAAATTACCTTAAAGAAACTAAGCACTCGTAGTAGTTAGCATATGTAAAAGGCTATGAATTATCATGGTACCCAGCTGATGCGCAGTTACATAAATTCCAGTACTTTGGGTTAAATGACCACAGGCTAACACTTGTCTTAGCAGTTTTTGTGCTGGTGTAGGTATTCTACACCCTCTGTGGCTGTAATAGTTACATGTGTGGCATTAAACTGATACAAACCTTACTATGGATCCTTCTTCCTTTACCCTAGAGATAACAGCAATAACAGTAATAATGGAAAAAACATCTGCTTCATATATTACTTTGTAGTGAAAGTGGGTACAATGTGTGTGGACATATGAACGAGCCATTTAAATGGGAGCAAAGTAATGCTTTTTAAAGCAGAAGCTTGACTGTTAAAGCAGCACAAGCCCCTTGGAGGGAAGATCCTGCAGATCTTTGCAAAGCAGAGGAATGCAGCTCTGCCCATGCCCCAGAGAGGGAAGTTGGGGTGGGCATGAGTGAGGTGGGTGCTGAAGGTACTTAAAAGCTGGTGGCAAGGCTGAGCAGCAGATCGGGTCTCCCAAACCTCACAGTTTCTCAATATAGAGCTTTGTGAAACCTGGTTTGTTTGTTGGTGCCTTGGTCTTTTTCCCCTTTTTGTAGGCTTGAGGTCTCTAAAAATGGAGACCGGTTAGTATCTAGTTTGAGGTTTAACCTCACATGTATCGGATATCGCACATACGTGGTTAAGCTCACCTGTGTCTGTAACACTGACATAGTAACTTGTGGAAGTTTTTCTGTCTACTAACAGTCTTCTTGACAGCTGGGGCTTGATTGTGTGTTTTCCATGTCTTTGCTGTGGAGCTAGGTGCTTTGCGTGGCAATTAGTTTTCATGAGGTCTAATTGTCTTTAGACTGATGAATCCCACAGAACTCCATTTCACCTAAATGGTACCATATGGCCACGTCTATGCATAACATGCACTGTGACTGAGGTGTGATCACTCATCGGTCCTGAATGGCAACGCCAACTTTATTCCCGGTTTTATTCTCTCACCAGCTTTGACAGTTGCCATCCCAGTAGTAAATCCTTTGCAGCTGATAGTGTCCAGAAACACTTTTGAGAGGTTTCAGAAAGGGTCCCAAATACTGTCCTCTGTGGGTAGCACCACCATCTCAAGCTTCTGCAGTAGAGCCTCTGAAAACTCTGTTCACCTTCTTGAAAGGCTTTAGACTGCCTGTAAGATACTTTATTAATAATGCATAATTTAATTTTTCTATTACTGACTTAAAGAAATAAAATTTTAAACGCTGCATTAATGTGTGATGTACGAGATGAAAGCCGCTCAGAGGAAATTGATGAAGACTCACCGTTCGTTTTCTACTTTTCCCTGCTGCCTTCATTTTGTATCTCTGGTCGTGTGTAATACTGACCAAACTTTCTTTGACCAGATTTTGCTGTTCCCAACAGCGACAGGTACCATTGTCGGCAGTGGCAGCAGCTGTACAGACGAGCAGAGGAAAGGGAAGCTCTGTCTGAACTTCTTCATACTAAGCTCAGCGCTTGGGCGTAGCATAGTGTTGGGACCTATCCCAACCCTGATTCACAGGACATCTTGCTCTTTCCAGGACTTGTCTTGCAGGGATGCTCGGCCTCACCAAGCTGCCTGAGCACTTAATGCTTTTCACTTTGCCTTTGCGGTTAAATGAATCAGGACTCAATTCCAGCTGCCACAGCTGCAGCACAGTACAGGCACAGCACTTTGAAATGGTTTGTGTACCAGAGTTTGAGAGCCCTTAACACAGAGCAAGATGAAGTCAGAGGTGAAAGCTACTTCAGAGACTGTATTGATTCCTGGCTTTATTTTGCAAGAATTTGGCCTGGTGGCTATTGAAAGCAACAGAAAAGATCCTCTTCTGCAGACAGTACAGCAGGGCTTGCTGTGTGAGGAGTCTGCCAAACTGAGAGCAGTGCAGACCAAACCCTCTCATTCATAGAGTAACATCATACACTAGTATAGACAGCGTGAGCTTTTCCTTGTCTTGCCAATATGCTGCGGTTCTCACCCAAAGGGCATCATTTGCTGGGAGAGTAAGTATCCTAAATGCAGTCCTGACTATTTTTGCTATCTGAGAGGCCTAGATAAAATGTGTGCTATTTCCCTTGGCATGATACTTTGTTTGATTTTAATGGCGTGTGCCTGAGTTTCCTATAATTCCATGTGATATTGTATAATCCCTCATCATCCTTTTACTGCCTTCCACTAAATACATTTAAAAAAAACAGTTTGCCAGCTCCTCATCCTATCGATTCTTGAGAAGGGGTCTTCAATCTTCTGTCTTCGTAAGAGCTGATACTTAATTACATGCCTCCTAATCTGATTAGCAGAGGTGAAGAGGACTCTCAAAGGTGTTTGGAGTATTTTCATTGAAATCCGCAGTCGGAGACTGCAAGCTGTGCTGCAATAAAAGCTGTACAAGGTGCAGTTGATCGCTATGCTGCACTTCCAGCGCTGTCGGTGCTGATGTAAAAAGGGGTTCCTATGTTCCACCTATCAGTCAGTTACCTGGAGATAATCTCAGTAACAGATACGCATCTTGTCCTCCTCCAGAAATGCTTCTAGAAAAAAATACTTCTCACAAGTACCGACCTTTCCTTTAAAGAAAGAGATAGTCAGTGTTGACACCCTGCAGTTGACTGGTTTTGTACTATGTTTGTAACAAATGTGTTGAAGTTACATCTGGTATAGCTTAGTGACAAAACCAATAGGTTTCAATTATTTGATCCCAAAACAAACCACCTTATAGCAATTCACAGAATGGCTGAGGTTGAAAGGCACCCCTGGAGATCACCTGGTCCAGCCCCCTTGCTCAAGTAGGGACAGCTAGAGCAGGTTTCTGAGGACCATGTCCTGTTGGGCTTTTAATACCTTCAAGGATGGAGACTCAACAACCTTTCTGGGAAAGCTGTGGCAGGGCTCAGTCACCCTCACAGTAATTTTTTTTTCTTAGGTTTAAACAGGATTTCGTCTGTTTCAGTTTATGCTCACTGTGTCTTGAATTCCCCGTCATAAACCCATGCTGGCTACTCCTAACCATCTTCTTGTCCTGTCCTTGCCTTGAAATGACTTCCAGGAGGATTTGCTCCACCACCTTCCCAGGGATTGAGGTGAGGCTGACCGGCTTCTTGTTCCCTGGCTCTTCCTTCAGTTCCACAGTGCCATTAAAATGCCTCTCATGGTGCCAGTGGTGACAGCTAGTGTGGAGCTTGATTATAAACTGAGGGACCAAAGAATGTTGCAGCACCTTTCCTTCCTCCCTGAGGACGATTTGGTGCCATGTGCGTGCTGGGTCACAAGCCTCGGGGAAAGAGGTCTCTGTTCAGCTCTCCGCCTGTATCCCCAGGCAGCAGTTGCATGCTGCCTTTTCCTAACAGGCCCCTTTCAACCTGAGCTGAAGGAGGGCCCCAGTTTACAGTACAGGACTGTCAGTGTGGTTTAGCTGATTTGATCATACAAAATGCAGTGCTGCATTCTACGTCATTCTACAAATAACAGTACAGTAAAAGGCAATGCTTGTGCTTTGCAGAAAGGTAGCAGACTCCTCGAAGGTTTCTGCAAACAGGACAAGACTCTTTAAAATTACAGTGGTTGCTAATACAGCATTCTCTGTTATTTGTAAACATAGTCGGATCTCAAGTGCAAAGCGGTGTTCACTGGGCTCTGAGGGATCGAGGAGTAGCTCATGGATATGTTGCTCTCCTACTGAATTCAGGCAAGTTCATATTAATTTAATTTAGAAGTTGAGAAAGTTCATAAATTCAAAGCATGACACAGCTAAACCTACAAAATTTTGCATGATTTCCAATGAAACCATGCAATTCCAGGGAGCTTACCCTGATGTCTTTCCCAAGCTGTAATGTGGCTTCAGGCTCATAAAATCCAGCCCTGTTTTGCTGAAAGCTTTATGAACTTCATTCAACCTGGGAATTAACTCAATTTTGAGACAGATAACATAATACCTCGATAGACAGTGTGTGGGTGGGAAGATGGATATGTGGCAATGACATAGGTTTTCATATCTGTTTGAATTAATATTTTAGAAAACAAGAACGTTAATAATAGTTGAAAAACTAACTTCGGAGTCAGTGTTGTTCAACATAGTTTGGGTCAAGTATCTGCAGCCCAAAGCTTATGGGAGTTTCTGTCTTTGACGCCACTGCCTGGAAATCAAGAGTGACTATTCAGAGTGCATCCACAGAGGGACCCGCTTCCTGGCACTCCGCTGTACCCGCTCCCTCTTCCTCAATAGCTGAAATTTTCACAAAAGAGACCACACGTCTTTGGTAAATTTATTTCTGATAGATGATAAAATGTCACTGTCAAAGATGGTGAAAAAAAAACCCAAAGATATTTACCAAGCAAATAAAAAGTACAGAAGTAAGGAAGTGAAGGCTGTGGGAATCCTGTCGGCTTGGTACAGGTAGTGGAAAGGTCCAGGCAGGCAGGGTGTTTCCAGCTTATACCTTACCTCTCATAGCTGCTCTGTCAAATTGCTCTTTCCTTATGTTTAATAATCAGATCATTCGTAGTTCAGGGTTGTATATCTTCTCCTCTGTCTCTCTCTCTCTCTCTGCCTGTTGATGACGATAAGGAGAGCAGTGGTGCTGCTGTACTTGCCAGACCCCAAAGTAAAAGGACTTCTGGTCCTCTGGTTGGTTCAAATTGTAGGGTCCGTGCCCTGAACATCTGGGTAGTGTTGCTTTGTGCTGTTGCAGGTCAGTGGCGGTGGACTGAGAGCCACATAACCCCTAGATGGCTGGCATGTGTATGGCATGTCTGTAGCGGTCACTGTGACTGATAGTTGACATACCTGGGCAGAGCTCAGCCTGTGAAAAGGGCTGTGGTTACGCATATTCTACTACTGATTAAATGTAAATTCACTATGTAAATGCACATTCTTCATAGGGCATTTTCATTTGGTGGTTATTTTCTTTGGTTGGTAGATCATAAGTCACTGGCACGTTAAAAATCAGTTACTGTAGATCATGTGAAATCCTTCATGCAATGAAATAATTTTCAAAATGATATTCATTGTCATTAGGGCAGTTTTTCCACCATGAAATCATTTTTCGAATTACATGGCTGAATAGACAAAAGTAGCAGTTGCAGTAATAAGGCATCGTTCGTGTTGCAAGAGCTGATTGGAAAGTCTAAAGACAAGAGCTCTGTAATGTTTTAAATGATTGAATTTTGAATTGCAGAAAAGACTATAGCTATTTTTGACTGTTACAAAACAAGCTGGTTGGTTTTTTGAGGTGTATTATCAAATTCTTTCCACAGTTCATATGTAAAGTATATTAAAACTATTGCATCCTGATTGAAAGAGAACTGTAGCTTCTCTTAATTACTGAAGGAAGGAAAGCTGTCCTTCAGAGATTTTTTTAAACTGCAAAAAATGTAAATTTACTTCCAAGCTTTCCTTCACTGCAATATCATGCAAAATTTTGGCTTTCAGTGTTCTTAAGGAACTGTATTGCAAGCGCAGAGGAAATGCTTTTTTCTTCCTTATAAAAGATCTGCCACTGTTTTGGGGCCTTTTTTAACAAGTTGTTTTGTCATGGTAGGGGAAAAGGTAGCAATTAATAAATAATTCAGTTGCATGTGTTTACAGAAAAGCTTAAGAGGAAGTAATCGGATGTACCCAAACACTTCCAGCATCGCTTCCACCTCCATGTTCCGGGACAAAATAAATGTGTGGGTCAAACTATTATGGGCGCTTGGTAAGAATGATGCACATGTGCCGGCTGCTGTCAGACCCGCCGTAGGGGACTATTTCTCTTCAGCGCTTCCAGAGCAGGGCTCGCCTCTGACCTGCCTTTTGCCACCACCTAAGGAAATAAAAGGTATTTTGTGCTTCTTTATTCCCTCTCTGAGGGGGGCAGCTGACCTCCCCTTCACAGAAGAGCAGGGCCTGAGCTCCCCGCAGAGCTGAGGAGACCAGAAAGGGTAAGCTGGACACAGACGGGGACAAAGATTGTGTCCCTGAGAAGCGAGAGGGGAGGAGCCAGAGAGAGGACTGTAATTATGGCCCAGCTCTGGGTGCAACCTGGTACCATCTTGAAGATGAGAACTCATCATTTTCTTCATTCATTCTTAGTATCTTGGCACACCTTGACTCGGACTAAGGGACAAATTAAGTGTGGTTTCAAATGAAGAGCAAAAATAATATGTAGTCCGCAAAACAAAATTATTTTCTGGGTGGGCCTATAGCTCAGGTTAAACGAGGGCTTTTCGCACTTGGAAGCCATTTCAGATTCAAGTGTGAATGTGAAATGAAAAGGCCATTTTTGAAGCAATGCCCTATGCAGATGCTCTTGTTCTGTAACAGGTGTGCACACTTTGATATTGATTAATCCTTTTCAAAAGTATATTATATTTGCATGGAAAGAACAAGGACATCCAGAAAAGGAGCTAGTTAAGAAACAGCTTACTGCACAAGGCCTTCTTTCACAGCAGCTCTTTGGCTGAAGTCCCACAGCAGATAGGCACGTGCAGCTTTACTGGGCTCTCTTCTGGAAGGCTATTTCCTCTGTCTTTTCCCATTCTGAACAAAGCGGTGGTGCACACCCGACACACAAAAGAGTTAATTGCTGGAGTCAGCCCAGGGAAGTTGCTAAGCAACATTGCTGGGCCCTGGCATCAGCTCAGCCACCAGCCACTTCTGCTGTCACACGATGCTCCATGCTCGTGGTCCAGCACCAGCCCTGCACAGTGCAGCCGGGAAGTGCTCTGAAAACTTAGCCCACTTCCTCAGATCCTGTAGCTTAATTAAGCTCACTTAACAAAAATAACTATTTTATAATTTAGGTCCAATAGCTTAAAAATCATTCCGAGTATAAAGTTTGCCTGTACACTAAATCCAATTTATTCAGTTACTATCCATTTATTTTAGGTGTTTCAGTCTGTCATTCCCACTTGAGCTGAGCTGATTGGCTTTTACGATTTTAAAGTATTATTGTAATAGGTGAACATAAGTATTGATATCATGTAAGTCTGAAGCAGGACGAACATCCATCCGGTCACTGCAGTAAGTATGCTTTACAAAATTGAGCCTGACATTTTCCAGTAAATTACCACGTATTTTTCAGCCTGACATCCTAATCAAAAAACAGGGCTATCGGCAACTTGCTACCTTTGGGTAAATCAACAAGTACTGAAATCATTACAAATGCAGGACTTTGTACTCTGTCACCCCAGCCTGATTACAGATCGAGAATTCTGGGCTACATCATCTGCTCTTCTTAATGGAAGCATAACACCAGCCCATGTGCACTGTGGATTTTGCCCTCTGTGTGGAAGGTTAAAGTCTTGAATACCCTTGAGACAGTAGCAAAACTCCTACTCAGTAGTACCTCTATTATTTATCTATTCTCAGAACACATCATTCTGGGTCTGCCAGAGGTAATAAAACCTGCATTTTAATGGATTAGTGTCCTGCAGTGATTTTGAGGTCTGGCTGAAGACAATGGCACTTAGTGGGTTTGTTTTCTGTGTGGATGTCAAGCAAAGTAAAACAACCACAGCTTCTCCCCCCGGCCAAGGTGCTCGTACTCTCTTGCTCTTTTTACCTGACTGCACTTACAAAACTTGTAGGAACATAGTTATTGATCAAGTTTGACTGAACTTGGACTGCTCAGAAGCTACTGGTGGAAAGATAAGATAAACAAGCACACAAGAACTGTGAGTAAAGAAATCTATTTTCCTTAGGGAACCAGGCTAAAATCTTGGTAACCACAAAGAATCCAGTCTCGTATAGGTTCCCTATCTATAAAATGTACATGGATTTCAGCCTGAGGAAGGTACCTTGAATGAATCACAGGATCATAGATGCATAGAATGGTTAGAGTTGGAAGAGACCTTAAAGATCATCTAGTTCCAACCCCCTGCCATGGGCAGGGACACCTCCCACTAGACCAGGTTGGCTCAAAGCCCCATCCAGCCTGGCCTTGAACACCTCCAGGGATGGGGCATCCACAACTTCTCTGGGCAACCTGTGCCAGTGTCTCATCACACTCCTAGCGAAAAACTTCTTCCTAGTATCTAATCTAAATCTACCCTCTTCCAGTTTGAAGCCACCACCCCTCATCCTATCTTTACATGCCCTTGTAAAAAGTCCCTCTCCAGCTTTCTTGTAGGCCCCCTTTAGGTACTGGAAGGCCGCTATAAGGTCTCCCCGGAGCCTTCTATTCTCCAGGCTGAACAACCCCACCTCTCTCAGAATAGATATGCATCCAAATTCTAACCCTTCGTTAAAGTGGTTTGCTACTCATTTTTTTGTGTATTTTGCATAAATATTGATAATCCTCATTTTTAAAGCCCACTTAAAACTTAACACCTTGTTAGCAAGTTTAGCAATATCACTGTTTTCACATATTTGATTTTTTAACTTCTTTGAATTTTTGGATTGTCAAAAACTTCCATGGGCAGTGCAGGCATCTGCAGAATGAATTTATGTTTACTGACAATAGAAATGCTTTCCCTCATTGCCTTTTCTAGGTTTTTAGGAATAGTTTATGGTGTTATAGCAGTTTGCAGGCCACAGGTAGAAATGGATACTCTAAACTTACCCTTTTTTTCATTTGATTATATTGTGTTTATATTCAGCCACATCTTGAAACTATTCTCAGCTAAAGTCTGAACAACATTCTATAATATTTAGGTAGAATTTTATTGCGCCTTTTGATTTTCCAGTAAATCTGTTTTCCCTCGGTCTGAATCAGGTTAAGTATGTGTGGTGCTGCAGAAAGTGGAACCACATTTCTGGAAATCAGAGTGAAAGTAAAAAGGGTAACAGCAAAATATTTCCAGGATCAGTCACATTTTAATGATGATTACAACAGAGTATAATACTGACTAGCATCTTGTACAGTAACAAGTACACAAGACTGCTGTGGAAGTAATTCTGGTCTTGTTTAGGTTAGTGGGAGTTTTACCGTTGACTTCAGTGGAATCATGATTTATGCTTCATTTTTTTTCTATTATTGTTTTTTCTTGTTTACACCGCTAGACACCATAGGAGGCTAACAGAAATCCAACATACTCTGCTCTTGTTAGTATTGCTGTTCTTCCTCTCTTTTTCTCTGAGTGTTTTTTAAAGTTTAGTATAACGCTTCTCAGCTAGCCTTTATTTAATTTCTTATCTTCATAGACAGATTCCGTGCATCCTGTTACTGTTCACATAGTAATTACAGACTTCTTTTCTAATGAGCAAGCAGTAAATATATTGTTGTATTTGGATGTGGAGTCAGGAGTAGCCCTGGGGTCATCCGAGATCCATGAAGGAAGAGCAATAGCACTGTGCCTTGGCTGGCAGCTAAAAACTGTTCTGCATCAGCCTCTTTAGCACAGAAGTGGTTAGTTTGGGAGACTGGTAACAACATAAGGAGCCTTTTCTAGAAACGTGCTGGAAGGGGGCTCATGAGAACATCTTGTTAAAATTTCACTTTTACAAGTGGAAATTTCTTTGCCTCAGAGATCAGTCCCTCTCCACGTATCATTTAATCATGACTACAAAAGATCACTTATCTCTGAGGCTAATAAAAATATTTTGCCTTCTGACGTACATTATATTGTATTGAAAAAAAAAAAAGAGGGAAAAAGGAGGTGATATTACATATAAAAATTCCCAGGGAAAGGAATCCAATTGAGTATTTTCCAAGAACATTAACATTACTGATTCCCCAGGTAAAGTCCGTCTCTAATGTCTAATGTCACAAATTGGTCCGTGAAGAACACCATCAAAACAAAGAGTATTTTCACCCATAAAATGATTGCAGATTGGTGGTGTTTTCTTCATTGGTTGTGGCAGGCAGATGACAAAAAAAAATATATTATTAAAGCTAATAAATGGGGTAATCACTATCACCACAGTCCTGCTTTCACCAAATAATGGTGAAAAATAAATTAATCCCCTTTGTACCGATTAACCACTGATGGTATGCTGAACATTAAACTAAGCAAAGAGAACATACAGGGTGAAATCCTGGTCCCACTGGAACCACTGGAAGTGGTTTTACCCCTTCAGAGGGGTAAAACATTGATCTTCAGTTTGGGTCTCTGTTTGGGGGTTGTGCATCTTAGAGGCCAGCAGGCACGGCACTGAGAAATGCACACTCAAAGTTAGGTTCCCAAGTACCCGTTTAGACCCTGAAATAAATGGCCTAATTTTCAAAGGCACTGAGTATTTACCAGCTGGTGCTGATGAGACCATTCCGATGAACAGTCACTGAAGCTCATTCTAACGTACACAGACCAGCGAATACTTATCCCAAGTAAACTTTGTTCAAATTTTTCTTTTTGGATCTGTCAAAGACACTGCGAAAACAAAACTTTGAGCAGAAAAGTAACGAAACCCCAGCTTATCAAAAAGGATATTGTAGAACTCACCTTTTCTCTGTGGTGTTTTTTTCCCCTTATGTTCAGGTATGAAATAAAATGAGGATTCGTCACTTGACTGCAGAATTACAAGCAGATGAGAACCAGCAATCTGATCCCTGCTGCATGGCCTAGATCCTCCACTGGGAATGCAACAAAAAAACTGACTCTGGAACATGACTTGAGCATACTGATGAGAAAAGATATTCAGTATTTTATCAAACTCCCTCATTTTTTTTCTTCTGTGCACTGTAGAGAAGCATTCTGACGATCGAAACTGGGGGGTTTTAAGTGTCCTTCACAGGCTAAGATGATCAGTGCTGCTGGAATACTGAATATGAGTTTTCCATACGTACAAAAAAAAAGTCATTGCCGCAATGGGAAGATGTTGAACATATATGTAAAATATAAGTAAATAAAGACAAAAAAAGGATTGATGCAAGATATTTAATCCCTTTAAAAGTAGGGTCAGTTTTATAATTAAATGATCGTAGGTCAAAACCCAAAATTTTCAAGTCCGCGTCTTACTTGATCCTTGATAGTTTTGCACAAATAGACAACCTCATGTTTGTTCCATAAAATTTAACTTAGATTGATTTGAATCTCCTGTTCTTTGAAAAGTGGCTATCATCTATTTCTGTGTGCGTTTATTTAGTAAGAACTAACCTGCTATTCAAAGTGTTGCAAAAGTGGCTTAACTGGAGTCTTATTTTAAGTCTATTTAAATTGAACTATTGCAGTCTTCTGTAGAGGCACTTAAAGCAATGTATAGCTGCCACATAAAATTCCATCCTTTGAATTAAGCTAAATCAACATCAGCCAGTTGTAAATCAATTTAACTGTGTCCACATGTGGATTTGTTTCATGTTTAATGAAACTGATTTAAGGAAACAATCCCAGTGAAACCACTGCCACTTTCTTTTGCAGGCAAAGCCTATATTATGTTGATTTATTTGGAACTAGAACACTTCTGGCATACATATTGAATAGCCAGCATAGCTCTGCAGCTGCACTGTTGAACATCAACCTGAATTCTTGGTCTTGTTATGGATTTGGCTAATAAATTTTCTTACATGAAGCCATGTTTCTCCCTCAGTGAGATTTAACCCATGCATTTGTCTTCCCAGATGGGTTGGGATTTTTTTTTTTAGAGTAATATGATTAATTTGATCCAAACAGGATTTCACCATATGTTTTTGTCCTGCCAGAAGTAGCATGGGCTCCTCATATCAGCAGTTATTTTCTTAACAAATAGTCTAGCTTTTCAGTTTTATTTATGAACACACAAACAAGGAAAATTTTAAATTCAATCAGAACAAATGGCCATGTATTGTCTAGCCAGGATGTTCTAGTAGGGTTTCCATCGTATCTAGGAAACTGATGCTTCCATGAATTTATGGCTTTAAATGACAGTGGTCTTCAGATTGGTCCTGATTAAATAACATTAGTTCTCAGATTCTAGGCCCAACCATTTGTACTTCTGGAAATTGTGTAAAGATTAATTCATCCTCGTGCATATGTTTATCCTTTAGTGAAGTGAGTTTTGTTTTCCTATCCAGAATTCACGTGTTTCTTATATATGTGATTCATTTTGGTGAATACCTTCAAAAGGTAGCAAGAAAGGAAAAGTTCAGACTTGCGTATCCCCAATTGCTGATGTCTTGTCTGAAAATCACAAAATACACATATGTAAAAAAAAAAAAAAAAAGGGTACCTATGATTTTTGTCTAGACTTTTCTTTTTTTTTTTCCCCCAAATATGCCAGTTATTCTAATAAAAGCTATGACCGTTCCCTGCAGACTTTACCTGGCTAGTAGACATAGACAATTACAGCTACAGTAACACTGCTGCTATTGTTGTGCTCATCGGTGTCATACGTCCTGCACGCCAGTCAGAAATTCAGTAGGAGCATGGGGGTGCTAAGCTAAAGAAAAATTAGTTGCGCTGTGGCCTTTCATACCCATTTTCTCTGGAGTAATTTATACATCTAATAGCAGTTATTTTTGCACATACTCATTATTTCTGAACTGTACTGTGGGACAATACTAGATTTCTTATTTCACAGTGTCAGATCCTAATGAATCTTTTCAGTAGTATATAATGTATTATTTGTCTGTGGTGGTTTCTTCTTCGTTTTCCCGACGTGTAGTTTTCTGTAAGCACTCTAAATGGAACTTCAATAAAAACACAGATCTGGAAGGGAGAAAACAGAGGCAGAGTACAAGCCAGACCCTCAGCTCATGCTAGAGATATACCAAGTGCAAATCTGTCTGCCAGCCAGTGCCCTCTCAGGGCTGTCATTCCCAGCATAGTGTGAACATACCATTCTCGGTATAACAGTAACACAAGCATGCAAATGCTTTGAGATTTTTAAGGGGGAAAATTTGGAAAACAGTCTTGGATTTGCTGCCAGTACTTTCTTAAAACCTGCTTTGGTACAGCTAACCTCAGTAAAATATCCAAATGAAAACACTGAAAGAATGTGACCAAGAGAATAACTATAGAATCATAGAATGGTTAGAGTTGGAAGGGATCTTGAAGATAATCTAGTTCCAACCCCCCTGCCATGGGCAGGGACACCTCCCACTAGACCAGGTTGCTCAAAGCCCCATCCAGCCTGGCCTTGGACACTTCCAGGGATGGGGCACCACAACGTCTCTGGGCAACCCGTTCCAGTGTCAAAGATAGACTTACTGACTCTGCGTGTTTCATTACCAAATATGGAAGTTTTCAAGCCAATTTCTTGTTTGTCACCATCAATATTGAGATTCAGACCACTATAGTCTCTGGAGACAAACCCTCCTTATTCTGAGCTGTTCCTACCTGTCTCTGATCTGGACCCAACTTTCCCCATCCCTTGTTCCTTGTCCTTTGTATGCATTTTAGGCCTAGCAGCTCAGTCTCTCAAATCAAAACAGCTCACTATCCTACCTTCATCTCCTCTTCCCCGTGTTTCTAGTACCAGATCTTCCTACCTCCACCTGAAAGGACGCAGTCACCTCTCCTTATCCCAAACTTACCGCCCAGCTCCTGCTGTGACCTCTTCCTTCAGTCTCGTGCCAAATGGAGTCTCTAAAAACGGTTTGATTCTCAAACTGCCTGTCCATGAGGCAATGGTAAGTGGTCAATGGAAATAATTTCCTTTTTGGATAAAGTATGTTTTCAATGCAGATAGTGACCCACAAGGAATTCAGATGGTTGAGAGACTTAGGAACTCCTGCTCTAAAATACATTTCCATGGTTAATTTGACAATCAACTTTTTCTTGCCACATATGTGACTTTTAAACATGTAGAAAGATTTTTTCAATCTCAGATTTATAATCCATTGGGTTGGCAAAATCTTCTATGAATTCCTTAACTGTGCACTTTGGCATGACTTCATCTTTCATCCAAACCATCAATTCTATTTCAGTTCCCCTAACCCATCTATTTTTATATGAGGACTTTGTGTGTTGCATTCCGTGCTGTTGCTGGCCATCGCACTCTCAATCTTCCCTTCATTCAGTCACGCAGTTTCCAGAGCATTGTCTTCCCAAAAACTTCTCTCTCCCGTGACCCTGTTTGCAAGCTAACAGCTTCTCTTCTCAGTTCTCACTTACTCCAGTGCTATTGTCTTTAGTCTCTACCTGGCACTTATCCCACTGCTTCCAGGCACATACGTCTTCTCCTTGCCTTTTTCTTTTGCTTTCCAAATTATTCTTTCTCTTGTTACTGTCAAATACAGCTCCGTCCTTGTATAGGTTCTCCTGCAGAATCAGAGCTGTACTTGCCTCTCTGTTCCAGCACCAGCCTTTGCCGTGCTGCTTGTTTATGCTCCTACTCACTGTTCACCATCACGTTCAGGAGAAGTAAAGCATCTCCCAGCGACAGCAGTGTAAAAGCATACACTAATTTTTTAAAATGACAAAAAAGGTTTATCATATTCTCTTTAGGGAACTTGTATTCTAGCCTGTTTGGAGAAGCCTTTTAATTTATTTTTTTTCTACAAAATCAGCAAAACAAACTAAAAGTACCATCTTTTTTTTTTTTTTTTTTGCACGTTCCCAAATGCTGCGTGCTTCTCAGGATCGCAGCTAGAACTGTGCAATTAGGCAATTTTAAAGCTTGTCAAAGCTGCAGACAATACAAGGCCAGACAATACAGCATAGACATAACACATTAGAGCGTTACAGTTATAAAATAAGAGGAGATGTGCATAATAGGGAAAGGAGTGAATCAAGGGCAGGGGGGAAATGGAAGGCTGAAATTCCTTCAGCAGTCTCAGTGGTTCTTAAACAATTACATCTAGCTGCACGCTCCAAGTGTTTTTGAATTTATCTCATTGCTCTCTAGGGTGGAAAGCTGCTCTTTCTGTGCTGTTCCTTCAGAGCAGCCAGGCACCCTCTTTTCTATTCTGGGTGCAGGCTTATTTCTCTGTTTTCTGTAACTTCATCCGCTCAATGCAGGCATGATG
The DNA here is from genome assembly GCF_965231255.1 of Vanellus vanellus. Taxonomy (NCBI): domain Eukaryota; kingdom Metazoa; phylum Chordata; class Aves; order Charadriiformes; family Charadriidae; genus Vanellus; species Vanellus vanellus. The sequence continues at coordinate 78,157,736 of NC_138905.1, read as the reverse complement.
TCTGCAGCCATTAAAACCCAAAGTCATTGTGGCCTGACATAATACATTTCATCACATAAACATACTGAATGTGATTTTTTTAACAGAAGTTTATGTACTAAAGACCACTTATTTCTTGGTTATCTTTCTGTTCCTTCAGCTGCCTGACTGCTGGACAGTCCCAGGTAAGAACTTACCAGTGCCGTATTTTCTTTATTACGGCACTCTCAGGCATTAGAGAAAAAAGGCCTTCGCCAGCTCAAACTCCATAGTGTGTCTGATAAAGTTGATATTTATATTTTTGTATGAAGCTGTCTGCAAGCCATAAAAAAGTCTTTTATTGCAACATGCACTCTGCCACTGGGACCCTTTCAAAGTGTGACCTGCTTTCATAAAAAGCTTCAGGCCGGTGCAGTTGTTCATTAGCAAAGTGTTGTAGGGTATTCTGGGACCTGTGACAGTCCAGGAGTATCTGATCTAGTTTCTTAATTTTAATTATGGCTACAGTAGTAAAGGCAGCAATTCAGAACACTGTTTAGCATTGGAAAAGGGAGAACACTTTTGCCACTTTGCCTATAATAATTTGGATTTCTTCTAACCAGAGGCAGGGTGCAAACGACAGTCGTACAGGAGACCTTTGCAAATGCTATTAATGTCTATTTAATAAGTTAGGAGGGTATATGCAGAGAGGCAAGAGAAAATATAGAGATATTTATGTAGAACATTCATTTTTGTACTTAAAAATCTATCTGAAGCATCTCAGGGACAGATGACATTCCCTGTTCACCTCACTGGGGGAACTCAGGGTTTAAATAAGGCTTCTCTAGCTAGTTAAAATTTCTTGGCAGTTTATTACCTTGGTCCTTAATTGCATTCATTTCCCTGTGGAGATTCCTTTGAGAGAGATTCTCCATTACATGGCTGCTGGGAGATTTCCAACAGTTTGCATTTTTCCCAATTAATTTCAGACTCAAATATTGACTCATTTTGGGAAAGAAGTGATAATAGGACTGAATTTCTGGTTTGGAGACTTGGATATATGTACCATGGGATATTAATCAGTATATACTATTAATTTATGCCCCATCGGATGACTCTGTAATGCCTGCTGTCTAGTTGAACTCTCGAAAGTTTTTGCTTCAGAAGCAAACCGAAAGGAATAATGTGATGATGGCTTAATGCCTCTGAAGATAATGAAAGTGTCGGAGACTCTTTAGCTCATGATGTGAGAAGCTGGTGAGAATACGAGATCTGAATGCTGGAATTAAACTCAGGCTGAATCCCAAACGTTTGTGGATGGTGGAAGGAAACCCTCCTTTTCTGCATGTAAACCTAAAATACCACATTACGATCACCGGATTGCATGCAGTGGTGCAAATAAGTTGTCAATGGCTGTCAAAGTTTTTAACAAATCCAACTTGATTTGGATGCAAAATGGAGCCCCAAAGCATTTTCAGGCTCATTGCTAGGACCTGTCTGTATCAGTTTTGAACCAGTCTTCTGACAGCACTGTTGAAAAGAGAGATCCGTTTGAAGTTAGAACATAGCATGGCATCCCTGCTTTAGTCAGGGACCATAACAATGTTAGGGCTTTCCTTATTGTCACTTTCCAGAAATTACTCTTAAACTGTCCAAGTACCTTTTAAGAAAAAAGGTTTAAGGAATGGTGTGTGGATCCCTGTGACGACGTCGTCCAGGCTTTCCCTGCTTTCAAATTCTTAACATGCTGCCCTCTCATAGGATGATGAAAGCTTCTGTGCTGCGCTACCATAGCTCCTGGCAATTTTTGAATAAGTAGCCCCACCGCACCAGCGTGCTCATGCCCAGCAGCTCCTTGTGTTCTGAGAATTGAAAAGGTTCTTTCATTTCATCAGGAATCTTTGGACAACGTTAATAATTCACCATTTTTTATTATAGAGGGCTACTATTCTCCCCAAAAGGGCTGTTTAATTAGATCTTTCAACCTTAATCAGCTGAGAAATGCCTGCTTTTTCAGCTAATTCCCAGAAAAAATGCCAGTGCATAAAGGAGGAATTCAGCCTGACATGAATGTACTTTTTGAAAATCATATTGCTGTTAGCCAGAGCTTGCTACGTATCTGGAAATAGAGTCTGCAATGTCAGATCATAGTCATTTGTATTTTTTTCTCAAGGTCTCTTAAAATTTCTCCATAACGCTAATTTAACTTTTCAGTAGGGCATATATGGTAGTCTATATGTTACAGGTTGAAGGGAGGTTGCTTCTTTAGTAGACAATAACTAGCAAGTTTATTTTCCTCCATAAATCTTTTGAAATGTGTATCTAACAGAAGCGTATAATCCCCAGAGTGTCTATTCCTTGGATGTGTTTCCATTCAGAGCATTACAGATGCTCAATCAGAGGAAACAGTTGTAGCAATAAGGAGGCAGCTAGAAAATTAACAAGTCCTTGCAAAGCAGGAAGAAATCTGCACACTTACAGAACGCAGATAACAGCAAAACTATGAATAATCTCCATCTACTGGATGTATGAACTTCCAAGTATTACTTACCTGTACAACTTTGAAATGTAATTCCAGCACCATTGTAGTTTTGGCTGGTTTGCGAGTCTGGGGCTAGATGTGCCCATAAAGTGAAAATCTTAAAAATATACCAAAAAAAAAAAAAAAAAAAAAGAAAGAAAAAGAAAAAAGCCAGAAAGGCTTTTACATAATATACATATAGATCAGCAATGATCCGTTGGTTCCATTTTCACCTTGATGTCAAGGCCCTGAGGGCACCACCAAGCTCAGCAACCTCTTCTCCCACCCTGGGGTTTTGGCTGATGTGACACAGGCAGGTGACGTTGTGTCAGGCTGCTGCAAAAGCAGCTAGCCTGGGGAGAAAGAGCTGTGAGAAGACTTGCTGGGGGCTTCCCCCTCTAGCTTGGGAGCCAAATTTAGCTCAAGCCTCTGCCTTGGTCCTCGTTTGAGCTATACTGCAGGAAAGCTCTGCCTGGCCATGCACCTCACTGATCCTGACTTTGCATCACTGGACTTCCTGACTTGGTGCCACGGAGCTGCCCCATCATTGTGGACGTGTCTGGAAATCATGGGACTCTTGGCTGACCCTGGTTAACATCAGCTGACCCTCTCAGCTCCCCTTGCACTGGTACCATGGTTCTGACCCCTTGTTGGTGAGGACACTGCCCCAGCTTGTCTTTCAGTTGCCCTCAGCTCCCTGCAGCCTGATCTTGCTGCTCCTTGACGTTTGGTAATACCTCTTCATTCATCTGCTAAATATCACATTGCAATGAAAAAGCAGATCTTAGCATATCAAACAAGCGAACTAAAGTATATTTGAGATGGAGGGAGGGGTGGGACATGGTGAGAAGATATGACATCCTGGTCAGGAGTTTTTCCAACATTTAGCACCTTCTCCAGTTATTTGGTCTTTCTCTCATGGCAGGATAGGAAACACTTTGTAGGGACATGGAAAATAGAAACTTAGAAAAATCAGTGGGTTTTAACTGTTGTCAAAGTATTCCCTCCTGTTATTGCTTCCTCATAATAGGTTTGCCAAACACAGCACATAAGTACTTGTAACAAAGACTTGGGCTTGAACTAAGGTATTTGATACTGTGGGAGCTGTATCTCGTCATGAGACTTTACGTGCAAAAAATTATTTCCTTTCCCATATCGAAGGCAGATAGAAATGACTGAAGAAAAATAAGCCTATTGCCACAAATCATAAACTTCTGTATTAAGGCCCCTGTTAGTACCATTTCATGTGCCACCTTGTTATACTCAAGGTCTGAGGATTTTTGAGGAGCTCTGACTAGAAAAAAAGGGGCAGGGGATGTCAGATCCCTGGTGAGAGGGGTAAGAAAACAAGAGAAGGGACCGGGCCTGTGGAACAGAGGGGGACTGGTAGGAGCAAAGGGGGAGCATTTGAGGGGAAAAAAAAAAATCAAAGGTCATGAAAGAAAGACAGAGAAAAGCTCTAGATGAGTAGAAATCAAAGTACTCCATAGCTCAGCCAACCTGTATTACCTTTATTTCCTTTCAGCCCCTTCATCAGTACATGGTTCAGGTTATTCACACATCACACGGTGCTGTTTTGCAGAAGTGTTTCTTTTGCTATGCTTCCAACACGTGGAGTCGCAAGCCTCCGTGGACTCCGAGAAACCAGGCAGGATGGCACAGAGGGAGTTTCTGCAGGCACTTCTTTTCAAAAACAAAGTCAGTGCTTTCCTGCAGGGAAACCATGTCTTCGGTGTACTTCAGTGCTGAGATAACATTGTACTATCTGCAAACAAATTATCTGTATTGATCTGTCCAGTTAGGAGTGCCTGCCAACATGCCATTAACTCCCTACTACACCTAGAGGAACCAAAGACACCTCACGTAACCAATAACACGATTTAAATGCATCCTTCGTACCAGCATTTCATTTCCCTAAGAATTCGATACTCCTTTTACTGTCTTCCTGGACCATTTCACGTTCAACCATGTAGTAAACTTGCTATACTTGTTCCAGAGGATAATAAAGCATGTGTTTGGAGCAAAGGTTACTAGATGTGTTAGTCACAGCCACTAGTTAAGTTTTCATAGACAAATAGGGTAGGGAACTGTAACAACTAGAAGGAACTTGGTGTAAAACAAACAAACAAAAAAATCAGTAGAGATATTGAAACTTTTTTTCTGGTTTCTGCAAGGGATGCGCTTTGTAACCAACTTTGAGTTAAAGCTGGGTTGAAAAGTTTATGGGGAGACACAATGTCTCCTGCTTAACGTATTTCCTTGAAAAGTCTGATCTCTCGTCTTGCTTGTCTTTTGCCTGAATCTTTAAAAATAATTGTCTTAATACTGTCTTAATACACTGTGTTCCCTAACATAGTTTCTTTTTTTATCACAGGCTAACTGCACTGTTTTTTTAAGGGGAATTTGAAAAATGTTCCAATCAGTTCCTGAAGTTTAGCATTCAATGTTGGTTTAGAAGACAGTAACGTATCAAAATTAATTTTATTTTTATCCAACAGTGTAAAAACCTCTTCAAGGGTGAGGAGGGGGGCAGGCATAGTTTCAGAGGCTGCTTCTCTCTGTCCTCTCAGGAACTCTTACAATTGCAGAATGACGGATGTCTTTTGAAGTTCTCCCATATGTCTGATTTAACATATCTCTGCATGTGTTTTTTTTCATTTAGCTACAAAGCTCTTGCACTTGATCCATTGTCAATATTCTCCCTTTGATGTCATTCTTCCATAGTATTGGTGTTTATGAGGCCTTTTGTGTTTTAGCTGTCCTCTAGCTGGGCAATTGTGTCCTCTTGAACCTGGAAAGAGAGAAGAAGGAAGCACTGTTCCCCAAGCCTTTCAGTCACTTGAGAGCTTGCAGAAAATAGTTACCTACTCACCCTTCAGAGGTTTCAAAGGAGGGAAGGACCGTCAAGGATTCTGAGTGCTGAGTGCAAAAGGATATGGTACAGAAAACACCACAAAATCAGAAGAAACAAAGGGAAGGCTTAAAACAAGATGCACTTCAGCAGTGAAATTCCTTGCCCCAGGAAATTGTGGGTGACAACAGTTTACACAGCTTAAAGAGGACATTTGACAGGTTAATATAAGAGAAATACAATTGAAGGTTGTTAACTACAAAGGATGCCCCTGAGCCACAGACTGTTAGAAACTGGAAGAATATTGCAGGAAAATGTTAAACCATTTTTGTTCCAGTAGAATCATAGAATGGTTTAGGTTGGAAGGGACCTTGAAGATCATGTAGTTCCAAGCCCCCTGCCATGGACAGGGACACCTCCCACTAGACCAGGTTGCTCAAAGCCCCATCCAGCCTGGCTTTAAACGCTTCCAGGGATGGAGCTTCCACAACTTCTCTGGGCAACCCGTTCCAGTGCCACACCACCCCTCAAAGTGAAAAATGTCTTCCTAATATCTAATCTAAATCCACCTTCTTCCAGTTTGAAGCCACCCCCCCTCGTCCTTTCACTACATGCCCTTGTAAAAAGTCCTTCCCCGAATACTTGTGCTTCCCCATAGACAGGTATTTCTGGATATTGTTGGAGACTGGGTACTGCTAGAAATGGTCCTTCGGTCTGGCCCAGGACAGGTGGTCTTGGTTCCTGAGCAAGTAACCATCTAAACCAGAGTGGGACAGTGGGGTGTTTATTTTTGGCTTGGGTTCTTTCCTGGGATGGAAGGTCAAAGGCTAAAATGGGATGTAAAGAATGAGGAATAGAAGTTCTTCTGTAAGGTGGTGGAGGGTTTTTCTTATCAAAACTTCAAATAACAAATGTGCTTGGGCTCTTTAAACTCAGCATGTTTTCCCATTTCATCTTGCCTTTTTTCCCTTTCTAATCTGAACTTACCTAACTATCTAGAGAGTCCTAGATTCCTTTAAACTATCTTCAAGCACCTAGCTAAGAATCTATATGTGGATCAAGGTCACTGTAGGGTCCCTTTGCAGTCAATGAAGAATACTAGGCACCTCCAGTGGGTGATTCATATCATAGGTGGGCTGCATCTCCCTCAGGAAGCATGAATTAGCTATGTAGGAAGCCTAACATGACCTTGTTTCTAATTTAAAGTGCATCAGCTAAGTGTCTAACTTTTCAAGGCCTCAAGTTAGGTAGGAATAGAACTTACTATCCTTGTACCCCCTATGCTTTTAGAGTTTTATTATGTGCATGTATCGTGAAAAGTCATCAGCTGTTTCAAACTTGGATTTGATTCTGTGGATTGCCACAGAAACCATGCCACAGCTGTCGTGACATGAATATAAAATCAAAACCTACAATAAACAAAAATAAAAGACAGATGCTTGGGGTCTTACATTTCCAGATAGTTTTCATATACAAAGAACATTATCAGGATAAAAAAGAAAAAGTTTAATAGGCAGAATAGAGCATACATAATACCACTTAAAATCAACATTTTTGCACTATACAGCCAACAACACAGGTCCTGCTATAATATGTGATTAATCATTCTTTATTTTCTAAGTACAGGAAGAAGGACCCATAAGGATTTTATTTGCCATACTATTGTTATATCTGTTTCTATTGGAATTCTTTTCTGATTTAGTAATAGAGCTAATTTTGTACACAATAAAATGTTGTCATGATAACTTAATTTTGCATTTTCCTAGGAAAGAAAAAGCAGATGCATAAATGAGGTTTCCTGTAAGCAGTCTAAAGGAATGTGATCCTTAAAAATGAGCACTTAACAATTCTTACTTGTAATACAGAATAATGATACAGTTACTGTAGCTTTTCTTTTCGAAACATGGACTAATTTACAATATTGCTTCTACCACAAGCAGCAGAACTCTAGAAGCCATTATTGCGAATTTTACTTTTCTTCTCAAGAATTTCATTAGATGAGCAAGAGCGGTTTTGAGTTCTCAGTTTTGGCACTATCCACACAAAGAGTATGAGACTAAAATGCTGTTTCTCAAGATTTTACCAACTCAGTTTTCATTTTATGAAGGGATGATTCATATATACTTTGTGCAGTGTTTTCATAGGTGGTTTATCCAAAAGGGATTTTTCTTAGTAATGCTTTTATGTTCCTTTTGTCTGGAATGTTCCAAGTATTCTCATTTTGCAGATAAGATGACTCCTGTTCAAGTATCCTCAGATTTATATGTTGAGGCTCATCTCTGTTTCTTCATTGATATTGGCCATTTCTCTTGAGATTGTCACAAAGCACCAACAGGCACAGGTCTTCGTATAAATACTAGTGGTCACCCTATAACAATGATCTGGGAAGACCACATTAGGGTCCACTCCAGTCCCTCCAAAACAAACTTTTTTAATGTGTAGTAGTGACTTTTCATGCCAGAAGTAACCTGTCATGAAATGGGGCACCGCCTCTGTTTAACAGTGGACCCCAACACAAGATCAGTAGATCTCAAGCTGGACTGTTTATTGTATAAGTTGATATATATCCATGCAGAAGTATAAAGAGATATCTGAACTAGAAGCCATCTCTGTACTATGTTTTCTTATGTAGTTTCCTTAGCCTCATGCTTCACTTGGGCACTTTATGTGTTCGTTTAGAGAGAGCTGAGGCATGTCTACACAGCGCTGTGCGTTACAGCTCCAATCTGTCAACAGAAGAATCCTCTCCTAGAAACCCATAAAAAATAGGAGCAGTTCCGATTGCCCCAGAACTGTTTGTGGACCTTCCTTCCCAGCAGTCAGTTCTCAGTCACGTACTGAGCACAGAGCTGGGACAGAAAGAGTGAACAGTTTTTTTAGTCATTAAATTACAAAGGGAGCTTAGGGAGCAAGAAATGTTTGGCCAGCTGTGAGTATGGCCAGGATAATGATATCCTGAACAATAATGGGAAGTGGCTGGAACCATGGTGTTCTGTCTCATGCCGAAGACAGCAGTTCTGTCATTTTCCAGCTTTTCCACCGTTTCTCAGCAAGTTGGTATTCTCCAAAGGTCTTCTATTCCAGCCCCGGCTCGGCTTTACCCAGTTTTAGTTGGAAGGCCTGACGGCAGCTCAGCCATGGCCCTGGAGCAATGCCAGTTCCTTTTAGCATGTCTTGGAATTGTGTGTGAACACCAAGAGAAACACATGTTCTTGTACAGCTCCCAGAAGGAAGACTCACCAGCAAAGACTAATCATAAATCACAAAAAACAGAGCTGCAAAAGACCTCAGGATGTCATTTAGTTTATCACTTTGCCGAAGGAAGAATCAACTGTATCTACATCATTCAAAACAAATGGAGGTACAACCTGTTGGGAAACACTTCCAGTGATAGTTTCAAGCATAAGCCTGCCCTCCTACATTCCAGAAAGTTTCTTTGAAATCTCTTACTATTGCAAACACAGAGTGAAACCCAGTGATTATTGTAGTGGTAAATGTCTTCCAAAGAGAATTCTTTTTATGGGAATATAAACACAGAATTTTTCATCAGCATATTAAAACTCAGATCCTCATATGCCTCTGAGCCTGTCTTTATTTATAAAAATAACGCGGCCTTACCCTCAGTCATGGCTATACACTCCTGATTTCATTTACAATCATAAACGCATCAGGTACTGGAGCTACCAGCAGTGCTTAAACTCTGAGGTTTTTGAGAAAAGTGCTATTTTATTTGGTCTGTGGTTGTACAGCGCCTAGGACAGCCTGATTTGGATCTGTTGCTTAGACTCAAAAGACAATATACCAACACACATAGCAAATTACAATGAGAAAACCACTCAGTTCACTTGAGACTGAAAACTTTCACCCGATTCTGCATTAGCATCTAAGCAGTTAGCGTCATGCTCATGGAGACAGAGGGGATCCTTGGCCTAGCAGCTTCACCACATTTGGAGCTTGGCAAAAGATGACCTAATAAGCGTGGTTTGTCTTTTCTTTCCAGGAAGGATTGTCTTCCAGTAAGGCACCACAGAGGGGGAGACGTTGGTTCAGTTTCTGATCTCGGCTTCTACAGATTTCTCGCAAGACTTGAGAGAAATCATTCACTCTGACTTTGTCTCAGCACTAAACTTCTAAAAAGCAGATTTTGGTGTTTTCTTTTTCTACTCTTTTTTAAGCACTTGTATTACAAGTGATTCTAAACAGGGAGATGAGCTTTGTTTGCCCAGAGTCTAACCCAATGGGAGTCCAGTATCAGTGGGGATGTTAGGCTGTATTGCAGTAGAAATTATGGAAACATTAGTGATTATTCATCAATCAGTCAGTTACATAATTCAAGGTTAGATATACGCTCAGTGCTTTACAAATAGATGAAAGTGAGACATATTTCTAACCAAAGAACGATCTTAGAAAATTCCAACATACAGTATCTAGAGTGAAGTGACTCAGACTCATAAATTTTACTAATTATTTATTTACCAAAAATGCATTTGTTCAACAGTAACAATTCTTCACTGATTTGGCTGATAGTTTAAATATGGAAAAGATATTGGAAATATAAATGTGCTGCAATTCATTGTTTTCAAACAGGATTTTATTGGTTTTTTGTCTTCAAAATTATTTTAAGGTTGCCAACATTTAATTTTAAAAAAGGATTAAAGAATGAAAGACAGCATTTCTGTTCTGGTCAGCCAAAATATTTAGTAATTCCAAATTATTTATTTTACAATCTATGTTACTGAAAAAAAAAAAAAAAGAAAAGAAAAATGTTGAGTTTAGCCCAGTAAAAAAGTAAGGTAGCAGACAGTCAGCAGGTCTGGCTTAGAACAGGCAATTAGCAGTGAAGTTGGCGTACGTTGTTGGTTGGACTGTATGTTCTTGGATTTTTTATAAGCCAAACTATTAAGAAACTGCCTCTACAGATTTCCAGAGCTTTATTGCCATGAATATAAGAGCAAATGTCAAGAAAAGAATCAACTTTCTCAAATAAACAACACTGTCTCAAAACGTATAAGGAGCTGTGCGATTGTCCACGTTTACAGTTCAATGGGGTTTTTTCAACATTTTTTAACATCAGGGATGAATTGGATTCTCATTTAATATAGCGTCATGTTCCTTATAAAGGATAATGTAATAATAACATGATATTGCAGTTTATTTTCATAGTCCTGTATTATTTAGTATTTCTCTTTCTGAGTCGCTAATTATTTGACAATGCCTAAGTGTATCGAGTAATACTGCCATTCAATCCGAATTGAAAGGCTCAGTTCACTTTGACCAAATAACAAGCATCTCCTATTGCCAAACATAACCCCATACATTTTAATGGGCTCGTATTGATCGCAAGGGCAGAAGACATCACTGACTGCTAGTCAGAAGAAATTACAGAAATGTTATGCAGGAGAAGACAGCATGGCCAGAGAGACAATTCTCCCGATACATCTTTTTGGTCTTATTTCCTGGGCAAGCACAACAGCTTCCTTGGGTATGTCTTGAAGCAATGTCCTCCTCTGTGCTCTGACAATGATGCACCAAAGATACTCTCTCAGTATAAATCATCCGGTTTCTGCTAGAGCCTGAGGTACTGTGCACATACATCTTACATAAATGAAAGTAAATGAAGTCAGTCCTATTATTTTGTCTCTGTAAGTGAAAGGTAAGTTCAATTCATACAGACTGAAGCATCACCAACCCAGCCTAACTTCTTTCTTCTCTCTAACTGGTCTGACATGGAAGAATGAAAATGGGAAGTTATTTTAAATACTGCACGCTCACATTGTGGTCTCAACAAAAAACACATCTCTCACTTCTTTTTTCGTTTGCTGCCACTGAGGTTTATGTTTGCCTGCCAAAGACTGTAATAAGAATGTAATAGACTGTAATAAGCTGACATTTGGGCAAAGCAAATTTTTTCTTATGAAGGAAGGAGTTGGACACCTTATCAGCTTTTTGTCGTAGACAGTCAAGGTGAGCTACAAACTTGAATTTATTATGAAGAATGTGTATATTCTTCACAGGAGGAAAGGCCCAACACCAGCCATGGCTGTTTCTTGCATTCATACCTCAGTTTTCATTGTGAGGCCAATTTAAGCTACCACAGGAGTAAAAAGAACGAGATCAGCAACTAGATTTGCCTGTGGATGAAGTACATGGTGTAAGTTCCTCCTAGAGACAAACCATTAGACTCACTAAACTATGAGCAGGATAATAATAATAAATAATGAAATAATGATTTTGTGTAGCCTGCAGGTTTCCCTGATGATTCCATATTAGTAATTGTATCTTTCCAAACCTAAATAGTATTTCAACTGATGCTGCTCTGAAACAACTTTATATATTCATCTCCTATAAAAAAGAAAGACATTAACCTTAAAAATACATTTCTTAATAAAGGATAGCAGCTTCCTTCTGTCTGGTGTTTTTGAAAATGTAGTCATGAGACCTATCTTGAAGGGAAAATAAGGACATCATTTAGGGAAGACGGAGAGGGGAAAAATCCGATTAATGACACAATATAATACAGCAACCTCAAAATTAAAACATCTATCGTCATTTAGACTGCAAATAACACTGAAAATATTGATTTCCATTTATGAATGCTGTAAGACAGTAGGGGAATGGGACATCCTACTGCTAAAATAACACTTGTCAGGAAATTGGAGACATTTGGAATTTTGTTTGGTTTCATGAACCGTGCACTGTCATGCCATATTCCCTAAATGTGGCCAGAGTTAATTATCAATGCGGTATGTGCTACATGCATTGACTTTGTTGACAGTAGCGTATGCTATTTACTTGAATCTCTAGCTCTTATTTCGTGCATCACTGTAAACAATTACAAAGAACATACAACTTACTACTTAGTTTTCTGCTGTTTTACACTGTGGTGCAATGCTATTTAACATATAGGGCATCCTATCGTGCAATGTAAAATGTTGTGCAATTTGAAAAGCATTACATATCAGCTAACAGCACCAGCAACATTGCTGTAGACACAAGCCTGGTGTTCGTCCTCTCTGTAGCCAGCGTGGGATAGCTGTGAACAGGCGGAAACCCCTTTTCCATCACTGCAAATGCCCCATGCAAAGCATTGGTGACCTTATATCTTGGGACCAGCTTTTCTTATCTTCTTCCATTTCAGCCGAGGCCAATGAGAAAAGCTGGTAGGCCAGAATTTCTGAAAATCTGACTCTTCAAGCCCTATATCCTGCACCTGTTAAACCAGTGTTCTCAGGAATTTCAGTGGAAGGAGCACAGTCCTTTGGATTTGAAATGATGAAGTTCTTTCTCAAGGCACTGGCTGAGAGCAATGGATCTATGCTGTGTTATATCACTTGGACACATTGATCTAGGCACATAAAGACCAAAAATCTGGATTCTTGACCTCTTCCCTCTTAAGCAAGTGTTTACAGCTTGTCAAGCATAAAGTACCTGAATTGACAACATTCTACCCGACTTACTTAAGGAAGAAAAAAGGTGGGAACTCTTTGTCAAAGGAGCATAGGGAAAATATAGAGATGGAGAAAAATCAAGGGGCCTTCTTCTAATCTTATTTATGTTGATGTATGTCATGAGTAACTTCGCTGAAACCAGAGAGACACACTGATAGTAACGAAGGGTGAAGGAGGGTCACAGAGTGGAGAAGGCTAGCTAGCTAGTTTGGGATCTTTGCACACCCTGAGTTCAATGGTATACTTCTGTATGAAATTGGCCTGTGACTTATAGGGCTTCAGATGGTTTTGCTGCCTGGTCACGTCACGGGAAACACTACCATAATTACCAACCTTACAAAAGTGAGAAAGGTCCTAAGTTTATGCCAGCTTTATGCATCTACAACTGTCTTCCATCAAAGATAAGCCAGACCCCATGGACAGACACAAATCCCTAGTCTTTTGCTGTATTACCTTAACAACTGTTTCTGCTGCAAAAGTCTAATAAGTATACACAGGCTTCCAAAAGAAATAATATCTACTGAGCAGCAAATATAAGTTGTTTTGAAATGCTGGTCGTAAAACTGAGCAGAGAGCTGAAACTGTTAGGTCTTATTTCCGTAACATGGTGTTTCATTATGATCAGGGGACCCTTTGGGGTTTTTTGCACTGGCACGGCCACGCAGACTTCTGCAACTTCAGCTCAAGGGAATGAAAATCCAATGTGGCCTTTGTTCCTTTTCAGAAAAGGTTAACGGTGTCCCCACTAATGGGAAAATGCTTCACATTCTGCCTGGAAGAAGGCTTAGCAGAAGCATTTGTCCCATGGGGGATATACCCATTTTGCTTTTATCAATGGCCTGTGTGAGTTTGTTCTCCTGCATGTTAGGGAGGCAGCTTTTTTAACTCCTCTTGTGCTGTTTCCATGAGCAGCTCGTATACTGGAGAAAATATATGACATTCTGGGGTTCAGGGATTTGGATGGCACCATCACGGTGTTTGTGGACATGTGTTGCCATGTTATATATTTTTCGTACACTCTTTCTTGTTCCTTTTGGAGTATAATGGACTACAGCAAGCAAGCTACTCATTTTGAGTTAGGTAAGCTGGGAGAGGGGAAGCAGCTGGAAAAATAGAAGAGGATGCAATTTCATTATAGGATCTTCTTCTTGAATTCATTTAATCATTTAAATTGCATGGGTGTCAGACAAGGTGGTACTGAATGTCTAGTCAAGGAGAGTTTTCTCTGTGCATCGAGATTCTCACGCAATACTCAGATGTTTCTTTCAAAACCTGTGACTGAACAGTTTTCTGAGAAGGTACATTAAACGTACTCCTCCTCCCTTCTTCCCCACTTAGAGACACAGAGCTAGTTAAAAGCTGCTTGCTAGAAGAAAGACAGAATAAACCCTCATAGTAACTGAAAATATTAGGAAGATATGGACGCATGTGTACATGCAATTCCACAGGAAGTGACTATCTTTAATAAATATTTCTTACAGTATTTGCAATTCAAATGTGATATTCGTGTGTGAGTGCTAGAGAGAGATCTAAAATGAAAATGACTGGAAAGTAACTATTTTTATTGCAAACAGAAAGAAATGTACAAGGTAATCAAACAGCATAAACAAAAGCATTTTTGAAAAGCAAATTAGATTTCTGAAACTCTTCCTGGTTTCAGTGACTCCGGTGTGGCATTTGCAACATGAGCAAGAAAACTTGTTTATTTTATAAATTTTATAAAATCCTTACATCCTCCCCATTCCCCTCATGCCACTGTAACACCGTAGGTGATGATAAGTTGATTTAATAGCTGCTTTCTCAGCCAGCCTGCGAAGGGATGTCATCTCCCTTCAGCTACATCCAGAATAGAGGGTGAGCTGGAGGAGGAGGAGGGTTGATCACGGACGGAATATAATTTACTGGTTTGAGCTGGGCAAGGGGCAAAATCAGGCACAGCCAGCTGCATGTGAAAGACCATCATCTCTGGGCTGCTCTGAAATATCAAGGGGAGGCTGAAATATGGTGTAGGCAAAGAAAACCAAGATCAAGTTCACCTGGCATGGTACGACATAACTCTTTTCCTTTACAAAATATAAGTTACTCTCACATTTTAATCATAATACCTGATTAAATGTGAGCTAGGTTAGAAATATTGTCAGAAAGCAGGACTTTATACCTCAGTAGTGATATATATGCAAATTGATCACCCCAGACAGATTGCCTGGGAGCCACTTTAACTAATGGCTAGCATTTCTCACTGTTCTTCAGCATTTCTGTTTTCGAAGTATTTCTGACTTTGTAACATCAAGGAATTTGGCAGTGACTCATGTAATCTGAGTTCCCCCCCCTGCTTCTCCCATCATTTCCCTGGGTGATACTGAACAAGTTACTTCATTAATTTTAATTGGATGCTGTCATGAGAAAAGGCTTGTAGGGCTGGACTGCAAGTCTGCAGTCATTCAATCCTTGTTCAGGCAAATTCCTGTTAATTCTAGTGAGAATTTTCTCTGTGTCAAGACTGCAGGATTTGCCGCAATTGCATGTGCTTAAAAGGCTGCAATAGTTGGATATTGTTTCTGGTCACGTGAAGGTTTATTAGAATCTGCTATTAATGCTTATCTTCGCGTTTGCCACTTGAACAAATTCAAAAAGGGCCTTCCTCAGTCCTTATTGGCTGATTCCAATCACAGCAGGCATCGTCAAGTGATTCTGCATTTCTGTTAGCAGCTCTGCCTAGTCCATTCAAACTCTGGGCAAGTCTGGGCAATGAAGGAAAAAGCACAAAATAATGTGCATTTTTTTTTCCTAACATTGTGCAGCAAAAATGAACAAAGTAGATACAGTTTCCCAGAAAATCTTATGTTCTTGTTCCCATCTCTAACTGTGCTGTGAACAGCCCAAGAGAAGGCGGCCAGGCTGGCTTCGCTTGCAGGAGAAATCCAGCCAAATGTGATTCTTCAGCAGAGGAGACCAGAGACAGTTTAAACAATGCTTAGAAGATTCTTAACAATATTGCAAATAAATGGAATATGGAAATACTAGATTAGAATGTGAGTGTGCCTGATTTACATACCTTTGTAGAGCAAATATTGCTATTATAACTAAAGCATTGACAGCTACAGATTAAATAATGTGCTTTTAAATGCATACAGGAGTACTATAAAAATATAAGAAGCGTCAGAAAAAGCTATTGGAAGTGTATAAAATAAAGACAAAAATTAATAATAATAATAAAGGATTTAAAGGATCTCGGACTCCTTTAAAAATTGTGAAAGACAAATATTATATTATTATTATATTATTATATTATATTATTACCCATATTATATTATTTTTATTATTATTATTACTACTACTACTACTACTACTACTACTACTACTACTACTATTACTACTATTACTATTACTATTACTTTCCACCTGGATTCTCTGCAATTTCTCTCACATTCATTTCTGGTCCTCAGGATGCTGGGACAAGCTCTTGACATGTGGGAGGGAGCAAGATGATGTATTTTCGAACATTTACCTTCAAAACTGAGAAACAACTCTGAAAATACTTGTGACTTCTTTTTATTTACTCATTTGTACATTTTTCTTTGCAAGTGTTTTTGCCTCAAAAGAGTGTCCAGAATTCCAATGGGCATGACCAGCCATGCCAGTAGCATTCCCTGGCTGCCTTGAAAGGGGCTTAGTATGAGAGTCAACACAACAGGATTCAGAAACCCTGACACGTAAATGCCGCCATGCATTTGAGTCAGAAGCAACCACGGTCACAGTCACCGTGGTTGGCGTTAAAGACCTCCAGACCTCTAATTCTGCACACACTTTATACAGGAGCCCTTAGATCCTTATAGTGAATTGGTTTCTCTTTCATCCCATGCAGTTCCTTGTGTGTTCCTTGTTGAGTTGCTTCTCTTCCTCCTTTGATTCTCCCTACATTTGTACCTTTCTTCCCTTTTCTTCTGTGACCCTTTCTTACCCACTTCTCTTTTGACACTCTGAAACACCTTATTTTTCCAACCTCTGTTGTCCACTAACCCCAAGGTAACCACAAAACTGACATTTCTTTCTTTCCCTGAGCATCTCCCCTACCATATACTGCCCTGAAGTCCAGATTGCTCTCCCTGTTTTTGCACAGTGAGCAGCTCAGCACAACAGGCATTACTTGGTGAGTTAGGCAACCTGAGCATGACTCAGTACTGACTGATATGTTTTCTGGCAAAATATACTTCATTCTGTGAGAAGGAGAAAGAAATACTTTAGCCAAGACAAATTGAAATCTCCCCCCAAAACAGCGTGCAAAACAGTCATCTATTTTTGTGAAAATTACGGAAATACGAGCTTAATATTATGACATCAAATGGCTAGTAATTACTACTTACAGACACTGATATTGTTTAATGTATTTCATGCTGGAAAAAAATTCCACCAGTCATTGCTCGCAGAACACCATAGATATGCCACCATCATTTAGCCAGGGACAGCAAGACTGCAACATCTTATTAGGTTTGCGTTGAACAGAAAAGGACCTTTGTTTTAGAAGTCTCACTTATAATCCCTTCCCATAGGAAGACACACAGTGCAGTATTTATCTAGCTCAGACAGAAGTGGATGAGTTGTAGCCTACGCTTCCAGAAAGAGCAGGAATTTCTAACGTACTCGGGTCACCTCTACTTGCTTTCTCCCTGGGTTTGGCTACCAGCCCATCAGTCAAAATGGTTTCTTCCATTTTCTGTCAGTGATATGTGGTGCCTTAACGTAGGTGTGTAACCCCCATAATTTTTTTTTTTTTTTCTCAAAATAAACAGTGGCCTCCGAATGCATGGTTAAGGGACTGAAATACAAAGTAACCTATTTCTGCTTCTTTTAATAACAAAAAGGTGTCTGGTACAAATAAGCAAGAAGGAAAGAAGCAGCATGAAGCAAGCAAATTTGTATTGAAGTTGCAGTTCAAAGTGAAGATAACATTTTCTAATACATCTGTGACCCAGATCCTCAAGGATATGTAGCTGGTTTACTCTGATGCTTAAATAATTTTAAGGATATGGGCACAGATGATTTAGAAGGACGCCTAAATAACTCTCATACAAACTCCTGTGGTTGGTGTGTCCATTTTTGCAAAGGAGAAAATACTGAAGAGAGTATAATACAGCGCATAGCAGAGAAATGAAAATGCTGTATGAGCTCATGGGATTTTATAGACAATACCCAGACGCTGGTGAAAGCACTGGTGCAGTTTTGTACGCTGGCTCTTCGCACATTTCTGTGAATGGTTGCAGTAAGTGAAGTGGAGATGGGAGGATAAAGCTGTACAGTGACGGAGAAGCATGCCATCACAGGGAAGGTGACCATCCCAGTTTCCATCTCAGGCAGGAGAAGAATTTTACAGTGGATTTAAAATTTTCCTTTTCCAGCCCTTCAGTAAGAAATCCTAAACAGGAGGATGGAATAGCATTCTGGATGTAATCACTTATTAGTATACAGGTGATTTTGATTACGAGCCATGCTCATTAATAGTAAAGGCATATTTATGGTATGCAAATCCTAGCCTAAGGATGGCAATTTGAAATCTGTGAACATGGAATATCATGCAAGCGAAACCTATTTACATGATGGTTTTATAGTTTATTTTCTCTGTGTGTCAGCTCTGCACCAACGGATGCCATGGAGACTGAATAGAAAAGAAAACATAAGTAACTTTGCAAAGTATGCTTCAGTCTCTGGGTTCGGCTCACATTAAAAACCCTTTCACCCAGCTTTTGCAGTTCATTACCATACAGCAGAAATATCCCTTTGCTGACATGGCTCAATGTTGCACTGTATGTTTCTCATTCAAATACTTTCTCTTTTTTTTTTTTTTTTTTTTTTTTCTGTGCATACGAACTTCAGGGAATATTTCCAGTGAAGTGCTAAGACATAAACGATGTAAATCTTTATTATAGTATAAAGAGTAGGGAGATCCAACATCTTGGCCTCTTCTGTTGAGCAGTCTGTTTTGACACTTTCAATGTTTTAGGTTCTCTCTATAATAACAAGGATTAATATGATGTGCCTACAGAGAGATTACGTGAATGAATTACACAGGAGATTAGGGGAAAATCCCATTTTGAGCACCCATCAAAATAAATCCTTTTCTGACTCAAAGGAAAGCAGCCTGCCTTTTCTCCCTCATCGAACCAGATCCTTAAATGTCCTACAGCTATAAGAGGACTGAAAGAGACCGATGAACCCAAAGCTAACCTATATTCCCAGCAAAATTCTAAACAATCTATGCTGCAAATGTCACTTATGCTAGCTAAGAAATATGAATGTAAGTCAGTCCCGTGTGTCTCTCGCGTGTACCACCCTCCAAACCCCATAAAGAGGGCATGCAGTGAAGGAGTTAGCTGTAGAAGAGCTCCTGCTGGTTTATAGTAAGCAAATTACAACAATACAAATTCCTTTTCATTTGGAGAACCTTAAAATACTTTACAAACAATATGTCCCGCAGCACATCTGGGAGACCAGATATTTTTGGTTTATGTTATGGATAGCTAAACTAAAACCTGTTTCACTTGTCAAGGGTACCCAGAGAATCAAAGGCCTGGAAAAAAAAAAAAACCAACACAATTCCCAAGAATCTTGTGCTGTAACTACAAGAAAACCTACCCTGTTTGCTATGCTCTGTGCTTTGGTTTAGTATTTCCCAGTAAAATATAGTCATTGCACATCTGTGTAGCTCTTTCCATGTCAAGGAACTCCTTTAAAAATTGTGAAAGACAAAATTCAGGAATAACAATCCCACCCCTTAAGTGTAGCCATATTTGGAATGAAATGTAGCCACTGTCCAACCATCCAACTCTGTAATAATCACTGACAGAAAGTGAACAGTGACAAAATGAAACTTGTGGAAAAACTATTAGCTGATATGCATTGTACAATAATTTAAACCGTAAATTGTGGAGAATATAAAACTTGTCCCAGCATTGGCTCTCTTTTCTCTTCACACTTCCCATTTGTTTTGCGTAACTCTACTTATATTTCAATTGTTTTTCCATCACTTTTTTTTTCTTATTAAGGATTCCACATCCAAGTCCAAATACTGCATCTAGTTGCATCTCCTTTTTCATAACTGGAGGGTTTGGCTGGACACTATGGCCACAAAGACCTACTTGGATTTTGTGGAGCCAAATCTTTCTTTCCACTTCCTCCCTCCTCTCTCCGTCAATGCAAAGTTATACAGTCCCATCCAACTCTGACTCTTTGGGAACTGGTACTTTCTCTGCCGTACGCAGAGTAATTCAGAAGGGTAGGTTGTCTTTGAAAGAATGGTTGCCCTTACATAAAAAACTATAAAGATAGCTTTGCTTTTAATGACAGACGGGAATGCTGCTGCAGCTCTCCACCCTCTGCTTTACCAGTCCATTGTAACACAATCTAAAAGCACCGATCTGTTAACCTTTTGGGAACAATAGAAATCATACATTTTCTCCTAGGCAATCAGTAGAAAGTGAAAGAGCAAAAAGTACGTAAAAGATAGAAGAGAGAAAGGGGCTGGGGATGGCATCACTGAGCTATTGAGGGATAATCCACCCATTGCGTAATATTTCTATGACAAGCGTTAATGGGTTTTAAATGTCAGGTAGTGTAGCATAACCCACTGTCTACACAAAGAAGTAACCAGCGGGTTTTATTTGCTTACAAAAAAAAAAAAAATAGTTACCCTCCTGTCTTTCCCTTCTGAACAGCAGCTGGCTGGGGTGCATGTGAGTGGGAGAGAGGTGCTGCAGTCTGACTTGCTTGGCAATCGAATGGAGGAGAGAGCATCCTGAAATCACAGTAGGCTGCCCTGTGGGAGGAGGAGCGAATGTCCTTCCCTCCTTGATAACAGGATTAATGTCAATCCCACACATTTGTGTGTGTTCTGAGGTGGTTTTATCGGTACAAGCCCTCACCACAAGCTACCACGGCAGAGGCATCTGCACTGCGTAATGTTGTGACCCATTCTGCTTCCCTAGATGTGGGCTTGAAAGTGAACACATGTATTTGTGTACATGTTCTTATGCGTGTGTGTAAATCACACAGCTAGATGTCCTTGCACTACTATAACGAACTACTGTTTTACTTCTGTTATTTTCTTTTTGGAAACCCTTGCTAATTAAAGCAATAACAAAATGTTTATGCAGTAGCTGGTCCTTTCCAAAGTCACGGCTCCAGTAACGTCTACAGAAGTATTCTTGGTTCTCATCCACTTTTAAATATCAGTTTCTTCTTGCAAATGATATATACATATATATACATATACAGCCTGGACAGCAACAGGCTTGTCCCCGAGTCATTTCCTTGACATTTAGTTCTGAAAACCATCTTTGGCAATCTTTCAGGACCATGTGGTAGCCAGGGCCATGTCCAAACCACCTGAGTTTGGACTTCCCTGTTTGCAGTCAGCACTGTGATTGTTAATTCACTACAGATGTCAACACTTCTCATCTGGAAGGATCTAATGCCTTGGGTGTACCTTGTTAGCATGCAAGTCCCTTGGCAAAAAAAAAAAAAAAATCCATGCAAGCTCCCCTTAGATAATATTTAAAGATGAGTGATGAAAGATGTCTGAAACAATACTCGAAACCATTCTCTTTTCCAAATACTACATGGAAACTGCATTTCAGAGCATAAGAGTCCAATGAAAACTATGCAAAATACTAAGAAAGGTGAATTAGCCATTTTGAAAATGAATCTGCTACTGACATGTGCTATACTTCTGCGCTTAGAATGCATTGCTAAGATTTCCTTACATGGCCTAGGAAAAAAGCTGTGTGTATGTTAACAGTTAGACAGAGGGTGAAAGCGCATGGAATTCCAAGGATGGAACAATACAGCCTTGTTGGCTTTGGCAAAGTACAATCCTTAGTGATGAAAACCTGAGAAATTTGGGGTCAGTCCCACAAAGGCTTACACATATGCTTATCTTTATGCATAACTCATGCATGCAAATTGTTACAGCATTTGGCCTCTGACATGGCTGCTTCAGCACAGAGTTCTGTACTGTAAAGCCTGGGGTGTCGTCTTGTCCTTACTGAAGTCCGTGGGACTTTCCATGTGAGCAAAGTCATTTATGTGAGACTGCAGAGCTGGCCCATAAGTGGCTAAAATAGTAAATTAGCTACTCAGATGCTGTGAACTCTAAAATAGTTCTTTCCTCTGACTTTGGAAGGAAATAAGGAATCTTTGAGTAGTGGCTCTATGCTATTTTTCATGATTATGTTATTTACTGTGGTATCGTCCCAAGGCCCAAATGAGGTTCCCATTCAAGGCTTCTTTATACCACAATTACACAAAGCAATCACTGCCTGGATTCTAACCATCTTTTGTATTTTTATATAGAACTTCAAAATTGAAACTTTGAAGTAGTACAGTCTTAATCAGGAGCACTGCCATACTCAGCAAACCTGGTACTAATACCCGTTCCAGCACCGGTTTAGGCAGGAGTCATAGATTAATCACTCACTTGTCTTCCATTTGGTGTTACTCTCCATACCACAATACGTACTTGAAGTTTACACAGTGATAGACGTCACGATTTTAAACAGCTTTTATTATATGAGACAGGAGTGCTAGAGCAGGACAACTTGCAGCTCTTTGAAAAAAATAGGAAGACTCTACCAACTACCCAAGATATAAAATTGGTTTTATTTTATATTTACTGCAAAAGAGCCATACAACATCAAGCAGATGATGATGAGGCTGTTGGGACACAAGCATTTGGTTGCTGCATCTGGCATTAGCATGGGATGGCAGAATCACTGATCAGGATTTAATTTTCATTTCTCGTCCTAATTTGCATTTCCTATTACTGTTTGTTGCATTTCAGCCCTGTGGGTTTGGGATCTGACCAAAAGCCAATTGAAAGCTCAAACCAGAAGTCAAGCAATGCTCAAGTCCAGCATTGCTTTCTCTCCTTCAAAAAGGGTCGAACAAAAATAAGCACCCTCCCTCCTGCTCTTTCCCCTCACACGTATACCCACTCAAAAATGTCCGCTCCTCGGGAAATAGGCATGAGTAATACAGAATCATTTGTGTCTTATTCAAAGGAGACTCTGGCCATAGCTTTTCCTTTGGTCATTCACAACAATGAAACGGGTGAGGGTGAGAGTGTGTCACTTAATAGAAAGAGAAGCCCCAAAAAAGGGAGTGGCTGAAGGCCGAGTCCCTCACAAGAACAGCTTTGAATCTTTGCATCCATGTGGCAAGAGCTTCCTTGATACCATCTGCTTAAAAAGAAAAAAAAGAAAAGGGAAAATAGGGAAAATAATAGCTTATTGCCCTTGTCCGTTCAGGGTTTAGTGAAGCTGAGAAATCAGCAATGCTACAGAATCGTGAAAAGAAAACAAACGTAGGAACTGGTGGTCCACCATGTCTCTGCTCTGTAATTATTTTATAAAAAACTAACAGCAGCCCACCTAGTCACAAGGAGTTTTCTTTGGTATCTGTAACAGAATTAGTCCCAATGGGACAGTGTAGCCTAGTTTTATGTGGCTGTGTAATGAGACATCCTACTACGAGAAATTGGCACAAGCTGCCAGGGGACCTTGATTTCTGTTTGAAATCGTTCAAGTCTAGTTTTTGATCAACTGACTAAATTTGCTAATGCGAAGGAAGTCGTAGTTTATATCCTCGCCTGATCTGAGAAGTGCATCTGCAATGGCTCCTTTCCATGTGCAACACCTGTGCAGAAAGTGCATTTCACCTACTTGAATATTCAAAACACGTAGTTTCACACAAGACTACGTATGAATTAAAACATGTCAGGGAGAGAGACTAGGTTTAAGAAACGATGCTTTTAGTTCCTCCGGGTCGTAATTATAGGGAAGCAGTTGAGAACATCCAGATTATGTTATCAAGCAGCCTAATTTAAACATAGCTACATAGCTCCATCCCCAAACAGTAAATAACGTACATGTGGTGGGCATGAGTCATCGCTCTTGCAACAGTGTCTGTGGAGCTCCCTGCTTTGCACGACTTACGCATTAAAATGTAAATGCAAAACCAGTTTTTATTATAATTTGAATTCATAGGAGAGAGAGATCATTTATAGACGTCGGTTTAGAGCAGCCTCCTTCTCCGAGGACCACCTGTTGGACCACGGGGCTGTGGCGCAGGAGGAGGGAAGGGGGCGAAGGGGAAGCTTTAGCCGTTTTTAGAAAACTGCCCCCGGTGAACCAGCGCACATCCTCCTCTTCCTCCCTCCGAGCTGCTTCAGTCGTTGTCTCTGGGGAGGGGCAGCTTCTGCTGTTGCAGCACCGAGGGCACAGAGGGGCTGCGCCGATACCCGCCTCCTCGGCGCGGAACCGGCAGGGCCCCCGCCGCGCACTCCCTCCCGCCCCGAAACTCCGCCGGAGCGGCCCGACGCTGCCCGCCTCGCCAGCCCCGGCTCTCCCAATTCGTTAGCGAGACGTAGGACTCCCAACTCTGACGCTGTCACTAAGCTGAGGCTGGGCCTTGCGTCACGGCTGACTCCCGAGGAGGTGCCGCGCCGCTGCCCCCTCAGGCACCCGCCGCGCGCGCTCCCTCGCCGCCGGCCGTGGCGACCACCGGCCCGCCGCCGCTCGCCGGCACCTGTGCGAACACGCGCGAACCCCCCACAGCCGCCGGGACGGACGGACGGACGGGCGGGCGCGGGGCGGCGGCAGCATGCCCTCGCCAGCCCGGCAACTCTCTTACGATGCGTGTTCTGAAGGGGTCCGGGAGCGGGCGGAGTTTTTCGCGGCGCCCCCCGAGCAGCGGGCACACGCCGCGCCCGGAGGCACGGGGAAGGACGCGCTGCCCGGGCTGTGATCCCTCCGATTAAAACGTCCCCGGAGAGGATTGCTTCTTAACGGGCTGCTGAACGCTTCCCGGCGTAATTTAAAAATCGCCGAACCGCTATTTATTAACGTAATGCTCTTAAAACTCAAAGTACACTTAATCCCCGGCGCACTGGTAACGAGCGGGGGGGCTGGGGGGAAGCGAGCGAGCTGCGGCCGTTGCCCTCGCGCGCCGGCCGTTAGGAGCCGGGCAGGGGCCAACGCCTCGCTGCTGCCCGCCCCCTCCCCCCGGGGGGCGCCGGGGAGCCCTGGGCGCGGGGGAAGCCGCCGCACTCTCGCCTCCTGGCCCCCGTGAGAGGGGCCGAGCCGCCCGCTCGCTCGCTGGTGACAGAGAACCAACTTCACGGGGGGAAGCCGCCCCGCGGGCACAGCAGGGCGGCACCGCACGCCGCCCGCACCTGACCCGCTGATTTCCACCCCCCCCCCCCACCTTCTCCCTCAGCGCGCTCCCTCCCGCAGGAGGGCGAGAGGCGGCCCGCGGCGAGCCACAGAGGCGCCCGTGGCGGCGCGGTTTTTCGGTGGGGCAGCCGGTGTCGGCAGCGGCCGAGCGGCGCGTCTCTCCTCAGCGAGAACCGCAAGAGGAGGTGGAGGAGGAGGAGGCGGCGGCGGCGGGCATGGGGTCCGCCCCGCGCACTCGCTAGGTTTCACCTCCATCGGTGATGCCGCGGCGGCCGCCGGCGCTGCCTCTGCCCCCACACACACAACCCACCCCCGGAGGACGCCGCCGGGCTTTCCTGAGGTAAGTAGCCACCTCCGGGCGGCTCTGCCCTTCCCCGAGCCGGGGTAGGGTTCCGCGCAGCAGTATCCCGAGCCGAGCAGCCTGCTGCATGCCCCCGCCGGCCCGCGGCAGGAAAGGAGCAGCCGGGCGGGGAAGTTTGCGTGCGGGACAGCGGAGGCGGCGCGGTCGCTCCTGTGCTTCATCTGTTGTAGTGGGGACGCGCGTGGGAGTAGGGAGGCACCTGGAGAGCCGGTCCCAGGTGGAGGGAGAGCAGCTGGTTGGAGCGGAGGCGGGGGGGGGGGAGGAAAGAAGAAGGTGGAGAGTGGGGAAGCAGGCGGGGACGGGGAAGCCGCAGAGTGGGGAGATGGGGAAGGAGGTGGCGGTGGTTCCTCAGCACCGGCGCCTCGTCCCTCGGCTCCTGGACTGAAGCACCGCGCTCGGCTCCCTGAGGTTCGCGGCGGTGCCGCCGCCCCGGGCACCGCTGCTGCCCCCCGGCCCCGCGTCAGCGGCGAGTTTTCCTACGGGGGCTTCGCCGCGCAACTCTTGGGAGAAGTGGCTGCGCCCCGAGAGCGACTTAGCCTAAGGTTAGGGGTTGGGTCGTGGGGGGGGGGGGCTTGTGGAGGGGAGGAGGGTGGTGGGTCGCGCTTCTGTGTTCGCTCCCGGGTGCTGCCTAAGAGGAGACCTGCAGGCGCCGTGCCTCGGTTCGCGGCAGCGCTGCGGCGGCCTCGCCGGCCGGGAGGGAAGCAGCGGCGCTGGCCCGGCTCGGCCCGGCCCGGCCCGCGTTGGGCTGGGCGGCCGCCGCCTTTCCCTTGCGCAGCAAGCCGGCGGCTCGCGTTTCGGAAACTTTGTGTGCCTCCCGGTGTGAAAGGAAGGCAAGGCGGTATGTAAACGGCGCGGCTCAGGGACCCGGTGGAGAGCGCAAGCTGCGGGATGGCTATCCTGTTTGTTTGCCCATTATCTCAGCTTCTGGCAGTAGGTTTGTTATGTGTGTGTGTGGGTTTTGGATCAATATTTATTTACAGGACTCAGGTATTAATCACTCATGTCTCAGAAAGCTCATTAGCGGTGACTTGTTTCCATGACAACAGGACCCCTCCGAGTCTTCGGGGTTATCTGTTTGCCCGATTTCTTTTTTTTTTTTTTTTTTTTTTCTTTTCATGAAGCGTATTCGTAGTGGTATCGTGTTTTGTTCCCGAGGAGAAAAACAAGCAAATAAAATCTGCCCCTATTCAGCGTTCCTCTAACGCTCAGTTATTTTCCCAGCCTTAATTAATGATATATGGATGGGACTAAGCAAGTGTGTGAGTTATACAAGATTTATTAGTACTTGTTTTATTGCCTTAATCTCCTTTAGCTGTAAAGCTCAGACTAAGATATGGTTTGAGTTGTCGCTTGTTCAAAGTACTCCTTAGACGTGATAGTACTGAAAAGTGTGAATCTTGTGATGTTTTGGGGTTTGTATCATTTAGTAGCACAGAACCCTTTGAGAGGCATTGTGTTGCAGTCTCTGTAGTTTTATTGCTACAGCAGAGCTGGGAATCAGGAGTGACTTATTGTGTAACTTTGTCACCTTCTTGTGGTGTGACCTTGACAGGTCTCTTAACTTCTTTATATCCCACGGTGTCTCAACAAAAGGAAATGTTGCCCACTTATTTGCCCACTTATACCTGTGAGGTACTCTCAGTTAATAGAGCAAAAAGCTTTTTCTAAGATGGAGCACTGTTAAAACTGAATATATTGTTTTCTGTTATGAGAAGTAAACATCTTATACATCCCTTTTCCTTAATAATATAGGTGAAAATCCACCTTTTTAACTTCAGTCTTTATTTAACACAGCACAGTCACGTTAGCTCTTCCAATGATGTGTACTGTTATCATGCAGCTGAAATCAGTAACTTTACTCCCATTTCTGCTAACTACCAGTCATTGCTTTCCTGGGTTAACTTCATCAGAGTCAGGTAAAACGGAGCATCTTTAGCTGTCTTAAATTTGGAGGAATATCTACTATGACAGAGTATACATCCAGCAAGAAGATACACTAGTGAAGAAAGAAAAGACTGTAAAATTGAATGACGGTCCTAATCACTTGCCTCAGCATCACAACCTGAGAGGGACTTAAATGCTTTTTTTGAGAAAAAGAGTGAGCAAGTATACACTTTTAACTTAACTATATGTCAAGCTAAACATCTGAAACTCTTCTACCAATATTTTCATTGTTTTCCAAGAAACATCTTAATATGGAGTGTTCTGTTGAGAAACATTGGGAGTGTGTAAGAAATGTTTTAGAATATACAGTTCTAAACCAAAATACTGCCTGAGAGATATTCAGTTGTTACCGTTTTGGATGACAGGAATAGTAAGTTATAATAGTAAAGGAACTTAAGTAAGAACCGTATCTTTTTCTTTTTTCTTTAAATGCTCCTTTCAAGTGAATAAACTATGTCTATTATAAAATAAGTGTCTCTTTCATACTGCGAGGGAGAATCTATCCTCAACTCAGTTCAGCAAAGTACTAAAACATGCCTCATTCCAAATGCATTAGTGTTTTCTAATATCAGTAGGCAAATTGCGCTTCAAGCTTTTACTTAAATATTCAAAAAAATCAAAGCCTGTGACCTTGACTTTTGTATTCTGGGTTTGTTTTTTTTTTTTTTTAGCAGCTTAGTAGACATCTGTCTGAAAATATTTCTTGTGAATTGAGGACCATCTGACCATTACCAGCCCTTAGTTACCAGTGAAGTAATTTTATGACAATCCCATGAAGAGAAAGAAAGAAAAAAAAAATGACATCTTAGCATCTCATCTCCTTTGGATGTCATTGACTTAAATTTCCATACTGAACTGTTAAATTTTTACTACTTAGTGCTGCACAGTCAATACAGGTAGAGCGAAAGTGATCTAGGTTTTACTCTGTGCTTTGCATCCTCTGCAAAGCTCAGTCTTTTATTACTGGTGATAGTAAGAACAACGGATAGTCAAGTTCAATTCTCAGACTCTAGTAGCCATTAGAGGGGAAAAAAATCTTCATTTTATTTTTCAAGACTGATAACATGGCAGCAAGAAAGATAATTCGTAAGAAGCCTGTATTACTTTAATAGTTATTTTTCAGAACAATAAGCACTTAAGATGGTAAGAAGGCATCTGAGTATATGACCTGTCACTGATAAAGGTATTCTGTTTGAGGGAGAGGAAAAGAAGTACATAGATGTGAAAGCTAAGTCTGTAGGTATGGATGATGATATTGGTTTGTGTTATATTGTACTCAGTGTTGTACCAATGTAATTTGGATATAATGTACACTGGTTTTCATAAACAAAAATACTTCTAATGGTGTTCATATTCAAACTACATATTGCTGCATATGGCTTTAACTTTGCTGGCATGTGGAAATAAACTTAGCGTTGTTTGTTTCTCTGGTGTTTGAAATACCTCAGCTGGCTAGGTACTGGACCAGTATGTAGTGGAGGTGGTTGAGCTCCTTTCTCTGTTACTGATCTACTCTGGACAAGTCACTTTACTCTTCTCTTTCATCTTTTCCCTGGTCATCTTCCTCCTATTTATCATTCATTCTTGCTTATTTGGAGTGTAGGATCTTGAGTGTAGTATTGTTATGGGCATATATTTTGCCCAGACAGATCTCTCTGTTGCAGCAGCAAAATGTTACTGCAGTACAATAACAAGAAATGATAGCCAGCGTTTTTCCTGTATTGGTCACCATGGTCTTTCCATGATCACTAGTTACTGTCTGAAAGGCAGTAAGATTGTTGCAGACCAGTGTGAAGATGTAATGGAGGAATTGCTTCCAGTGCTAGTACCTTAAAATTCCTTTTGCTAATTATATTTGAAGAAAAGAACTTTCAGAGAAAAAGTTCACAGATCTGTCCTCCAAGGATTAGAGAGTTGATAATGGCTCATTCCTGCTTTTCCTGAACACATATGTTTGCTGTCAGGTTGAATGTACTAGTTTTCTGGATGTAAAAATAAGGCAATCATGCCGATGGGCTGAGGCCAATGGTATGAGGTTCAAAAAGGCCAAGTGCCGGGTCCTGCCCTTGGGTCATAACAATGCCATGCAGCGCTACAGGCTTAGGGAAGTGTGGCTGGAAAGCTGCCTGGTGGGAAAGGACTATGGGGGTATTGGTCAATAGCCATCTGAATGTGAGCCAGCAGTGTGCACGGGTGGCCAAGAAGGCCAATAGCATCCTGGCTTGTATCAGAAATAGTGTGGTGAGCAGGACTAGGGAAGCGGTCTTCCTCCTGTACTCAGCGCTGGTGTGGCCTCACCTTGAGTACTGTGTTCAGTTTTGGTCCCTTCACTACAAGAAAGACATTGAGGTGCTGCAGTGTGTCCAGAGAAGGGCAACAAAGCTGGTGAGGGGTCTGGAGAACAAGTGTGATGAGGCGCGGCTGAGGGAACTGGGGTTGTTTAGCCTGGAGAAAAGGAGGCTGAAGGGAGACCTTATTGCTCTCTACAGCTACCTGAAAGGAGGTTGTAGCGAGGTGGGGGTTGGTCTCTTCTTCTAAGTAGCAAGCGATAGGACAAGAGGAAATGGCCTCAAGTTATGCCAGGGGAGGTTTGGGATGGATATTAGGAAAAATGCCTTCACTGAAAGGTTTATGAAGCATTGGAACAGGCTGCCCAGGGAAGTGGTAGAGTCGCCATCCCTGGAGGTATTTAAAAGGCGTGTAGATGTGGCACTTAGGGACATGGTTTAGTGGTAACTTAGCAGTGTTAGATTAATGGTTGGACTTGGATGATCTTATAGGTCTCTTCCAGCCAAAACAATTCTATTATTCTAAGAATTTAAAATATCCATATTATCAGCAGGGGGCTCATTGGGCAGAAACCAGGACTAAAGATCCAAAGTGGAATCTTGATTTTTTTTTTTTTCTTTTTTTTTTTTTTCCCTTTTTCCAGTGTTTTTAGGAGGGAGAACACCAGATGAGTTTCCAAGTATACTTTTTGAGCTTATAAAACATGCAGCTTCATTTGACAGGAGTGAGTAATGATGTTAGGAAGGTATGAGAGCTGTTTCTGTATAATTCCAGTTGGGAGCTTAATTATGTTCTTCATAAACTACTATAAAATGTTTACGCTTCAAAATATGATGTACTTGGTTTAGCTATGTTTTTTTTGTTTGGTCTTACTTTTCAAAATCATTATGCTAATCGATACTGATGCTTTCTGGTAAACTAGGCTTTTAGATTGAGGCAGGGTTATTTCCTGTGAAAGGTTTACAGATTAAAACCTGACTTTTAAAGTGGTCTCTTTTCTGTTCATATATGGTAGATTTATTTCTGTCTTTCATCAGAATTTAGCTGGCAAAATTAAGATAAAACAAAATGTATTTTCGCATACCAGTGGAAGGTAAAGTAAAACTCTTCTGGTTTGGTCATTTTATTCCTCTTAAAGATGAGACTTCTTAAATATGAAGCTCCGTTCCGACCTTTCATTACTTGTCATATTTTTAATGAACTATGTACAATGACTACAAAATGGCTTAGAATTCTAAGGACCAAATTTGAAACAACCCAAAGTAATCTGTTTTTTGAAAAAAAAAAAAAAAAAATGTATTCTGGAGGGAAACCTCCCCCAGGTCTCTAAAATGCCTAATGTTGCACACCTGCAAGTTGACATGCACTAAGTTTCCAGTCACTTTGGAGGTTTTGGACCTGGGTGTGTTTTCTACTTACAAAATAGATGAAAAGAGACATCAGCTCAAGTTACTTCCAAATCTTTTTATTGCTTAAACCAATAATGGAGTTCAGTAGTTGTAGAGCTCTGCCAATGACCAATTTGTGCATCCCTGCAATGTAGACTATAGGAAGACTGAAGAGCAAAGTGAATATTCCTTCTCACAGAACATGGTGTGGGCTCCTGCATGAAGGAATAGAATGCATGAAAGTTTTTATAAGGACTTAAAGTTTTAGGAAGAAATATGGCACTCAGTGAAGACAGTCATTATAAAAGAGTTATCCAGATGCTGGTGAATTGGTTACTAATTGGTTAGTGGTGTTAACAGTCACCAGAAGCCCAGTAAGAGCAGAAGCCAAATAACAGATGTTAGAGTATATCAAATCTGAGCGTCAGCAGACCAGACTGCCTTACTGCTTCAGAAACACCAGACAAAAGGATTCGTTTCAAAGGCCATGAAAACAGAGCTGTTTGCTGGCCTTTATAGATTCTGCAGTATGAAGCCTCCATTATCTCTGTGCCTTTGCCTCGATTGTAAAGAGTTCATCCTCTGGTGATAGGAAATATCAGTGGTGTAATTCTGATTCAAAGAAGTTGACTAGTGTCTAGAGATAGAGGCAAAAACCACGTGGCAAACAGTTTGCCTTTGCCATGTCGTATCTTTGCTCTGGTATCTGGAAAATATCCAGTAGACTTCAGAAGCCTCTGTTCTCAGGATAATCCTTGAAAATCTAAGAACAGCATAGTGCAGCCTTTGGAACAGTTCAGATTTAAAGCACTGGAGGAAAAAAAATATTTTTTTTGTTTTCCTTTTCTTTCTGACAACTGGAAAAATATAGGCAAATTTATCTGCTAGCAGTTTGTAGGACAGAATAGCTTTCTGCTTTGATTGGTACCCCAGATGCACATATACTGCTCACCAAAATGTAAAGAAGGAAATCAGTGCACAGCAGGAAGAACAGATAGCATGTTCCCCCCTTGCAGCTCAGTACCCTCTGTCAATACATAATGCCTCCAGAGAGGAGCCACTGAGTACTTCTGTGAGTTCAGGTGGCATCTCGGCTGTTAGATGCTGCTTCTGAACTGCGTTTTCTCTTCAGCTGGCATAATAGACCATTGCTTTTGTGGTCAGACTGGTTTGCCTAGGCTGTTTCACTTGCAGAAGGTACGCTTTAAGCACAGCAGTTGACAGGTCTGCCGGACTGGCCATGCAGGTTGGAAGCCAAGGTGCAGATTTGTGAGGTTCTCTGGGGATAAGGCAGGGAGAGACCTTGCCTCTGCATGTGCAGCCGTCCCTGCAACAGCCTGCATGCTTCTCCTTTTGAGTCTCTTGATTTGTAGGCTGACCTTCTCACACTAGTGAAGCTTAGCAGGCCCACCCAATTTTGTCACTTTATGCTGTGTGTCTGATGTTGCAGACAGGGAGTCTGTTCCTGCTCTGTTTGGAGTCAAGGGCAGAATTCTCAGTGATTTCCATAGGAACAAGATGTGTTCCTAAACATACTCCAGTAGCTAGAAAGAAACTTCCTAATAAAGAACCAGACTATAACATTACACAAAACATCAAGCATTGTTCTAGGCTTCAAAGCTCTTAAGAGTAACATGCTTGCAGACCAAGCACTGCAAACAGCAAATCTCAGGGCATTCCTGGCAGCACTGTGGAGGATTACCAGCTCTCATTCTGCCCTGAGAAACAATTGAGGCCTGATCATGTTGCTGGTGAAATCCTACTTATTCTAATGGACACTATTCAGGCCCTTTAGATTATATTGCATGGAATTCTAGAAGCAGTGAAGTGTGACATAAGAACTGTTACCCAAAGGAATTACTATGTCAAGCAAAAAAGGTAGTGGGATTTCAATTTGCCTGAAGAAGCAAAATTCCCTTTTGCACGCTGATGTAGGGACTGTTGTAAGTTACCGAGGAAAATTTTGGACTGCCATTCTGCTGCTTTGAGTTATTATACTTTAGTCAGGTGGGTTCCAAACAAAAACTTTGGGTTCTTTTTTCCTTTGAGTATTAATTTTTTCTCTTCCCTGCTTCCCCCCCTCCCCCCCAGTCTTACCCTTGGTGACTGCCTTAGTGACATTCCTATGTCTCACTTAACAGAGGAACCTTTTAAGTTGTAGGCTTTTTCTTTAAGAGGGGTTGAAATGAAGTACCTATTGCCTGTTGGAGGTAGGAGGCTCCAAAACGTAGCTCGTTGGTATCTGCAGTTCCTTGTTTGCTTTCCAAAATCCCTCTATTCCATTCATTTTGCCACTAGAAACCCACTCTACTGTCCAAATAAACCTGTCAAGGTGCAAGGAAGTGGTGGCAACGTAATCCCTTGAGTCATACAGGTTGTGCATTTGCCATTTGCCTAGCATTCCCGAACATGAGAGCTCCAGGGCTGTGTTTTCCACACAATTTTCAGCTTGTGGTAGTCAGAATACCATTGTCTCTGATTACGAGGTGAAGCGTGGTTATCTCCTATCTTGGACTGGTTTGTTTTTGTGGTAAACGTTTGGGAGATTGCATTTTTTTCCCTGTAGTGTCCTAACAGCATCAACACATTAAATTCTTCTTGTGGCTGACGTGCTTTCCCATTATGTTGCTTCCCAGGTAATTAATATTTTAACATTCAAAATATAGGCAAAATTCGATATGGAGATAAACTTTTCCAAGGAAGTTGTGTCCACAACACACACTTTATCTTGAACGATTAATATGAATGTTTGATTTGCATTTTAATCCAGAGTACTCGCATTGTTTTATGCAGTTGAGGTTGGGTTCTTTGTTCCTGTCTTGTTTTTTTCAGTGTAACCATGGCATGTCATTTGGACAGAAAGCTGCCAAGATAATAGACTGAACTTTTTGTTTTGCCAAGATAATAGACTTTCTATTCTAAAGGTACAAAATATCCCAAAATGCAGAACTTGAATACAAAGCTGTTTGAATTATTTACTTGAAAGCTGTAAGAGATAACATAACTATAGGCAGAAATGGTGCCAACCCAAACTTTCAGTCATGAAGAACTTCAGGCTATCCAAATCAAGGGAAATGACAAGCATGTGTGAATGGAAACTGAACATCATCTTCATGGGATGGTCTTCATCGTTATTTTTAGGGTGGGGGGGGAATTAAGACTTTCATTCTTCTAAATATCAAATTGCCAGTTACACCAGCAGTTAAATTCCCCTTATAGATGTATTGTGCAGGAGCCCTGACCTGAATAAAATACTGGTTGCATATTTGGCTTCTTGGAAAAGTTGCTCGCTGACAGATTGGGCTAGAATTTAAAAGTCATGAGAGAAATCAGTGAGTGCCTGTTCTCAATATTGAAACTGTTTTTATGAAACAAGTTCAATATAATCATGCTTGTTATATTTTTTGATTGTGTGGAGTTTTAAGAGTAATTCATTGTGATCCTGTTGTAAAGTATTGTGACACGGCAGCATTTCCTTGATTAAGATATTGTTGAATTTTCACTTTTAGAAATACTATTGGCAGGGCTTTAGAAACCTGGACTCTAGCCAGAAAATAAACAATCACTGAAGCCAGCTATGCAAGGAGATTCTATACACACAAGTTGGAGACTGTTAATTATTACTTTGTGTTGCAGACTCTCTTGTTGTGTTTGGGCAAATCTGTGAATTCCTACATGAAGTAACTCAGTAGCCGTGTAACTGGCCGCCAAGGGATTGCTCTAGTGCAGGGTCATTAGCCAGCACAGTGATTACTGAGCCACATTCTGTCCCATAGCCCTTCAAGGACTGGTAGCAAATGGAAAGGGTCCTGGGGGCTTGGTGCTTTTCTGCTTCTAATCTGTGATATGTGACAGTCTTCAAGTTGTTCTATGGCTAGAAGAACAGCAGGATGTACAAATCACTGTGTGGTCAGCATCTTTGCTCAGTCACTTTTAACTTCTTGCCATTTCTGTTCCCTTTTCGCTCAGGGTAAGCTTCACTCTTCATCTCTTGACTAGTGTCAGTCAAAAGCAGCTCCCTTGAAACTCTAGAGGTGTATAATTTTACATAAGAAACCAGCTCATATCATACATATAACTGTTTTTATAAATTACAAGCCCATCTTGCAACAAAGGAACAATTCACCTTTATTTCAGGGTAGAAGAACACAGGTGAAGAGCTACTGAGCAGGGCTCAAATATTTCTTTAATATGAAATAACTGTTTTCAAGACACGTATCCTACTTTTATAAGTCCATGGGCAAATTCCTATTTATTTGCATGGAAGCAGGGTAAAACCCCATGTGTCTGAGGGATGCTATTGTGAAAGCAAACCCTTGCTGTGTCCCCTCTGCAGGAGTCGGGATGCGCTCCTGGCCAGTAATCTAAATATAACAATGTGAAATTTATGAGGAAAGGAATTGGCAGTAATAATACTTCTTTTGCCTTTCTACTCTTTATCATTAGCTTCCCACACTTTTGGGTCGTTCTCAGCAGAGAGCTGTTCAGTCCATTAATTGTCTTTGTTGGACAGTCTCTATCTTCTTTCTCAGGGAAAGTTCTATCCATCATTAGTCACTTAAGCCCTAAAGCCATAGTACAAAGCTTGCTTCCATTTTTTTTTCCTAGAATCTACTATACATAAGAGAAATGAATATGTATCCACATGCACACATATAGGCATACATGCGTAGCTCCCATTAAAATTAATTTGCATTACATGTGTTCATTTTATGCTTTTGTAATTGGTCTAATTGCTCAGTGATAATATGAGGGGTGCAACAAGGTTATTGCTATGGTCTAGGGTTTGTAACCCTTATAACTGTTTTGTAACTCCATCTAGCTTCTCCCTAAATATTCTGAGTTTGGACTGCAGTGGAAGATTTGCAGTAGCATGAACATGAGTCCAAATGATTGAGAACTAATAAGAACAAAATTTATTACTTTACCTATTGAACACAAGTAACATCATTCTAAACTTACTGCAGTGATGGAAATGAAATACGGAATAAATATGTTCACAAGGCTTTGCAGTTTTAAACATTTAGGAGATTATTTTTATCTTTTATTCTTCTCTGAAGTATGAAATTTAATCCAATAGTTTTAAATCAATGGTAATTGTAGTCCAACCTTAAAACATCAAGCAAGAACTTTAACAACACAGGTGTGCTTTTCAGAAGTGTCCTGTACTGCATCTGTCTCACAGTAAGCCCTAGTCAAGAGTCTTGGTGCTAGGTGCTCTTTAGGCAAAGATAAGAGGAGCAATATTCTTAAGGCAGTTGACACCTTTCTTAAGCAGGATGTGTTTAAAGCAAGCGTTGTTTTTACAACCTTCTCTGTAATTGTTATATTTACCTACAACAAACAATTAAAAACCCTGTATAAAATAAATAATGCAAATTAATGTGGAGCTGTCACTCTTCACGATCAAAGCTGAGTCTTCACTTCCTTTTCTGTTCTGTCTGCCTTGTCAGTCCTGTATCCCTCTTTAGGTGGGCTTAGACAGGCACACAGTAGAGAGTAATGGAACCCTTGTCATTTATTTTAATGACCAAAGTCAGGACTGACTGTGTTTTGAAGTATACTGGTGGCGTGGGCTGGGCTAGTAAAGTTTGGGTGTCCAGCAGCTGCCTACAAACTTCCAAAATTTGCCACACTTCTGTCTCAAGAAACATTTATTGTGCCTTCTTCCTCTTCGTGTCTTGCATAGGAAATGGTATTAGGAACAGTGGCAGTAGTCTTGTTTCATACAATACTGATCAGAACCAGGAAAATCCTTTTCCTGTTTCATGAGCCTAATCCCAGTTTCCTTTGCTTTTTCCTCTCCTCTTCTTTTCTGTCTGGTATGAAGTAAATGTTCTGGTGTTTTAGTTTCAAGCATCAAAACCAAACAAATGTTTATCCCATTTAAACATGAATGTCTTTTCTGATTCTTTCCAATTCAGCTGCCAAAACAACAAAAAATACCAGTCAGTTGCATAGCCTTATTGGTGAATATATATCTGGCACAGAATGTCTGCCCAAAAGAACGTGGGTTTTCCTGTGAATCGAGACGGTAAGCACATGATATGATCAGTCTGTTTCCAGAGTTGTCATCGTTGTAAGTCCTCTTTCCTGGAAGAGAAGTCCTATCTTCTTGCGGAAGAGCATTTTCCATGATTGAAAAGCCAGACATTCGCAGAGTTTAAAGAGTTTAGGAAACCACTAAAAGAACCCCCAGAGCTTGTCTTAAGGGAGTAAATTGCCTACATCCTTTTCTTGAAAACAAAGCGAGGACATTGTCCTCAAGGAACTTGGTTTCTTCAGTTTTAAAGCCAATGGCGGCTATGTTCATCATAGAATCACAAACTTTTTTATCCAGTTTCATAAAGTGCTGTTAATAGGAAATGTAAAAATATTTTTTTGATAGTGTTGGGTCATATGGTGGAATTTTTCTCACGTCATTTCTATATCCGTGCTGAATGCAATACATCGGTATTATGGTTTTGTTCATTTGGGGAGGGGTAGAGGATGTAATCGAAATTAAATTGCCTAGATATTAGTAGTAAACCAGACCCAATAAAGTAAGCCGTGTGTTGTACAGCTTGCTACTGCTAACAAACATAATGATATAACAAATATAGAGCCTGAATTTTGAAGCACGAAGTGATGATGGATACAACTGAAATTCATCGAGATGGCGGAATCTCTGGCCTTCTTTCCCTTCTAAATGGGATCCAGACTTTCCAGCAAGACTAAGCAGAAATGTCAGTGCCTTAAAATATATAAACAAGCACCTAAGCAATACTGAAGTTTGTTCTGTCACAAGAGTGAAGGATCTCTAAAAATGTAATATAAGTAGTTCACAGCAGATCCCCCATATTAGAAGGATGAAATAATGTCTGAAGAACACGCTGCATTAAGACAGAAATAGCAAAGTACCACTTAAAATTTAAAAAAATAAAAAAATCCTTCTGCATGGTCTGTATTCTCAGTGGTGTGCTGTATCAGTTTTTGGTCAAAACCAAAGTTCACCAGGACACAAACCCTTCATCATTTTTCACCATGTAAAGCACAGTGCAACAGAAAGTAAAACCCTCAAAACACAGGTGATCAGCTGAACACAAGAAAGGCTTAAGTATCTATACAGTATTAGATTCTGACCAAAAACACCCTGGGAAGATTCTCATGCCTGTCTCATGACAACAAAAGGGATCAGCTGCTTTCCTAGAAACAACTTAAGGACTGCATGAGTCTGTTTTCTGTGAAGACCTTATTCTACAGAGGCCAAAACCTAAGCAGTGTGCAGGCTGACCACTTTGCAAGAGTCTGCTGAAGCTTTTGCCTGCATGTACCCTGTGCAGGGTCCAAAGCAATTCAAAGTTGAATACTGAGACAGTAGTTGTCTATACACAGTAATAACTACACATCGGTACAGTGGCTTTTCCTTTAACAGGAATCTGCTTTCAAGACGTAAAAGTCTGTTTGAAGAGTTCTCTTGCATGCTCTGACAGAGTTGTGACTTCATTATATTCTGTTTTAAAGGATTCAAAGCTGGGTCAGCTCTTCAGTAAGACACAGTGAAGGGTCAGTTATAAGTATCAAATTGTGATGTTTTTGTTCCTGTAGCTGTACGTTAGAACTGGAGGCTATTGTAGTTTGTATTTGCCCAGAAGCAAACTTTCAGACAACCTGGAGAATGTCTTCTAGTACCAAGAGGTTTCGGAAAACTGTGGTCTTTGCAGCCATCAAAATATGACTTTGAAGTCATGATTTGTTCTTGTAGAGTAATGCTTTGTTTGTTTTTGTATAAACATTTTGCAGGGATGGGGGACAAGGCAAGGAGACTGGGCTTTGGTTTGCCTCTTTTGGGTTGGGCAGATGACACAGAAAAAGGATGGAAGAGTGGATGCTTTGGGTCAGGTTAAGCATGCATCTAGATTGCTGCCATGTCCCTGATGTTGACTGGGCTAGACATCCTATCATGTAAGTATAGGGCAAACATATTTCCCCAGATGTGCTCTCTCAGCTTCTTGCC
Organism: Vanellus vanellus; assembly: GCF_965231255.1. NCBI lineage: Eukaryota > Metazoa > Chordata > Aves > Charadriiformes > Charadriidae > Vanellus > Vanellus vanellus. The sequence goes on along the minus strand of NC_138905.1, from coordinate 78,118,756 downwards.
ATCTACATCATAGGTACTTTCTGCATTAGGGGTCATAGTTTTGTGTTTAATAGCTGTTGGTGGATGTTTTTAATCCATAAAATTTGTTCAATTGTTCTTAAAATATGAGTAAGCTTTTGTCATTAAAAAAACCCAGTTAAACTGCATGCTATGTAGAAAAAAACACCTCCTTTTGGTTGTTGTAGAACTGCTATCTGATACTATTTGTATTATGAGAAGTGATGCATGATTGTTGCCTATTCTGTTTGTCAATGCCACTTGCAGGTTTTTTATAGGCTTTTATGAGATTCCTTCCAGCTGAAGCTTCCTAGTCTGTTTAAATGCTTGCATACAGAAAACATTCTACACCTCTTACTATCCTTCTCATTCCCTCCTGTTCTCTTTCCAGTTCTAGAGATGTAGATAAACCATAAACTAGTACCAGGATATAATGAGCTTTTCTTTTGTTCCCTTTTTTTTTCTTAGCAGCTTCTGAAATTCTACCTGCTTTCTGACTGCTAGAGTACTAAATCACCATCTGCATAGAATTGATGTGCATTTTTTTTTTTTTATTATAGCTTTCATATCTCTGTAAGATACAGGAGCCCACCCAGTATTGGAGCCCACTGTGCGAGGCTAGTGAGGGGAGAGGGTTTGCTCCCTGCATTACTCTGCATTTACCAACATGAATTTCATTTGCTATTTTATCCCCCAGTTACTCAGTATTGTGAGTGATGGATTCTACTGGAATGATTTCTGGGTGAAAGCAAGGAAGTGTTCTGCCAAACTCGGAATGCTTTGAAGGGGGAATCAGCTCAGTATAGGGTAATGTATGTCTTGAGGGTTATCATAGTTTTGTAGAATTGGAACTCCTAAGTTCTCTAAAATAAATTTGGTCAAGAAATTCTCCTATTAAGCCTGTGCGTTTCTTTGCTTTCTGCCACAGAGTCTTTGAAGGACTTAATGGACAAAACCTGACAGCCAAATGAGGTTATGGTAGAGTAGTGACAGCAGAAACGTGGAAGGTCTGCCTTACTAGTTTTCAGGATCAAGGACAGCAGCAGGAGAAGAAAAGAGATTTGGAATTGGAAAAAAAAAAAAAAAAAAAAAAGAGAGAGATAAAGGTTGGTCTCTGCCAGAAATCTGTTAACTTAGAAACACAGTATCTTGATAGCAATATGGTGCTACGGTCAGGTACTTGATCAGCTGACAGCAGAAACATTCACAGAATACGTGCACTGTGGTCATCGTGATTCTGTAGATTTTTTTGTGTGTTTTTCTCAACAGGCAACAGTGAAGCGGTTCTCCACTATGATGTTATGCTGTGTTTCTTGTACAGATTTAAAGTTTCTGAGACAGAAATGGTACTTGATTTTGCTCACTATGCAGTGTTTTGGTCAGGAGTAGGAATTAGACTCCTTGGTGCTGAGAGAAGGGATCTGCAAAGTGATCTGAATTCCCCGTGCTTATTCAGACTGCTTTAAAACTAGAGTATGAGTCCCCAGGGATGCAGTACTTGGGCTTCTTATGTAAAGCAATTGTAAGATGTGTCTCCTCACAAAATACAAAACAAGAAGAAAAATCTTTAAGGTTGTCAAATCTTCCTTCCCCTATAAATCATAACTTTTGTCCATGTGGAAACTAGCAATGTCTTCAGTGAGTCTCCAGATGTTTAGAGGTTTTCCCTCCCTGTGTCTTTGCCTTGGCTGGGGCATGGGTAATCATTACCTCTTTGGGAAAGCAAATTTCAGTTATTGGTGTTGCAAAAGAACTTGGTTCGTTGTGGAGTCACAGTGTGTGCCTAGACAGAATACTTAAGGGGCCTACTATCTAGCTAGTCTTCACATGAGTTCATCTCAAGGAGACAGGACAATCGTTGAACATCATCAACAGCAAACAATAGCAGTTCAGATCAGATATTGAACAAAATTGAGTTATTTTCGCGGTAGCCCTTTGTTGTGGCACCCTTGTGGTCACCTGAACAGTTTGAGGTGCCTCCAGTTCCAAAGATGGAACTTTTTATTTTTAGGGGATTTACCTTCTTGCTTTGATTTACTCTGAATTCTAGTTCTTTGCAGAGCTGTTTACACCCTTTAGTCATGCTCTTTTGCTATTTCTTTTAGATTAAGGTATCAGCATTGCCAGCATTAATCTCTTATATGATTAAAATATCTATGATTTTCCTTTAATTACCTTCTTTGCTAGAAAAGTAATCTACATAATACATTCTCTTAAGGGGTACCATAAAGGTATTCTGTTTTTCTAAAAGCTTTAGGCATAACCTTGGGCTGCCTAAGGTATAGGAAATAATTGGAATCATTTGTCTCTCCAGATTTCTCCCCTCACTGTCTTTTTATGTGTTTGATTGGTTCTTCTCAGCCAATGGCTACATTCTACCTTCTTTTATATTGCAGGTGCAGTCACTCCTTTTACATGTTATTCCAATAGCCATATGACAAAAGACTCCTCTTGTAATCTGTGTCCTAAGGCACAGACTGTGGAGTGCTTGAACTTCTTGAAGTCTGTTCTGTCCTTTATTTATCGCATTAGCATTGTCCTTGGGCCCTGCATTAGCAGTTTTATATACACAGGAATGGTCTGTCTTGTGAGCAACATGGTTAAACTCAGTGATGGGTAATTCCTTCTCCACCATATTGCTATGCATCGTACCTTTCTCAGTTCATTTGCTTAAGCATTTTATTCTATATTCTCCTGTTGTTAAAACAAAGTACTCTTGAACCTCAATTACACTTCTTTCCATCAAGTGTTTTGATTTGTTTTTTTGTTGTTTTTTTTTTTTTTTTTCCAGTTTAGATATCATGATTTGGCTAACCGTGCCAATTTTTGTATGCCAAATACAAAAGTAATAAACAACCTGTTTGATTTCAGGCTGATTGTCTTATCTTCTTTTAAAATCCTGTACCTAACTCTTAACTAGAATGCTTTGAATTAATTATGTTTCTGACATGGTTCTCATTCATGTTATGCAAGCTCTGGTTCCTACATGCTCTTGCTTAAGTGACATAATCCCCTTGTAGTCATTGCATCTGTCCTTCATATGCCAGGAAGTTATCTTGCTTTCAGTTCATCGTAGGTCCATGGGCAACATTCTGCATTGGATTTCTTTTGCTTGTAGTAGTTTGGGTTCTTTGCAGTTTGCATAGTGGTTATCTGCTCTATACTTGGATTTGCTTCACTTGGCACATCCTCGTTTTCTCAAGTTCAAATGTACATATTCCAGTGGTCTTTCTCTGTTTCTGTTGTATATTGTAGTTACAGCCTTGTCTCTTGTCAGTGTGGTATTCCTCATTTATCGCTAAGGATGTTCCGTAGTTGGCCCTCTCTGCTGGATTTGACTGAAAGATAACCAACTACTATCAGAAATAAGGTTTCTTAAAATTCTCACACTTAGCTGATGCTCAGTGCTAGTAGATAGGACATGATTCATTAAACTGGATGTATTCATGCACAATGGAGTTCTCTCCACCTGTCATCATTCAGTGGAGTCAACAGCACATTCCTTATCTTCCAAATGGAGATGTTCATATTGATTTGCATGCGGAAATTGCTTCCTTCTCCACTGAACTGAGTATAGATATAAATCTGTATGCTGCAGAGAGTTTTTAAAGACAGGTGAGATGTATCCCAGGAATGTCTAAATATCTGCCAGAGGGATTTCTGCTTAGGGATCCTTAACTTACCCCTCTTCTGTTGTCTATTCAATGCCTCTAGTAGATTTCTTGTCCTAAAGTAAATTTTAGTGTGGTTTGGTTTGTTTTTTCTTCCCAGAATACCATTCTGTACTTGATGTTAGAAATGAAGCATGGGGTACAACAGTCTTTTCCACAAGAGCTGGGCCCTTCACAAGGTTGTGTTTAGAGATGGGAAGGAAGAGCAATGATCACAGATAGTCAATCCATCATCATGGGCCAGTAGACAGTCCCTACTTTAGATAATGTAAGCTTACCCAGAAGACTTGTTCCCAATATCCCTCTCTTCTTAATATCTATTATTGGATAAATACTCAGTCCATCCTTTTGATGAAGTTGATCTTGCATAAGCAAAGCAAGCTGAGATAACAGAGCTCTAGTGCACAGAAAACCCAAGCCTTGTGTATTTACTGCTGCCTGACAATAGCAAGGCTGACATTTCCAATAAGTCCCTTCATAGGTATGTGCAGCATTGTTTAGCTAGTTAATCTAGTAAGTAAATTAATATTTTGCTTATTGATTTTAAGTGTCTTAAATTCTGTAGCTTGTTCTCGTTGGTTGGTCATAGTTGTTAACATTTAAATTCTTTAGAGATGGGAAATTGGGGAGAAGGGACATGAGTGGGGTAAAATCACACAAAGGTATCTTTTGCATGGTAACAAATAGGTGTGTGGGCTAAAATGAAGCAGACAGCAGAATCATTTGGATCTGAGTCGCTGGGTAACAAAACTAACTGTTTCAAGTGCTGAAGGAATTGTTCTTTTCAGGTAGCTTGTAAAGTGACTTAAAGCATTGCTTAATTATGAAGTATTATGTGGTGATTACTATGGAAATAAAAAATACTACTCTTCCTGTTGTTTTCACTTAAATCCTTCCTTAGCTGCATTGATTCTTAAAAGAATTGGAACAGGCTTTGAATTTTCATTCTGCACAACTGGTTTTAGTTTCAAAGTGTATTCAGGGCAGAAAGCTCATTTAAGATTAGTGTTCAAAAATACCTTCCCCATACCTGGTAGTCCAGTTATCAGTACTGAGTAAGTGCTAATGTTTTTAATTAAGTACATTTACCTAAACATCTGAAAGAAATGTGCTTTTATTACCTATAGATACTTGTTCTGTTGGAGTCTAGCCTATGTTTTGCATAAACTTGCTTCATGTGTGTAGCATCCTTTTCATTCCTGTACCTCATTGCTAAAAGGCTTTCTCAGTCATTGATCCATCTTTGCAGTCTTCATTTTTATTAATATCCTATATTGTATTAGTTTCTTGTTTCCATTTATGTAGTGCACTATGTTTCAGCGTAGTTAATAGGTGATTTTTACTGAAAGACAGTAAAAAGGCTTTTAGAATAGGTTCTAAAACATATTTTAGTGGGTTTGAAAACGTGACTTGTCATATTTAGCAGCTTGAGACAATGTACTATGATTTCTAGCTTTTCAGGCAGATTCCAAAAGATCGAGCTATTAAGTGGAAACACCTTCATGAACTCACCAATACTTAAAGTTCCTATTTCAGTGAATACACAGTGTGCATTGTGGTAATGTAAGTCATTGCTTTGCTGGTCATTCAAAGTTCAGGACTGCACAAGGTTCTGACTCACTCCTCTTTTTCTAAACCTGTTCTGTGCCCTTTCTTGAATACACAGAAAGTCCAGATAACAGGCGAGCTTTATCTGGTGGAACGTGATTAACGTCATGACGATCTATCAAAAAACAATGTCCCGTCATATTGTATCATATTGTACCATGTATTTCACATGTATTATATATGCCATGTCATGTATCATATATTTATTATGCCATATGTATCATACATACTGTATTGCACATATCTTACATATCATACATCATGTATATCACACATATCTTATAATTTTCAATCATTTTAGCACGAACAACTGAGGACAAATGTTAAAGCAGGAAAGCCTGAAATGCTGCTTCCATTGCACTGTGAAGTACATGTAACAATAAACTTTTAGAAGCAGGTTTTCTGTAATTAAATTAAAACCAAGAATGTTTTGAAGTCTTTGGCATCCATTTCTGCTTCTACGTGTTGCTTACATGAAGTATTCTGACTTTCTTCAATATAGACTCCTTGATGAACAAAAGGACTAGCGTAATGATGACTTCACAAAATCCAAAGGGTGAAAGTCAAGCTGCTGCACACAAATGGGGAGTCTTTTTGTTAAGGCAGTATGAATATACCTATCAGATTTTAAAACCATTCAGAAATGTTTCAGAAGAAAAAGAATATGAATATCCAAGAATATTCCTTGTCGCTAAGATGAATGCCTGAAAATACATTATCCAAAAATGCTACAGAGATCTTTCAAATAACGGGGAACTCACTTTCATGTCACTTGTTCTCCAAAGTAAAACTGCCTAGTGTTTGAACAGAAGCCATGCTGCTTGTAATTAATGACAGAATCACTTTTTTCTAGTCCATTAATAGAAGTAGGACCTTTGATTTTTTTCAAACTGGTGCTCACTCTGCAAACCCTGAACAAAGCAGATTGCATTCATGCTCTTGTATTGCAATACTATGAAGAACTATACTTGCATAGGGGAGAGCTGGTGTGCTTACAATGACATGTCAACACTGTAGTGGTTATATATTTCTGTTATACTTGATTATCACACTTGAGACCTAAGTTGTCAGTTGTTCATGGAGTACTGAAGCAGCTGGATAGATTTTTAGCCTCTGCATAGCTGAAAAATAGAGTACCACTCGAGACTATTAGGTGCTGTCTGCAGACTGTGCGTAAATATATGGAAATTATCTGTTTGCACACTTTCAAATTGAATCAGGTTTGTAACGGTGGAGAAAATATTACTGTTTGCAGTGGTTATTTTGTATTGTAAAACTAACTGATTTTCGTGATGAAAACCAGCTTTCTTTAATTATCTGATTACCTTTTGCAGTAAGAAAGTTCTGAAGGACTGAAGTATTCATTTTTTGGGTTATATTACGGGTAGCTTTAAAGTACATGAATTTTCTCATAGCACTGAGCCAATGGGAGAATAAACATGTTTATCTTCATATGAATGAGCAATCTGAACAATGTGTTTGCATGAGAGATCAATACGAATTACACAGCATATACAAAGAGTTTTTATTTTCAATAATAGACTTTTTTAAAAACAACAAAGCTTTAGTCTGGCTTTTAAAAGTAAAAATAGGTGACATAAATATATGTGGTATAAAACAAACACTTAAGGCTCATGATTTTTTTTTTCTTGGAGTACAGCAAACTTTTCCAGAATGTTTTTCATGTTCCAACTACAAAGGCAAGTTGAAATATGATGCAAGGTAGATAAAAATGTAGGAGACTAATTAGGTGTCACAGTGTAGTGTTGACAGGTTGATAGATCCATTATAGTGGAAGTGCTTTTGCTGTGTAACTGCTTGTAATAAAACCAAATCACTTCTAGACTTCTCACATTGCTTTCTATCTCTTAAATCCACAGACACGCACAGACATTTTCCTTTGTCTACCTCTGCTCATGCTTTGCCAGATGAATCTCATCAGGTTCCATGGACTTGTGCCACTTCAGGTTCCTTAGGTGGTCTCACACTGGTCTTCTACAGTGGGAGGTTACTCGTTCTCCCAGTCCCTGCCTTTGCTTTCTGTGACTTGGGTGGTGTGGCAAGAGCACTTGCCGGTGAAGAGCAAGGCAAAATATCATTGAGCAGCTCAGCCTTCTCCACATCCCAGGAGACCAGGTCTCTTCTTTCCTTCTGGAGAGGGCCTGCGTTTTCCTCAGTCTTCCTTTTATCGTTGACATGCCTATAGAAGCTTTTCTCGTTGCCCTTGACGTCTCTGGTGAGATTTAACTCTATCTGGGCTTTAGCTTTCCTGACCTGATCCCTGGCTGCTCAGACAATTTCTCTGTATTCATCCCAGGCTACTTATCCTTGCTTCCACCCTCTGTAGGCTTCCTTTTTTAGTTTCTCCAGGAGCTCCTTGTTCATCCAGGCAGGCCTCCTGATGTTTTTGCCTGACTTCGTCTTTGTTGGGTTGCGTTGCTCCTGCTTGGAGGAGGTGATCCTTGAATATTAACCAGCTTTCTTGTGCCCCTCTCCCCTCCAGGGCTTTATCCTATGGTACTCTACCAAGCAGATCCCTGAAGAGGCCAAAGTCTGCTCTCTTGAAGTCCAGGGTAGTGAGCCTATATGCACCCTCCTCACCACCCTAAGGATCTTGAATTCCACCATTTCATGGTCATTGCAGCCAAGGCTGCCCTTGAGCTTCACATTCCCCACCAGCCCCTCCTTGTTGGTGGGAACAAGGTCCAGCATGGCATCTCTCCTCTTTGGCTCCTCTATCACTTGGAGAAGTAAGTTATCATCAGCACATTCCAGGAACCTCCTGGATTGTTTGTGTCCTTATTAGTACAATGGGAAGCCTGACTGGAGAAAAGATGGATAATTGAGATACTTTTCCCTTGTTACGAGACCAAGATGGAAGTTTTTACTAATGATCGTGGTGGTACTGGTGTTTGCTCTATGTGAGTAGTTTGAGACCCGCTGACATGCTCATATGCTGAGTAAGGCTGAATTCAGTTGACTCTTGTTCTTCTCCACCTATAAAACAAACAACAGAACCCAAACACTTGCCTCAGTTTAACTGGCAGCACTTTCAAGCACTTATTTGCTCTGAAACCTTGCATGTGTACTTCTGTGAGATATCTGCCTTTTTAATAGTAATATTTGCTTTCAAAAAACGTGCTGATTGCGCTCTTGACACAGAAAGTTTGAAAATGTCTGTGGGTAGTCACACCAACACGAGTGCCTGGATTTTCAAATGAATGATTTTAATTGCAAATGCTTTGTTAGCCTTTCATGTGGATATTCTTCTGAACTGGCTGTATTATACAGTTGCAATTGAGACAGTGCTTTATTAACAGCTTGTTTCAAGTTCATTGAGCCGGTATCCCCACAGGTCTCTTCTTAAGTGCATCTATTTGTCTTGTATTTGCACACATTTAGCAGTCAGTCAGAGATCTTTAGTTCATAAATATCTGTATTGTTATCGCATTTGTGGCTGCTTTGGCTTTTCTCATTGCTTGTTGGGTTGTAAATGTTAATTGTCATATTTGTCTTCCTTCCTAGCCAGTTTTCCTTTCTCCTTATTTAACAAACAATGCCTATGGCTTGCTTTATCTACTTGGAAAATCCCAGGTATTTTCCTACTAGATAAACAAATAGGCTTACTCATTCACACATATCAGTGATTCTTAGGTGGGTTTTTTTTGCAACTTTTACTGTTATTAATTACCAAATGACTGCCCTGAAAGGAAGCAAACTCTGATACTTAAGTTCTGGTTGCTACCTCTTGACTTCCCTGAAGAAGATTATCACTTTTTCGGATGAACTGTGGTCTCATCTCTGAGCATATTTTGCAATAGTCTTCATTTGAAGAGCCCCTTTGTGACAAGTTTTATGACATTGGAAGGCAGTTACAGTGAGGTGCCTAGCCTGGTTATGAACCTTTCTGTGAAGTGTGGAACTTGGTGCTGCAAACCTGATTAACTGAGAAGTGTTTTCCTAAGTGTGATTTTTCCTAAATTCTTTCTTAATCAGTGCTGCACTTCGAGGTGAGTTTATTTTTAGACTGAGAGAGAGAGCTTTCTATAAGTTAGAGTGGCCTTCCCAATTATTGTTAATTTCCTTATACCATGAGGAAGATGATGAATTGCATGACTTGCTTTGGACATTCATCTGTTCAAAATTGCCTTCAGAAGCTGCTATGCTTAGAGCATATGAACAGGATGAAATTGCAGCTTTACCCTTTTTCTTTGGAATTTTCAGTATACAATTGAGGTGAAGACAGCAGGGGTGGGGAGGGAAGATATGACCTAAAAGCATCCTACAAGAGTAAATAGCTCTTAGATAGAAGTATATTAGGTTAAGAACAAGGCCTCCTTTAAATAGGCTTTTTGTTATTCACTGGGTGGTGTTTCTAATAGGATTTCTGAACTACTGTGATGTACCGTGATGTGAAAACACAATTTTTAAGCTATGTGAACATCAGTCTAATCTAATACGTGTTCAAACCATTTCCTTACTACTTCAAATTGGTGTTTCAATACTCTTTCATTTTTGTAAGTGCATTTTTGAAATAGGTATTATGATCCAAGCCTTATTAAAAGATAATTCAAGCTTTCTAATCAAAGACTTTTGAGTTTCTCCCATATTTTTCACATAGTAATACAAGACTCGCTCCAGAGAGAATACTGAAAAGATTGAAACTGTTTATTGGAAGGTGGGATGCAAAAGGACATGCAAAATTAGAAGTGATACAGCAAGGAAAGATCAGCCCATTTGTAATGCAAGAATAAGAGAATGTTAAACTGGTCCAATAACATTTACTGTTTATTTACAACTGATCAGTAGAAGTCGTTGAGCTAGAAGATATCCATGCTGATAAGAGCTCTAAGGAAGAGCAGACATTTATGAAAACAATGAAATAATTGTGCAATAATTCACTGTTATGATAATTACAGAAAGAGTTTTCAAGAGTAAATTTTTTCTTCAAAACATTGTAAACCTCTAATGAAAGGGATATAGGAGAATTTTACGTCTAAGACAAGCTTCTGCTTATGTCCACTTTCAAATATCTAGCAGTCCGTTCTTGAGAAGGAGAACTGGATTTGACCTGACTGATCTGACGGCCAAATTTTCGTTAACAGTTTCACTGTAGCCTCTTCTAACCTACTGAAATACCTCTAAAAATCTACTGTTGAGAATCAAAATTTCCATTTTGTATTCTTATATTGAAACTTTTGTCATTGATTTCAGTGTAATAAAGTTGGCATTAGAATTAGATTTCTGAGTTAGTGGCCGTATGGAAAAATTAAAGCATATTGTATGAGGAATGGAGTGACATTAAATTGGGTTAAACAGAAATATTTTTACCTTTTCAAGGAGGAAAAAATCCCACAACTGTTAAATCAACCCAGAACATTTCATGTAACCCAGGACAGTATGTATTTCTCTCGCTCTATAAATTAGAGAGAAATAAAATAAGCTTTTTTTGTATTTCTAGAATAAAATTGGGGGGGAGGGGGAAGATTCCTGTCATTGTTCTCAAATGTCTACATCTAGAATATGAAACATTGCTAATTTTAAAAAATAGTCATTTTTAGCTGACTTTATAAATGGTTATTCTTGTTATAAAAATTTTTGGTGCGTGCGATATAATCAAAATGTCCTCAAAGAAGACTTCTTAAGAACAATAACTTGTGTAAATTCTTACGAGTTAAACTACTTGTCTAAATTTCTTTCACAACTGGTTTAAAAGAACAGAGCTGAGTTTAACAGCTGTCTGATAGTGTTACCATCCTGGCCAGTAAGCAGAAAACTAGGATGATTAAACTAAAGTTCTAGCAGTTTTAGCAAGGTGTAACACTACCTGGAGAAAAAAAAAAAAAACAAACCACACACAAAGCAACCAAAACCCCCAAACAAATAAACAATAACAACAAAAAAACGAATCCCAAACCAACAAACCAAAACAAACAAAACCCAAGCCCTTTTGCAGTTCCAGTGATTAGTCTAATGTTTTACCTCTGCTATGTTTAAATCTGTCATGAATGCACATTTTAGGATGAGGCAGATTAACTGTCTCAATGCAAAGAAGAGGCAGAAGAAACCCTCAAAATCCATGCACGTAGAATAAGGTATTCTGGCTTTTAAAAACTATGTAAACCATTCTTTAGGCAGATGATTTCCTGCAATCAGTAAAATTTTAATGCTTAGAATTTTTTCAGTATTGCAGGCAGGACAATTGAAATTTTTCCATTGTATTTGTGTAGGATGGGCAAGATGCTAAATAAGAATAAATTATATCTCCTTGGATTGGCTAAGCCTTCTTGGGAGGGCTGTGTTTATTAGTTACATTTTGCTGTAACTACAAATTTTTATTATTTTCTTAAAGCAAAACTTCATGACAACATATTTAAAAGTTTGTTTGACTTATTACATTTAAGACCTACAGTAATGACAATAGCTGATGCACTGGCCATTCAAAAGCCCTTGGGAAAGGCTGAAAAGCTTCCTTTACTATTGTTTTGGTACCTGAATAAGACAGTAATCCTAGATGGTAATTACATGACAGAAGTTACACCAAAACATGCTGCTATCTATGCTTACCCTTTTCACTGGTATTGAAGTCTAGGAATTAATACATGAGGATTCAGGGGCAAGGGGGTTAACCAAGTTAAGGATTTTTTTTGAGACAGAAAATAGGACAACAAAGAGAATAGAGAGTAATACATGACCTGTGCTCAAATACCACAAACCAAAGTAGTAGGTTTAATAGTGTAGAAGACAGTTGATTACCAAGAAAGCTGAGGAATGGACTGCTGACTTTGATTTTTGGCTAGCAAAGATCATGTGACAGTGAACTTTAGAGATAATGGGGAGGTAGAGGAGGATTTTAGAGGCAACTAGAAAGCAGAGTAAAATTTAAGAACAGGAAGGGTTCTTCAGAAGTCATTTGGTCTTTTCTGTTCCCACCATTTTGTCTGAAGGGACTAAATCATGATTGAAGCAGCTGAAGGGGGTAGAAGATGAGAAGGAATAGAATAAGGTTATACAGGAGGGGAGAAATCACTTCTGAATCTGGCTCCTATTTCTGTACTTGGACAAACCCATTTTCCATTGCCAATTAGTTTCTGTCTCATCTCCTCCTTTACCTCTTGAAATATTAGCCATCTTTCCCCTACAATTTTCCGGACATGTCTCTGAGTTTTCATTCCAGGTAAAATAAGGAAGGCAGATTTCAGTCCTCCTTGCTCCACATGAGACCTCTTAATCCTGTGGAAAGGCTGTAATGCAGGTTTGGAACCTATAGCTGAAGTGGGTTAATCCTAAATATAAAACGCCCCTCTGCTCTTCACAGACTCCATTAGATTCAGTTCAGCTATATTTGAGTTCTAAGGATTTCATAATTTGGTATATTTTGGATGTAATTTACTGTCCCAAGACACAAGTGACTGTCTGCGGTATATGATTTCATCCATACTGATAAATATATTACATAGTAGGCATCAAAGGCCTTATGGTTAGTGAAAAGAAATTTACTGCAGAATGAGCATCTGTGATGGCTGCCAAAAGGATTATATTTTTATTACACAAGAGGGTCAGAAAAATTTGTTACAATACTTACAATGTTTGGGAATAAACCTTGAAAATGCATTGAGATACTAAGATTAAAATAATACTCTGCTCATAAAATTTGCATGCATATTGTGCCCCCTCACCTTAGATGCTGTAGCACCAGCTTTTTTTTTGTCATATCTTTCATAATCAGATTTTATGATGTTTTCTGTGTTCCCTCTTCAAGAAAAATAGCTAAAACTATCTGTATTATAGGATAATAAAATGGTCAGTTAACAAATGTAACTAATTTCATATTGCTAAAATCTCCAAAAGAAATGGTCATTGGGACCAGACTCTGAGAAACCTTTCACTGTGCCAATAACAGATTCTTTACATTGACTTTGAGGTAATTTGTATGATGTAGTATTACTGCAGGGAGGAAATGCAGTTATACAACAGAATTTCCAGAAATAAAGCATCTCATTTTAAAAATCATTCTTGTGATTTAAAACTCTACATTCTTAATTTGCTTCTTTAACATGTCCAAGTTGTGTCCTGTTCCCCACTATCTCTGAATGTGGGGGTTAAGTATGACCCTTCAAAGATACCTAAGCTTGTTTTCTGCAAGGATGGTTTAAAGTGATGTTAGTATCCCTGTATCCTTTCATCACAATCTTTCAAGAAATTGAGGTGTGTATTTAACTATACACAGGTTAAATAATTCTCTTTTAAGTTCTTCGGGTCAAAGACTTTGTAGGAGTATCTCAAAGATACAGTGGCTGGCATCTAGTTCCCATTAGAAAGTTAGACTTCTGACTGCTACTTTGCAACTTTACTAGAACAGAAAACATCGCTATAGCTTATAATGACTTCAGAGTTGACCATTACTAAATACCTAGCCATGATGTCTTTTCACGGAATCACGGAATTTTCAGAGTTGGAAGGGACCTCTAGAGATCATCTAGTCCAACTCCCCTGCTAAAGGAGGATTGCCTAGAGCACATTACTCAGGACTGCATCCAGGCGGGTCTTGAAAATCTCCAGGGAAGGGGACTCCACAACCTCCCTGGGCAGCCTGTTCCAGTGCTCTGTCACCCTCACCGTAAAGAACTGTTTCCGTGTATTTGAACGGAACTTCCTGTGTTCTAACTTGTGCCCATTGCCCCTCGTCCTGTCACTTGGAACCATTGAAAAGAGCCTGGCTCCATCCTCCTTCAACCCACCCTTTAGATACTTGTATGCCATAATAAGGTCTCCCCTCAGCCTTTTCTTCTCCAGGCTAAAGAGTCCCAGCTCTCTCAGCCTTTCCTCATAAGGCAGATGCTCCAATCCCTTAATCATCTTAGTTGCTCTTCGCTGGACTCGCTGCAGCAGTTCCCTGTCCCTCTTGAACTGGGGAGCCCAAAACTGGACACAGTATTCCAGTTGTGGCCTCACCAGTGCCGAGTAGAGGGGGAGAATGACCTCCCTCGACCTACTGGCCACACTCTTCCCTATGCAGCCCAGGATTCCATTGGCCTTTTTGGCAACAAGGGCACATTGCTGGGTCATGGATAATTTACTGTCTACTAGGACCCCCAGATCCTTCTCCTCCGAGCTACTTCCCAGCAGGTCCGCCCCTAACCTATACTGGTGCTTTACATTCTTCCTCTCCAGGTGCAGGACCTCGCACTTGCTTTTGTTGAACCTCATTAGGTTCTTCTCTGCCCAGCTCTCCAGCCTGTCCAGGTCACGCTGGATGACAGCGTGGCCCTCTGGGGTGTCAGCCACCCCACCCAGTTTGGTATCATCAGCAAACTTGCTGAGGATGCACTCTGTCCCCTCATCCAGGTCATTAATGAATATATTAAACAAAATTGGACCAAGTATTGACCCCTGGGGGACACCACTGGTTACAGGCCTCCAACTAGACTCTGTGCCGCTGATCACAACCCTCTGAGTTCTGTCCCGCAGCCAACTCTCAATCCACCTCACTGTCACCTCATCTAGCCCATACTTCCTCAGCTTCCTAATGAGGATGTCATGGGAGACAGTGTCAAAAGCCTTGCTAAAGTCAAGGTAGATGACATCTATGGCTCTCCCCTCATCCAGCCAACCTGTTATAGCATCATAGAGAGCTATCAGATTGGTCAAGCACAATTTACCCTTGGTAAATCCATGTTGACCACTTCCAATAACTTCCTGTTCCTCAACGTGTTTGGAGATGACATCCAGAATGAGTCGCTCCATTACCTTCCCAGGGACAGAGTGGAGACTAACTGGTCTGTAGTTCCCTGGGTCCTACTTCTTGCCGTTTTTGAAGATCAGAGTGATGTCAGCTTTCCTCTAGTCCTCAGACACCTCTTCTGTTCTCCATGACCGTTCAAAGATGATGGAGAGTGGTCTAGCAATAACATCCGCCAGCTCTCTCAGCAGTCGCAGTTGCATGCCATCAGGGCACGTGGACTTATGAATGTCCAGCTTGGCCAAGTGGTCTCTGACACGGTCCTCCTCAACTGAGGAAAATCTTCCTCTCTCCAGACCTTCCCCTTTGCCTTCAGAGTATGGGATTCATGAGGGACAACTTTAGCAGTGAAGACCGAAGAAATGTATGTAAACTTTATGAAAAACATTTAAACATCATATGAGTTTATATTCTCATAGGTAATAAGTCTGGTTTTTCTTTCTCTTTTTTTTTTTTTTTTTTCTTTTTTTCCTAACCTGGTCTGTTTTCACAGGAGTCTGATGTATTCTTCCTTTATGACTGTAATTGCTCTGTGCATCAGCTTCTTTTCTGTAGAATAGAAATAGTACCACCTCTCCACTTGTCTTTTTTCATTTATTTAGACTGTAAAATACCTGGGAGAAGAAATGGACTGCATGACTGCAGTAATATTTTTGCTGTGTAACATATGTGAAGAATGCCATACTTTCTTCCTTACATAAGAATTATTTGGACTTGATACGTTCTGTTGATGATTTTCTATATATGGGTCTATAAGGTAAATAGGAGATGAACGTCACTGTCAGAGGAACCATTTCAGAAAGTTTTGTCAAATGGAACTATTGAGTATTGCAACCGAAAGACAAGTAGTGGTTTGTTAATACTGATGTATCTGATGAGTATCTGATGTAAAAAGATGATCTTGTTGACTTCAAGGCAAAACTCTTGCTGACCTCAGTAAAACTGATATTTTACCCTGAAACTTAACGGTAAGTTAGCTAAGGAGCTAATCAAAACACTATGGTAAAGTTACTTTGCACAAGGTGTAGAAATAAATGCCCCTCTCTATGTAGAGGAAGTTTACATAGGATAAACCAATTGAGCTGAAAGACATGGCTGGGTCGTGGGTTTTTTATGCATGACTCAGTGTACTTTCTATCTGCAAATTATAAGGTGCTTACTGTTAGTGCATGCTGAGGTAAGTTAGATTTAGTAGGATGCTGAAACTAGAAACAATACTGACTTACAGAAAGATGGGTAAATTTTTTTTTAGGAATATTCTGTTTCCCACCATAAAGCACAATTGTCAGCTTGGGGACTTCTACATCCACAAGGGCGGGAATTCCTCAGTCAGTTGCTCTATAGTCATAAGCCTGTGTTCAGGGTCATTTACTGTAGACTGGGATGTGGCGTGGTTGGTCTACAGTCTCCAGCATATAGTGTGAGCCCATCAACTTCCTACCAGACTTGCACATGTAGCAAGTAAAGATGAAATTGTGTTTCAAGTACAGTTGACGTCAAAACCTTATTTTAGAAGTGACATATTTCTGCACTCAGCTGAATCCAATAGGACTCAGCCTCATGATTGAAACTAAGTATATTCATCAGTCTTCAAAATGGCAGTTATGTTCTTGAGGCATTTAATTTTTGCCTTTAAGCATCACTGTTTAAAAATGTAAAACTAATCCCTATCAATATTGGAATTTTTCAACAAAGTAAACTATTCTAGTAACTATGCAGAGAGAAGTGTACATATAGGTCACATGCAATCAGTACCAGCTTTGCACTGGAATGACCCAGAATACCATGCCGGAACCTGTTTCAGGTGTGAGCTGAGCTCCACTCCCTCCTTGAGGGAGGCTTTCGGAGCCTCTTTCCAGCATCTCTTCCATACAAATTGTGTTTTCTGCACTACTGTAATTACAGACATATAAATGGCAAGTGTTTCAGGTGGGAGCCATTTCTTAGGTATGTGTCTGTATGGAGCAAAGCACCGTGTTGATGTTGGTGGCTCATGACTAGGTTTCACAGGTACTATTGAAGTACTTGGAACACTAAGGATTACGCTCTGTGTGTATGATGAATGCCTGCCCACTGAGTATATACAACTAAATATTAAATAAAGGAAGCCGCTTCTAAATGAATTGTAGTTTCAGTCTGCAATTAATGCTTCTGGTACATTCCTGTATTTTTGCTCAACTCCACTGGGTTCAATGGGGAGGGGGTGTTCAATGCTTGATCTATGTGAGGTCAAGAAACAGGATTTCTGTGGAATTCTGTACAAGTCTTTTCAAGTAGCTTCTCTCGCACCCACCTCTATGCACAGCAAAAAATCTGCAGAAACCCCAAGCTAGACATAAAATAAGCACTTTTTACAATCCTGTAAAACAAAGGACATGAAACAGGCTGGGGTCTGTGATGTCACCACCAGCAGCACAGCTTTGTTGTACTTGGTTTTTCAGTTCCAAAAATGCATGCAAAAAAAAAAAAAAAGAGAGAGAGAGAAATTGTTGAAAGCCACTTTTTGGTTGCTCTGCATGCCTTTTTTCCTTCTGCTTGGCAACCTCCACACCTGCTGTTCTAACTACTAAAAATTGTCCTTTCTTTTGTCCTGCAAGTATTTCTGCCTAAGAGGAGAGGACAAAGGATTCACTAGCATTTTACTTGGGTCTGCTGCCTTGTAACTTTCAAAATTAAGTTCTTGTTCTTGGGGGCTCCAAAATTTAGGTTTTTTTTTTTAATGAGAAGAGCTGTGAGTTAGGATGGTTGCAGTAGCACAGGCACATACTGCTCTTAAAACCATCTTTTTAGTGTATTTAAGTGTATAGCAGTGAAAAATGGTATTTTCTGCTGCACTGTGAGGCTTGTGTGTTTTAATGGGAATGAAGCAAAAGAACAGGTGAAAGGAAGTTACTCCCATCTTCTACCATACAATTTTTCTCACCAACGTTTGTTGGTTCAAGGCTCCCACACAGTTTCCTTTTGCCTTAGCTGGTACAGTGACAGCTCCTTATCCTGTTCTAGTCTGCTTTAAGAACAGCCTTCATTTGTGATGTTACTGAGAAGCATTTCAGTATATGAAATATTTGAATATGCCATCGCAGATATTTTAAGGAGGAAGGCCAGTTCTTTCTCAGTTTACTCTGATGAGTGTTTTTCCTCATTATCTTTAATGAGAGGGTGAGCAAGATTTGACCAAAATGTTCCCTGGAACCAAAAGAGTTATTTGCCTCTTAAGGGAACACTGATAGCTAGTTTCAGATTTCAAAAGTGAAAAAGTCTTGCCCTTTGAACAAATTCATACAACAGCCAAGCCATCCCAGAAATACCGCCACCACCACCACAGGCAGACACAGTGGATTAAGTGCAGAATTTTGCCAGCTCACCCCAGGTGACTTCCTGGGCTATTTTATTCCTCGTAAGCCTTGCTGCTGCCAGCACTAAGAGTATATCAACACTTCTCTGTAGTATATAGACAGCTGAGCGGGTTCTAGATGAAACAACTGAAATACTGGAAGCAACCTGTATTTCTTCGCAGGCTAGACATGGGTCTACACACAGGTCTGTACTAGACAGCTAGTGCGCTTTCCGTTCACGTTTAGAACTGACTTGCAGTGCACACTGAGCTGTTTTCCTTAGGCAATTTGGAATAATACTGCCAAAATACTTGTAGTGCAGACCCATCTATGACAGATAAGCTACACATTGTGTTGGCATAGTAAAATGATACTCATAAAGAAAAAAAGTATTTTTGCTAGTTTAACCACAACTGGCAGCTTCTTCCAGCACTGCTACATTAATCAGGGGTTGCACCCTTTTCTGACGTAGCTATCTGTGCCAGCAAAATTAGCTGGTTTTCCCATTGCAAAGTGTCCTGATTTTAAAATGTGTTAAATAGCATAGTGACATTTTTGAGCAGGGACATGTTATCATTTCAGTATTGCTGGCCAGAAAACCATTTTAGAGCCTTTTAGAAAGCACTAGCTCTAGTGCTGTAAGACAAGACATGCTTAAGGTAATAACTTTGCAAGGATTGATGCCTAGTGGTTAGCCAGAGTTAAAGTACAACTTGGTACCCATGCAGGGGCTTGGAATGTTTAATTAAACTGTAAAGGAATGGAGTAATCATATTTGTAAAAGGAAATATCCTTTCTAAAGTTGATGGAAAGAGGAAAAAAAGTATTTCTGAGAATTCTGAATTCCTTTGAATTTGACATGTTTAAATTAATCCTTTTTTCTGAGTCCACTTTAACTTTTGCTTAACTTACTCTTCATATTTTTTCACTTCTGAGCAAAATAATTTTTGAAAGTGTTTTACGAACCTGAAGTGACGGAAGGTCAGAAACCAATCTGTTTAGATAAAGATAATGATTAACAATGTTCAAGAACGTGAGAATGAAATAAAATTTAGATGTCAACAGACTTTTCACAGGAAGGTTTATTTTTCAGAAAAGGCTATTTTGAAAGGAAAATGTATCAAAAGTGTTCCCATAGAGACTATAGGTAGTTATTTTCTGTATATATACAGCTGACAAAATATTGGTGAGACCAAAAATTTACTCAGAGTTATTTTTCAGTAGATAAATTATCAGTATATTACTTTTTTTTCTCAAATGGATAATAGAAATACACTAGCCAGGCTTACTGTTATGTTTATAGATGCACATATTCTCAGGTTTTAGAGCTACGCTGTAATATAGAGATGAACAATATTTGCATATTAGATTCGGGAGATTTTTAAAACATGCCTGTTATAAAACCTCTAATCTTACCTTCATAACTTCTTTTATTTCTCAATAACATCTTTAAAATTACATGGACAAACTGTTTCCAATAAGCTAGTAGAATTTACATTATTAATTTAAGACTTGGTAATTTTAATATTTTAAATTAAAGTCCATTTGCTCTGGTTCTGTACTGAAAGTATCTCAATACCACAAGCTTAAGTTTACCTAGAGAAGTCCTTTGCAGCTGAAATGATAACTTGATTAACAATAGACATTTGTAATAACTTGAAAATGAATCCTGTCCTGCTCTCAAGATCTCTTAGAAAATTATTACAAAACTCTGTATGTTTCCTTATCATTTCTGCCTCATGGGAGACCAAGAGCATTCATAATTTCCGAGTAAAAATTCAGTTGTTTCAGATTATTTTCTTCCATTAATAGACTAGACTTGATCCTTTCATCTTACTAGATTTATTTATTAATTCATTACTGAAGCACTTGTTTCAGCTCACACAGCTGGCTAATCTTAGAAGTTGGTTGCACAAAATCACTCAGCTGCCTTGTTTGACTCAATAATCCAGGTATACATCTGAACTGAGATTAATTCATTAAAAATAAGAGTTCTGGATGACTACAACAGATCTTTGTCAGCTGCCTACACTCATGATCATACAGTACATGCAAATGAGAATGTATGAATATTTCAGTCTTTTAACAAAACTACGTGGTGTTCGGAGCATTAGGAAAGGTTGCAGCTCTTGGCTGCAGAAGGAATTTTGCTTATGAGAAGTGAGAAAGCTGATGCTAACTTGTAGCTGAAGTTAGTTATCAGTGTCAGTAAATAATCACAACTGCAGCTGGTATTTTTTTACATAGCTGACTGTCTCCCTAAAGTAATTTAGGTATTTTTCCCCAAAATGAGATCTAATGTATACAGTGAAGGACCAGTTGTAGGACAGACAACAATCAAAAATTTTCTAACCTTCGTCAGCAATAAATCCAGGAAACCAAATATCCTACCAAATGCAAATACATAATGAATTCCACCAAGAAACTGAGTAGCTAAAATTTATTTGCACTACAGCTACATTGTAGTAATACCTTTAATATCTTTAGTTTTGCTGTAGAGACAGGGAGGAATTTGGCTGTCAATAAAGATTTTGTGCTATCTTAAGGAAGTTTCTCATCAGTTAAATTTTGTGATTAAAAGGTTTGAATGTACCGCCGATTCTCTAAAATTAATTCTCTTGTAATAAAAGAATCCCTTAATTTCTTTATCAGATTCGACTGTGCAATGTACTGTGTAGTCAGGGTAGGAACTGCCAAAATCCATCTCCAACTTGCATGCGTATGATGTGTCTCTCAGGATGGAGATGTAGGACAGGTTACAATGGTTGACTAAATGTGTTGGTGAAAAGGGAAAGGGGTAAAAGAGTCAGGAGATGAATGAGCAGCTTCAACAGTTGACAGTTTTAGCATGTACAGGTTTCTTGACATTGTCCTATTAATAACAGCTATAGACTGCTTGAAGTTCACGAGATTTTTTTAGCACTCATGCATGTTGTCTCTTCATAACTGTTTCTAGAACAGCTGGGGGAAATAATAAACATGGGAGGTTGAACAAAATAGTTCATATTTTGAATTTTAAAATTGATAAAATAAGGGGGAAGAATTTAATGATCAAGTTAGTGTAAAATAAATTTGCTCATCTTTAGCAATGCTAAAACCCTAACTGCAATGCTTTGTCTGCCGTTATGTAGAGACTCACACATGCTTAACTTCAAGCATATGTATAGTAAGATGGTTTTAGGGAAGACACACGGACTAATGTTAAAGCTGCAGTATAATCCAAAAGGTTTTCTACCAGCAGTTCCTTTTCATAGGTCATTTCCATCGTTTCAAGCAAGACAACTGTCAACTGAAAACTAATATCTGTTTTTCATAAACATTTTCTTGAGGTTATTGCAGTGTGAAACCACATGTTTTCTTAATAATCAGGTTTTCTTTCATGCCAGTTACATTGCTGCCTTTGTAATAAGACTGTAATTTCATTGTAATAGCATTCATGAACTCATACTAGATGCATTTTTAAGCCTATTTTAACGTGAGAAGTGAACAGAGCTGAACTAGAAGTTAAGTTTCGATCACAGCCTTCTCTTTTCCATCTAATTTTAAACAGCTTTCCTGACCACTGTGATTGTCTTGTCTGCATTGTTCGTCCCCTTACTGCTGCCACAATGCAACCAGTGTTGTCTGTTGTCTTCAGATGAGCAAATAGGTTGAGAGGAGGCCGTTTCCCTGCTGCTGATCCTCCTTGTCCCAACAATGTAGGAAGCGCAGCAAAGTTAATATGTGTCCGAGTGATGTATCTATGTATCTTTTGATTAACTATGAGAATTAGCAGAAGCTCTATAGCTCTCTGCACTTTTGTAATGCTGTAATTTTATTTACCTTGGAAGACTTGGCAGCTATAGGGGTATTTATTAGGACTTTCTGGGCACTAAGAAAATACAAACAACTGAAACCTAAACGACACTGAAGTTACACACACAACCTTGCCATGAAGTGTAGAGCGAAATTTAAGAGGGGGTATAGGAGGTATAGCATATGTGTTTTTTAAGGAAAGATTATGAGAAGTTTGATAGCCTAAGAAAAGGCTGAGTGAAGATATGATAACACTTTTGGTATGTATTAATTAAAGACTGATGCAAAGAGAGGTGTAATAAATGTATTTGTAGGTAAAATATTCTCCAGCTGCACTGGGGATAGGATGGGCTTAATGAGGATAGGATGAGCTGGAAGTTAGACACAGGAGAACCTTTCTAGCCATGTGGTTAGAGAAACACTGGAAAGGAATTGCCTGAGAAGACTGGAAAACCCTTCTGGTGGTGGAGATTCTGTGAACTCCTGCTAAGAATGGTTTAGATGTACTTAATACTTTGACAGAAAAATGGATTAAACGATCTCTTGAATCACCTTATTTTCTGTTCTATTTTCTATGAAGAGAGCTAACTTGTGTGGCAGTGCTGATGTATTTAATACATTCTTTTGCTAGTTCCTTTTGTTCTTTCTAATAACCAAAAAATGCAAAATGTGCAATGTTTTTCAAATATCTCTTCTAAACATAGCTTTTCTTTTCCTTCAAAGTGAGGGGAAAATTATTTCCACATAAAAATCTTGCCATGTGAAATGGTTATTTCTCTTCGCAGCTTTTCTTGCCAATGATTCACTGATTCCCTTCAAGAAAAGACAGCTAGATAAAACTGTAAGGGTAACCAAAGTAATGTACGTAGCAGCAGAGTAAGAGCTAAAATGTCATGGTGTGTAAGTAAAATCCAGTGTAATGATCTGATACATATATCTGGTCTGTGCACCTGGAGTCCATGGTGAGGAGGGAGGTTAAAGGCAAATGAGTTCAGTTTCTATAGTGGTGGTGAGATTAGATTTTACAGTGCAATTGCATTCTCTTTGTGGCAGAAACAAAAAGCCACCCACCTGCTGTGTCTCATATTAATTTCTGTTCTCCTTGATCATAACATTACAGCACCTTTCCTTTGAATGTTGCTCTCTTTCAATCATTCATTGTTACAGCTTCTGCCAGGGAAAGCAATAATTTCTAACATAATCCTTATTCCAGGAAAAGATAGCAAAGCACTTAAAAAAAAAAACGTAAGTACCATTTCTTCTATTTCATAGTAGACATATTGAAACACAGAGTGAAACACAGCCTCTAAAACTGTGATTCCTCAACCATTTCTTTAGTCTACTTTATGATGTAGCTGCAAAGACACTTGTGATTGCTACCAGAAGGGAGGAGGTGGTGTGAGTCTTAGGAATCTCAGAGGATATGGAAAAGTATGGACCATTCTCCTTCCCTCCACAGTGACCACAAATAAGCTTAAAATGCTACATTAAAAATTAAAATTGGTGCATTAGACTACCCTTCTAAATCGCTGATTTACAGAACTAGAAAGAAAACCTAATCTCTTAGCCTCAAATTTTATTTAAAAAAATAAAAACACAACCAGACTACAACCAAATCTGCCTTTCCTTTTTCCTTCAAATGCAGTTCTCTAAAGTGCCCCATCAGCCTGGACTAATAATAATCATAAAAAATTGTTCAGCTAAATCACTGCTTATTACCATGTTTCTGTCATCTCTGTTTTATGGCCTAGCATTAGGAAATACTTTGTACGATCTAGGCACTTCCTTTTAGCATGGTACCTATTCTCCTGCCCATGTCTTCCACCTGGCTGGTTGAGCTCTAATTGCTCAGAGGCACTCTCATAATACTGCACTAAATAGGACTGTTTTAGTCAAACAACAGCATGGAAAAAAAAAAATCAAAATGGTCAAGTAGTGAACGGTTAGTTGTATCCCTGTCCTGATAAAAATGGTCATATTCAATTAATGATCACTGAAGCAGTAGTTATAAAATTGGAGTATTTCCCTGCCATCACAAATATGTATACATGTACACAGATTCTGTCACTCTCCTGGCCTTTGATGTGTGGCTCTAGTGTTCTAGTCTCTCGCTCTGATCTTCCCAGCTGGCACTTAATAAAATGCAAGCATCACAAGACTTGGATTAAAATGCCAATTTTTTTATTGCCAGTTCTATTGGACATAATTGAATAAATCTTCCCCTTCCTGAAAAGCTTCTAGATTTCTACATACAGTACTGATTATGGCTGTATGTACTCAATTACTAGCAAGACTGTACTTTTCAAAAAACATGCATCTTATTTCCAGTCCAAGTTAGTCTTCCATAACTAATACGCCTTTTTTTTTTTTTTTTTTTAATCATCATTCTCACTGCCTGGTCAAATTGCATGCTAGTAAGTGAGATATTTTACAGAAATCTACTATATTATTACTATTTCTAAGCTACCTTCATCAACAACACTGAGAGAAATAAAATTTACTTTACCGTAAGCCCACAGTGATATGCATTAATTGTATTACTCTCCTTCATTATTTAGTAATTGGATTCTATATTAACCATTCCATTAATTTTCTGTAGATCCACATCATGCTCACAAGCTTGTAATTACCTGGATTATCTCATTTACGTTTAGAAGTGTGCTTAGGTTTCTTCAGGTCCTCTGAAAGCTGCCATAGTTTCCCAACAAACTGAAAAAAGGATACGTATGTCCCCCAGCCAGCTCTTTTAACATAACTGGATACAAATTACACAGAATTGCAAATATCAAATTACGAACCTTAGTATCAACTCATTAATGTCATCCTAAATTATTCTTGATATAGAAATATTTAATAGTCTCAGCTATACCAAACATCTGTCTCTTCCCAGATACACAACAGAAGTGCTTATTGATCTCTTTTTAATTAACTGTTACTAAAGCCAAGATTTCCCTCTAGTAATGAATCACTATCGGAATTCCTGCAGCTTTCGTTTAGTCAGGAAAAAAATCCTTTTCCTTTTATTGCTAATAATATTGGTAATAGCTTGTTCTTTGTATCTGTTTTTCTTGATTAAACTCCTACATTCTTAACCGCTGCCTTATATTCGATATTATTTTTTAGCAAACCTAACTTTAAGTCTGCTTGGTGTTTTAATTATTTTGATATTTGTTCTGAAAAAAGGTGGTAGCTTTTTCAAACAGGATTGATCCTTAGAGAAATATTCTTAATTGGCATTCATAGTTTTCTGCACTTTTTTTTTCTTTATGGTGTTATTATTTCTAATTGTTTTCCCCTGGGAAGAAATTATTTATTTTAAAGCTACAAATGTAGTGGTTTGAGTGTTACTCAGGCTTGCAGATAACAGTACAAACTATCATGATTTCTTGTACAAAAGTTACGTTGATTGTTAGGTTTTTGATCTGTTGTTTTTCATATGCTAAGATGACTTCTTAGAGAATCTGCTTGTGCCAGACAGCATTTTTTTGTTAGTGACAAATGTTTTGTCTCTAAACACTTTTTAGATAGCACTGTCTCCACTCCTGTGCCCACGTATGTTCCTCAGAATTTAGTTAATCATGATAATGTTGATTTTCAC
Organism: Vanellus vanellus; assembly: GCF_965231255.1. Taxonomy (NCBI): domain Eukaryota; kingdom Metazoa; phylum Chordata; class Aves; order Charadriiformes; family Charadriidae; genus Vanellus; species Vanellus vanellus. Next base: position 78,093,010 of record NC_138905.1, on the reverse strand, counting down.
CCGTTCCCCTTTTGTTACATGCAGATGCAATTGTCTTGGGATTTTAATTTGATTCAGTAGATTGTAGTAGACACCTATTAGTAAACTACCTAGTATTTATATGATACAGCACTGATTTCATAAGCATTTGACATCATGTTATTCTTGAGCTGTCACAAACTAACAGTGTAAATTTTGACAACAATTGCCATTTTCCTTTCTTTTTTCCAAGTTGCTCCTCTATAAACACCTTAGAACATTTTTTTTAATGAGCCAAGAATTAGACTTACCCCACCAGCTTTCAGTAGCACCACCTAGGCTTTCTGGTTTCTAGCCCAAGTTACCAGTGTGTTGTACAAACCAATAAATTACTCTTTATTATTCTGTAATGTCAACGTGAGTTCAGGATGCTGAAGACCTTATACGTCCAGCATTAGTCTGCATTAGCTGTGACAACAGGTTAGGGTACTAGACGTTCCTACTGACGTTGATGACAACACTTGCATTGGGACACAGTGTCTGCTAAAGCTGTAGAATGTGCAGCTGGTGATGTTGAATCAATGTGGATATAAGATGCGTTAGGATTCATGCAGTTGTGGGGCTGTTGTGCAAAAAACTAGGATAGCCTTTTTCTGATGACTGCCAGCCAAAGTGCATCACATCTCACCCTCATTTCTAGGAAAACAAGAAATAATAATTCCATGAAATGCTCTGATTCTAATGAAAAAAACATTTTTTGAAATGTTTCCAACCATCTCAGTTGCCGACCCACTTTCTGAACGACTGCACCCTCTAATGGGGTAAAACAGATTGACTTGCAAAGCAGCCAATTTATTTTTGATAATGTTTATATCCTTCTGGTACTTATAGGCATAATATAACAGCCCATTCTTCTGAGAGTAAAACAAGCACAGTTTTGCTGAATGTAGATTACACAAGAGGTGTAGATATCCAATAAATGCTTTATATGATTCATCTCTACTATGGGTTAATGAAAAGTACATAAATAGCTGTATACATTCATGGTAAAATGAGAAAGGAATTTTAATGAAATCATAGAAAGGATAATTTATTTCACTTCAAAATCCAGAAAAAAAAAAGTATGATTTTTTTTCTTATTGCGCAAAGCCATCTCATTTTACCAAATCTTTGTGGGGAAGTAAAAGTTTGAATAATGAAAGTAAGATGAACCCAAAACTTCACCATGATGTTGCATCTCATCAAACAGGTAATTCTGTAATGGACCAATGAAAGCCAACGATGACAAGTTGTGGTCAACAGTCCTTGAATGTGCTGATGGTTCTGCTTTCATTACTCTTGTCAGCAGGTAACGCTTATACTTTGAATCTTTCACTGATGTGTGCTGCAGGGAAAAATTAGTTGTAATTTAATACTGGGTTCCTACAAAACAAACAAGATCAAATGGATTGTTAATTGAGTAATAAATAAATAAAGTCTCTTTGTATTTAAGAACTGGAAGCTAGAATTTGAAATGCATTTGAAAATTTGGTTTAAGAAGGAAAAGGTGGTGGGACACTGACATGGTAAAGCAGGCTGAAAATTTAAAAGAAACAAAGCTACTGTTTTGATATGCTAGTTTTTCAGCTCATCTACAAGAAAAAAGCAAGCGCTGCATCACCACACAATCCAACCATTTTTTGGAAGCAGAGCAAGTCAGGTTCCAATGGTGTGGTTTTATATGTGTGCACAAGAGTATGTAAGCATGTGAAGGGTTGAACTTGTACTACATCACGTCCCTAACGACCATATTTAAAACTTTACCAGGCATTATATCTTAAAGTATCCTTGTAAGAGTTGTTACTCCTCTGTGTAATGCTTATAATACTCGTTGGATCCTCATCAGTTAGTTCAAGGGTGTATTTTGTTGCCCACATTCTCATTGTTTGTTGCCAGTTTATTCTTGCTAATGATAGTTCATTATTTAGCTATAACTGACATAGTCCTTTTCCTAACAATGTTATAATATTGTCAACTAGACTGCTTCTCTGCATAATCTTAGAACACTTTTTCCCTTTAGAGTCCTTCCACTGATATCCCTATGTATGGCGCTGCATCCCTAGTTATGTAACTACCCTCCTCCTATGTACTAGAATCAGACACAGGGGTTGTAGCAGCTTCTTTGTTGTTTTCCAGGTTAAAGTCATTTCAGAAAGCTATTTCCCTGGTGCGTGAATTAAGCCAATTATTCAAGAACACTCCAGTGAATGTATCCCAGTGATCAAATATCACAAAACTTTTCCAGCTGGTCCAGTGTCTTCTGTTGATTTTTGTTCATTTTTCATACTTTTACCACTCTTTATAGGGGACTTCTACTAGAGACTTCCTGAGATCCCACTTCTCCAACCATTTTCCTCAAGATGGTTCCTATGTTCCTGTTGAATGGGACACTGTGATTGCACCGTGTATGCAAATAGAAGTAGTCAGCCACTGGTATAGATACACACTTATTCCTTCAAACCCAGACATAAAGCCAGTGTTCTGGTATTTTTTTCTCTTAGAAGAAAAGTACTGCCTCTGAAGTACAGTGTTTTTATTTGAAACTACTTACATATAGCTTTTACTTCTTACATAATTTAGCTATTAACATAAAAAACTCTTGTCTTTGTAAACGTGTACCTTATCTTCTTGTTGCTCCTTGGCTATTAGTATTTTATTATCTGACATCCATTATTAGCATGCAGAGTACAGGCTTAATTTGAAATCATCACAAGCCTTTCATGCCAGCCTAACTCTTCTCCTTGGGGAATTCTGCTACTGACATCTGTAGGAGGAGGTTTGGGTCATTGCTAACTCACACTCATTTTATAGGATGAAATTTATTATTTATTATTTTGCATCCACCATGAATATAAATTGTTTTTGTCCAAGACAGGTCAGCTTCCATAAAGGAAAACTACTGGCTTTATGCAGTGAAAATGACGTGGGAAAAAAAGGATGCTACTGTCACTGGAATAATATGAACATAATTTTTAAACTGAGCTGAAATCAAAAAATCTAATGGCAAGACTCCTTTTGAGTTCCCTAGATTTACAGACATCTGTCTGTAGATCATGCTTTACTTCCAAGTCTTTGATACGCTAAGATTCACAGTCTTAGTACTAAATTTCTAAAATCTGTATGCATGGTTGAAAACCACACTTAACAATTGGAAGCATAACTTTCACTGGCTCCACAGGTGGCACAAGTAACAGAAAAGTTCCCAGAGCAGCTGTTCTCAGAGCCCAGTCTTCATCGTGTTAGAAAAGGAGAGAAGCAGCGACAGTGGCAGTGGAGCAGAGGTGTGGTCAGATACCAAGGTCATGGCTCAGCATGAGGATGAAGTTCGGCAGCTTTAGCAGAGTGGTTAGGAAGGAGATGCAGTTGCCTAACATGAGCAAAATGCTGTCAGGCCAGGGACAAATAATGCTGAGAAGAAAGGCTTCAGTTCAGAGTAGGTAGGCTATGGCTCCATTTAAAAAAAGGACAAAATTGGATTAAGAATACTGAAACTTCAGACTGATTTTATTTCAATGTAATCAAGATCACAAAGGCATGCAATTTTAGGATTTGTGAACACTTACTAGTTGTACTAGCTGCACAAGGAATGCATAATAAAGGAAGGAGCAGCATGCAGTCATGCCAGAAGAATATCCTTTCTGACCACTAACTCTTAGATTTGCTTTGCAGTAATGTTTATACTTGTATTCATTTAATGGATTGAAACACATTTATAAAATCAGGGATGGCAGCAAGGCTTATACTAACAAGCAAAAATTGGCAGATTATTTGCACGTTACAGTATTTTTTTCTTTGAAGTAGGAAATGAACGTCCATATAGCAAAATTATCAGAGGATCTCAAATGATTGGCATTGTGCTAAGTAATATGCATAAATGTGAATATTTCTGTGGATCCATATGGAAAGCTTATGAAGACCAGTCATTCTGAAAACCTTGGGGCTTTAAAAGTTTAGTAGCTACATTAAGAATTTAATCAGTATTACACAGATCTCTAACTGTGAACAGATAGGGAAGTAACAGTTTTAATGTACACTGGCTGTTTACCTTTTAAGGTAGAGTAGCCTCATCTTAAGATGAGCTTAAATCTGTCATTTGAAGCATGACAGACTATTCTCCTCTTGATATTAGTAGGAACAGAGATAGGAACATCTCTATCACTTACCCGTTCAATAATACTTTTCAAAAATAGTACGAGAATTTACACATGCAACTCCACCTCAGAAACAGCTGCCATCTTTGCAACAGGCTATTAGTGTAGAGCCTTTCATGTACAGTACTTCTATTTGAAGTATTTCTGTAGAAATAAGGCTCTCTAATCCTCAGGACTTAAGCAAAGTTACTTTCAGGAAAAATACTTTTAAAAAAAAAAATCATGCTTTGTTTATTGGATCTCTGATTCTCAGAGAAGCAAAGATAGCAAGTAGAATTACACAGATTACAAGAAATTGATGAAGTTTTTTCACTGTGTACTAGGTCTGGCTGGGATGGGGTTAGTTTTCAAGGGAGCCTGTATAGTGCTGTTTTTTAGACTGGTAACCAAAACACTGTTGGTAACACACTAGTATTTTAGCTATTGCTGAACAACCCTTATACAGGGTCAAAGCCATTTCTGTTTCTTGTGCACCTCAGCAAGGAGGCTGGAGGGGGCAAGAGCCTGGCAGGGGACACAGCTGGCACAGCTGACCTAAACCGGCCAAAGTGATATTTCATATCATATAACAGCATGCTCAGCAATAAAACTGGGGTGGGAGTTTATCCAAAAATTGCTTGGGGACTGGGTGGGCATCAGTCTGGTGGCAGTGAGTGATTGCTTTAGCATCACTTGTGGGTTGGTGGGGGTTTTTTTTGCTGTTGTTGGGTTTTTTTTCTTATTCATTTGTTAAACAGTCTTTATCTCGACCCACGAATGAATTTTCTTGCTTTGCCCTTCTGATTCTCTACCCATCCCACTGAGAGGGGGAGTGAGCAAGCAGCTGTGTGGTGCTTAGCTGCCTACTAGGGTTAACCCACCACACACTGACTACCAAATTCAGACTGTAATTCAGTCATCATGTTATGCCCTAATTTGTATGTTTATTTTAATCACTGACACACATTTTACTATTTAAGTATTTGCTTAGGACTACATTTTATTACAGGCATCACTCCTCCTCTGACCTGATGTTATCTTCTCCCTTCATTCTGTAGTCATCCTTCCCTCAGTTTTCGTCATCAAGTTTGGGGTTTGTTTTCCTTTTAAAATGGGCAAAGGACCCATCTAGGGATCAGGCGACATTTTCACATGTGCTGCTAAGTAAACCACTTTGCAGTGACAAACAGACTAAACTTCTTAGGGCCTTATAGCCCTCTAGTGCATTCACACAGTGCAGTGTCTCTCTCAGAGCACTGAATGATTTCAGAAGCATAGAAGTATTTGATTGCTTATGAAACATAAAGAACTAGTTTTAATTCTTATAACACACACTAGATGTGTATACAAGTCCAGTATAACTTCACAAGGCTGCTCTTCACTTGTGGTAGCTTAACATGGGTGTAATTCACCTAAGCTAAGTTGTAGTAATAACTATCCTGTTATTTGCAAAGCTGCTTCTAGCAATAAATATCTTCCATTAAAATGTCCCAAACTTGAAACCTCCATCTATGCTAGAGGTTTCAAAAATTACATTCTCCTATTTGGAACAAGCATTTTTTCTCAGGCAGGGCAAGATATGTAATTAGTTTTTTCAATATCTATGTTCCTTTAGAAGTAGCATTCTTCTAGCACTTTCAGTTCCTGACTGAATTAATCAACAAAAGGATTTTCTCTTTTGTTAAAGTAACGATGACAGGTATGTGTGTGTGCACATGCCAGCGTGTGTGTATATATATATGAATGTAAAATGTTTAGAGCGGTTTTCCGCGGCTCAGAGGGCAATACAAGTTACCTTGTTTTCTCTTCAGTTTAGTAATCTGGGGTTTTTTTGTTCTAGGCTCCCTCTATACACACAAGTAAAGAAGTAATCTCCACTGTCACAATCCTTAAAATGTGACTAGACCTACAGAAAGAGTGAGAGATTCTTGAAATTAATATATTTTGTAAAACTGAGAAACAAAACTCTTAGGAATAGACTTTTTAAGCAACATAGAAATAAATGAGGATTAGATGGATAAGGTATGCAGATGCAGTTACAGATCAACAGGGACTATGTGCAGAAAGATACAATAAAGTTAAGCTAAATACATGCAAGTCATTATCTGTAACCTCTTGTACTGGTAAACTGATACAAAAATCATACACCAAGTTACAAGGGTTAATTCTGTCAGTCTACAGTGAATATCCTTTATTAATTGGTGTAATCTTATGAAGTGCAGCTACCCACAGCATCGCTGTGCCTCTGTTCTCTAATCAGAGTAAAAACATTTCACTGCTAAGAGTATTCAGACTCGACTTCTGCATTTCACTTTCCTTAGAGTGTAAGGCCTTTGAGGGTCTGTATGGTACATGTAATCTTAAATGATGCCTTAAGGCCTACCATAACAAAAACTATAAATCAGTTAAAATGTTGGCAGTATGTGGAACCAAATACTGTCTCTTACAAGACTTTTCAGATCAACCAGGAAGTTGCGTGTGGTCGTTTATGACCATACTGGAAGGGATCTATATCCTGTCCCTCTGCATGGTTAATTAGCTCAGGGAATCTAAGATGATTGTGCAGCTTCCAGTTCAGAGCTATTTGCAACCTGTAGGCTTAGAGCATGGTCAGAGAGCTGGCATCTGCCCACAGTCTTACCATGTAGGTGTAAACACAGTGTGCTTCTCGCCACGTGGCAATCATCCTCAAGTCTGCATTCTGTATATACATGGAGAGCATTTAATTTTCTTTTTTTTTTTCTTTTTCCCCAGGAAAAGTGATGGTGTGACATATTCCTGTAAAAAATGTCTCAGAGATGTAATAAACACTTTATATGAGAATTTAATAAAGGAGAAATGTAAGAACTCCCAGGAATAGCTGTCTTTCTATTAGTTCTGTCTGTTTGCAAATTCAAAGTTGTTCAGATCTGTTGTACTGTTTTGTAAATGCTATTTCTGGCAGAATAATCCTTATCAAAGAATGACCTTTACAGTAGAGAATGTATTTTTGGTCAAGAACAGTGACTGTAAATCAAGTGCCATCAAACTTTTATTGCAGTTTTTACATACACTTTTTGTTTCTATGATGTCATCTCAGGAGAATCAAACATGAATATTGTTGGGTGTTTATGGATATCCGTATGTTTAGAACAGCAGTATGAAAACATTTCCCTAAATATTTTCATGCTTCTTGGCCTGGAGGGCCTTTCTTCTCTTCCCTGAAAAGAAATAATAGCAATCAGAAACATAGTAATAATAAAAGTCAAAATACAACAAGAGGATAAATATTGTAATTTTTTAGTACTAAATGTTATGATGTTGTAAGTTCTGAAATATTAATGTTTTTCAGAAAACAAACACGAATTGTTTGAGTTTAACCAATGAAAAATTATAGTTCATAACATACAGATAACACAAGTGACTCACAAAGCTAATATTGTTCTTTGTTTTACAGCGTTGTCTGCGCATTTTCGGGTCTGCGAGCCATATACGGACTACAAAGGTCGCTACCACTTTGGTTTTCACTGCCCCCGTCTTTCTGACAATAAATCTTACATCTTTTGCTGTCACCATAACAACACAGTATTTAAATACTGCTGCAATGAGACAGAATTTCAGACTGTTATGCAGATGAACTTAACAGGAAACGCAGATGGATATATGCATAAGTAAGTAAATGAGTTTTAAAGTACTCTTCACCAAACTGTTCCTGGTCTAATAACATAGTCTAAGGTGTACTTAATGATGCAAGCAATTAGAATTATTGCACATACAGAAAAATATTATTAAAACGTTTTTGCTGTTACAGAAGTCCTAAAAGAAATGATATTTTAGCTTTGCTTTCTTTGCTTTGACGCAGGCTATAAACATTGCTAGGAGAGCATGTATGTAAAAGTTGCATATAAATGTAACAAATATAAAGTTACATATAAAAGTTACAAATCTCTCTCCCCTGACCCCAATCTGATCCAAACTATAGTTAAATGTATATCAGTAAAAATAAACCCCAAAGCTGTCTGTAGAGGAGAGAGGGAGGGAGTTGACATTTTCCATGTCAACCCCAAATGCACTATTTTGAATTTCTGATGTTTTGAATATATATCTCTTGGAATCACTGACATTGGGGAACAGAACGTATTTGGTTGTATACCAACATTGTGCGGTATCCTTGCCTGTTACCTGGGATACTTCCACGTACTGCTGGGGCCTATCCTCTAAAACAAATGTCAGTAACATTTTTCCTAAAGAACCAATAAGTAGCAAGTAGATCTTTGTTACTGATTACCTATTTACAATGACAAAATACTCAGTTGTGGTCTGTCTCCTATGTAGTATTTGACATTCTGGCCACGCTAATCTGCTGTGATTTCTCTTGGTGAAGAGGGTAACTTTCAGCTGATGTAAACTTCCAGGGTCGAATTCTGATCACTCTGCTTTCCCCTGCTATTTTATTCTGGTATTCAGCCCCTCCAGGGCAAGGAAGAGGCAGATAAAGACAACTGGAATTCCAGTCTATTGATTTTTGTTTACAACAGGGATTTTATTGTTTTCTTCTTGGTGCAAAAGTCAGTCGGTGTGTTGTCATTCGTTCCTGTGGAGGCAGGTGCAAGGCTGCTAAGGAGGCTATGGTGCAGGAATACTGATGTCGCCTCTCTTAACTCACTGTATGCAGCTGTGTCCAGCAGCAGCCAGCCCATGGAGTCAGCAAACTGTCATCTTCCTTAACAACCACTCCTCATACAGCTCTACCTAGAGAAGTGTGAATCTTGCATAGATGTAGATGTTGCATGCTCTAACTGTGCTACAGCGACGATGACCTTTAGAAGTCTTTGTACTGTAAATCAATGTGGATCTATACTGTCTTGTTACTGTATGTGCAGCTATGTCCTTGAGGTGAAATTTCACCTTGAGGTGAAATTTCCTTGCTTTGGCCTTCTGCTGTATCTGGGAACATCACGAGAACATATCACACACAGGACACTGGGAAGACACGTGAAGTCTATTAAACAGGCCTATTAAAGGCCATCCATTTTCTTCACCCTTTGTGCAGTCAGGACTATCTAGAGACCAGTAGCACCCTCACCTGGGGCTACCCAACTCTGCCAACATACATGCCTCCAGGCAACCTGGTGGAGTTTATACCACAGTATGCCCCAGTGCCCCCATGCAATGCATACTTTACATACGCTCTGTGGTAAAAGTAGGATGTGCTCCCCCTTTAATTACTGGGATGACCATGCTACCACGGCAACAATCGGATGCCTGCCTGAAGAGAGATTGTGACAGGACTCTTAGTACACAGGACTCTGCACGTAGTCACAGACAGAGCCAGAAACTGCTTCATGCTCAGAGTGATAAAAAGAGAGCCTCAAGAATGGACTAGCGTGGCTATTGTGCCCATGCATTCCCAGTTCTTTGTCTTGCACACCGCAAACTTGTAAACCCTGCACCAACATTGCCGAGCACCCAAATCTGCCTAACAGACACATTCATCACAGAGTTTAGGATGTTACTGGCCAATTGTAGTTCAGCCAAGTTGAAAGCCAATGCTTCAGGCTTTTTCCAATATCTCAGCAGCTACTCCATATAGTCATGGCCAGAGCTTACTAAGGTAAGGCCCTTCTGTTCTTCCTTTCACCAACAAGCTGAAATGGACAGGCCAATCAGCCACTTTCCAAAGCAGACACGCACAAAAGAACAGGTATGGTCTGATTGCATATATGCCCTGGGATGTAAAACATTTGTCTGCCTCCTGCATTCTCTGTTTGCATGCCCAGTCACATCTGTACACGTACACACACATACACACGCACACAGGGAAATAAATATTGGGCTGTTCACATTATAGGGCTGTGGTGTGTGAGCAGTTCCTCAGTGGGAAAAAGGAAATTTGATATTTCATGAACAACAGTATTTATTTTAATGAAAATATTTAGAGCATAATGTATTATATTAGTTTTAATTTAGTAATTTAAAAAAAAAACAAAAAAACAAAAAAAAAACAAAAACAAACAAACAAAAAAAACCAACCAAAATCACCTCATTTGGTTGTGATGGAGAAAGAGCTACCGCTGTAGTCTTTGTTGGTAAGATTCATGGTTGAGAACCACCTGCAGACTATTTAACCTATATGTCTTCAGTCTGGAATTTCCTGTGAACATTAGCTATGTGCTGATCTTTTGCAAAGTTATGTGAAATCATGCTAAATACAGTAAAAAAGTTCTGGAGACATAGCTTAGAGAAGTGCAGTGCAACCAGTATTGCCTTTTTGTAACTTCCTGAAACATTACTTCTGATAAATCAGTCTGGGCCAGGAAAATGAAGAGACGATAACTTTCTACGTAAAACTCCACCAATGTAGTGAGACAGAGGGAGAGATATCTCTTCACCCTGAACTCACCGAGATTGGTGGAAAACTTCCCGATAATTTTAGTGTGCAGTGGAGGGGCAGAAAAAAGTGAAGCCTAGATACCTACATTAAAAACATTGTAAAAAATGTCTTTCTTAATACACTGACTTTATTTAACATATACAGTAATTTAACTTTATTTGGATTCTCATGCATCCAGGATTCACTTTACAGTAACGAAGTCAGCTCTTTGTTTAGATCTAATTTCACACACCACTGAAAAAAATTCTGATGAAACCTATTATGCTGTGGCTGGGGAGAATGATTTAGGATATGGGAACAGCAATGAGCTGAAAAAAAATTATAGTTTTCAGGGAAGAATGATTCAATATTATTATTTCATTTATTTTAATATTATTATGTAGTTTATTTTTCCCCTTAGCCATTCTTGTGATCATCAAAACAAATTTCTTGGTTTATAATACAGTTGAGGGAAAAAATTAATGAAGTGATATGTAACTTCTTTCTCATGGCACAGCTGAAAAAACACACTTGTCTTCTACAGTCACACAATATAAATATAGCCAGGTTTAGTTACATTTTTTCCATTACTATAACAAAAGATTTCTATGTTTCTATAAGTGCAGAATACTGGGCTATTATATCTTTGTGATCATGCAGATTAATCAGTCTAAAATATTTTTGAATGTGAACAATTCATTTAGTATTAAATACATAAATACCAATGATGTCTAACAGACAAAACAAATTCTGCCATCCAAAGTATTTTAAAAAAAAAAATTGTCTAATAAGTTGTTTGACTGTTCTTAAAAGTTGTATTCACTTGAGTCTAGTATTCATATTCTCTCAGATTTAATATTATGCATGTTTTGGTGGATTATCAGCATACTACTATGCTAGGGGTCCTTAATCTCATACTGGAACAGCGTTGTGGCAGCCTGTAATGTGTCCGTGTTTTTCCTTATCTCTTATTCTGGTTTTTCAGGGTTGAATGGCTTTTGCACACCACACTATAACATTGCACTGAAAGCAATGTGAGGATAGAATAGCACTATCTTTCTCCATGTGCAGCATGTCTCTTGCAGAGCTGGCATTTACTTAAATATCTCCCTGAAAGTAATCTTTACAAGAAAAGAAAAGGGAAAAAAAAAAGGGGGGGGGGGAAATCAATTCCACGACCAACTGTTGCAAGAAGGCATAATTTAGCTGGGAAGACCTTTTAGGTACTACAGTAACAGATTCTACAGGAAAACACAGGATTGGGCAAAGGCCTTGAGATAAGAATAAAAACAAAATAGGAAAAAAAAATTTCACATTTAAAGTGTACATGTGAAAGCTGCACAGATTTCCTCAGTGTTAGAAGTACCAAGGCATTTGGTAGGATGTAAGCTTGCATTTCTTTGGGGCAACACTTAAAAAGTGTTACTACTGCAAGTAGCAGCCCTGTTTAAGGAGAATAGGGAAGGAAACAGTTTCCATGGCCATCTGTCCAGATCTAAACGCTGCAGCTGTAGAATTCTGCTCACAATTGTTTTGATTTGTTGTTTATTTAATCCTGAATTCCCAAATAAATTATTTTTGGTTCATGTGCTGCACGTAAAAGCAACAAACTCTTCTAAAAAAAATATAGCCTGGTCATAACCTGCTTGTCATCTGTCTCAAAAAGTTAATGAATTAGATGGAAGAAATCGCATGGGTAAGAATAATAATAAAAGAATCTTTCTTTTCATTTCTGTGTAGGGATGTTGGAGAAATCTAAGCAGGATTCTGTAGATGAAATAGGAGGAGATGGATGATAAAAGTATTTATTGTTCTTAGAGAGCCCCCCAGTTCAATGCTCCCTGAAGTCAGTGTTAATCTTTCTGTTTACCCAAGCGGGCTCTGTATCAAAGCTATACCATATATACGCTGTATTTCTACAAAAGACAAAGTATCTTAAAATAACGAGCCACTAACCTTTTCTGATAGGTCTATGAATTACCCTGTTTCACAGAGAAGCTAAAGGGAAATTGTGTTTTAGTGTTTACTCCAGATTTAGCTTTTGTATTTGTGTGCCAGCAGCAGCAGAGGACTGGGCAACATAGCTTTAGTAGTCATTTTAGTGTTATATTGCTAAACCCTGTGTTGAACCTCCAAAATGACTGTTTGGGAAGGGCAGGAGCACTAGCATGGCAGGGCAAGCTTTCCAGCTGGGACAGGGGAGAGGAGACACAACCACACCAAAACAACTTGCTATACTTGATTGACCCTATGCGGGAACAAACCCCTATAATTGGAATCTGTTCACGCTTTATTTTTAATTGAAATGAAACTTCCACACAAACATACAGGAAAATCAGATTGCAGGGTTAAACTTTTACAATTAAGTTGTTCAGCTCAATGAAATGAGAGCAAGTCCGAGGAGTTTTTTGATTCCCAGTTCTTTTCTGTGTCTCTGGCCTCACTGTTATTCAATGTGAGTAAGGTTGTTTATTTTCTAATTAAGATGCCTTCTTAATTTGTAGGGAAGTTTTAATTTTTACTGTAATTAGTAGCCATCAGCAAAATTAATATCTTCTACCATCTTAATAGTTTGAGAAACAGAAAACATCAAAGTATGGAATTTCCCTGTGTGTACAAAACATACTACTTATTAATTTTGCTTGTGATTTTCCACAAGGCCCTTTTGATAGTGCTGTTGTCCCACTGTCTGTTAATTAAAATAAAGCAGTCTTTCATTTTTGTACTTGTGAGAAACAGATGTTATTTAGAAGGAGCAGATGGATAACTCACATACGGTATGATTTATAAATTGTTGCTTTAAAATGGAGCACTCAAAATAGATCTAGCTTTTGCTAACCAAAATTTTGATGAGTGAAACTAAATACCTAAAATACAAACAAATTCTTTTGAGTTATCTATAAGAAATGTTCCTACCTCTCACATTGTTGCCAAAACAAAAATAACATGTTTTCTAATATTTTCATTCTTCCTATGGATCAATTACAGCTCACCTATTTGTAAAATGGATCCTGTAGGCATTAGTGAAGAAGAACAGGATTTGTTACAGTGGATTTGTTCCTGACTTCTCCAGCCTTCACTTCCCTTTTATTTATATTAGGAGAAGACAGAAGAGTTTACCCCAATAGGAATAAATCCACTAAAAGTCAAGAGCTGTGAAGCCTGGATTAACCAGATCCTGTTATACTTTCAAGTGCCTGGACTGCAAAGATTTTAATGCATTACAAAGGTCTACCTACTGTTGTGTGAAGTTAGGTATGCATGTATAAGTGTTTAGTAGAGGCAAAGACTCTTGAGTTAAGGGTTTTCAGAAGCACTATATTTAGTCTACTTCCAATCCTCCTGGAAATTTACTGATTTTTTTTTTTTTTTTTTTTTAAATCCTAGGCTTGTGTAATCCTAAAGTTACAGAGGAAGGGACTCATTAACAGCTCTGACCTTTCTCTTGTTACTTACAGTTATTTGCTATGGAACCTCATTTAATCTAAGCACGTTATATCTGTGTAGTGGAAAAATCATTCCGTGGAGAGGAGAATCAGTCGTCTTAAGTGCTGACAGGCAGCAACATAGAAATTAAAATTCTGATTTCTTGTTTCAAATCCTGATTTTTTTTCAAAGTATAAAATGAAAGAGTCATACAAAAGTTCAAATGGGAGGGAAAGTTCAAAGCAGAGACTTGAAATGTATTAGATCCAAAAAGGTTTCGGACGTTTTTTTTAAAATGTCAAAATATCTTTCTGGCTTGCGTCTATAGTATGTCTTCTCAGCCTTTTTTCTTCTCATAGCACTTCCATTTTGATCAATGTTCTGATAAAATACAATTTCTTCAAAGTTTCTCTGAATATCTGTGACACAGCATGGTTGAGTGTGTGTTCAATTTTATTCATGTAAGTTCAGATTCACGTAGGTGGGTGTTGCCCACCTGTTACTTCAGTAACGTTTTTCTCCAAGACTGTCTTCCTAATGACATTTTTTACCAGTATCCCTTCTGCCTGCTCTTGTTTTTACAGTCTCTGGTACACATACTTTCACATTAGCTCTGAGGTCTAGATTAGCTGCCTTCGCTGTATCCCTAACAATCTCATTCTTGCCCGTTTCTTTCCTCCTCTGTTCTGACCTTATCCTCCCTACTCACACAGTTGCCAATCCAAACTGCATTTGCACCTGACAGTCATTTTTCTTTTAATATTGCATCTCCAGCAGAGCTTTAGCACTTTTTCCCCTTCTTGATCTCCAAATTCTTGATTCGTTATACCTTTTCCTCCTTTTCTTTTCCCGCTTTCTTTTAATATCTTTAGTCACCTGTCATAGCTTTACAGCTCCACGCACCATGTCAGCAGCTGCTAATTTTCATGGCCTTTACCTGTATATATACTTCATAACTACACCAACGTATACATATAAATGTAGTACATATTTTCTTTCCTGTGGAATGCATTGTATAATATGATCTTGTTGATGTTCTTCCTTCCTACATTTATTACTAGCAAACTAAGAGATCTTTAGCAGTTGCTTTTGAAAGCCTATACTTCTACTAGTATCTTCTGTATCCAGCAATAATTAATTATTAAATTCAGAGCAAATCCAAGCACATTAAACACCTTTTAAGACAAGTAGTTTATAATGCATGTCAGCAGTGAATGTTTTCAATAGTATAGACACCCCTTGGTCTCAGTTATTACAGCGTATTTTCAAATGGTTAACCCTCATTGTCATAAATGCCCTGTCACTGTCAGTAGGGTGACTCTCTGGGAGTGAGAATTTGCAGAATAAGGCATAGGACCCATCAACCGTGTACATATCAGTGGTCTCACTTAAAGCACTGAATCTAATTGTACGCCAAATTTACGTGCTGATATAAATACGCAGATAAGAGGGAGAAATAAAAATGTAAGACAGAGAGCCTTAGTTTTTAGAAACCTCCCACATCATGCATATAGCAGTATTTAGATTGAAATAATAATTTTTAATGACACATGCTTTAGAACAAAATTTTTGTTTCATCCATCTATATATTATATTTACATAATTAATGAAAGAAACAACCTTGATAAACTAACATGATGACCATTATTGATATATGCGATAACTTTTTTGTTTTCCCTTTTTTTCTTTCACAGCAACTACAGTGCACTGTTAGGAGTGTGGATCTATGGCTTTTTTGTCGTGATCTTGCTGGTACTGGACCTTTTATATTACTCTTCAATGAACTATGACATTTGCAAATTTTACCTGGCGCGGTGGGGAATCCAGGGAAAGTGGATGACACAGGGACAGAGCCGATGGATTAGCCCTGCTCAGGACCCAAGCCAAGTACAGACACAGCCTCAGCCAGAGACGCAGCCTCAAACTCAGCAACAGCCTCAAACATCACAAACAGTACATACTTTAAAAGGAGATGCTTTAAGCCCACCCCTGATGTCTTTTCAGAGTACATCTGCCTGGTAAGTAAGTTAAGCCATATTGTGATCTATTTTTTGACTCTGTTGTTTCGTAGTGTCAACACTCTCACCTGTGTTTGAAAGTGCCTGCAAATTCAGGCTGAACAGCACCATTTCTAGCACATAATTCTTTATATCGTGAACTGACTTAGAGAGTGATTTCTTACTCTGGAATATCTTAAGTCATCTTTTAATACTGTTCTCAGAGAAATAGATGCTGCCATTTTTCAGTGCGAAATAGTTATACTACTCTGTGGTACAAATAAGCTACACATCTTTGTTCTGCATCAACCATTATAAAATTTATTTTAATCTCATGTCAAAGACTAGTTGCAATGTATATGTAGGTATCTGTTGGTCTGGTTTTAAAAAGTTGTATAAATAGCAACACTGAAATAGCTTCAATGCGAGATATCACAAATCCACACTATTTGTGGCATGAGACACAGAAACAACATAAAAACCAGGTTAGTTTTTTTTATATGCCTAGCCAGAAAAGCATAGCTTGATCTCATTTGACAGACTGACACAAGTAGGCTACTGTAAACTTAAATGCTACAAAAACAAAACGCCACCCCCCTGCACCCCCCACCCGAAAAAAGCAGACCAAATGGAAAACAGATACTTCAAGAGCAGGCAGAGCATGCAATATAAATAGAAGAAACTAAATACTGACAGCCATAGGACAAAATGACATTGAATGATTTCGGACTGTTTTTACCAAAGGAAACAGAAACAAAAGAAGAGAACTGGATAAGATGATGCTCTAAATAAGGCGTCAAGAAAGGCACGGACTTTTTTCTTGGCAAGAGACCATAAAAATTTGGAAGGGGACAGAGAGGGTACAGAGTTACCAGTGTATTTTAGAAGTGTTCCAGAGGGCTGAGTGCTGAGTTCTGGCAAAATAAAGTGATCTAAGAATGAGTAGGGTGAAAAAGATACAGTTCCTGAAGCTGTAGAGCATGCAAAGCCACAACGTTGATCTTGGTCTGAAAGCTTTGGGTAGCAGTGTGTGCAGATGAGATGATGATAGCAGTAGTCCTTTATTTCATAACTTACCCTTTAATTTTGAGTGTAAATCTAGAGCAAATAGGGTTCAAATCTAGAGCAAATAGGTTTTTGTAATAGAAAAGGTAGTGATAGCTTGACCCAAGGACAAGGATCAGTGAAAGAGGAGGTGGTTTGGCATAGTAGCTGGTACTGGTTGTATCCAGTGCAGATCAGACTTAAGGACCATTCTATTAGGCATTGTCCAAACAGAAGACTCTAAAAGAGCTACTTAAGATAGAGAATTGCTTGTGCTTAGTTGTAAACACTCTACTTTTCACCACTTCTTCATCTTCTCTCCTTTTTTCTTCTTTTAATTCCTTAAGCTTTTTTGCACACTGATTTCCCAGTCTTCAGTCAGAATTGCCATACAGGTTAAGACCAACACTTATAGTACAATAATTGTATTCTAGGTTAATACACATGTGTGCACGTGAGTGTATATATAAAAATGCAATGACTGCATGAATATATATGTGTGTATATACATATATATATATAAAATTAGCCTGGTGATACCACTTGGTAATTCTGTCATACCATTACAAATTTAAGGAAGCTATTCAATAATTCTTGAAGGATTCTTGGTCACTTTCCATTACTGACTTTTATTATTCTGTTTCTTTGCTTTTTTTGAAGCATTAAGCGGGGAATGTATGTTAGGATCAGGTGAGCATACCCCATATGCTCCTTTTCCTGTGTTTGCAGGAGATGAGCATTGATAAGTCACTCCAGTAACCCTCACCCCTTCCCCAGACAACTGTCTGTCTCTGCTCCCCTCAGTTCCCATAAAATTGTTTCTTTTTTCCTAATCCTTTCATTGCTCAATGGAAAAAATAAGTAGATGTTTCCTTAGCAAAACCATATTTATCCCTTGTATTTCAGCATGTAAAGCACTACAAGAGATGCCATATTTTCAAACTTATAACCTGCAGCTTTTGTAACTCACAGTCCTTTAACTAAGTGCATGGATGACTCAGTCTGAGTTGGCTACATAAAAAATACCAAGAAAAAGATAGTAGGCACTGGTGGTCACAGGCGAGGTGTTTAGCGTGTGAAAGAGGTTTTTGAGTAAACAGCTCCCTCAGAAAATGACAGACTTGTGTACTACAGCAGTTGCTAAGACAGTTGGGGAGTAAAAGGAGGATTCCTGGCTGTTTATTTCTCCATTAGATAATCTGCAGGTTATATACATGAAAATATGGAAATTTTGTCGGGTAGAAATTAAGCTTATTTTCAGAGTTCATTTCTGCTGCAGTTCATATTTGATGGTTGACCTCAGTATTGTTTTTTCAAAATGTAGTCTTACTGTCAGTGAAGAAGTGCAATGGAGTTACTGGATTTATAATTTCCATCACTGGTTTTAAAATTGCCTAATCTATTAATATATTTTTGTACTTTATACCTGAATTTCCATTATTCTAGATCATGACAACAACCTCTTAGATGCTTTGGTAACAGCAGTTTTCCAGTCCATAAAATCAACTTTTCAGTTTGTGTTGGCATTTTTAATGTGTTCTAAACTTGGCCTGGCTTTTCCCTCCGTAGAGAAAATATGCATTTTTCTTTAGCACCTTACAAACACACTTGTGTATATATGTATTGGTGGTATCATACCATAAGAACAGTACCTGTTTACATATGAGCTTTTTGAAAATACGAAATAGATTTTTTTAATCCTGTGATATATGCATATATACCAGGGCATAAAGACTTAAATACTGTCAAAAACATTTTCAAAAACAGTTTGCAAGTTTTCATGATGACAGATGTTATTGAAGTTGTTAGCTTCCTGTACTACGTTTACACTAATACAGTTGAAAAATGTGCCTATTCTAGAAGACATGACATGATGACAATAGGAAAGTGATTCTTGCACATCAAGAATCTCAGCAACGCCAAAGACTTTAGGTAGCCGTGTTGCAGAGAGCTGACAGTGTAAGAAGCTATCCAAAGAAAGATGGCAGGATTAGCCTATAGTTTTTAAAGCAGTTTGGGATTTTCCTGGATTAAAAAAAAATATATGTAAATGCTTTTTATTTTATAATTTCTTTTCTTGTTCTAGTTTAAATGCTATGATTTGGCAATGAAACCAATGACTGAGACAGATATGTCAGAGAGAAAAATCATGCAACTCATAGTGTATAGTGGGTAGAACCATCCCCAAGATGTTTAAACATTTTGTCATAGCAGATCACTGTATTATTTACTTGAGACAAAGAGGACCATGTATAGCCATAATATTATTATAACTAAAGAAGTCTGGAATCCATTATACATGCTGCTGGCTGCTCTGCAGAGGGCTTGCAGTGTTGTGCAAGGACAGGAAGGAAAAGCATTAATCTCAGAAACATCAAGCCCGATTTAGAATAATGTTGCTTCATCATGTAGTGTATGGATTTTGCGGCCCAACTAATGTTGATTTCTTCTTTAGTATGGAAACCATCTGAGGGCTGTCGAAAGGCCTGTGTGGTCTGAAGGTCCTGGTGGATGTACCTTCCGCAACCCAAACACCGTCACAGACTGCAAGTGAATAAACTTAAACAGTTGTGGCTTGCCTCATGGTGGTTCCTCCAGGTCATGGCTGAGGTGCACAAGCTGGACCCTTCCATGCTTACTGGCCCATGTAAAAATCTGCAGTCTGGTTAGCCTGAGCAAGCTTTTAATGGCTGGCAATCAAACAGCAAGAAGCAGCAGGCAAATCATAACTACCGCTCAACAAAGTACAAGCCAGGGAGGTGATAAAATGAAATATTGTAAGTTGAGGAATCAAAATCCTGACTACTGAAAAAACTTTTCTCACAATCATGGGAGTATTGTTAATTAATAATGACTAAAATGGTCAGACTGGCATGAAAAGATCACATAAGAGGAAGCGTGGGCCAGGGCAGCCTGGCAGTTTCTCCAGGTTCTCAATGGCTGTGCTGCGTTCTAGGCGTGAGAGGGGAACAGATGAACGTGATCTCTCTGCCTTGCTGTGGTGATGTTAAACTCCTCCTCACCTCCATCAAGGATGCAAATCACAGGGGATACTGTCTTGAAGTCTAACATTTGCTTCTCCGTTGCCTGCTGTTCTGCACAACAGCACGCAGAGGCCATGTCTGCTCTGTATGGGATCATATATGCTACTCTACATGACTCACGGTTTCAGAAACCTGCTGGTTGTCCAGAATCGTGAAAAGTATCAGCCCAGCAGGGTAAGCCTGCGCTTATTTCCTTTATGCAGTTGGAATGGGTTAGACAAAGGCAAGTCTATTTTACTTCTCCTTATTAGATGTTGCAGTCTGCTTTTGCTGTGAATTCTTCTGAGTCACGTGTCTTTCAGACAACAAATAGAATAGTTTTTAGCCTGCTGCTATTCACCTGCTACTTGACACCTCTTCAAAGGACTACCAAAGCACTTATAAACATAAAGAGAAAAAAGCTTATAGAAATATTGGCAGAGTTTAGAAGCCAGCAGGTAACTGAGCATGTCCATAGCAACTGTGCAAAAACCCACAGAAATTAAATACTTTGCTGGTGGCTAAAAATCTACGCAAAATACCAAATTGATACCAAATTTTTAAAGAGGATACAGACTGTCACTGGAGTGAAATATCCACACTCAGTAGGTCCTCTGCTTCAGTAATTTCTGAGCTGTGCATGCAGTCTTGCCTGTGTCACCTAGCTTGGGACACTGGCACTGAAAGGGATCAGCTGTGCAGTGTGAACATGGCCATAGTGCACCAAAAACATTAGGTGCTAGGTTGGTGGGAGGGTTTTGTGCAGAGGCTGCTCTTTCTACAATACATTTACAGCAACAAAGTGAACCAAATCTGCCTCCTTCCATTTTAAGTGTTTTGAAAATAAGAAAGATCTCAAATTTATATCTGCAAAAGAGGTACATTAAACAGGAATACAATGATACTATTTTAAAGTTGCAAATTTTTGCATCATAGGGCAAAGCATAGTTTTTATTTACAGCCCCTACCTAGACTTAAATTATTCTCAGACTAGCTATGGAAAACCAGAGCAACAATAGTTGGTTTTGTTTTGTTTTTTTTTAAATGGAAAGAAATAAAATTGAATACTCATATAGTGCTTTTATGAAAGAACTGTCTGGGAATTAACATCATCTGGAGAAGCTGTCTGGTAACACACGTTAGGTGTTTTGAGCAACATCTACCATTATATGTGTGCCTCCATTCCCTTCAAAATATATTGGGTTAGAATAACAGATATTGTTGAATATATTTTCTTCTAAATATTATTGTCTGTTTGCTAGGAACTGCATAACTGTAAAAATAGAAATTGCTTAAAAACAGAAGCACAGCTAAGGAAATCACTTTCTGCTCCTAGAAGAGCCAGATGCTGAAACTCATTTTGCATTGCATATTCTTTCTCCTGCCTGGCCTCCTATATGATGTCAGGGCAGAAAACCAACAGCACAAACAGGCAGTGGGCTTGGAACCAAACCCCTCAAAATCTGCAGTGCTCTGAGCCTTGTTTACTTGCCTCGGTACTATAACCATGCAAACAAATGGGAAGATTTTAGTTTTGATTTTTATCATTTGCATTTAAATAATTCAAGATACATAAGTTACTGAGTGCTTTCTTTCTTCCTTGTATTTAGAAATTCACTATTAGCATGTGAAGTTAAGCCGGTGCGCAAGGTTTCTGTTCACCTCAATCTGAATATAGGCAATCTTTGTGTATACTCAAAGACACTGGATCTTTTGTTGATAGATATGTAATATATATTGTTCATTTCATGCCTTATTCTCCTTTTTCTTTTGCTGTCTGAATTATAGACCCCATATTGCAACATTTCTTCCTCTACATTCTTGTTAGCTGCAGATTCATTGGATATGGGTTGATTGATATTCCCTGTTTTAGCTGTTTCTCAGCCTTTCTGTCAAATTGGGACTGTCGCATTCATCAGAAAGTCTTTCTTTTAAATGGACTGTACAATTGAAGTAATTTAACTTAGCTTAAATGTGGTAATGGATTGCCAGAAAATAGCAATTAGAAAAAAAGTGAGTAGTTAAAAGGTTGTCTGAAGTCTATTGCTAAATGAGCTCAGCACACTGAGAAATGAAAGCTAGTAAAAATACTAGAAACTGGTTCTGAACATCATCTTAAATTTTCTCATAGATTTTGAGTAGAATTTTTTGCAGCGAGATCGTTACCTCATCTGCATTACAACAAATCTGGAATAACACTACTGGAGTAGCAGCTAGCAGTGTAAATTTTGTGTGAAATCAGAAGACTCCAATTTAGCCCACAATTGCACTGCATAATGTCACAACACTGTAGCATCACACACAGGAACAACATCCCAAGTTCTATCAGCTAATTCCATCTTCTGTGTCACTATAGAAACCACTTAATTTTAAAAGACTAAGTTATTTTAGTAGTTACAAAACTCCTATCCTTTACAACCTCTTAGGTGCCAGGTGCTCAATAGTAATTGTAATAGCACATGCACATTTTACGCATTTTATATATGCGCTCAAAAATAAAATAGTGGGGTTATTCTAAAGCTTCTCACTTAGATTCTGAAGTATCACAGAGAAACTTCAAAACGGCCCCAGCTACTTTGCAAGTACAGCTGAGCGCAACAGCTGAGCTTCATACCCTCATACACTCGTGGAATCTGTCATTTCTCTCAATAGCACATCAAAGGTGTCCAGGCTGGCTGATTTCACTTTCACGTTCGCATTTAAAAAGCTAAGTCAGGCGCTCACAATCACTCCTGATTTACATCTGGAAATACAAATGTAACTAAAAATCCGCCTCGCTGTGCCCGATGAGCTTTTAAGAGCAGCTGATCTAGACTAGCAAAGGCAAAGGTAGGAAGCAGTGAATAGCTCCCATACCTTGTATTGAATTATGCAGTCTCAGCTGTATTAAATCTTTAACTGGCAGGGACCAAAACTTTTATTACGTTGATAAAATTTAACTAATTGCTTTTTATTTTTTCGAGACTAAATAAGGCAGATGAACAAGCAAATGACAGGGAGAATAAACAGAATCAGCAAAAGATATTGCAAGTGGTAGAAGAAATAGAAGGGAAGGTGTTAAGGAGTAGAGTTAATGATCTAAACAGGCAAGTCTTCCTGTGTTTATGCAAAGTTGCAACAGGATTTCTAGGTAGGAGATTTAGTGGAACTCGGAGTTCTGAACTGAAAGAAAGTACTTTTTGAAAAAAAGAAAAAAAAAGAAATAAAATGATGGACAGAGTAGTGTCCATCTAAAGTACGGTATGTGCCAGAGAACTAGTAAAACACCTGCAAAACAACTATTATGTACAGTCAGTGCTTTTAACAGAAGTGAGAATGAAGAAGAAAAAAGTAAGAGTCTCTGAAGTAAAATCCCATTGCTTTCAGTGTCTTGGAAAATCAACTCCCAACGTATATTTTGGATGTCAGGAAACAGATAACTCCCTAACTCAAGGAGGAACAAGCAGGTAGTAGAGATGAAGATCATGTACAGACCAATTTATTATTCTCAGAGTTATTATTAAACAAAAAGCCGTATGTAATTAATAATCCTTTTATGGGGCTGCAAAAGATCTTTTAGAGTATGCTGAAATCTAAATGAAATAACGTGATACTATGGAATACTAGACAGTAATGGAATCATCAAGAGCATATGTGATAATGGTGACTGCATGACCATAAATGGTAACAATGTCAGACAATTATTTGCAGTGAGAGCTGAGGTCAAGGATCTACCACATCATTACTTTTATTGTCACTGTTCCCTGATTAGATCATGACGAACACAACCACAGCAAGCAATTAGGCATTTCATCAGAAAAGTGATAAAACATGTTTGTATGACCTTGGTTTTATAATGATGTTTCACTGCACAGTTCAAGAAAAGGCCAGCAATTAGACACAGTCAGTTTGTTCATCATTAGGAAGATATCAGATATATGTCTGTTTAAGTCTTAAAAGCAAAGATCAAAAAGTGTTGAAATTTGAGAAACATTAGAGTCACTTTACTGCTCATTAAGACATGAGAGAACGCTGATGTTAATCAGCAAACAATTTTCAAGACCTTAAAAGGTTTTGGAGAAGTTATATGATCAACGCTGTCATAAATACATGTACACAGATATCTGCAACCATAATTGTGAAGAAAATCTATTCACTGCAGACAAAAAAAAACGCCTTTGAAAAGACTTTGAAATCCATTGTAAAAAGTTTATTCGAAGTAGGAAATGCTAAAGAGATAAAATCAGCTTAAGACATTAAATGGCAGAAATATGACAAGCGTCACTGGAACACAATTAGAAATGCTGCTAATGTTAGTGCCATGTCAGGTGATAATGTGATCCCGAAACAAAACAAGTGAAACACATTACTTTAAACATTAGAGAAATTAGTTTAATCAGCACAACACTATGCAGCCTCCACAGAGCAGGCTCGAAGGAGTAAATGGTGGAACCTAGGCACCCATCATAAAATACAGTAAATAACTGTAAAAAGTGATTATGTGTGAAATAAATAAGCTACCTCACTTTACTTCCCAGTAGGGTAATCTGTTTCCTGGTGTTTGTATCTGTTGGTAACCTTTACTTAGGCTCCAAAGAATCTCAGAGGTGGAATGATTGTGGAGACATAACCATTTACAGTAAGTGTTAAAAGCAGTGATGCAAAGGTGTTTGCACAGCAGTTCATGTGATCAGCTGGTGGAACAATGACTGCTGGGCTCAAATCACAAAGTCCAGCTACAATTGTTCTTCCTGAAGGACTGGCGCTGTAGTACATAGTTGAGTAGTTTATGCACAAAGAAGCCTTCGTAACTACAGGAATAGTGTGTATTAACTAGCTAATCATATCTCTGAGCTGAGTTCTGCATTAGAGCAGTTCTTTGCAGTCGTTAAAGTGATGCTGCTCTGAGGGCTGTCACACACTACCCAGGCCGCCTTCTTTCTGTTGGAAATCATTACTATCGTGTAGCGGCATGTGGAAAAGTAATTGCAGTGAGCTTCATCAAAAATTACAGTAAATTAATTAAACAGTCATTAACTATATTCTATGTTGATTAGTGATACAGATTTTAATCAGTCACGCAGACGAGGGAGGCAAGTTATTTTCTATTGCATTCCCAACTTCTCATCTCTGAAAAGTGGTGAGTCATAGGGAGCTGCTGAACCCAGCACCTTTTATCATTCTTATGCTAACAGCTCATCTCCAGCAGAGTTTCACCTAAAGTGTTCTAAAGAAATTGTGATTGGAAAGCAGCCAGATTTCACCCTTTTCGATCACCAAAAACCTCCCGAACTTCTCTTATGCTGCTGAAGTTGACAATGGAAATCAACTAGAAAAACACCTGCTTAATTTGCATCTTAAGATATATTAAAGAAAATTACATGAGGGGCTGGGAATTGACTTTTTTTTTTTTTTTTACTATTTATTGAAGCCTCTGAGAGCTCACAATAAAAAATGTCATCCCAATTAAGAAGAGCCCCACTGTTTGCTGGAACAACTAAAAGACAAAAATGTGGATGCATTTTTATGGACGTGTTGAAAATACAACCTAATTGTGATGCTATTGAAAAAAAAAAAAAAATAAACTTGGTTTGGCATTTGCCAACTCTTGCTCAGGTTGACTGTTCCTTTCTTTTCCCTGGGAATACATAAAGCAAAACTAAAAATACCTGAAGCAGTCCAACAACCATACTTAAGAAAGTCCACAAGATGATGCTGGCTGTAAGGGGCAGGTTTTGGAGGAGTTAAAGTGAGCTAACAGAAAAAAGAGCTTGCCTAGCATTAGTGAGTAATCCACACCTTCCCATTTTAAGTCCTAATCTCCCAGTGTCTGTTACACTAATAAATATCACCCATGAGGGTAATCTCTGCCTCATTTTCTTTTTTCCTTTATTCTGTTTAGATTGATGCAAAGACGGTCTATAAGAATTTGCAAATGCATTACAGAGATTAAATATGCAACAGGCTGTAATCTAGCTCTTAAAGACTGATTATACTGTGCTCTGCTTTGATATCTGAAAGTTAGCACAACTACCTGGGCAACAAAGTTCCTTCCTCACAAAACTAAGATTGCACATTTTATGTTATGTAGTAGAAACACAGACATAAGGTTCAGGTAACAGCACAGCTCACTCTCTACTGTTCTGTTGTAGGCATTGCTGATACAGAGTATCCTGGAACCATTTGAAATATCCAGTAATACATCATTTTCCTATACAGTATAATGGCTAAGCAAACTAACAAAATTCTTGAGTATATAAAGAGGACATGCCAATTAGAAGTCGGGAGCTGTTATCTCACTGGCAGCAGTGAGACTGCTAGAGGGAAACATCACCTTCGGTAGAGCCTGTAGCAGAAAAAATTGTAATGGCAGATGGGAAAGCATTCAGAAAGAGCTGCAGAGCTTATCTGACTTCTGGAAAGGCTGTCAAACTGTGAGAAGTTTAAGCAGCTCAAGGCTAAAAGAACATTAAAAGGCAATTTGATCCCAGTCTGTAAATTCTTCATGGCAATGAGATTTCAGACAAAGAGGACTGTAGCAAACAAAGGCAGAAAAAGATCCGATACCTGGAAGATCTATTTATTCAAATTGTGACTGGTGATAAAGAGCCGGATTAACCTCAGTCAATTTAGCCATCCAAAAGTCGAGCATCTACTAGTTATTTAGGCATCCTCACTAATACATTGAAAGAGGCATTTCCAGAGGGCTATTCATCCCACCTCTCTTAGGATGGATTGAATCACTTGGAAGCTTCTCTTCATCGATTTTTTAACATTATGCTGGAAGATAAGCTTATGCAAGTCACTAACGTTTAACCGGTTGAAATTTGACAGTGGGATTCATCTCACCTAAGTGTAAATTTCTTTTCAAAGTTGGCAATTCACCAAGGAAATGTCGTGAGATGCAGCAGAATACCCATTGTTTGTGATTTTAAAACTGGCAAGAGGGCTTACGGAATATAAACAGAGTCACTGCATGGGAAGCTAGGTCTGCACAGGAGGCCAAACTGAGAACCCTAAGGAGAATGACTCTTTAAAATCTGATTTATCTGGGGAATGTGTGAAGCTGTGTTCCCAGAAGACTCACACCAACATCAGTTTTCACAGAATCATAGTATCATTTAGGTTGGAAAAGACCTTTGAGGTCATCAAGTCCAACTGTAAACCTAACACTGCCTAGTCCATCACTAAACCACTCAACCACTTCCCTGGGCAGCCTATTCCAATGCTCAATAATCCTTTCGGTGAAGAAATTTTTCCCGATATCCAATCTAAACTTCTCCTGGTGCAACTTGAGTCCATTTCCTCTTGTCCTATCGCTTGCTACTTGGGAGAAGTGCCAAGTACAGAGGGATGATCAACCCTAGTCCTGTTGGCCACACTATTCCTGATACAAGCCTTCTTGGCCACCTGGGCATACTGCAGGCTCCTATTCAGCCCGCTGTCGACCAACATCCCCAGGTCCTTTTCCACCAGGCGGCTTTCCAGCCGCACTTCCCCAAGCCTGTAGCACTGCATGGGGTTCTTGTGACCCAAGCATCGCATTTTCCTAGCATCACCTTCTCATCGGACTTACAGAGCAGTCAGAAAACATGGGCCAACAGCTGCACATCAAAAATCCCACAATGCTTTATATCCAATTGTTTCATCCTCTACCATTAGGGAACACAGGGGACAAACATGTGGCCTTCTTCCTCCCCACCTCTTCCAATAACTGCCTGATTATGCAGCTGCTGCATAATAGCTGCTGATGCCAGTGGGACTGTGCAGTGATTGCATAATCACACCGAAGAATGGAAATCTCTGGGCAAAGTCTCATCTCGGCACCACCTGCCAAATCCTCATCTCTCACGTTCTATGGGCACAGAAAGCTGAAGAGGTAAAGATTATTTTTGTGTGTAAGTAACTGGCTTCCAATTTTTTATTTGGAAGGGCTGTAAGGCTATAGTGGACACAAGAACATTGACACAGCACGGCAGCATTCTCTGTTACAGTGCATGCATATGATAGCTGTTGTTGAATTATTCATTCTGAATTATTACGGTCTTTCTTCCTCTCATCTAATATTAAGTTGCACACCTGAAAACCGCAGTCATCAGTGGGCAACTGCAAGAAGCCTAAATGTCTGTCATGAAAAAATTAGCATACAATGGATCCACAATACAAAACGTGCATACACGGGCAAACAAATGAGTGAATAATGAAGTATAACACAGAACAAACAGAGAATAACCCACCAGCTGGCAGTCATTATTGTTCAAAACAAAAATTTCCATGCTTCATAAATTATCATTAAAACCAAGCCATACCAAGTGGAATACCTCAGCCTGATGACGCCAAGCAAGCACTGTTTTTCTTTCTCTGCAACGCAAGAAATGCTGCTCAGCAGGGGTCATACAGTGTCATCGATCCGTGCACAAAGATCCTATTGCAGCCAAAGGACGTTTTACACCCCAGCAGACCGATATCTAGATGCAGCTGTGAGACAATTTAAAAATAATACACCAGTCACAGTTCCACCACTGGCGTCAAAGCATGGTTCTTTGTAAAGCCGGCAATACGGCTCAGATAACCATGAAAGAGAAATTGTTTTCTTGCCTCCTTCACTTTGCTAAAATTGTCCGGGGTCTTTGGCCTCTTCTCTTTCCACATCTCAACACACCTCAACTTCTCCTATGGCTTTTTACATGGGGAAGGCAGGGAGGAAAGACGGAAGAGACATTTCTGCATGAAATTGTCTTCCTAACATCTCTTCCAGCATGTAGTGCTGTTTCCAGTGATAGTGTTACGGGTGTTACCCTTCTGCTCCTAAATGCAAATAAACAAAGTTAAAAATTATTTACTGCTTGGATGGTTATGTGCAAAGAAACATACACTGGATCTACAACAAGAAGCCAAACAGTAACCATATTAAATTGCAACAGCTTTACTCCTATTTTTTTAGTCGTTGGTAATTTTGTTAATGTTAAAAAGCTCTTTTTTGAAGAATCTTCAGAAATTTATTTTAAAATAAATTGTTTTCGATTTTGTACTACTAGAAAAGCCACACAAATTCAGTTGAGGAAAAAAAAAATAATACACAGAAACAACAGTTTCAGGAAACGCAATAACTGTTTCATTCTACATTGAATGCTCTCAATACAGTGATTACTACATATATTTTCTTGAGCTCTGACTCAGAAGAGTAGCCCTTTTAATACTGAAAAGTGAAAGTAGAAAATAAGGCTCTTTGGTAAAAGAAATAACTATTTCAAGAAATAAAATTTTTTCCATATGCCATTAATATGCATTTTATTTCCAGAAATGAAAGAATTTCCTGTGTTGTGCAGAGGTAAATAAAAAAGCTGATTTGACTGGGAGTAAATGTACAACTCTAGGCTAAACCACAGGTTTGGGGATCAAAATTCAAGTGCCGAAACAGATTCCTCCCTCCTAAATAGTCCATTTCGCAGTTGGAGTAAGTTCAGCCTCTGGCGAGGCTAAGGGAAGCAGCGCACATCTTGTTTCAGCTCTCCTGGAGGAAGTGCAGTTATTACAGAAGGTTTTTAATGCACAGAAGGGAAAAATGGAAACAGGAGAAAGAAAGGGAAGTAACTTAGTAAGTTAAATGAAATGCAGAGGTTTGGTGTGGACTGAGGAGCAGTTGCAGCGTCCAGAGGGGCTCACCAGCTGTCTTGCTGCTGGGCAGTTGTTGGATACGGGCACGGAAACTGGCCACCTTCCTCTACAGGGCCACTGTTCTGCCCCTTCTGCCCCTGCAGCGCCCACCTTGCTACCAGGGGAATGAAGAGCCTGGAGTATTTCATAGTGTTATGAGGAATTGTGTGTGATCCAGCTGGGATCCAGTTCAAGCAATGTATCTGATCTGCTTTTGAAACCAACTTTGCCACCTTCTTTCAAATGGAACCTAGGAAAAAATATCTTCTCTTGCTTCTAACATAAATCCGCTGAAATTTCAGTGGCTTTCAGTTTTATTGACTTCCACAGGCTGGCAAAGAAGTCAGCATCTTGAAGCTCTGCAAATGGTACCAAAACAGTCAAATCTAATGTTTGGCTAAACCCCTTTCCCCCCTTTCAGCGTGTTTCAACAGTTCAATTTCCATGAATGGGTTTGTTTTTATCCTCTGTTGGATCTCAGGACATGCTAGGCAGCAATTTTAATAGGTTGAATTTTGCTCATGCCAAGGTGGCAAAGAGCGCTAGGGCAAAAGAGATAATAAAAGGAGCAGAACATTCACATTATGTAGGTTGGCCTACTTTTGTTTAGCTCAGTAGTTCATTCTTGAATTTTACAAAGAAACTAAGCTACAGTTACATATAAAATGTGGGAGATAATATACAGAAACTGTGGGCTAGATAAATAAATAATAGAAACGTATACACACATATACACTTATATACACAAACACGCGCATGTGCACTCATATCACTTTACATATACCCACATAGTTCCTTACATATGCCCACATTTCTTCTTCACTTACTAACTTCTCTGTACAGCTCAATTAACATCAAGGTACAGATCACATACATCCTGTACAATAAAACTGCTTCTAAAGTCAGCTGTAAGTTGCAAAGACCTGTTAAAACACTTAAAATTGACCATCTACACGAGTAAAGATACTCTATGTTGAGTATAGCTTCTGTAAACATCCTTTTAGATTATGTCCTTCATTTATAAATACATTATTTGTCACTGTATGGCAAAGGAATTATGAAAAAAATTAAGTTACTAGACAATAAAAGAATGCACTCTATACTGCTCTTCTTTCTGTGTCAGACACTGCTGTTATACCAAAGTTTGGGTGATTTTGTTTTTAAAATGTCTCTAGTAAAGTTTTGGGGTGCATTAGGAGATTGTGTAAGCAGGGAATGGTAGTGTCCTAGTAAGCTACATTATAAGTCACATGGCAAGTTTTACCGCTTGCTTTTTAAATCTGGCTTTCAATTTGTAGTGGATCTGTTAAATTCACATTGTCAGCCAGCATGAAAGGAGGCCTTTTTCTCATATCATGTACCTGAATTTTACATAGAAGGGCACACTCTTGTAAAGACTCTTGTACTTATCATTGTGCTCGCTTGGTGTATGGGTTGACACTGCTGTATAAGAGCTCAGCAAATGCGAAGAATACTTGAGTGTCTTAGGTATGTCAAAGCCCCTTTGTGGGAACAGATTTTGAAAACTGGTAACTCCAGCTTTTGGGAAACTGGGATGAGCTGAAATCAGAGACATTCAGATAATTCAGGCCTTACCACTGATGTAGAAATATTCAAAGGTTCACAGATTTTTTTTTTAAAAGCTTTTACAGCAGTACCAAGAGATTTCACCGTGCAAAAAAATCGAGTATCAAGCCCTGCTCCAAAGAGTGCCCATCTATTACCCCATCCACAGGAGCATGCAGCATCTCTGGGGGTGCTACTGTCACGAGCCTCAGGGATGCACCTTTTCTGCCACTCAGCCAGTGGAATTTCATGAGAGAGGGGAAGAAAATATCTTTGGAACTGCGCATGCACATGTAGGGTAAGAAGCTGGTTTTCTTTCCAGAGGTAGCTGTATGTGAGGAAATACCTACAGGCCTTGGTTTTGCCATCAGAATCTTTTAGTATGTTACAGGTCTTCAACACACGAATCAAATCTGCTCATGAATAAACATGATGGAAGAAGCTTTCTAACCAGAACATGGAGACTACAGAACAACTTCCACTGAGTGGTACTGGACTGTAAATAGCACAGAGTTGGATATATTTACATAGAAGATTATATATTTGCATGTGGCAGTATGAGACTGAACATGATGGTAACAGAAATCTGTCCTAGTGTTACACATTTTCATAATTCAGTTTTGGGGGGCAGTGGGATTACTCATTCCCTAAGTTAGGCATGGGACTTCTAGGCACCTGCACCTGAACTGATCACCCATCCGTTTCTTTTGGAGCCAGTAAGAACAAAGGGAAATCCCCGCAGCATCACTCACCTAACTTGATGCCTATCCCAGGAGGAGGAGAGTAGCTCTGCAGAGGTGGCTGTTGCTTTCCGTTGACAATAAAGGAGCCTGAGCTGACTCCCTGGAAGTTAAGATATCTAACCATTTTGCTGTCTAAAGTTAGGTAGAATGAAACCCACTTATAGTATGTATGCCATTAAATTACACATAGCAATAATCTCCTTTCCAAAGCAACATGCCTGCCCCAGACCTTGAAGAAGCAGGCAAAAAAATACTATCTTGCCTCTAGCAATAGTTCCTTTTGGCCTTTCCATGTCTAAATACCTCAAGTCATCTTCATCTATGACAGGAATGCAATTAAAGCTATTTGGTCACTCCAGTTAGCTGAAAATATGTGAAAATGAGCACAGTCTCAAGTGGAATGAAAAGTCTGAGTTCGTTACATGATACACCTATTCAGTTTGGCATTGTGATTCACTGAGGTCTTGAAAAAAAATTGAAGGCAGTTCAAACTGTATATGTAACGAAACCAGGGTTGGTTTTTTTTTTTTTTTGTCAACCATGCAAATTAATTTGCCTTCAGGTGTATCAATTATTTAACGGTTGCCACACATTAGCTTACAGGAACAGCCAGATGAATTTCAGCCTCAAGTGATGCGTCTGATTCGGGCACCCTGGTAGTGACTTGAGGGTTTCCTAGATGTCTGGCAAATCAGTAAATTCAGCTCACTTTCAGTTTTACTTGTAATCAGCCATCCACACTTTTAGGATGCCTTGGAAGGCCCAGGGTGTTTTGAGCATTTTTTTGAAATAACCTTAAGAGGAGGATGAAAACATTTCAGGTCATTAAAAATCAGACTGCAATGCTTCAGTGAGGGAAGACACATGCAGCTTTTCAGCTATCATCTTTCAATTTATGTCCTCAAACCTTCATCTGTTTCTCTGTTCAACACTCATAAATCAGAACTTAGAGCGCTTCATATTTCCTCTGAAATGCTCCAAGAGAACTGGATGTTTTTACTTTCCAGACCTGTGTTCAGGGGTATCAACCATTTCAGGAACTATCAAATGATAAACATTGCTACTAATTGAAAAATACTTGACTTGCAGAAGCATAGGATTACTTCAGAAACTATTATTCACAGTAAGTAATATTTATTTATGTTAGCAATCCGATTGATTTCACTTCACTGCTCTTTGTAATTGAGAATTGTAAAATATGGCCTTTAGTAAAAAATAGAGAAAATTGTATCCTGTGTGGTTTCATTCCCCTCCCACCCAACCCAGTTGATGGGACAAAAGACGTATTTAATTTGTACAATTACAGATATTCCAGAAACTACAGGAAACCCATTTTCTCTCTTAGCTTTGGTCTGTTAGCCAGGCAGCCATATTAATAACAAAAGTTAAGCCAGCTGCTGTTTTAACACCCGCAGTTCTGGTGGAGGAGGTGGGGAAGGCAAGTCCTTGCCTGTAACAGCTCTCCAGGCTCATTACAAGTGCCAAGTCTCCTCCCGCATCCCTCTGTGACACAGACCTGGGATCCAAGCAGATCCCAAGCCTCACTTACCAAAAAAGCACCCAGATCATCAGTAACAAGACCATATGCTGTGCCAAAAACAGTGCTGGCACAGAACCCTTCCCTTCATCGCAGGGTGGAGCTGGGAGGCAATTTCTAACTGGTTGCCATTTGTTTCCCAGCTCTCTGGCTACCAGCTCAGAGCACTGGCTAGGCACAAGTCCGAACCAGTGAACCCACCAGTATGAAGCCCAAACATGAGCTATAGACAAAGTGTTGCTCTGAAAACCATCTTAGAACTCTATATTAGCAACAAGAAGTCATGGAATGAAATTTAAAAGCTATTTGAAGAGGCAAGCAAAGACCCTCCAATGGTGTGAGTAACCTTATCTTACGTGTGACTACACACCAATGGGGGGATTGGCTGTCATTAATTAGCAGGTATTGGTTGAGATTTAGCTAGGAAATAATCAGAAGTGGAGTGTAAATCCTTCAAGTCGCTGTATGTCCCTCTGCTATGGAGAGTAGCCCTGCACCTCCCCTGCCCCACCAACCTTTCCTCTGCAGGACAGCAGCACAACCAAAGACCTGGTCAGCAGATACCTGCCATCCACCACCAGCCCCTTCTCTCACACAAGTGCCCAAGCCAGCTTACCCCTGGGAATGCAAGATCTTCCCAAAGTTTCTAAAGCTCCTTTAAAGCCAGTCAACAGCTCTCAGCAGTGATGTGAAATACCATTTGTTTTATATCCCCCAGTCCTTACGGGAGTTACACAAGCTTAATCCAAGCTAAAAGAGGTGAGATTCTTAAGAAATGGAGTGAGCAATTTGAAAGCCAGATTTGCCAACACTCATAACAAATTATTAAAATGGAAATTTCTTAAAGATTGCACTGCTTCATAATTTGTGCACTTGACTTTTTCTAGTAACTCTTTCTCAAGCATTGTAAACAGTCATTGCTACTCTTGAATATATTGCTGCAGTGCTCCAATGTCCAAGACAGCTGACAGCATTCACTTTTGTAACATATTAAGCCTTTATGTGATAATTAGCTTCCATAACATGAACAGGTGATTCTGCTCTGAAGGTGCAATGGAAGCACATGCCTGTTTCCCACCTATATTTCCCGGATGGAGGGGAGGAGAACGGTCTGATGGGTGACATGCAGCCCCATTTCCAGTGACTGGTAGATAGGACCTGTTCCACCTATTCCTATTTTGAGTGGGACCCATTCTTGCCTTTTGTCTGACTTGTTCCTCATCAAGTATGCGTTGTACTGATGCTAATGCATTGCAGCATGAACAAATACATTGCTGTAAGCACAGTCCAAATGAAACTCGTATAATCCAAATGGTTTCTTCCCACCTATAAAGCAACAATATGAGCAGACAGCATCTCTCACATGATTGTGGCTTTCCCAGCATCAGTTATGGAAAGCAGGCTTTCTGGTGCTTCAGTAGGACTACTAATAAACTTAGCATAATCTTTAACCCAGCACAGCAAAAGATTTCTCTCCTGATAGCCTTGTGTATGTTGAAGTACACGGCACATCCTAGCACTGCTCAGGGCGTATCGCAGAAGATTTGGAAGTAGGCCTCATCCTTCCAGAAGACACCAGCTAAATGCATGTTCTGCCACTCACTGTTGCAACCAACCTATCTCTTGCCTGCTGCACTTAAATCAGGGTTAGGGATTCACAAGCTATGATAGCAAAAGATTAGGTTGTGTCCTCCAAAAGAGCAGCAGAGCAGAACAATCTGCTGAGAAAGTCTTCTCTTGAACCAACAGGGAACTGCTTACTCTCCTGAGCACTGTGATGCTATACCCCAGACCCGTGGCTCACACAGGCTTCACAGTTCTGTGCTTAATGCAGAGCACATAATAACCTTTCTAGTTGCCATTCACACCTGCACTAGGGAAGTCACGGGCTGCCAGCCTCATGCAGTTGATACCTGCCCTCAAATAGGAACCCCTCCAAAACTTCCCCATGAAATATGATCAAAATTCAACAAGCCCATCTGTTCCGTGCCTCCCCATGGCTTACAGGCCTCTTGTGAAGTTCCGTGGTGTCGCTTGACAACTGATTCACAGAAGCATCCCAGACATTTCTGACTACTTAGCAAAGGGATTCTCTCATTTGGCCCCATTTATGTGTCCCCCCAACCACAAAGAGCACACTTACCAGGGCAGATGCTTCTGGTTTCGTTCTTAACACATCCCAGCTATTTCCGCCTTCTTAGGTCTGCAGGTAAGGGATTGTTTGACTCTAACGAATCTGGCATGTGTTGCACATTTCTCCTGTTTAATCCCTAACACTTTCCTGGGATACTCACTTTCCAACATATTTTGACATTTCTCTCCACCTTTGCAGAATTGTCAGCTATGGTAGAAATAACACTTTGAGTTGAAAATTCAGAGTCTGTTTTTTCAAGTTGAAAATTTCCAGTGCCTGGGTTTTGCTTAAACTCTTAAGCACCAGATGCCTACTTCCCTGAGCCAGCTATTAATTTAGAAACATTAGCGATGGCTACCAGTGATGGTGGTCATTTTACATAATGGCTGCGACAAAACTGATTTGCCACCATTTAAGGCAGTCCACTCATCTGACCTCATGCAGGTGCCATGAGGCATTTTACAGCTAGATCAGAGGAGAATTTGTGCTGCATCAAAGGCAATGTAGCCCGGTAAAAAATCACTAAACCTGGGGATGAAAATAGGAACCAAACCACTGCTCCTATATGGCAAGATGGCAACATCGAATGCCACTGCTTAATGTTGAAGTGTTCCTAGTCAATTCAAAAAACCGAAACATTCAACCTCTTGAGGACTGAGCCAACCTGAAGCAAATTTTTGTTGCTTTTGAAGTTTCCCCTGCATTGGAAAAACCTGAATCATTCAGCTATTTTGATGTTCTCCCAAAGAAAAAAGATGATGAGCCCCACCTAAAAAGTTTGAGGCTTTCTGCTTTCTTTCACGCAAACAAGAGGGCCAAATTGAGATTGCACCAGCAGTGTTCATTCTGACATTTCGTAACTTTTAAGAATTAGACTTTGTAACCCGAGCAGCCTTTCAGCATACATTTTGGTTATAATGTTATATGCTATGTATAATATAGCCATAGGAGTGTACAGATGCCAAGCTGTGAAAATGATTTCCCTGCTCTTTGGCAGACTCCACAGGCAGAGGGATTAGATTATGTTCTATTTCTTTCTGGTTTGTAATATATTTAGACAACTGAATGGCTTTTCATTTGGTGCTTGTCCTGCAATTCATTTCTCATATCCTTCCTTTCAATCTTGTGAGGCTTTTTTCAAAATCTAGTGCATTGTGCTTTGTCCTCCCTTGTCCTTCCATTTATGGGGAAGGAGGACATTCCTATTGCCTATAATAATCAGTGTATCCGCCAAGGGCTTCTTATTGCAGAAAGCTGTTTGTTAGCCTGGTATCCAAGCTCTTCCTATGAACAGAGCAAGCGAAAGCTTTTCTTCCGCTCCCAGCATGACCAGATCTGAAGGCATCACAACAGAACCTCAACAGGCGCAGATCAGTGCAGGTCTGCTTAGATCAGTGTAATACGATTTTATGCCAGAGCGAGATCTGGACATTAGCAGAGACCGTTCCTTTGTTATCTCAGGTCTGAAGGGGCTGTGGTGATTGATGATGCTTTTATGTGAACACTAACTTAGCAAGAGGCCCTGGAACGGTGAATGCAACAACTGTTTACTTCATTTGTCAGAAAATGACAAAAGTCCCTGAAAAAAAACTTGTCTCCAGAGGCTCTGAATCATTCCTTCATTATTAATGGATGTCATTTTTTCCAGCGGAACTAAGCCGCCATGCAAAGTCATTTCTGTGGAAGAGGAGGCAATCTTTTAGTTAGCTACTTCCTTGCCAGGCAATGAAAATCGATGCAATTTGACTGGGTGCTGTTCGCCAAGCAGACAGGTAGAGCAGCGATGGCAACCTGGGGTGCTACACAATGACGGTGACCTTTGCTAGTGAGTAGGAGCAACCTGAGCCAGCTCCAGAGCACGTTTCATCTCTAAATACATTAAAGTCCTGTGGAAGTGACCATAAGTGACAAACATGGGGCTTCCATTGCCAAGCATGCTGTGTTGGGAGCCTGGGATATAATACT
Source organism: Vanellus vanellus (assembly GCF_965231255.1). Taxonomy (NCBI): domain Eukaryota; kingdom Metazoa; phylum Chordata; class Aves; order Charadriiformes; family Charadriidae; genus Vanellus; species Vanellus vanellus. Next base: position 78,055,460 of record NC_138905.1, on the reverse strand, counting down.
CCGGCTAAGTGCGCATGGAAATTAGCATTCGTCTTTCTTAGGAAAATACAAGTATTTTCAGTGATCCCACTATTGCAAAATCTGAAGCAGAACCTCTCAACTTTACTGGTCCAGCCATCAATCGGTCAATCGCACACACCACTTCACTTCTCACTAGAGGAAGAGGACCTTTTAGCCTGGCATCTGTCCTGTCAGGGTTCGGTTTCGGGCAGAAGGTGTTGATTCGCCACCAGGCTCAGCCAAGAGCTCGGAAAACGCAGGGTGAATACTTCATACTTGATGTAAGAGGCTTTCAGAGCTGAGTGTGGTCTATGTGTTGCTGGCTTTGCTGTTCACATCCTCCCACGCATTCTCCTGTAGCTTTATACTCACATTAGGGGAACTGGCAGAGAACTGAAGCTACTCGCATGAGTGATATTTTGTCTTCTGTGCTGCATACAAATATTCATAAACTTTCCTACAGTCTTTGGATCCGAGAACTCTCATTTTACACCACCTTGGTGATAGTCTTGATTTTGCATTAACCTCAGAAGAAGGATCTGGCTAGGAGCAACTTTGGGACTCTCAGGTGCAGGAAAAGAGTAACTGGCTGATGGGTCGGACACGTTTAAAATTGCGTTCTGTCCTGGAGCGCCCAAATGCCTGCTCTACCTGCTCCATCTCTAAACCTGCTCTACCTGCTCCATCTCTAAACATTTCTTTAAAAATAAATAACTAAAAGAAACCATGTCCTGTCAAACAATCTGGTGATTTAAATTACACAGATTGTATATTAGTAAAGCATTTCATCTGAGCTAAAGCACACACAGCACTCTACAGAAGAGTAAAAAAAAAAACAACTGAAGGTGCTGTGAAGGATGTGGGTGGCTCCAAGCCGTGAGATGTGCTCACAGTCTTCAGTTTCTCTCTCCCCGGGTATTTTTTAAATTAGTTCTAACTAAGTCTCAGGAGACTCTCCGCTAGATACAAACAACTTGTTTTAAACTTTGTCTGCCTGAAGACCTCACAAGGGGCAGGTTTGCATGTTTTGTTAGTATCCATTTCTACCAATGACAAAAAAAGACAGTGACGGAACAAAAACAACACGAAGTAATTTTTTTGTATTGCTAACATGAATAAGGCTGTCTAGGCTATTCGATTATTAGAAAGCAATTAACTGTCAAACCTTGACATAGGTTTCGTTTGATTGAGTTTTGAGTGAAGGCATAAATCCTCACAGTTAGTTACGAAAGAATTGCATAGATCTGCTCAGAGGTTCTCCCTGGCTAACAGTACTGTGAGAAATGCCTAAATCTGAGTTAAGATAATACCGCTGAGTTCAGGTGGCTGCCTACCCGGCCTTGCACTTCTGAGCAGATGCACTGCTGCAATTTCAGTGGAGTTACACTGACGTGAAAGTTGAGGCTCAAGCCTTATATACTGAATAGGGTCAACATTATATACTGATGGGTAAACACTAGATAACCTCAAACACGCTGGTTCCCACAGATACTCTGCTGTCTAACCAGATGTTTCTTTATTTTTTATACATTAATGGAATGCAATATGTATAATGTAGCACATAGACTTGGGAACACCCGATACGCAAAGAACTCTGTCTGGTGGGAGAAGTTAATTAAGTATTGTTGCTACTAGGATACCGAATTGTGCCTCCAACAGCTTTATTCGTACCATTACGCTTGCCTGCTTGAGCAAACAGATGCATTGCTTTAATTTATTATCATGATTAGTAATCTTGGTCTACCTCAAAACTTTCCCTAGCTGGGCTTTCAGCCAATTTACCTACACGCTGCCATAGTTGATATATGGACAGATCACATAGCCAGTTATACACACACCCTCTGCACAAGGTGAAGATGAGCAGATTTAAAGCATTTGTTATGTCCAGGAGGCGCTGCAAGAAAAAAATGACGAATACTCCCAACACTTCTGTGAGGAAAGCACATGAATATGATATTGACTCATTTACACGTGTGGAAATAGAAGCGTATTTTCTCATCATGTGAAAGGAATAGGGGTTAGAGTAAGCAGCCTGTGCTTGGTCTGATGCATACCTTGGTAATGAATGCGATAGGAAGGCGCCATGCCATTTGATAAAGGCACTCACTGCACGGTCACAGGCACACTTTACTCATGTAAACAGCTCCAGTGAGATTGCCAACAGAAATAAGATTTACTTCAAAGTAAATTTATGGTTGCAGAGGGAAGCCCTGTGCACTTTGTACTTTCAGAGTAAACTACAAGCAGTAGAAATAAGAGTTTAGCAGTTCCTTGCATTTCTTCTTTCACCTTTTCAGGCAGGTATTTGATCTTCTCATCTCACAGGTAGTAGACAACACAACAATGTGGAACGTGTGCACTGGCGTACATAGAGAAAAAAGGATTTGGGGTGAAATCTGATTTTTATCCTGTAGCATACAGCCTTGCTGTCTCCAGCAGCCAAGGCTCCATGACCTGCAGGAAAGCATCCCATCTCCTTCCCTGCTAAGTTCCCAGGGTTCCCTCTTGACGATGCTCACCTAGGGGTTGGTCTGGCACTTCATCAGCACCTCGGGTATGCACCCAGACCCAGGAGCTAGGCTGCACTCCATGTTCCCCCAGGTTACAGGTAAGAATAAGCAACTTGCACACCTACTGTGTGATAAATATTTTGCAGGACCGGGACCGGTTTAACAGAACAGGGAGAAACAAGGTTAGCGTCCCACTCTGACTATATAGGAAAAAAGAGAAGGAGAATGCAACCATCCATATCACGCAAGTTCACGCTGGGCCAAATAAAGCTAATTAGGGAAGGCAGAGGCCTCCTCACCCCTCTTCTTTCCTTCCCATGCTTTTCCTTCCCCTTTCCTGCCTCCCCAAATTGTATCTACAACTGAGAAAACGACAAGTTTTTCTTTACGGGAAATACTTTGATGTTGTGTGCTCATGAAACATTATGGGAATGTTTGTGGTTTATGTCTTCCAGAAAATTATATTGATGTGCCTCAAGATGGGAGAGGTAAGATCAGACTTCAAGGAGCAGCTTTCAAGAAAATCAACTAAATGACAAGAGCTGAAAAAATCATGGATAAGCAGGAGAGAGAAAGACTACAAGAGGGAGATTGAGAAGGTCACCCGAAGAGAAGCACCATTCAGACAACTTCTATAGGCAAAGGATATAGAAAGAGTCTCCGGAAGAAAGTAGTCTGTAAGCAATATTTTAATTCTAGACTGATGATATTATCTCTGAAAGGAAGCACCATATTTGGGGAAATGCTCAATAGGAAGAAAATTAAGTTGCTCTGGCAAATCCACACAAAGGTGGAAAAAGATCACAAGACAAACCTTTGGTAGATAACTTTTCTTTGCCTCCCCATCCATCTATTGCCATTTGAGCCTAAGTGTCAGAATACTGAATGTGAGTTTTTCCAAAGTTCTCTGGTGAATATTTTGTCACAATAGGGTAGATGCTGGCAATCCCCATCACCATTACCATATTGTATGCATTACAAGGTACGTGAGGCCCTTGCATTGAGTCAAACTGCAGGGTAGCAATCCTTTCAACCGTAATACGCATTTTAAGATCATTGGCAATGATTCTGCTAAGACATCAAACATCTGAGCAGATCCTGGCTTCAGCTTCAGACACCCTCCTGAAGAAGGGAGCTTTATTAAGAAGCAACACAGACACCCCATTCCACCCCCATAGTCCTCGAAGCTGAAAGAGAAACAGAAGAAAATCGACAAACTATATATTTCAAAAGCAATAATACCATTGTCCCTCTGCTTTACAAGGCAATAATCCAATTCCCTCAGCCACTGACTGGCTTCAGAGTTTACCCCTCAAAAATCTAAGAATTAATTTGTAAGCCAGAAGGGCAACGATGCTGCTGCAGAAGTATGTGAAGTACTTGGTCACTAGGTTGCAATAGCTTGACTTAACTTTCTACAGGACAGGTTTGTTTTAAAATCGTACAGTATCAATTACATGAGGAAATCCTGTGAAATTCAATCATTTAAGATATACGCGTAGAGAACCTGACAATGTCAACCAAACAGGAGTTCATCTAGAAATCATAACACAAAGCCATGCTAATGCCAAATTAATCCTTCATGCCTAATATTTTGCCCTTCAAATGTGAATAACTTTAAAGTAGCCATATATTTTACTGTATAATCAACATGAGGAACACCTTGGCAATGAACAATCAAGTTTTTCTTTCGTACCTCTTTGATTTGAGTGCATTTTAGTCTACTGTTGAACTCAAAAGGGATAGACTACTGAGTGATTTGAGCTGATTCACAGCTACCAGAGCGCGTGATGGTACATAACTAAAGCCACGCAGGAATAAATAGTGCTGGGGGAGCCAACAAGGCTGGAGACCATGGGAGTACCCAGTCTTGAAAGAAGGCCCAATCTGAGTAGGATACCAATGTGCTCACGCTCCTTTTCTTTGCAAACCAACTAGTAAAAAATGCTGAGTATCACTGAGTACGGGCTTGCAACAGCTAATAGGAAAGAATTCAAATGCCACAGGTGGGAGTGCCACCCAGCAGTTTGTAGACTCCATCCTGTCCTAGGTAAGCTTAAGGTCTGGCCCATTCTCACCACAGAAGCTCTTGCGTACGCACCTCTGCATGCAACTCAGCTTGTAGAGCCGTAACAGAGCTGCCACGGTGCAGCCAGGGGGGTTTCACATTGTGAGAAATGTAGCACTTCAAATAAAACAGTCAGTAGTTTTTTAAACCTTGATTCACACTAAACCTAAGAGATTCTAGTTTTCTAAAAAGAACATTTCATCAGACCATTGCAGAACCATTCAAAGCACTTTAGCTGGGAACAAAAAGGACCTCCAGCTAAGACACGCTGTAAGTAGCTTGCAGGTACTGGCAGACAGTCCGAACTGCTCTCTCCTTGGTGATGAGAGGTTCGGCAGGGAAAGGGTCGGTGCTCCTGCTGGTGGGAGAGCTAACCCTATGAGATATCAGGTGGTGCTATTAGTGCCAACATGCAAGAAAAGCAAAGGAAACCAAGTAGCTGGAAGCAATGCCATCCATGCCTCTGTTAGTATCACATCTTCTCCACACTCCCACATCGGCTCCAAGATCCATAACCCCTTCAGACGCCCAACAAAGTACATATCTACAGTAATCAGTCTTACCTTGGCCCTTTGCAGGAACTGTTTGCTCCTTTTACCTTCTACCAGCACCTACTTTCATTGTGAGGTGGTAGCCACCACAGAGAGCTTTGTAAAAAGCTTATGTTCATGAAGGAATTTGTATTAGAATACTGGTTTGTGTGACTTACTGTATTTTGTAAGGGTTTTTTTCCCTTTGGGAATTGTGCGTTATTAATGAGCAGTTTTATGCTTTACTTCTAGTACATGTATACCTTGTAATTGATGTGCTTTTTGTTTGTTTGTTTGTTTTCTTTTATTCTCTATAAAGAGCCAGTTAATATAACGTAGATACTCTCTGGCTGAAATTCTGATTTTACCTACTAATTAATTTATGGATAAATCCATGTTGTAGCTGATGAACGATCGTTCATCAATTGTGTTGTTATAATCATCTGAGATCCTCTCTAGGTTAGCAGAATATAAGATCCTGAATACGACTAATGCTTGTTGGGCCTTAAACTAAAGGGAAATAGTGCTCCGCATGTGTTTGTTTGCCTCCCGCTGTCACTATCGGCCCCTCTCCCTTAGCGTTTGGGACATAGTAGAAGAGCACTGGCTAGACAAACAGTCACCTGAACATCTCAACCATCTAGGTAGCTGTGCTCTGATGTCCCTCTGCATTTACCTGAGTAAAATTATGATGAACCAGATAAACTGCAATGAATTCTTCAATTATTTCTGCAGAAAGAGATTGGTTCAAACACGATCTCTCTCTAAAAAAAAAAAAAGACCTGGACTAAAAGAAATATAATTTCCTCTATGTCCATCCTGATATAGTTGGAAAAAAATAAAGGATATAAAATTAACATTTACAGAAGCGCATAATTCCCTTGTATGCCCTAACAATGGCAGCTGTTTGTCTCAGTGGCTATTAACGGCCTTCATGCTCCAGAAGCCTCCTTCCTTGTTCAACTCATTTTCTCTCCTCAGTTTTACTGAGAACTGAGTGTCCAACTTCTTAATAACTGCTGTGTATAACATAGGACACAAGAAGATAAGTTATAAAGCTTGTGCAGGACTCAGTGTTGTAATTAACCATCTTTCGTGCCTGGTTATCTATCTTACAAAAACACAGAGTGAAAACAATCTGGCCTCTTAATGTATACTTCAGCATATTGTAGCAGCTATTTTAGATAACTGGTTTCAATAGTTTTATTATGGCTGTAATTTGTACGTGAGGACAGTCCACTTGAAGAAGCGATGAAGTAAGTTGTCAAAGTGATTTTTATAGTCAGTTCTATTTAGCCACCAGTGACGGTATATGAAAATTAAAGCAACAAAAACAAAACCTCACCCACTCGCCAGGAAGAAACATCTTTTCTCAGCCTTGAAAATTCTCTTGTATGAGACAGGCATTTCTTCTGGTCCTCCTTTTACATAAATAGTAAATCACTAAGAAGATAATATATACAGTACAATAGTCTATTTTAATAGTCTGCAGTCAAATTTTAGGCTAATTAAGCTAACTAGAAATTCTAGGGTTACAGTGATTTCTCACTCTTTATTAATACATCGACAGTAATACTGTTTACATAACGCTTGATGTTTGAAATCAACACGTGCCAGTGTCCAGTGATTTGCTAATCTAGTTTTTGATCTAATCCTGTCCTATTTTCTGCAGCATTCTCTGACTTCATATTATGAATCCTGTTGTCTTTCTAAAGTGATTGCCAAGTAAACCAAAAATGTGTTTTACACTGCTATTGCACTGCTCTTGTCTTTATATACAGTAGTTTTTATAAAGATGTCCTTAGGTTTTAATAAATGAGTGTAACGTAAACTAATCTCGGTAATAAAACTTGCTTTAATGGTTCAAAGATTGTCTGGAATAGCTGTAGAGATTTGAGTTTCTACTTTTTCCAGTAGCTTCAGACTTCATCTCTTCCTTTCCATCTGCAGGGAAATCCCCAGGTACCAATACTCCATAGTTTATACGAGTGGTTTATATAAGGGGAAATGAAGAGAGTGTATTTAGTGCAAAGAATGATGCTTGGATTTGGAGAAAGGAACAAAAAAACTCCCAAGAAACCAAACCACACCACAAAAAAAAAGGCTAAGGCCACTGCATAAATAAATATATGGTCCATTTAGCCTGCATCATATTTTCAGCAGCTGCTAATACCAGATACTTAAGAGAGAAGTGTGGGACACTGAACAGAGACTGCTAAGAAATAAACATCATCTTTCCACTACTCAAGGCTAGCTGAGAAGGCCAGATGTGCAACCGAACAGAAAGAAAGCAACATTTTGACATCCACACAGAAAGTACTCTGTCCTACACGGCTGTTACGGTAGGTCCACCTACCCAGCTGCGGCAGGGGCCAGTACAGTTTAACTTGCTCTGTACTAAAAGCAGGACCAACAATTCACGCAGGCAAGAGATTATCTTATTTTTTTTTTCCTGCCAGGCTGAAGTTTCTAAACTTCCAGAAAGGTTTAGACTTTCTAAATGCACTGTGCTCCCTCAGGTCCCTTTGTCACCTATCGTTTAGGAGGCATCATTACCAATGTTCCCAAAATATTAAGCATGCTGAGCTGAAATTTCAGCTTTCAGACTAGGAAAAGGGAACATTCTTGACAACTGGATTAAACACGCGCCAAAAAATCCCAACCCAAAACCCAATTGCTGTTTTCTGTTGGTAGCTTTGCTTATACTTAAAGCTTCTCCTCCGTCCGCCCACTCCTCAAGAAAATTTCAGTAATATGCATGGGCAGTCTAGGTCCTAACACAGCGCCTGGGCAGGAGGGAGACTCTTGGGGGGCTTCTCGCCTCTCAGAACAAGCTGGTTCACTAGACAGAAGCTGCTCTTGCTCTCCTCTGTCCCACGACTCCCCAAGTGTAAGGTTTCCTAAACTGTTGTCCTCTCCAGCACTTGTCCCCTTTGAGCAGTCTTTGATGTCCAAGTGAAACTCTGGCATTTGCAAACATGGGATGTACCTTTTCAAATTAGAAGTTATGCTTACGATACCAGATCGTAAACCTCAGAATAGAAACTGTGCTGCAGGAATACACCTGAACAGTCAAAAAAGTACAGAAAGTTTAAAGCCAAATTTTTAAAACGTATGACAAATCCTTTGTAATGTCCGTTATTTCACGTAACATAGTTGATTCCTGCAGCTTCTATAACTATGCACATCAGCTCAGAAGTGGAAAAAGGATCATTTTCATTAAAGCAACACTTCCATATTTCTTATGGTTTTTTGCAACTGTAAGAGACTACAATTACATCCCACTGTGCTAAGACTTATGGAGGCATATTGCAGAAAGACAGGACAAAAGACAGTTTTTAAAACACAAATAATCACAAACCACTCCCCTTCTCAAACTGCGCTTGCAATTCTGAAAACAGCTAAATGTACAAGAGAAATCAGAAGAGAAACGGTAAATTGACGTATTGGGTGTGTTACAGTTCCCTTACCAAGTTTCAACAATTTTTACAGCGTGCTTCTAGTAATTGAGTAAGAATTATATTCAACACATTATGCTCAGCAGGAACAGCTTTTATATACCGAGTGAGCAAATTAAACGTCTCTGGAATTTCCATAGACGGTGTTAAAATGCTGATAGTGACTTACAGACTGCCATTACCAAGCCATTATCACCGAATCATAAACAAACGGGAGCATCACAGCCAGTTCCTTTAAATGAAGTGTTTGTTCTTACTGGAAAGCAGAAAGCGCAGTGATCTGCTTGTCATTCACACATATGGAAAGACAAGGAGAGGAAACGTATCTTGGTTTTGATATTTACTTCCAAGAAAATAAAATCCTGTCCCTCTCACCCGAGTTATTCTCAACAGATAACCTAACTCGTGCGGAAAATGGAGGCTGCGGGGGGGAAAACCATACAAATACATGAGGTATGTGTGAGCATTCATGTGTAAGCATATAATGGCTTGAATTTCCCAATCGGAATTTCAAGTCTCTTCTTCGAACAGCTGAACTGTGCAGAGCCTCAAGCTCTTCTCACATTCTAATTCATCATTTCATCCTTAAGTGCAATTCCATCACTGGTGTTTATTTGTAAAGATAATGAGGAATCAGTAGGATTTTATAAAGAACTGAAAAGTCATCTAAAGAGAGGGAAACTCTTCTGCCCCGCCGCTACATTTTCATCAGCTAGCCTTTGCGCCTTTCTTTTTCATACTTTTTCGAACAAAATATGAAATGGAAACAAAGCATCCTATCGAGAGGCCTGTAATTCCCTGTTGCACCCCCGCTGTACAGGACAGCACTCGCAAGGATAAATCCTTCCTGAAGCACGTGCTCTCCCAGCTTTCCAGTGGGACTGCGGTCCATGCTTCCCCGGTGGCTTGTGCTCGTCACGGAAACAAAAGCAACACGCACTCTTTAATATGAGGTGTGTGCCTGCATACTTACCTCTGCTATTGTGCAAGCCGACTTTATTTATTTTTTTTTTATTATTTATTTTTGAAGCTAGGGAATATTAACACGGCACTTCTTATCCGTCTCTCTGCCTCCTTACCATTCGCAATACTGTCCCACTGGAATTAGCTATTCGTCTCACTGGTGAGTCTTTCACAATCCAAAAAAACCCAGCATGTAAGGCAGGGCAGACTTAAAATGACGAGGCTGCGTGCGTCTGGAAAGTTTTTGATGAGAGCTGGTGGGAGTCTCAGGCCGCGTTCTGGGCCACGAGGGGTGACAGCACTGGAACACAGATAGCTGCTTTGTCACCATGAGAACTACCAGTGACAATTGGGTTTAAATCCTTAGCTTTGACAATAAACAAGCAAAAAAGCTTGATCTAGGTAATATTTGAGAATACTTTCCTATTGGCCAGGTAAGCTCCAGTTTTAATTTAAGGCATTCTGCCAAATTACTTTTTTTTTTCATTAATTTTGGTTTTACCTGCCTTATAATTACTGCTAAAAATTCCAATTCAAATCTTCGAAGCATCTAAAAAGTTATGTTTCATTTGACCTCCCCAGCATAGGATCTACCAGCTTCTTTCTCCAGTATCTGCTGGCCCGGCAATCAAGTATATTGTATCGGTGATAACTAGTACCACGCATTATCAACCTTTTCACTGCAAAGCCATCTTGCTCTAGCATGCCCAGATTATGTTAGAAGGTTTTATGTTGGAAAATGCTGCCGAGGTAGGTAGTAGCTCAGTAGGAAGTACAATCTCCGGTGACTAAATGATAGCTGGGATTTGCTGGATAAACTCCATTGTCATTTTAACCACACAGTACACCTTCTCTTCCCTAACTGAACACACTCTAAGCAGCCACCAGAAAAGACAGTTGGGAACCTATCCAGCAGGGAGACTCAGCATCCCTGTGCTTTATCTCCTATTATTATGCAGATATAGGAGCTCAAAGACATTTCACAGCCTTTCTCTTTCCTCTTTTTGCTAACAGCATGGATGTTTGTTAAAGGAACTTCTCTCTAGCTAATAAAAAAGAAATTAAAAAACTAAAAAGCCCCAAACCCGAGGAAAAGAAACCATGCAACCCTGCCGGTCTCATAGACCTTATGGTTTGTCATACTACCAGTACAAATGCCACACAAATAAAAAGCACCTCTTAAGCCCTCAGTCAAATTTTTATTGAGCTCCAGGGCTGCAGCCGAACTACACAGGAGATGACTTCCGTTGCTTGTGCTGTGTAGTCATCATTCCTCCATTTCATATCTTTTTCCAGCACTGTCTGTATATGACGAGCTATTGCTCTAACTGTATCAGGCCGTGCTTTTCCACACACCGGCCGGTGCTGCCACCCTCCCCGAGCCCCAGCCATGCCTCCTGGCACTGAGCAGGCAAACGCACCTCGCTGCAAGGACCGACCACTTCACCTTCCAAAACATTGTCCCTCCTAGTCCGCACACGAATGCTTTTCTTTTCAGCCAAGACATCAGCCAATGGCTTGGGTTAGGGGCCATCTCCTTTTTCTCAGGTACTTCAGCCTCACAGCGGCAGGAGGGGCACCACAGACATTCAGAAGTGCCCGAAACTGATTCAGGACTGAAATAAAGTAGGAATAGTTGGACTACTTGAACACTGCATCTTCTTCTTTCAACTCCTCCTCCCATTTCCCAGTGCTCACAGAGCAGGAAATCAGGCCATGCTATTACAGGGGAGAATCACCAAAATTTCCTTTTCTTATCACCTCTCTTCCTCCTCACCCATGACATAGATGAAGTATGCACTAAAGCTACCAGCATCCTTTTGCAGAGACATACATTCCTCATTTGCAGGAATGGACAAAATGGGCAAATCCAGTTTTCCATTTCACTTCTCCCCGACAGTTGAAGTATATTTTGGCTGGCCTGTGGTCTTTACTCACCATCTCTCTCCAGTTTGTGCAAAATGCCTGTTGTTCTCCCCTGCAGTCCTTGCAGACCCATATTTGTAGTCACTAGAGGTTCAGACATCCTAGATGAGATCCCATCCTAGGGCCCATCTGGCGGTCCAGCATGCTCTGGACCAGCTCTTGTTCCCAAAAGAGACTCTGCCAGAGCTGTGATAAAATCCTGCAGCCTGAGGCTGCGGGCAGATTTCTATACTGCTTGTGGCCGCTTCCCAGGGTTCGACCCAGGGTCCTCCATGCTGTCCTCTCCTCCAGAGCCCAACTCCTGAGACACTGCCATTGCCTTCACCAGGTTTAAGTGGAGAGTTTGCAGGTGTGTTTTTCCAGCCCCACCGTGGCTCCCATGGCTCGCTCCATCAGCAGGCAGTGAGATGTTTCCCTCATTTATCCCGTGAGCCAGAAACATCCATGCGTGCTAAGGGAAGGAAGCGGTTGTTAAAACTAAAACCACTTTTAAGTGTGCGCTTTGCATTTGTGATTTAAAACCACGCTCTGCTGTCTCGATGCTATCCAGTTTGTACCACGGGGTTGGGATTTGGCTTCGCTGCTGCCCAGACTCCGCTGAGAGGGATTGAGGAGACAAACCTCGGTGAGCCGGCAACCGGCAAATAAACTTTGGAGCAGAGTAGGGTAAAAATAGCAGAGTCTGCAGGAAGGCCAAGCTGCGTGCCTGCTAAGTGTGAGCCGAGACCCCGCGAAGCCAGAGGGAACCCAAACTCCTCTTGTTGTCAGCAGGGCTGTTTGCACGTATCCAAGTAGCAGCCGCATGCCTCAGCCGGGATCCTTTCCCACCACAAAGTCAAACATCCAGGGACTGCCTCAGATCAAAAGAAGTAGCCGCTCACCCTGTACATGCGAGCACTTACCAAGGATGGGGTCTGGAAGCGTGACGAGGGATGTGGCCCCAACTCAGAAAGTTTCAGCCTGCTTGGCTGAGGTTTGCCGGGCTTTCGGTCGCCTTCGCTGTGCCATCTCCCAGCTCGAGCCGTCGGCTCGGCCGTGGAAGTTATAGCACTAATTCCTTCAGAATTGCTATAGGAAAATAGGCATTACAAATGGCCACTCACTGACATACACATGGAAAATGTCAGAGCTCGTGGGAAAATATAAAACTGGATGGCACGGGTAGGGCTTCTGCAAAAAACACAAAGCTTTTGCCAAAGCAACTGCAGGATTTGCCATTTCAGGCAAGTAGCCAGGTTTCTCGGCCAAAAACATACCCTTGCATGCCCAAAGCCATTGGCTTTCGCAGAACTACCCATGGGTTTCCACACGCTGTCTGGCACCAAGGCACAAAAACAGGGTGTGACAAACATGCACAGAGCTTGTGTGGACTACATTTGGTGGCACAAAGATCTTAAGAGGACAGCATGGGCCCTGAAGTTTATAGGGCATTCACAGAAAAGAGTATAAGACAAAAGGATGAGCTACTTCTTGCCATAGACTGTATTAGAGAGAGGAAACAGAGAAAAAGCCTGCCCTGCAGAATATCGCACGGTCTCCCTTTCGGGTCCTTCTAGCAGGGCCTTCTTGGATGTAAATATGAGGGATTTCTTCTAATGCCTTGATGCGGGAAATGTCTAGGTCAAGACACAAGCGTAACAAACCAGCAAATTCGAGGCCTCAGTCAGAGCTTTATGAAAACTGCTGGGGCTAATGTATTCCCAGGGTCTGCTGCTTTAATTCTCCCTTGTTGAAAAATAAAGGAACTCAGAAGAAGGGTGGTAATTAATTCTACAACAATACTCTATAAGGGAAAGTTTGGTTTTAATAAACAAAGCGGAACTACTGATTTAACGCAAACATACTCGGTTAGAAGAGCAGGACATCTCAAAAACATTTATATTAGAAGCAAGAACAAAGCAATAATAACCACACTCTACAGGAAGTATTGCTTGCTGTCTGATGATTAATAAACCCCTGGAAAGAATAAAATAGATGGGCTGAGTTTTTTCTTCCCCGTTTGCCCAAACGCACAAAGGAGATGAATGCCTACAGTGAAACTGAAGCCAAAATTTCGTTATAGGCTTACCCTATTACAGGAACATATTGAGGTCCCTCTCCCCAAGGAGCTCAAGTTATTTCTTATAATGGTGATAAATGAGCAATAGGCTTCTTTCTTCACTGGAAATTCAGTAAGGAGTTTACACCCCTCATACTTTTGGGTCCAGGCAGCAAGTTTAAAGGTCCCAGCACTCTCTGGACAGTGCAGCAGGAGGGTGGGTCAGGGACCTGACCCTCTGAAGCCCCTGGACACCACCTGGACACCACACGGACATCACCTGGACACCACCTGGACAAGCATGGTGGTGTGGCTGAGTGCCAGGGAGCGGGTATGCCACAGCCTCTGTGCTCCGGTACAGGAGGGAGAGAAAAGCATAAGAGGAAAGGTCTCCAGCTTCCTCAAAGGTGACCAAAAGGAGTTGTAGGTTAGGTAGGTAGGTAGGTTTTCTTATCATTTTCCAGCTCTAGAACAGTGAAGACCTCTCCAATTTTTGGAGGCTGTCTGTCAGGCAGGGGAACTTTTCCTCCCCCGCCAGCCCCAGCAGCTGAAGCTCCAGCAAATAGCAGTAGGACCCCAAGCACACGCATCCTCAGTCAGTGGCAATGGTTAATCCCTACCAAAGCAATGATAAAGAGTCAACTAAAACCTAATTGCAATATTTCTCATCAAAACACTTAGCTCAACAGGAAATATGACATCATATGGGCAGTAAAAGTTTTAATAGTTTTTTTTTACTATCCTTTGTTTTTCCAATAAACTGTAGGAAAACAAACTACAGATCCAGTCACCCCTGGATGTTTGCCTCAGAATACTGCTTACATCACTTTTATCTAAAATATCCCCTCTCCAAATCTACCCGGCAATATTTTCTCAGAACTCAATCTGTCATCACAGATGTGGCAGACAGGTCTCATGGCCCTAACGCCAGACCACGACTGGAGGTCTGGTGGGTTTTTGGCTGTCAGAAGCTCTCTCTAAGCCTTTGAGCTGCACAATTCATCTCTCACCATCTCAGGTCCCTAACAAAACACGTGTCCGAATCCAGCATTGCAAGAGAACAAGCTGGAAATCCTTGCAAAGTTTTCGGATGCTGTGATGAAGATGACAAAGGCAGGCAGACAGTCCGTACAGATTTTGCAGGTTGACATTGGTTTAAAAAAAAAAAAATTGCGGTAACTTATGTTAAAGTGTGTTTGTCCAGACCTCTCTCCCACACTCTAGGGGTACCGAATCCGTCCTTTGCACCACATCACGAAGTTGCAGAAGGAGCCATTACATCACCTCTGTAAATGACGTGCCCTTTTCGAGCGTCAGCTTCCTTTCCACATGCAAAGTCCCTCAAGCCCAACTGCGACATTCACGTTTCAGTGCTGCATCCATCAGTCATTGCAGACACACCCCCCGGGTCACGCATCGTCACAGCGGTACCGGGCGCTCTTTGCCTGCATCACAGCAGCTAGAGTCCAGAACCATCAGCTGACATGTGAAAACTGCCTTTTCTAGACAACTGGAATTGCTGAAACAGCCTCCTCCGCAATGAGATTTTTTGGAAGCCAACCGAAACGTAGAAGTCACAGACATGTAAAGAGGAGGCAAAAACATTCAGAATCAGAGCAATGGGGGGGTTTGTTTGCTTGCTCGTTTAAGGCTGGGGGTTTCCTTGGGTTTTTGCTTTGTTTTGCTTTGTTTTTTAGCACCACAGTGACAATGGGGGTCTGTCTGGCATCACCGATCAAAAGTGAAAGAGTGGGCAAAGTACTGAGAGATCCTGAGTGCCCGGGGGGATTCGGAGAGTGTGTCGCTCTCAGCGGAGTTGCATGTTCACACGTGCCCATCAATTTTACTCAAGTGATTCTTCATCTTTCCCACCCAGAGCTCAGTTTGTTAGCATTGGGCACGGTGGAATTTTGGTATCCGGGAGTCTCAGGAGCATCGCTGCCTCCACATTACAGCCTGAGCACAGGGCGAGAGATGACCTGCACAGCACAGACTTCAGCGCAAGCACAAGCTGCACACCCAGCACTTCAGTGAAAGAAGCCAGCCATCAGGCAGTGGCTTGCACATACCTTTCTCCCCACTTTCCTCCAAATGTGTATTTGCCAAAACCAACCAAACATGAAGGTAGCTTGCAGCTGACCACATCTGGGTGTTGTTTCTGGTCAAATTTGCCAGAACAAAGCCAACATGAATGCAAGATTATCTCCTCCTGACTTGTGGAAGCAGGACATTGGGCAAACACCCCATGGCAGAGGAATCAAAACTCTTTTCTTCGTTGCTGGTGTGCACTGGCACACCTGCACATACCTATTGCAACAACTGGAGGGCAAAAGGTTTCATTCCCAGTCCAAGATGAAAGTTTTGTTCCAATTCCCCACTATGTTCTTCCCATTCTCAGTTTCTGCCTCCAAAATGAAACTCTGACTTTTCAATTCTGACTTTCTTTTCATGCTAGTAGTGGATGCTCAATAGTTAAATCCCATACCTCAGTGAGGGCTTTGGCTGCCCTCCAGGACCAAACAGTAAAAGATGCACTTTTTAGGAAACTACAGTACACAACAGGCACATTACTACAATAGTGTGGCACAAGCACCAAGCTACACATATGCTCCACGATCCTTGATTTTGGTCTTACTGCTAATGAAGTCCCAGCAAATTTACCATAAATAGATAAAATCTCTAAGAAATCAGAGCTGCCACCAATAGCCCAGAAGAGAGGTGGGAATGATTTGGGCAACATATCTCAGCAGCTCAAGAGAAATAAACTCATATAGTAAGTCACTCTCAGGACACTTGTAAAGGGAAGGCAGAAGGAAGGCAGAAAGAGACAATTTTGTAATACTCAGTGTGAATCCCCAAAATAAAGGGCTTTATGGATATTCCTTTGAAATAGAAAACAATCATTCATTCCAGCTGTGTTCACATCCTTTTTGCCTTCCAGGGTTAATCTGATGAAAAGCTTTTAGCTAAGATTAATGTATATCCAGCTGTCTCTGGACTTTGCTTTTTTATCCAAAAATTAACACACACCAAATAAACAAACAACTATTGACAATAACGTATTAGCAAAAAAAAAGGAACGTTTCAATTCCGACACAATTCCCACAACATTGCCTTTAATTCTGAAGAATAAAATGAATTGAATTTGTTTTCCAAAGGAAAAAAAAAAGTGGGGGGGAGGTGAAAAAAGGTACTCTGATAATTTATAGCATTGCTTAGAGCACAAGGAGATTAAAGGGATTAATAGCTGGAAGCTTAAAGTTGACAATTGCCTGCATGGTACAGGTAGTGATAACGTCAGCATGGTAAGTGATGCTACCGATGACATCAATGGTTTCACCTCATACCAGCAAAACTCTTAAAACCTTCTGTAGAAAAATACACCCTTCACTTGGGTCTGTTGAATCCCTGGGCTTGTGTTTATCCTTAACGAGTCCTGAGGCAGGGCTAAAATTTCTTTCCACCTCGCCCATTCTTCTAAGCTCCCACAAGGAGAAACGCCACACCATGTGCTCACCTTTGGCCCCACCACCCCACGCACCTCATCCCTCTAAGGACATCCTCATCCCTCTGAGGATGCCCTCATCCCTCTGAGGACACCCTCACCCCAGCTTCCTCCCGAGGGGCTGTGATAGAGGGACATGGTGTGGGGTGACAGGGCAAACATGCTCGATTCAGCCTGTGCCCTGCTTGCCAGATCCCAGCACCCCTGGGCCAGACGTTCATTGAGCAAGTGCTGGCCCCCCAGGTAGCTCGGGGATCCCTCCCCAGTGCCTGGCTTGGCAGCTCACCCTGTCCTGGCATCTCTGTACCTCCTCACAAGAGGTGACGGAGGGGATGCCTTAGCATATCTGAGTTAATTCATCAGTTTCCTGAAGAAAGCCAAGTATTTTACCCTACAGGCTACTGCAGCATGGAGGTCAAGCTGTCAAACAGGTGTTGCTCACAGCCTCAGAGATGTGGGGTGGGACCTTGGGCTGGGCTTTCCTGTCCCAAACTGCTCAGCATGGGTTTGGCACGTCTGTAACAGGGCACCTCCCCAGTGTCATCGCGCCAGGCCTTCTACTCTAAAACAGAAAGTGGAAAGAGGCAAAACAGTGCTCCACCACAGCTGGCTCTGGCATCAAAGTTTGACTTGGAACACCTGCCAGGCAGCTGGAAGAAACAAGGTGGATCTGGGGGTCCTGACATGCTGCCCGCCACCAAAACAAGCCACCCACCTCTGGTGCACAAGGGAGATGTGCCATCACAGCGGTCCTGGCCAGGGGGCACAACACAGAAGGACAAACAGTGTCAAGAAGCCACCCCTCTGCTGACAGAGCCCCACGGAGCCAGGGACTCCAGCAGCCCCGATGCAGCAGCGGGGCCTGTGGCCTCCTGCGGCCGGTTGCGGTGGGCTTGCTCACAGTTGCCGTGGTGCCACCTCTGCCCTGGGTATTTTGGTGTTGAATTAGGGGACTAAGAAATCAAAACAACTTGCCAGAATCCCAAACCAAATAAATAAAAAGAAAGAAAATCAACTTGATCCCCATGGCATGCTTCAGCAAGGCCATCTGCTAAGTATATAAAATTGGAACAGAAGACAGAGAATCACAGAATGGTTTGGGTTGGAAGGGGCCTAAAGATTATCTAGTTCCAACTGTCCCCATGGGGGGGGACATGTCTTCCACTAGACCAGGTTGCTCAAAGCCCCATCCAGCCTGGCCTTGAACACTTCCAGCCATGGGGCATCCACAGCTTCCCTGGGCAACCTGTTCCAGTGTCTCACCATCCTCAGAGTAAAGAATTTCTTCCTAATATCTGACCTAAATCTACCCTCTTTCAGTTTAAAACCGTTACCCCTCATCCTATTGCTACACTTCCTGATGGTTTACATCCCAATAACAGACCAAGATGAAAAGTAAGACTCAGGCAGCACTCTCTTCTGTCTGTGGGTACCAGTGAAAAGGAGCCCTGCCGTGAGCTCCAAGGAAAAAGACACCGCTGTTTTCTATCCCCTGAGCTGCACTGGAGGAAGGGGCACTTGTAGAAGGTTAAATAAAGACAAAAATCTAGAGGGAAAAAGAAAAAAAGTCTAACTAAGCTGGCAAAAAGCTCTTCACCAAAACACCACAAAACAAAAAACAAACATGCAAATGGACATATCAAAGCTGAAAAGTTAAGGACCAACATCCTTACCCAGAACAGAGGGAAATAAAACCACCAAGATGTCACCAACAAGCATACTTTTCTGTGGTCTTGACATGTCAGTTTTTAAGGTATCTTTCTAGGCCTTTTCATGGATTCATTGATACACTGCCAAATACAACCTGGGTGCATTTCACTTACCATTGATTACATATAACCTTTCATTTTTGTACTCACCATATGGATTGTTTTTTCAGTGCAAACAAAGTTGCTGTCATTTCATAATACACAGCTAGACACCGGCAACCGTAAGCACCACCTTTCCTTATCTGAAAGGAATAATTTTATTTTTAAAGCAGAGTTACTGTCCCTTCACATTTAATTAACCAACAACCTTTTGGCTGACAATAGTCACCACTTCTGCATAGGCCCTGTGATAAATGGTATTTCTCTTTTTGAGATTATGAGGAACCTGTTTCCAACGCCATGGAAATAATACAAACAGAGGAAAGGACAGCTTTCCAGAGGAGCACCAAGCGAAACAAGAGAAAGGCAGAGAAAGTTTGTGGTGTGGTAGCGGGTTAAATGAAGGCTGTGCAGAAACTCTGCCCTGCTCAAATACTACAGATAAGGTTAGGTAGATTGACTGAGGAGCACTGCCACCAAAACTTGGGGGTCTATGTGTAGGTGGGCACACACAGGAGGCATCCGGAAACCAGACATTTTTTCACTGACAGGTTTTTCAGTGCAAAATGCCACTTCAGTTCTACCAAAACTTGAAGAAAATAGAGTGAAACAATCATCTCATGAAAATGAAATTGGACCTTACCCTATTGCAAATATTTCAGAAAGATGTATTCCAAGATGTTGTTGTTGGGGTTTTTTTTGAATCTTTCGAGCTGTATGTACTACATCACATTTTCTTCTAAAGTTTAAAACAGAAATGAAATGAATTCTTGCACACAGTCTCTGCAAATGCTTAACAGAGTAAGGAGGGGGAGATCCCCTCAGATCTCAGCTTTTTTTCAGAGTAAAACAATATTCGCTGATGAGAACAACTAGCATATGTATACCTTTAGATACAACTCGAGCACTTCTCTGCACGGATTACTAGAAAATACACATCTATTACAGCTAAAGAGAAGCTTAATTGAAGCTGAAGAAGTTCAAGCTTTCAGGTTGGGAGTTCCTTCTGGCAGTAACTAGCACATGAACCAGGACGGAGTGCCGTTTTCCATCGCCTTGCTTTTCCGGTGTTGTAAAAAGATCAGCCTTAAATGCTATAACACACAATACTTTTGTTTATTAATTCATTTAAAAAAAAAATAATGAGGGAAAGATTTTCCAACATCAGCTTACCAGGAAAATTACTCAGGATGATCAAAAACTTCTGAAAAGGTTGAAGTGCTGACAAGGAATGGGAAATTCAAACATCGCTGAAGTTGTGGAATTAATTCCCCTAACATGTGTAAAAACAATTATCAGTGAAACCTTCAAACATGGATTGGTTTACTTGTTTTTTTGGGCCTCATGGAGTTTCCCTGGAGGGTAACAGTGAGAGCACAAGCCTAACCACATCCAAACCAGCCTCCCCTATGGAACTATTCAAAGATGCAACACAAAGAGGGAAACACATTCCCAAATGTGTCAAGGCACTGCAATACCCAAGCATTTCATTGGCAAATAATGAACTGCTAAGAGTACTATAGCTAAGTTATAACAGATATGTTTTAGACTGTACCAAAAAATCCAATTTAAAAAAAAAAGAAAGGGAAAAAAAAGCAATCACACAGAATGCAAGACCTTAAAATGGGAATGTCTTGAACAAAATAACACGTCAACAAAACTAAAACCAGTAATGACGTTATATGAGGTGGTTGAGCAGAGGCTCAGATATTGGAACTACTCCTGGATCACTTCTACCTCCTCCTTTTCTGCTTGTTAATAGTGGCTGCTCTTTTTGGCTGAAAATGCAATAATTCAGCCACATATCATGGACACATATCCATAAAACTGGAAGACTTAGTGTGGACTAAATCATCAACTGTCTTCTCAGCAACACCGAAGTCTGGATTGTATCAGTAGACCACTGAGAAAAGGAGGATTCCCAGTCTTCCTCGAGACACTGCTCCCAAATCTGTCAAGGCACTTCCGCTGCCTGCTCTGAAGTGCTGTAAAATTTATCCTCAGGAAGCATCACAGGCTGATGCTGTCTTCATCATTTTCCTACTTCCAGAGAGCCGAGGCTACCCTGGAGCAGCGGGGTTTCCATTTCAGCATCCCCCCTGCAACTGGCCTACTCCTCACAACATCTTCTACCAATTTTATCTTGGCAGGTTTTCCGCAAAAAAGCAGACTGCAAGAAGCAGTCTTGTTCTCTTAAAATAAATTAAAAAAAAATTTTAAAAATAGTCAAGGTCCTCTGAGTTCAAACTATATAGTCCTCAACTATTTTCCTTTGTATGTAAAACTCAATAGCCAGCTCCTCTGAAAAGCTGGAGCGCAACATGTGCCGACGTCGAGGTATGACTGAAAAATTCATCCAACGGTGTTTCACAGTGCTGGGTGTAGACCCCTTCCAAGCACGTCCAGCCGCACAGCAACGCACACACCCAGCTGAGGCTTCAACAACTTCACACGTCAAAATAACCAAAATAAACCCCAGAAAATTCAATGATGTACGCTGCATGAAATACTTTCCTTTTCTTCAAGGAAAGCTCCCTCTAACAGTCTTTCTGCTTTATTTTTAATGACAGCATCTGTTTATTTTGTCGGGCCATTTTCCAGCAACATACAGAGCCTTCTGCAGCGCTCGCTTTTGAGCCTGATTCGGTGCTCACAGCAAAAACAACAAATCATGAAAATACAATGTAGGCGAACAAGCAAACGGCTGCGACTGTGCCCCTATGCGAAGCTGGCAGCGTGCGGTGCAGCGGCCTCCCCCCTCGTCCCCGCGTCGCTCGGGCTGCGGCATCAGTCATGCCACGCCACACCAGTGCGACAATCAGGTCCCAGTGCTGGTGGGGACCCGGCTGGCCCTGAGCTGGCTGCGCGGGGGGCTCGGCAGCACCAGAGACTGTGGGGAAAGAGCAGAGCTCTTGCGGTGCCCTTTGCCTTCAGCAATAGACCAATTTGGCCAGGCCCACTGTGGGGATGCTGGCTGCAGCCGTCCTTTGCCTCCCACCATCTGTGTCCTCCGAGAGTTTACTGGTGGCAGGGAAGCACACTGAAATCACTTGGGTGGGAAGGAGCACCTCAGATCATTGGGATTTTCAAAACCGGCAAGGGGTGCAGAGGTGCCAACAGGCACCTTGCTGCTGCCCAGCATCCTCCACATGGCCCCGGGGTTTCTGTTGGCCGTGGAGCCATAACCATCCCCTATGCCTTTCCATACCAGGTTGCTGGCGGTGTTAGGAAATGGTCATCTCTTTCTCTTGCCTATCCACTTTACTTTTCCTTTTTTCCTTTTCTTTTTTTTTTTTTTATTTATGGTCTTCTTTATTCTTTTCCCCGTTATTTTCTTCTCTTCTTAATTGCATAACAGCATCAATATTCAAAGCATCTCAAGGATTATATTACGTGTATAAAAGAACTGTAGAATCATAGAATTGTCTAGGTTGGAAAGGACCTTTACGATCATTGAGTCCTACCATTAACCTGCCACTGCCAAAACCCACCATTAAACCATGGCCCTAAGCACCACGTCTACCTGTCTTTTAAATACCTCCAGGGATGGCGACTCCACCGCTCCTCTGGGCAGCCTGTTCCAATGCTTTATAACCCTTTCAGTGAAGAACGTTTTCCTAATATCCATCCTAACTCTCCCCTGGTGCAACATGAGTCCATTTCCTTTTGTCCTATCACTTGTTACTTGGGAGAAGAGACTGACCCCCACCTTGCTACAACCTCCTTTCAGGTAGTTGTAGAGAGCAATAAGGTCTCCCCTCAGCCTCCTTTTCTCCAGGCTAAACAACCCCAGTGCCCTCAGCCACTCCTCATAAGACTTGTGCTCCAGACCCCTCACCATCTTCGTTGCCCTTCTCTGGACATGCTGCAGCACCTCAATGTCTTTCTTGTAGTGAGGGGACCAAAACTGAATACCTTATTATTATTATTATTATTATTATTATTATTATTATTATTATTATTACTACTATTGTTATTATTATTATTAAAGAAAATTTAATCCGTCCCATCCACCGTGCAAGCCCAGTTTACCCAGAGCATTAATAAATCCTCAGATCATGGATTGCTGTAATAGGATATCTTAATGATAGCTAATGGGCGATTAACTAAATACAACTCAAAGCCAAACACACTTCTGCCCATATTTACAAAAATATTAATGCAGGTAAGCGCAGTGCACTTGGAAAGCAGCATGTCACCTGTAAATAGCAGTTCACTTCTAAAGAAAAGAAAAGAAAAGAAAAAAAAAACCAAAAGCCTACAAGAACAAAACAAACAAACAAACAAACAAAAAAACCCTTTCTTACTGCCAGTTTTCCACCAGCTTATTGAAAGCAAAATGGAGGTAAATAAAGCCAATTCCCTGGGCTGAGATACGCCTGACGCAGCAGATAAGCAGAGTTTAAATCTAAATACAGCCAGTCCCGGACCCACAGAAAACAGCGCTGGCAGGAACCTCGGTGGGTCACCTCACCTACGCCCAGGGCACGAGGCAGGACCAGGTCCGCCACAGCAGCTGCTGCGGTGGCCCGACCTGCGCTGACAAACTCCGGGCCAGGGAGAAGCCTCCGTCCCCCCCAGGCTGGCTGCTCCCACGCTCGCCCAGCCTGGCACACGCAGCCCAGGGACTCGCTTCCCAGGCCGTGGGATCACTCAGAAAATCATTTATCACCCCCCCCAGAGCCCCACCTGGGGTGAGAAAGGACGGTTAGCTTATTTCTTTTTTATACGTGAGCGCCAATCAGGAAAACTTCGCTGCCTTCAGGGAAGTGCCTGCAGTCCCACTGCCCAACGCTTTACCACCGAGCAACTGGCCGTGTTTTCGCTTAGGATGATAACACGGCCTGTACAAAAACAAAAGAGGAACGGTCTTCATATATTAACTTCGGCTCTTTACATATTCCCATTAAAAGCTTTTTAAAAATCAGTCAGCAGCCATCAGCTAGGACTCCCCTTTCCGAAAGTGAAGTCCCACCAAGTCTCATCTTCCTAAGCCACCTGCACACTTTAATCCCTCTGATGTTTATCAATCTGTTGCCATATGTAAATGAAGCATTGAGTGTGGCGACTGAAGATCTCCCCAGCAGACACGGAGTGATAACACTTGCACCCATTCAGCTAAATCAATCGAAGGGCTGGCAAATGTAATCTTGGGTTGTTTTTTTCCAGAAGAATAAATTCACATTACAAAGGAGCCTCAATTCAAATGCCACACTATTTTCCGAATCCCAATTTGTCTTTGCAGATGGCCAGAGGTGTCTGTGATAACCTGCTCGGCCCCGGCATCTGCTCTTCCTGTCAGCTCTCCATTCGCCACATCCTTAATGCTCTGTGCAAACCTGGGGCGCTGCCTATCAATCCTCATTACAGGCCAAAAGATGCCTTTGGCAAATCGTTATCGTATGGAAAAGAGACAGCCGCAAAGTCAAAATACCTATGGGAAAGGACAGGTTATGCATCACCTTTCTCAAAGGCGCAAAAATATGGAATAAGTTACCTAGAAGCTAAGAGTAACGTGGACTTTGAAGACAAAAAAAAGTCGCCAAGGGACAAGTGCCAGTGAGAAACGTTTCTCCAAGGCTTCTGTCCTGTTTTTGGCTGGGATAGAGTTAATTTTCTTCCTAGTAGCTGGTATTTTGGATTTAGGATGAGAAAAATGTTGATAGTACACTGATGTTTCAGTTGTTCCCGAGCAGTGCTTACACTAAGCCAAGGACTTTTCGGCTTCTCGTGCTGCCCTGCCAGTGAGTAGCCGGGGGATACACAAGAAGTTGGGAGAGACCACAGGCAGGATGGCTGACTCCAACTGACCAAAGGGATATTGCGTACCATATGGCATCATGCTGAACAATAAAAATGGGGGAACTTGGCCAGGGGGAGGTGGCAAAGGGTCAGGGACTGGCTGGGCATCGGTCAGCGGGTGCTGAGCAATTGCATTGTGCATCTCTTGTTTTCTATATTCTTTTATCATTATTATTATTTTCCCTTCCTTTTCTGTCCTATTAATCCGTCTTTATCTCAACTCACAAGTTTTATCTTTTTTCCCATTCTCTCCCACAACTCCCTGCGGGGGGGGGGGGATTGAACGAACGGCTGTGTGGTGTTTAGCTGTCTGCAGGGTTAAATCACAACAGCTTCCCACAAGGGCCCTTGAACTCCCTCGGGCAGCAAAGGCTTTGGGAAAGATCCGTGGAGCTGGGCTGGTCAAAATCCACTGCTTTCCTGGTGTCGCCTGCGAACACCATCAGTAATTTCCCAACATTTTGTTACAACTAACGCTACATGAGATTGCCATCATGGCCACATGGGTATCACTTAGCTGTAGAGACCAAGGGCCACGTGCAGGACAGAGAAGCTCACATCAGGCACTTCAGAGGATGATTTCTGCATTTAAATGAGCTGAGCAAAACAAAGTCCCTTTGGTACAATGCAAATTAACCGTTATCACTAACAGATCCAAAGGGAGAGGACCATGACACTCCACCAACCAGGAAAAAAAAATCAGTCTATTTACAGATGTTAAGCCACTGCCTGTTAAAAAAAAAAAAAAAAGAAAAACAAAAACAAAAAAAAAACCAAACACCAACAACACAGTCCTTAAAACGTGGCACAAAAAAGCACAGACATCCCTCCATTAAATCTTGTCCCTAGCCGCTGCTATCCCCTTCAATTACTCATTTCAGCAGGCTGACATGTCGCGGTGACTCACAGCCCCACATGGAGAAAGTCCCTCGGCGCCAGCTGCCTGCAGGGCCACCAGCCAGCACAAAGCACTCACTGCCCACTCTGCCCATCCCTCCCCTCCACCTCCCTAACTGGGCAGCACGGCAAGGGCTCCCCACAAACCCTTCCGCCTGAGGTCAAATACCATCGGGAGAGAAGGAGAGAAATCCTCTCCAGCCAGGATTTTTGGCGATTTGGGCATTAAGAGAAAAGGGGGAAAAAAAAAAAAAAAAAAAAGGTCTGTCTAAAATTGTAAAAATCAACTTGTTCAGTACGCTCAAATATTCAGCTGGGAAGGATTTGTAGCTCTGTGTCCTGGAATTGGGCTTTATTGAAAAAAACTTGAGAAGGAGCTCTTACAGCTGAAAGAGGGCATGGGAATTAGCAATGCAAAGACCTAATCTTTACCTAGTCACAGACATAAGAAATAGGTAAAAAAAACCATAGCGCCTGTGTATCCCCAACTCTCATCACATTGGTTTGCAAGCTGGAAAGGAATCAGCAGGATGTGTGAGTCACCGTGGACTGGAGGACAGATCTGAACCAGCGATTTAAGGATAACACAGCCTGTTACAGAGTTCTCAAGCATTGCAAATGTACTTTATGCAGTATGTATGTATCTGAACCCTTCTGTCAATCACATAATTCTATCAATCACGTAAATT
Source organism: Vanellus vanellus (assembly GCF_965231255.1). Classification (NCBI taxonomy): domain Eukaryota; kingdom Metazoa; phylum Chordata; class Aves; order Charadriiformes; family Charadriidae; genus Vanellus; species Vanellus vanellus. The sequence continues at coordinate 78,029,266 of NC_138905.1, read as the reverse complement.
CTATCACATAAAAGGGAAAAATGCAATAACTACGACATACTAGTAATATAACGTGGAGCACAACTTACTACTTTGCATAAACAAGGGCAATGTAAATTAAAAATTGGGTTAGCATAGGATTGATGAGGCTTGAAATCACACCAGCAAAAATTTATTAGCAAAAGTTTTTTAGTGGAGACAAGTACTGACAGCCTGTGGGACTCTAAAACCAAAAAAAGCTAAATCCAGCTGGTCAGGAGCTTCAGCTTAAAAATAATTATTTGTAACCTGACAATACTCAGTTCTTCTTAAACTCCTTATCTTCCTGGGTGTTTTAGTTAACACTTAGGGTTTGTTTTTTTATTTTTTAAACACCAACTTATGATTAAAAGAGCTGAAAACTTCTTTTAATAAATGAAAGCTGAATTTCTCAAGTAGTCGCTTGCCTCTAGAGGATGGGACTTCAAAAGGAGGGGTGGGGGAGAAAAACCTACTACTGAATCAGCTGAGTAAATTTCATGATCAAAATTTCAGGAGTTCATGGTAGATTCTTTCCTTCATGTTTTTCAAGAGATTTGCAAAAATATATCATTACTTCCTACAATACATTACAAAGAGAAGTTTGGAAATCCCTCTCTGTGCATAAATACACCTGAGCAATGCAGCAGCTCTGAAATGTGGATAAGTGCCCTCCTGTCCTTCCCACTGTGTGATATGAAGTGGAGGAAAAGAAGCACAAATAGAGATGAAAATTAAAAAAAAAAAAAAAAGGTGGAAAAATAAAGCAACTACAACAAAAAACAACCAGCAAGCCCAGGCAGGAACAGTCCTCTAACATCTTCAAAGTCAGAGTGACCACACATCAAATGCCACGGTGCTCTCAGGGTTTCTGTGTTTTGGATGGTTGCTGAGCCACAGGTGTGTGGGACTGTGCTCTCCACGCACCGCTCTCTGCCAAAGTACTAGAAGACAGGACAGTCAGAGAAATGGAGAAATTGGCTCACCCAGAAATGGAGCTCTTCCAGAAACCCACCAGCTAGTGAAGGGGGAGGCTTGGAAAGCTTTCTGAGAGATGGTCATCAAGAAAGACACTGAGCCAAGCAGGGTTGATGGGCATCACAACCTTTTTTCCTACTCTCCATACGGCTTAAAGCTCTTTCCCCTCCGAGAGAGGCAAAATTAGTTTGTTCTGCCAAAGCAGTGCGGAGGAAGAGGAGTCTCCATAGCCTTACCCTTTTTGGTCTCTGGGTTTCTCAAGGGACACATTTAAGTCTTTTGCCCTAACCTCTAAGCTAAAAGAAACTGCACACTGCAGCCTCCAGCCGTCCAAAGCTCCTGAGAGAAAAAAGGGTGAGCGAATTCCTCAGTCCTCCCTGGGATTTGCTCCCAAGAGCTTAGAGTTTACATACTTGTGTGCCTCCTTTGCACCAGAGCACATCAGACCATAACGAGGCAAGAAGAATGCTCTGCAGATGGTGCCAGACAAACTCTTCGCTTTGCTGTCCAGCACAACCACTAAGATTTTGCATCCCGGTCAAACTTCCAAGGCATCCGACACGAGTAATTTACTAGCTAGAGGGATGTGTTTCGCCAGTGCCAATTCAGATTTCAAGTTTACTTATTCTCCTCACGTAGCACAACTGGCAGAAGTAACAGAGCGAGATCAAAAGGAAAAAGAAACTAGATGAGAAAAGATGAAGTATGAAATAATACTGGTAACAGACAAGCTGCAATTCATGATCAAAGGAATGAATCAGGCCCCAACTATATAAATAAAGAAGTACCTTCCCCCGTTTCTGAAAGAAAGAATTTGTTGTTTGCCCTCATGTCACGCAATCCTTTCAAGTGCAGTTATACTTGGGTAGCTGAAAGAAAAAAAAAAAAGTGACAGAGCACCTCAAATTTTATTTATTTGCTTTAATCATCACAAAAGAGGGCTATCCTGGGATCTTGCTGCTTTCCCATCCATGTTGTATATAATCCACAAAACCCCAGAGCATCTTCCTCTCCAGCTACACCAGGAGTGTCAAAATGAGGCTTCATGACCATTACCAGCTCAAAGCAGTCAGAGCAGCACTGGTTGTCACCAGCTTACACTGCACGCCCCACACATCTGCCTGCCTCCGTAGCCACTCAGCGCCACGCAGTGTTAGCACCTGTGAGTTGACCCTACCCCAAAACTTCCTCTCCCTAAATGAAACACGGCACGACCTGTCCACTGCTGACCTCCCTCCTGTATCAACTCTTCTATGGGCACGCTGACCTGCGAGGTGGCAAAATTCCCATCTCCATCTCCCCAGCCAGGGAAGGCAGCAGCTTGATGCTCCCTACACCATGGGGCTTCTTGGTCATCTGCGTTAAGCTGTAGGCATGAGGCTCAGAGAGGGCTTTATGGCCAGGTGGTGGAAGTATAGGAAAATTAATGATTTTCCACCCACCGGGACATCAAAGCCTCAAAAAGGAGAAGTACCCCAAGCTTCTTGTCCACCGACACTCGCAACCCCACGAGGAAATGGCTGCAACCAGGTCTGCTTCTGATGCACAGATGAGCAAGGGAGATCTCCCCACTGGGGTTACTGCTGGTCCTGCAGCACCCATTATGCAGGTCCATCCTGGGGAACGGACTTTGAGGCCCAAGGAAAAAGAGAAGGAAAAAAAAAAGATATCTAAGTTTTCACTACCTGAGCAAAAAAAGACTGATATTTTACAACACAGACAAAAGCAAATCAAACCAAATATCTAGAAGTTTCAAGAGGAATTCTGCAGTGAAATCCTCACTTTGGCTTTAAAAGTCTCAAACAACATTCACCTGCCATCTTATTTAATAAGGGTGATACAGTACACCTCTTTGGCTACAGGATATTGGGGAACCTGGTGGCACAGAGATGAAATCTAAGCTGTGACAAACTCAGCGAGACCCCCCGAAAAGTTAAAGACCAGGAAGCAGCAGAGTTTCCGTGACACATCCCAGATCTGGATGAGTTGCTATTTTCCCCTTTTCCCCCTATCTCACACCAGAAATAGGTCCGGACCCATGTCCCTGCTTTAGCAGAGGTTAGTGCCGGCAGCAGCACTGGCACTGCCTCCCTCAGCGCGCAGATTTCTTGTCCTCTGACCTTTTGCACCAGAATCAGGGAAACATGACAGGGTATCCTACCAAAATGGATGGTCTCGCAGCACACCTGCACATGGAGACTTTGCCCTGGGAAGTGCATCAGCCTGACATCAGCAATAGCTAATGGGCATGACGCAAAGCTGAGTATTAAAAGGCTTTGTGTTCCCATGGGAAGGACGGAGTTTTGCAAGACCTGGGCTCATACTTCTGTGTTTTACTAACAACCCGACATCTAGAAAACTTGGTTCACCCAACAGAAAAGGCTGCGGGTTTTGGATTCTATTTTGTTTTTCAGTGTAAGCTTTGAAATACACAAAGTGTCCTTGTAGAACAGAAATTTCAAAGTAATTTGATGTTTGCATGCCAAGATTTTTCAGTGCGATCACTCCTGAACAGAAGGTGAACGTGAGTAAACACATTAAAAGGAAACATGCCAGCATCATTGGCATTAATGCCTCTGTTCCTACTGACAATGGCAGACGCATCTCCACAGAAATCTGAACTTCACAAAGTGGCACATTCTGAGAGAAAACACCTCCTTTGACAATCTCCACTGTGCTACCAGGTCAAACAGTCCATTTCACCTCTTCACCTTCCCTCATCTCTTGTCTATTTAAATTAACCATTTCCCCATTATTTTGGGGGGTGCTCTTGACTTCAGGAGAGCTCTCACCTCCGTACAAGCCCCTTGCCAACTATTGTAACACCAATCATTTCAGCATCAATTTTGACTGGACGCATTTTCATAAATGCTTCATTTCTGTACATTAGTCACCTAATAAACAGTTGGCAAACAAGAAGTGACTCCTGGCTCTGTGAACCGGTACGATGCTGCTTGGGCTAATGAAAGCATTATCCATCAATGCACGGTGTTTCACGGAAGAACAATAGAGGCGTGGATTTATGGCAGTGCGATACAGAAAGTGATGACAGCCAAAAGAAGGGAAGCTGGAGGGCAGCTGCAGAAATCAGGAGTTTTGTTTGGCTTTGGATGTAAACTGGAGCTGCTCTCAGCAGCTGTTTTCAGCTGACTTGGCTGCAAAGTATTTCAAGGGTATCGCATTCAAGCAGTGATGCGGCTGCCTCCCCAGGATGTTTTGCTGGCTGTGTGACCAAGAACCATGTTGTCATCCCATGACTTGACAATCTGGACTCAATTCACTATCCAAGACACAGAGGCACATAAGCTCTGCCATGGGGGGAAGAGGAGAGCCTTCCTGGGCAAAGACAAATCACACCATGTGCCCCCACATCTCCATGCCGCTCAGCTTGCCTTGAATTGTGTCGTGTCCTTCAGGCATGCGGACTGGGTCAGTAACTCCTGTTTGACTTGTCCTTCTTCCTCCCACTTTACTCTCCTCACCACTCTTCCCAGTATGCCTGTAGCTAGGGTGGTTGTTCTGCTTGAGTATGGGGTTTATTTCCTAAGGTAGACAGTCTGACTACAGTGGCAACTGTGGGGTAACATTTAGGAAAAATCATTTGATACTTGATTGAATCGATGGGAAAATAGGGTTCAAACTCAGGCAAGGAGAGGACATTTGTGAGATGGGGCTGGGTTTATGATGGAGAAAGAAGGACTATGGAGGCAGAGGGAGCGAAATTGTATGAAGGAAAAAAAAAGTGAAGAAAAAGTAGAAACCCCAAATGTTTTTCCCATGTCTGCATGCCACAATATGAAGAGCCCGGTTAAGAAGATGAAGATTCCATCTTTGGGAGACAGAGATTTTCCCAGACCTGCTGAAGGATGCTATCGTGGAAGCCTGCTACGGCCACGCCTGATAGGGACAGGACAGCAGAAGACCCTGGACCACATGGAGTACAACTTCCCTCTGAATGGCTTCACAAAAAGACCATTTAACAGATCCTGCCTCCTGAAGCTGCAGTCTCTGCTGAAGGAAAGCTCAGGCCCAGGGGCTCCCAGCCACCACGAGGCAGGTTCAAAGAGACCATGTAGCCCCCAGCTACCTCTTGTCCGGAGGCACACACAAGTTCATATGCCTCCCTGTCTCTCCAAAAATACCACACCTTCCCTAGACAGCTGTATTGCGCATTAGCAGACCCGGAGAGGTACATATGCCACACAAATTATTCCTAAGCAAGTGCTTTCTCACACATCATCTCCAGGAGAGAAAGGCCATGCCCAAGGTGAGGGCTGGGGCTGCTCGTACGACAGTGCCTTCCAACACCGAGCATCCAGACCCAACCCAACCACACCACTTTCCAGCGAGTCTCTTCCCCTCAGGTCAACTCCGTATCGCAGCTGAACAAGGGCAGTGCTCATCCTCACACTGCTCAGACAAGTGATCATCACACTGTGGAAAGTTTTTCTGAAGACCGTTTTAAGCCCACAAGTTACCTTCTTCAACCTTTGCATCACCAACAGGGCTTTGCAAATAGACATCATTGGGGAAACAGCACGATATCCCAGCAAGGTGGAGTAGGGTCATCACTCCATCCCAAAGCACAACAAAATAAGGAAAGCACAGACCCAAACCTCCTCCTACCAGCTGAAGGATTGTGCCTGATGACCAGGCTCAGGGCTATAAAACCAAGTATTTAGGGGTAGAAACTCCTCTTTCTTCATTTACTAATTAAGGTCAGTACTTCACAACATGTCCTTCTGCTAATGAAAATTTTTAAACTAAACATCCTTATTTATTCAAAAATTTTTTGTTGGTATCTAGGCTTTGTCAATCAGTTCTTCTTTAAAACACAGAAGTACCACCAAAAATAAATCTCTAGGGGAAAAAGTCCTTCAGCGCTTGATTACTGCATTTTCACACTTCAGTAATTCCCTCCCAACCAAATGTTTAAAACATCAATACTATACATTATTTGAAAAATATTATCCCAGAGACAGATTTATTTTTTCATTCCATTCAACACAAATTCAATGTGCTTTCTCTAAGAAGCAGCAAAAGAGAATAATTTATATTTATGCTCTTGTCTCTTTACACACTCCCATTAAAGCCCAGGAGTGCCAATATTAGAGTACCCTCTGTTTTGTTTTTTTTTTAAAAAAAAGGAAAACGAAAACAAAAAGAAAAACCTTCCAGCCAACTCTGACAAAAACTAAGCCGCTTTCTGTTGTTGACAACCTGAGCAGAGCTGCAGCCCCATCCAGCAGCACCTTTGACCTGTGCACCAAACTCCGAGGGACCTGAGATATGTGTCCTTCTGAACTGCCACCTTTTCCCTTAGCCCGGATTTTGGCAGCATTATAACATTTATAATTCATCAGTTTTATATCTACTTTCCTGCACTAAGAGCTCAGTGATACAAGATTAAAATCCTTGTTGCAAAACTGAACTCGTCAGAACTTCCCGCACCAGAAAAGCTCAACCTCGATTAATAATTCATCCACCCAAGGAAGGAACAATATTTGCTTTACAGTGCAAGTTTGGGGGCTGATTTTTATGGCCTGGAATGTCCAAAGGAGTATTCAAAAAATAATGAAATGTAAGGCATAGTCTGGCAGGCTATTTTTAGAAAACTAAATTATCAAGCTTTAGCATTAAAGATAAAGCTAGAGCACTGCAGGACTAAGCAGAAAGAAACATAATAATCTCGCCATTTTTGAATTTATTAAATATTTGCTCTTTTAAGTAGAATTGTACTTCTGTAATCTCTCCATTTAGAGCAGAGTTTGGGGAAATATTCATGCACACAGTCAGACAGCTGAATCACCTCCATTTGCTGTGCATCCCATTTGCTTTTTCTGTATTATTCACTACCACAGAGACACAGTGATTTAACATTAATTTAATTTACATATATTAAATGTGCTTGAAGTATTTGCACAGCTTGACTAGAACTATGGGACCAGCTTTCCAAATCCAGCAAACTTCATGGCAAAGCCCACAGGATGCAGTTATTTTGCTAAGCTGGCTGCGGAACACAGTCACCTCTTAACTCCCCAAATTTAACTATTCATGAAGAGTTAATTACTTCTGTTCTGGGTATCTGCAACAGCTTGACAGGCCTTATGCATTGGCATCTTTATCCTTTCTCAGACCCTTGCTCTGCATCTGTGCCTGGCTCAAAACCTTTCAGAAAGCCTCTGTGTTGATCAATACAGTTTTCCTTTTGGAAATCATTACATTTGCCGAGTATAAAGACGACCATCATTGTTTTGAGAGCATTGTTTTGAACCTGGACGTTCACAGTTACCTTTTTCCTCCTTGCATCACTCTAAGCCTTGGTCTGCCTTGCTAACTATTCTAGATAGTGGGTTAAAGCATCCTCTCTTGGCCATTTTTTAGAAGGATCTTTATTAGACGTGGAAACCCATTCACAGCTGGATGTATTCCACAACCAGTACCAAAAAAAAAAAGATCAGTCACTGTGCCAGCTGATGGAAATGTCAGGAATGTAGTTTGTTGCTTTTCAATCTGGGAGATGAATTAAGGAGAGCTTAATCCTTAACCCACAGATGTCAATCTCAATTTTCAAAAGGTTTGTGGACCAGGGGTTTGATGGGCTCATGACAGAGAAGGGGCATCTACTTCACCGTGGTCACAGCTGCACCAGCATCCCAGGTTTGGGGCTCAGCCCCTTTCCGGCAGCAATTTGTTTCAGTTGTAAAGAGAAACTTGTAAGTGAGATGAGCTGATGAGCTCACTAGGAGCCCAGCAGTCACGCTGCAATGAACGCGGTGGGTTGTTTGACTCAGTTGTTGTAGATCAGAACTTGGAAACTGAAAAAATAGGTTAATGAAACTCAACCACGTCTTTAAATTTTAATCAGCTTACGTTTGAAGCATGTCATTTTCTTTCCTCAAGCAAAGAGGCAGTGACATGAAGAGCAATATGAAACAAAACACGGCGATCGTTCCACAGTCAACAACTCACGCAGCAGTACAGTACAGCAACACTAATAGTATTCCTCTGTTACCATGAAAATCCTCCGATCCAAAGACTCTTCTCCTGCACACACAACCCAATGTAGGTAATTCATAAAGGTTTTGTGAAGGGAAATACAGAGGCAGGTGTCTGTGGAAAGAATAGTAAAGAGCACAGTCAGCTCAGCTGCGGGAGTACAGAGGAAAACACGGTATGAGGACGTCCAAATGTGAGGCTGGGAAGAACCATCTGGGGCCATTTAGGGTAAGCGTCTACTCCAAAAGCCACAGAACAACCACCAGCACCTCACAATAAATTTACATCTTTAGCAAATGATTAAAAATACCCATCTGTAAGGAATGGATGTGACTGAGATTAGGGGATCTCAAGAATGTTACCAGTGTCCTAAATCTCTGTAATAGTAAGAATGTGTAAAAGTCCCCAACATAAGAAGGACATGGACCTGCTGGAGTGTGTCCAGAGGAGAGCCACGAGGATTATCCAAGGGCTGGAGCACCTCTCCTATGAGGAGAGTCTGAAAGAGTTGGGGCTGTTCAGCCTGGAGGAGTGAAGGCTCCAGAGAGATCTTATTGTGGCCTTCCAGTACTTAAAGGGGGCCTACAGGAGAGCTGGGGAAGGACTTTTTACTCAGGCATGTAGTGATAGGACGAGGGGGAATGGCTTTAAACTGGAAGAGGGCAGGTTCAGATTGAACATTAGAATCATAGAATCAGTGAGGTTGGAAGGGACCTTTAAGATCATCAAGTCCAACCATTAACCTACCCTGATAAAAACACCACCACTCCTAAACCATGTCCCTAAGCACCTCATCTACCCTTTTCTTAAACACCTCCAGGGATGGTGAATCCACCACCTCTCTGGGCAGCTTATTCCAATGTTTAATAACCCTTTCAGTGAAAAAATGCTTCCTAACATCTAATCTAAACCTGCCCTGACATAACTTGAACCCATTTCCTCTTGTCCTATCACTTGTCGCCAGGGAGAAGAGGTCAGCTCCCATCTCTCTAAAACCTCCTTTCAGGTAGTTGTAGAGGGTGATAAGGTCTCCCCTCAGCCTCCTCTTCTCCAGGCTAAACAACCCCAGATCCCTCAGTCGTTCCTCATAAGGTTTGTCCTCCAGACCCTTCACCAGCTTTGTAGCCCTTCTCTGGACACGGAAGGAGTTTTTCACTTTGAGGGTGGTAAGGCACTGGTACAGGTTGCCCAGAGAGCTTGTTGAGGCCCCATCCCTGGAGGTGTTCAAGGCCAGGCTGGACGTGGCCTTGGGCAACCTGGTCTAGTGGGAGGTGTCCCTGCCTATGGCAGGGGGGTTGGAACTCAGTGATCTTCAAGGTCCTTTCCAATCTAAACCATTCTATGATTCTATGATTTAACTCCCAGAACAACCTAGGATAACCACACTTCATTTTAATACAGAAAGCCAGAAAGGAATTCACGTAATCCTTGCCAGTCTCACCTGAGGAAGCTATCTTTTGGTCTCCTAATGTGGTGATGTATTTCACTCTGAGTCACTGAGCAAGACATACAAGCTCCACTGTCTCCTGGGTTTAGTTATAGCCCAAGGAGAAATAAATTCCTTTTTAGTCTCAGCAAGCAGCCAATTGAAACCCTAAAGCACAGGATTAGTAAAACATCAGTGTGATGCAACCAGCAAACCAGTCTCCTTCTAAAGTCCCTTAGAAATATCTATACATGAATCACAAGCTGTGTTTTCTATTTACGTGAATTTCTGTCATGTGTTATAAAATCCCTTCCATAAATTTATGAAGCTCTAGCTTGGATTTCAGGTCGTTGTTCTCAGAAATTTGCAGGGGGTCTTTTTCTGCCCAGAACTTCATCTCTCGGATGGAGGAAACCTCCTTCTACTCTGCAAATGGGTCTTCTATGAATTTAAGCAGTTCATTTTGTGCCACTAGTACTCCTTCAATTGTTTCAAGCTCCTCCTTTAATTCAAAGCTCCTCCACATGCAGCATGTAGCAATCTAAAAATGACAGAAGGCTGGTGGCCAGCCTCTTTCACCTCTCACCATAGACGCAGACAGTAAAGAAAGCTGGAACAAGCAGCAGAATCCCAAGTAGGCTACAACCATTCCTTAAACCAAAACGCATCTGAAACAGCTCAGTTGGGGGATCAAAGCAAAGTGGTACAGGTACAACAAGAAGCGAACACAGAATCAGAATTAGTGAGGTTGGAAGGGACCTTTAAGATCATCAAGTCCAACTGTTAACCTATCCTGATAAAAACACCACCACTTCTAAACCATGTCCCTAAGCACCTCATCTACCCTTTTCTTAAACACCTCCAGGGATGGTGAATCCACCACCTCTCTGGGCAGCCTATTCCAATGTTTAATAACCCTTTCAGTGAAAAAATGCTTCCTATTATCCAATCTAAACCTGCCCTGACATAACTTGAACCCGTTTCCTCTTGTCCTATCACTTGTCACCAGGGAGAAGAGGTCAGCTCCCATCTCTCTAAAACCTCCTTTCAGGTAGTTGTAGAGGGTGATAAGGTCTCCCCTCAGCCTCCTCTTCTCCAGGCTAAACAACCCCAGATACCTCAGTCGTTCCTCATAAGGTTTGTCCTCCAGACCCTTCACCAGCTTTGTAGCCCTTCTCTGGACACGCTCCAACACCTCAATGTCCTTCTTGTAGTGAGGGGCCCAAAACTGAACGCAGTACTCGACATGACTATCAACTTATGTATGACTCGCTGACTGACCGCTGCAAACAGACAAAATTTAACTAATAACCCACTCATTAAAAGCATTAGTAGTCAGCTGCAAATGTTAAAAAAACAGATTAAATTCATATAACATGCTGGAGAAATACTTGACTTGTAAAAAGTGCTGCACCCATTTGCTGTGTCTGACCTAAGGTTTGTGCATACTAGACAAATTTAAACAGAAGAAGCACAAGTCGGAGCCTCTGAGGGCAGCACCACCATCCCAAGACTGAAGTGGATTTCTGTCGGACCACTTGCGTCCCCTTTCCTAGAGACAGCTCAGTCTGCTGGAGATCAGGCTGCAGTCTTGAGTAAATGATTAAATCAACGCATTGCTTATGAACTCTGATTTAACATGTACTCAATATAGCCATTCAATTATCTTACCTGATAATTTACATTAACTCTATAAATTTGCTGCTTGTCCGTGACAACTTAAACAGCCCTTCACCACTTTTGATGCTCACTGTTGTCGTGGTTTGGCCTCAGCCAGCACCAAAGAACCACGCAGCCGCTCGCTCAATTCCCACAGCTGTGGGAGAAATCAGCAGAAAAAGGCAAAACTCATGGGTTGAAATAGTGCAATTTAACAGAACAGCAAAAGGGAAGAAAGAAAAACAACACCGATAAAGGAGCATAAAGACACGATTACAGTACCACCGTGCAGCGCACTGACCGAACCTGCACCGCCACAGCCCACCCTCGAGTGGCGACTGCTCCCCCACCCCCGGCTAGCGCCTCTTATAGCTGGGCATGGGTCATGTGGGATGGAATACCTGCCTCCCCTGCCGGCTCCTTGGGGAAATTAACCCCATGCCTGCTGGAACCAGGACATTATCCACCCCTTATACCAAACCATCTATGTCATGCCCAGATTTTACAGTTCCCATAGCCTATGGGCCATCCCTCAAAAATGTCCATTAAGCTCACTTAGTCCGTGATGGTAGGCTCCATCGGTGAGAACAGCCTCTCAGGGCACATAAGATGGTGTGTGGTGCTGAGCTGGTATGTGCTGTATTTAAAGCTCATGACTGGTGTACCCGATGCAGTCCATGCCCACGGTCGAAGATGCCAATCTCAAGGAAGTTGCTGGGCACCAGCTGCTGAGGTCAGTTCTTATTACATCATCACTGCACTTTACTCAGTCTCATCAAAGTCCATCTGTCATTGATTTGGGTGATTCTTCTGTAGTATCATTGATAGCAATAATAATGATAACATACACCAGCAAGGTTATTTAACATCATAAAATTTATTCATTGGCTATTCTCACCCAAAATCAAATCCCCATGAGGTACGCATCGGACCTCCCCATCCTCTTGCATCACCCACCAAGTGCACCCAGGTCCTTGTGCAAAAGCAATCCCACGGATGGGTTTGCCTTTGCCAGAGGCAGGGCTAACCCAGACTGTCTTCCCTAACATATTCTTCATGTGCACTACAGGGACTTTATCCCATTCTGCTGTACGTGGAAGTTTGGATTGAGCAGGGCCAGCTCAATTGGCAGATTCCCTGGTGTTAACTAACCAGGTGGCTTTTGCTAAGTGGGCATCCCAATGTTTGAAGGTCCCACCCCCCATGGCTCTCAGGGTAGTCTTTAGCAGTCCATTGTATCATTCTGTCTTACCCGAGGCTGGTGCGTGATAAGGAATGTGATATACCCACTCAATGCCATGCTCTTTGGCCCAGGTGTCTACAAGGCTGTTTCGGAAGTGAGTCCCGTTGTCCGACTCAATTCTTTCTGGGGTGCCATGTCGCCATAGGATTTGCTTTTCAAGGCCCAGGATAGGGTTAAGGGTGGTGGCATGGGGCACAGGGTATGCAATAGTGTCCATGGTCAAGTCCACCTCTCAGTCATGAGCCCATCTATATGTCACATCTCTTCCTTGATGGCCTGAGGCATCGTGGGCCCACCGAGCTATGAATAGTTTACCCTTACGGTGCCAGTCCAGATCCACCTCAGCCACTTCAATTTTAGCAGCCTGATCTACCTGCTGGTTGTTTTGATGTTCCTCAGCTGCCCAATTCTTGGGGACGTGGGCATCTACATGACGTACTTTCACAACCTAATCCCGATCATAGTATACGTTACTTGTTGCAGAAATTACTTGGAAGTCCGTTCAAGAGGATTGCAGGTGAGATCAGGCCTTCCACTCTGTCTGGGGAGCTGTCTGCTGGAAACGGGAGCAGCACTTTTCCTGGAGGGATCCCCTTTTATGATTGTTCTTCCTTGCAGCTCATGTACCCGTGCCTGTAAGGTCGAGGTAGGCTGTCCATCCCACCTCTTCATGTCCTCTCCATGGTCACACAGGTAACACCACAGGGTGCCCCATGGTGTGTACCCTCTATACTCTCGCTCTTGAGTAGGGTAACGCCTGCTCCTAATAGCTGAGATGCTGGCCTGTACAGGTGGGGAGTAGGACATACTCTCTTCAAGTTGCTGGACCTTCTGGGACAGTTCCTCCACAGCTGAAACGAGGGGGGAAGATAGGCTTTCTTCATATTGACAGAGTCGTCCAGCAACCTCATCCACCGTTGGTCCCTCTTCACCTCTCCATTCCATCACTGCCAAGGAGTTGGCATATGATGATGGTGCGCTCCGTACAAACTTCTGCCACATGGGCCTTGTGCGCTGGACTTCACCAGGAACTGTGTGTAACTGTGCATTATCTGGGTCGAAGTAAATCATCTCCCGTACAGCTAATTCCCTCAGGTACTGAATACCTTTTTCCATGGTGGTCCACTTGCTTGGACAACATACAACATCTTCACTGAAAGGATACCTTTCCCTCACACTTGACAGGAGTCGCCTCAAGAGGCTGAGAGCTTGTGTCTTTTTCCCAATCGCCTTGTCAATGCCCGCCTCCCTAGACAGGGATCCCAGCTGCTTAGCTTCCCTGCCCTCTAATTCCAAGCTACTGGCCCCGTTATCCCAGCATCCTTTGATGGCCCTGGTTAGTCATCATCCCTTACTATGCAAACTGATTTCTTGGTGTATTTCTTCTTCTGTATAGGAGTAACTGATACTGGCACAGGTTGGTTGTCTGGTTCAGCTGCAGTGCCTGTCACCAGGGTTTGAGTGGCCGCATTGTCTGCCCACCAGGGTTGGAGTAGCCTCATTGCTGGTCTGGTTTTCCCCTGAGAGTCCTGCATAGTACTGAGCAGTATTTGGTAGACACTGGCCAGGGCCCAACACAGTGCCACAAGTTGTGCCTCTCTGGAATAGCCACAGCATTCTCCTTTCAAATATTCTATTACTTTATCAGGGTCCTGTAGTCGTCCAAGGGTGAAGTCACAAACCATTGGAGGTGAGAAGTTCTCTAGATTCCTGCCCATGTTCTCCCACATCCCATGCCACTCCAACTATCCAGCCTTGGGACAGATCTCTGACTGCTAGTCTTAAACAGTTGTTTTACCCTAAACAAGACCTGAAAAACATTCAGGAGACATAGCAATAGGAACATGCTGGTTTGAGCGTCCCAAGGATATTCAAAATTCTCAAGAGGTGTTATACCTGGCCCAAAGGAGAACAGGGAGGCAAAAGAGCTGGGGAAAGTATCTCCCCCTATTTCTCCCATAGATTGGGTGTGATTATTGATAACTTCTGAGAGATGGTAACCAAGGTATGGACAGAACAGCAATATTGCATAGACACCCCAACAAAGCCACCTGAGTAGTGATGTTATCATATCATAAGCTGATATTGCACAGGACAGCAAAATGATAGTCCTGATCCTTCTCCCCAAGATAACAAACAGCATCACGGGGAATACGTAGAGCATATAAGAATTTACATAACACAGTCATGCAAACAAACAAAGCAACATTGCAACCAGCGATTATCTAACTAATAGGAGAAATGCATATAAGAAATCTGTTTTAACAAGCTCTGGTCAGATCTGTCGTTATTGCAACCCTTCGGGCCCCACATCGGCGCCAAAAAGGACTGTTGTGGTTTGGCCTCAGCCAGCAACAAAGAACCACGCAGCCGCTCGCTCAATTCCCACAGCCGGGGGAGAAATCAGCAGAAAAGGGCAAAACTCGTGGGTTGAAATAGCGCAGTTTAACAGAAGAGACAAAGGGAAGAAGAAAGAAAAACAATAACACCGATAAAGGAGTATAAGGACGCGATTACAGTACCGCAGCGACAGGACCCGACCCGCCCCGCCGCAGCCCACCCCCGAGTGGCGACTGCCCCCCCCTCCCCGGCTAGCGCCTCTTATAGCTGGGCATGGGTCACGTGGGATGGACTACCTGCCTCCCCTGCCGGCTCCTTGGGGAAATTAACCCCATCCCTGCCGGAACCAGGGCAACTGTGTATTTGAATGTCTCAGAAGTACATGTGACAACATTTTGCAGTATGACTTTGGCCAAACCAAATAAACAATGGCTTTTGATAGCCTAAGACAGCAACCTTGTTCCCTGTACACCACGGCACTTTTTTTCTTTGCACTTGTCCCAGTTCAAGTGCACCTTTCTGGAATATGAGCACCAGGGACTAAACACATGATGCCAAATGAGTCTTCAAGGCTGTCATTGTGGGTCAACCCCAGTAGGGAGCTAAGCACCACACGGTTGCTCCCCCCACAGCAGGATGGGGGAGAGAACTGGAAGGGTAAAAGTGAGCAAAGTCACGGGCTGAGATAAAGACAGTTTTAAAAGTTTAAATTAATAAATAAATAAACAACAAAGAACAAACCCAAGAAAAACAAGTGATACAAAAATCCCACAGTTGCTTGCTACCAGCCGCCCAATGCCCAGCCAGTCCCCGAGCAGCGACAGCCCTGGCAATGTCCCCCCCCAGGCCCGAGCTTTTCTTACTGAGCATGATGTCCTATGGTATGGGATGTCCCTCTGGTCACTTGGGGGTCAGCTGTCCCAGCTGTGTCCCCTCCCAATTTCTTGTGTACCCCCAGCCCACTCACTGGTGGGGTGGTGTGAGAAGCAGAAGACGCCCTGATGACATGCAAGCACTGCTCAGCAAGAGCTAAAACATCCTTGTGTTATCAACACTGTTTTCAGCACAAATTCAGAACACAGCACCATACAAGATACTATGAAGAAAATTAACTCTATCCCAGACAAAACCAGTAAAGCCCCGAAGAAGAATACTAATATTTCCCTGTTCCCTGGATCTTGTTTTAGTAGAATTAGCTGCATCAACCTCTGGTTAACCAATATATTCAGATCCACCTCTTGTCTCCCACTAATGTGCTGTCCCCAGCTTTAGAGCAAAATATCTTTTTATCGATTCCTAAGTGCTTTTCATGCCACCTCTCACACTTCACTAAAACATCACCCAGTTCTTCAGGACTACCATCAGACTTTCTCTCATCTGAAAATTTATGGGTCACCCATATTTGCTAAGAAACAAGTTGAGCTGGAACTAACCACTCATCGTCCTAATAATAATCTTTTAAAATGAAACAAGAGCTTCATAAATCAAAAGAGGAACCAACCTCTTCTGTGCTGAATAAGTATTGGAGAGGCTTAATATTTTATAAGCATCCTCTTTTGGCTAGTTCAGGAAGCAAGGTTTTTTAGGTTGTGACCTTCCCTCCTACAGAAAATGTTATATACATGGGGAATACATAGCGAGTTATTGCTAATTGTGCACTGCTCCTACCCCTGCAGAGAAGTTTTGTGAGGGGAGGCAAGAAGAAGAGTTCAGCTCTTCTAGCTCGTTTTAGAATGGGGGTATGTGCACAACAGATGAAGAATGGCATATATTAAAAGAAAATTATGAGACTGACTAAGGAAGCAACAAGAGTCAGCAGATGAACCACCAGCAGTATTTGCAATTAGCCATCAGCTACTGTGAAGGCAAGTGGAGAGGAATCGCACTGCCCCTAAGCTGTCACCATTGTCTCATCAGGGCTCGCATCTTCCAAACATCTTTTCTTCCTATACTCTCCATTGAAAGACACACTCCTCGGGGACAAACTGATGAGGAGCAGCAAACCACAACGCTGGGCAGCCAGGCAAGACTCGCACCGCAGCGTTGACAGCTTGGAGACCATGTCTCCGTGCAGGCTTGCAAGAGTTTTGCATTCCAGCGTGGAGACGAACTAGATTTTCTTTTAGCTCCACAGGTACCGTCCTTCAGTTGAGACAGACTGAAAGCTGTTAGAGCTTCACGATAGCTGAGGTTTTGCCGTGCAGCCTTTGTTTTCTTTTGTCTGAACTCAAGCTGGATACTCAGAGGCAGCCATAAACAGGAAATCTTCTCTTTATTAAACTGTGTATAAAATTACTGTGTCACACGTGTGCCATCTGTGTTAGCAGCAGTGGGTATTAAAAGCAAACGGGGGAAGAATGAAATTCATGTTACTCTATAACGGCAGTCTGTGCTAAATAATACTCCATGGTAAAGGTGCTACTTGAAAAGTGATTTGAAAAATCTGGTGCTAAGGCGCTTGGCAAAATTTTATTTAAGTACCAATTGCAAATTAGGAAATGAAAATCTGATTTAAGAAACACAACATTTTTTCATCCGCATTTTCCACTTAGCCCATACCTGGTATGAAGAGCACTCTTGTAAATTGAAATCACTATCTAAAAGCAATGCTCTCAGGAAGTTTTCTATAAGCATTTTTTTAGATCTGAGTTATCTTTTTTTTTTTTTTTTAAGCAAAATAAATCTAATTTCCCATTCATAGAGCCCTGCTGGGTTTGCAGTCTGAGCCCTATGGATTACCACTCAATCCCTTTTAAAGAGTCTTTAAAAAATAATTTGATTTTACTCATGCAAGCAGGAGACCACTGCAGGTCTTTTTAAAAAAAAAAAAAAAAAAAATCACAACAAAGTATAGATTCAGTTTCCCACAAAGCAATCTTAGTCTTCTGCCTCCCTTGAGTTCATGCAGAGGAAAAAAACCCTCCCTGATTTGTCTCTTTACAACTTTCTTCTATTGACAACATGACAATCTGCTACCTCTTTGGTCAGAAAAACACCTGATTTTAAAAAGCAGCTCTTCTCTGTCCATCCTTTGCAGCTGGGAGGTTTCCAGACCCAGTCCTGGAAGTCAGCCCAAGAAAATCAACAGCCCCCTAACAGGAAACATTCATCTTCTGCAGATGGCTCTTCCTGGCCAAAACACACCGCGCAAAGGAGTGCAGCACTGGGACTGCCTCAGCTGCCTTTTCGAGCTGGTAACGCATCAAGCGGAAGCGGTGCTTTGGGGACAGAGCTGGAGGAATCGGTGCCTCCTTCTTGTCTCTCTTCAGGTTTACAAGAAGTGGTGCAACTGCCCTCCCCACCACCGCTTTGGGAGCATCCACCCCACCTTGGGCTGCGCAGGTCAATCCACTTCTTACACCCCAACTGGCATCAAAACCCTGCTGCAGAAAGATGTTTTAGATCACCAAAAAGGCTGAAATACCAAAGAATAGTCATCAGATAGTATGAATAATCCTGAAAGGCAGAGGGGCTCAGCCATCAAAATGGAATTCAGCTTGGCACAGACAGATCCCAAATCTGTCACAGGAGTAACTGAAGAATGCTGAAGCGAGGAAAGCTAGTTTTGGCATTTCTTTTTCTTAACTTGGACACATTTTAAATTTAAAATGGGAAGGGCATGTTATTGTAATGAGAATGGGTAATATATGTTGTTTTCTATAAAAATAGGCAGAAGTTACATCACCATTAACACAATAAGACCATTAATAATTTCCGTGAAAGCACGGAAAAGCATTAAAACTTAGGTAAAGCTACCCGATCAGACCATCTTTTTGCAGAATTTACCCCATGGACCTTTTACCTTAAGTCAAATAATCACTTTTTACGAACTACAAACGCTTTCACCGCCTCTCAGAAGTAAACACTTTTCAAATTAATTCTTGGGTGGATGGCAGCAGGAGGGGACAGTCCATCTATTTTTTTAATTAAAGTTAGCATTTCTCGTGGTGTTTCAGTCTCTCAGTGACAGAACTGGAGCACAAATGCCTGTGGGGCGTTCCAGTAACAGCTGAAATTCAACCCAAATTGTTAATCTTTAGGAAGTGGCTCCTGACAACCCTAGCACTTTCTTGCCCCTTCTTCTTTGCAGATGCCCAACCTTCAGTACGACACAACTGCCTGCTGTGCCAAACAAACCAGTGCCGTGCTGTGCGCAAGAAGGTCGAACAGAAAATAAACCACCCTCAGCTCACCAACCTGGGCTATTACCTGACCTCTATTCCGCTGTATCTTTCCGAGACGTTACTCCCCAGAGGAGCCAGCTGGCAGAGATCTCCTCTTTTACAAAATATGCTGGCTTGGAAGCTGAAAAAATTCCTGCTTGGCAGAGCTTGGGCTAAAAAGTTGGTCCTTAAAAAGGCAGCCTTAGGTATTCACTTGCACAATCTGCCTGACTGCATGTGCCAAATCTCTGGCGTTTATTAAAAAAATCCCAGAGATTATTGTTACTATCAAACTATTGTTACTATCAAATAGCATCAGACATCCTCACGGGTGCCCGGTGCCACTCACATCCACCTTGCTGTCTCATTTTCTCCCGGAGGAACTCAAAATGTTGTGCCAGGGGTTGAAAAGCACGGACTTAGAGGAGCAGGGTTTCAAGAACTTAATGGAAAACACTTGCAATTGAGATGAAATGAAAGTGCATCCTTTAATATTGGATGTTCAGAGGGAGATCGCGTAAGCCAGAGAAGCAAAGCAGAAGGAATGGAAGGGGTAGGATCATATCTTTAAAGAAGATATGCCTTTGAATTTAGTGTGGAAGAAGTTGTGGAAGAAAACTGACACCTTGTTGGTAAGACACAGATAGTCTAAATTATACAAAGCTTTCTCCTGCCTTACTAAAAAGGGATCCATGCTCTCCTGCAAAAGATACTGGGAGAGAGGAATCTGAAAGGCTGCACTGCTGTGGCAGAAAGCAAAAAGCTAGATTACAGGCTACAACCGAAGGCACTGAGAAGAAGCCTCCAGGCTGGTGCAATGAAGCTTCTGCAGAGGGAAAAGTTGAATTTTACTTTAATCACTGTTACACCACCTTCTCCCAAGGAAAAAAAAAAATAAAAAATTGCAAACATTTGCATCCCCTGCTTGATAGTGATCCATTCAGCCCACACACCCTTTCTGAAGGCCAGCAGGCTGTGAAAGCTCATTTTCAGTTTAACAGATACATGTCATATTTCGGCTAGTCTAATCCCACAAGTGTTCAAACAGGCGGAGAATTCGAGAGTGTTTGCTTCTGCCAGCGCTGTTGCAGCATTTAGGGATTCACGTACAGGGCAGGGAGGACGTCAGAAATATATTCTGCCTTCCCATTTCAGGAGATGGGGTCCTGGACCATCCCGCTGGGAAGAAGGAGTCATGTGGACAGTGATAAGGAGAAGGCTATCGCACTTTAACAGCAAAGTCCCAGGCAGGCGCTGCTAGGAAAGGGCATCAGGCTGCAAACCTTCATGAGGCTCAGCCAAGCAGCGTCCCAGGAATTTAACTCCAGAAAGGCAATAGGATTTAAAGGCTATCTCTGTGCTCGGCACTGTTTCACCAGCTAAGTGTAATGAATTTGGTGAATTTTGAGAAAACCCGCGTGTCCTTCTGCACTGCCAGGTGTCCGCCCGGGTGTTTGAGTGCTCTATGGAAGCTAAGTGCCCAAGAGCTACACCGAGGTACCAGTATTCTGAGCATTGCTAATTCCCTCCTTTTTCCCATAAAGAGTAGCATTCCGTTACTGAAGCACCCTGCACCATTTTAGGTACAATGGGATGTCCTGCCTAGTCTCCGGTTGCCACCCTTGCAGAAAGAGATGCCTCTCTCGAATCCCATCACCTTTGTCTTATTTCCCATCAGGGACCAAATGACTCAGATTAATAAAGACATCACGAGTGGCACCAGGACCCTAGGTGTAGACAATCAAATCACACCTCAAGTGCCCTACCCAAATAATCACTTGGGCAGTTTGTGGCAGAACTAATACTTTGACCACAACGTTTTTCCTCCACTTTTACCTACTTGCCTTGCTACCATTTAGGGTTCACTGGGCACATGGATGCACTTCAAAATGTTTTTTCTGGAACAGGTAACGGAGCCACTTTCAAGCTCCGGAAGATTTAAAGGCCAGTAAGACATTGCTCTTCTCCAGATAAGTTTATATAAATATTCAGTGAATAAATTCTGAAATCTAGAGGGTATTCTCTCACAAATAAAGGGTAATTGCCATGAATGCAAACAGATGAAACAACACAAGTGGTTTTAACTAGAGATGGTTGAGAAAACTCATGATAAGCCTTTCAGGCCAAAGTTTTCAAAGCTGATGACACATATTAGAGCTCCGTAATTGTAATTTAGCATGCTTTGCTTGTCTTCTGGTCTTGCAATGATCATAACCAGATTAAATTTCCCCAAGGCACATTTGTGACACCAATATATGCAGTAATGTCTGAATGTCTTATTCTTGGGAGGTTTTGAGCATCATCTTCTACATACTAAAAGAAATGTGAGGTTCTGTTACCTTGATGGATTGATCTCAAGAAGTTTCTTTTAAGTCTTCCATGTCTCAGATAAAATGGCAAAGCAATTCTGGGTGCTCAGAATCAGTCACATCAGATCACAGAAAAAAGGTGGCACAAAGAGTGCACCAACACTGCAAGTCTCACCTTGGAAAACAGCAGTTTAAGGTTTTCCAGAGCACCAGAAAGAGAAATAGGAGATTCTTTCAAGGAGGTTTACAGTCTCAGAGTTAGAAAGGGTGCTCTCCAGCCTATACTAGGATCCATTCCTTAAGAGGCTTGTGCAGAGTTTGTCTACTTTCAAACACCACTGCAATGACAGAATTTAAATACAAGAGATTACCTATGATCCGAAGACCTTTACTGGCCACCCCTCCCTCCCCACCCTGCACCCTCCCCCCCATAAAACCCCAAAACTCTTAGCTGTTTTCATCTAATCAATTTCGTTAACTTTCTAAAACTATTAGAGAGCTAAATGTTGTTTATCTCATAGTTATTCAGAAGGGTTAGAAGAAGTTGAAGATTAATTTTAGCAAAGTAATATCTGATGGCTAAGTGCTAGTAGATATGCAGACAACCAGGAAAGAATGATGTAGGAGCACTGTGTTGTCATAGAAGGGAAAAAATTACTTCAATAGTTTCTCTCCATTTATAATTCTTATAATTATATAACCTCATTAGGAAAATAACCTCCAGGATGTCTGAGTCAATGGCAGTTATGTTCAACCACAGCTTTCTCAGAACAGTTTTATCACGTACCATATTTTGCCTTACTTTGCCCTATTCTTCCCCATCCTTAGTCAGAAAAGGTCACCAACATAAAAGTTCAACGCAGCTCCAGCGACAGCAGTCAGATCGGGAACTTTATTCACAAACAAGTACTATGTTGTTTAGTACAAATTTAATCTGCTGGAGGTTTGAGCACTGATACTCGAGAAATTATTATGCAGCTAAGCTCCACTTCATAAGCTCTTCTGTTCCCCGTAACTCCATTCAACATCATCAGCCCCAACATGGGAGGCTGAGGCCAAGTGCTGAACAGCACTAAAACATGTGTCGCCTGCAGGGCCCTTGGCAGAGGGACTGTGAGGAGTGAAGCATGGCAACACGTTTTCCAGAACTGGCCAGAAAATGGGGACAGTACCTTTACAGCTTCTAAATGAGAACAACCTGCAGGTATTGCCTGGTGGGCAAGCGACACCAAACGGTTGATGGGGGTCCAAAAATTATCTTCCTCTGCTTTGAGGCTTCAGCCTTTGGGGACAGCCATGCCTTGTGAATGGCAACAAAAGGTTTTTGTCTTCCTTTCAAAAACCAGAGCTTCCCTGTGGTAGGGTCCGGACTTTATCACAGTGCTCCACATTGCTACCTTGGCTGCTACAGAAGTGGCCAGCTATTCAGATCTCCCACCCAGACCGAGCACTTCATGCCTGTCTGGCCAGGGTGGCCCTCTCAGTCTTTCTCTGTGCTGAACAGCAGCATTTTTTAGCATCTATCTGGTTAAGCTGGAGAAAACCTTTCTCTTTCCAGATTACACGGCAATTCTGTGAAGCAAGGCAGCACTAGGGCTATCGCCCAACCCCAAACCAAACAAATGGAAGAGTATCTCCTGAGGGCCATAGACCACAGATAAGCTCGATCTAGTTTGTCATTCCCTCAACCCTTCCCAAACACAGTGGGCTTGCAATAGCCTTTTATCCTTTCTTTAGGTTTCTCAATAGAAAATTGCTTTTCTTTCTTCATAGGCCTTTTTCGGCAAACTCAGATTTTGTGTTAGTGCTCCTTACTGTAGGGCTCAGCTACTCAATTCCCTTTCTTTTCTCTTGTCTTGGCTCTTTCTCCAGGTGGTGGCAGTTCCTGCAGCTTATTACAGCCACTAGACAAACAGGTAAACTTTTCATGCAGAAATTTTTCTTTTCCAGTGAAAGCAAGTACCCTTTCACCCGAGTGTGCTGGATGTACTTCATTTCTTTTTAAAGATACACGTTTTAGTGTAGCCTTTGTAGAAGAGAGGGAAAGAGATCAATAAATAAAATAAATAAACCATAAAGGCATCTTTTCCAGAGTCAAAAGGATGAAGGGGAAATGGTACTGAGGAGGCCATGAGGTTATTTTATCTGTCTACCAGCATTCCTAAAATGTGCACTGAAATTAGGGAACATTGTATTACAGGATGCAGAGGTCGCGCACATTGCTCAGAGCCTCAGGTCCTGGAATCGTAGGAGTACATTGAAATTTTAATATCTTAGAAGAAAGAAAAAAGAAAAAAGGAGCATTTTCCAGCCCTGGTTGCTGGGAAAACAACACACATTAAAATATGCTCTGAGAAGACATGAAACATAAGTGTAAAGCTCAGGAGGAAAAAAAACAGGAGTTCTGCTTCCCAAATAAGGCTTCTTAGCCAACTAGAGTACATCAGCATCATACAACTAATTTTTTCTTGTGAGAATAGCAGTGTAATGCAATTAGCATTAATCTGGAGAGGAGTAAGGAAAGGGCTTACCATGACCATGCATAAAGGATGAATCACTCATACAGGCAAAGTCTCTGGCCATAAGTAACCCAATCCCAAGTGTGAGATGCAGGGTAGCATGGCTAACACTGAAAAGCAAATTTAAGTTGGCTTTGAAGTTAGCTGACTTAAAGTCAGTGTCAATATGAAGTGGCAAAGTCATTTAGGAGTGGACAATCAAGTCAACTGAATGTGACAGAAGATCACTTGGATGAAATTACTTTGTACACAGGAGCTGAAATTAGAAAGCAGCGGGTAAGGCCATGCAGGTAGAGGTGCTGCCAAGCACTGGGATTCAGTCAGGCCCAGGCAGAAAATAGCAGCTGTCACAGTGAAGAGGCACTGGCTATGGTCAGGAAGACAAACGGTGCCTAAGAAAGAGCACCAAACTTTGGGAAAGTATGACCTTCATACTTTTCTTTCTTATGTTGTTGCTTATGTATTACCATTTTGCCAGAATTCCTTTGAATCTGATGGACCAGTCTCAAGAGCAGGGACCGGACCTTTCCAACACCAACCAGAGAAACAGAAGTTACTGTGAAGTTGTGTTATAGACCTTTTCCCCCGATAACTTATGCAAAGCTTACTGCAAAAGCACCAGCTGAAAATTTGACCCATGATACTGAATGATGAACAGTTTTCTCTTCTGAATGTCTTCACATACATATAAGTGACCTTGAAAATCTGTTTATGCTGCCCCACATTTTTTTTCCTTATATGTTCTATATCTGAACAAACGACTCCCCTCAATTCCTAAACTATCTCACACAGTGTTTTTTTCCAACAATACAAGCCGTCAAATCGTAGAAGCTAGGCAGGGTTGGAACAGAATTGCTTGGATGGCATACCTGAGCACATCCCAAGATATTACAAAAATAGAGATGGTTACAAATAAGTATGTGGCATCCTTTCCCCAAGCAGGTCATAAACCAAACTTGCCAGGAGAACAGGACTGTAATCTTGATTGGTCCAGAGTCTGGGACTCGCTGCATTTGGTCCAGCTCAAAGTCAAAATTAACATCTTTAGTTTAAAAACAAGCCCACTTTAAAGGCCTAATATCTGAGGAAACCTCAGCTCTTTTAAAAAGTACAGTTAAACTGAATCACCACTTCAAAAAAACCCAAACCAACAAACAGCCAATTATATTCTAGCTCTGGCATCCTAAAAAATATTAGGCCTTTAAAAATGTAATTCTAATTATATTTGACCTTTCTATCCACTCTGCTATGAAACTTTAAGGATTTAGGATTTCCCAAGTCTAGAAAAGTAAGGTTTTTTCCTTACAAAAATACAAGGAGTGCCAGCCCTCAGAAAAACACACAG
Organism: Vanellus vanellus; assembly: GCF_965231255.1. Taxonomy (NCBI): domain Eukaryota; kingdom Metazoa; phylum Chordata; class Aves; order Charadriiformes; family Charadriidae; genus Vanellus; species Vanellus vanellus. The sequence goes on along the minus strand of NC_138905.1, from coordinate 78,004,288 downwards.
AATTAATCTCTAACTCCAGCAGCCCATGAGAAACCAGATGCTGAAATCAGGTGGATGCAAGTATAAATGATGCAAAGCTGCTTATATTCAACAGACTCATGTGAAGGCTTTCAGAAACAGTCAATATTTCTAAATCCTGGTCTTAGACCAGTGATCACTAAACAAAAACCCCAAATTACCTCTCGTGCAAGCATTGGTGATGGGGGTATTGTTTTTCAGATGAGACAAAAATATCAAGATGCCGTACTGTTGTGGTAGTTAAGATCCCTTGGCAATCTTTCTAAAACGGGACTGTCCAGTTTTCTGCTTTGCATCTAATTTCACTATTTCTTCCCTCAGCTGCCCATTGGGAATCACTTCATACGATTTCAGTTTGGAAAGGTACCTGTGCTTCCTGTCCTTAATTTCATGTAGCATTGCAGCAGCAAATCGGCATGTATCACAAGGTATTCAAGTTCAACACATAACATCCTTCAGGATCTTCGGATCCCGTGGAAGAAAAATACTGAAATAACGTCATTATATAAGCAAGTTAAACAGCAGATCCAGGCTCATTTCAGCAACAACAAAGAAGGATCCATTTGATACATAGCTTTGATATTGAAGAACACATTTTTCAAAGGGAATCTAAATTTACGCCTGCTAATTATAAGCACAATTATTTGGTACAAACAAGATAGTTCAACAGCAAGCTAAATGACCTGTACGTGGAGTTGCTTATAGATGCACAGTTCACGTAGGGAAAATGTATTCACAGAACGGATACCTCTTCGAAAATGTCCAGGTTCTGCCCTATAGCTCTAGAGGCAAAGCCTCAGCCAGTGTACGGTGTCAGCTCCAAAAATGAGGTTGTGAGGACTTTCTGTTTTCACGACTTAGTATCCACATCAATCACTTCCAACTTAAAACCACAAGTCACAAAATAAAGACAAGGTTTTACAATGCAGTGCTCTCAGTTCAAAACATCCTAATAATACCTGGGTGAGGAAGTCCCTCTTCCCATCCATGCCCTTAAAATTCAATATAAAAAGCTTCAAAACTTGAAGAACTGTAGTATTCTTGCTCTGGTGTTACCATATAGACAATAATTTTCCCTATTCTTATTCTTCATTCTACTCCTGAATTGTTTGGGATAGTTTCTTTTATCACAATTGATAGCATTTCATCATCTTTCTCAATATCTGGCAACTTATATCAGCAGAATACTTAACCATTCATAAAGGCAGAATTAGAAAAAGAATTATCGAAAATTCCTTTAAGTCCAAACCCTAGTGAATCATATTTGTATAACAAAACACTAGAAGATGGTCATTCTCTTTCCTTGCCATCTCATAAATTTACCTGTCATCCTGCAAAATATTTCTACAACAGAATTACTGTGGTGAGCAAGCCAACAACTATAATGATGGAAATTAGATGGCATCCAGTCAGCCACAAAACATTGATATTATTTAGGTGTATGAAAATACAGCTTATGAGAACTGCATGGTCAGATGCTGCTCCCCCAGCTTTCCCTAGAAGGAGTTCGATGCTATGAGAAGTTAAATATCTTGAGTGCCAGTAACAAGTCAGAAATCAAGAATGCTCTATACCTCCCTCATAAGGCTAGGACCTATAATCTTAATTATTCAGCAGCTGAAGTGGGACCGCTCAGCCATACACACTCCAGCCTACGCTGCAGCATGGGCTGCCGTTGTAAGCTGCCTCCGGCGTCTGAGGCAGCTCCAGTTTTCTCACACATGAGAAATGCCAGCAGTAATGTAGAAGGGTGTAGAGTAAGGGTTTAAGCATTTAAGTAAGTATGGGAGTCGTGAAGTGTTAGTTACACAAAGACAACATATCTGAAGATTTTAATTTTTTTTAATAGTTGCGCAAGACGGGTTGCCAATTAAAAAGCATATCTGCCGAAAGATTTACTGGGGGGAAATACCACTGTTAAGTGATTAGTAGGAGAAAAAGTAATAAAATGGATGCTAGAAACGTAAATTATATTTAATTAGAACATTTGTAGAGAGTTCTGTGCACCATTTAGAATTGGCTGTACAGGTTCCTTCAGACCATACAACTAGCTTAACAGGAGTGAGCTTGCGCACATATTCAGTCTCTGAAGAACAATTTCATACCATTTTATAGCAGAAGCCTTTTTGTATTTCTTTCTTTTTGAAGAACAAGCCAGATAATAAGAGTATTGAAAGCCATTTCAAAGTCGAATAACATGAAAGTCTAAGTGCCCCCTCTAATGATCCACTGCCCCTCCATGAGAGGCATCAATTCTCAGCAATCTCACGCCGATCCACGTTTCAGATACTGCTGTCTGTCCCAAGCTCACTTAAAGGTCATTCTTGGGCTCTAAGGATGCAATTTAAAACTTAACTCAGCTCTGAAAATAACCTTTCATCTTTAATGATGTGTTATAATCTCCCTGCAAAACACTAATAATTCGTAAGCTTTGTTGAGGTAATTGTGTTTACCCAAACCCATAAATCTGCAATATTGAGGTGCTGGGCTTTAGATATTGGTCACCAAGTCCCTATGCAAGCACATTCATTTTCATTTAACATATTGATTTTTTTTTTTCCTCTCCACACATCTTCCCCTGTCATTTAGAGCCAAGGAAAGAAGGAAAATAAAAGCTACTTTTGCCAGCCTTCCTTCCTCTTTCTTCTCTCAGAAAAGGTCCCCTGTGAAGGATCACATCGACTCGGCGTGGCAGAAAACAGCAGCTGCAGGCAAATTCAAATAGCGGGAAGACTATGAGAATGTCAATGCATTAAGGGAGTCATATCATTAATGAGAATTTGCCATACCAATTATATATTCTTGCATACTGATAATTAAGACACTCAGGATACACAGTTGCCATGAACATGGATGTAACTCGTGGCTGCTATGATGGTGTTCAGCACCTCAGAAGAAACAAAATGCAACAGAGCTATGAGAAAAGGGGTTTCAGCCCCAGAGAGCTGTTGCGAGACAGAGTAAACCCGCACCCTCATGTAGGGCTCTCAGTAACATCTGATGTCTTTTCTAAATGCCATCTTTTACACTGGCATTGTTTCACGGGAATCTTGACACTCACTTGAAAATAAAAAAATAAAAAAATAAAAAAAAGCATCTAATATTTTCCCAAAAGAAAATTAGGATAATGCAAATGCTCAAAAGCTCAGAGGAGAAATCAAGAGTCCTTAATATTTATTTTTAATCTCCCAGTTTTTAATCGTCCAGCATTTTGTAGGTGTGCAAGCTTGAAAACTGCAATTATTTTGCCCTTTTCTGTTTCACATTCAGATAAGCAGCAGTTATCTAGAAAAACGCTGAACAGGCTAGTTGGTGGATTTTTTACGTAAAGCAGTAGATTACAGAAGGTTACATAGAGCATGGAAACAGTGTATCAGGGTCACATCACCAGGAACCAAAATAACACAGTGTGTACAAGTGGAAATGAGTTACGGGGACTTTTGCTACTATTTCTACAGTGTTGTGCCATCATAGATGAACTTAAAAAATGTGGTGATGGTGGTAATGGGGAGGGGAAATAGCTTTGAGGTAATCCCTCTTGTAAAACGACATCCAGGTCAAAAAAGGAATTAGTCTCCTTTTTCATTTCCAGGGAGATAAAGGATAGACAGAGAACGCCCGTGCTGGGGGCTAAGGAGGAAAGGTGAGATTCTTGTCTAACATCAACATCCGTACCTATGCTACCTTTACTGTTAATGTATAGAAATCAGTGGTTGCAGGCTGGGGTGTACCTGTGTCATTTTCGATGCCCGCATCAGGCAGAGATGCATTTCCTGCAGAAATCTCCTTTCTAGCTGAGTAGTTCATAGCTATAGATACCTAGGAGTACCTAACCTAGCTGAGATCCCACCTCGGGAGGTTGCCAGGGTCTGGACACTAGCTGTCCAGCACCTGGAAGATATTTCCACAAACTGCATGTTTTCAGGAAAGGGAAGACAAATCTAGTTGGCAAACTAGAATCCTCAACACATGGGCTATTCCACCAAAATATCATCCCCTTCACAGAAAATATAGAGTATGTAACACCAATTGTTTCTGATAGGATGTTTTTCCTCCAAGCATCTCAGAAGAGTTATTGATATACAGAGGGATCACTAATCACCATCAGGATTTCCTTTGTCCACAATTTTTTTTTTTTTTTTTTTTTTTAAACAAGCTCTGGTAAGGTGCATTTAAAAAAAAAAAAGTTCAGGTCTTTAGATTTTGGGGACATTATGACGAACCCTGACCTTAAATGGCAGAGATCACTTCACTTCTGGAAAGGATAGGACCGCTCCACATCCTCAAGTACATTTGCCCTTTAAATAAAGTCTGCAAAACTTCTCTGAAATTTTCCAGTAGAATATATCAATTCAGAACTGGGGGGGGGAACCAACAACCAAACACCACCACGCAACTGCAGCTCAAAATGAGGCAGATGTTCCTTGCAGGATTTTCCACCTCTCTTTCTTAAGTTACTACATAAAATCTAATCACACTGTGTAGTTGCTGCAATATGTACAACATTCAACACTGAAGTTTTCATTAGTTAAAATTCATTCTCATCAGTAAAAACACAGATGCCTCCTAAAAGCAACTTCTTCTGTACCAAACTGTCCTATCCTTCTTCATCACATGCTTTGCAGGCACTTAACAGAATACTCATAAAATCTGTGCTCCTTTGTGGTGCAATGCTGAACATTTTAAAATATGTTCTGTCATTTGGTCAGCTGCAGGACTACAGCGAGTTTGATTCCAGGGGTGATGTCAATGGGTTTTTTCGAGATCTTTGACATCAGAGCAGCATATGTAAAAACTATTAGTAATCCCTGTAAATTGGTTCCCCAACAACATTTACTCCATCTGTCAGTGGATAACGAAGAGTCATTTTCTCACTTAGGCTTCTAAATAGGAAATACTGTTACATGTTATTAAATGCCTTTAAAAATTGTGGTTATGGTGCGCTGAGTTTATCACCTCGCAAAAATCTGCACAGAGGTTCTGCTGCTTTCTTCACAAGCTGTGTCTGAGAAGATGCCGGTGGGGGTTTTCCCCACTTTCCTGGGTGGACGGGCTGCTCCGTGGGGCTGCTGCAGAAGGCGCCGAGCGAGGCACGAACGCACAAACTCCGCGATTCCCCCTTTTGTGGGCTCTGCTGCAAATGAGCACTCTGCTTTTCTGCAGATGTCTAGTAATGAGGCACGTGCTCACAATACCAGCAGCTGGGTGACCGGTAGCGGGGTGACACAGCTACTAATGAAACACTTGAAATGGCCATTATTCTTACAGAACTAATGAGAATTAGAGTGAAAAACTGAGACCAAGTCGTTCACACACTGATGTATTTATACAAACGAGATCTATCTACCTATCCGGTCTGCTCCTACCAGCTGCTTTTGTTGAAGGTGGATTGGGAACCAGACTGAAAGATTTCCTGGAGTGAGAAATGATGTGCAGAATAATTAATCCTTTTTTTCCTACTTGCTTACAAAATATGTTCACATAAACAAGCATTCGCTCCCTTTTTCTCATGTTCATCTACGCTCGCATTCTTCTTTCCTACTTAAAATATTAATTTTCCTAATAACTTCTAGCTATAAAACATTAGACTAACATTTATCAAGAGTTATCAAAAGAACTGATCAGCCAAAATTATCCCTGCTAGCATCCGAATTAGCATCAGACTGATAAATACGCATTACTGAAACTGCTGGTCTTGCAAAGCATGAATGGCTAAAAGGCCTTAATTTGACATCACACAGATTGCCACTTCACCTTGTGGCACAACGCCAATGATCAAGATGCCACCCACACCCCAGGAGTCAAAGTTTAATTGAATTAAAAGAGCAAAGGACTGCACTTCAGAAGTGGGTTTCCTTTTCCATCAAAACCCACATATTCTTCATCTTTTTGAATTATAAGAAAGAAAGCTATAATGAAAAAAACAGTGCACATTCTAATATTTAATTGGGGGCAAAAGTATTTCAGCCAAATTTCCTCAGCACAAAGACAGGGATAGATGAGAATTTAATTACAAAACGTATTGAAAATGTGTTAGTTTTACTATTCCTCCTTCTGTCATATTTCTTCTTTAAGCATAATGGAAAAATTTGCAGACCAGGTACTCTAATGAAAATGGCAGCTTATGAGTATAAGCCCCTGAACATACTGCAAGCAGCAAACCTATTAAAAAAATCTCCCTTTGTCTCCATGACACATTATTTCTACCCACAATTGCACTAACATGCTAAGTACTAGGCTGCTAAGCATAATATGTAGTGCATGGAGCATTGAGACTTATTTTTGGGTCTGGTTTAAGAGGATGTAACATCGCTCATTTCAAAGGAAATTTTTCAAGGCTGCCTTTCATCTTATATCCTTGCATCAAAATTAAAGAGTAAACTGGTTCTAAAAAATAAGCGCCTTCAAAATTGAATGTCTGCTCAGGAAGCCAAAGGCACAGTTATCAGCCTACTGAGATTATCAGAAGCACTAGGAAATCCCACAGAGGCACCTAAACCTTTCAAAGTTTGATGAAAATGCCACTGGGGCATCTGAGCGGGAATGACACTGGCAGCTCCCAAATTCTCAGTCTCGTGAAGAGGCCCATGAATATGTCCCATCCGTTTCTGTAAAACTACACGTGCACCGCCAGGTAAGTGTGTGCAGGTCCACAACAGCGTGTTGTCCAGCTACCCACCAGGAATGCCCGCACTTGAGTGAAAAGCTCAATTAAATACTTAATGAACAGATTTAGTCATTCCTCCAGGTCATGTGCTAACCTAGAAATGAGCAGCAAATCTTTAGAAATATCTTTGTTATGCGAAGGAGCCTAAGGTCAGATATTTCCATGTACAGACCACTCACTGAGTATTACCAACCACTACGATGGTGTAGCACGTTCGCTGTTGACTATTCACAATTCATGCCGTGTGACTGATTACTTAAGTCATGGGGTATTACTTCTCCTCCCAGAGAACTTTCAAAATGGCTGATTAGCATTTATAGAAGTAATATTTTGGGAGCCACTCCGTTGCCTGGGTATTTGCTGGTAAACACTTTTTTGCAAACACAAGTTCTTTCTACAAACTCTAGAAATTAAAAGACTAAAAAAGATAAGAAAATAATTTCAAATCTAGCAGCTCAGTATGTCATCTTCATTTGATTTCAAGTAATAATGATAATCTATTAATGACAACAGCAGGAACAGCAAATGTAAGAATAATAAAAAAATAATGTGGCAGTTGTGGGACGATGTGAACCAAAACTGGAGAGAGAGGGTGCACTGCCGAGAATCATTGTTCTGAGAAGAATTTGGTTAATGTATTATTTTACACCTATAATGCAAAAAAAAAAAAAAAATCTCCACGCTTTTTTGCATTTCTTTTCCCCCGAGAGTCCAAAAATGGTCTCCTTAGTTCGAACATTAATTTCATCCAAAGGGGTGCTGTGTTTTAACCGAAGATGATAAAAAGCCACATTGGGCTTTATGAAGTCAGAGAAGGAACTCATTAAAGATTAAATTCTGCTAGCAATCCATCATGCTGCCTTCAAGGCAATTTTGAATTGAGGTGTTAGACTTTGGGAATACGTCTTTCTGCCCAATTCACACAGTGTCATTTTTCAGCTCCCATTTAGAAGTTACCCAACACCTATTCTGCCTCTAGTGGGAGGAACCCCAACATCTCCAGTCCCAGGGAACGGCCGTTGAGAGCCATCTTCCTTGCTTAGGCACAAGCCAGCGTGCGTGACCTTCAACGCGTTCCCCTGATTGTCAGAGGAAGCGGATGCTTTGACACTTTATGAAACACCTCTCAGTCGTATTGGGAATGAAATCACTTTAAAAGCCACGACTTCGGGGGTACCAGCGCTTCAGCTCTTTCGCTGCAAAATGGGACCGACTGCACACTGTTCAAGACAGCATCTAAATAGATAAAAAAAGAAAACAGAAAAGATAATATCGGAAACCCAACCAAAAATGTTGCAAAAAAAAAAAAAAGCATAATGTGTAATTTGCCTCAGTTCAGAAGGAATGAATAGCAGAGCTGGGAATTGAAAGCAGAAAACAGATCTTCTGGCCCTAATTTTGAAAATATCTGTATCCAGCACTACCTTTCCCAAGTGAGAATTGATAGAAAAGCAGCTGTTTGATTTCTTCTTCCTCTTAAGAAAAATCTCACTGTAAACAAGATGATAAAGCGAGGCAGGATCTAATCAGGACCAAGACAACGTCTGGCAGGGCTATCAGTCTTGATGCCCCAAGAGCTCTTCAAGGACCCGAGGGAAGGCATTTGTGCCCCAGTCCGTGAGTCTGTCTCAAAGGCTAGCTTTGCCCAGCAGTTGTGGTAATTGGATGAAATAAATCCCTTAGAGAGCTGGGAAGGGGTGTTTGAGCGTGGGTGGCAGGGAACGATTTAGCTTCAGTAGTAACTGATGTAGCTGGGCTTCAAAAGCCATGCTAATCTTCACAGAGAAGATTTTAAAAAAAGCTTTGATGAAAAAACAAGTTTACGTTAAAAAAAAAAAAAAATGGAAAGGATGTCCACAATCAGTTCAAGACAATCTGATTTTTGATGAGATTAGAGCCATCCTACATCTTACAACAGCAAGGAGCCTAGCCTCGTGACAGCAAAAGCCCTTAACCCTGTTACGCTCCAGCAGAATCGCAAAATCGGTAATATTATGATCTCACCATAACAAAACTACATCTGCCAATTTTTACGCAACTAATCGGGAGTCTGTAATAAACCAAGGTGCGTTCTGACTCCATTTGCATTGAAACTGCTGTATAACACAGAGACCTTCCCATGTGTAACCACCTACTGTAGCTCTTGAAAACAGCCTGGACAGCCACGCTGCTTCAGCGTCCAGACAAGTTTTCAAATGCTCCTGGTTCTTCCACCGGAGCCTGTTTCTCCCCAGAAGGACCTCACTGTCAGAACCTATTTTCATGACATCCTGTTCTTTTTTATTTTAATTACTTGGGTTTCTGCCTCCCCCTATATATTTAGAATCATTTGCAACTGTGACTATAGCTGTTTTCCTTTCCCACATCACTATATTTTGTGTCCTTTGCCAGACTTAGGCAACTCCTTTTCAGCAAGCTAAAGAGCTTTACAGGCTACTGGTCATCTGCAGATTTAGGTTAAAAAGACCTGAATTCTCTTACCGTGCTTCAAATTAATCACAGTAAGACAGAAACACTTCACTATGGAAAGGTGGACAACCGAGTGCAGAGATTTCACTGGCAACAAGATATTATGATATATTAGACAAATAGACTCAGGTATTTAGAAAGGATTGTTGGGTGCCCAGATTTAAGAAACAGGCAGTTTCTTCCTCTTTAAAAATTTCAGACCTACTACAAAACACAACCAGGTGGCAGCGGCACTAAATTGCTTCCCTGGGTACAGGCGTTATCACAAACAAGAAAAAGAGGACACACGTAAATAGTGCCAGATGTCCAGTGAGAAAAACTTCTCTAGGTCTTGCCTGAGAAGAGGGCAGTGCAAACCATCATTGAAGAGCACAACTCTTTCCAGAAGCACAGCTGGCACTGCTAGGTATGAAAGTGAGGACAGTCCAAGGTGCAGTGCAATTAGATTCATAATGAGCAGCTCTTCAGTACCATTACAGGATTTTGTTCAGGAAGAAACGGGGAATCTGGACAAAGCACTTTATCAAGAATAAGGGCAAGTTCTGGAGCATTCAAAGAGATACTGTACTGTGTGTGCGATTTACTTTTCCACTGCTAAATGGTGATGAACGGGGGTAGACCATGGCCAGCTTGCAGCAATAAGGAAATGCAAAGAGTAACCAACATTGAAGGGAAAAAAAAAAATAAAAAAAAAAAAGAAAGAAAAAAATGTGCCTTTGAGATGAATAACATGCCAAATCCCACAGAGGAGGCAGATGGGAGCACTTCCAGAAAAGCAGAGAGGAAAGCATTACATTTAAAACTGAAGCGAAGTACAGAATGAAGATTGCACCGCATCCACTGAGAGGTAATAAGCTGTCATTTCCAGTACATAAGATAAAAGAGGTCAACCAAAAAGAGCCAGTAGTAACTTTGAGAAAGTAGAGGCAAGTCGGTCATAGAAGAGGCAGTGATAACAGGATATGTAAATTAATTGTTTACTTGGGAAGATGAGGAACTGATATGAAGGAAACTGAATTTTATTTTCTAAGAAGAGATAATAGGAACTAGGACAAACCAGGCTAGTAACAAAAAAAAAACAAGAAAAACACTAAGTCCCTACAAACTTCACTACAGATTCTGGCAAAGGCCCAAATGGAAATGCTTTTACCGCCAGGGAATAATCTGAGTGTGTGACAAAAATTCCTACTACATGATGCTAAGTGAAGGACCTAGAGACTGTTAAAAGGGTAAAATTTTATCCCTAGCTGTGGAAAGAACATCAATTAGAGCAACAAGATGGACTCCAATATATAACTTAATCTGGGAAAAAAAATACATATTTTAAGTGGATTTAGAAAGAAGATGTGTCAAAATTAAATCTCGTAATGCTTAAGAGGCAAATGTTAATTAAGGACACAGAAGACCCTGTGTGGGACTTGAGTTGGTACCCTGGGCTGGAGGTCAGAAAACAAGTTCTGATCCCAGCTTGATCTCTAAAGGATCACACGTGTCAAACCTCTGCTCTTTGTCTCGTTTCATCTATTCGCCAGCAAACTCTTTGGGGCCAGTGCTGCTCCTCACACACCACAGACAGCACACCTCCATTATGGATCCAGAACATAACTCACTCAGTTGTGTCACATAAAAGCGATGAAATCCAAAGACAATAGGGCATAAAATAAAGCAGCAGATGACTTAGCGATGAGAGGAAAATCCTAGAAACACTTTTTATTGAAGAGCAAGAACACGAGTAAGCGCTACAGGGGGAGAACCATGGGAGAAAGTAACAAAGTCTGTAGTTGTTACCACAGCACATACTGTCTCAACAGTGAGTTGTAGTAAATGACTGGGATAGTGTCAAAGACAGAAATCAAATTCAGAAGAGCATAGGAAGGATAGCAACACCAGCAGATACAGGCTTCATTATGTACAGCTTGATGCACATTAATATTCACAGGTTCCTGTGGGGGAAAGTGTCAGATATGTTTTAGGCTATCCATTTGCTTTCAGAAGAAATTCTCTGAATCCTTCTTGTCCTGGGTAAGCATTTCACGCAAATTTTCCACACTGTTGTACAAGTGAGTGCAAAGTTCTTACACGGTGTTTTTTCCTTTTCCAACCAGATAAACATAGCCCTTAACCAGGTTTCCTCTGTCAACAGGTATTCCCCAATCTTTTTTTTTTTTAAATTATGCACTTTCCATTATTTCCCTTCAAGTAAACTTCTTAGAAAAGAAAATGAACATGGCATGAGCGAACAAAGCAGAATTAATGCACTTTAAAACATATGTGTATTAGTAAAATATTTCTCAGTTAGGTAGGGGAAAAAAGCCAGATAGATGACATATTTTATGTATTCATGCTGTAAGCTGCAGCACCGTATAGAGTGATCCAAGCTCACTTTAAAGGAGTTGCCTTAGGTCTTGCAAGCCCTCTGCCAGCCTGGCGCACAGCGTGGGGTAACCCTCCTGCTGGCAGCAGAAGTGGAGCCAGTCTGCTTTGAGATGCCCATTACTTCATTCAGGCTGTGAGCCAATAAACAGCTTTAGCTGCCCGTGGTCTGATTTACGCTGGGTTAAACTCAGCGGTCACGGGATTTATTTTTTTTTTCCCTTTTAATATGAATAATGATAGGTGGGCAGTATAGCGAGTGATGAGACAATCCACTGAGTTGGTGGAAGCAAGACGTTGGCAGTCCCCACCGGTGTTGAGGAGGAGTTTCCTTGCTGTTTACAAGCGGTGGGAAAAGTTTTCTCCCAATTCAGCATCATTTGGAGCCCTGCTCTCAATGACAGCTTGTTATCTCTGCGTAACATCCCACAGGACACAGCAAACATGCCCCAGCTGGCCATCATGCAAAACCTTACATACGTGCAAGAGGTTGCTTACAATATTTCTCGAGCATTAACATTAGTTAAAATAGAACCTTTACTCTAAACCTGCATTTTTCCTTTCAGGTCCGTCCTAAGACCTGGTGAGTGGCGACCTCCTGCTCCCTCTGGTCTCTGGTGGGCTGAGTGATCACCAGGGTGCGCCCTTCCATGGCCCCAGTGACTCCGACCAAAGCAGGTACTCAGCCCACACAGGAGGGAACGTGCGCGGGTCAGACCGCGCTTCCTCTGTCACACCCACACAAAATCTCTGTTCTGGGCTGAACTACTGAAGCTTTCTTGTTTCTTACAAAAAATTTGTGAAATTGTTTTCCCAGTAACTTTAAAGCTCTGTGTTCCTTAGGAGGGCCCAAAGCATATTCAGTCATCCCTGACATGCTTTAACCAGTATATCCGCATTAGAGTAACATCCTATTTAAAATAAAAAATGGCCATAACGTGCAGATACAGCTCAGAAAATAAAGTGAATAGAGCTGAAACCATCATTACAGGATAGCGTGTTGACTAATGTTATAAAATGGTTTTGTCACATTTTGAAGTGTTTGCTCATCTCTGGCTGTCCTATTAAGGATGAGAAATTAAGAAGTCGGAGAAAAATCCACTGAAAGCTGCTAATTGAGAAAACTTAGCTGTACAGAAGGTCCTAATAGCTCTAGCCCCCATATCATCTCCTTGTGAGGGAGAAAAAGTTGACCTCATATTGACATGCAGTGTTCTGAAAAGAGTGAAAAAGTCCTTACAGACAAGAATGTTATGTCATGGACCAGAGACAAAATACGGAAAGGTTCAGGTTGCCAAGGAAGTTCAGTAAAATATCCTTTTGTGGAGACCAGCTAATATCCTGTGCTAGTAAATTTGGAAAGGCTGATAGGCAATTTTGGTTAGCAAGGATGGAATGAGTACTACTGCCAAGCTGAAGACCAGAGGTCTTGCCCAGTTTTTGGAAGTTTTCTACCTTTTCTAGTTATTGTGATTTTAGATCTCATGTCTCTAGCTCACAGAAGCTGAGGGATGTCTCTCTTTTTTCTTTTTTTTTTCTTCCTTTTTAAAAAAAAAATTATTTCTACCTAGCTGCAACCAGTTTTAATATAATGATCAGATGTCACCAGATATCACCTTCAGGGTGAGGTTTCCATTTTAAACAAGCTAGTCTAATGCTCAAATGAATGAGCACAGAGAATCAATCTGAGGAGTCAATATTTAAGAGGGCTGATGGACTGCACTTTTGGTTATTAACTCTGGCTCTCTGTGGAACAAGATGTTTTTGTTTAAGAAAGTAACACGTGGCCTTCAGTGTCCCACACATTTCAGTGTCTATTTTTTTCCCCCAAAATGGTTTCCTTTCTACACTGACCATGTGGGAATTCCCCCTCATTGCTCCCATAAATCTCTGAAATTATGACAGTATTGTAGTAGAATGGCATGTAGAAATCACAGCTTCAACCAGGGCCTCATTGTAACAATCCCAGTGTTTTCACAAAGTTAAAAATATTCCCGGTTATAGTCTAAGTACAGGAAAGAAGGAAAAAGGAGACATAAATCATCTCATTTTGTAGCCAAGGAACCAAAGCCCCGGGACATTCAGAAACAGCTCCCTGGAGCCGGTTAACATTTTTAACAGTCTTCAAACAAGACTTAGTCTTATGTGATAAAATATCCAAAACCTGCAGTTCAATTTTTAGACTTTTCTGCCCCACCTAAACCAAAGCCACTCACAGAGCCCTTGAGATGGACACCACATTATACACCTTTTCCCACCCTCATCCCCACCCAGTATATTAACTTCATAGTGGTTTCCCCAATATTTGGCATAGCTGATATCTTTGGGATCAAGCAAAGAGGATTAGATCCGATATCCTACAATGGCCTCAGGTGTGCCCTGAGCAATTACTGGAAGAAATATTAAAATAAAAATAAAATCTCTGCCTTAATTTTTTTTCCTTCTGCATTTCCCTTCTAATTTTCAACAGGTCTGTTAACTTGCCCGCATTTATCTATCGGTCCCTTGATCTTCGAATCAGCAAAATGTCCAAATTTGTCTCTGTATCTATCCCTATTCAACCAAGCAGAGAGACATCCATTTCACGTTGTTTTGCTTAAATCCTGTAGGTCTTAATAACTTCAGAATATGAGACAAGCAGTAGGAGCTTAACTTTTTTTCCTTATTAATGATAGGCAGTTGATAACAGATGATGACTAGTAAAGACATACATGACAAAAAATTCTCCTCTTTTTATTGATAGTGGAAGTGATGATGCTTGACTCTCCTTATTAAAAGGTTTTCCCCGACACACAAATTATTAAATGTAAAGCACTGGGGAGTAAGCTTCTGGGCTGCTGTTTGAATGTGACAAGAATAATGATGGTTTTAGCGTAAGTTGGGGTGGGGGAGGGTGGAATATTGCTTTGCCATTTAAAGTTTTGAAAACTGTTTTACTGAGAAACCACTGAGATTCCGTGATATCACGCATAGTTTGAAGGATGATACTGTGAATATTCAGAGGTTATTCCAGTATTTGGCCATGCCTTTGCCACTCTGGCAAAACATGATATTAACTTCACTAATAACGCATCTCTGAATACAATAACTTAAGACATGTTGTATGGATAGTTTGGCAGCTGCATTCCCTAAGCATATTATTATTTAGTCTTGGCTTGCTCTGTTATGGGCTTGCAAAGGGAAATCCAGCTTTCTTACCTGCGTTTCTTCTCCAAAGTGCAAAATGTTGCATAGTCACACGGGGAGCTGAGAGGGCATGACTAGGAACGGAGGCACCTAAGGATGCTGGGAGGGTCTCCAGCACCATCAAGGCTGCTGCTGCCGGGCAATGGTATAATTTTGTAGCTGACCAACCTCTATTTCAAGAATAGTTTTTCTTCCACTACACTACCCTTAAAGGAAGGTTACTCCAAAATCTTATTTTTCTGGCAGCTGGATACCTTCTAATTTTCAGCCAGAGGACATGTATAGCTAATAAACACCTATTACTTTTTGCATTATTCCTCTATTAGCACAAACAGCTCTTTTCCATCCTGCGGCCTGCTACTCCTCTATCCCCAGACAGACAAATGTTCCCAACATGGTGCCAGCAGCAAATTCCATTAATGCGTTCTTACTTTTTCTGCCTACATCACTAAATAAAATATTAAATACAAATAATTATAAAAACAACTAACTAGAAGTCCAACTAGCATGTTTTACTTGAAAACACCGTTACCTCCCCACTCCCGTTCTCTCCAGGACAACACCATACGAACGTACCCAGATTGCCTTCCCCCTTGCATCTGTGCATCAGTCTTTAAGGCCCATTTGCATCCTGCAGGTTCCTCCCCAACAGTGAAATTACCCAACAGTGCTCCGTGTTATGCAAGTGTTTTGAGCAGCCACTGACTGCATTGCACAATTTTGCTGATAAACTGTAATGGTTTTGGAAAGGAATCTACCTTTGGCATTGCAAAACATCTTTTCTCAAGTCCAAACCATTCCTTAGAGATAAATAGTTGTGTGTGCCTGCATGCATTCCTTCCACAGACCAAGAAATCAGAAACTCTTCCAAGTGTCACTGATTACATACACATCCACCGGTCAGAGATTTATTCATCATATTATACCTATAGTTTCAGGAATGTTTTCAATTAGCTACCTAGCAACCATGAAAACCACAGGGTCAGACAATTTGTGCTGATCAGACCCACGATCAGTTGATTAGCTCCAATTAATTTGGAGTTTGATTTCTTAATTTTTCAGCCACCTGCTCTCAGGGAGATTTCAACACTCCTCAACAAGGAACAGCTCAGCTAATACCACTGAATTTTGCGTAAATATCTTCCTCCCAAGAATTAAAATCTGTACCACTCGATACATATACAGGAGGAAAAGAAAAATAAGAAAATCCATGTGCAAAGGTCCTTGGATACAGGAGACCCTCTTGCATATAATGAATGCTGCAGCAGCACGTGACGTTCCTGTGCACACTGCGTAAAAAGTGTTCAACAGTATACTTTTGTAATCGATCATTTTTCATCCCCAGCACTTGACCAGTTAGAAAAAACAAAGCGCTGTATTTATGAATTTGCCCAAATGCTTTTTTGCCATGCCTTGCATTCAGAAACAAACACCAGTTTAGTTATGTTTGAACTTTCCTTACCGTTGCCTGTCTTTCCAGTGGAAACAATACAGGATTTCCGCGGGCGAAGTTCCAGAGCTAGAGCAGAGAAGTAAAAATGTGCAAAGAAACCAGAGAAGCGTTAGAAGGTTGACATTCTTTGTCCTCTTCTTCAAACACTTGAAAATAAGTGTAATCAATTCAAACTCTGCATGGTCCAATAAGCTGCCAACAATCAAATGATCTCAAACTCCCACAATAACAATTCCAAATTTTGCACCATTCGCTCTCTAACATGTTAAGGTCCTACAATAAAAGGAAATCAAAAGGAAAGAGGTTCAATTTTGGCTCATATCTATAAAAGTTTCTTAAAATCATTACACAGAAAGAGATGAAGATGTTTCAAGCAGATATACAGATGCCATATGCCAATAATTGGCAGCACTGCTCATTTTTGCAGAAAAAAAAAACAAACCCAAAACCAAAATAAAATAAATAAAAAAAAAAAAAAAACACAAAACCACAGTGTATATTCCTTTTAGAGATCTGGCAAGTTTTAAACACTAATTCAGAGAGAAAGCAGCAATGGTTCATCAGTTAACCTGGTACGGGGAATATAAGGTAGAGCTAACCCTGGAAATGCACAAGTTGCTGTGATACAGTTGCTTTTCTACAAGGTCTGGATTGTGGTTCCTCAACTCACGGT
Source organism: Vanellus vanellus (assembly GCF_965231255.1). Lineage (NCBI taxonomy): Eukaryota > Metazoa > Chordata > Aves > Charadriiformes > Charadriidae > Vanellus > Vanellus vanellus. The sequence continues at coordinate 77,987,449 of NC_138905.1, read as the reverse complement.
GGTGAAGAACCACTTGCTCAGACTCCCATTGAGCTCGATATTGCCTTTCGGCAACAAGTTATCTGAGTGAGGAAGGAGGGAGGTTCCATTGCGCTGAATTCGCCCAGGACTCGGAGAATTCAGCTGCCAAACCCTGAGCAGCTTCTGCTGATAACGTGCAAACGGCAGCAGAGCCAGGGCGAGCTCAGAGCGCAGCCTTGGTACAGCACTTGCCTCAGCGTTCAACCATCACTTCACACCGGGTGAGGCTGAATGTCTTGAGGAACTAGAGGCAAGGGTTTTACCATGGGCAAAAAACAAGGCTTTCTCCTCTTTCCTCGTTCTCGAGAGCAGCAAAACCCTTTTTGCTGAAGCCTTTCCACAGGGCTGAGAGCAGCCTTGGGGACCGTCCCCACCAGCAGCTGCAGCCTCGCAAGGCCGCGACCAGCCTAAAGCAGAGCCGGCACAGAGACACGCCGACAGCTTTACGTACAGGCGGCACTACCTGCTAATACGCGCGCCTAATAGTTAATTGAAAGAGTTCACAGTAAAGTGAATGCACTGGGAGGCAGGCTTTGCCAACAGAGCCCCCACGGTGAAAGTTTCTATGACGCATTGAGCGTCCAGCTCTTTTTTCCCAGGACTGGGCCCGACCTGTTAATGTGAACTGCTTGCTGTCTTTGGAACAGCAGCCCATTGCTTACACCGAGCTTTCCACAGCCACTGCCTCCCAGTTTGTCGTCCAGCATGGAAGCACCGACACCCTTCAACTTTCCACCTGCTGCCAGAGAAGCCAAAAGATGACTGCAAACCCCCTAAGAAGAAACACAAATTGAGGAGTAGGGAAAAATTGATGTGTTACTGTCAACGTTGCCCCTGCCTTGTGAGGAGACAGCACTCGAAGCTCCTGCTACTTGCAATCAATGAAAGTTGTTTTTAAAAGTTATATGAGGAAACGGATGGACATTTATTTCATACTCAGAATGGCAGAAGAGAGGGTACATGATGCCCTGTAAAAGGCATGGGTATTAAGGGAATCTACAGGTATGAAGAACATATGCACATAGAATATAAATGTTTATGTACCTATATAAAAACCATTAATTTACATGATTTTGCTTCAGGTCATGGTAAATTCAGAGTTTGGCAGATGTTGGGATCTGGAAGCCACCATCTCTCGCAGGTGTGAGATGCCACCAATTTCCTGCCTGGCTGCATCTTGCTTCATGTGTCTCACTATGTTCCCAAAAACAGCCCTCAATCTTTTTCTTTTTTACCTGAAACAGTTAGGAGTCATCTGACGTTCACAGAATACCTCCATGGAGCATCCTATTTTCAGCTGCGTGTACATATAGAAGCAGGAAAAATAATTCAGGAGGGCAGAGTGAGGAAAAATTTCCTTAAGGAGATTCCACTAAAACTTTTTATTAATTAAAAAGGCTCAACGTACAAGTTTACTGCACAACATAAGCGCCTTAGTCAAAAATACATGTGTACGCCAAAACACCACATACATATGAAGACCACCGGCTGCACGATATTAACAGACCCTTGATAATACACACTCATAAAATCAGAGGACTTGTTCCTACCAGCTCAGGGACAAAAAAAAAAAAAAAAAAAAAGCCTTTAATCATCAGTCAGAGCCTTGCCTGTGCTCACTGCTCAGGCAAGCGCACGCCGGAGCGCCTTTGCGGAGCTGACCCCCTGTTACTCCCATCATATGGACTCTTCCCTGCCTGCTCCTAATTGACTCTTCCCTGCCACCCCCTGTGACGTCCCAGGGACGTTACAACACCCCTACCATGCAGTGTGTTCAATTATACCATGTGTAATAAGGGTTATGCACTAACTGCACTCAGCCACAAATATTGTCCTAATTAATATGTAAACCCTATAATAATTTTAAATAACAGCCTAGAGCGATGTTCTTGATTTTTAAAATACATTAAGGCATTGTGGAAAGTACAGTATCTCCAAGTACTGACTTTTCCCAATAAATAATGAATGCACACAAAAAAAAAATCCATATTTGTGACACTTTTAGGATCAAAGTACACTGGACCTTGAAATAGCTGTGATACTTGCACGGAAAAGAAACTAAAGCATATACAGTATTAAAAGGGTCTCCCATTTGACCCAGAAAGAAATTAATGCACTGTGAGAAAAACACGCAATAAGGGCTCGCAACTCTAAGGGCTTCTGTATGAAAAAATAATGAGACCCCCAATTCTTTCTTCAAATTCTTTCTTCTTTCTTTCGTCAAGCTGTACAGCAGCACAGCGAGGGAGCTGCTTTTGCGCCGTAGTCACAGGCAGCGTGTGCGCAGCGGCTTGTGCAAACGGAAGGCTGAGCCAGGATGTCAGAGAAACAACCCGCACTTAAAGCACCCATTCACGCCGATAGCTGGAAAGAAAAAGCATCCATCTCCCCTCTAATGCCACGGATACCCTCCAGAAACAAACTGAAGCTCGTGGGGGGCAAAGCCCCTCTTGGGACCCCCCATCACCTTCAGGTCTCCGAAGTCCCGGAGCAAAACGGTGAAAGAAGCAGATGGTTCCTAAAAAATTGAACATCGCTGTTCATGAAGTGCTTTTAGGTGTCTGAGGGCATCATCCAGCCAACGCTGGGTTATCTCTTAGACGGAGGTACCACCACCACCCGAGGCAACCTCCTGCCTATTTGCACTTCCATTAGAAAAGAAGTCAGAAAAGGGAAATATAAATATTTTCTGATTTCCTGCCAGTTAAACGCATGAGGATATTTCAAATAAATTTTTGGAAAAGAATTGCTGCAATATAGTGGGAGGACTTGAAGGAAGATGACTCCTACCCTTGATTTCATTTCAGGAAAAACATATGCTAAATTGTAGGAATTAATTTTCCCAGCTAATATTTTGACATTTCTACAATATGGTCAAATTAAAATGATAATAACTGTGTTTGGCTTGTTTATCCTGCACCGACGGCTGAATGCATACTGGGGGGGGATGGTGTATATTAATTAGCACTAATTTGCACAAGATTAAAACATTGGTTGTGCAGAAGCCGTGAGATACAGTTTAGAATCTTCTTACCAGGCTGCTTTTTAATTCATCCATATTAACTGAATAGTTGTGCCTGTCACTAAGACACTGACTGAAAGTGTAACAACTCCACCTGCATCCGGAGTTATACGAACTCACTTTGGTGTTGACGCACACAAACACGCATCTGAGGAGGAAACACGGACCCGCACCCCGACAGCATCTAGAGCTCAATAAAGGGAGTTCGCCCTTAAAGGGATGCTCTGCTCCAAAGATGCGGCCATTTCACCCGCTCGCACAGAGCATCCACCTCATTTAACCAAAGGAAGCTTATTTTCTTCTGATTTCTAGCCCTGCACATACAGACTTGGGTGTGAAAATCAAACAGTACACCTTCCTTGTGGTAAATTAGAGGCTTTTTTTTATTCCTGCATACAACCACCAGCCTAAATGTCCAGCTTTGACCCCAGCGGAATGGTACAACGGCTCCAGGCCAGGGTTCAGGCTGCTGCTGACACTGGTCTTTCATACAGGATTGTTGCAAATTGTTGCTCTGGCTATTTTCCCTTCCTCCATTTATTAATTCCGCAGGTGTCATCTCTGCTAAGAGTATACTCTGTCATCCTTACTCATGCAAATAACGCGTGATTCCAGTGATTTGATTTAAAATAAGATCACGGATTAGAAGACAAAAGTCGTAACAGGACAAAACAACTGCCAAAAATACCTCCATAAGCACTGATACTGTTCCTTCTGAAGCCTACAGCAATGCTGACATATATACTCAAAGCTAATTCAAACATTACAGAAAAACAGTATCTCAGTCAGTTACCCTAATTCGAGAGAAGCTGCTCAGCTTCTCTAGAGGGCTGCTGAAGTGGCACGCTTTTCACTTCACATCCTACAGCTCTGACTGGCACGAACGAGGTGCTATCTGTTGTCTCCCGCACAGAAATCTGAACGAGGTCTCGAAGAGATTATTACCTTTTCTTAGGAAACTCGTAGGTCTGGCTGCCCAGGTTCACTTCGGATTTTTTCTTTATTGGACCCATCTTAAAATTTATTTTTAAAAGAAAGGTAAAGGACTGAGGCCCATCCCAACATCTTCCAAAATAGCAACCCTACCCCTGACCGTCTGTTTTCTATCGAGTCTTACCCAATAGCCAAGGTTTTGTCTATCCGCACTACTGGATAAAGGCTGTACGCTGGTGCCCACTCAGTTTGCTTTTAAAGACTGTACTACTTTTAAAACTAATTCTACCCTATATCCACTTATAATTAGGTTGAGACTTTCTTCAACTGGTTTGGTCCCAAAGGGCCCAAAGAAACAGGCAGCAGTAACAACGAGTTTCCATTACTGACAGTAGAAGAGACACCTCCAACAACACGACATCTCTTGACGAAGCGAATGTCCTATTTTACCCTGCAGCCTGCAGACCTTTTAAATACTACTCAGATGCCAGACTAAACCAAAAGAAGCAGCAGAAATTAAATTCTGCAAGTATTGAATTATGTCTCCTGACTGCCAGCCAGCTGCTGCTTATGTTCAGATTAATAGGCAGTATGGCAATGCTCAGACCTCCAATCACATGCAAAAACCAAAAGAAACCAAGTTTGTCCAGCAGGTGACTGAAGGAAATGTGCATGTTGTGAGTTTTAATTCTTTTTTTTTTTTCGCAAGCAACTCAAAGATATTATACTCTTTGCTCATGAATTCGGAAGATGCATACATTTTCAGCCAGCATCCCGCACCCTTTCATACCGTACGAACAGCTGCAGCATGTTACAACCACTCTTTAAGTTAAACATACACTGAGAAACGAAGGATAGTTCAGATCGTCACAGCACGTTGCAAGTAAGATTCTAAACTGGCAACTGGCAATTAACAATTCATATAACGCATGTTAATATACAATCTGCTCAACCTAAATAATCCACAAGGACCTGGAAACGTGCTAATTGCAATGTTTTCTCTCATATGATTTTAAATATGCCTTAGTTTTTCTCATTTAGGCCCCAAAAAAAGTACCACACGAGAGCATGAGCATTGGTGGATGCATGTCAAGGTTTACTTTTTCTAAAACCTCTGGCAACAGTGTTTCTTGTGAATGGCAAATGTTTCCTTCTTTAGCAGACCATTTACCAACATCCTAGCACACAACTAACTCTAAGCAGGGCAGTAAATTATAATTTTTTGCGTTCCATAAACTTAAAAGCAAGCATTAAATCCAGGTCATTCCTTTAAAAGTGTTCTTTAAGTTCACTGTCACCTCTGATTCAGTGTCCCAGGCAGATTCTCCATGATTGTACAGACTCTAAGTCCATTTCCATTAAAAAATTGGTTTAAATATTTTCCGCGTTTCCTTGAGCTAACACTTTCCTACCTTGATGACAGTCTTACGTCTAGTGCACAAAAGAAATATCAGGAGATGTGCTCCTTCTCCTTCCTTGTCTTTCAGCAGTGTGACTTTCAAGTGGTTCAACCCATTTTAAAAGCTGCGCTACCCACAGAGCGCTGGGGTGAAGGGGGCTCTTAAAGTTGGTCGGAGCTTTTTAAAAGTCATTGTCTCAAATCATTGAAGAGCTGGCTGAGGCACGTTTTAGGTCAGCATCTTAATGCTTTGACTCCTGCCAGAATTCATGAACGATGCAGTTTAAGCCTGATATTTAAAATCCCACCGAAGAGGTCCCCAGTGCCGGCCCCGGGACGGACTGATGGGCAGAGCGCCCGCTTTGCTCCCCGGCGCTGTGCCCTATGGGGCTCCCGTTTATTAGGGGCAGCTCAAGGGGGGTGCAGCTCCATCCCCCAGTGCACCAGCTCCTGGCACCAAAGGAACAGGGCCCGGGGAGGCGGAGGGACCCGGGAGCAGCTGGCACAAACCCAGCCAGGGTCCCAGCAGCCGGGCAGAGGATTGACGTGAGAGGTGTCAGCGGTAGGACCAGAGAGAGCAGAGGCAAAAGGAATGAAAGAGCCGTCAGGCAACTCTCCGAGGGGTTATGAAACAAGCCGATTCCTCTGGGAAAGCGGCTGAGCGTTTGTGCCAGCACGTAATCCTCTAAAGCTGCCAGACCCAAAGGCTCCAGAGATGGGGGAGAGATGCTGTGCAGCGGGCTCACAGCACCCAAAGCAGGGCAGTGCTAACAGGGGGTTGTCCCCCACCAGCGCCCCAGGTAGAAATGGCCACAGACAGCAGGACAGGGTAGGAAAATGTTCAAAGGAAAACATCAGAGCTGAGGAAAACGCACTAACATCTAAAGCTTTTATTATTTTTTTTTTCATCTGAGATGTGTGGTATGAGCGGCAGCTAACTAATATTATTTGTTTCAAAACGAGCAGCACAAGGAAGCAGATTCTGCTACCCTCAACTCGGTTGAGTAGTCCTTATGCCTATGTAGTCCCAGTGAAATTAATTATTCTTTCCAGAGAGCAAGATGTTTCTTTACATAGGAAAGCCAGAATTAAAACCTCGGTAATTTTCAAACACTGCTGACACACACTATCTGCCCTGGCATTAAAATAAAAAAAAAAAAAAAAAAATGGATTAACTGTGAGATTAATGAGAAAATGTGTGTGTTTGCTCTGGATGACATAATCAGAGGAGAGGGAAGAAGGCAGCCGCTGACACTTTTTAGCTGCATTACAAGGTAGAAAATGCCTGGAAGCAGCATACTGCAATGTGACAGTCAAAGCAGTAATTCTCTTTATCTGTCCCCCAGGAAAAAAAAAGGCCGTTTGCCCTAAGGAATGCAGCAAACATAGAAAAATGATGATATGATAATGATAAGGTGAGAATTACCGAGAAGGCAGACCAGCCTGCAGACAAAGTTAATTCTTTGTCTCTAATTGAAAAGCTAAAGAATACTAGATTGTCACGAAGCTCTGCCATTTAAATAAAGCTGCACGTTGTGAATGTTATCTGATACCAATTGTTGACAAAGGGGCAGCAGAGGTTCATAGAAGCAAAAACTTTCTCTGTATTAGATGCATTTCAGCATGGAAAATTAGATGAGTCAATATCTAATTTGGTATTTAATATACCATTTGAACATTATAAATGTGAGCGAATGTTGGCATTCAGGGATGATAGTGGCAAATGAAAGCAAAAATTACTTGTAGCAGAATGCTGCTAATTTGCACATCATTAATCTTCATGCCCCGTAATTCAAATGCATAATAACAGTATTCTCTCCCCATGTCTCAGCAACAGCTGAATAACGGTGCTGTACCCTAATCTCACATTATGCATTCAATTCTCTTGGAGGCAGGGCTGATAACACCAACTATTATTGAAATGTCTTAGCGTTGCCTGCATAGAGCCATACTTGTGGTTACTCACAGAACTGTGCCTCGCGCCAGCCAACTAGATGGATGTTGGGTGTCTTCCTTAAAGGAGGCTTTTTGGCTTTTTTTTTTTTCAGATTAAAAGCTTGAGACAAGATAATCTACTTGCTTCTGAAAACATGGGCTTGTGAATGGAAAATGTGTTTTTCTCTGCTGGGCTTTTTGGAAAACTCCTACTTTCTGTGTTAGGGACGCAGCTTGAACAGGGTACTAGGTTTTTCTTCATGATCCCATATTGTTCTTGCCATCAGTAGAACAGCTACGATGTGAGAGCTACAAAATTACCGAAGGCTTTGCCCCATCGTGTCTCGCGGAGTTTCCAGGACTGAGCAGCCAACACGTGCACCATCTGCTTGGTGCCACCAAGAGCGTTCCTACCTTGGGAAGGCTTTACACCTGTTGCCAGAAGACAGCCGGGCTGTGTGGACCCTGAATGTGAAGTTTGGGATCTGGAACCTGGGGTGGGCTAGGTAGGAATGAGAGCATCAGTGAGAAGGCAGAGACAGACCAAAACAGGGTCAAGTGCGAGGCAATAGCAGAGAGGAGTCAACCACTGGGGAAGACTGAAGCACAGGCGCACGTTACACCATGATTCCCTCCAGCATGAGGGGTGGAAGCATAAGTCCCAGCCTCGCTGTTTGCCAGTGAACAACCTCATCCCTCACTGGTTTTGCTTCACATAGAGCATAACCACCCGCCTCTGCTACCCTTCGTTACAACCACATCATTAGCCCTAGAGCTCTCTGTGGTGGAGCTGGTGGTCCACGTCAGCATCACGCTGAGGCTGCATGAAGGAAACAGTTCCATTTTCTTTTCCACAACTTCAGATAATATGTGCAAACATACTAAAAAAAATATCATAAAAGTCAAAGAAGCAGGCAACCAGCAGTTGGGATGTATAAAATTGAAGGCATAGGGGGGCATCTGAATTCACCTCCCTTATACATATACATGAAGACACAGTCTTTAAATATCTGAGCACATGCAGGTTTTCCACAGGGCGCCTCTGAAGTCCTCTACACGCAGAAGACCCCACACGGACAGCCCTCCTGCTTCCACTGCCGCTGCCCCCAGCTCCATTTACTACCTGCTGCTCACAGTTTCTTCTGAAACCAGAGCAATTCGCTTTCATATGGGGTCTCTGTGACTTTATTGCCAACGGCACTGTATCTATTTTTAAATAAACATCCTCTATCAGGTGAATGAATAGAAAAATTAATATATGCACAGAGTAGCCTGAATCCAGCTGTCCTCAGTGCATCGACAAATCCAGATACCAGGGTCTCAAATGAGGACACAATTAGTGATCAGCCCTGAAAAGCCAGCTTTACTTGACCAAGTATCAGATAGGAATATTGTTTATTTTTATTTTTATTTTTAGTATTATTATCATTATCATCATTACTACTACTACTATTACTATTATTGTCATACCTTTGTGGCAAGAGCTAGGCTTTCTATAAATAAATCAATAATATTTGGTTTATCCAAAAAAGATATACAGATTTTTTCAACAAGAAAAACTGAATTTCTAGTCAAGCTGCAGTATTTCTTTCCATTCAAAACGACCTATTTAATTTTCTATCAAGATAATTCTTTTACGGACCTTTTTAAAGTCATTTAGTATATGTCAATTTTTAAACGAAAATACTATTTCATACTAAAAAGTCAGTAAGCTTGATTTCAAAAATCATGGAAACCAAGCTCTTGCAGAGTTTTCCCATGGGAAAGGCCAGAATCCATATCTCCAGGGCAGAAATACGCTGTCCAGATTAGGCAATCATCTGCTCCTTCACAACCCAACAAACGCACCAGGGACACGTGCGCAGAAACTTCTGTTGCTGAAGTTCTATGGCAGGGGGAAAAAATGCTTATGTGATGGTGATAGCCTTTCTGTAGTTTGTATGCAAAATCCAGCACGTTAATTGAGCGAGCTTTCTGAACGACGGCACTCCCTGATTTCAAAGCTTTAAGAGCTTTTGTTCTTAAACACAGTTTGGTGCATATGTTGCTCTCCCTGGTAAGTTGCAGCTTGCTGATGAACTCTGGTATTTCTTACAAAAAGCCTTGACTACTTCTATTTTGAAGCAATTTTTGATTTTATGGGTAACAGTTAAATATTAAACTCTCAGAATGGAAGACAAAAATATATTATCACAGCTCCCAACAAAGCCACAGCACAAGAAGGCAGCATATATTTATGTCTCCATCAAAGGATGCTCCACAACCTTCAGCGCAGGTTTCTGATACCCAGACTCTCTTGGGTGCCACGGCTGACCGCAGACTAGGTGCGAAGGCAGCCAGGGAAAAGAACAATTAGATGCAACTATAAAAAATGAAGTGAAAGTCTCTTACGTTCCTACCGAGCTGAATATCACTGCCTCTTTTTGAACCTCTGTAACCTAACACGCCACGCCCATTCCAAAATTTCACTACTTTCACATATTTTTTTCAGAAAAAAACACATTGATTTTGTATCTAAAATATAAATTATATGTATTTATACGCACATATGTATAAAAGATATATGTATGAAGCACAAGCATGCATGCATAAATAAATAAATACAAATCCAGGACGGGTCACACACAACTAGCGTAAAGGACATGCCATGAATTAAGTGTCACATTCACCCCTAACCTCTGGATTGGGAACGTGGTCACCTGAGTACTGTCAGGATTCACCGAACAGACTGTCACACTGACCGCAAATGCCCGAGATTTCTACCGATCATTACAGTGGTGAGGACAGCCTGAGAATTCCGGGGGGCAAAAGATCCCAGAGCCATCTTCTGATGCCTGGGGCTCCCAGTTTAGAGTTTATTAGACTGTAAAGACATTTGTCAGTATTAAAAAATTTCATTCCTCCTTCCAAGCCATTTCTACACAAAACTGAGTCAGAGCAGAGAGCTAAACCTAGATATTATTTCTGAGGCACGTTTATAAATACTCGATTCCATAAGACAGCAGTTTTAGAAAGCACTCCAAAGGATTGTCCTCATTAAGACATAAGACATCATCGTGGAAATATGCCTTTTGCTGTTGAAGTGATTTCCCTGGATTACAACTGAGTGCACGCCAACGAGTTGGAAGGGTTCCCATAGCATGGGAGTGAAGTGTTTGAGGCATGCAACGTTATGCTTTAGCACATGTTCCTGCTTAAATATACTCAAAAGGGAGTCCTTTTGGAGTTGGAAAGCGAGCATTATTGATAGTACTGAAGTGATAGTAAGTAATTGTCATTTGTTAAATACCAGCAATACCTTTCACTCTTAACCAAGTTATATGAAAATTAGAAACCTACAGGCAAAAAGTGAGTTGCATGTAAACAGTTTCTGATGTTACCTGAAAAATCTCAAAAAAAAAAAAGTCAGAAGTAGAAACTGCTAACGCCATCCTGAAGGTCTATCAGTTCATCCATTTTACAAGATAAGTAAACTGATGTACCTGGGGTGGGGGGGGTGGGGAGGGGGGGTGTCCCACTAATTTACTGCAAATTAGCGAAGAAACTGGACAAGACTCAGTCCCTAAGCCCTTGAGAGTGAACGGGCTTTGAGAAAAGCTTTTTATTATACCTTTCTCGCTATAGAGGCTGAGCACCAGAGAAAGCGCCAGACAGGTAGAATCCTCAGGTAATCGGCTTTGATTATGTTTAGATCCTTTTAAATTTTGCCTCTGCTAATGTTGTAGTCAATAAGGGTAGAAGTCTGCTTTAAACAGATACTGGAGAAAATATCTATTTGTATGAGAAATTTCATGAAGTATCACGATTAGCTCAGCTGTAATAAGTGATTGTGATTCCAGGCACATTGCAGCCTCACTGCCAGGGTGATTTCTTTCTATAGAACAGATTTATTCTTCTGTTGCACTAACAAAACAAAAATAAACCCACCCAAACCAAAACAGAATAGAAATGAGTAAAGGATTAAGCCACTGTAAGGCCTCAAGGTGTCTTATAGCAATCCACTTCAAAATCCCATTTCCAGCTAAATTAGCTGTAATTTCATAATTAAATAGTCAATCACAGAATTTCATTAAAAAGAAACATTCCCCTGAAACCTTTTCTTTTTCCTTTCTTTTTAACACTCCCAGTCATTTCTCTTTCGTTTATGGGTGTTTCTCCATCAATTGGGAGGTGACAACAACACATGCAGAAATCAAATTTCTTTCCTGCTGTGCAGAGTCTTTAGCAGCACGTCCATGTGCAAATTCAACCCACCCAGCCAGCTTGTGTACCACAAGGTGCTGTTTGTCTTCCATTAGGCAACCCAAACCCCTCTCATGGATATCACTGGGTGCAAATATGAATATTCAACATGGTGCTTGCAGCTCCCTCAGATCTGTATTGCAACATGCCACTGATGACAGTTCTATCAGGTGTTCAGAGCAATTCTTGTGCCATGACGTAACTTAATATTTCCAATTACTCTTCACTATTCTTAGAATACATATTTTGTATGTCCTCACCTCTTAGACATCTCACTTGAAGTCTCCTGTGAAGTATCAATGAAATCCCAGCAACAAAATTGTGGAGAAAGGGGCAAGAGCAAGTTAAAGTTCTGATGTGACTGGTTTCTTTTAAAAAAAAATAGCTAGCTAAATATGTTGGACTTTGCCCAAGAAAAACTGAAAAGCATGTAAAGTAACATTAAAGATAAACCGTGGAGAACTGCAAAGAGGAATATCACTAGAGGAAGTGGAATGAAACCGAGCAAAAGAAAATTTTGATAAAACATCAGATTAAAAACAGAACGATGGGGCAATTTCTCCATGGAATGGCTCTGCCACCTTGCCTCAAACATCTAGCACAGAGCAGCTCAACAGACTCTGTCGGGGAACAGTTCTGTCATCACAGGGTATAATATATACACATATGTGTATATACATATTGGGGGAAGGGTGTGTATAAATTTAATTTATGATGAAGTCCTCTAAGCAGGCCACATTCAGAGGTGAAAAGCCCCAGAACAAGCTCAGTGAGGAGAAGGCAGGTGTTCTAAGCATCTCTGCTTAAAACAGTTGGCCAGGGTACAAAATCAGTGTAACTTGAATAAAAGGTAGAGGGAGAAGTCGGTACAATAATACTCTGTCTTCAACAGGCCCTAATAAATAACATGGACATAATATTCACGACCTACCTTATGGAAAAACTGAGCAGATCAGTTAACTGGCATTTCCGAATCACTTTACGGGCCTCAGAAAAATGGGATTTGTTATATAAAGTGCTTGTGTTTGGGAATTACTAAACAAATATAAACCATAATAGGGAGCTTGGCAGTGGTTAGCCACTCCAGGGAGTCCTCCATCCTCGCCATTTGGCTACTGAAAACAAGGGCTGTAAATGGGAGCAAATGAACACACTTGTAGTAGGAGAGGAAAATGCATATGGTAATGAGCCAGCAAAGCCCCAGGAAAGCCGAGGGGAGCAGTGATGTGTGGCTCGGTGGCTGCCCCAGCATGGCAGGGACTCGCTGGAAAAATTGGCCTCGTATTATGCCAGGAGGAACCAACTCTCCAGAGCTGCCATGGGCCCTAGAAAAAAGAAGACTATTGCTGAGTAATGGATAGAGGTAGCTCTCATTCCACATGGAGAATTTGGATTGGTGGGGGAAGCTCTTTGAGTCTGGCAGTAAAATGTGCCAAAAGAAAAGCTTCTGCAACCCCTTGCTGGAGGTAACTCATTCTCCGGAAATTTTCCTCTGTCCAGCAAGGTAGTAGGCCATATTCCATGTTCTTTGTCCACGCAGGCTGGGCAACCTGGCTCTGAAATAAGTATGCAGCGTGAAATTGCCTTTTCTGTTGCTCTTTAATAAGGTAAGCAAAGCCAACATAAGAAAGGCTAACACACCCAAACAGAGCAGCCAGACTGCACTCCCTTGCGCTTCGTTAGCACCACGTTCGCTTGATGTGGCCGCTCCTCAGCATCAGCTGTTCCTCAGCCCCACAGACAAACCCTGGCCCACCACTTTATTGTGACTTGCCTGGGCAGGCTGTCCTCGCTGACCACCCTCGCTCCGGTGGGGATGCTCCAGCAGCCGTGGAAGCACCCCCTATCCCAGGACGGGCTGCAGACCGTTCTGATAATTCACTTGCTGGTAAAAACCACATTCGCTCAAAAAAGCCCCTAAAGTACGGCTTTAGCAAGCTGTGAGCGAAAACGACAGTTTGCAGCATACAGTCATTTGCTTCCCAGCCCAGGAGACCATGGGCCGCCAGCACACCACTCGCCAGATGGCAGGAGGTGGTCTCCCATGTTTCTGCCGGCTTGTCCCCACCCCGTGCTACACGGGTATATCAGCAGTCGGCCTACCTCTGGTCGTGGAGAGTGACACTGGTGCAGCTGAGGTGGCCCTAGTTCGCTGCATGGTGCAATGAGCTCTTATGCCTCAGTCCTATATAAGAATAAGGAAATAAAAAGGAACACTAATAGGCACTCGCTATAGTCCCTTGTCCAAACTTTAGTCTTTCAGGAGCATTAATCCGTCTAGAAAGCAGTTCACCTTGCAGGCCACGGGGGAGGCTCAGAACAAGTGCCCCAGCACTGCCCAAGCTTCAAACACCACATGGTCAATCTGGGGACTGGGGACACACACACGAGGGAAAATCAGGACTTTGTGTACTACCTGGCTCTTCTGCCTTGCCCGTGTTACGGCAGGGCCCGTCCTTCAGCTGCGTGCAGTGTGAAGGGAGTCGGTGTCTCCACCACACAGCTGTTTTTCACCAGAAGCTTCTGGTTTTTCAGTGAAGACCAGTCACAGCCGAGCCACGTTCTTCCTGCCTGTCCTTCTCCCAACACCTTTCTCTTCTGGAATACTGGACTTTTATATTGCCAAGCTGCAAAAGCCTAGTAGAAACAAGAAGAACCTCACACACCTAAGCCTCTGCCTCCTTTCCTTGCTTTGAAACCTCATTCTGCAATGCCACACTCCACCATCCCGGACCGCTCGGTTCAGATATGTGCATCCAGACAAGGCCCTTGCTCTTGTCTCCGCAGAGCTACAGCCCTCTTTCCCTCTCCTATTTTTTTTTTTCCTTCATCAGCAAAGACCAACTACGTATTTACTGGCTGTCTGAATCATTTCTTCTAGGAGCAGCAGCCTCCCAGCCCCTTCCTTAGGCATCACCAGCCATCGCCGATGTTTCTGCTCCCCTTCAATACTTGTCAGCTGCCCAGTCCCTTCAGAGATGCTGAGAAATCAAATGTGACCCCATCCACATTGCTCTTTCACTACTAGAAGTGGCCCAGAAATCTTTATTTTCCCCACAAAAATTCCCTTTAGAAATTTTTTTTACTAAGAGTCTAAAAGCACCTTAAAAAGAAATATTTCATTTTGTTTAGACCTCCTCCTTTCATGGAGGAGAGGGGGGTGCAAATGAAAAACTTCGGTTCACTTTATTGAACACCTGGGTCGGGAAGGGAACAACAGGCAGTGAGAGAAGCAGTTTGTGTTTGTCTCCAGGGAAAGGAAGTGGAGGAGCAGGAGGAATGAGACAAGTGAGCAAAGGTAAAAATAAAGCTATTTTACATTATTTTATATTAATTTTCTCTTAATAGGCAAACACAGGATTTCAAAGGAAGTTTTCCTTCAGAAGCTTTTAATTAAGAACAGCCACATTTCTGTGACACTACCTGTAAACAGTTTTTTTTTTTTCTTTTCCAATGATTTATAGCTAGTTTATCTATTTGTGATGTCGCAGTTTAGTTTGCTATGCTCAATTAAACCGGGTTATGGCTTCGTTCTTTTGTTTTTTATAGCTCTAGCATCAACTGATCTAGAAAGCAATTTGCAACAGGAGGGCAAAAGAACCAAGTTACAGCCTAAAAAGAAGCCAAATAAACCATTTAATATCCACCCATAAATATGAGAATATCCTTCCTTTCCACACCCCTGCTATAAAATTGAAATATTCCTTACTACCCGCTATTGACCATAAAAGGTGCACTTTGGGTTCAGGCTTCCTGCTTTTCTTAAGTATTCACATGACAGCATCCTTTTACTTCACCACATCCGCTTATGTACCAGACCTCTGGCAGAATACTCATTTTTCTGATTCAGAAACAATTTCCCAGCGTAATTACAAGATGTTCTCCATTAGAAAGATATATGTGTATGACCAGTTCCAGATATATTGGCTTTTCTTTTCATGTGTAAACAAGCATGGCCATACAAATTCCAACGATAAGTCACCTTGTGGCCAGCCATCCTCTGAAGCTCGCTGCACAAAGCGTTACTCACCACTACTTTCTAAGAGACGCAGGCAGATGTTTGAGACTTTGGCCAGCTTGAAGAAAACCAAAGGGAGATGGGACAGGGGCTGCTCGATCAACGCGTGCTGCTTCTCTTGTGGTCGAAGTTTGTCTATCTACTTCTTCCCTTTGCAGGGAGACGCTGGCGCTTTCCTATCGTGAAACATTAATGCCGTGTTGGTCTACCTCTTGTAAGGCTTTTATTCTGCAGGGCAATGCTGCGATCCCAGTGCCTCCTGGAAAGAAATTGGTAGCCACAAGCAAGGTCTCTGGTGCGGTCTGTGAAGTGTCAGGCACTGCCCTCTTCTCTGTGCATGGTCAGGACCGGGGCAGAGGAATTAACCTTAATGTACATTTCCTTCTCAAAAAGACTGCCTCATCATAAGACGTCTTTGCCTATTCTAATGGATTACAGTTTTGCAGAAGAAATGCTGATGTTATTTTGATCTCATGGCAAAGAGGTCAGGAAGCACAGTAATACATCCCATGTATTTAATGCAGCAGAAATATTCCTGTAGGATGTGAACCACACCAGAAAAAAATATTATGCTTTGGCAACACCTGGCTAACATGATTAAATTCTTCTTTAACTAAATAGTTTGTTACTGGAAAGAGCTACTGAAAACAGGGTCCACCTTAAGGCAGTGAGTACCTTTAGCAGTCTTTAAATAAGGCAGTAACTCCATTAAGTTACAAGTGCCTCTGTCCTTCCTGGGTAATAAAGTGCAAAACTCTTCCAGCTGAAACTTCGCTCTCCTTCAGATCTAGGAAATAAAAGTTACAGAGCATCTTCCAGCAGTCTGAAGAAGAAAAATATTTGTGGAAAAATAATAACAACACACGCTCCTGCCCTAAAACTAGGGATAAGTCCAAAAAAGGCCAGTTCTAGTCAAACCAACTGTTGCTGACCTGAGGCACGAACTGATAGCAAAATCTTAGGACAGGTGGCAGAATCTTAGGACTCTTACAGAGTTAGTATCAACACACAACCAGCCAATGCAGAACAGTCACGTAGTATACCTGTGATGAGACACCCAGCTGAAGCTGGGGGCTGCCCCGCTCCTCACGCCGTGTAAGCAGTGCCAGAGGCCAGGGGGAATTCACTTGGAGGATATACACCAGACAGGTACAACTTTGGTTGCTGTGCTCTCGCAAAGACCTGTCTACGCACAGCTCCGGGGCTAAGCTTAAGCCCCTGAGAGTGGACCCTATGCCCAATACACACAGCAACACTACTGTGTCCTTCCACCAAATTATTTTACGTATCATCACACAAGGATTGCCACTTAAAAATAAAAGCAGAAATTCTCAGGTAGTCCTTTCACATCTTCTCATCATGTTCTAGCACCTATAGCAGTTTCCAATAATGGGAAGTTTGAATTATCATACTGAGATTAAACCTAAGATCCCTAACTTGCACAGAACACATCAATCTGGGTTATTGCACTACAAACTACTAACTAAGCTCTCACTGGTGCTCTTCTTGATTTATGGAATATTTCTCTGTTACTTTACTCCCCGGTGTGAGCGCTAAAACGTGGTGTTTTGCTTCAGTCTATTAAATCTCAGCTGCTCAGTACGGACAAGACACAAAACTTCAGCCTTTCATCTGTAAAGACTTCCTTAGCAAAGCTGCAAGCTGCAAAGCTACCACTGTCCATCTTAACCATTCCCTTGCATGATTTTTTGATGATTAACTATCTTCAGATTATTTATAAAGCAGTTTCATTTGCCAAGTCCATTTCGCCCAAGCAAAGAAATGTTAAGAGAGAGCCAGGATGAAACAGAGGAACAGAAACCCTTCCCCTCGTGGCACCACAGCACCTGGGGCTGAAACACCTCTGAGGGAGAGATGATTCTCCCTCTAAAATACTGACGGAGGCCCTAAGGAGGTGCGGTGCCTCTCTTTAGCCTCACAAAATCTCTGTGAGAAGTTCAGGGTGACAGCAGCAGAGATCCCTCTTTCCGCATCCCTACTTCTCTTTCTTCCCCTGCCCCCGGCCCCCCGGAGCACCAGAGAGGGAAGGACAAGGCAAAGCCAGGCAAAATTAAAAATTCTGTAGCCAGTTTCTGCATCTTAGTGTATTTATTGATATGTTGTAGGATTAAATTCAATGCTTAAAGGCAGGGAACAAAAAACAAACCCCAGAAAAAAGGGGGAAAATCACAGACAAATAACTATATGGTGGCATTAGACTCTGAGTGGGAAAGAAAGGTTAATAGCTTTTGTCCCCTCTAAAACTTTTTATTTTTTCTTTTTTAAAAGTAGCAAGCTAGTAGGGCATCCTTTGAAAGCAGATAAGCCTGGATATTTCTGTTAGGAGTTACTGGGAGCAAATTGCTAATGCTATTATTTTTCTAGACCCATTATCCGAGATTTGCTCTCACTTGCACCCCCACTTACTTGAGGCAATGGTTGAAAAATTTTATCGAAAAGAAAAAATTCGATCACCACTTCAAAGGTTTGTTTCTTGGCTTTATTTTTTTTTTTTTTAAGAGAATATAAAGGTACCGCTATCACAATGGCTCTCCCCATGGTAATTATAAGGAATATACCTCAGACACTGGAATCTGGAAAACAGAAGAAAGGCTGTCAGTGTGACCACTGTGCCTTACAAAAAAAAAAAAATCTTCATATAGTAACTATCTCAACCAGCTTGCTTAGACTTCACAGTATTTCCAGCCTTATGAATTTCCCAGGCTTGAAAACATTTATCTCAGCAGGTTGCAGAGCTTTCTGCTGCTGTCTTTATTACATATAGTTGGACTATCTTAATTTCTCGTTTGCAGGGGGTTGTTTTCATAGGCGACCACCGTTTGTTCTGAAAGATCCACGATCTCTCATGTGCCAGCGCCCAAGCCATCTCATCACTGAAAGGCAGGAGGAGAGTCTACCCAAATATAGCTGTCCTCCAAGTGTCTAATGCAGAGTCACCGTAAAGCAACTCTGTTGGATATATTGTTTTACATTAGTGCTTTTTTTCTTTTTCTTCGCAAATAATAAGGTCATCACTGCCTTGACTTGTCATCATGGAGGGATGTGGATTTGCAACTAAATACTATCTTTACAGTAAAGTTGGTATCTCTCAAGATATATCTCTCAAGAAATATTCTTTAATTTAGCATGCATTTGTTCAGGTTCTTACTTCATGTAACAGAAAATGATTACTGAAATTTCTACTTATTGGATTGTTCATAATTCAGTCATTATTTTCATTTAGTTACTTTGAAATACTATTTCGGACAGAATTTAGCTCGCAGAAAGCCAGATTAGCCTGTGCACCCGCACCCTCTCCATACACAGTGTCAGACACTGCAGATACCCATGGAAAGAGCATTTTAGAATGAAAAATAACAGAGCCTAAAAACTTCTGAAAAGGAAGTTATTTGGCCTGTTTTTGTGTACATCCAAGCTGGTGGATGTCCCCCACGCCATGTTCCAGGAAAACTCACATCCCGCCTGGATCAACCTCCCAGGATGGCTCCCCAGGAGCGTGCTCTACATGCAGACCCACGCCAGCTCTGTCTAGGAAAGCTGGTTATGTTTTGAAACTGCTTCACATTCAGCGAGCTCTGGGGACGAGTCGGTGGCTTTAGACCAGATGCCTTCACCCCAGTCGAGCCTTGGGAAGCGTCCCTGCCTCAGCGGCCGCACGCTGCATCACAAAACAAAGCACGCTGGCTTGTGTGCCAAAGGTAAAGGCATTTGGAAAACCCAGAATTAAAAGAAAGAAAAAATAAACCAAGGAGAAAACAAGAAGCGGTAACTTCAGGAACGGCTTTGGTGGAGCTGGAGGTGGAGGGAATTGCTGGGGTTTTATCCCAGGTCTCCGAAGCAGCAGAGCTGCTCTCCCAGCATAGATGGGAGTCACGGAGCGGTGGGCTGAACCTGGCATCTTCCCTAGGAGCAGACCCAACAACGCTAATCACACGCCTACATGAACATGCGCTCAAGCTTAGAAAGAAGCCCGCTTATGTGAGGAGGATGTCAACAGCCACTCAGGGAGGTGGCTGGTCAGGGCATGGGGGCAGGAGGGCTGTTCTCTGGGGCTGCCTCCATCCGTCCCCCCCAAACACCACCATTAATTAGTTCCTGAGTTAGGAAGCCACACTGGGTCATCCCAACCAAAACCGAGTAAGGATTCGGGCAGGACAGTGCCCAAGGGACGTGCTAAACACCCTCACACCTCTCCAGCCGCTCTTGCCCCGGTACCCCTCCTCTTCCCCCATCCCTACCCACAGCCGGGCCCACAGGGACCCCCATAGCAGCAGCATCTCCCCCGAGTCACCTTGTCCCTGCAGGAGCAGTGCCTGGCCTCCACCGCCGGGCTGCGAGGGCACGCTTTCCCACAGAGCCCACTCACCCATCCACCCCACCACCAGCCATACCCTCTGGCAGCACGTGGCAGCTCCCCATCACCACCAGCCAGCAGGGCACAAGGACCACCTGGTCCAGAAACACCATCGCTCCTTGCTGTGAAATCAATCTAGTTTGCAAAGCACCTTCTTTTAAAAGAAAAAATAAAAAAATTAAAATCCTCATTAGAGGGCAGCAAGCCAAAGCAACTGTTAAAACACATCCTCACAGAAAGCTAAATATGAAATTAAACTTGCAGCAATTGGCTTAGCAGAGCTGTCAAATCACAGAAAGAATAATTTCGGAGAGAAGCATACCTCCAGCTATTAGTTAATTTTCCAGTACACTAAGTCAGGCTATTTGCTGACGGATTTTGCCGTGTTTGATTATCAATTGGTTAAAAACTAACCCCCTTCCTTGGGACATACTGGTTGTTCACAGTCATTTCTTCAAAGATAATGCGAGTCCTATTTCCATAAACTGTTTGCTTCAGCTCCCCGATAGACAATTAATCCTTAAACCACTAATACTGGATTTGCTTCTGCGCTTGGATGAGAGGAAATCTCAGATACCAGAAAGTAATAAGGAAATATCCTTGTTCGTGCCCAAATACCCTTTGCTACATGCAAATATGGGTAAGTATGCAAAGAGGCTGCTGCTGAAAAGTCAGCACAAATGCCTGCGGTTAATCAAAAATAGCTTACGAGCAAAATTGAAGTGAACATTTCATGCTGCTTACTAGGATTGCAAATGAGGTTTTTGTGATTGGACAGGTTCCAGGCCAGCAACGAATGGATTTTCTAGAGCCACCAAGTTTATAATAGATTTTGTTCCAGGGAAAAGTTGTGAGCGACAGGTGGGTTCACCTCCAACATGCATGTCCGTAGCTCTCCCCACAACAGGTCAGCACCCAGGTGCCCACACTCATCCCACCCTCGCTTCCATTTTCGTCCCACAGGTGGAGTCTGTCACTCTCACAAGCACCCAGTGATGGTCCTGCTAGGCCTGGGAGCTGCTCTGGAAGGCATCCAGGCAACATCCCCGTGAATGGCAGACTACATATTTTGAAAAGGATTTTCCAAAATGCTCTAAAATTTGGCTTAACTCCCACTGAATTCACAGTTAAGTCAATGGTGGGCGTCTTGAAAAAAGCCATCCATGGGACTCAGAAAGTACAAATTTTGAGCAGTGTCAAGGCTTACCCTGGGCAGAGGGGGGAGGAGGGAAGGCATTGCCTACTTCAGCACCTGCTCCACCACTCCTCGCACACGGTTGCCTCTGAGAGATCTTCTCTTCTGCCTTCACTATTGTGTGGTCACTTACTCTCGTGCAAAGCTACCTGTGTGTAATACCATTATATGCTGTCAGTACTTCATACCCAGTTTCTGTAGGAATAAACTCACAAGGAGCAAGGCGGTGAGAAGTCAGAGAATAATTTTCCAGTATGCTCAGTGAGGTTATTTGCTGATGGATTTTGACGTGCTTGATTACCAATCCATTAAAGAAAGGATTTGGAAGTGGTGGTTGCCCACCATCATTTCCCCAAATTATGTTGTCATGAGGACATTATGCCAGCTTACAGTAGGACACCCTGGCAAAGACTCAGGTCTGAGACCACCTTTCTCAGGCTCTGCACCAGCAGAAGCAGTACAAGATTAGAACCTTAGTAGCTGACATTAAAGCAGACTGTGCTCAGCCTGCTGGTCCCTGAGCCCTTTGCTCTGAGGGACCCAAATTTGAAGGTTGTCAACCACCCAGTTTGCTCCTGCTGGGTCGAGGTTTGGGCAGGTGTCTTGCATGTATTACTGTGTCCTCTTGCAGTCACCATCTCCTTTGAAGGCAAGACATGAAGAACTGTGACACTGCTGAGAAAATATGAATCTTCCCTGTGCACCCTCCAGCTTCCCCCTTCAGTCCCAGCCGAGTCTCTTCCTCCTCCGGGCTACCTGTGCCCCCTTACTCTCTCCCTCCAGGCAACACATTCCTCTGCAATGTCTTGCAGCCATTAAGTCCACTTCCCTCATTGCCCTGCCACGACTCACTTCTGTCACGGGGTCTTTGCTGCTCCTCACAGAGATGCTGATCACCCCCCCTCACCCACAGAGCTGTAGACTCCGGGCAGGTTTCACTCTCCCTGGACACCCTAAGAGATGGCAATGACCGTGGCAAAGAGGTTCAGAAAATGGTAGTCCCCTCGCCCCACTGAGGGGCACTGGCAACTCCACTGGTGATAACAAGAAATGGCAGACCGGCTGAGCAAGAGAAAACTGGCAAATCATGATTAATAACAAAATCATGATAAAACCATGCCAGCTGGCAACAGCGTCGTCTGTCATCGGGCTGGATTTGCGGGAGGGAACCTGCTGTCGTCTGTGTCTTGAAAAACTCAGAGGCCTGTAGGAATTGTTTATAGTGAGGATGCCTGCCCACCTCCTCCTTCCCCCACCCTCGTCCTTGCCAACACAAGTCTTACCTTGCACCTACAGACAAGTCACGACATCTGACACAGCTCTGGCCACCACTTTGGCCAAAGTAGTGACGGGACCAGCTAGTGGTCTGCAGAAGAAAAAATTTGAGTTTTTAGGGCTCACACTGAAGAACTCAGTAATACTACTGACTCTCATCCTCTGAGTTTGGTACAGATGGGTTCACAGAAGACAGACCTTGGCAAACGGATTTCACATGCAAGATGTGCAACAAGGGAATGAAATGTGAAACATGCATAGTGATTCACAGCTAGAGATGATCATACTTTTAAAAGAAAAAGTCCATTTTTAAGACACTATCACCCCTTGGAATGACACACAACCAGAGCCTGCAGGACTGTATGCTCCTAAGATATCATCTGTAAACACTATCCTGTGACCCGGTCTTTGGGATGCTCAATATATTAACTCAGCTTAATAGCAAGCAGGTAACTTGACAGTAGTTTCAGATTGTCACCCATCTGACAAAACTAGAAAAGCATTGCAAGAAGAAGTCACTTGGATATAAAGCCTTGACCTTCTTGCTGAGCATACCAGACCAGTCCAGGTAACAGCCAGCTCAACTAAATCCTTTTGCCTGGATTACACTACAGTGTTTTTGAGAAGCTGTTTCAGAGATGAGAAAACTACGCAATGACACACGCAGAGAGACCTAGTCCTTCCTAGGATCCCTTTGCAACACGATCATCCTTAATGCGATCAAACTGTACAGAGATATCTTTATTAGCACTTTAACATCCGTGTTTCACAGAATCACAGAATTGTCAGAGTTGGAAGGGACCTCTAGAGATCATCTAGCCCAACTCCCCTGCTAAAGCAGGATTGCCTAGAGCACGTTACTCAGGACAGCATCCAGGCGGGTCTTGAAAATCTCCAGAGAAGGGGACTCCACAACCTCCCTGGGCAGCCTGTTCCAGTGCTTTGTCACCCTCACCGTAAAGAAGTTTTTCCGTGTATTTGAACGGAACTTCCTGTGTTCTAACTTGTGCCCATTACCCCTCGTCCTGTCACTTGGAACCATTGAAAAGAGCCTGGCTCCATCCTCCTTCAACCCACCCTTTAGATACTTGTACGCCATAATAAGGTCTCCCCTCAGCCTTCTCTTCTCCAGGCTAAAGAGTCCCAGCTCTCTCAGCCTTTCCTCATAAGGGAGATGCTCCAAGCCCCTAATCATCTTAGTTGCCCTTCGCTGGACTCGCTCCAGCAGTTCCCTGTCCCTCTTGAACTGGGGAGCCCAAAACTGGACACAGTATTCCAGTTGTGGCCTCACCAGTGCAGAGTAGAGGGGGAGAATGACCTTCCTCGACCTACTGGCCACATGTTTGTGTATGCTCCATTCTTATTGTTAAGATTAAGCAATACATTGATTTACTGAATCTGTCTTATCATAGCTGGTACCAAATCTAATAGACTATTCTGTGTAGATGTCAAAAGCTTGTAGAAACTGTACTCTTTTTTGCAATAAATTCTGAGATTTCTGTGTTTCTCCAATTCCAAAATAAAGGGAGGAATCACTTAGAAAAGTATATAAAAAGATAATGTAAATATAACATTGTACCAAC
The DNA here is from genome assembly GCF_965231255.1 of Vanellus vanellus. Taxonomy (NCBI): domain Eukaryota; kingdom Metazoa; phylum Chordata; class Aves; order Charadriiformes; family Charadriidae; genus Vanellus; species Vanellus vanellus. The sequence continues at coordinate 77,963,451 of NC_138905.1, read as the reverse complement.
TGGAAGGAGATTGTGGCTTTGGAACATGAATCAATTTCATGGGTTTCAGATTGCTTTTCCTACTTACACACTCGAGACTCCTTTCCCCACCTCCACTCAAGAGACCAAGTAGGGACACAACTTCTAACATATTTTTTTTTATTATTTAAGAAACTTTTGGTATAGCAGATGACATAAAATGTGTTAGCTGCCTACTTCTGCAGAGATGCGCAGCAAACTTCAGTAACATACTATGAGCTGAATTAAATTGTCTGCCAAAAGCAAGCAAACTTTTCTAGACAATCTGTTATTTGACACACTGCAACCAGTAAAGCCTGTTGCACCATCTGCTCTGTATAAAGTGCATGGTACATGTTTTACATGGTTTCTAAACTTAGCAGTGAGCCAGAGTCAACATTTCTACGGTGGGGATCCCCTGTAAGAAATTCTGTCAACAGTTCTTGCCCTTTTGGCTTCATGTCCAAGATCCTAGAAAATCCCATTCCCTACAGTCGTCATTGCCCTTCCAGAGTCTACACCATCAGGAGAACCAAAAGCCTTTTCAAAGCATATCACGCTGGTGATCTCATGAGTAAGTCTAAGGACTAAGAAAGCACTGAGATCAAACCTGTGGCTCTTTAAGCTCCATAACATAACTAGGACATGAGCTTCACAGGTATCTGCATATGGAAGTTGCCTGCTTAAATTTCTCTTACCTAAGATTTACCAATTTGGAAAAGTCTTGGTGTGAGAGCTGTATTCCTCTTGTCTGTGCTGTAATTGTCCCCAAAACAACCTCTGATCTTCACCTTAGGAGATGGTCCAGCCTTCTGTCATTGTTTGTTATTGATGAAGGCCACCATCATGACAAGATTTCTTATAGAGAACTATGCGGACAAAACCTGAAGAGTGCACACAGAGCAAACCTGAGGTGTCACAACTATGTGGTATGTCCTACACGTACCTAATTGTCCTTGTGCACTGCAAACCTGACACGTCCGGGAGAAGTTACACTGCTACACATGACAATACAGCAGAGGGTACGTTCCCACCAGCGCCAACTGGGGGCCCAGTATCCAAAAATCCCACGCGCAACCACAAAAAATCCTGGTGTACAACAACTGCGTCAGAGGAGTCCGATCTGCTGGAGTTCTCAAACATCCAGAAATGTTCAAAACCTCCCTATTCAACATTTGCCTGCCAAAAAGGGAACCCATCCAGGAAAACTGCACACACACACACACATCCTAGCTGCCTTTCATCAAAAGGTAAAACAGGGATGGAAAATTAGCTCATTAGTGTGGTCTGGATGTACTTCTACATCCCTAACTTACTGGGTCAGTCAAAATGCTATCTTCCATCTTTGATTTTATTTTTCACATTGGAGGAAGGACAAAGGAATTCTTCGTGCGTACCACTGAGAAACTTTTTAAATTCTCTCACACAGGAGCCAGCTGGTGTTTCCAGATTTTTTTCACGGCTTTTTTGCATTGCAAATATGACTTCTCTAGAAGATACCTTCCCAGTGACATCCCGGCAGCTCTGAGCACGGGGAGGGGAAGGAGCAGGCACTGCAGAAATGCAGCTGTTTGACCACCTGGGCCAGCAGCACAAGGGGGGCACGAAAGGGAGGAAAATTGGGGGGGTGGGGTGGTGGCAAGGAGTCAGAATGCCAAAGCACTGAAATAGACGGGGGGAAGAACACATAGAAAAGTTGGATGCCAGGAGGAGGCTGTAAATTGAGGTTGATTCATTTTTTGTGTAATTTAGTTGGCGTGTCTGTAGAATAACCTGACAAAACACATGTATCTGCTTTCACTAAGACTTCCTTCTATTACTAGGACACTATCATAACTTAATGTGGTCCAAACTATCGAAACTCTTTTCTATCGCATAACAGAAGTGCATTCTTCAGACGCATTAAAAGTCATACAATATGCTTGCAATAGTATTTCTACTAAAAACACCCATGCTAAGAACTACCTTGGAACTTGTGGCTTTTTTACTCTATACAATTTATTTTTCCTGGCTTTTGGTTCCTAAAAGCCTGACTAGCGCTGTGCTTACAGACTTTAAAATATTTATTATGTTCTCCGGCCTGGGGCTGGTAACTGGATTATGTGACAGGTGGTCCTGAAAGACATCCAAGCCCAGGGACAAACCAGCCCCCATCCCTACCCTGGACATTTCACTGAAAGCACGCACTGCAGTTCAGGATCCTGAGACACAGACCGCCCTGGTATGAAAGTGATGATGGAATGTGATCATAGAAACATAGAATGGTTTGAGTTGGAAAGGACCTTGAAGATCATCAAGTTCCAACCCCCCTGCCATAGGCAGGGACACCTCCCACTAGACCAGGTTGCCCAAGGCCACATCCAGACTGGCCTTGGACACCTCCAAGGATGGGGCCTCAACAACCTCTCTGGGCAACCTGTTCCAGCACCTTACCACCCTTAAAGTGAAAAACTTCTTCCTAATGTTCAATCTGAACCTGCCCTCTTCCGGTTCAAAGCCATTCCCCCTCGTCCTATCGCTACATGCCCAAGTAAAAAGTCCTTCCCCAGCTCTCCTGTAGGCCCCCTTTAGGTACTGGAAGGCCGCAATAAGATCTCCCCGGAGCCTTCTCTTCTCCAGCCTGAACAGCTCCAACTCTTTCAGCCTGATGATTGATGTTTTTCATTAAAACAAAATGCTTCTCCAATGGGAAAATTAGGCTTTAAATGGGAAAAAAAAAAAAAAAAAAGGCAGGAAGGGATAGTTGAGTGGGGAAAAGATGAAAAAAAGATGGAAAAAGAACATATTCGCATTACACCATAGGCATTTCAGTCCATATATTTGAACTTTGAATTTACACTCATAGGCACAACTCCACAGTTGGGCTCCATTTCCCAAAAGAAACGAAACCACCCAAGCGCTGTGGAGCACATGCTCCCTACAGTGTGAGGATGAGCCCAGCATAGACTGCAGCTCTCTCTAGGAGATAAAGCCTGATGGACACCGGGAATACAGGTGAAGGGGACAGCATGAAGTACCTGAAGTAGCATTTCATGATAGCAAGATTTTAGGACCTAAATTTAGATAGTTGTCATCCAAGCAGCCAGCCACCCTTCTACAGATAAAATTCATCCAGATTTGACTAAGCTCCTCCCTTCTCCTCTAACATTTCTCTGTTGTTTCACATTATTTTACCGGCTTCCTGTTGAGGTATATGAAATTCATTAAGTACAGCCTGAGAAAGGTCATCAGTGGATAAAGTCCTGAAAAAATTTAATTCTGGCCAGTGGCTGGAGCAGAACAGCTTAGGGGACTCCAGTTGTAATGGAACGACAGAGGGGATAAAGGCTTAGACATCTGGAGGCACTAAGGGGAAAAGTCAATGGCAAATGTGGCCTGGTGCACTTTGTTCAAATCAAAATGCCAAAGAAACAGAGGTGGTTTGTTGTGTTTGGTTTTTTTTTTTTTTTTCATTTTAAAGTTCTAGAAAGTACACCTGGCTGATGGAGAAGATGGGACAACAGGGATGTTCCAGTCCACAGTACTGTTCTCTTTATTAGAGAAAACTCATCAAAACTCATCTCTCCGTATCTTAATCCTTGTGGCCTGTTCACCTTGTCATCACCCTAGAAAATTTTGAGTAGCACAGGAAACCCATCCACCTCCAGAGAAAGTGAAAGAGCTCATATACAATATTTTGTTTCCTCCAAACTAACTTTCATCTATTCTTTATTATAATATTAACTGTACTATTAATTATTTATTATCATTAATTATTCTTAATGATAATTATTAACTTTATTATTATTATTATTATTATTATTATTATTATTATTATTATTATTATTATTATTATTATATTGACTAGGAAAAAAAATCACTTGTGTAAAAACTGACAATGGCTTTTATTCTTTGGGGAAATTTCAGAAGCCTGTAAGAGAAAGAACAGCAAGATCCCCTCACACAGACCCAAACGCACACATGCCCTTCTAGCTCATGGAGGGGCAGATTTTCAGTTAGCTGCTTTCGTGGTTTGAAAGCCTAATTGCCAAAGAGACTTTTGGAAGCGACTGTGGGGATGCACCCCTGCAAGAAGCAACACAATAGAAACCTCAGGAAAAGAGTAAGAGAAGGGAAAAAAAGAAGAAGGAAAGAAAGAAAAGGATAGACACTAAGAATAGGCTCCACCTCAGAGGAGTACAGGTGTTGCTCCCACCCATCAAGCGCATTTGGGGGCTGCCAGCATTTTCCTTCTGGAGTTTAACTGCCCAGTTCCCAGAGAGCCACACCAGCAAGGTCCCGGTTAGAGGGCTATAGCCAAATGAGAGCATGAAAAAATGGCAATGTAATCCTTCTCCTGAGGAGGAGAAGGGGGTTCGACAACAGGGACAGATCTCCAGATCTCCTGGCTTAACAGCCAGGACCTGGCTCGGTCCCTTGATCCCATTAACGAAAACTTTTGTGCGTCTGCCGCTTCCCTTAAAGTCATCGAGGTAACTTTGCCGCTTCCACCTTTCTCTCCACAGACCCTTGCCACTTCACCACTGGAAAGACATCTTTACAGTTACGAGGCCGTGTATTTTGGAAAGACAGGACAACAGAAAAACGTCAGCAAGCAAGAGTTAGGAACACTTCAGATGTGTTCCATGCCCCAGCCGTTGCCGTGCTGTGATGCCACTGTGCCACTTATCTTTGAGACAAGGATAATAACAGAAGCTCCTGTAGGGCTCTTCTCTGGCTCTGAAATTCTTGGACCATCTACCGGTTATTTAAAAGATAAACAGACTGCACACGTTCTTCCTTGGAAACAGAGTGTGACACAGTCAGTCAGTGACTCCGCTGGAAAACTGAACAGTCGTCCCAGATAAACTTGCATACCTAGCTATGGAGCACGATAAAAAAAAAACCAACACCTTAATAGTCCACCACGCTTTTCCAGCGCAACCAGCTTGCTATCTAGATTTAAACATGAAAATTATAAAGTTAATTATGTGTCAATGAACAGGCTCGCATAGAGCGAGCTTAGTTTATTCAAAATATCGTAGTTGATTTGCTGGCTTAAACAGTAAGTGGGTTTGGTTTTCATTAACTTATAAGAGAAAAGGCAAAGAGGTTATCTTGATGTAAGGCAAAGGTAACATCTGAGAACAATAATATATTTTTCTTTTTCCCCAGTTTCACACTGTTGGAATATTCTTCTTAGCTGTCACTTTATATTTACTATGAAAACCATGCCAAGTCTGTGACTACATCTCAAATGTAAATAGTGCACTTGTATATTCTACACCAATTTATGAAGTGGGTGCCTGTATGATGGCCTGGTAAAATTCTGTAGCCTGTTTTCGGAATCAAACACAGGCTCTTTATCAAAGTGTTCAGAGACATCAAGCATGTTATAAATTGGCTAACAACATAAAAAGCATTAAAACATTCAGTTTTAGTCTCGCTATATTTTTGATTCAAGCACATTAGCTGTCATTTTTCCCCCCTGCATGTTTTCAAAAGGATGAGTTGTTCATAACAGGTTTAGGCAAGCTGGTGCTGGGAAGGCAATACGACCCTTCCTTTTAGTAAATATGAAGAACTGGATGGTGGATTCACCATCCCTGGAGGTGTTTAAGAAAAGGGTAGATGAGGTGCTTAGGGACATGGTTTAGGAGTGGTGGTGTTTTTATCAGGGTAGGTTAATGGTTGGACTTGATGATCTAAAAGGTCCCTTCCAACCTCACTGATTCTATGATTCTATAACCGGGCTTCCCCTGCCCGGAATCTGCAGAAGTAAGAGCACCAGATTTACTTACGCCGGAGGAGCGGACCACAAAACTCAGAACGCGCACAGAAAAATCCAGCTGTTTCCCTGAGCAGTAACAGCCACCCAACCAGGGCAGCACCAGCTAATCCTGCCACCGCTGACTTCTTCACGGCCTCTAGGCTATGCCTAAAGCCACGCACTGGAAACGACTTCTGGTCACCAGCACAGGGGAAGAAATGCAGGTTGGCTTCCTCGGTGGAAAAGGCCACGCTGCTACCGTATCACCACCAAACCCCCTCCTGCCCCCTCGCCCCGGCGCTCCACAAGCCGCATCCCGGTTTCATCTGCTCAATAACGAGTTATTCGACAATCCGCTTGCCGTGTTACAGCAAGGGCAGCAGGGACCTGCGAAGCAAGAAAAAAAATCTCGGGTCTCCCAGTCAACTGAAGCCCATAAAGGAATAAAGCAAGATACCGATGGAGACTTGCACAAGAAAAAACAAGCATTCTTTACTTAAACCGTTGAAAACAGCACGCAAAACTAACGTTTGCTAGGGAAGCAAGCTGACCTTCTTGTAGCTCATTGGCACCGCACATTGGATTTTTTTTTTCTGTAAAAACATAACAAGGTGATTATTGGTGCAAAAAGGCTTAGGCTCAGGGCAGCTTGCAGAACTCTTTCCTCCAGCAGCTGTGCAGTATTACCATTTTCAAAGGCAGGACTCGAAGACTTATCAGCATTGTTATCTAAGGATTTTTCTTAGGCTGTGTGATCCAGAACTAGACACAACAAATTCTCATCTGTAAATGTCAGCACTCATACCAGGCGAGCTTCGGTTTCCCCTTAACACACAGATGAAGCATCGGATCAGAGATCAAATGTCAGAGTCACTGACGACAGGAAATTAAATCAGTTCAGATGGAAGACAAAATAATATAAAAACTTTCTTTTTTTTTAATTAGATCTCAAGCTTTATGCAACACATATATGACATAATTTTAAGGTCAAGGGAGTAGATAGAGGTTTTGAAGAAGTTCTGATTTAAAACCCCCGAGGAAGACCACGGGTGACAGCTAACATAAATTGCGGCTAGCCTCGCTGCATCCAGAGGGAGCTGCTAGGATGCTTGGGGACGGTCGCTGGACAAATTCAGCTGAGAGAGGATTTTGAGAGTCCCCCCCAGCAGGAGTATGCTGTCAGAAGTGGCAGAAGCCGAGAGTTTCACCCCTCCCGCCCATGATGGCCTCTACTTCTACCAAGTGCGGAGGAAGCCAGCACCTATCCACCTCCTACCGGAGAGAAAGTGCGGTCGCGTTAGTCACTCCTACAAGGTGCTTGACGCAGGAATCGGCATTCCCGCTAGTCAGATGTTATGTTAGGGCTGCAACAGGCTGGAGCTGGCCACAGTTTGGCGTTAGCTTAGCAAGGAGACAAAGGCATCTTTCTACAGCTGTGCAGGAGACCCCTCTGTTACTGCACAGCCTCACGCCAGCGTGTTGTTCTGAGCCCCTTTTCCATATTCCAGCAGGCAAATGCTGAAACTTTTACCAAACACTTGATAAGTTTAGATTTCATTTCTTCACTGGTGTCCAATCCACATCCTCTTGCCCGACAACAGCTGGCCACCTGTCTAAAGAGGGTTTTGAACTTCAGCTTGAAACGTGTCTGCAATCCTCCCAGAGACGCCGTGGTGGGTCTTTCAACCTCGCTCGTTTCCAGAGTGACTCAGAAGCAGGAAAGCTGCAAAACCAGCTTCCAAATTCACCTCCAGAAGCAAAGAATGCAGCGTCTAGAATAAACACACATCGGTCTTCTTGGCGGCATTGGGAGGGCTCAGAGAAAACAAGAGGCAAGGCTGGAGCAAGAGCTGCAGCCACAGATTTACGCAGTACATTGGACACACACATACTTACAGTTACTCATGCTGTATATGCGAAACCTCGCATGAACACATACTTGCATATACAATGTTAACACACCAAGTGTCCAACACAAGTGCGTGCACATAAACAGCGGCAAACAGAGCTGGGAATCCAAAAATCAGACCATGACATGCTAGGGAGGGGAAAAAAAAGGGGGGGGGGAAAAAAGGGGGGGAAAAAAAAAAGGGGGGGGGGGAAAAGGGAGGGGGGGAAAGGGGGGGGAAAAAAAGGGGGGGAAAAAGGGGGGGAAAAAAGGGGGGGAAAAAAGGGGGGAAAAAGGGGGGGAAAAAGGGGGGGAAAAAGGGGGGGAAAAAGGGGGCGGAAAAAGGGGGCGGAAAAAGGGGGGGAAAAAAGGGGGGAAAAAAGGGGGGAAAAAAGGGGGGGAAAAAGGGGGGGAAAAAGGGG